>NW_025964361.1:55227604-57627604 GCF_023055435.1 Haliotis rufescens
AAAACTCTGTTGACAAAGCGAATAGTTTAAAGTGACTCCAGGTAACCACCTAAAGCCACGCGGGTACTGGTCTGCGATAAATGATTCTGGATATTTTAATGGCGCCTCTGTGAGTTTGGCAGGTGGCAGGTAACGTCTTCACACATGGCACCCATGACGACGTGACGAGCGAACCTAACCACAAGGCTACCCCATCGACCCGGTTCTGTTGAAAACAGAACTTCATTGATGTTCAAACATACACCACTCTTACCTTTCAGGAAGTCAAATGGCATATTGTGCGACAATCGCTTATATTACACCCTCGATGCAGGCAATACCCAATGCTGTCCGCCACTATTTTGTTTCTAGGTTTGTCAGCACAAGTCCGTATTCGTAGGTTTTACCAAATAACTGAAGTACTGTTCAAAGCGGCGTTAAAACCCAAGTCACTCAATGTCAAATGCATAACCCTTCATCGTGTATCGTCATTCTGTAATTTTCAGTTAATGACTAATTATGACTTGATTAGTGGTAGCACCGCACCGTCCTTTGATAAATAAAAAACAATGGTTCTAAGAGGCTGATAATTTATTGTAGGGTTGGGATGTATTTGTCTGATTTGATGGAAATTCAGCCTAATATATAACTTCATGTCCTCGCATGTCTTTCTTACAAAGTGATAATTTTACTATACTCAGGAACACATATTACAATGTATTTTCATTACAACTAAAGACATTATTTGCTCCTTATTGTAAAAAAGAAGTTGTTCATCCATATATCTTATTCTTACATTATAAGCAGGCAATAACCACTTGCATGTGAAATAGTTGGATATTAATGCAGATTGTCCCGGTTACCTACGTTTATACACTAAACTATGACGTCATCATTTTATGCGTATTTACGCAAATACCATGACAAACTTGCATATCGTCCACCACTGAAAGCAGTTTATCAAACACATCGTCGTAAAACTAGACACGGGGGAGAAGAAGGACATCTTTATTAACAGAATGGTAAAGTAGTTTTCGCAGGTCATGATAAATTAACCTGCAATAACTTGAATGGAAGCTATCGTGCAAAACTTGGTCACTGAAACGGACGGTGTCGTGTCAACTTGCCGTGCAATTGTTTCGAATTGATTTGTTGAGCCGTAAGAAGGTTAACTGTGCTGTGTTTATACTTTTTTGGCAATATATCGTCTAAACCAGGTGATGTATATATGCTGTATTCTCCCCCCATTTTATGTGAGAATCACAACAACATTGTGCCAAGGTAATTACATCTACATTTAGATGGTTGTGTGATATATGAGGTATTATACACCGATAATTTAAAATCCGGGCAATAGCGACAATGTTTTGAGGAAAAACATTTGTACGGGTATGTGTCTTTGTTTTCATGTAATATATAATTTTGTGGTGTTTACATTGTCTTTCACATCATAAATGTTTTTTTTTGTAAACATATTTATTGATATTAATTTGTAGAAAAAATCTGTCTGCATAAGTTTGTTTGACATCAATATTAAATTTTATGAGATATTGCATGATAATGATATTTTTTTAAAGCCATCTGAATCGGCGAATGTGAAGGTGTTGGCAAGGTGTCGACCATTGACACAAGAGGAGCAGAACAAAGGTGCCAAATCTATCGTGAAGGTGTCAGGAGACAAAGTAATAGTTGATGCTGCAGGAAAGGTGATGCTATTCCCTGTTTGAGATCTTTTAGGTTGTTTTTAATTTAAAGTCAGTAATTTTGAAAAATGCATATGTCTGTACACAATTAGAGTGTTTTTTAAGTGTGTCTTTCTTAAACGATATTGCTTGTGATCTTGGACGTATTAATAAAATTATGCAATAGACCTAAAATTAGGTAAAAAAATAAATTGTATTGAAATTTGTCACATTGTTTTGCATAATATTTTGAAATGTTGTTTAGAAGAAATCATTGTGAGTTAACCAGGTTGTTTTGAATTTAATTTGCAGGAATCTGCGTTTTCATTTGATGCAGCATATTCAAATGAAGCAAAGAATGTAGGTTGAAATTTTTACCTTCCATATAATTATGTTAAACACATAATTATACACAAACTTGAGAGTCATTACATTAAATTAATAAGTTGTAAACTCAATATGATGATGGAAAGATTGGTAATTGTATGAGAATAATGCATGGATATTAACTTGGTACAGTTGATGATCATGGTGACAGAATGTTTATTTTTAGTGTAAATTTAAATAATCCATCTAATGCAGATGATGAAGAAACTACTGACAGGGGTCAGGGCTTGTAAGAGGCGACAGAAGGGATCGGGTAGTCAGGCTCACTGACTTGGTTGATGCATGTCATCGTATTCCAATTGCATGGATCAATGCTCATGATTTCAATCACTGGTTTGTCTGGACCAGGCTCGATTATTTACAGACGGCCGTCATATAGCTGGAATATTGCTGAGAAGGGCATTAAACAACAAACAAATAATCAGGTGACCAACAAAAAGTGTTTTTCACTCGTTAACAAAATAAAACATATCATGAAAAAAACAGTTGGAGGTCACACAAAAAATCTAACATTTTCCTTCATCTTATATTTCATCTTGTGTATATTTTCTATTTTCTTTAGCATCAGCTGTACCAGGAGAAATGTGAAGCCCTGGTTCAGAGAGCACTCACAGGTTACAATGTCAGCTTTCTGGCTTTTGGAACAGTAAGTCCTATCCACACGAGACTCAGTTATGTAATATATCAGTAAGGAATAGAACTACATGTTGAGAATGTTACAATATAGAGGTAAATAAAGTTGTGGGGGAGAACTTTCCACCAGATGATTTTGGGAGTTTTTGATTTTGAATTTGTTTAAATGAATTTGAGTTTATTTTTTGTGTCATCAGTGCAAATATTTATGTGGATTTAAATTCATTGGTACATACATTTAGGTGCTATTAAATTCAGTTAATAATTGCTGTTTAAAATAATGACATTACAATTTAATTTAACAGAATTTCTGCAAGTTTATGTTTGTGTATTATATTCTGATATTTATAAAGTATTACATAATGTGATTTATTAGGGTTCATTATGAAAATTGTTGGATGAAATTGGTCCAAAAACAGAAACAGAATGTAAAGTTCTACCATTTGTCTTGTCAGAAACTAAACAAGTCGTCTATCTCAGATTATATAACAGTGCGTTTTGTTCATGTAGGCGGGGTCGGGGCGGAGTTTCTTGTTGAAAGGAAGCGACCAGGATCCAGGTATTGTACCACAGGTGAGTTAAGGATATGGATCACTGGAGTTGAAATTAATAAGTTTTGGCTACTTTGGAGGTATAAATTTCGAAACAATTTTGCGAGGGCGCGAGGCCTAGCCAAGGGGGATCAGTAGCAATATCTGTGCTTGTAGACCTCTGCGACTTGAAACCTTCTCCACAAATTAAAATAGTTGGATTTGGCCGAAATATGTTTGAATTGTTACCATGTTTGGTTTTGTCGCTGTGTGTACATCTGACTACACTTCTTAACGTTGTGACAGGACAGACCGACTGTCAACAACGTCTGACCGTGTCGTCTCATAGACTAGGGTTAGAGTAGCTTCCCTTTGACAAAGGGCAGTTACTCTAGCGGACAGACCGATGGATTGCCGCGAAAGGCAATTAAAAACAACTGTTGTTTTGCGTATATGTTGCTTCGCCACTGTATAAGAAAGAGATTTCAGTTGGAACTATATTGCCTACTGTCACTGTCCGACTGACACATCACTTACTCTGTGACGTAATAAATATTAATGCGCGCATTCCAGGAAAACTCGCAATGTTTCGGTAATGTTTGTGAGAGAGGGATAGCGATTTTAAAGCACAGAATTAAAGCATGACATTATATGATAAAGAGGTTATCACGCTTGTGTGTTTGGGGATGGTAAATATCCTGTATTAGGAATAAACACTATGTATTTAGCTCGCCAAGGCTCGCTAAATACAATGTTTATCCCTAATGCAGGATATTTACCATCCCCAAACACACTCGCGTGATAACCTCTTTATATATGATGCTACATGTGTAGGATAAAGCACACGTCTGATAGTATGCTTGGGGATGTGAGCCCCAAGGGGAGAGGAAATGCAACACAACCTCCTCTAATCATAGCGAGTTGCATCCCCTAGCATAACTGAGAAGGAGTACTGCTTAGAAACTGTGGGAAATTGGACAAATATGTCAAAATAAGTTGATACCATATTCGACGTATTAAGCGCCTGGGGCGCTCTCAAAATTGGAAATGTTGTGCCCTTATTAGAATATAATTTTATTATAATTTTTATTAGAGCGGGACGCTTATTACGTCGAATACGGTATGTCAAATATCGACCAAAAACAAATATTGGCTTGTTTGTCTCCCCCATACAGAAGTGGACTCAACCATTGCCTAGTCAATTTCACATGTGTAACTTATTTCTTATGACAACAATGGCAAGCAGCTATTTCTTTCATGAATATAGAAGTCAATTAGTAATTATTATTAAATCACTCAAGTGTAGGGCACAATTTAGTTTATGATCAGTTTACACGGACAAATAACAGGTATAAATCATTGCATATTCTTTATGATATATCCGATGCGTGACTTCCAAAACCTTTCCTTCCATGTTTGTGACAGATGATAGACACCCTCTTCAAACAGATGGCAGACAGCAGCAAGAAGGCCTACCTGGTGACAGTGTCCTACTTGGAGGTGAGTAAGGGTGGGGGTTAGAGAGTGAAGAGGGAGGGGCAGACAGCAGCAAGAAGACCTACCTGGCGACAGTGTCCTACTTGGAGGTGAGTAAGGGTGGGGGTTAGAGAGTGAAGAGGGAGGGGCAGACAGCAGCAAGAAGACCTACCTGGTGACAGTGTCCTACTTGGAGGTGAGTTAGGCGGGGGTTAGGGTTAAGGTGGGGGTTAGAGAGTGAAGAGTGAGGGGCAGACAGCAACAAGAAGGTCTACCTGGTGACAGTGTCCTACTTGGAGGTGAGTTAGGCGGGGGTTGGGGTTAGGGCGGGGGTTAGAGAGTGAGGAGGGAGGGGCAGACAGCAGCAAGAAGGCCTACCTGGTGACAGTGTCCTACTTGGAGGTGAGTTAGGGTAGGGTTAGGGAGGGGGTTAGAGGGTGAAGAGGGAGGGGCAGACAGCAGCAAGAAGGTCTACCTGGTGACAGTGTCCTACTTGGAGGTGAGTTAGGTGGGGGTCAGGGTTAGGGCGGGGGTTAGGGTAGGGGTTAGAGAGTGAGGAGGGAGGGGCAGACAGCAGCAAGAAGGCCTACCTGGTGACAGTGCCCTACTTGGAGGTGAGTTAGGGTAGGGTTAGGGCAGGGGTTAGAGAGTGAAGGGAAAGGTTGACGTTTAAGTCGATATTGCAGTGTTTTGTTGACCTTGCAATTTGTGTGTTGACCATGTGTTGTTTGCTTTAGCCGCCTTGTGTTCCATGTGTTGACCTTATTTGTGTTTCTGTGGTTTGACCTTGTAGTCAATGTTGACCTTGCTTCTGTGTGTCGACCTTGTTGTCTGTGTGTCGACCATGCTTCTATGAATTGACCTTGTAATGTGTGTGTTGACCTTGTTGTCGATGTTGACCTTGTTTTCGATGTTGACCTTGCTTCTGTGTTGACATTGCTTCTATTTGTTGACCTTGTAATCTGTTTGTTGACCTTGTGGTTTGTGTTGACCTTGAAGTCTGTGTGTATACCTTGCTTCTGTGTGTCGACCTTGTAGTATGTGTGTTGACCTTGTAATGTGTGTCAACTTGTAATGGTCTGTGTTTCTAGGTGTTGGATGAGAAGTTGACTGACCTGCTCAACCCCCACGACCTGCCGATGGAGGTCCGTCAACATGTACAGAAGGGGATGTAAGTTCTGTTTGCTCTTTGTATCTTATAAGTAGGGGTGTCACGATAAATCGAAATATCGATATATTGCTATTGGTAAGCACTTAAAGTCAATAAATCAATTGTTAAATCAGTTGCCGATCAATAGTATTGATTTCAGTTAGGAATATTGATATTTCAATTGAATTTACCATATCATGCGATCGAGTCACCAAAACACGCTTGTGAATGAAGCCGAATGTGGATTAGAGTTAACTGTCCTTGATGCTTAGCAACCTGTCTTTCTTAAAGTAAAAGGGTGGAGGTGACAGTCAAGTGGAGTTTGTGACAAACTTGGGGGGAAAATCGAGTGTTTGGAAGTCTTATGGTTATCACAGTCAAAGGAAACTTCAGTTCCAAGATTTAATTCAAATTTAAAATCCATCTAAAATGATACACTAAAAACTATCGATATTTATTTATAGTTAATGCAATAGTTTCTTTCAATATCAATAGTTATCGCAATAGTGATTTCCAGACCAATAGTCACCGCTTCTAATCAGTGTAGAATATCATGTCATGGACGATCATAAGAATGAGAGATTGTCTGAATATGCCACATAAACAAAAGAGATGACTGAAGATAGGGACTAGAGTCATATGTCCAGTTACAATAAAAACAAGTTTGGATAAATTTGCCAATTTCTTGTTTATAATTAAGTTTTAGAAAACTGGAAAATTTCAATTTAAAACAATTTTCTCCCTGCCTACCAACATTGATGGTCAAAAATTTACCAGTAAGTGAAAATGATTTGTATGGCCAGTTGATGAGAATTGTGTGTTTGTGTGTGCAAATTTCGTGAATCTATGATCTGTGAGACATGTTTTTTAGTGTGCAACTATCGTCAGCCTATGATGCTCTGTGAGATGTTTGTTTGTCTGTTCAACTATGGCCAGTCTATGTTGATCTGTGAGACATGTGTTTGTGCATGCAACTCTCATAAATCTATGTTGATCTGTGAGACATGTGTTTGTGTATGCAACTATCGTCAGTCTATGATGCTCTGTGAGATGTTTGTTTGTCTGTTCAACTATGGCCAGTCTATGTTGATCTGTGAGACGTGTGTTTGTGTGTGCAACTATCATAAATCTATGTTGATCTGTGAGACGTGTGTTTGTGCGTGCAACTCTCATAAATCTATGTTGATCTGTGAGACATGTGTTTGTGTGTGCAACTCTCATAAATCTATGTTGATCTGTGAGACGTGTGTTTGTGCGTGCAACTATCATAAATCTATGTTGATCTGTGAGACGTGTGTTTGTGCATGCAACTGTCATAAATCTATGTTGATCTGTGAGACGTGTGTTTGTGTGTGCAACTCTCATAAATCTATGTTGATCTGTGAGACGTGTGTTTGTGTGTGCAACTCTCATAAATCTATGTTGATCTGTGAGACGTGTGTTTGTGTGTGCAACTCTCATAAATCTATGTTGATCTGTGAGACGTGTGTTTGTGTGTGCAACTCTCATAAATCTATGTTGATCTGTGAGACGTGTGTTTGTGCATGCAACTCTCATAAATCTATGTTGATCTGTGAGACGTGTGTTTGTGTGTGCAACTCTCATAAATCTATGTTGATCTGTGAGACGTGTGTTTGTGCATGCAACTGTCATAAATCTATGTTGATCTGTGAGACGTGTGTTTGTGCATGCAACTGTCATAAATCTATGTTGATCTGTGAGACGTGTGTTTGTGCATGCAACTATCATAAATCTATGTTGATCTGTGAGACGTGTGTTTGTGTGTGCAACTGTCATAAATCTATGTTGATCTGTGAGACGTGTGTTTGTGCATGCAACTGTCATAAATCTATGTTGATCTGTGAGACGTGTGTTTGTGCGTGCAACTATCATAAATCTATGTTGATCTGTGAGACGTGTGTTTGTGTGTGCAACTGTCATAAATCTATGTTGATCTGTGAGACGTGTGTTTGTGCATGCAACTGTCATAAATCTATGTTGATCTGTGAGACGTGTGTTTGTGTGTGCAACTATCATAAATCTATGTTGATCTGTGAGACGTGTGTTTGTGCATGCAACTGTCATAAATCTATGTTGATCTGTGAGACGTGTGTTTGTGCATGCAACTGTCATAAATCTATGTTGATCTGTGAGACGTGTGTTTGTGCGTGCAACTATCATAAATCTATGTTGATCTGTGAGACGTGTGTTTGTGCATGCAACTGTCATAAATCTATGTTGATCTGTGAGACGTGTGTTTGTGCATGCAACTGTCATAAATCTATGTTGATCTGTGAGACGTGTGTTTGTGCATGCAACTGTCATAAATCTATGTTGATCTGTGAGACGTGTGTTTGTGCGTGCAACTCTCATAAATCTATGTTGATCTGTGAGACGTGTGTTTGTGTGTGCAACTATCATAAATCTATGTTGATCTGTGAGACGTGTGTTTGTGCGTGCAACTATCATAAATCTATGTTGATCTGTGAGACGTGTGTTTGTGCATGCAACTGTCATAAATCTATGTTGATCTGTGAGACGTGTGTTTGTGCATGCAACTGTCATAAATCTATGTTGATCTGTGAGACGTGTGTTTGTGCATGCAACTGTCATAAATCTATGTTGATCTGTGAGACGTGTGTTTGTGCGTGCAACTCTCATAAATCTATGTTGATCTGTGAGACGTGTGTTTGTGTGTGCAACTATCATAAATCTATGTTGATCTGTGAGACGTGTGTTTTTGTGTGCAACTCTCATAAATCTATGTTGATCTGTGAGACGTGTGTTTGTGCATGCAACTCTCATAAATCTATGTTGATCTGTGAGACATGTGTTTGTGCATGCAACTCTCATAAATCTATGTTGATCTGTGAGACGTGTGTTTGTGTGTGCAACTGTCATAAATCTATGTTGATCTGTGAGACGTGTGTTTGTGCATGCAACTGTCATAAATCTATGTTGATCTGTGAGACGTGTGTTTGTGCGTGCAACTATCATAAATCTATGTTGATCTGTGAGACGTGTGTTTGTGCGTGCAACTATCATAAATCTATGTTGATCTGTGAGACGTGTGTTTGTGCATGCAATTGTCATAAATCTATGTTGATCTGTGAGACGTGTGTTTGTGCATGCAACTGTCATAAATCTATGTTGATCTGTGAGACTAGTGTTTGTGTGTGCAACTATCGTCAGTCTATGTTGATCTGTGAGACGTGTGTTTGTGCATGCAACTCTCATAAATCTATGTTGATCTGTGAGACATGTGTTTGTGTGTGCAGCTATGTGGAGAAGTTGTCCGAGGTGGTGGTCCAGTCAGCCGAGGAGCTGTACCGCATGTATGACCAGGGCACGCGTGCCAGGAAGATGGGCGCCGCAGACATCAAGACTCACAGAACCAGGTGGGTGGAGTATTTGTCAAAGCAACATTAAACAAAGACCATTCAAACACAAAAATCATTCTAGTTATGATGGGCAAACCTATATGGGTCCTCACTAGGGTGTATAGATTTACAAAATATAGGCCACACAAGTGAAGAAGTTTACTAGTTTTGAATCTCTTTATATATGTGTAATGTTATTCTTTAGTTTGAAATCAAAGTGATATTTTTTGTGCTGTGTGTTTTTACCAACGTGCGTTTATCCAAATTTGAAGAATATTTCTGTAAGCATGTAAGCAAATGTTTTACAGTAATTAGCTACGAATTAATCTGTATTTGCTGATGTCAAATAGTTATTATGCTTGTGATTTCTTTTCAGAGCTCATTCCATTTTCTCTGTGGGCATTCATCAGAAGGAAAAACATTCGAGCAAACTTGGTGTGAAGTCTGTCATCAACGTGTTTGACTTGGCGGGTTAGTTTCACTTGTCACGTTGTGTACACACTGTTTGGATACCAGGGCCAGATAGCTGGATACCAGGGCCAGATAGCTGGATACCAGGGCCAGATAGCTGGATACCAGGGCCAGATAGCTGGATCCCAGTGCCAGATAGCTGGATACCAGGGCCAGATAGCTGGATACCAGGGCCAGATAGCTGGATACCAGGGCTGCTGGATACCAGGGCCAGATAGCTGGATACCAGGGCCAGATAGCTGGATACCAGGGCCAGATAGCTGGATACCAGGGCCAGATAGCTGGACACCAGGGCCAGATAGCTGGATACCAGGGCTGCTGGATACCAGGGCCAGATAGCTGGATGCCAGGGCCAGATAGCTGGATACCAGGGCCAGATAGCTGGATGCCAGGGCCAGATAGCTGGATACCAGGGCCAGATAGCTGGATACCAGGGCCAGATAGCTGGATACCAGGGCCAGATAGCTGGATACCAGGGCTGCTGGATACCAGGGCCAGATAGCTGGATACCAGGGCCAGATAGCTGGATGCCAGGGCCAGATAGCTGGATACCAGGGCCAGATAGCTGGATACCAGGGCCAGATAGCTGGATGCCAGGGCCAGATAGCTGGATACCAGGGCCAGATAGCTGGATACCAGGGCCAGATAGCTGGATACCAGGGCTGCTGGATACCAGGGCCAGATAGCTGGATACCAGGGCCAGATAGCTGGATACCAGGGCCAGATAGCTGGATACCAGGGCCAGATAGCTGGTTACCAGGGCCAGATAGCTGGATACCAGGGCCAGATAGCTGGATACCAGGGCCAGATAGCTGGATACCAGGGCCAGATAGCTGGATACCAGGGCTGCTGGATACCAGGGCCAGATAGCTGGATACCAGGGCCAGATAGCTGGATACCAGGGCCAGATAGCTGGATACCAGGGCCAGATAGCTGGATCCCACTACTGATTATTGTAAGGCCGACTAACTAAGGATGGACTGGTCACTCTGACCTGTCACCTGTATCCCGAAGGCAAGTGCTCATGCTGTCATCCTCTGGTTTGTGGTGACATCATTATTCACTGGCCACCACAATCTTGTAGACTGCAGCTACTCACGTGGTGGTAGTCCATGACATGTAGTGAGGTGAGATGGGGTTTAAAATTGTGTTTATGATTATTACACTTACCGTATTCGACGCAATAAGCGCCATGCTCTAATAGGCGCCCACAGCGTTATTTGCTAATATATTGGCTAGTGAACAATCCCAGTTAGCACCCTTTCCGATTGATCAATGAACACAAGACTTATTTATTCGTGTGTAATACGCACTCATTATATGCACCCTTAATTATGGGCAATTAAATTCTCGAAAATATATCTATCGTGTATAATACACACAATTCTTCTTTTATATCATTTCAGGCTGACCACAAAATTTACAATCTTTCAACCTCGTTTCTAATCTCACCAAAATTATATTCTAATAATAGCCCCCTATTTCTAATTTTGAGAGCGCCCTGGGTGCTTATTACGTCGAATGCGGTATATTGAAACATGCAAATGCTAGTCCGGACTGATGCTTGTTTTGTTGTGCTAACACACTGAGATACATGCAACATTTTGAGATGGATGAGTGAGTGAGTATGGTTTTACGCCGCTTTTAGCAATATTTCAGCAATATCATGGCGGGGGTCACCAGAAATGGACTTCACACATTGAACCCATGTTGGGAATCAAACCCGGGTCTTCGGCATGACAAGCAAACGCTTAAGCCACTAGCCTCCCCCCCCCTAAGATGGATGACCAACGCAGACACTTTATACTAACTCCGAGGCGACCAGTCCTTGTTTTATCGTCTTTGTGCTGAGCGCCAGGCTGGGTAACAACAAGAAGCATCTTTTAATGTCTTTTGGTATGAAGCCTTCCACTCTCCGTGACAGTGGTGGAGAGATTCCATGTGATGGTCCTGGGAGACTGCGTGTGGAGTTTCACTTACAGTTTTTAACAGAGTCTTTTTTCTCCATTTAAGGTACGGACACTAAGAACTCTGACTCAGGCTCTGGGTAAGTTACAGTTGTACATTACTGTATTACTGAATAATTGGTTAAATGCTATGAAAGATATGTCCTGTTTAAAAATGTGTTTTTCCCCTTTATTTCTTTTTGAGGGTCCTCAAGACATGTCTTACTAATCTAGTTGACTTTAAACAAAAAAAGGAAGTGGTGGCACATGGTGAAGTTAAAATCAGGTGAAGTTAAATCGTTTGTCGCAGAGAGTAGGTGGATGGTGACCGTATTCGGCAGCTTGACTCCTGAGAGTTTCTTGGGCTTTGGTCCTGCCCCACACTGAGGCACACTTGACCCGTGAAGATCCGGGGTAGAATAGGTCTTCAGCAACCCATGCTTGCCGTGAAAGGCGACTTGGCTTGTCGTAAGAGGCAACTAACGGGATCGGGTGGTCAGGCTCGCTGATTTGGTTGAAGCATATCATCGATCCCAATTGCGTGGATCAATGCTCATGATATCAATCACTGGATTGTCTGGTCCAGACTCAATTATTTACAGACTGTTGTCATATAGCTGGAATATTGCTGAGTGTGGCGTTAAACAACAAACCAACCAACTGAAGCAAACTTGGTGTCTCCTTCAGGTGGCTTTGTAAAAAAATGCTTTTGTTAACCCAGCAGTGAATGGGTGCCCCGTAGGATAAGATGCTAATGAGACTGATAATGTTCTTGCACCTCTTGTGCAGCTTGGGCTGTATACTCCCCAGGGAGGTGAGAATAAACAACGAGTGCACACTGATCCACTGATCGGAGTAATAATAATGTAGCGCCATGAGCATTAACTTGGGGTATGGAATTTGGTGAATTATAAATGGACTTATTATAATACAAACCATAAAGAAATGATGTGTTCTCTTGTACCTGGAGTTGTGGCAGTAATATTGTTCACTGATGTTGACAGCACCACGGGGCTGATGAACCTGCTGGAAGTCCTAGGGGATGGCAAGAAGAAAGGGGGTTATCTCCCCTACAGAGAGACCAAGATCACACAGCTGCTACAGGTGGGCAGAGTTGCATCCCTTGGTTGTCACAGGATCAGCTGATCATGGTTCACTATGATTATGATTGTTATCTGTCATCACTATACTCATGGTTGTAGGTTTCACCACAGATGTCTAAGACCTGTCACACTTTTGCCTTTCCTCCCACATACAGGTCACACGGAAGGGTAATCCTGAAATATTGTTAGTAAAATGAGAAATATTGTTTGTGTTTCAATGTTTTGCTAATACATGCAGAGAGGGGTTACCTGTCTATGATTCATTGACTTACCTGACAAAGATGTTATTTCCATGGGTGATGGGGGGCATGGGTGGCCAAGTTGTCTAAGGCGCCGCGATTCGCTGTGCAGAGTTGCGTCACTTGGGCACGCCAGAGCCTATGATTGTGGGTTCGAATCCCGGTCCGCCCCGATTATGTTTCTAGGTTTATCAGCACCATACCCGTGCTCGTGGGTTTCACCGAAGTGGTAAATGTCTGAGACCTGCATCACTCCGGATTTCCTCCCACATTAAGCTGACACTCCGTGATATAACTGGAATAATGTTAAAAGCGGCGTTAAACCCAACTCACTCACTCACTCACTCCATGGGTGATGCAGCATGTTATTTTAACACACATACACACACAACTGTGCATGCACGTATAAGTGCAATAATCTTAGACACGACGTTAAACCCCATTTCACCTCACCCACTCCAAAACTGTTTATTTTTGTGTGTGTTTGTTGCAGGATGCCCTCGGGGGCAACTCTCTCTCCCTCATGGTGGGGCTGGTAGGACCTGCAGGTGAGTTCATCCCATCCCACGGGGGCCCAGGTTAAGATAGGTCCCCAGCTCTGTTACTGAATTGGCTCAGGCTCTGTGCCTTCTCTGATGGATTTGCCATGGGGAATATGGATTAGAATTGTTCCCCAGCAACCTCTGCTTGTACTTAGTGAATTTATAAATCAGGTGGTCAGGCTCGGTGACCTCGCTGATTCTCCCCATGGGGAATCCAGATTAGAATTGTTCCCCAGCAACCTCTGCTTGTACTAAGTGAATTGATGAATCAGGTGGTCAGGCTCGTTGACTTGGTTGATAGTGTGTCAACGTACTCGGACAGTGTGGATTGTTGCTCATGATATCAATCACTGGTTCAGCAGGACTGATTATTTAAAGGCTGCCATGAAAAAGCTGGAATATTGGTGAGTGCAGCTTTAAACAAAAAACAATCTTGACTGATATCACCCCATCGTATCTGAAGTACCCATGCTGTCAATCACTGGTTTGTCTGGCCAAGATTTGACTAATTACTGGCAGCTATGATATATATAAATAGCTGAAAGTCTCTTGCTTCAGTGCAGTGTGTGAGTCTCAAAATATTGCTGGCCAGGTCGGCTAGCTAGCCTTAAAAGTTACTAGCCAGTTTCAACTTTCTCTACCTAAAACTTTGGGACAGTTTATTCTTCATCCTCAATGTTTGACATTGGTAGTCAAATCTGTTGAGTAACACAGCTTGTGATTGGTTAGGCTATGGGTTACAACCAATCAAAACACGTTTGTTATGCACAGTGTTATAGTCACAACAAGATTAAGGTGGATTACTACCTCGCAGCCTCGATTCATTATACAGATATTAATTTTGTTATTTATGTTTAATGTAAATCAGTGAATCAAGACCCGACCTGGTTCTAATGAGGGGCAAACCATTGAGAGATCAGATTACATTGCACAATTGACCTGTGAAGATCCGGGTTTGGATCCATGCTTGCTGTAAAAAGCGACTATGCTTGTCGTAAGAGGCGACTAACGGCGTTGGGTGGTCAGGCTCGCTGATTTGGTTTATGCATGTCATCGTATCCCAATTGCGATGCTCATGATGTCAGTCACTGGATTGTCTGGTCTAGTCCAGACTTGATTATTTACAGACCACCATCATATAGCTGGAATATTGCAGAGTGTGGCGTTAAACAACAACAACAAAAAATGTTTTTAAAAATTGTACAATTGGCAATATATGTTGAGCAACATGTGCCATTGCTCTGTGTCCCTCTGCTCTCTATATTTCTTCAATAACTGGCAATGGAAGTTTTGACGATGGTTCGAAACTAACATGGAGTCACTGGACCGGTGTTTCAGATTCCTGCTACCACGACACCCTTGCGACTCTGCAGCACGCCCAGTACGCTCGCTCCGCCAAGAACAAGGCCTATCAGAACATGGTACGTGACACAGAAACCTAAATGCTCTTCTATATTTTCATCTAAATCAAATATTGGGGACGTGGGATGCTAACTTTGTGAGAAGAAATATACGCCTCCTTCAAATGCATGCATGTGTCACTTTTTGGGGTGTACTGTCCACATGGCGGACCCAGCTGTGCAGAATATGCTGTGCAGAGTTATGTCCCTTAGTCAAGCAAGGATCTCATGTAGACTGGGCTCCTGTCTATGTAAACTCATTGGTCCTTGGTAACGAAGGAAAACAAATGGTGGACTGTGTGAAGTTTGTGAACTGAAAGTGCTCCAGACAAATTTAACATTAGCAGAGCAGATCACAACAAGTGCACAATGTCCACTTGTTTAGAGTTACAAAATTGTGGGTAAAAAATAACTTGGCATTGGTAAAAAGATGTTACACAGGGACACCCATAAGTGGATGTGGAACAGATTTGTACCGTTGTTTTGGGGCGATGCTTGTTGGCTAAAAGCCGTAAACTTGCATGTACTAACAGTTGAACCAGTTTCAAAGTAAGGATTTTGTTCAAATTCCGGATTTGCCCTGTTTATGATTCTTGATTTTTCATCCTCCATGCTCATGGGTTTCAGTGGCAGACATCTAAATCTGCATCACTGCTTGCCTCTAACAGTTGCGACACCATGACTGAAATACTGTTTAAAAAGAATTAATGCCAACTCATTTTCGAGTTGACCCGAGATTCAAGGTCCTGTTGTGGATATGTGTGACATGTATTGAGATGTTTTGTCACTGGTCCAACTGTTCACGATGGTCTCTGTTGTCTCAGGATGAGACGTACACCATCATCACCGATCTGAGATTCGAGATCTCAAAGCTGAAGGATAAGTTAGCAGCATCAGAACCGAACAAGGACGATGTGGACAAACTAGAGGTGAGTGTTGTCATATGATGACTGCAGACCCGGGTGCCATTGTACAGAGCAATCTTAGCCCTAAGGTGATCGTAACTCCCATACCTTAACATAGACATATGACTGTCGTAACGCTAAGGTTGTTTTGTACAATGACACTCTGGACCTGACCCTTTCCCAGTCGTTCATAACAGTTACCTGATGTTATAAACTTGCACTGGGTGCCGTTGTACAAAGCAACCTTAGCGTAAGTCCATGTTAAGGTATGGGAGTAACGATCATCTTAGCGCTAAAATGGCTTTGTGCAACAGCACCCTGGGCTCCACAAAGCGATCTTAGTACTAAGACTACTTAACTACCATACTTTAACATAGGTGTACAATAATTGTAGCTCTAAGATCGCTTTGTGGCCACAAAATGGAGCCATGGCCCTATTGTCCCAAACATTCATAATGTGTACCTGATTGCCCCAACCCTTTATTCACAAATATTCATATAATGATATGGTGTGAACTCATTCACGCTTCTCATTTACCTGACTGGTCTAGTGGTTGAGCGTCTGTCCTGAGAACGTAAGGTCAGTGGTTCCATCCCCGGCCATGTTGTTACCTGTCTGACGCTCGGCATTAAGGGGCTAAAACAAGGACTGGTCGGCTCGGAGTCAGTATACTGTGTCTGAGTGGGGTATTCATGTTAAACTGCAGCATGGTTTCTCTGTGGGCTAGCCCTATAAATCGGCATCAGTCAGGACTAGTACAAGCAGCCACACAAAGTGAATTTCTGTGACCCAGGATATTTCTTTTCAAAGATAGTGCATGATATACATGATTAAATTGTCGTTTTACCATGGAGTTGCCTCCCTTTTGGTGTGCCAGAAACCTATGATCATGTGTTTGAATCCTGATTATATTCTAGGTTTGTTAGCACCTTACCTATGTTTCTGGGTTCGTAAAATGTCCAACACCTGCATCAGTTACTACAATAGGGGGCACGGGTGGCCCAGTTGTCTAAGGCGCCGCAATTCGCTGTGCAGTGTTGCGTCCCTTGGGCACGCCAGAAAACTGTGATTGTGGTTTGAATCCCGGTTCGCCCCCATTATGTTTCTAGGTTTGTCAGCACCATACCCGTGCTCGTGGGTTTCACCGAAGTGGTAAATGTCTGAGACCTGCATCACTTTGGGCTTTCCTCCGACATTAAGCTGACGTGCCATGATATAACTGGAATACTGTTAAAAGCGGCGTTAAACCCAACTCACTCACTCACTCACTCCTCCTACATTATAAGCTGACATGGTGGGATATAACTGGAATACTGTTCAATACGGCAATAAACAACAAACAAACACTCACTCACTCACTCACTCACTCACTCACTCACTCACTCACTCACCCACCCACCCACCCACCCACCCACCCACTCACTCACTCACTCATGTCAGGGAATATAAAGGAATTGTGTGATATTCAGGGCCTGGTACACGATCTCCAGACAGCCAAGAAGCAGACATGGGAAGAGAAGGAAAGAGTCTCCAAGAAGGTCGAAGAGGAGAGGAAAACCAACCTGGCTAACAAGGTCAGCTTTGTTTGATCACAGCCAGATGAGGCGTCTGCTTGCGTCTAAACATGGTGTACTTTTATTGAATGCCCTGCTGTTCCCTATCATAAAATATTGACACATTGTTTTGTTGTACCAGTATGGGATGAAAATGTCTGTAATTCATGCATTATTTCTTGTTTACCCTCACATTTATAATCTTTACATCTAATGTTGCAAATACTCCGGGAACATTAAAATGAGATACAGTTCCTACTGCTCTATCATTGTGAGTTTTTTTGTCTAAATGTGTGGTAGTGAAGCTCTATCTATGAGTTATCTGTAAGTAGGGGAGAGTTATTATTTTATCCTGAAGTGGAAGGGGGATATAGGAACCGGTGCTAACCGTCAGTCCTTCTGTTCGTCCATCTGTCATTTTTCGTTTCCGTAGCAGAACTCCAAAACTGTGAGAGATATCATAACCAAACTTGGCACGTAGTTAGGTCTAGGTGTGAATTGGTGCCTTTTGATAGTTTTGGATTTTTGAAAACATTATTTTTCAAGTTTCCATAGCAACGACTTTTACTTAGACTGAAAATGGCGGTAGTGCTCATTTCTGAAGCAGATCTTGAAAAACGTACAATATTTCTTGCCTTGCATGCAACGGGACATGTCATATTGGCGTGGGATATGAGTATTTCATTCTTGTTACTTGTTGCAGGGAGTGCTGGAGTGGGTGATGCACTCCATGAAGAAGGGCAGCCAGGAGCTCCAAGACAGACTTGTCATCCTGCAGAAGGAGAAGGATCAGGTGAGGATATCATTGGAAACCGATTTGTTTAAAATTAAGATTTCTGAACAGTTCATGACAGTGATGTACAGTACCATCCCCGAGCACCATTCTGTTGTATTTATGCCCTGTCTGTTATGGTCACATGATAATCATCATTGCTCTAAACAACCTCATTCTCAAGAGTTGATAAACAAATGTTATTGAGGCCTCTCAATATCTTGTGTCGCACTCTGAGATCAAAGGCCATTGGTTAGGGGTGGCATTTTGTGAGTAGGCAGTGAGGTTTGGTCCTTTAGTGAGTAGGCAGTGTGATTTGGGCCTATGGTGAGTAGGCAGTGATATTTGGACCTTAATGAGTAGGCAGTGTGATTTGGGCCTATGGTGAGTAGGCAGTGATATTTGGGCCTTAATGAGTAGGCAGTGAGATTTGGGCCTATGGTGAGTGGGCAGTGAGATTTGGACCTTAATGAGTAGTCAGTGTGATTTGGGCCTATGGTGAGTAGGCAGTGTGATTTGGGTCTATGGTGAGTAGGCAGTGAGATTTGGGCCTTTAGTGAGAAGGCAGTGAAATTTGGGCCTTTGGTGAGTAGGCAGTGAGATTAGGGTCTATGGTGAGTAGGCAGTGAGATTTAGGTCTTTGGTGAGTAGGCAGTGAGATTTGGGACTTTTGTGAGTAGGCAGTGAGATTTGGGTCTGTGGTGAGTAGGCAGTGAGATTTGGGCCTTTGGTGAGTAGGCAGTGAGATTTGGGCCTTTGGTGTGTAGGCAGTGAGATTTGGGTCTTTGGTGAGTAGGCAGTGAGATTTGGGCCTTTGGTGAGTAGGCAGTGAGATTTGGGACTTTTGCAAGGAGGCAGTGAAATTTGGGCCTTTAGTGAGAAGGCAGTGAGATTTGGGCTTATGGTGAGTAGGCAGCGATATTTGGACCTTTTGTGAGTAGGCAGTGAGATTTGGGCCTATGGTGAGTAGGCAGTGATATATGGACCTTTTGTGAGAAGGCAGTGAGATTTGGGCCTTTAGTGAGTAGGCAGTGAGATTTGGGTGTTTTGTGAGTAGGCAGTGAGATTTGGGCCTTTGTGAGTAGGCAGTAAGATTTGGGCCTTTAGTGAGTAGGCAGTGATATTTGGACCTTTTGTGAGTAGGCAGTGAGATTTGGGCCTTTTGTGAAAGGGCAGTGAGATTTGGGCCTTTAGTGAGTAGGCAGTGAGATTTGGGTGTTTTGTGAGTAGGCAGTGAGATTTGGGCCTTTAGTGAGTGGGCAGTGATATTTGGGCCTTTAGTGAGTAGGCAGTGATATTTGGGCCTTTAGTGAGAAGGCAGTGAGATTTGGGCCTTTGTGAGTAGGCAGTAAGATTTGGGCCTTTAGTGAGTAGGCAGTGAGATTTGGGCCTTTAGTGAGAAGGCAGTGAGATGTGTTTTGTGAGTAGGCAGTGAGATTTGGGCCTTTGTGAGAAGGCAGTAAGATTTGGGCCTTTAGTGAGTAGGCAGTGAGATTTGGACCTTTTGTGAGTAGGCAGTGAGATTTGGGTGTTTTGTGAGTAGGCAGTAAGATTTGGGCATTTAGTGAGTAGGCAGTGATATTTGGGCCTTTGTAAGTAGGCAGTGAGATTTGGATGTTTTGTGAGTAGGCAGTGAGATTTGGGCCTTTGTAAGTAGGCAGTGAGATTTGGACCTTTTGTGAGTAGGCAGTGAGATTTGGGCCTTTGTAAGTAGGCAGTGAGATTTGGACCTTTTGTGAGTAGGCAGTGAGATTTGGGCCTTTGTAAGTAGGCAGTGAGATTTGGACCTTTAGTGAGAAGGCAGTGAGATTTGTGCCTCAGTAAGAGGTAGGTCTTTAGCCAGTAGCCAATAAGCGGGGGGATATAGAGATCATCCAGTCTGTCTGTCCGTCCGTCCGTCTGTCCGTAATCATTTCCTTTTCTTGGGCAAAACTCGAAAAACCATTCAGTGTATTTGATCGAAACTTGGCAAATCTATCAGTCACATACTCAAGTGGTGCCTTTTGATATTTTGTAATTTAAAAAAAAAATAATTTTCAAAATCTTTATCGAAAGAAGTTAGACAAGGACACGATTGCTAGTTTCAGAGATAATTTTGCGAGACTTGTTTTTGGTTTCTGGAGCGTAACTCGAAAACCGTTATATATTTTTCAACAACACTTGGCAGATACATCAAACAGATCCTGATGTGGTGCCTTTAGTTATTTGCAGATTTTTGGCATTTTTATTTTTCTTGATTTCCATGGAAACAATTTGGACTTAGTCTCAAAAGGCAGGTGTCGTTTTCGGAGCACAACTTTAAAACTGGGAAAGACTTTTCATACTAACCTGGTACATGTATTAACCAGGGGCTGAAGTGGTGTTTTTTGTTATATAGGAATTATAGAAAAAAAATAAAATTCCTCTTTCCATGGCAACAAGTTTGACTTGGACTCTGTTCATAGTGGTGTGTTTGTCCAGACCATATCTCTAAAACTGATAGGTATTATTTCATGACACTTTGCACACACAAAGACCAGTTTGCCTTTTGCTACTTTGGGTTGTTTAGGAAAAGAAATTCTGTTTCCATGGCAACAACTTTGATTTTGACTGTTCATATTGGTGTGTACCTGACATAGAAATACAAAGTTCCAAATCCCAATTCCATGGTATTGTTTTGATAGCTCAGTAACTATTCTTGTATATGGACAGACAGATTAGAGAGAAATACTGTCATCAAGTTGGACTTAATGTGACAGTCAGATGATTTGTGCTTTCGAATATGTGGGGGCCAAGGGATGTCATCTTCTGATGTCTCTTGTTTTCCATGGATATTGTGTTTTACCAAATTCAACAAAACAATTAGAAGATAGACATACTTTGTTTTCAAATTAGAGGACTGATATACAATGGATTCACTAAATTTGTCATGTTAAATCAGATGCGTAGTTTTTTCATCTTTTAAGATAAGCAGGGAATTTAAGTTTTACCCAAAGGAGTATTTCATCATCATTTATACATAACATTTAGACCAGTCTTACTGTTATGATGGTGGTTTTCAGTTGTTTCACATTGGTCAGTATAACCTTATCTTGGATTATCTAGACATGGTGTCGTCAATCAAGATAGATATGATTCTACAACTTACTTGTTACACAGTATGCATTGCTATATCTTACCCATGCCACTATATCTATTGCGATAGTCTACAATGGCCATCTTCCCGAGGCAAGGGAGCTAATTGATTTTAAAAGTCCAGTTTCCACCCTTGCCAAACTAGGCTGGAATTACTGGGCTCAATCGTAGCGCCACCAGTGGCTATTACCAGTTATGTCCCTTCTAAGCCTCTCCTATGGACCAATCAGATTCCACCTCTCGTATCACATGCGTTTGCTTCCAAAAAATGGTTGATCCCGCTCAGGACGATCTGATCGATAATCAAGATCTATATTGTGATAAAACGGGTCTTACATCGCAAAATGCATCAGATCACGTGAACACATAAAAGAATTTGGAAAATATCTGCTGACAACGAGTTGGCGGTGCACATGCTTTGCAAATCCTGCAATTGACCGAAATCTGCACGACAGTTAACGAACCGGATTTTGATTTCGGTGCGGGCTTTTGATTGGACTATGCATAGACACGTAGTCCAGCCAAAATGTAACTCCATAATACCAGCCTAGTTCGGCAAGGGTGGAAACTGGACTTTTATAGTCAGTTAACTCTCTTGCCTCGGGAAGATGACAATGGCATGTAACCATGGTAACAGTACCATTTGGACTCTAAAAGTAATGTATGAAAAGATCTACAGAATGATTGCTAGCAATCAATGAGTTGACACATGCTAAAGAAATATACAGTCAAACACAGTCGAAGTTCAAGGGACCTGCCTTAATACTTTGAGTCATCCGAGGTTCAACACAACCAAAAACCATGAATAAAGAAGGAATTTGCAGGGACCAAGCTTTTACTTCGAGACAACCATAAATTTGACACATCAAAGTTTGACACAACGGTGTTTGCCTGTTTGATGCCATTAGTGAGTCAGTGAGTTTTGTTTTACGTTGCTTTTCACAATATTCCAGCAATATCACGACGGGGGACACCAGAAATGGGCTTTACACACTGTACCCATGTCGGGAATCAAACCCGGGTCCTCGGCGTGATGAATACATGTTTTAACCACTAGGCTACCCCACCACCCCATAATGCCATTAATCTTGATGTGTTTGTTTGTTTGTTTGTTTGTTTAATGTTGCATTGTAGAAATATTCCAGCTATATGATGGCAGCTTGTAAATAACCACGTCTGGACCAGACACCCACTGTGATTGATACTACGAGCAACACAGTCAGTATGACAACATACAATCAACCAAGTGACCGAGCCTGACCACCCGGTCCATTTGGTCGCCTTGGTTGCTTGGGACTTGTGCGAACCCAGAACCCCCACAGGGTGATCTTGCTGTCAATCATTGAGTCATTCAAACTATAACAACTACTTATCTTTTAGAAAAGACATTTGAAAGAAAAGACATTTGGATCAATGTCAAAGTGAATTGGAAAAACTACTGCTGTCTCTTGATACTCCCATTGTCAGGGAAGTTTATAGTTTTTGGTGTCTTTTGTCCAGTTGACCTTGAAGCAGAAGGAGAAGAGGAAAGAACTGGATGACCTCAAGGAAGACCTGCAGAAGAAGATCACTGAGTTTTCTAAACTCACGGAGAAAGGTGAGCTATTTAACTACTGGGGTCAACCAGGGGTGTATATCAGGGTCGGGTCACTTGCACCACATTGTTGGATCTCTCGGGACAGGATCTGTTATTTCAGCGAACAATAAAAACATCTAGTTCTCTGAGAATTGCTCGTTTTTATCCCCATTGCATATATAAATGACGTCATTGCACTATGACGTCATACTATGTTAGAGTGCACTGTGACGTCAAAACAGCGCAACAGTATAACTGTACTCTTGAAAATCACATGCGTGAAACCAGTTGAGTAAATTATACAGCTCATCTTTGGACGTTTGTATTTTATGTATATATATATAGATTGATATGTGTGCATTTTTTACAAATATATGTTGGCATTTATATATATTAACATTTTACAAATCTATGTTGGCATTTATATATAACGTGGAAAAAATGCATATAGGTATGGGTGCCGTTGTTCAAAACAACCTTAGCTCTTCGACTGTCGTAAGTCTATGTTAAGGTATGGGAGTTACGATCACCTAAGTGCTAAGATCGCTTTGTACAACGGCACCATGATATGTCTTTAGAAAGTTTAAAGAAAGCTGTGGGGATATGGCATATCTTTTTTATCATTACAAATATGTCAGTATTTTAATCATTGGTCTTGATCATTTAGTCATTAATATGATGTTTATGTTGGACGTGTGAGAGAATGGTTGCACTGGTACACAACATGCCTGTGAAGGCTTCAGCCTTATTGTGTTACTGTGCAGGCAAGATGTCTGAATCCGACACAAAGAGTCGCGTCAACAACATCCAGACCTTGAAGGAGAAGATCAAGCTGGAGACGGACTCCTTCCGGAAGCTGAAGCAGGAGATGAAGGTCCTCCAGGACAAGCAGACGGCCGAGAGGGAGGTCAGTCCAACAGGGTCAGATGGTATCAGTTATTCCCACTGCGTCCAGGTGTATCCTTACAACTGGGCCAGGTGGCATCAGTTATTCCCATTGTGTCCAGGTGTATCAGTCCAACAGGGTCAGATGGTATCAGTTATTCCTATGGTGTCCAGGTGTATCAGTCACCCAACAGGGCCAGATGGTGTCAGTTATTCCCACTGCGTCCAGGTGTATCCTTACAACAGGGCCAGGTGGTATCAGTTATTCCCACTGTGTCCAGGTGTATCAATCAGTCCAACAGGGCCAGGTGGTTCAGTTATTCCCACTGTGTCGAGGTGTATCAGTCAGTCCAACAGGGCCAGGTGGTATCAGTTATTCCCATTGTGTCCAGGTGTATCAGTCCGTCTAGCAGGGCCAGGTGGTTCAGTTATTCCCATTGTGTCCAGGTGTATCAATCAGTCCAACAGGGCCAGGTGGTTCAGTTATTCCCACTGTGTCCAGGTGTATCCATCAGTCCAACAGGGCCAGGTGGTATCAGTTATTCCCACTGTGTCGAGGTGTATCAATCAGTCCAACAGGGCAAGGTAGTATCAGTTATTCCCACTGTGTCCAGGTGTATCCATCAGTCCAACAGGGCCAGGTGGTATCAGTTATTCCCACTGTGTCGAGGTGTATCAATCAGTCCAACAGGGCCAGGTGGTTCAGTTATTCCCACTGTGTCCAGGTGTATCAGTCAGTCAAACAGGGCCAGGTGGTATCAGTTATTCCCACTGTGTCGAGGTGTATCAATCAGTCCAACAGGGCCAGGTAGTATCAGTTATTCCCACTGTGTCCAGGTGTATCAATCAGTCCAACAGGGCCAGGTGGTATCAGTTATTCCTACTGTGTCCTGGTGTATCAATCAGTCCAACAGGGTCAGGTGGTATCAGTTATTCCCATTGTGTCCAGGTGTATCAATCAGTCCAACAGGGCCAGGTGGTATCAGTTATTCCTACTGTGTCCTGGTGTATCAATCAGTCCAACAGGGCCAGGTGGTATCAGTTATTCCCATTGTGCCCAGGTGTATCAATCAGTCCAACAGGGTCAGGTGGTATCAGTTTTTCCCATTGTGTCCAGGTGTATCAATCAGTCCAACAGGGCCAGGTGGTATCAGTTATTCCCACTGTGTCCAGGCGTATCAGTCAGTCCAACAGGGCCAGGTGGTATCAGTTATTCCCATTGTGTCGAGGTGTATCAGTCAGTCCAACAGGGCCAGGTGGTATCAGTTATTCCCATTGTGTACTGGTGTATCATTTAGTCAAACAGGGCCAGGTGGTATCAGTTATTCCCAATGTGTCCTGGTGTATCAGTCACCCAACAGGGCCAGGTGGTATCAGTTATTCCCAATGTGTCCTGGTGTATCAGTCACCCAACAGGGCCAGGTGGTATCAGTTATTCCCACTGTGTCGAGGTGTATCAATCAGTCCAACAGGGCCAGGTGGTATCAGTTATTCCCACTGTGTCCAGGTGTATCAATCAGTCCAACAGGGTCAGGTGGTATCAGTTATTCCCACTGTGTCCAGGTGTATCAATCAGTCCAACAGGGCCAGATGGTATCAGTTATTCCCATTGTGTACTGGTGTATCATTTAGTCCAACAGGGCCAGGTGGTATCAGTTATTCCCACTGTGTCGAGGTGTATCAATCAGTCCAACAGGGCCAGGTAGTATCAGTTATTCCCACTGTGTCCTGGTGTATCAGTCAGTCCAACAGGGTCCGATGGTTCAGTTATTCTTTTCAGTGTCCTCTGTGTTGGTATGGCTGGAATATTGCTAAAAGCGATGTAAGACCATACTCACTCACTCAAATCCAGGTGACAGAGTGGCCCTGTCAGTAATGTAGTCATGGGTAGCAGGATAGTAAATATTCATTATCCACACTTAAAAAGGTCACATGTCTATTCACAGGGCAGCCAGATGCAGGCCACAGCACTGAAGGGCAACTTGGAGCTGCGCAAGAAGATTGTGGTAAGAAAGAATTGATTGAGCTGTTTTAGTCACTGACATTGTGTACATCATTTAAACGTAGTGCCATGTACAAGTGTAGATTGAAAGTAGAAGTTGCTACAGGGTATCTGTCAGGTAGTGAACACTGTGTTGTTGATGATGCAGCAAGAAGAGTTGTCGAAGCTGGAGGTGGAGCACAAGGCTGTCCTTGAGGAGGAGCTGGAGAGGGTCAAGATGGAGGTGCAGCAGGACCACACTGACATACAGGTGAGAGGTGGATGACACAGAGTGGGTGTAGAATGTCTGATGACAATACAAAAACCTCTATGTTATTTGTAAGATCAGAAATACAATGATTTTGTCACCAAAGTTAATATGTGTCTTCCTTCCTGTCGAATGTGGCAGCTGCGAGTGGCGGAAGGCAAGCAGTACCAGCTGCAGGAAGCTGTGGCGCTGGACATGGAGCTGGCCCAGCTGAGACAGGAGAAGTCCTTGATGACCACCAGGGTGAGTACGGCACACACGGGTCAACATTGTCTGCTTACACAACCGGTGGGCATATAAGGAGGTTGTTCTACCTATAAACAGCAGACAGAGCCCTGGGCACATATAGGGCATCCTCATCTTTAGGTCTGCTCATAGGTCGTTATGTGGCTCCAAGGCTGCAGGAAATGGCAGAAAGAATCCCCAAATTGGAAGTACAAATACTGCAATTTATGTTAAATAGTAGGTGAGGTGAGGTGAAATTGGGTTTAACGTTGCGTCCAAGATTATTGCACTTATAAAGCGACGTGCACGTGTGTGTGTGTATGGCTGCTTGTACTAGTCCGGACTGATGCCGATTTATAGTGCTAGCACACTGAGATACCATGCCGCAGTTTAACATGAATACCTCACTCAGACACAGTATACTGACTCCGAGCCGACCAGTCCTTGTTTTAGCCCCTTAATGCCAAGCGCCAGACAGGGTAACAACAAGTACCATCTTTTAACGTCTTTTGGTATGACGCGACCAGGGATCGAACCCCGGACCTTCCGCTCTCCGGGCGGACGCTCTACCACTAGACCACGGAGGTGGTTGCTAAATAGTAGTGTAAGAACGTTATGGCTTTGTTGGAGCAACAAAAACACAACTGAAATTAGAAAAAAAAATAATATGACAATTTTCTGACTTTACAGATAGGTAAAATGTATAAACAAACAAGTTCGTAAGAAATGGCTCATATGTATATAAATCCTATTCTAACAAAAATAACCAATCAAATATCTGTCGGTTTCGTTTCGTGACTGTACTTCCTTGATGGTGTGACCTATGAGCAGTACTAATCTGGAAGTAGAATTGTTTTTCTTTCTTCGAGACCTACCAGTACATTGAATTTGAGGCCAAAAATACAATTAATAATAAAAAAGAATCATCGGGGATGTATAGGACAGGAAACCTGTGGCATTTAACCTGTTAAACAGTTTAATAACAACTTATAGGACATCGTTTGGCTAGACGGATTTCCTATTTTAACAAAGTTTCTTGGTCAAATATGCCAAGATACACAGGCACAGTAAACAAGTTTTTAGGATGATGTGATGTTAATTACAACGAACAGTGTTCAAAATAAGCACAATTCCTTTTTTAACTTTTGCAAGATTTAGGGAAGAAGAATTTATCATCCTTTATCTTGGAACTCAAAACATGATGTCATCATGTGTTTAATGCCATGTTTGGAAAGTGATTGATGAAATATTGATTTCACTAATTGGGTGGTGTGTGCATCGGTTACAGCTGGAGTCTCTCCAGAGGGAGAAGGAGTTTGTGCAGAAGGAGCTGGGCGAGGTTCACCGAGTGCACAAGGAGGAGATGGAGCTTCAGCAGCTGCAGCACTTCCAGGTAGTACCACTAGGTGGCAGCACTTCAATGTATCACCACTAGGTGGCAGCACTTCTGGGTGTCACCACCGGGTGGCAGCACTTCCAGGTGGTACCACTAGATAGTCTTAACGCTACAATTAGTGTAAGTCTATGTTAATGATTAACTTTGCCGTTAATTAACAGTTTGTTCAAGTGGACCCTGGTAATATGAGTTAAGACAAAAACGTATCTGACTATTATATGTATTGTTTCCCCAGTCTTTCCGCCAGTACCGGGAGATGTTTGAGGAGCAGAAGGCCGTGATTGATCAGCGCTACCGTGCTCTCCTGGAGGATGCCATCCAGGACGCGGTCTTCCTCTCCAGCCGCAACACCGAGCTCGTCACTGAGAACCAGCAGCTCCGACAGTGTAAGTCATACCTACCTGTACTACCGTAGTTACTGTAAAAACAACATCGAGCTCGTAACAGAGAACCAGCAGCTCCGACAGTGTAAGTCATATCTACCTGTACTACCGTAGTTACTGTAAAAACAACACCGAGCTCGTCACTGAGAACCAGCAGCTCCGACAGTGTAAGTCATACCTACCTGTACTACCGTAGTTACTGTAAAAACAACACCGAGCTCGTCACTGAGAACCAGCAGCTCCGACAGTGTAAGTCATACCTACCTGTACTACCGTAGTTACTGTAAAAACAACACCACGCTTGTCACAGAGAACCAGCAGCTCCGACAGTGTAAGTCATGCCTAACTGTACTACCGTAGTTACTGTAAAAACAACACCACGCTTGTCACAGAGAACCAGCAGCTCCGACAGTGTAAGTCATGCCTACCTGTACTACCGTAGTTACTGTAAAAACAACACCGAGCTCTTCACTGACAACCAGCAGCTCCGACAGTGTAAGTCATACCTACCTGTACTACCGTAGTTACTGTAAAAACAACACGGAGCTCGTCACTGAGAACCAGCAGCTCCGACAGTGTAAGTCATACCTACCTGTACTACCGTAGTTACTGTAAAAACAACACCGAGCTCGTCACTGAGAACCAGCAGCTCCGACAGTGTAAGTCATACCTACCTGTACTACCGTAGTTACTGTAAAAACAACACCACGCTTGTCACAGAGAACCAGCAGCTCCGACAGTGTAAGTCATACCTACCTGTACTACCGTAGTTACTGTAAAAACAACACCGAGCTTGTCACAGAGAACCAGCAGCTCCGACAGTGTAAGTCATGCCTACCTGTACTACCGTAGTTACTGTAAAAACAACACCACGCTTGTCACAGAGAACCAGCAGCTCCGACAGTGTAAGTCATACCTACCTGTACTACCGTAGTTACTGTAAAAACAACACCGAGCTTGTCACAGAGAACCAGCAGCTCCGACAGTGTAAGTCATGCCTACCTGTACTACCGTAGTTACTGTAAAAACAACACCGAGCTTGTCACAGAGAACCAGCAGCTCCGACAGTGTAAGTCATACCTACCTGTACTACCGTAGTTACTGTAAAAACAACACCACGCTTGTCACTGAGAACCAGCAGCTCCGACAGTGTAAGTCATACCTACCTGTACTACCGTAGTTACTGTAAAAACAACACCGAGCTCGTCACTGAGAACCAGCAGCTCCGACAGTGTAAGTCATACCTACCTGTACTACCGTAGTTACTGTAAAAACAACATCGAGCTTGTAACAGAGAACCAGCAGCTCCGACAGTGTAAGTCATACCTACCTGTACTACCGTAGTTACTGTAAAAACAACACCGAGCTTGTCACAGAGAACCAGCAGCTCCGACAGTGTAAGTCATACCTACCTGCATTACCGTAGTTACTGTAAAAACAACACCGAGCTTGTCACAGAGAACCAGCAGCTCCGACAGTGTAAGTCATACCTACCTGTACTACCGTAGTTACTGTAAAAACAACACCGAGCTTGTCACAGAGAACCAGCAGCTCCGACAGTGTAAGTCATACCTACCTGCATTACCGTAGTTACTGTAAAAACAACACCGAGCTTGTCACAGAGAACCAGCAGCTCCGACAGTGTAAGTCATACCTACCTGTACTACCGTAGTTACTGTAAAAACAACACCACGCTTGTCACAGAGAACCAGCAGCTCCGACAGTGTAAGTCATACCTACCTGTACTACCGTAGTTACTGTAAAAACAACACCACGCTTGTCACAGAGAACCAGCAGCTCCGACAGTGTAAGTCATATCTACCTGTACTACCGTAGTTACTGTAAAAACAACACCACGCTTGTCACAGAGAACCAGCAGCTCCGACAGTGTAAGTCATACCTACCTGTACTACCGTAGTTACTGTAAAAACAACACCACGCTTGTCACAGAGAACCAGCAGCTCCGACAGTGTAAGTCATACCTACCTGTACTACCGTAGTTACTGTAAAAACAACACCACGCTTGTCACAGAGAACCAGCAGCTCCGACAGTGTAAGTCATACCTACCTGTACTACCGTAGTTACTGTAAAAACAACACCACGCTTGTCACAGAGAACCAGCAGCTCCGACAGTGTAAGTCATATCTACCTGTACTACTGTAGTTACTGTAAAAACAACACCACGCTTGTCACAGAGAACCAGCAGCTCCGACAGTGTAAGTCATACCTACCTGTACTACCGTAGTTACTGTAAAAACAACACCACGCTTGTCACAGAGAACCAGCAGCTCCGACAGTGTAAGTCATACCTACCTGTACTACCGTAGTTGCTGTAAAAACAACACCGAGCTCGTCACACAGACCCAGCAACTCCGACAGTGTAAGTCATATCTACCTGTACTACCGTAGTTACTGTAAAAACAACATCGAGCTCGTAACAGAGAACCAGCAGCTCCGACAGTGTAAGTCATACCTACCTGTACTACCGTAGTTACTGTAAAAACAACATCGAGCTCGTAACAGAGAACCAGCAGCTCCGACAGTGTAAGTCATGCCTACCTGTACTACCGTAGTTACTGTAAAAACAACACCGAGCTCGTCACACAGACCCAGCAACTCCGACAGTGTAAGTCATACCTACCTGTACTACCGTAGTTACTGTAAAAACAACACCGAGCTCGTCACTGAGAACCAGCAGCTCCGACAGTGTAAGTCATCTCTACCTGTACTACCGTAGTTACTGTAAAAACAACACCGAGCTCGTCACTGAGAACCAGCAACTCCGACAGTGTAAGTCATACCTACCTGTACTACCGTAGTTACTGTAAAAACAACACCGAGCTCGTCACACAGACCCAGCAACTCCGACAGTGTAAGTCATCTCTACCTGTACTACCGTAGTTACTGTAAAAACAACACCACGCTTGTCACAGAGAACCAGCAGCTCCGACAGTGTAAGTCATACCTACCTGTACTACCGTAGTTACTGTAAAAACAACACCGAGCTCGTCACACAGACCCAGCAACTCCGACAGTGTAAGTCATACCTACCTGTACTACCGTAGTTACTGTAAAAACAACACCGAGCTCGTCACTGAGAACCAGCAGCTCCGACAGTGTAAGTCATCTCTACCTGTACTACTGTAGTTACTGTAAAAACAACACCGAGCTCGTCACACAGACCCAGCAACTCCGACAGTGTAAGTCATACCTACCTGTACTACCGTAGTTACTGTAAAAACAACACCGAGCTCGTCACACAGACCCAGCAAATTTGACAGTGTAAGTCATACCTACCTGTACTACCGTAGTTGCTGTTGTCAGAACACTGAGCTCATCACAGGGAACCAGCAGCTCTGACAGTGTAACTTATATGTAAGTTTACTACCGTAGTTACTGTTATAAAAAAGCATACTGACCTCCTGTCATCCATGTCACCGAGGGCTGATGAAGTGTTGTGTGTCTGATGTTACAGATATCGGAGGACTCAAGGATGCTGTGACCAAGTCAGGGGGCAGAATCCCCCCCTCGGATATCATGCTCTAGGTTAAGGATCTGGGATTGAGGAATTCCACTCAAGTATTAAGCAACCAAGATCAAAAATGACCTTTTTAAGCCAAGAATCTTTTTTAATATTTATTACATTTCTGCAACTCATGATAGTGGCCATCCTTAAATAATTGCATATAATTCACACGCCTGTGACTGGCTGGAAAAACAGACCACTCGTTCCTATAAAAATATTTTCAAACATTTAAGTATATTAAAATGCAGCACTTGTGTAGAATTTGATAATCTTTTAATTATTTGTTGATAAATGGGTCTAAAAATCAAAATATTTCACTGATTGCTGTAAGCTTTTGACCTATTAAGATATATACAATGCTTAAATGTAACTAGTGCATATTGTGAACAAGGCCCACAGCAAGACAGCCCGTATTGTCTGGTCGTACACATGGCTGAATGATGACAGAGGAATATAGTTTTACTGCTTATATAATTTTGTGACACTGACATGAATATGTCATGGGAGTGGGCTATTTTTGTTTTTATTTATTTTCATACCTTAGCTTTATATGAATCTTTGCACAATGAATATCAAAATGGTGTTGGGAGAAGATACCAATATATATGCATTTATTGTTTATCAAAGTTCTACTTTGCCAATTTTACAGTCTGTGATATTGAACAGAGGACATTATATATGATCATATGCACAGATTCAGATTTATCACATATGTTCATTCTGTTTTGACACAATTGCATGTCTAGTCTGCCTCTTCTTTGTTAAATATATCTATTATAAACAGAAATATTCCAACTTAAATTTGTATCCACCCCTGCGTATTTTGGGGGATACAGCTACATGTATGAGGACTTGTTCAATATTTTCTAACTTTGTATATATCTGAAGCCAGAGCGTGTTTGTGTTTTGAGAAGATACCTTCAGAAAACTTTAGTATCATGCATATGATCTTTTCAATTTTCACCCCAAATAAAAAATAAAATATTGTTTCAGAAAAATTATCAAACCCATTTAAGAGTTAGTTTCAAAATATTAAAGCATGCATTGTTTTGTTGTGAGCCTTCATAATTCTGAAATTAGGAAGTCAAATCGTAGCATTTTGGGTGAGGGAGTATAAACTGAAAATGTGTTGTGATTAATGTTGGATTGAGGAGACAATGTCATGGCTATACTATATCTCATGTTTGTTATCGCATGCATATGTAGAATTCAAAGAGTTTAAATTTCTACAATTGCAGTCAGTGTCATTGGCTGTCTGTGTGTATTAATGGGATGCGGACAGCATCATGTTCTGTCCCTGATCTCTGGTTCATGAAGAATGCTCATGGTGACACGTTTGGTGATTTCTAACAACCGCTGGCGGTTGTCAATTGCAATAATTTCATTTTGTGATAGTATTATAGTTTACCATATTCTGATGAAATTGAAATTCTAAACATATTGTTCTGAATATGTATGATTTTAATACTCAGATTTGAAATAATATATATTTTATTGTTAAAATTAGTTATGTACCATTGCAGCATTTGTGTGAACAATCAAATTTTGTAACACTTATATATTCGATAGGATGGGCAAACCAGGCGTCACTCATCAATGTAAATACATGAACAATTAGAGAATAACTATGATGAAATATCATCCTACAGGGAAACTTCACAGACTTCATGTTAATCTTCTGATGACCTAGCCTTGTTAATATTTGAAATTATGAATAATGGGGGAGTATAACATCATATTGATTCAACTGCCTAATCAGTTTTGAGACCTGCTCACATTACATCTGCAAATATCAGAAAAATATTTTCACTATTAAAAAGCAAGAATCTCCAGAGTCTGGCCTCATCCCACAAAGCAGATGCCATTTTCAGTCTTGGTCTACAGACATAACAAGCATCATTCCAGTGATATGCATTGTACAATAGGTGTGAAAGATAGACAAAGTGGTGTTTGAACAATTTAAAAAAAATACTGGTTGGGCAATGAATCGACAACCAAAATTGTACTGTGTATTCCGTCCAATTATTGTTATCAAATAAACTTTTTTTTATCTTTTGTTGAGTACTTTTTCTTAGTACAGCTGAATGGAACAGCTCTTGCATATAACGCAAACGGTGTCTTCGGGGAAACTTGCTGCAAAGGGAGACAACTCTATCCAGGCAGTAATAGCTTTACACCCCTTCCTCTGAGTAACTGATTCTACACACTTTACCCATATTGGATATCAAACCCAGGCCTTGTGCTTCAAGTCTTTATTGAAATACACCCAGTATACACATGATAATTTCATTTCAAAATCTTTTGTTTGAGACTACTACCCTGAACTTAGCTCAGTATTATTATGTTTATGATTATTATTAGACTGAACATAATAGACTCAGGCTTTGGACTTGTGGCTAAAGTCGCAGACTGTATATGACCAAGGTTGGTGACAAAGTCGAATTTGAATCCTGCAGAACTGCGAGGTTATTCCCACACTCTATCCTGCCCTGGTCGCTGATGTCACAGATGAAGATGACTGCCCCAACTGGAGCATGCCACAGTCTGGTGAATTGTCCTTCCAGAAATATAATAGCCACACTGTTACTGGCACATATTTATTTTCAGTAAAGTACAGAAAATAAAGGAGACATGGAAAGAAAACAATCTAGTATTTGATTAAAGGTCACTTTACACTTTTCATATTCCATAGACCGTCGTTCAAGAAGTGAATGTTGTCCACGCCGATACCCTTGTTCTTTTGTAATCTGAAACACAAGCGCTGCAGCAGTGAGGGAGTGAGTGAGGGAGTTGGGGTTAAGGCTGCTTTGACCATGTTATGGTGCTGACAAACCTAAAAACAATCCGGGTGAATCTGGGATTTGAACCAACAATCGTAAGTTCTGGCGTGTGATAGGATTCTGCAAGGTGAATTTCAGTACCTTTGACAACGGGGTCACCTGTGCCGCCTAAGAGACATATATAACATCACACATCTTTTGGAAACAACAGTCCATGTTATGGAATGACACAAGCAGACTATTTTCCTGGTCTTAGTGAGTTGAGTGACGTGCTGTGTATTTATATCACATGTCTGGGACTGGGAGAAAACCTGAAAGTGACTATAAAAGTCCAGTTTTCACCCTTGTCCATCTAGCCAGAATTTTGGAGTTATGTTTTGGCTGGACTAACGAGTCTATGCATAGTCAAATCAAAATCGCGGAACAAAATCATCATCCTGTTCGTAAACTGCCGTGCAGATTTAGTTCGATTGCAGGATTTACAAAGCATTTGGACTGTCAACTCGGCGTCTACAGATATTTTTCAAATCTTTTCATGTTTCAAATCAAGGCGTTCAAGTAATTTGATGCATTTTGCGAGGTAAGACTCGTTTTTCAACAATATAGATCTTAATTTTCGATCAAACTGTCTTGGCTGGACGCCACCATTTTGTTTGATACAAATGCACGTATGATTGGTCAATAGGACTTGTAATAGCCACTGGTGATGCTACACTTGAGGCACAGAATTCCAACCTAGTTCGGCAAGTTTGGAAACTGCACTTTTAAGACAGTTAACTCCCTTGCCTCGGGGAAATGTCCTGTTCTTGGTATTTACCACTTCAGTGAGGCCCAGGGGCATATAATTAAACAAAGCTAGAACTGTATTTAATTTGTTTATTGAACAATACTGATTGCTATTGTGTTGGGGTACAATGAATACTATCAACCAAGTCACCAAGCCTGGCCACCTGATCCATTAACTAATGACCAGCACAGGTTGCTGGGGACCTATTCTAACCTAAAATACCCACGGAGTGGACTAGCATAAGTTGCTGGGGACCTATTCTAATATTGAATCCCCATGGAGTGGACCAGCGAACATAAGTGACTTGCAGTGTAAAGATAGATTATTATTGTCATTACATAATATATCACATGACCATCCACTTACATTTCATCTGTGGCCATCTTTGTGAGACCAATGGCTAGTGCATGCTCCTTTCCCTCGGCCATGATCGCCTGTAGAAGCTAAGGATGATTGCTACACAGACACACAGTTGGAAATAATCAGTATTCAGCAATGCCAGTGGGCATGATGGAAAGTGCTGCTTGGTGAAATGTTTTACCCTACATGAGCATGATCAGTGCAGTAAAATACCGTAAATCTATGAATAGAGGCTCACCATTGCTCTTGACCTGACTTCTCTGTGAGGCCAGACTTTATTTGAGGCAAGTTTCAATAACCTTAAATTCGTCTACTACATCCTTAGAACAGCATTAAAGTGAGTGAGTGGGGTCAGTGAGTGAGCATGGTTTTACACCTGCTTTTAGCAATACAATATTGCAGGGGTGGTCGGGCTGCCTGATCATGAAAGCGTTCGCTTGTCCCGCTGAAAGCCTGGGTTCAATTCCCCACATGGTTACAATGTGTAAAGCCCATTTCTGGTGTCATCTGCTGTGATATTATCGACATATTGCTATAAGTGGTGTAAAACCATGCTCACTCACTCACCAGCAATATTGCAGCAATATCATGGCAGAGGGAAACCAGATATGGGCTTCAGACATTGTATCACTGGGAACTGAACCCAGGTCTTCGGTGCGACAAGCCAATGCTTATAGGATAGCCCACCGCTCCACCAAATAGAAGTTTGTATTTGCTATATGGTATATCTAAAACACTGTAATATTTTGGACCTGGGCCCATTTTCACAAAACGATCTTATGACTAGTCTGTTAGCTATAGTGTATGGGAGTAACGTGTACCCTGGCCTCTCAGTGTGGCTGCCTGTTTTCATTGCTTTGATAGACCTTGTCTGTATTAAAGAATTAACAGTAGATTTTAGCTGGGCACCTCTGTGTATACGACGCAGTTCCCAAAGGATACAACAACGGAATCTTTGTCTACTCTCGTCATCCTGGCGCCCGGCGACGTCAGCCCGGGGCACATGATGTTGGCACCGCTCAGTACAAAGCGGATTGCACCCTTGTCCACTTGCATGAGGGGAAGCAGGAAGGGGTCTGTTCATCGAGAAACAATATCAACTGTAATGACTAATAGTAATAATGTAGACTAACCCACGCGAAACGATGACCGTAATTTTTTTATGTTTTCATTGGACTATTACAAAATGAGCTTACTAGACCGGACAGAATGTTACTAGACTCAGGCTTCAGACGAGTGGCTAAAGTCACAGACTGAAACACTTGTACACACTGATCATAATAAAGACAAAACTGAGACATCTCCATGACCATTGTACCAGTAATCACGAAAAGAAATGTCCCTACATTGGCCATAGGCTACAGCTACATAACCCTAGCAACCAACACATTGTGGAGAGGTTAGGACATATTGATATATGGCACAGGTAGTAATGATAAAGCTACATCACTATGACAAGAAGGAACTTGACCTGGGCCAGTAGCGTTGTTTGTTTGTTTCTGTGTCAGCGGTCATAAGCTCACACTCTTTAAATAATCGAGTCTGCACCAGAGAATTAAGGGATTGACATCATGAGCATCGATCTTCGCAATTGGGATGCGATGACATGCCAAGTCAGTGAGTCTGACCACTCAATCCCATTAGTCAGCTTTTCTACACGCATGGGTTGCTGAAGATCAATTAAACCCGAATCTTCACAGGTCACAGACAAGATTGTACTTGAGCTTGGACCCATGGTAAATAGCATGAGCAAATATGATCCATCAAAACTCTGACACAACCAAGCCTATTATAGTCGCCTCTTATGACAAGCATCTGATTGCAAGGGACCACTTCAGCCCCAGGGAGGACAATTCCAGTGATTGACACATGGGCAGGGAATACTTACATTTGTGAATGAGCCTGAGTGTCGGACAGTACGGGCCATCTCTTTGTCGGAAGAACAGGAGGTCACCTGTCTGATTGGCTAGAATTTCTATATGTTCATGACTGTAAACAAACAAAATCTTATTAACCATGTCAACAGACTTATGTCTTTACGTTATGCTGACATTTTTATTACGAGTCATGATAACAATGTTTTGGAACTTATTACACAAGCAGGTAGAGACACCATGAGTATAATTCAACTAGTCCACTGCACAAAATGGACTGGTGGTTTGTGTAATATGAATAGATCTTGCAAGAAAACAACTAGTCCTTCGAGATGACAGACTTGTGCTCATGTGAGTGAGTGAGTGAGTGAGTGAAAGAGTATGGTTTTACGCCGCTTTTAGCAATATTCCAGCAATATCACGGCGGGGGACACCAGAAATGGGAATCGAACCCGGGTCTTCAGCGTGACGAGCGAACGCTTTAACCACTAGACCGCCCCTACGTCTACCACACATACTCCAATGAATTTTCAGCAACAGATCAGGGCCCCAATCCATAAATGATTGTAGCGCAACGACAGTTGTAAGTCTATGTTAAAGTATGGGAGTTTCGATAACCTTAGTGCTATGATAGCTTTGAGGAACTGACCCCAGATTCTTGTATGAAACTTTATATACCTTGTCGATGTAAAACATATTTACCGACCTGACAGCAATATTCCTGCTTTACAATGGCGGCCTGCAAATAACTGAGTCTGGGCCAAATTATTTTTGATATTATGAGCAACCATACACGCTGACGGTGTAGGATGATACGGCATCAACCAAATCACGGAGTCGGACCACTTCATCATGTTGATCTAGTCATCTCTTTTGACCAGGAAAGGTTGCTTAGTAACACTAACCTGTTATCCCCTCTTGAACTTAATTATATCTTCCGGTGTAAACAGGTAAAGGTAAAACAAGCTTGGGTACCTACGAGGGGTGTTCATTAAAGATTTCCCCTAAATCACTTAGGGTTATCATATTTGGTTGAAATTTCACATGTGTAATGATACATGTATCTATGGGTTATGTCTGAATTTGCAGCACTATTAATAAAACTGTTCGCCAGTTAGCACAAGATGTCAAGATCAGTGTAGGGTCTGTGGAAAAAATCATCCATGACAATTTGAACATGCATAAGGTGTCTGCACGATGGATTCCCAGGTTGCTCACACCTTTCCAAAAGCAGGAACGAGTCAATTACTCAAAGGATCTTTTGGACATGTGCCAAAAAAAACAGGCAAACTTTTTTGACAGACTTATCACACAGGATGAAACATGGGTCCATCACTATGATCCTGAGACTAAAGTTCAGTCGATGCAATGGAAGCATGTGGAGTCACCACCCCCAAAGAAGGCACGTGTCCAACCCTCTGCAGGCAAGGTCATGCTCACGGTGTTTTGGGACCAGCACGGAGTAGTGATGATGGATTTCTTGGCAAAGGGTACCACAATTACAGGAGCTTATTATGCTTCACTGCTGCGGAAATTGCGGGACGCTATCAAGCTTAAGAGGCATGGCATGCTGACCAAGGGTGTCCGTCTCCTGCAAGACAATGCTCCAGTGCAACTCTCATGTTGCCCAGACAGAAGCGCGGTCCTGTGGCTATGAAATCCTTCCACATCCTCCTTACTCTCCTGACCTTGCACCATCTGACTTCCACCTCTTTCCAACCATGAAGTCATTTTTGAAGGGAAAACGTTTCACAGATGATGAAACACTGATTTCTGAAGTCAAGTCCTGGTTTGAGACGCAAAATGAGGGCTTTTACAAGCGAGGTCTCCATAGTTGCATAAAACGATGGGAGAAGTGTGTAACTCTTGGTGGTTCCTATGTGGAGAAAGACTAAAACCTATGCCAAGTTTCATTCCACTAGGTCCATCGGAAGTGGGTCAGGGGAAATCTTTATGGAACACCCCTCGTACTTGTTACACTTAGAGGTTCATAACTATACATTTATTACCTACTACATTCCTTCAGTGTGAGAGCTGTTTTCTAAATGACTTATTGTTTACAATCTTTAACTGCTAAATAACAGCATGTAGTAAAATACTGAACCCAAAACATTTGAGCTCATGAATAATTTTGGGGATATTTTTTGTAGTCATGACCTAGCACACAACTTCTAAAATGTCTATAAATATTCACGATCATTAACGATCCCTGTTCTGTTCAATATGTATTAAAACAGATCTCACCATTTGACAACTTTAAGTGGCTCCTTCTTGGGTAAAATCTCATCAATGTAGGATCTGATGTGTGGGAACTGCTCTAGTACTGCGTTGCGGATGCCTTTCTGTACTGAGGATTTGGCATTGTTCACGTTCGATACTGCATCCTTACTATCAAACCTGGCACCGAAATGGAAGACATTTGAAACTATTAATGAGCATAATCACAAAGCTTTGAGATCAGATCATAGTGCTCAGTACTGCTACACAAAGCTTTGAGATCAGATCTTAGTGCTTGCTACTGCTACACAAAGCTTTGAGATCAGATCATAGTGCTCGCTACTGCTACACAAAGCTTTGAGATCAGATCATAGTGCTCGCTACTGCTACACAAAGCTTTGAGATCAGATCTCAGTGCTTGCTACTGCTACACAAAGCTTTGAGATCAGATCTCTCAGAGTTCTGAGAATTGTTAAGCGAAGCCTGCTAAAGTTGCATACAATCATTCACCTGAATGAAACTGTCCAGAATCAGTTCAAAGTTATGCGTGTTCAGAAGAATCAGGGTGTGAACTGCTATGAATTTGTGCCTAAAGAAGTGCTCCAGAAGGCCCAGAAAGCATGTTCTGTGAACATCAATACGGAAAACTGAACTTTGTGGTACTAAGCCATTGTACATTGATAGATTATGTGACTGTTTAACATTTAAATTTCATTGTATGTACAAGGTGATTATGAGTGAGTGTGAAATTTAATATGTATAATGAATATGACAGTATGAATGCAGATTTTATGTTTATTAGAAATGATTATTATTGATGTAAATAATAAAGTGAGAGTGCTATTTATACTAGGGCTGGGAGGAGTCCAAATCTGCTACCCAGGTACCCAACCCCCTATTACCTGACAGTGACACTAACTAGGTTGCCCCTGCAGATCACAAGAGTTGGATACAAAATGTCCGTTTCGGATTTGTTTTACTGGAGCCTTGGCAAAAACGTTTTAGACAGACTCATAAAATGATCTGATCATACATACACTGGAGTTGACTGAAGCTTTATCTTGACACAAAAATAGAAAAGTTTGAAAGAATGTGTGCATTATCAGAGAGAAACACAAATATCAGTAACTCAATTGAGATGTAACCATGGAGTTTTATTGCTATTGTCATTAAACTATATATCATGTGACTAACCACGGTTGTGGGTAGTCCTGTTAGTAACCGGGTCCTCCTCAGTGCCACCTGAGCCGTGTTACCCGTCCCAGCACTAATTTAAATATAATATTTTGTCATTTGTTCTTATAATAAATTCTCACTGAAAGAGTAGTAAGTTGGTTGGTTGGTTTGTTGTTTTACGCCACACTCAGCAATATTAGAGCTATATGTTGGCCGTCTGTAAATAATCGAGTCTGGACCAGACAATCCAGTGATTAATATCATGATCATCGATCCACGCAATTGGGATCAATGACATACATCAACCATGTCGAGTAGAAAGTAGTACTATAGTATAAAAAACAAAGGAGGAAGTCCTCCATTATGTGTTCATTTGAGACATTGTATTCAGAAAATTATAAAAGAAATCTGCCTTTTGTGAACAAAGAATGAGATATTATTCATTCCGAATACAATACTGTCAATAGGTAAGTTTTGACTTAATCTTTCATTACAAACCACAAATATGCAGATGTGATTGATTGTAATTTTTGGGTAAATATCGTATGTCGTATGGACGTTTTTTCACAAAATCACTTTCATTTTTTCGGATTTTGCATACACTACATTAGAAAATTAAGATTATGATATACCGCGTCATGTAGACATAACGATTATCTCGTCTCGTCAGATGGGTCACAGCGACCGGCAAGTGCTGTTTTCCCGGTGTCAAGCAAACATGCCCCAATCAACGTCTATTTCACTGCGATTGCTTCGCTTTTCGGCGATTTCGCAATACGAAACATGATCAGAACATCGTAACAGATAAAGAACAGTTTTGACACGATTCCGTGATAAGTCATATTGACTTACTTCTTAAACATGTTGTAATATTTTGGTTCTTCTGATCAAAGCATGCTCGGCAGAAGTTGTACTCCGTTTTGGGTTTTGTATTCCGTTAGCGTTATGTCTTTGCTCCAATGGTAATAAAACTTCATTGGTATTTACTGAAAGATCCGATATGTACCGTAAATAGAGCATACGCAATCCCGAATCGGCATGAACCCAAACTTGTAAAATTCCGATGTGATAAAATGCGACCATTTTGAAATACATTATTCTAAGGCTATCGTGGGTAGCTAATTTCAAATGATTACAAAGTTATTCTGTCAATATGTTTACTCTCTGTGCTATTTTCTGTGCATACTTTTGCAGCGACAGACCATTGCTCATAGTATCAACCATCGGTTTACCTGGACCATTTGAATAAAAGCTTTGAGGTAAATTTAAGTATGGCGGAATTTAGTCAGGTTTTTTTAAATTATTTGGACCGATATCTCGACTCACTTTGGATGCTCCGACTGTGTCATCAGTGTCTCCTTTGAAACGTATTTTGTGGCTCTATTTCCGAAAGTGTTTATGAATGAACGTATGTTGTGCCCTGTACACCAGTGCACGATCAGATCACTCAAAGTTGGTTGGTTTGTTGTTTACGTCGCACTCAGCAATATTCCAGCTATATGACGGCAGTCTGTAAATAATCGAGTCTGAACCAGACAATCCAGTGATTAATATCATGAGCATCGATCCACGCAATTGGGATCGATGACATCCATCGACCAAGTCAGCGAGCCTGACCACCCGATCCCGTTAGTCGCCTTTTACGACAAGCATAGTCGCCTTTTACGGCAAGCGTGGGTTGCTGAAGACCTATTCTACCCCGGAATCTTCACGGGTCTCAATCAAAGTGAACAGTCCCGATACAAATCATTCGAAAACTCCGTGGAGGTGTGCCTGACTTCTTATCTTGTTATCAAACATTAAACGGACAAAATAGTTTTTTTTAAAAACTGACTTCATTTCGCCAGGCTAAACATTTACATTGAATCAAATTCGCGAAGGTGGTCGGGTGCATCACGTTCATAGGGACCACGATCTGTCTGTCGTCGTACATAGCAAATGGATATAGCTAGATTATTAAATGTCTCTAGTAGCTCTATGCATAACTATTCTAGAATGCAAAACGAATTTGATGGTGTTACTATCTTGTTTGGTTAAGTGTTTGTAAATGTTTTCATGAGATTCCTTCAGTAGTTGTCTTGCAGTTTTGTAGTGGTTTGTTGTTGTTTATCTTTGGTTGTTCCTTTTTGTTTGTTTTTTATTTGATTGTTGCTGGTTTCATTGTTTTGTTCTTTGTTATATTTTGTCTTTATATTGTTTCATTGTTTGGGCATTTTTTGTTGTTGTTGAATGTTTGCTTTGTCGTTTTGCTGTTTGTTTGGTTGGTTGTATGGTTAGTTTGTTGATTGTTTGTTTTCCCGATTGCTTGTTTTGCCTGCCCCAAGAAACCCAAGAAAGAAAGAAAGAAAGAACCAAACAAACCCCCAAAACAAAGAAAAACAAAATTAAAACCCAACAAAGAGGCAACCGACCAAACTACAAATACAACAAGACAAATAACAAAACATCGAAACAACAGCCATTCAAACCTAAGAAAGAAGAAAAAAAAGCAAGAACAAACAAAATAACCAACAAAACAGCCAACAAACAAACAGCTAAACAAATATAGGAAGACCATGCATTACCTATGTGAAACACACACACACACACACACACACACACACACACACACACACACACACACACACACACAAAAAAAGTCCAAACAAACAAGAAAACCAACAAACAAATAACAACATAAGCAATCTAAAAAAACGAAGAACGCAACCAATAAAAGAACAAACCATAAATGAAATGATAAAAAACAACCAAGGAGGCAAACAGCCAGTGTCACAATCAGCCGACCCAACAAACCACAAAAAAAAACCCAAAAACAACAAAACGTGCAGGGAAACGAATAATTAATCAACCATCTGACCAACCCAAAATACCAAAACACGACCTGATATAGAAACAAACGAACACACTGAAACACAAAAAATCAACTAAGCTATGAACCTACCAACCAACCAAATAAACACACAAACAAAAAGAATAACAAACCAATCAAACAAGCAAAGAAAGAAAGAAACAACAAAAGAAACGACATAACAAACAACCAAACAAATCAAATTAGCGAAAAGAACAAGTAAACAAACAAACAATGAAACAAGAAAACAGCCACCCCCCTCCCCCTCCACCACACACACACACACACACACACACATACACCATCAGACTGCACTTGTGGGTATCACTTTGAAGACGCAATTTTTCTTTTACCTGTCAAAAATACCATAATATCAGAAACACTATGTATTCTACACACGTGGGTATAATTCAAAAACGATATTACATTGCAGTAGTTCAGTCAGCAGTTCTACAAACATGACTATTCTTCAATCAGTTCACGATTTCATTGTCAAAAGCAAAGCATTTGAGTAGCTTAATTTTATGCATGTAGTAATGGAAAACTGCTATATCTTATTTCACAGACACCACTTGTATTGGATTCATATATTTCATTTGTGCATTTAGTATGTTCATGTTTAGCACTATCTTACATATAATCTGATATATAACCAGCTGTTGTAAAGTTATTACCTGGAGAGGTATTTACATAAGCAAGTTTTGCTTGTTTACCGATCCAGATTTAAAAAAAAATAAATATATGTTTAAACCACATACACCATAAATTAGGAGAAAGAAACAATAAAAGAAAGCAACCTTCGTATCATACAAAAACAGGAAACTAACCATACAAGCAATCAAACAGTGAAACGAACGAAGCAATAAAAAAACCCGAAACAGGTAAAAAACAGCAAAGAAACAGAAAATTACTAATCAACCAAACAAGAAATAGTGAGTGAGTGAGTGAGTTGGGTTTAACACCGCTTTTAACAGTATTCCAGTCATATCACGGCGTGTCAGCTTAATGTGGGAGGAAAGCCCGAAGTGATGTAGGTCTCAGACGTTTATCACTTCGGTGAAACCCACGAGCACGGGTATGGTGCTGACAAACCTAGAAACATAATCGGGGCGAACCGGGATTCGAACCCACAATCATAGGTTTCTGACGTGCCTAAGGGACGCAACTCTGCAAAGCGAAGTAAAGAGATCGGGATGGTGGGAGACGTAGAGAGAAAGGGCAGAGGGAGAAGTAGGGACGATGGAGGGGAAGTAGGAAGAGAAGATGGAGAAGTATGGAGGATGTTGGAGACATAGGGAGTGTAGAGGGGGTAGTACGGAGAATGGACGGAGAAGTAGTGAGTGTGGAGGGGCCAAACGTTTAGGGATAAAGAAACAGAGAGGGAAGTAAGGTAGATGGAGGGGACAGTAAGGGCGATGTATTAGCATTGGTGGGGTGGGGGTGGTTGGACAGGGGTAGGTGCAGGTGAGGAAATATGGGGCATGGAGACGGAGAGCAGGGTGTGTGTATTGTGGTGGGACGGAGGTGGGAACAGGAAGGAGAGTCTTGGCTATGGGAGACGGGATAGTGAGTGAGTGAGTGAGTGAGTTGGGTTTAACGCCTCTTTTAACAGTATTCCAGTTATATCACGGCGTGTCAGTTTAATGTGGGAGGAAAGTCCGAAGTGATGCAGGTCTCAGACGTTTACCACTTCGGTGAAACCCACGAGCACGGGTATGGTGCTGACAAACCTAGAAACATAATCGGGGCGAACCCACAATCATAGGTTTCTGGCGTTCAAGGGACGCAACTCTGCACATCTAATCGCGGCGCCTTAGACGACTGGGCCACCCGTGCCCCCGAGACGGGAAAGAGGATGTTGGGACGAAGGTAGGGCACGTTGGGAAATGGGGGATGTGGGAGGAAAAGAGGAGGGAAGTATTGAGGTGGGATGGCGGTAGGGGCAAGCATAGTCGCCTCTTACGATAGGCATGGGTTGCTGAAGAACCGTGACTACAGATATACAGTGAGGTATCGAGTGGTGGTAATGGATGAATAAGAAAAAGGAAGGGAGGCCTATTAATGCCTACAGTGACGAATGCCTACAGTGACTAATGCCTACAAAAGTTGTTGTTTTAGTGTACACACTGTTTCACGCACCCCTGCACTCAAGTGGTCAACTCTGCTTAGTGTTCACTAATGCCTTCACTGTAAATACAGACTAATTAATGCCTTAGAAATGTTACTGGGATTGTGAAAATATTTGACCTTTGTATAAATTTATTTTCTTAGATGGTATTGTACTTTGATAACCGGAGCAGGAAATACGGATTTTCTGTAAAATGAGAGTAGAAGAATAATGTAATTGATGATAAACTTTGAGAAGGAAATTTTCCAGTATAAAATATAGTTATCGAAGATTGGCATCTATTTCTGAGAGATGGACAGCTACTCGAACGTATGTAAACAGAGCAGCCAAGGATAAAAATGAAATCATATCAATATAAGAAAATAGAAATCATATCAATACAAAAACAGAAATTATGTGAACACCGAACTCACAATAGATATGTGTACCCTTCTCACACAGGAGTCCCAAAGAGGGACAGGTCAGCCGAAATTGCCTAGGCAGAAGGCGACCTCTTAAACACTTAATGCAACAACAACAACATTGGCATGTTAGAGATCTAGACATGGCAGACCCGAAGAAGGTCCAGTATCATTTGTCACAAAAAAGGTGGTCAGCAAGTCCTACTAGATGGCTACAGGACTTAACAACCGTAGGCTAACGTGTGTGCACTGGAAATGTGTACAACGTGGGTGCTTAGGGAAATGCACAACAGTTGGCCAGTTTGTGAGGAATCAGTCACCTCATAATCATCAACCAGACGACCTTGTAGCATTGCAGACTGTAAGCACACTTCGACAGAGAGTTCAAGCAGAGACAACTCCGTTCCAGAAGATTACGACGAGGAAGTTGCCCGACTCGACGTTCAGGATGCTGCTGTCTTCCCGGCTTACCACAGCAAGAAGAGTGGCCTCTACAAACAGAGAAGAAAGACGATTCCCCCACCTCCACAGTCCATGAGTGAAGTAGATCTTCCTGATATCTACAAGCAGACAACCGATGGAGAGCCCTTTCTCTGTATAGATGACGGAAATGAAGACAAGATTCTGTGTTTTGCCACCAGTGACCGCCTTCACCTACTCCAAGAGATAGACACTCTGTACATGGATGGGGCATTCTACAGCTGCCCTCCTCTTTGGGATCAGTTGTATGTCATTCATGGACTCGTAGGTACCAAGATGACACAGATAGTGTTCTGCCTTCTTCCAAAATCGCCAGCGCCAGACTTACGAGCGTCTGTTCCGTCTTCTCAAGGATGCTGTCCACCAGTCAACAGGTTCCCCACTACAGCCCCAAATAACCCAGACGGACTTTGAAGTTGCAGCTATTAAGGCAATAGAGACATTGTTTCCAGACTGTGATGTTAGAGGGTGCTTCTTTCATTACTCCCAGGCCCTTTGGAGGAAAGTGCAGAGACTAGATTTCAGTGCTCTCTATCAACAGAATCCTGAAGTCAACGCCTGGGTCACTGTGCAGCCGCACTTCCACCTCTTCCTTTCAACCTGGTGCAGGATACATTCATAGATGTCATGGACAGTGCTCCAGAGATCCCACAAACAGTGCAGTTCCATGACTACATGACCAACACCTGGATTGATGACCATGCTCAGTTTCGGTTGGGATTGTGGAATCATCACGACAACATTGGCCCCAGAACCAGCAATCATCTAGAAGGGTGGCATTGTCATCTTAACAAGGTCGTCCAGAGAGCCCATCCGAACATTTTTGCCTTCAAGTGATCCAGAGACTAGAGAAGACGGAAAGAAACAAGCATGCTCAGTATCCACCCCACAAGAGAATCTACCTAGAGATCAACCAGAGACTAGAAAGGCTACAGGAGCAGCTTCGACTGGGTATCAAGTTCCCTCTCCAGTTCCTTGATGCAGCTGGATGTGTTGTTAAACTGGGCTCCTCTCCAGTTCCTTGATGCAGCTGGATGTGTTGTAAAACTGGGCTAACAAAGCAACTAGTTTGTGCAACTCTGTGACACATGAAATATGAGAAATGAAAATGAATGATACATATGGATGATGTATGAGATGATATATGATGAATGTAAGTCTGATATGTATATAATGTACATGGAATATGATAAATGAAACTGAATGAAATGTATATATGGATAATGTAAGATGTGTGATAAAATGGGAGTGTGAATGTGATGTTTGAATCATAATGTACATGAAATATGATAAATGAAACTATGGATGATGTATGATGTATGAAATATCAGAAGAAATGTATGAATAAAGAAAAACCACTAAATATCATTTGCTAGTGTTTGTCATTTGTCACTGTAGGCAATAGTAGACTAAAATGGGCCAGTTCAACTCTGCAGAGAGGTAGCAGGGTATCACATGTAAAACCACTGAAGCATATAAATGTTTGTTTTAGACTGTAGGCATTTGTCACTGTAGGCATTAGTGGACTCCCCGGCAGGACGGAGGTTGGGGCAGGTGGGGGAATGGGGGACAAGGTAGCAGGGAGGAGGGGACAATAGCAGGAGGAAGGAGGAAGGAGCAGGTCGAAACATTGGGGATCCTAATGGGAGGACGGGGATATGTGCTGGGGCACATGGGGAAGATGGGAGCATGAGAGGGAAAGAAGCTACAATGGTAGAACGGAGACAGGGAAGGCAGAGAAGATGGGAAGAAAAGTAGGGTGGAGGTAGGGGCAGGTGGGGACCATGTGAAGTTTTTTTGTTTTCCAAGCAAAGGAGGGAAATGTGTAGTAGTACAGTGTATGTGATTATGTGTATTGTCAAGTGTATTTCAGCTTCTATTTCAATTACTAAGTCTTAGGGACCCGTGAAGATTCCGGGGTAGAATAGGTCTTCAGCAACCCATGCTTGCCGTAATAGGCGACTATGCTTGTCATAAAAGGCGACTAATGGGGTCGGGTGGTCAGTCTCGCTGACTTGGTTGATGCATGTCATCGATTCCAATTGCGTGGATTGATGTTCATGATGTAAATCACTGGATTGTCTGGTCCAGGCTCGATTATTTACAGACTGCCGTCATATAGCTGGAATATTGCTGAGTGCGGCGTAAAACAACAAACCAAACCAAAACCAAAACTAAGTCTTAGTTCCAGTTCAAGCTGCACTATGACAATTTCACATTCACCTCTGCTTGCTTGCTCTATTGTTTCTCTGGCGTTCGACTGTCTTGCCCAGCTTGTTATATTCAGTGATAAAGTGTCAGCTGACTTTCACACTTACATTGCATGCTGTCATGGGTGCAAGTCAGTGTTTACATCACTGCATATATTTAATTTTATGACAGGTTAGTGTTTACAAACCTGAGGTAGTGTATTCAAACCCGTGAAGTTTTGACAATGTATTCACGGGTGGTGGGCTGGTATTTGACGACAATAACAACACTTTTGAGATATTCTATGCATATTTTATTCAATGGAAAATCATATCAAGTAAATTCATCAATCGTGTGCATTTCTATCTATCAATAAGCATGTTGGTGGACACAAGTTAACACTTTACATGATGGAACCAGACAGGGCATGCTTGTACATTGTTAGGCTGAAACCTTTTAAAACTATAGAAAAATATGCCATTTTGCCACATCAAATTTTCAAAAGTACCAGAACCAATTATTTATATTTGAGCTTATTGAACATTATCTGTTCATACTAATCTTTCAATACTTGAAACAGAATCAACTCAAATTGTAATGATATGTCATAATCAATGTATACAACACAAAAGATTTATAGTAGTAATATTAAAAAATCGGGTGTTATTCAATTTTTGAGGATTATATAGGTCTATCCTCCTTTTGTCAGAACAAAATACTGTATTTCCTAAACAGTTCAACTAAAATGTATTATGAAATGGAAATATAATTCATTGAAAAAATGTGAAAGAAACAAATAATATAAACTTACTGGAAATGTAAATTACATAATCACCAAGCAGTACTGAAACTACATCCAACACTCCAGCCTGAAGCTGCTCATGTCAACACAACTCACAGTTTTCACCATTGATAAAATAAATATCTAGCTGTGGAATCATAGCAATGGACTTCTCTGCTTTTATTATCGGACACCCATCAGACAGTAAAGCTGAGCAGTACATAGCTAGGATTTCACAGCTACCAGATATCACATTATTCAAACACTGCATGTGATTCCATATGGGTTTCACAGACGTCATTACACTTGCCCACAAATCATCAAAACAATTGCAATGTACATTGTAACGCTACATTCAGGTTGGCAACATTTTCTCACTGAGTGATTATTGATTAACGCTGCATATCAGCAATCTTGCAGCTATTTGCAGCGAGACAGAACTCTGTCATCAACAACACACACAGGTTATACACTATATACATGCGTACAGTACATGGCAATATTCTAACAAAAAAATTGTTGGTAGAGATGTTTAATTTCATTTAAATTACACAAAAAGTCTAAAATAGGTGAATATTGTGGATTCTCATAACAAGTGCCACCCTGTGCCCCCCACACAGACCCCGCCCCCATCAGGTGGGTGAATGTTAGTTGCTGCAGTCCGTAGTACCAAATGCTTGGTATTATTAAGCATATTGAGTGTAAACATATTACAACACTATAACAAATTTCGTGATGTTATCAAAATTACTTGACTACATGATCAAATTGCCCCAATAAATGCACCCCTCCTCTTCCAAAAAGCTGTATCTGCAATTAGTATCCATCAGTGATACACGTCTCTAATTCTGTACTTCCTATATACAATCACATAAAGACGTCCAACTTTTATGGATAACTACTTTATTGTTTGTAACAATGTTTCAAGGCTACTTCTTGACCCTTGATCAGGTGAATACTGAGTTAACATGTTGGATTAATATATATATACATATAAAGGTAGATAAAAGTAAGATCTACATGTTTCTCGTTCATGACTAAAACCCTGTAACATCTGTTGTACATATCACTCATAACACTCCATCTTCTGTTGCCATGACAACAGCTCCTGACACTGTACTGAATGTCATATCGATCATGCAGGTCAGCTTTAGAGCAATAATATAAGAATTTTATTCAGTATATAATGTTAGCTTAAAGCTTTTCCATGCATCTATGTACAAAATGGTCTTATTTACAATTACTCATTATAAAACTGATTTTAAACATCAGCTCTGCAATAGAACCTTGTAATGAATATGAGGTGCAGTTATTCTGTCTGCATATCAAAGTTTCTGGAACTAAAGCATATCACAGAGCCTGACGGCAAACTTCATCAAATTCAAAACAAAATGATTACTCATAGAGCTCTGCCAACTTTCCCAAATTACATTCAGTATTTTGTTACATTCTGGTCAAGACACCAAAGCCTTAATGTACAATACACGCATGTGATTCCCATCAACTTTATACCAGCCGTTAAATAAGCAAACAGAGTATGGCTAAATATTGACCCTCTCTTTAAGATGTCTATGAAAATGTTGTTCTTGTTATTTTGTTCTAGTAGATTGGCATGTCATTCATATGAAATAAGGAAGAAATCTTATTTTCATATTTTAGTAGTACATTTGTAACAAAAAAAAAAAAATCAGGACAGTTGGCAACAATGACTCCGCCACCCCTCATTAGGAAATCCAAATCCAAATATATCTTACAACAATTAGAACTACAAATACAATATGTTCAAATATGAACTTAAAAAATAATTATCACACTTAAGTTTAAATACAGATTCAAAGATATAAAAATATTATTACATTGAATGACAAAATGAAAATAGAACTAATTAAAAATCCAACCCAAAACTGAAATCTTTTACATATTATTTAACCCCTTAGTTTTGTCCTTGAAACAATTAAGAAAAAGACACAAAAAAACATTGTCTCGTGAAAGAGGTAAAGAAATTAAATAATATATATATATATATACAAAATCAACAATGGAATGAAAACATCTTCCTGGCCATCCCCAAGCTACACAATATTATATTATATAACTGAGTATGAAATGTAACCATAGGTCATAAAGAATAATGTGTAAGAACATCTCAACAAAATTTGTAAATCATAAAACAATGAAAATTATTAACTGAGCTAAGAATAACTGGGAATAACCCAGATGGGACCAAGTTAAACACATTCCTGAGAAAACAGGATTACAGTATTCCTAGCTAATTCACTTTATGAACAATATTCATCTAAACTTTTGCCTTAATTTTTTCATCAAATATATTAATAGGGGCTGATATTGTGAAAGACCCAGAAGTATACATGTACTAAAACACATGTACTCCATGAATTCCATGCCAGGAACACAGATGAAAGCTGGGAAAGGAAGCTGTGAAATCAGGAACCGATTCAAGAGAGTATTACACCCAGTTACAGAGTGTATGGTTTGGTTATTGTCAGAGTGAGTGTACGCCACTTGGCAATGTTACAGCCAGATCATGGCAAGCGACACCATGAATGAGCTGTATATGCATGGTAACCATGTGGGCATCTGTGTCTGGGACCTTGGCTTCACGGGTGAACACTTCAACCACAAGTAATTGATTGTGCAGATGTGATGAAACGATGTACCTGGCTGATGTGTGAAAGTATGCATGCAGTCTGTCGGACATGTCTTTGAAGTAACTGATTGTGTAGATGACACGTCCCTGTCTGATGTGTGAATGTCTTGATTTAACGTGAATGTTCTTATTCAATGTGAATGTAGCAGTGACCTTCACTGCATGTGTGCACCCTACTGCCCCCTCAATGTGTAAATATCCGGATGTAGTTTTGACCATGTCAGTCTGTATGTGTGAAAATATCCCAATACAAATGTAAACCTTTCCATATAAATATTTTTTCATAGCCGCTTATAGCAATAAGAAAGTAATATAACGACAGGAGACACCAGAAGAGGGTTGTACACCTAGTCTGTCGTCCCCCCACCCCCATACCACCTCCACCCCGAACAAGTGTACATTACCATCCACAAAACCCATGGAATTCTGCAGAAAACAACAGCATTCATAACTGACAAAATGGATTTAGTCAGGACAGGGCTACCCTACAGCTGTGGTGAGTCTTAAACTTGAACATATCCCAAGCTTTACCCCAAGCTTATTTAAACAACTGACTTCAGCATTATGGAATGTCATGATGTTGATGGAAACAAATCAGCACTATAAATCTCTATCTAGAACAAGCTACTTCACACGGCACTCGGAAACACCAGGTCTGACTGTGAGGAATACATTCAACTTTCAACATCTACACGTTGTTGGATTATAATTCAAGATCACACGGATATTGATGAGATTTCACCTCCTCGCGAGTATTTGATTGTCATCTAATGCTAGTACATTGCTTATGGATAGTCACATTATCACAGGACCAATTAAATACTGATATGTTCGCATTCAACAATATAGGGTCCTGTTTCACGAAGCAATTGTTGCGCTACAACTGTCGTAAGTCTATGTTAAACTATGAGAGATACGACAATCATAGCGCTTTGACTGCTGTAAGTCTATGTTAAACTATGAGAGATACGACAATCATAGCGCCTTGACTGCTGTAAGTCTATGTTAAACTATGAGAGATACGACAATCATAGCGCTTTGACTGCTGTAAGTCTATGTTAAACTATGAGAGATACGACAATCATAGCGCTTTGACTGCTGTAAGTCTATGTTAAACTATGAGAGATACGACAATCATAGCGCTTTGACTGCTGTAAGTCTATGTTAAACTATGAGAGATACGACAATCATAGCGCTTTGACTGCTGTAAGTCTATGTTAAACTATGAGAGATACGACAATCATAGCGCTTTGACTGCTGTAAGTCTATGTTAAACCATTAAACAGTTGCAGCTCTTTGTGGAAACAGGCTATGTCGTCATCTGCTCAGAGCCCCTGTTACAAAACATGTCGTTAGACCCATAATAACCAACACTAAGTGTTACATCAGGGTGTCTTGACACACAATATGATACAATGTAATTCTCTCTTCTTCTAAGTATATGGAATTGTAAAGTAGGATAGTTAATACAAGTACCGTATTCACCATATTAAGGGCCCCACTCCAATAAACGCCTCTGACCAACTTCCAGACCAGTCTGTAAACAATATTTCTAAGCATCAAGTAATAAGCCGCACGTTTACACGACAGTCCATATATTATTGTTTACACGACAGTCCATATATTATTGTGTATATATAATTGTTAAGTAATCATTAATGAAAAAGTTTAGTTTCATTGACGTTTGAACTAAATTTGTTCTTTACCGCTTGACCTCTGACAATAAACTTAACTTGTGTATGATATTAATCAACACTCAATAATGTTTTAAAGCACCGAGGGAACTTATTACAGTTAATATTGTATATCTTGGTTACACACAAGAGAGAAACTTAAGATATACTCCTATATTTTCAGATCTAATGTTCAATTTCAGATCATGATTAGTATAATATCATGAAGTCAGTGGCTAGAAGCAGGTCTATCTGGACACCCCCATGTGCCATAAGGCTAGTTTGTGCAGGGAGGGCTTGTAGTTTCTATAATGGTATTGACATTGAGTAACAGTAGAAAGTTTACAAAACCTTCTATGTCTCTACCACTGCTGTTGGGGTCTCTACTGACAGACAATTAACTGAAGTTCACACTGGTTATCAAGCTGACAGATCCCAAGGAGAACCTCCAAATAACCAAACTATTCCTTCCCAGAGGAATCTGTGTAGGTTATGGATTAATATTCAATACCGGGACATGCTCCGATACCGGGTCACACTCCGATACCGGGTCATGCTTCGATACCGGGTCATGCTCCGATACCGGGTCATGCTCCGATACCGGGTCATGCTTCGATACCGGGTCACACTCCGATACCGGGTCATGCTTCGATACCGGGTCATGCTCCGATACCGGGTCATGCTTCGATACCGGGTCATGCTTCGATACCGGGTCATGCTTCGATACCGGGTCATGCTCCGATACCGGGTCATGCTCCGATACCGGGTCATGCTCGAGTGTTCAACACAAGGTCACAGTCAACACTGATCCAAAGATCCTGATCCTGCTGGTCCTCGAGTGCACCCACAGCATGGTTTAGGCAATATCCATGGGATTCAACATTCTCCAGGCTCCAGGCTCGACAATATCTCAGTCTTGCTGATCTGTCAGAGCCACCATAAGGCTGTTCCCCAGCATAGACGTGATACAACACCCCTCTCTCAGTCTACATCGTCCACAACATCCCGATCCTGCTGGTCCTTTAGCGCCACCACAAGGCTGTTGACGAGCATGGACAGAATCTTGTCAAGGGGGTCCATCACTCCCCTCTGCATCCACTTGGGGATGGTCACCCTGGCGTGAGAGAAGCCTAGCTTCTGCAGAACAAAGTCCACACCGACTGGGTCGATCTGCTTGCTGGCCCAGTGCAGTAGTCTGAAAACAAAATTTATTTGAAATTTTAGTATCATGTATACACATGTAATTCTAATTTGAGGTCAGATCAATGTTATTTTCTGGTTCTTCTGATAACCCTGTTCTACATTAAGCAAAGTAAATTTGTTCTACAGTGTTTGATTGAAAATATGGTATCTTGTTATTCTGAACATCTTATTCCTTGAAGTTTATAGTCAAGTAATAATTTCCAGAGTTGTATAAAAGATAGTAACTTAAAATAAGACATTTACATTCTTCACAAGTGCCTGCTACATATTGAGATATTGACCAAGAACATCCATAAAAACAAGAAAAAACATGGGTCTTGCACAAGCAGTATTTCTGCCACGGAGCTATCAAGATGTCTTATTCTATTAAGTATCTTGTCCAGGACCATGTCCCACAAAGTGATCTTAGTGCTACGTGGATCGTAAGCCTATGATAAAGTATGGGAGTTATGACCAACTTAGCACTAAGATCACTTTGTGGAACAGGTTCCTGGGCACAAAAAACTTGCCCTGAATTACAACACAACAGTGACCACATCCAACTACCAAACATGGGACCAAAGTGTGAAGAGTTTGCGTGATCTGCTTACCGAACTGTTGGCTCGAGCTGCCAGGTCTTGCAGTGGAAGTCTCGGTAGTCCTGCTTCAAGGCTTCTGTTGGGTCTGTTAACTTCTTCTTGTCCAAGTCAGTGGCCTTGGCGGCCTTAGATGCCTGACCATAGGATGACCGGGCACCTGTGACCGACAAGAAATAGTGAGTGAGTGAGTAAGTATGGTTTTACGCCGCTTTTAGCAATATTCCAGCAATATCACGGCGGGGGACACCAGAAATGGGTTCACACATTGTACCCATGTCGGGAATCGAACCCGGGTCTTCAGTGTGACGAGCGAACGCTTTAACCACTAGGCTACCCGACCGCCCCTCCGACAAGAAATACTCATAAGAGAGTTGAAGACAGGCATCTCATACCGTAGTGAAACATGGTCATAACAAACTCCTAGCACCTGTTGAAATTAGTTCGATATATCTGAAGCGTGTCTTTTACGAAACCTTACCTGCCATTTTGGATTCGCAAACTATATATTAAAGTGCAAATTCTGGTACTTTTGTGGGTGGTGTCCCATCCGGAATTCGAACCAACACTTTCAGAGTAAGGCACCTAATCATCTCCAGCACACAAAGTCAGCGATCTAAACCCACTCAGCCACTGAGGCTTCCACAAAAATGGAACTCCAACAACTGGTAGTCTAGATCACGTACTTGGTGTACCCCTCTGACAAGTGACAATTGGCCAAAGCTATGAATAGACAAAGATTTTTAGAAAGTGGTCAAAAGTAACAAATGTTATATTTAGGATCAGACTTTCCTAGTAAAGTACAAATTCTTGTACTTTTGGGGGGTGATGTCCTAACGGGATTCAAACTCCATACTTATTCTTCACAGTGGAAGAACTTGTGGTCATCTTTTGTAACTAAATTCACTGGTAGTATTTTAAATAATTACAGAATAGCTTTGGCAATCAAAGAAACATGTAAAATCTAGATATTTTTTATATTTGTATACTTATCATGCATTACTCCTTAATGCATTTACTGCTGGTTTTTTTACAGAAAGACAAAGCTGTGTGAGGCCCAGCTGAAGAAGAAGTTGTTCTCACTAGTTGTGCAGCCAATCCCATCACATAGTGCCCATTTGACCATGGAAGAGATGACGTCATGGTCATCACATTACCGACTTTATGTGGCAGAAATCAGGGCAAAGGCAAGCAGTAGGGAAACTACCAACCTCCCCGTGACCGACTCCAAGGCAGAGGTGGTGACCACAAGGAGTAATGCAGGATAAGTTACAAAATTAAATATTACTGTGCTAGAATTCAGTTATTTAATTCACTGCTGATGTTGACTAACACTGTTTGTTTGTTGTTAAACGCAGCACACAGCAATATTCCAGCTATATGACGGCGGCCTGTAAATAATCCAGTCTGAACCAGACAATCCAGTGACTGACATCATGAGCATCGATCCATACATTTGGGATACGATGACATGCATCAACCAAGTCAGCGAGCCTGACCACCCGATCCTGTTAGTCACCTCTTACGACAAGCATAGTTGCCTTTTACGGCAAGCATGGGTTGCTGAAGACCTATTCTATCCCGGATCTTCACGGGTCTGACTGACACTGGCTGACACTGGCACAGACAGATGACCTAGCACAGTGGCCAGGTGGCAGGGACTGGGATCACTGACTGTACAAACCTTTGTCCTTTTCCTTGATGTACGAGGACACAAGGTCGTGGAGGAAGAGGATGACCTCGGCATCCATGGCGACGAAGATGTGGTCATAGAACTCGGTCACAAAGCTGCTTTCAACCACCGGCTGGGGATCTGCAATGTGTCCATCTGGATGGTCATCTCTTACAGTGACACACATATCTAACCAGGTAAACTGTTTATCTTATATCCCATGGTGAGAGGAAGACAATGAAGCAGATTGTAGCATCAGGTAATGGGGTTTAATGTTGCGTCCAAGATTATTGCACTTATATAGCGATGTGCATGCACGTGTGTGTGTGGCTGCTTGTATTAGTCTGGACTAATAGTGAGGTGAAATGGGGTTGCAAGTTTGTGTGGCTGCTTGTACAAGTCCTGACTAATGGTGAGATGACATGGGGTTGAATGTCACATCCATGATTATTGCACTTATATAGCGATGTGCATGCATGTGTGTGTGTGTGTGGCTGCTTGTACTAGTCTGGAGTAATGGTCAGGTGAAATGGGGTTCAATGTCACGTCCAAGATTATTGCACTAAAAAAGTGACGTGCATGCATGTGTGTGTGTATGGCTGCTTGTACTAGTACGGACTTATGCCGATGTTATAGTCCTAGCCCACTGAGATACCATGCCGCAGTTTAAAATGAATATCCCACTAAGACACAGTATACTGACTCCGATCCAACCAGTCCTTGTTTAATCCCTTTAATGCTGAGCACCTAGGTAGGGTAACAACAAGTACCATATTTTAACGTCTTTCGGTATGACACAGACGGGGACAATCTCTGCAGGTTGTAACTTCAAGTAGCATTGACAGCATAATTTTTCTTGTTCTCTTTATTACACTACCGAAAGCCCATGTCCACAAAAAAGTATAGTTTTGTTTCAACCCAAGTTCTTTCAGTTAAAAATGTCAATATTGTAATTCAAGGAAAAACATTAGCACCTATAAGTGTGTCTCTGTCCCTTAATGTAAGTGTCCCAAGGAGTAGAAAATCCTGCCACACTGAGATTAACCACATCGCAGTGATGACAATAACAGAAACATATCAGTTGAACAGCTTAGGATCTGGGAGTTTACATTATATAAGCAACATGTTCACAGATTGCACCAAACTGGCTTTCAATTCAGTGGAAGACAGTCCCTCTGATACCCTGTGTAGCCCATCCCCTGTACTCACCATCATTCTGGGGCTCGTGCTCCCCCTGGTAGTGGAAAGTCTTGAGGTTCATGTACAGCGAGGGGAAGGCAAAGATCATCTCGGACTCATGGTTGTAGGCCTGGGGCTTGCGAGACTTGCGGTGCTCAGTCGGACTCTCACAGTGTTCACGTCGTACACTCGGGAAGGAATCTATGTCTGCAAAGAGGAACCAGTGAGTTTGATGTGACATTGCTTCGGGCTTTACGTCACTTGTTTCAAGGAGTGAATGAGTGAGTTGGGTTTAACGCTGCTTTGAACAGTATTCCAGTTATATCACAGCATGTCAGCTTAATGTGGGAAGAAAGCCCGAAGTGATGGAGGTCTCAGGTGTTTACCACTTTGGTGAAACCCACGAGAACAGTTATAGTGCAAGAAACATTATCGGGACAAAGTGGAATGCAAACCCACAATCATCGGTTTGTGGCGTGCCCAAGGGACACAACTCTGCACAGCCAACTGAGGCACATTCGATGACTTGGCTACCAGTGCCCCATGTCATGGAAACAATATCTGAAGTAAATCATAATTCAAGTGGAGCATACCTTTCATGTCGGAGGAGGAGAATGCGTAGTTGAACCACTCCTGGACACTGGTGAACTGTTGAGGAACGTAGTGACCCCGCGACACTTTGCAGATGGTTGCCATGTGGGGGGCGGAGCTGTTGGGGGGCGGCTGGCTGGACGTGCCTCCCTTCGTCAACTTGTGGCCGATGATGAAGGTGAGATCCTGGACTACATGGGTACCTGCAGCCAACAGAGTGAGTGAGTGAGTGAGTGAGTGAGTGAGTGAGTGAGTGAGTTGGGCTCAACACGACGAAAGTCTGAGAGTGCTTTCAAGCCACATGCATAGATAGTACTAAGAAGTGTATAAATGTATTTATTGAAGAAACATCATTTCTGAAAAGTACTTAAATCTGAAATTGTACCACAGATAAGGGCAGATCCAGCATTTTAAAAGGGAGGGGTCCAAAATATCAAATCCTCTCTCAGTCAATTTTAGTGCCTACAACATACTACATTTGGTTTTGAAAAGGGGGTGGGTCCGGACCCCGAGGACCCCCTCTCTGGATCCACATATGACATGTGTTGACAATATAATCAAAGTCAGAGCATGTCATCTTACAGAGAATCCTTCCTACCTCTGTCTGGTGTTTTTTGCGCCTCCGTGGAGAAATAGATGTACGGCTCTCGGATATTGAAGATGGCCCAGGACTTGGATCTGAAGTTGATGCCGTGGAATGAGGCAAGTGACAGGTTCTCCCCCTGCAGCGTGACGGTGCCCCCGAGGATCATCCCCTCGCTTGGCAGTATCTGCGGCAGCATGCGGAAGTTGCACCCCACCAGCTGCTCCAGCGCCCCCTGCCAGTGTCGGTGGTGCCGCAGCTCGGATAAAACTGTAACAAGGGGGACAGACATGACATGATACCCGTGAAGACCTGGGGTAGAACAGGTCTTCAGCAACCCATGCTTGCTGTAAAAGGCGACTATGCTCGTCGTAAGAGGTGACTAACAGGATTGGGTGGTCAGGCTCTCTGACTTGGTTGATGCATGTCATCGTATCTCAGTTGCGTAAATCGATGCTCATGATGGCAATCACTGGATTGTCTGGTCCAGACTAGTTCATTTACAGACCACTGTCACATAGCTGGAATATTGTTGAGTGCGGCATTAAACAACCAACCAACCAACCAACCAACCAACCAACCAATCAACCAACCAACCAACCAACCAAACAAACAAACAATCAACCAAACAAACATGACATGAACAGTGGGGGAGTATGGTTTCACACCATTTTTAGCACTATTCCAGCAATATCACAACGGGTGACCCCAGACATGGCCTTCACAGTGTATCCATGTGGGGTGTGTGACGAGTACATGCTTTAGCCATTAGGTGACCTCATTGCCGCCATGAAGTGGTACTTTTAGTTGCAGTATCACCATCTGGAAACTTGACCAAAATTTACAACTCATCTTACCCAAGGTAGTATTTGTCCACCAAGAGGATCCGAATATATTCCTCATAATAAAATCAAGAAACAAAACCTATTTGTGAATGTCTTCAAGAGTATATGTGTGGGAGCTCCTAATCCCCTTACAATACAGTAAACTTAAATGCATCTTTTTCAAACTTGTGTGCATACATGTCACAATGTTGTATGATTTGAGACTCCAGTTACAAGCTATCCACCAACTAATTGTTGTTGCTACATTTTGGGTAAGGTGCATATGTACCAGATGAATCCTAGATTGAAATGTGTCTGAAATTTGCCATTCCACATCCGCAGTTAGACAGACATGTTTCTATATTCCCTACACACATACAGACATGTTTCTATATCCCCTACACACATACAGACATGTTTCTATATTCCCTACACACACAGACATGTTTCTATATCCCCTACACACATACAGACATGTTTCTATATCCCCTATACACACAGACTTGTTTCTATATCCCCTACACACACAGACATGTTTCTATATCCCCTATACACACAGACATGTTTCTATATCCCCTATACACAGAGACATGTTTCTATATCCCCTACACACAGAGACATGTTTCTATATCCCCTATACACACAGACATGTTTCTATATCCCCTATACACAGAGACATGTTTCTATATCCCCTACACACACAGACATGTTTCTATATCCCTTACACACACAGACATGTTTCTATATCCCCTACACACACAGACATGTTTTTATATCCCTTACACACACAGACATGTTTTTATATCCCTTACACACACAGACATGTTTTTATATCCCTTACACACACAGACATGTTTTTATATCCCTTACACACACAGACATGTTTTTATATCCCATACACACACAGACATGTTTCTATATCCCCTACACACAAAGACATGTTTCTATATTCCCTACACACACAGACATGTTTCTATATCTCCTACACACACAGACATGTTTCTATATCTCCTACACACACAGACATGTGTCTATATTCCCTAAACATACAGACATGTTTCTATATCCCCTACACACTTACAGACATGTTTCTATATCCCCTACATCACTGTACATACACAGACATGTTTCTATATCCCCTACACACACAGACATGTTTCTATATCCCCTACACGGAATGTCCGTAGTTTTCTGCCTCAAGCTTACACTCACTGTCTTCTGACAACTTCCTCTGCGACGTGGTCCGGTTCCGGGGCGGGATGGGTCCAAACGCGGATAGGACCCTCTTACTGCTGGTCAGCTGCTGTGTGAAGAACTCGTCCAGCTTGGCCACCAGCTTGATGAGGTCAGGCGTCGTGGACCTCGAGATCATGAGATGGAACTGTTCCCAGTGCAGGTCACCATTCACAAACAAGTAGGCCGATCTGGAAAATAATGTCCCCTGTATGTACCATCTGTTGACAAACAAGTAGGTCGATCTGGAAAATATTGTTCCCTGTATGTACCATCTGTTGACAAACAAGTAGGCCGATCTGGAAAATAATGTCCCCTGTTTGTACCATCTGTTGACAAACAAGTAGGCCGATCTGGAAATATTGTTCCCTGTATGTACCATCTGTTGACAAACAAGTAGGCCGATCTGGAAAATAATGTCCCCTGTTTGTACCATCTGTTGACAAACAAGTAGGCGGATCTGGAAAATATTGTCCCCTGTTTGTACCATCTGTTGACAAACAAGTAGGCCGATCTGGAAAATATTTTGCCCTGTATGTACCATCTGTTGACAAACAAGTAGGCGGATCTGGAAAATAATGTGCCCTGTATGTACCATCTGTTGACAAACAAGTAGGCGGATCTGGAAAATAATGTCCCCTGTTTGTACCATCTGTTGACAAACAAGTAGGCGGATCTGGAAAATGATGTCCCCTGTTTGTACCATCTGTTGACAAACAAGTAGGCGGATCTGGAAAATGATGTCCCCTGTTTGTACCATCTGTTGACAAACAAGTAGGGGGATCTGGAAAATGATGTCCCCTGTTTGTACCATCTGTTGACAAACAAGTAGGCGGATCTGGAAAATAATGTCACGTATACCTGCCAAACTGCTCATCAATATACTCCTGACTACACAAACAACACCCATCAAAAGTTAGAAGTTTTACTAACATCAAGGACAACTTTAACATTTGGTATAATTGTTGGGCTCTCCCTCGCACAGTGGTAAAACTTCTAATGCAGATAACCATCAAAGAAATTTTGTGTTATGTTTGTTGAAAGTATATCACAAAATGAGTTATTGGTAATGGTGTTTCAGATATGTTGATACTTGTATAACTAATCACATTTTGAATGTCTTATTTAGAATTGACTTCACTAACGTTTGCATTTATGGAGGTGTACACGCAAAAACCAGTGTGCACATTGTGTAAATACGTGTAGCACAGCAACACTGCTGAGGTCGGATTCTATTGAGGGAGTCATCATTATTAAAGTACATTATCATCATCATCCTTAGAGAGGCTGTACATAATGTTGATATCTTGTATAAGAAAAAAACGACTGCACCCCTCATGCTTTATTCTCCCTGCAGTGTTTTATTTACGATAAACAACTCCGACTCATCGTTTAATTATTAAATAAACTCTTAAGATGCTTTCAAAAGGGTGATGCACCCCTGTACCCACACTGTGGATGTACAGTCACTAACCTCTTGGTGGCCAGTGGTGTGTCGCTGTGTGTGTCGGACTCCACGTGCCACTCGTCTCGCAGCAGCAGGTCCAGGAGGCTGAGCCGGGTCATCAGGACGCTGCTCCCCATGTAGTCCACACGACCCTCGATGGCCTCCAGGGTCAGTCCTGCACGGTGGTCCGGATCCTTGCCCAGTTCAGGGTCCTCCGTTACGTGGACTGGACATCATGGAAATGTATGTGAGCGTTATGGTGGTAATATAGCTGTGAAGATTTGTTTTGTAGTGGGTTGCACAGTTTATAACCGAGTTATCTCCCTTTGTTAATGGTTATGTTTCATAAGCTGGTGCTTCCTTAGTTTCTGCATCTGGGCTTTTACAGCTCTCAAAGACTTTCCACAAAATCAACTTTTCCGAATTTTTGCAATTAAAGGCAATATAAAATAGCTCTGATCATCAACATATTTTTACGATGATCAGTGTATCCATCGATAGAAAAATAAGTATTTGGGGCATTGATGAAACTTGGGGCTATATGTTAACAGAATTAATTCAATGGTACTATGTATTGTGGTTCTACTTTCTGCAGGAATGCTTTCATAACAATTAAGTTTTTTTAGGATGGGAATGTTTATCTCCAATCTTAATTAATTTTCTTTATCCCACATCAAATGTCTGAACTGCCCCCCTCTCACAGCTTCGTTACAAACAGTTCTCATTATGACTTCTTGGTTCTACAATAAGCTGATTCTTTTCTTCAGGTCCATGACGACTACTCACAGAATGTCTGCAGACTAAGTAGATCGATGGCGCCACCTACAACTCCTCCTCGAGACTCGAAGGATGATCCACCCAGTCCTCCAGTAATCTTGAGGTTCTTGTGTCCACTGCTGTCTATAGACAGGCGGCCATGACTCTTCAGCTCCCTGGTGCTCCATCTGCATAGCAGACGGACAAGCGTGAACAGAGAAGACAGACAAGAGTGAACACAGAAGACAGACAAGCGTGAACAGAGAAGACAGACAAGTGTGAACACAGAAGACAGACAAGTGTGAACACAGAAGACAGACAAGTGTGAAAAAAACACAGAAGACAGACAAGTGTGAACACAGAAGACAGACAAGCATGAACACAGAAGACAGACAAGTGTGAACACTGAAGACAGACGAGTGAACACAGAAGACAGACAAGCATGAACACAGAAGACAGACAAGTGTGAACACTGAAGACAGACAAGAGTGAACACAGAAGACAGACAAGTGTGAACACTGAAGACAGACAAGTGTGAACACAGAAGACAGACAAGTGTGAACACTGAAGACAGACAAGTGTGAACACAGGAGACAGACAAGTGTGAACACAGGAGACAGACAAGTGTGAACACAGAAGACAGACAAGAGTGAACACAGAAGACAGACAAGTGTGAACACAGAAGACAGACGAGTGAACACAGAAGACAGACAAGAGTGAACACAGAAGACAGACAAGAGTGAACACAGAAGACAGACAAGTGTGAACACAGAAGACAGACAAGAGTGAACACAGAAGACAGACAAGTGTGAACACAGAAGACAGACAAGAGTGAACACAAGACAAACAAGAGTGAACACAGAAGACAGACAAGTGTGAACACAGAAGACAGACAAGAGTGAACACAGAAGACAGACAAGTGTGAACACAGAAGACAGACAAGAGTGAACACAGAAGACAAACAAGCATGAACACAGAAGACAGACAAGTGTGAACACTGAAGACAGACAAGTGTGAACACAGAAGACAGACAAGTGTGAACACTGAAGACAGACAAGAGTGAACACAGAAGACAGAGAAGCATGAACACAGAAGACAGACAAGTGTGAACACAGAAGACAGACAAGAGTGAACACAGAAGACAGACAAAAGTGAAGACAAATGGTTATAATAAGCTTCTTACAGTGAATATGGTAATTAACTGATTTGTGTTTGATAACATCTAGGGTTACAGTGTTGACCTGAGTAACTCCAACAAGAAATGACTTACAGGGTGTTTCCCATGACGTTGCTCATGTTGACGTCGACATCGAGCCGGGACAGGTTGACAGCAAACAACACAAGGGTCTCCCACTTGCTGGAGCGGCTGGTGGGTGCTGGCGGTGCCGATGACGACCGATGGCGACCTGTATCTGGGGATGAGTAGGCACGAGACTTGCGTGCCCCGGGCGCGCCCAGCTTGGGGGTGACATTGCTACCTCCTCCCTCTGTTGGGGACTGGGGGACTGAGGAACCTGGACACAACAAGCAGAGGATGCTGGACATGTGTAGTTCAGTGTAGTCAGTGGGAAACAGTTGGAATCACACTGAGGCCTTGCCCCACCTGTGCCCCCTATTTGTGTAAGAACAATAAAGTATAGGGTTATTTGTGCTGACAATGTTTCACTGTATCAGGTAAGTGTCAAATCCTGAGTGTCAAATCAACACCAGCTTGAAGCACTTATAAAATTAGGCATGCAAATAAGATGGTAAATTCAAGATGAGAGAAATGTTTTGAAATAAAAGGAAGAAGAATAAAAATTGTAATAGAGAAATATTTAAAATGAATTAAAGTCAAACTATACCCAAAAAACATGAAGATTCAGATATAGAAAAATGTACAAAAATATATCTATTTTATACTACCATCAGTGACAATGAGACAAGTGACAGGTCACATCGAATACAGGACATGGTGGTTAGCATGCTACTTGGTAGGTTTGTTGTTTATCGCCGCACTCAGCAATATTCCAGCTATATGACGGCGGTCTGTAAATAATCGAGCCTGGACCAGACAATCTAGTGAACACAGAAGAGTTAAGTGTGAACACAGAAGACAGACATCATGAGCATCAATCCACGCATTTGGGATCGATGACATGCATCAACCAACTCAGTGAGCCTGATCCCGTTAGTCGCCTTTTACGCATGCTACTTGGGGCGTGGATGTGATCTCCACACAAACACAGGGCTAAACGGTTGGTTGTCACTGTACTTAGGACATACAGATCAACATGAAGGACCATCTCACTACATTGTCGGGGACAATAATGGAAATAGGAATACATGCCATATTTTATGGATAACAACTTCTTTATTTTTGTAACAATGTTTCAGGGATACTTCTTGCCCCTATGTGAATACTGAGCTAGTGTATGAGTAATGAATGAGTAATGTTAATGTGTGACCTGTAAAGAGATTGGTTGACAACATGCAACAATTAACTGAGTCTGTGGTGACTTACAAATGTTCTATTCCCGCTAAGCTGTTACTGAGGTCCTCTCACACACAAAGTGATGTTGTCGAGTCCTACCCTGCCCTACTGACCTCAGGGCTGTCATTATCACATCTGGATGACTTATCAACTGGTACAAATTCTTACCCTGCCTTTAATCAATTCCTGGCACCTTTACCAGTAACTGCACATACTGGTACACAATACCAACTCCAAGTTTCCTGTGCCTCCAATACACCTCATCACAATTCCAGGATTTTGAACAACACCATATTTACGATTACTGATTTATTGCACTCCGGTTACCTGTTGTGTGGATAATTTTTTTCTATTTGGCATTAAGTTTTTTGGGTTTTTGGTTTAATGGAAAAAAAAAATATGCTAATTCTGTTTATTTGATTAGGCTGTTATTAGACGCAGTGGTCAAAGACCCAGTAATACATGGTATATAACCCCAGTAATACATGGCATATAATCCCATTGAGACATGGTATATATCCTTAGTAATACATGGTATATAGCCCCAGTAATACATGGTATAAAACCCCTGTTATACATGGCATATAACCCCAGTAACATAGCATTCATAACCCCAGTAATAAATGGCATATAACCCCAGGAATACATGGTATATAACCTCAGTAACATGGTATCCATAACCCCAGTAATACATGGCATATACCTCAGTAATACATGGCAAAGAAACCCAGTAATATATGGTATATAACCCCAGTAACATGGTATCCATAACCCCAGTAATACATGGCATATAACCCCAGTAATATATGGCTTATATTCCCAGCAATACATGGCATATAATCCCAGTAACATGGATCTATAACCCCAGTAACACAAGGCATTTAACCCCAGTAATACATGGCATATAATCCCAGTAACATGGGATATAACCCCAGTAACACATGGCATATAATCCCAGCAACATGGTATTATAACCCCAGTAATACATGGCATATAAACCCAGCAACATGGTATTATAACCCCAGTAACACATGGCATATAATCTCAGTAACATGGTATTATAACCCCAGTAACACATGGCATATAAACCCAGTAACATGGTATTATAACCCCAGTAACACATGGCATATAATCCCAGTAACATGGTATTATAACCCCAGTAATACATGGCATATAATCCCAGTAACATGGTATTATAACCCCAGTAATACATGGCATATAAACCCAGTAACATGGTATTATAACCCCAGTAATACATGGCATATTACAAGTACTTTCTGAAGTCTAATATCTGTAACCACACCTCTCCTGGATGATTTCTGGTATATTTCATTCTTCAAGTCAGAACTGATCTGGATTTTAACTTTATCTCCCGAGGAAACCCTTCGATGATGAGTTAGCCGGAAGGGTTCATTCTCTTCTACTACGGTAAGGGAAGGGAATGAAAGAGAGGCTTGTGTGGACAAAGTCGGACGGTTTGAAGACAAGGTGGCATCTACTTCTGGAAACAAAGCAACAACACACAGCAAATAATTAAAAGTAAATCGCACAGAAACCACGAGGCTTACAACATTTGAGAAACAATATTTCAGTGCATAAACAATGGCTGAATTTGTAAGGTACTTTCTTGAGCTGAAAAGTGGCCATGCAACAGAGGGTCAAGAAACAGGCCTTTTTTAATATAAAACATAGGAGACAAATTAAGAAAAAAAACATTCATAAACACTCAAATATCACACAATTAACAGGTTAGGCACTGAATAGTGGAAATATACTGACAGAAACAAATAAAGGAACAATGAAAAATATAGGGAAATAAGCTTACTGTCAGAACAATGGAAATACAGTAAACTACGGTTATAACCAACTCAAAGGGACCACCAATTTTAGTTTGTTATAACCGTAGTTCGTTATAAGCATATATACAGCATATATATATATACAGCATATATACATCAAATGGCCGGGACTAAAAAATAAGTTCGTTATAACGGTCAGTTTGTTATAAGTGTGTTCGTTATAACCGTAGTTTACTGTAGTGCGCATACAAATTCAACACATATCAGAATCAGATGTTGAGATGTGTTTGTGTGCATTGTTTCCAATGCGTATTGGGTAGACAAGACTGGGAACCCATGAGAGCATATCATTTAACTGTGTCTAAATGTGAGTGTACCCTTATTTATTTCCATCAGTATACAAAATAACGATAATGTGACATTTATTATATAATGTTGAAAAATAAATCAGCTGGTTCTCAGGCAATGTTTTTTAATCATTTTTTAATCATGTTATCAAGTACATCAATATAATCAACACCAAAAGAAACGTGAACCATAAAAACATATAGAAAAGTATGTACATTGTGAAAAGATATTTCTAATGTGTAGCACTTTATGACAAAACAAGTGTCTCCACAGTGTCTTTATTCATATTATGATATGCAACAAACTTTTCCAAACTTTACACGCTAATCCTGCATGAGACAAATGGTGCATCTCGAGTCACATGTGATGCAATCATGAGCATCGGTTCACACAACATACCAGTATGATCGTTTGTGCATCGAACCAATCTAATATCTTCTTCATATATTAACCAACATGTATGATATTCGCGTTTCTTTTGGGGGTAAGTATAGATAAATGGAGTATGAGAAAACCAAGGTTTTATTCTTCAGCCTTAGAATTATAAGGAATTATCCAACACAAAGAAAATTAAATTGATCACAAAAATAATAAAACAGACATTTATCAGTAAGCAACATTTATGACAATGATCCTTCTAACAAAAACGTGTTCAGATACACCACTGCCCATGATACTAAATCTACACTTCTGATCTTGTTTGATCAAAAACAAAACAAAATAAGACTGAGAAAAAAACAACCACAGAGAAAAAAGTGCAAGCACTGAAATACACCCCAGACAAATGATGAAACAGGAACACTGTGACAGTGAGGAGGATAATTATCAAATTATTGGGATCAACGAAATATTTAAGTGAATCTCTCATATATACCGGTACAACTCCACATTTGATAAAGATATTTTTATCTTTCCATGGCACACAAAACTGATTCTCCTAATATGTCAAGTGTATATATAAATATATCTGACATAACTAATTATCACTTACTGATCCAGGTTACATAAAGACAGTAGGAACTATCACTTTATATTATTGTGCCAAATTGTTCATTCTAATGTCTTGTAGACAGTCAGGATACACATCTCCATGACCACTAACTACCAACTCATGATTTGTTGCTTAGTGATTTTGATTAGCAGAACATGAATGAAGCAATCCCATAAAACTCATGGACATATATTTAATGATTCAGTGTTGATCAAATTGTTTGAGGAACTTGACATTCTTGTTACAAAACCATGCAACACAGCTAGATGCAACATGCTACAGCCTCCATCTGCCTCCTACCTGCATCAGCCCCCGTGTGCACGATGCTCTCGTCTCCCAGGAACAGGCGGCGGGCCAGGTTTCTTCGGTACCAGGCCTTAGGCAGAGACAGTATCTCGGACAAACGTCTCATGTCGTACTTGAAGCTGGCTGTGCCAATGTCACAGATGGCTGAAAGAAGAAGATGGGAATAGCTTGCGACTAGAATTCATCCTGTGAGATGAGTCAAGGTCAAGGTGAAATCGTGTTGGGTGAGGTCAAGATCAAATTCTGCTGAATGAACATCAATTAAGGCTGGATGTCAAGGTCATATATATCTGCTGGATGTGGTCAAGGTCATATCTGCTGGATGAGGTCAATGTCATATCCTGCTGGATGAGGTCAAGGTCATATGCTGTCTAATGAGGTCAAGGTCAAATGCTGTCTAATGAGGTCAAGGTCAAATGCTGTCTAATGAGGTCAAGGTCAAATGCTGTCTAATTAGTTAGTTAGTACTCACCTGAGAACCTGACCACATTGGACTTCATCTGGGCCTCCTTGTTGCCTGACAGGGAGTTCTCTGAGGCTCCCCGCAACTCCATCTTCCGACTCCTTGAGATGTTCACCTTGATGAACTCCACATTGAGGCTGAGTGAGTCCTTGCGAGACATCTCCAGCACCCCTCCGCCTGCATGCTCCTGTATGCTGCCTATAGAATACAGATCGGTGCATCAACATCATTGCTGCTACAGGTCTTAAAGAATTGGGCAAGTCACAATGTAAATAAGTATTTCTTGTAGTTATCTCCCCCGAAACTTTATCCTTATCTCTCTGGGTGACAGAGTCTGTGATATTTTGAAAAAATACAATTGAACCTGGAATAAAAAAATCAGAACTACCAAGAGGTTTCCTTTCCATAGTCTTAAAGAGGTATGCAAAGTCACATTAATCACTAAGATATATATGGCAATATATGGTAGCATGTAAATAGTATCATTATATAGAGAATCTCACCCGAGTGTCTTTTGATATCAAATATATCAACGAGTGTTGATATATTTGATATCAAAAGACACGAGGGTGAGATTTTATGTATCATCCAATATCATTCTTCCAACTTTTTCAATTTGTAGACAGTAATAAGCAGTGTCTTAAGTGTAGAAAGTACTGCTAACAGCTTCAGCAGCAGAGCCATTAGTGATGTCATTTGATTGTGACGTCATGGTAACCAGTGATGTCACAATGGTCTGCAAAGCATTGTGATGTAATTTCATTGCAGCGATATCTACAATGTTGATATCGCTTGATCTCATCCAAGGATATCTCCTGTGGGAGCCAGTTTTGGATGATAAAACGTTTTTGGACAATAGCATAAGTATTTTACAGAAGAATAAAAATGCTTATTTTTTCCAAATTCTCTATTTGACATCAGCGTCCATGTTAATGTCCAGTCAGTGTAAGTATGGTTGTACACAGTGAGTGAGCATGGGTTAATGCCTCTTTTAGCAATACCGTATTCAACGTAATAAGCGCCCAGGGCGCTCTCAAAATAAGAAATAGGGGGCGCTTATTAGAATATTATTTTGAGTTGAAAGATTGTAAATTTCGTTGTTTATGCCAACAGCCTGAAGTGTTTACATACGAAAGATATATTTTTCAAGAATTTAATTGCCCATAATTAACACACGAGTGCGTATTACACACGAATAAATACGTCCTGTGTACATTGATCAATCGGAAGGGGTGCTGATTGGGATTGTTTACTAGCCAATATATTAGCAAATATCGCCGTGGGCGCTTATTAGAGCGGGGCGCTTATTACGTCGAATATGGTATTCCAGCAATATTCCACCAATATGGCAGGGGACTCCAGAAGGGCTTCAAACACTGTAACCCCTGTAGCGAACTGAACCTGGGCCCTCTGTGTGACGACCTCTATACTTCTATAGGTAGAGGGTCCCGCCCAGAGGAGGAAGGTCCGGGGTTCGATCCCGGCCACATCATACCCAAAGATGGTACTTGTTGTTACCCTGCCCGGCGCTCGGCATTAAGGGGCACAAACAAGGACAGGTCGGCTTGGAGTCTGTATACTGTGTCTGAGTGGGGTGTTCATATTAAACTGCAGCACGGTATCTCAGTGGGCTAGCACTATAAAATCAGCATTAGTAAGACAAGTACAAGCAGACACACACACACACTAGTGCAATAATCTTGGACGCAACATTAAACCCCATTTCACCATACCTCTGTGTGACGAGTGAACACTTTAACCACAAGGCTACCCCTCCCAGAGATGCCAACCTTACTAAAGCTCTGGAGTAATGAGTTGGGTAAAATACCGTATTCGACGTAATAAGCGCCCAGGGTGCATATAACACACGAGTGCGTATTATACGCGAATAAATGTCTTGTGTACATTGATCAATCGGAAGGGGTGCTAATTGGGATTGTTCACTAGCCAATATCTTAGCAAATGACCTTATTAGAGCGGGGCGCTTATTACGCCGAATACGGTAAGTGTAATTTTAGGCTCAAACTCACAGATACTATGCCCAAATCGTAATGGTTGGCCTCCCTGCTCCTCACCCCTAAACGTTGCAGTAAATAATGACAGTGTTATGTTTCTCCTCTATGATTCTAAAGACATGACAGAGTGGAGTGACCTACCTAGCCGTCTCTGCCCCCCTCCGTACGGGTGGAAGACATAGAGTGAGAAGTCCGAGAGGCAGCCGGTGACACTCAGGCCCCCGGAGTGGGTGGAGGAGGAGGAGCATTCGGAGAGGGTGCTGCCCAGTCGGCTCCGTGATGATGTAGAGTTGCTGGGCAACCACTCATGGCTTCGTTTTGGGACTGGGAAACAACACAGTTATATAATAATACATCCATTTAAGGCACCGAATTCCATTCACTAAGTAAGTCTTCATGGGCTTCACTATTACCCAGGTCAATGGATCAGAGCGCACTCCATTTTCATTCTCAGCTCCCTGGGGAGTATACAACCTAGGTTGCCAAGGCTGTGAGGCGCTAGAAAGTTAACAGTCACATTACCATCTCATCTTACTGGATAGGATATTCATGCAGTTGATATGCGTTTTCTTAATGTCTGTCTATCTCAAGGCATCTGTTACAATACAAAATAGTTTCAGCAATGATATTAGTATTTAAAATCCTGTTCTTCAGGTTACTTGGATTATTTTCACATAAGCAAAGTAGAGCTTATTCTTTGTCTCTGGCTGGCAACTTACTCTTTGCCTTCATCGGCGGCGTTCCTTCAGCAATGGAGCCGTCCAGGTCGGACTTCTTTGTGGAAAATACAAGCTCCAGAGAGGGCACCTGGAGCAGACACTCCACACGGGATATGGGTCGGCAGTTGAAGCGGATGACGGAAGGCTCCACCTTGATGTAGACCACCACGTCCACGGGGAAGGAGGCCATGCTGACTGGTGACCCGAGCGAGGCCTGGGATGCATCCAGATCCATGTTCAGGACACTGCCCATCAGGTCTGCAGGGACCAAGTGGGTGAGTGAGTAAGTGATGCCTATATTATGTCAACCATCTTACTTTGGGCATCTTCCCGAGGCAAGTGAGTTAACTGACTATAAAAGTCCAGTTTCCACCCTTGCCGAACTAGGCTGGTATTATGGATTTACATTTTGGCTGGACTAACGAGTCTATGCATAGTCCAATCAAAATCGCACACCGAAATCGAAATCCTGTTCGTAAAGTGTCATGCAGATTTCGGTCGACTGCAGGATTTGCAAAGCATGTGCACCGCTAACTCGTTGTCAACAGATATTTTCTAAATCTTTTCATGTTTTTAATCAAGGTGCTCACGTGATTTGATGCACTTCGCTTAGTAAGACTCGTTTTATCACAATATAGATCTTCATTATCGATCAGACCGTCTTGACTGGGCGCCACCCTTTTGTTTGAAGCAAATGCAAGTGATACGAGAGGTTGAATCTGATTGGTCAATAGGAGAGGCATAGAAAGGACATAACTTGTAATAGCCACTGGTGCCGCTACGATCGAGCCCAGGAATTCCAGCCTAGTTCGGCAAGGGTGGAAACTGGACTTTTAAAGTCAGTTAACTCTCTTGCCTCGGGAAGATGACTTTGGGAGGAATGCCAAGTCATGAAAGTGATGCAGGGTGCTGTCAAGCTGAAGATCATAATCACATCATCTGGGATTCAAAACCACAGATCCATGCAGCTAGGGGACACAACTGTGGGTCTTCAGCATGACGAGCTTACCATCAGGCATATGTTGGAAGGGAGGGAGTAAATAGGGTTTAACCCCACTTTGAACAGTTTTTTGGTTTTGGTTTGGTTTGTTGTTTAACGCCACACCCAGCAATATTCCAGCTATATGACAGCGGTCTGTAAATAATCAAGTCTGGACCAGACAATCCAGTGATTGATGTCATGAGCATCGATTTACGCAATTGGGATACGATGACATGCATCAAACAAGACGAGCATCAACAGTGACCACGTTAGTCACCTTTTACGACAAGCATAGTTGCCTTTTACGGACCTATTCCACCCCGGATCTTCCAGTTATATCACTGTGTGTCAGTTTAATGTGATGAGGAAAGCCCGAAGTGATGCAGGCCTTAGTTCACCACTTTACAATTTGGTACTGACAAGCCTAGAAACATAATAGGATGAACCAGCATTCAAACCCAAGATCATAGGTTTCTGGTGTGACTAAGGGATGCAACTCTGCACAGTGAATTGCAGTGCCTTTGACGGGCTACTAACATGGGCTTAAAGGACTGAGTGAGTGTTACCCTGCCTTTGCATGTGTTTGTGATGGGTGCCACCAATTGGACAGGATATGCACACCTTTCAGCAAACACCTAGTATCATCAGTAATTGTTAGTGATTCATAAACACATGCTCATGATACAGTCGTACAATGGACTCTACCTTCAGGAGCAATTTCTTATGAATATGGAAATGGTTTTTGACGCTATTATTTAGCATCAGCTGAGTCATATCACAGTGGAAGATATAAAGAATGGGCTTCACACATTGTGACCATGTTGGGAATCAAACTCAGGTCTTGTGTGTGACGAACCAAAAGCTTTGACGGCTGGACTACCACTCCAGCCTCTTATTGGGCACACAGTCAAGGGTTCCTACTCCTTGTTACACATACTGTATTTGACGTAATAAGCGCTCAGGGCGCTCTCAAAATTAGATATAGGGGGGCTCTTATTAGAATATTATTTTGGTGAAAACAAACAAACAAGGACTTGAGTTGAAAGATAAATTTTGTGGTTTATGTTGACAGCCTGAAGTGTTTATGTACGACAGATATATTTTTCTAGAATTTAATTGCCCATAAATAAGGGTGCATATAACACATGAGTGCGTATTATACGCGAATAAATAAGTCTTTGCACATTGATCAATCAGAAGGGGTGCTAATTGGGATTGTTCACTAGCCAATATATTAGCAAATGTCGCCGTGGGCGCTTATTAGAGCGGGGCGCTTATTACGTCAAATACGGTATGTCATGCTCCGTGCATCTCACCTTTCTTGTGTAAGGGGGCAGAGAATGGGAGAGGCTCCAGAGCTTGTTCCAGGAAGTCTAGCAGGCAAGGACTGATGATCATCTCCTGTGGAGCATTAGCAGTGATCGAACATGGTTCCACATTATCATGACAAATACCTTGGACCTACCTGCTTCATTTTGGAAATCGCAATCGCTCTGATAACGAGACCGCCTCTGGGGTCTAGAGGTAGAGCATCCACCCATATAGCGCAAGTCCCAGAGTTCGATCACCAGTTGTGTCACACCAAAAGTTGTTAGAAAATGGCACTTGTTGTTACCCTGACTGCCGCCAGGCATTAAGGGCCAAAACAAGGACTGGTCGGCTCGGAGTCAGTATATTGTGTCTGAGTGCGGTATTCATGTTAAACTGCGGCATGGTACCTCAGTGGGGTAGCACTCTCAAATCGGCATCAGTCCAGACTAGTACAAGCAGCCATTCACCATTTCACCTCACCTCTTATAATGAACTTTGCACAAAATTTCTCTCGCTCACGAGTATAATTTGTTTGGACGGTTAATTTTTAGAGTTACATAATTTGGTTTCAGCTCAAATAAAAGCTAATAAAGTGAATAGGTACAGGTATTGATCATAATAAATGGAAATGTAATATGTGGGATAACCGAGTGTGGCCCTTCCCTTACATATTATTGAAGTTTACCCATCAAACAGGAGAACTATTGTATCTGATATTACAATAAAGTCAACGAAGCAAATGGTCTTAAATATTTCATTCCTTTGATGAATCAGTCTATGTCTAAACCTGATTTTAATAGTACAATTTTGTACAACACAAATTATTTATTTTGGTTCAAAATTATTTCTTTATTTATTTATCAAACAAATGTAAAATACTTCACTGATGACGATTTTTGTAACATGAATACCCCACTCAGACACAGTATACTGACTCTGACCCAACCAGTCCTTGTTTTAGCCCCTTTATGCCAAGCGTCGGGCAGGGTTACAACAAGTACCATCTTTTAACGTCTTTTTAATGATGCTCTAGGGGCAGATGATCTACCACAAGACCATGGAGGCGGTTTTTGATTTCAGCATTTGCCTGGTCAAATTACAATTTGCCCCAAATAACCCATGCCCATAAAAAAATTAAAATCATTTGCAGACATTGTTTCAATCCAAGACCATTACTGTTTGGTTATATGTTTGAAAGACTCCAATGTCCTGACTTACCTCTGGCAGTTTCTGTAATGACAGCCATGCATACAGGTTGGCCTTCTTGACTGCCCCTCTACGACTGAGGATGGACACGTTGGAGCAGTTGTCGACGCTGTCCCAGTTGCCATCGGACTGTGTGGTAAACACATCGGTGGACGCCTGTGCCGTGAGATCGGGTCGGTCGACGCTGGAGGAGAACATCCTCTCCCCATCAGAGATGCTGCCGGTGCTGTGGACCAGCTCGGCCAGGGTGGTCTTGGAGTAGTAGTGAACCTGAATCGGGACGGAAAGGGTGAGTCAAGCTTCATGATGCAATATTACAGCAACATCCTATTGGAGGCACCAGAAACAGGCTTCATACTGGAATTAAAGCTGTACAGGACGGATAATCTGAAATTCCTTATAACTCAAGCTGTACAGGACAGATAATTTGAAATTCCTCACAGCTCGAGCTGTACAGGACAGATAATCCGAAGTTCTTTACAGCTCGAACTGTACAGGACAGATAATCTGAAATTCCTTATAACTCGAGCGGTACAGGACAGATAATCCAAAATTCCTTATAACTCCAGCTGTACAGGACAGATAATTTGAAATTCCTCACAGCTCGAGCTGTACAGGACAGATAATCCGAAGTTCTTTTCAGCTCGGACTGTACAGGACAGATAATCTGAAATTCCTTATAACTCAAGCTGTACAGGACAGATAATCCTAAATTCCTCATAACTCGAGCTGTACAGGTCAGATAATCCTAAATTCCTTATAACTCGAGCTGTACAGGTCAGATAATCTGAAATTCCTTATAAATCAAGCTGTACAGGACAGATAATCTGAAATTCCACACAGCTTGAGCTGTACAAGACAGATAATCCGAAGTTCTTTACAGCTCGAGCTGTGCAGGACAGATAATCCTAAATTCCTTATAACTCGTGCTGTACAGGACAGATAATCCTAAATTCCTTATAACTCAAGCTGTACAGGTCAGATAATCTGAAATTCCTTATAAATCAAGCTGTACAGGACAGATAATCTGAAATTCCACACAGCTTGAGCTCTACAAGACATATAATCCGAAGTTCTTTACAGCTCGAGCTGTACAGGACAGATAATCCAAAATTCCTCATAACTCGAGCTGTACAGGTCAGATAATCCTAAATTCCTCATAACTCGAGCTGTACAGTTCAGATAATCCTAAATTCCTTATAACTCAAGCTGTACAGGTCAGATAATCTGAAATTCCTTATAAATCAAGCTGTACAGGACAGATAATCTGAAATTCCACACAGCTTGAGCTGTACAAGACAGATAATCCGAAGTTCTTTACAGCTCGAGCTGTACAGGACAGATAATCCGAAATTCCTCATAACTCGAGCTGTACAGGTCAGATAATCCTAAATTCCTTATAACTCGAGCTGTACAGGTCAGATAATCCTAAATTCCTTATAACTCGAGATGTACAGGTCAGATAATCCTAAATTCCTCATAACTCGAGCTGTACAGGTCAGATAATCCTAAATTCCTCATAACTCGAGCTGTACAGGTCAGATAATCCTAAATTCCTTATAACTCGAGCTGTACAGGTCAGATAATCCTAAATTCCTTATAACTTGAGCTGTACAGGACAGATAATCCTAAATTCCTCATAACTCGAGCTGTACAGGTCAGATAATCCTAAATTCCTTATAACTCGAGCTGTACAGGTCAGATAATCCTAAATTCCTTATAACTCGAGCTGTACAGGACAGATTATCCTAAATTCCTCATAACTCGAGCTGGACAGGACAGATAATCCTAAATTCCCCACAGCTTGAGCTGTACAGGACAGATAATCCTAAATTCCTTATAACTCAAACTGTACAGGACAGATAATCCTAAATTCCTCACAGCTTGAGCTGTACAGGACAGATAATCCTAAATTCCTTATAACTCGAGCTGTACAGGACAGATAATCCTAAATTCCTTATAACTCGAACTGTACAGGACAGATAATCCTAAATTCCTCACAGCTTGAGCTGTACAGGACAGATAATCCTAAATTCCTTATAACTCGAGCTGTACAGGACAGATAATCCTAAATTCCTTATAACTCGAACTGTACAGGACAGATAATCCTAAATTCCTCACAGCTCGAGCTGTACAGGACAGATAATCCAAAATTCCTCATAACTCGAGCTGTACAGGTCAGATAATCCTAAATTCCTCATAACTCGAGCTGTACAGTTCAGATAATCCTAAATTCCTTATAACTCAAGCTGTACAGGTCAGATAATCTGAAATTCCTTATAAATCAAGCTGTACAGGACAGATAATCTGAAATTCCACACAGCTTGAGCTGTACAAGACAGATAATCCGAAGTTCTTTACAGCTCGAGCTGTACAGGACAGATAATCCGAAATTCCTCATAACTCGAGCTGTACAGGTCAGATAATCCTAAATTCCTTATAACTCGAGCTGTACAGGTCAGATAATCCTAAATTCCTTATAACTCGAGATGTACAGGTCAGATAATCCTAAATTCCTCATAACTCGAGCTGTACAGGTCAGATAATCCTAAATTCCTCATAACTCGAGCTGTACAGGTCAGATAATCCTAAATTCCTTATAACTCGAGCTGTACAGGTCAGATAATCCTAAATTCCTTATAACTTGAGCTGTACAGGACAGATAATCCTAAATTCCTCATAACTCGAGCTGTACAGGTCAGATAATCCTAAATTCCTTATAACTCGAGCTGTACAGGTCAGATAATCCTAAATTCCTTATAACTCGAGCTGTACAGGACAGATTATCCTAAATTCCTCATAACTCGAGCTGGACAGGACAGATAATCCTAAATTCCCCACAGCTTGAGCTGTACAGGACAGATAATCCTAAATTCCTTATAACTCAAACTGTACAGGACAGATAATCCTAAATTCCTCACAGCTTGAGCTGTACAGGACAGATAATCCTAAATTCCTTATAACTCGAGCTGTACAGGACAGATAATCCTAAATTCCTTATAACTCGAACTGTACAGGACAGATAATCCTAAATTCCTCACAGCTTGAGCTGTACAGGACAGATAATCCTAAATTCCTTATAACTCAAACTGTACAGGACAGATAATCCTAAATTCCTCACAGCTTGAGCTGTACAGGACAGATAATCCTAAATTCCTTATAACTCGAGCTGTACAGGACAGATAATCCGAAATTCCTTATAACTCGAGCTGTACAGGACGGATAATCCGAAATTCCTTATAACTCAAGCTGTACAGGACAGATAATCTGAAATTCCTTATAACTCAAGCTGTACAGGACAGAATTTCAGATTATCTGTCTCGAGGGAATGACTGGTGTAAGCCCCAAGCTTTTGGCGAGGGACTTGCAGAATTCATTTACAAGGGACAGATAATATGTAACAATACATCACACTTTTTTCATTTTCAAAATGTTCCGGTCCTAATGTTACCTCATCCTTGGCACTTTTATTACTAATTCTATGCTTTGTGTTCATTACAACTGAGGACATTTTCCACCATCATTTTACCTTGACATCAACACTAGGTAGATAGAAGACGGTGGTTACCACGGGGACCTGAGGTGGTACAATGCTCTTCTTGGCCTGTAGCAGGGTGGAGGATGACTCCTGTCTCTTCAGCTTCCGTCTCATCACCGGCGATGCCGTCTGCTCTCCTGACAGGTTTCTCTCCCTCTTCTGTTGTCTACAACACAGCATGGAGCGAGTGAGTTTGTGAGTTAAAGTTAAGTCACGGTGACAAGAAGTTATACATTAATAATAAATGCATTAAGACTTTACAAAAACCTGTCGACAATGGACAGTAAAACAACTAGAGTGTCACAGATTTGTATCAAAACTAGCAAGAAACCATTAAAAGATAAGACGACACAATACATTATATAAACAGGCCCAGATCACCAGCAACCAAAGTTAGGCCACCATACTAGGGACTATGAGGACTTGCTATAAATCTGATATCTGCATGGCTCCCTGGCAAGATTTACACCATCCCTTTAGTCCCTAGTGATTATATGACTGAGACACTGGCAGACATAAAAATACTTTGGAATACTAGGGCTTACGTACCCTCACAGTACAACAGTTTTACACTAACACGGCAAGGAAGGAGGATTGTAAAAAGGTTTTGATGCATTGAAGGCAGACATCTTTGGTGAGATATCCAATTGTTTCAGCATGGTAGGAGAGGCCAAGTGAGGCTGGTCATGTGTACCATGCTGGAGGAACCAATGATAATCAGGATGAATCTGAGAATTGAACCCAGGTCAAGCCTATCCTGACACTACCAAGGGACACAACTCTCCACATCAAATTGTGGTGCCTTAGAGTTGGTCTGTTCATCAAAGAACAACTTAAACTTTGCCTCCATAACCCGTGACCACTTGATGTCCACTTAATCGGAGGATCAGGTACTGAGGACACTTCTGCCGAAACTGAAATTTTCACAGGGGTTCTTGATTTGTAATCCTGACTTCATAACTGATTTTCATGTGAGAAAGTGAATGATATATTATGCTGCAGTACATCTAAATCACAGAAACTGTAAACAGTCAAACCTGTATTAGGGAAACCAGTAGTTGACAGCATGAGCACCTTTCCCAACTGTCAGCCAGGTCTCACCCTGTGACTACACTACTCTTTTGGCACGGTCACACTGTCACTACCCGATTCCATCTTCCAGAGGCAAGGGAAATAACTGACTATAAAAGTCCAGATTCGACCCTTGCCGAACTAGACTGGAATAATGGAGTTACATTTTGGCTGGACTGACAAGTCTATGCATAGTCCAATCACAATCGTGTAATGACATCGACATTTGGTTGGTGAAATGCCGATTTGAGGATTTGCAAAACATGTGTACCACCGACTTGGTGTCAACGGATATTTTCCAAATATTTTCATGTTTAATCAAGGTGCTCAAGTCATTTCAGGCACTTCGTGAAGTAAGACCCGTTTTATCATAATACAGATTTTGTTTATCAATAAGGTCATCTTGATTGGGCGCCACTATTTTGTTTGAAGCAAATGAAGGTGATGTTAGAGGTAGAATCTGATTGGTCAATAGGAGGGACATTACTCGTAATAGCCACTGGTGGCCCTGCTACCTAACCCAGAAATTCCAGCCCAGTTAGGCAAGGATGGAAACTGGACATACATAGTCTGTTAATTCCCTTGCAATGGTAAGATGCCGGATTCTCACTGACGATGGTTATAAGGACACTATATATTGGCACAAACACACTTTGACTACATGATCCTAATTGATGATGATTAGGACCGACACAAATCTGGCATGCCGGTGTGTAGCGACCTCACCTCTTGACCTCCTCATCCCTGGCTTCTTTAGGATACAGCACACACTTGCCGCTGTCGATGAACACCTTCACATCCAGCTCAAAGTCGATGTTGGGTTCTGCAGCAGAGGTCTTGGAAGCGATGCCGCTGCCGATGCTGGGGTTGGAGCTTGTCTTCAGCTTCCTCTTCGTCCTGGATGGTCTGGGAGTAGGGGGGTACAGTGTCACACATCAAACTCACCCCGTAACTGTATCACAATGGTGCTTACAAAAACGCTTAGCGCTGTGTAATGGCCCAAATTGTTTTGCTATATATTGCAGGTATCTGTATTGCAATATATTGGGAGCTAAAGTGTTGGACAGTGATTGACACTGATTGTACATTTGTATTCCTAAAGACTGACTGACTGAGTATGGTTTAACGCCGCTTTTAGCAATATTCCAGCAAAATCACGGCGGGGGACACCAGAAATGGGCTTCACACATTGTACCGATGTCGGAAATCGAACCCGGGTCTTTGGCGTGACGAGCGAACGCTTTAACCACTAGGCTACCCGACCGCCCCGTATTCCTAAAGAAGTATTACTCAGCATGGTCTGTTGCCACCATTTTGTAGTCATCAGGGGAGATAACACATGAGAGAAAAATCACTTTCTTCTTGTCAATCAATTTCAAGGGGAAACATCATTTGTGAAGGAAGTTTTGTTTAGATTTCAGGTAAAAAAATACAAATAATAACAAAACTTGTTGCATTATTCTTGACCATTATAATGGAAGAGAGAAAAAATATTTCAATATGTATCAGGGTGCTTTGTTTTAAAAAATTATTGATGTGGTATTGTAATTATGAACAGCAATAAGTCATCCTTATTTGGAAACAGTTTACATTCTACATGTTATATTGTTTGTTTGTTATTTAACGCTGGACTCATCAATATCCAAATTTTAGATGGTGGTCTGTAAATAATCGAGTCTGGACCAGCGAATCCAGTGATTGACGTCATGAGAATCAACCTACAAAATTACGATGACATGCATTACCAAGTCAGCGAGTCTGACAACCCGATATCGTTAGTCGCCTCTTATGGCAAGCATTGGTTGCTGAAGACCAATTCTAACCCGGGTCTTCACGGGCACTGTATGTCCAAATGACATGATTCCTGAGACAATAAATCAGCATGCAACAATCAAGAGATTTTAATCTCAATAGTGGCCTAGGAGCTATCAAATATTTGGCAATTAATAAAGTACAAAAACATAATTATGATCTCCTTTTCGCACCATCTATGATAATACATGATTACAAAATATTCGCATCACTATTTCCCTTAGATACATGCATCACTAGACACCATGGTTGAGTGACTTCCTACATCATTACATCGCTCACCTTCGTCGGAACACTGTGTCCAGGTTGATCTGCGAGTCCGGCGTGTCCGAGTCTGTGGATGATGGCAGATCGGAGTCGGATGTGAGGTCCTGCAGTGACACACTCTCTGGCAGCAACGGCAGGTCAGTCTCGTCAAAACTTGAGGTCATCGCATCTGGGGTTCTGTTGCAAACATCCGTGGCATGAGTAACGAAAATAGATTATGATTGGTTGGTAAGGCTTTGAGATGGTGAGGTGAAATGGGGTTTAACGTCGCATCCAACATTATTGCACTTATATAGCAACGTGCATGTGCATGTGTGTATGCTTGTACTAATCCAGACTGATGCCGATTAAAAGTGCTATCACACTGAGATACCATGCTGGAGTTTAACATGAATACCCCACTCCGACACAGTATACTGAGTCCGAGCTGACCAGTCCTTGTTTTAGTCCCTTAATGCCGAGCGCCAGACAGGGTAACAACAAGTACCATCTTTTAACACCTTTTCGTATGACGCGGCCGAGGATCTCCGGGCAGACGCTCTAGACCACGGAGGCAGTCTGTAAGGCTATGATGCTCTGTGTGTCATTAGGGCTTAACAAATCCCGAAGAGCCAAAGGCACCAGTTCATGGCCAGACTGACATCTGTGCAAAGTGTAATCAACAAATAGTGAATGGCATTTGAGCCACGCCCCAGAAACAAAACTGAGGAAGGACTGACAGCACCCAGTCCTATGTCCCTCTGCCACTTTGTACAGGGGGGATTACTTTGAGAGGAGGGATCCCGTGACTGTTTGGAACTCACCCTGGGGGAGTGTACGTGTTGGACCTGGTGGCCCCGAACTGCACCCTGGCCACATGCCCTGAAGGGGATATTGCAGCCAGGTCGATGGAGTGAGTGCGAGCCTGTCGCCTGGGATCCATGGTGTACGAAGTGACACGGCTGCTCTCGCCTTGACTGCAACAAGAGGAATACTTAGTGCAATCTTAGCTTTCATTCAACTAGACTTCATGTTAACTTTCATTTCAATTATTCCAGATTCAGCATTAATGTCAAAGGGTAAGTATTCAGAAGATTAAAAAGGGTCTCAAATACTATAAAGGTAACACTGAAGGATCCAAGGAACTCCTTTAGTTTCTAAGACTGCATCTTTAGAGCTATTTTCAGTGTGAATCAGAGAATCAGCATAAAGTCCAAGACATCAACATGTCTGGAATTGGATTTTGTCTAAATGTTGGCTATGTCTCTGATTCATTACGTGTCACCAGTACCGTCTCATCTTTGCTCTTCTTTCAAATTTGAAAAACAAAAACATCGCTTTCTTCCCAGTATTCACAGACAAGAGTGACACTCACTGATCCTTGCGTTTTCCATGGTGTCCCCCATAGGACTTAGAACGGCTGTGTGCTGGTTTCGGGTTTAATCCAAGCTTGTCCCTTATCGCGGATGCCTGGCAAACAAATAATACATACATCAATTTGACATTAAAACATTACAAATGTTATGAAAACATTACAGGATGAAAACAGCTGCTGAAACACTTCAATCCTAACCTCCAAACCACAACTATGGCACTTATATCGAATATATAACTATTGAATAACTATCAATCATGGGTGAATAATTTCTGTTCTAAATCCCTTCAAATGATCTGGACTCACCCGTTCACTCTGTTTCTTCAGCTTGTTGAAGACGTCTCGGCGGAAATCGTGGAAGAGGATAGCCTGCAGCTCCTCAAGCTTTCTTCTCTCGGCCTCGATAATGGACAGGGTGGCGCCGAGTTGTCTGCAACAGGTTGGTTAGATACAACAACTGTCTATTGTACCTGCCTATTTTCTTCACCTGGAGCAGACGCTATGTTCCAGTTGAACGTTAAGAATAGTAGTGGGATCATACACCGATGCATCAGTGGATCGCGATTTTTTACTTCTCGACACAAGTATCGATCATAATCGTACACTGAGTAAAAAGTATCGATTAATACATTAAATATATTTTGTAATAAATGTTACACCAAACACTAATTACTAGTGAAAATGAGTAGTGAAAATGTAAATATTTTCATCCATTGCAGCATACTTGACACTGCCAACTGTGAATCATTAGTGTGCCAGGTATTTGGCCATCCTGTCTCTGATCTGAAATAGATGGCTTTACGCACCACAGATAAGAGCACATGCATGTAGGTAAGCAAGGTATCAGATCACTCAGTTGGTGTATCTAGCCAGCCCCAGTAAATAAGTCAGGAATTCTGAGGGATGTTGTCATCCCTTGAACAAATAAAGGCAAGATGAGGGAGGTTGTCATACATTAAAGTCATAAATGCCATAATATGAACATCTCCCTCACAAATCATTTTAAGAATATCAGTCACATAAGGCTAAAAAAAATAATAGTCTTGGTTCTCGGGCACCGCCCGCATCTTGATAAAGTCTGCCGCAAGTTTCGATTTTATTTCCATTATCAAAAAATAAAAGAATCATAATACTTAAAAACAATGCGATCCAATATAGATAGAAGTTACATCCTTTTACATGCGCGCTGCTTTACTGCACATCTTGAGTTATGGTCATGGCAGCAATCAAGAGTTTTATGTTTGTGTATGTACGGAGGCCCTTTCCAAGGTTGATGGTACACAACTGTTTATTTTGTTACATACTAGTTTGAACAACAAAACACACACCATCCGCCCACACTATATTACCTGAGGACCAACTCTTTTATTTTCTAAAGCCTAATTATCCTTTTTAATATATGACTACTGTATAGGGAGGAGATTGGTGGCCCTTTACGAAGCATTTATGAAGTTGCATGGCTGGAAAACTACCATGAACATGATGAACTTGGCTGGACAATAAGAAACTGTTTTGGGCTAATATATTGAGTTGTCTGCCACTAAGATTTTCCACATGCCCATCTTATAACATCATTTCATCCCAGAGCTCCAGATAAGCTTTTGGTGTTGTGGGTATTTTACCCATGCATTTTAAAATCATTGGGTATCAGTAATTCTATCTGGGTATTCAAATTTCTGTTACCCACTTGTTTTTACACATGTGGGTATTTAAGTTAAATATTTAAAAACACTATTCATCCAGTCCCTGCAAACTGGTGTCGTGAGGGTTCGAAAGCTTTATAGGACTCAAACATACCACGATATATACTTCCACAAGAAAGTGTGATGGCAAATGATCGTGATGTAACTGTCATCGTGGAGTTTGGCAAGGTTGGCGGAATGCCTGTTTATAATTTCAAAATAAGTTGCTGATTTGCTAATCGAATACGCAGGGTTACTTCACAATATTTTGATGATACACACAAGTTTTATTTTTGTAGCGTTTCTGTAATGTTCGTTGCATATTTGATACGCTTGGATTTTATTTTAGTGCATATTTCTGCATTTCTGATGTGTATTTTACACAGATACGCAGCTTATCTGGATCTCTGCATCCTTATTAACCCCACTCTGCTGCTTACTTGAGGTCCTGCACCACCTTAGCCTGTTCATTCATCTCCCGTTCAATCTGTCTCGCTCTCTCCTTGGGGTCCAGGTCTTGACTGAGGAGCTCCTCGGGGAGAATGTCGGACACAAGACTCGGGCGTCGCACGGGGTCATCAATCTGCAGAAACAAGGTCGTGTAATTCCCGTGTGCCTTGGCAGAGGGGCTCCCCATTGTGACGACTGTTTCAATACACATGCTTCATGGTTCAGAGACTGCTAATTACTACCTATCTCCCCTGTTTCTAGGTGAAGAAACCTATCAGGTTTCTCAGTAAGGTACTCTCTGTGATTGTTGTCATAATAAAGAATAAAAGAACAAAGAATTTAACAAAAGAACGAAGAAGTATTTTACATGACATACAGCTTTTCCAATGGACGAGAGGTCGGTCACATGACAGCGAAAGTGATGTTCATAAGAGTATGAATGATACAATTTGACACCGATCTTTTTCACGAGACCGTATTCTTGAAATGACGTAACCACTGATGGACTACTTACACACTCCTGGGTGGACTCCTGGAAATTCCCTCGCACAAATACATACAGAAGCGTAATTTCTGATCATTTAGACCCTTTAATCTTGAAGTCAGTGATTTAGCATACATTGAGAAATGTCAGAGAGTTTGACAGTATGATCATTAACGAATATGCTCGCTGCGACTCATCCCAGTGATCAAAACGAAGAAATGCACATCCAAACTATTGTAGTATCAACTCGATCCGACAGTGACAGTCTAAAGCAGTCTATGAATTTACCTGAAGCTTCATGATTTACCATCCTCTCTTTTTTGTGCTATTTAATGTATATTTTGTTTGGGGATAAACAGAAATTAAATTTAAAACAACAATGCCATTGTCTTACTTATAAATTTTGAACCTCATTTTAACACTTAAACATTATAGTCTATTAGGTATCAAATGTACAATAACATACTGAAATGTCAAACATCATATATCTCCTTCCAAAGTCACAGAAACTGACCTCCGTGTCCGTGGCCTCATTATCCAAGCCATCCGTCTCGTCTTCCTGCATCCCGAATCCCGTCCCAAACCCAGCCTCAGCCTCCCCAGCCAGAGCAGTGAGGTTGTGGCCCAAGGCCGTCAGGCGCTTGCCGATGTTGGTGTCGAGGTGGACATCAATGCCCTGCATCTGCCACTGGACGTTCAGGATCCACTTGGCGTTACTCCTTGGATCTGCAACACAAACAGGGGCACTGTATGCTGGTCAGTCCGGCTACTTGCATTGTCAATACCCCCTTCATCACTATATCGTCATGGAAACCAGTGGTAGGATGCATGTCTAAAAATATTGTTTGTTTGTTGTTTAACGCCACACTCAGCAATATTGCAGCTATATGACGGCGGTCGGTAAATAATTGAGTCTGGACCAGACAATCCAATGATTGACATTATGACCATCGATCCACGCAACTGGGATACGATGACATGCATCAACCAAGTCAGCGAGCCTGACCACCCGATCCCTTTGTCGCCTCTTACGACAAGCATAGTCGCCTTTTATGGCAAGTCTAAAAATATTGAATAATATTAAAGCAGTATTAATAAATTCTTCAGTTCGGTGAATTTTCGTTATGTTTATCGCTCTTGACCTTCCCTTTCGTGTCAAGGTGTGATGCAATGTGAGCCCACCTGAGGCCTGTTTGTTGATGGTCCTGGAGCACACTTCGTACGTGCCCTCGGGCACACAGCAGATGTTCATGTTCGGCTCCTCTTTCCCATTGGGTTTCCAATCATCCCACGAAGTCTCGAAGTCATCGGCAAACCGGAAACTGAACCCTGAACAACAGAGATTACATGCTGACAACTGGATATCACAGCTGGATGTTTCTGGTATGTTTATTTGTTTGATGTTCGGGGCCACATGCAACCATATTCCAGCTGAATTACAACAGCCTGTAATAATGAGGTATGGACCAGACAATCCAGTGATTGACATCATGCGTAATAGAAATAGGGGCACGATGTCACCCAATCAACCAAGCTTGACCACCTTATCCATTATGTCTCACGACCAGCATGTGTTGCTGGGGTCCAAATTCCTGCACTGAATCCTCTGATAGTCTGCATATTAAAAGCTTTGGAGATGAGGTGAGGTGAAATGGGTTTAACATCACATTTAAGATTATTGTTGCATGCAAGATTGGTGCAATTATATAGCGATTTGCATGCAGTTATGTGTGTGTGTGTACTAGGCTGCAGTTTTTCGTGGATAACCATGACACCGTATACTGCCGACCAGTCCATGTTTTAGCCCCTTCGTCCCGAGCACCAGGCAGGGTAACAAGTATGCCTTTTGAAATGACGCAGCTGGGGATCTAACCACAAACCTCCTGCTCTATCCACTAGACCATTAAGGTGGTCCTTAAGGCTTGGGAACTCCTGCTAAGTTCATCAATGTACCTTGTGGACAGAACTTGTACTCTATAAGCATAGAGATGCAGGAGATGCCTGATTACCATGTGTGTTCAATTGAAGTAGGTATTGTTTTGAATCAGAGTCCAACATCAAACAGACAAAAAACATTGATACATGAGGCTCAGGTTTCACAACCCTTGATGTCATGAGCAGAACTGACATGAAGGTGCATTAAGTGATGGAACTGACCTTTAAATTTGTTTGTTTGTTTCTTTGTTGTTTAACACCACACACAGCAATATTGCAGCAATATGACAGCTATCTGTAAATAATTGAGCCTGGACCAGACAATCCAGTGATTGATATCATGAGCAATTGAGCATCGATCCACGTAATTGGGATACAATGACATGCATCAACCAAGTCAGCGAACCTGACCACCCGATCCTGTTAGTGGCCTCTTATGACAAGTAGAGGTTGCTGATGACCTATCCTAACCTTCACAGGTCACTTACCTTTGAACCTGCCCTTGCTGACGAGGGAGCCTGATGAGCAGGCTGAAATCTGGCTACTCTCGATCGTGAGCACCAGCGCCGCCCCAGGGTCACTCTCTGCCATGCGTCCCAACCCCGGTCCAGTCTGAAAGTATCATAGAAAAAAGATGAGCATCTACGTCTACACCTCACATACAGTCAGCCCACATCCACCCCTCACATACAGGCAGCCCACCCCCACTCCACATCCACCCCTCACATACAGACAGCCCACCCCCACCCGGCATCTACCCCTCACATACAGACAGCCCACCCCACCCCACATCCACCCCCACATACAGGCAGCCCACCCCCACCCGGCATCTACCCCTCACATACAGACAGCCCACCTCCACCCCTCACATACAGAGAGCTCACCCCCAGGCCACATCCACCCCTCACATACAGGCAGCCCACCCCACCCCACCCCACATCCACCCCCACATACAGGCAGCCCACCCCCACCTGACATCCACCCCTCACATACAGACAGCCCACCTCCACCCCTCACATAAAGAGAGCTCACCCCCGGGCCACCTCCACCCCTCACATACAGGCAGCCCACCCCACCCCACATCCACCCCCACATACAGGCAGCCCACCCCCACCTGACATCCACCCCTCACATACAGACAGCCCACCTCCACCCCTCACATAAAGAGAGCTCACCCCCAGGCCACATCCAGCCCTCACATACAGGCAGCCCACCCCACCCCACATCCACCCCCACATACAGGCAGCCCACCCCCACCTGACATCCACCCCTCACATACAGACAGCCCACCTCCACCCCTCACATAAAGAGAGCTCACCCCCGGGCCACCTCTACCCCCACATACAGGCAGCCCACCCCACCCCACATCCACCCCCACATACAGGCAGCCCACCCCACCCCACATCCACCCCCACATACAGGCAGCCCACCCCCACCTGACATCCACCCCTCACATACAGACAGCCCACCTCCACCCCTCACATAAAGAGAGCTCACCCCCAGGCCACATCCACCCCTCACATACAGACAGCTCACCCCCAGGCCACATCCACCCCTCACATACAGACAGCTCACCCCCAGGCCACATCCACCCCTCACATACAGACAGCCCACCCCACCCCACATCCATCCCCACATACAGGCAGCCCACCCCCACCCGACATCCACCCCTCACATACAGACAGCCCACCTCCACCCCTCACATAAAGAGAGCTCACCCCCAGGCCACATCCACCCCTCACATACAGACAGCTCACCCCCAGGCCACATCCACCCCTCACATACAGACAGCTCACCCCCAGGCCACATCCACCCCTCACATACAGACAGCCCACCCCACCCCACATCCATCCCCACATACAGGCAGCCCACCCCCACCCGACATCCACCCCTCACATACAGACAGCCCACCCCCACCCCTCACATACAGACAGCCCACCCCCACCCCTCACATACAGGCAGCCCACCCCACCCCACATCCACCCCCACATACAGACAGCCCAACCCACCCCGACATCCACCCCTCACATACAGACAGCCCACCTCCACCCCACATCCACAGACAACCCACCCCCACTCCACATCCACCCCTCTCATACAGGCAGCCCACCCCACCCCACAGACAACCCACCCCCACTCCACATCCACCCCTCACATACAGGCAGCCAACCCCCACCCAACATATACAGACAGCCCACCTCCATCCCACATCCACCCCTCACATACAGACAGCCCACCTCCACCCCTCACATACAGGCAGCCCACCCTACCCCACATCCACCCCTCACATACAGACAGCCCACCCCCACCCCACATCCACCCCTCACATACCGGCAGCCCACCCCACAACCACCCCTCACATACAGACAGCCCACCCCCACCCCTCACATACAGACAGCCCACCCCCACCCCTCACATACAGACAGCCCACCCCACCCCACATCCACCCCCACATACAGACAGCCCAACCCACCGCGACATCCACCCCTCACATACAGACGGCCCACCCCCACCCCTCACATACAGACAGCCCACCCCCACCCCTCACATACAGGCAGCCCACCCCACCCCACATCCACCCCCACATACAGACAGCCCAACCCACCCCGACATCCACCCCTCACATACAGGCAGCCCACCCCACCCCACATCCACCCCCACATACAGACAGCCCAACCCAACGCGACATCCACCCCTCACATACAGGCAGCCCACCCCACCCCACATCCACCCCCACATACAGACAGCCCAACCCACCCCGACATCCACCCCTCACATACAGGCAGCCCACCCCACCCCACATCCACTCCCACATACAGACAGCCCTTCGTCGATGAATGGCATTTGACACATCGCTGGAAAGCTTATTCCTTCATCTACACGCTCATTACATCGCCTGGTTTTTTTCTGTAGTTATAACAAGCAATTTCATTGGATTAAAATTGGTTTCTAATGACGCTTTCTTGCTGAAATCTGCCGAAAATTTCATGATTGGTCAATTTTGAGCACGTGACATAAGGCAGCCAATCAAATTACAGCTGTGATACCAAGCTCGTGTTTCATAAATTTCAGAAGTTGGCGAAAGCTTTTTGTTAAATGGTGTTATTCTGAACGTTTTAGGCAGGAAATCACGATATATATTAAAAATATGGAACTTCGTTAATGTATCGTGCTAGGTTACGAGCTGTGACAAAGATTTTTCATGCATATATTTTTACATTAAACATCGTGTCCCAGCTGAGAATTCAAGGCGACGAAAGCCGAGATGTCATTTGACTTACATTACACGCGATCGCAGGAAAAGATTGAAATAATAACTTAGATGTAAGTTTGATTACTTTTAGATATATTTTTGTTGATTTTATTTTTATCTTTGTATAATATATTTTAAAGATTTGTTTAAAACGTCTTTATTTTGCTCTTTGACATGTTCGATGTGGACCTGTTGTCGAAATGTGTGTCCGAGAATTTTATTTTCAATAACATCACGGGAAATAGTGAATAAGTTTTTAATTTATCGATAAAAAATGATAAATTGAAATGGAATACGTATTTCAGACATGTTGAAATGTGATAGATTTAATAAATCAATGATATTACAGGTATGTCCATAAATATATATACTATTTTGACGTGATTACGGCTTGGGTGGTTAACCGGCCTACGGTGTTGAAAGAGTTAATTTATTGCTGACGAGATTGATATTTATCATTAAAATATGCCTTATATGGCAAAGGTAGTTTATTATTTCCTATTTTCCAAGCATGCCATCTAGGCACGAAGATCATGATTTAGCCGTGCCATTTTCATTTTAGGCGTGCGATGGCACGCAAAATACGGTTAATTTCGAGCCCTGACCTGGTAGGAGAGGGTGTGTTGTATACTGACCGGCACTTGGTAGGAGAGGGTGTGAGTCATACTGATGGGCACCTGGTAGGAGAGGGTGTGAGTCATACTGATGGGCACCTGGTAGGAGAGGGTGTGAGTCATACTGATGGGCACCTGGTAGGAGAGGGTGTGAGTCATACTGACCGGCACTTGGTAGGAGAGGGTGTGAATCATACTGACCGGCACTTGGTAGGAGTGGGTGTGAGTTATATACTGACCGGCACCTAGTAGGAGAGGGTGTGAGTTGTATACTGACCGGCACCTGGTAGGAGAGGGTGTGAGTTATATACTGACCGGCACCTGGTAGGAGAGGGTGTCGATGGGGACACAGATGCCCATGTCGTCCACCGTCAGCTGGAGGAAGAGCGTGCTGAGGGAGGGTGCCGCCGCGGCCTGGGCAAACTGTGGCAACTTGTTGATCACCTCCTGTGTGGCGGTCTGAACCTGCAGACATAGAAACAAATCGTAGTTAGAATAGGCCACTAACTGCACCACTACTTAAGCTAATTCTGACTAGCAAAGAGCAGCACCCACCTCCTTGTTGAGGGACATCCTCTGCTCCGTCCAGTACTCGTAGGCATTCTTGTAGTTGAGCCACACCAACACAGCTGCAAGGAGAAGTCAGCTAGAAGACCAGTCACACAACACATGGCACTGTACAAGCAATTCTTGTAAAGCCAGGCTTTGGAGGTGGTGGAGGGTGTGTGTGGGGGTTTTGGTAGGGGTGGTGTGTGTGTGGGTTTTGGTAGGGGTGGTGTGGGTTGTGGTGGTGGTGGTGGAGGGGGTGTTGTGTGAGCATGTATGCTTTATAGGCAAAAATTAAAAACATAAACATTAAATTTCAAATATTTGTATTTTATTTCCTCAAACTGTTAAGAAGGGAGGGAAAAGAAGAAGAAAATTGTTGGGGCGGCAGTTAAGATAAATTTTCAAAAGTAATACAGTATGAAAATTGTTCACTTATATTGATAGCCACAGTAAATGAGGTGTTTTTTTAAAGATTTTCCTTATTTCAGGTTGGTGAAATTACAACCCCTACCCCCACTACTTTTCATTTTTGTTTTTTTTCAACATCTAAATTTTTAGAGTCATTGGATTTGTGAACCAAGCTTAACAAAAAGTCTGGCCTAAAGGAAAATGAGAATAGGACAATGTCATCGGAGCAGGCAGGCAGCCCTTTCTTTCTTGTAAAAAAATGTTTTGATCAAGGAGTACATTGTGATGGCATGAATGGGGAATATAATATGAAGTCTGTTCAGAGCTGTGGTATATGTGAACCCCAGCACATGAATTGTGGTGCAAATAAGGTTCTGAGTTCTTCAGGTCAGCATAACAGACTTTAAACATCACTCACAATTGAGGCCTTTGTGTCTCATCATGTTACAGTAACTACATGCTTACCCTTGTCGAAGGCGAGGGGCTGGGCCAGCACGATGGGTCGGCTGAGGTTGATGATGAGGGCCTCCTGATTGGTGGACACGCCTGGGATCATCTCGTCCTGAAAGATGGAAGTCAGTGAGTGAGTGAGTGAGTGAGTGAGTTTTGTTGTGTTGCATTGCGTTGTGTTGAATTCTACTTCGAGAAGTATTTCAGTTACTGTAATCGACGTAATAAGCGTCAGGGGTGCTCTCAAAATTAGAAATAGGGGGCTCTTATAAGAATATACTTTTGGTGAGAGAAAAAAGTTGAAAGTTGAAAGTGAGTTGAAAGATTGTAAATTTCGTGGTTTATGCTGACAGACTGAAATGATACAAAAGAAAAGTATGTGTGTATCATACACGACAGATATATTTTCCAGAATTTCATTGCCTATAATTAAGGTTGCATATAACACACAAGTGCGTATTATGCACGAACAAGTAAGTCTTGTGTACATTGATCAATCGGAAGGGGTGCTAATTGGGATTGTTCACTGGCCAATATATTAGCAAATATCGCTGTGGGCGCTTATTAGTCGAATACAGTATATTACAGCATGTAAGCTTTTATAAGGGAGGAAACTCTGAAGTGATACAGGTCTTGGACTTCTGTGAAAGCCATGACAAGGGTATGGTGCTGATGAACATAGAAACATAAGGTTGAACTGGGCACTGGGAACAACTGTGTGCTGTAATGAATTTTTGTTGTTGCCAAGTTATTGTAAAATACCATTTAGGGGTTGGAAGCTAACCAAAATAACAAAAGATTATCTGCCGTCGTGTGAAACTGGGTTGTTGAAATTGAGGCGTGTTACATCAGAAACCAAACAAGTGTTAAAGCAATGACAAATGTATCCACATCGACACCCTAACTGACCTGCAAGGCATTCCGGATTCCTATCTTGGTCTTGAAGAAGGCCATTGTCTGAAACTCAGGCTCAGCCTCCTCAAACACTTGGTTCTGCAATGTGATAGAAACAGTCAGTGAGTAGGGTTTACAGCTGCTTTGAACAGTATTCCAGTTGTATCACGGCGTGTCAGTTTAATGTGAGAGGAAAGTCCGAAGTGATGACAGACTTAGGCTAACCACTTTGGTGAAACCCACAAGCATGGGAATGGTGCTGACAAACCTAGAAACATAATACGATCAAACCGGAATATGAATCCACATTCAATGGTTTATATCGTGCCCAGGGGAAGCTATTCTGTAGAGTCTTCTGCCTTGGCTGTTACGGAAAGGGGCGAGGTTGGCCAACTGTGTCATAGCCATGATCATGTGACCTTTGACTCTTTTACAACCCAAACTGGTGAAGATCCAGGGTGCTTGCCGTAAGAGGTGACTATTTGTCGTAAGAGGCGACTAACGGGATTGGGTGGTCAGGCTCGGTGACTTGGTTGATGCATATCATCGTATCCCAATAGCATGGATCCATGCTCATGATGCCAATCACTAGATTGTCTGGTCCAGGCTGGATTATTTACAGACTGCCGTCATATAGCTGGAATATTGCTGAGTGCGGAGTCAAACAACAAACAAACTTTGACAACAGAAAGAAATCACCTTATGACCTGTGTACAAACAGTGAAACTGCATCGGGTTGAAGCTGGGCTCGGATGAAGACAGGGAGTACAGCTTACCTTCAGCAGCTGACCAAGTGCCACATTCAGGTATATCTGAGCTCGGATGAAGACAGGGAGTACAGCTTACCTTCAGCAGCTGACCAAGGGCCACATTCAGGTATATCTGGGCTCGGATGAAGACAGGGAGTACAGCTTACCTTCAGCAGCTGACCAAGTGCCACATTCAGGTATATCTGAGCTCGGATGAAGACAGGGAGTACAGCTTACCTTCAGCAGCTGACCAAGGGCCACATTCAGGTATATCTGGGCTCGGATGAAGACAGGGAGTACAGCTTACCTTCAGCAGCTGACCAAGGGCCACATTCAGGTATATCTGGGCTCGGATGAAGACAGGGAGTACAGCTTACCTTCAGCAGCTGACCAAGGGCCACATTCAGGTATATCTGGGCTCGGATGAAGACAGGGAGTACAGTTTACCTTCAGCAGCTGACCAAGGGCCACATTCAGGTATATCTGGGCTCGGATGAAGACAGGGAGTACAGCTTACCTTCAGCAGCTGACCAAGGGCCACATTCAGGTATATCTGGGCTCGGATGAAGACAGGGAGTACAGCTTACCTTCAGCAGCTGACCAAGGGCAACATTCAGGTATATCTGGGCTCGGATGAAGACCTTCTGGTTATCTTCATAGTCTGGAACAGTGATAATAGATGCACTTTAATGTCTTGAATATCTACTGGTAGAAAAATGATGATACACCACAGCTTAAAACTAACTTCCATATTTTCCAGGACATAAATTATTTTGTAATATGTAATAAGCAAGTGACGTCACATCAAACATCAAACGTCCGAACAGACAGACGGGCAGACTTATATGGTATTTCCAGGACCATAGACTTGTCTATATGGTAACAGTCTGTACATGAGTCGGTTGGTGTGTGGGTACCTAGATCTGGCTGACTCTCCCTGGCGGCCATGTGCACTCGGTTGGACACCTCCAGCTCGATCTCCCCGGTTTCCAGTCTCACCGCATTTGAGGTCGGGGTTGTGGCTGTGATCTGGATGCCCTGGAAGCACCACAGATATCGTTAACCCTTGATATGTTATACAGCAGCAGGAAATGTACAAAATATTACAAGGCAGAAAAACTTGAGGCATTTGTAACATGTGATGACCCCATACTAATAGGGTGTCCTACCAACTCTCCACATCTGCAGTATTGCTGTGAGTTTGGTGTGGAATCGAACCCAGGTCTTTGGCATTAGTTGGTTGGTTGGTTTGTTGTTTTACGCCGCACTCAGCAATATTCCAGCTATACGACGTCGGTCTGTAAATAATCGAGTCTGGACCAGACAATCCAGTGATTAATATCATGAGCATCGATCCACGCAATTGGGATCGATAAAATGCATCAACCAAGTCAGCGAGCCTGACCACCCGATCCCGTTAGTCACCTTTCAGACAAGCATAGTCGCCTTTTACGGCAAGCATGGGTTGCTGAAGACCTATTCTACCCCGGAATCTTCACGGGTCATCTTTGGCATTAAGAGCCAAGGCATGAACTACGAGACTACCCCACCAACCTATCTGTCCTTGAACCTGAAGAAGCAATTCAGCAGGCATACAACCTTTTGCTTTTCATACTTCTGGCAAATTAACCTAGCTTGTCTTTATAACAGAAGTAGGGTCAACTGATATGGCATGGTGAGTGAGTTGGGTTTCTGCTGCAATGAGCAATATTCCACTTTCATCATGGCAATGTCTGAATCATCCAGCCACGCTGCCAAAGTACAAAAACACACAATCAGCAAGTCACAGAGTCGGACCACCCAATATAACAGCTCTGTTGAGTGAGTGAGTGAGTGAGTGAGTGAGAGAGAGAGAGAGAGTGAGTGAGTGAGTGAGTGAGTGAGTGAGTGAGTGAGTGAGTGAGTGAGTGAGTGAGTGAGTGAGTGAGTGAGTGAGTGAGTGAGTGAGTGAGTGAGTGAGTGAGTTGGGTTTAATGCCGCTTTAACAGTATTTCCGTTATATCACGGCTTGTCAGCTTCACAGGGAAGGAAAGCCTGTAGTGATGCCTGTAGAAGTTTAACACTTTGGTCAAACCCACAAGCAATTCAGGGACTCTTTGAGTAAGTGGGTGAGTTGGGTTTAACATATTCCAGTTATATCACGACATGTCAGCTTAATGCAGGAGGGATATCTTTACAACAAGAAGTGGCACCTGACCTTGAACCTGAAGGAGAAGGAGTAGAGTAATGGCTCAGGGTCACCGGCCTGGGTGGACTTCTCCTCCTCGGACCACAGTCTCATGGGCTGATCCGACCCGGACACCTTCTGGACAACCTCGTTCACCTCCTGACCACAGACAAAGCATCATATTCTTGTTTCAACAAAGCAAGTGAATGAGAACAGGTCAGCAATGTTCTAGCCACATCACTGTGGCTGGTAAATGATTGTGTCAAGGCAAGCCATTGACAATCCATGTTGTTGATACAAATAGTGAATGATTACATGATAGGGATAAATACAAACATACAATCCCTTGCATTATATTTTTGTGCTCAAAATCTGCAAACCTTCGCATCACATGCTAAAGCACAGTATTATTAACAGATAACTACTTCACACCAATTTTCACATTTTAGCAAGGTAACTTATCTGGCAAGAACTTCAAAGTTGGCTTCAAGGTACAATTGAATTAAAACTCATTTTACAGCCAGAATTACAGTTTAAAAAATTCAGGCTATATGTTTCTGACGAAATTTGGGACATATTTTACTTAAATATTTGGTTGCAAAAGTTGTAATGATTCTGCCCAAATTGTAAGAGTTGACATCTCTGCTGCAACAATAATGAGTGAGTATGGTTTTTAAGCCGCTTTTAGCAATATTCCATATATCATGGCAGGGGACACCAGTAATGGGCTTCACACATTGTACCCATGTCGGGATTCGAACCCGAGGCTGGTCGAGCAAACGCCTTAAACACCAGGCTACCCCACCGCCCCGTAACAATAATGAACAATGAATGTTACCTTCATAAAGACTTTCTGTACAAACACCAGATGGTTGAGGAGGTCCGTTGTAAGGCTATGTTCCAGCATCCCCACCTCGGCCACAGCGTTCATGTAGCTCCCCGCCTTCAGGATGAGGCCCTCCGTCAGCGTCTCCGACACAGGAGCTCCGGCCTTGTGCTGGCGGTAGTCTGCGTACACGTGGATTGGGGGCAGCTCGATACTCGCTGACGAGGGGATGGAGGTCTCCGTGGTAACCACCTAGAGTCATGACATCACAAATGTTGAGGATTACAAGTGCTTTTAACAGTAATTCAGTTTAACGTTGGCTGAGAGCCCAGATTCACATGGTCATGATGCTGATGAATGAAGTATTTAAGCTGGGATGAAGCTGGGATTCAAACCCCTGGCCAGTGGATGTAGGCAGCTGGTACCAATGAGCCACCAGATTACCATCACAACTCATTGACTTTGTTGGGGTTTAACACTATTTCAGTCATATCACAATTCGATCTTAGATTTTGCCATTAGCAGACCGTTATAGGTTAACATTACAGACACTTCAATGAGCCGAGGGCATTGTTAGCTTGTTTTTTAGCGCTGCACTCAGCAGTATTTGACCCCTGATGCATGCTGACAGTGCTACATTACTATTATCCATGTCAACAGATCCGCACTCAAATTTCATTCTCAGCTCCCTGGGGAGCATATAACTCAATCTGTCTATGGTCTCCCATCATATGAATTCTGCTGCCATGAGAGCAGATGTCACAATTTTGTGGTCAAAAGGTGCAACAAAAGGTGGAAACTGTTCCAACATCTTTACATTTGAATACATATCTATTCCTAGACTGTGCTAGGTTTCTGCGAAAATCAACATCCAGGATCTCACCTTTGACCTGAAACTGAGAGTATGCTTGGGCAGGACGACCGTGAACCTTGCTTTCTTTCCCGTCATGCCAGCTACAGTGATAGACCCAGTCTGAAACACAATACTTGACTGAAACTACTGAGACAGGTAAGGATTAGACATATGGATGAACAACTTCTTTAACACAATTTGGAGAGACGTTTTGGTGTAGGTTCTAACATCGTTATCAAGCAAGAAAGAAGCTACACCAAGATATCGCTCCTAATTGTCACAAAGAAGTTGTTCATCCATATATCTTATCCTTTTTTAGTACACCAACTTCTACTGCCCCTCAAAGAAGTTACTGGGGCAGGGCCAGCTTAAATTAATCATTAGGTTATCATTTCTGACCACCGCCCTCTAACTCGTCTCACCTCTTTGGTATTTGTGATGTCGGCAAGACACAATATAATTCACAGTGGTTTGAAGAACAAAACCAAAAAATGGGTGGGGTGGCAGAATTGTGTTGAGTGAGTGAGTGAGGTTTTACCCCGCTTTTAGCAATATTCCAGCAATATCACGGCGGGGGACACCAGAAATAGGCTTCACACATTGTACCCATGTCGGGAATCGAACCCGGGTCTTCGGCGTGATGAACGAAGGCCTTAACCACTAGGCTACCCGACCGCCCCTACATGACATGAACCCCTGATGGGACTCAATGAAAAAAGTACTAGAATATGTCCATTTGTCCAATTTGACCACTTTCTAATAGCATATAACATTTGTTACATTTGCCCAGGTTCTAAATGGCCTTGTGTATTCTAATACCACTGGCCCACCAGTGCTGCAAAAGTCAAGAACACTACTGTCGACCCAACATTTAATCAGTGAATGTGTTCACCTTATGTTGAGCTTTGAGAGAAGGGAGTATGGAGGCTGCAGTGGTGATGCCCTGGAACACCGTCTTGAAGTGGATGTGCAGGGTCACAGGCTTGCTGACGGAGGGAGGGGGAGGCTGCCCCGTGCGGCGGGGTTTCCCCGGGGCCTTGTTCTCCGACTGCTCCGTCTGTTCCTTCTTCACCTCCTCCTTCACCTCACCATCCACAACGTCAGGCTGCGGTGGCTTGCTGCACACACACAATGAAAGAGAATGAGAGAAAAACTTAATCTACTACATGCTTAATTGCATTTGTGTACTTTCAGTTTTGTTTGTTTGTTGTTTAAAGTCGCACTCAGCAATATTCCAGCTATATGATTATGGTCTGTAAATAATCGAGTCTGATCAGACAATCCAGTGACTGACATCATGAGCACTGATCCATGCAATTGGGATATGACGACATGCATCAACCAAGTCAACAAGCTTGATGATCCGACCCAGTTAGTGGCCTCTTACGGCAAGCAAGGGTTGCTGAAGACCTATTCTAAACCGGATCTTCATGGGTCATTTTCAGTTTTAGACATGGTAGGGAACTGAAAATTCCAGTTGGTAGTCTGACAAGTGATGTACCTGGAGGATGAGTGATAGCAGTTTTCTGTTACAGCCCATAATCAAATGATCCTGGATAGGACAAACCAGTGGTTGATAGCAAGAACATCTATCAATGACACATGGTAAGACAATGCAGCCAGATAACTCCATGCCAATGGTCACATGTGAGATCACAACAATCCAATCACCAGCATTGTCATTGTAAACCCATCTCTTCTGTGTGTATGTCCAAGGTTCATACAGACATGGAACATCACAATTCAAGGCCTTTTCAAGACTTTTCAAACTGCCATTTTCAAGTCTTTTTTAATTGGGTTATTAGCCCCGGTCTGTCATTATCTTACTAAATCCAGCCAGCAATAGAAACAAACTGTTTTAGTCCACTAGTCCTGATAATAATGACATATAGCAAAACCCTCATAAATGGCAAATTTCTACTCGTCCTTATGATACCTTACATACTGGGCAGTTTGGCAAGGACTACAGGATTAGTGCCAATTTCTAACGCTACAAGCATACTATACTATTATATTATACTATTAAAAGCAGTATGACTATTAGACAACCTTTATTTTCACACCCAACAAAAAATTAAATTAAGTTTGTCATGAATTCTTCATTGTTTTTTGCGGGACTAATTCTTCACAAATACCACTTGAACAGTCACTCATGTGGTTACAATCACAACAAACAGACACCTTGAAACTTCTGTTTAAGGTTGTTTACTGGGTATCAAGATGTGAAAAGCCATATACAGATTTCCTCAAAGTAAAATACTGGAACACATTCTGAAGTTTATTTTCTCTTTGAATCTTGATAACGTCTTGAGTGTCTGTTTGTTGTGATTGTAACAGCATGAGTGACTGTTCAAGAGGTATTTGTGAAGAATTAGTTCTGCAAGTTTGCCAAACTCCTGCAGTGTTAATCCCAAGTTGTCCTAGCTTACTTGGCTGTTCTGGACAGTGGCCATCCAAACTCCTGCAGCGTTGACGTCAGTTGCCTGGAGCTGCGAGTCATCATGCCGTGGAGCACCACAGGGTGTTGTGGGATGTCGATGTCAATATGGCCGATAGAAGCCAGCGCGGAGTTGTGCTCCTTGGCTCGTCTCATCACCGTGGTGTGCAAGGCCTGGGACTTACGGATGTTCACGGTCACCACAGTCCTGGAAGACAAGCAAACATTTCACTCGAGCTTGCACGTCTGGCAAAAGATGGGAGATATGGCACTGATGAGATTTAAAACGATAATAAATGGGATGCCCCATTAGTTTGGAAACAATATTTGTGTGCTTTGTTTGTTTGTTATTAAACGCTGCACAAAACAAAACTCCTGCTATATGACGGCGGTCTGTAAAAAATTCAAGCCTGGACCAGACAAGTCAATAATTTGAGCATCGATCTATGCAATTGGGATAAGATGACATGCATCAACCAAGTCAGTGAGCCTGACCAACCGATCCCGTTAGTCTGCTCTAATGCTAAGCATAGTCACCTTTTACAGCAAGCATGGGTTGTTAAAGAACTATTCTAACCCGAATCTTCACAGGTTTTGGAAACAATGCCTTTCACATGATTACAAAGATCTCTAAAAGTGAGAAACTTAAAAAATCCCAAATTTAAACAAACAAAATGTTCTCTAATTTGACTGCCAAAAGCACTTAGTTTGAAATCCTAGATAAATCACAGGCATTAGATCAATGATGTAATGTGGTAAGCTGTGTATAACAGCAACTGTTGCAGGTTGTGATCGGTGCACTCACTGCATGCTCGGTGGCACCCCCTCCAGCAGCACAATCATCGTGTGTCCCACGTGGGCGGTGAACGAGGAGTCGGATGACTTTCGGTGCAGGAAACCTGCACACACCAGGGTTATCTCAACACACAGCAACAAGTAGAAGTAAGACAATGGACATAAGATATCAGAATATGTTTAGCTTTTGTTTGGATTCTATGTTTGTTTGTTGTTTAACGCCACACTCAGCAATATTCCAGCGACATGACTGCGGTCTGTAAATAATCAATCTGGACCAGGCAATCCAGTGATTCATGTCTTGAGCATCAATCTATGCATTTGGGATACGATGACATGCTTCAACCAAGTCTTTGAGTCTGACCACCCGATCCCTTTAGCAGCTTCTTACGACAATCATAGTCGCCTTTTACGGCAAGCATGGGTTGCTGAAGATCTATTCTAACACGGATCTTCACAGGTAAAATATGGTTAGCAGTTTCAATGAAACTACATAAATGCATTTAATCCAGTAATCCCTGTGAGTCCCTTTGATTTAGTTACATCACACGTGAGGTGAGGTGAAATTGGATTTAACGTCGCGTCCAAGATTATTGCACTTATATAGCGACGTGCATGCACGTGTGTGTGTGTGGCTGCTTGTACTAGTCCGGACTGATGCCGATTTATAGTGCTAGCCCACTGAGATACAATGCCGCAGTTTAACATGAATATCCCACTCAGACACAGTATACTGACTCTGAGCCGACCAGTCCTTGTTTTAGCCCCTTAATGCCGAGCGCCAGACAGGGTAACAACAAGTACCATCTTTTAACGTCTTTTGGTATGACGCGGCCGGGGATCGAACCCCGGACCTTCTGCTCTCCGGGTGGACGCTCTACCATTAGACTACGGAGGCGGTTGTTACATCACAGCTTGATGTGGGAGGGAAGTTTTGCAAGTTGGTCCTAAACATCGGGGATGGTCACATCCATAAACACATCTATCAGTATGACTACAGGTATGGTGCTGACAGATCGCGGATCATTATCAGGGCAAATCTGGGACCTGAACCCAACAACTACTGGAGGTGAGGTGAGGTGAGGTGAGGTGAGGTGAGGTGAGGTGAGGTGAGGTGAGGTGAGGTGAGGTGAGGTGAGGTGAGGTGAGGTGAGGTGAAATAGCCTACTGAGATACCTTGCCACAGTTTAACATGGATACCCCACGCAGACACAGTATACTGACTCCAAGCTGGGCAGATGCTCTTTCCACCAAAACACGTATACGTAGGTGGTCAACAAACATTTGATGCTGGTATTAGACATTTACCTAAAGTATTGTGCTGGCAGACCAAAGGTCATAATAGAGGTAAATCTGGGATTCTAACTCCTCTGATCCTGGCATGACTAAGGGATGCAATTCTGTACAGCAAATTGAGCCACTTAGACCCACTGGATCACTCGTCCCACCTCCATGTTGAAGGAAAGGTCATGCAAATCAGATTTGAACATCTCCAAGTTGTGAATTACTTTCCACAACCCTCCCTAGACGCTGAATATTATATTGTGATTCTAGGCCCAAATGAATAAGCATGAAATACTTATACCCCCGCCAATATGACATGTCCGGTTGTGTGCAAGACAAGTAATATTGTACGGTCTTCAAGATCTGCTCCAGAAAGGAGCACTTTTCTCCATTTTCAAAGTTGTTGCTGTGGAAAAATAATTTTTTCAATAATTCCAAACTGTCAAAAGGCACCAGTTTGCTACTAGACCTGTCTATGTGCCAAGTTTGGTTAAGGGATATCTCTCATGGTCTTTGAGTTCTGCTCCGGAAATGAAACATGACGGATGGACAGACAGGACAGACAGACAGCACCCATTCCTATATCCCCCTTACACTTTGTGGCAGGGGATAATAAAGTGATTCTGACCTTTAACCCGTTCCTTGTACGTCCCGCTGGCGTGCACCCTTCGTAGCTCGGCCTCCAGCTTGAGGCCAGACAGCACTGCCAGCACCTGCACCTTCTCGATCTTGGCGATGCCGTACACCACCAGGGGGATGCTCTCTCCGATGTAGATACCTGCAGGGCAAACTACAGCATCACAACAGGAAGCAGCAGCCTGGCAATGGTACATCCATTCAACATGTAGAGTAAGGAGCAAAATGAATGCAGATATTTCAGCTGATGAGTCTGATTTACAGAAATTACACGGCCCATGTAGAACATGAGGATTAGTTTCAGCTTGTTTGTAAGACTATAAAAATAATCAAAATTTCCTACTACCGTATTCAACGTAATAAGCGCCCAGGGCGCTCTCAAAATTAGAAATAAGGGGCTCTTTTTAGAATATTATTTTGGTGGAAAAAACAGAGCTGAAAGATAAATTTCGTGGTTTATGCTGACGGCCTGACTGTTTATATACGACAGATACATTTTTCCAGAATTTAATTGCCAATAATTAAGGGTGCATATAACACACGAGTGCATATTATACACAAATAAATAAGTCTTGCGTACATTGATCAATCGAAAGGAGCGCTAATAGGGATTGTTCACTGGCCAATATATTAGCAAATATCGCCGTGGGCGCTTATTACGTCGAATACGGTAATACATAAACTGAATTATTACCCACAGAAATAACTGTGTTCATAAAAATCGTATGTGCACCAGTGCAAATATCACTTCTTGCGCACCAGTGTATTGTTTCAGTCATCAGAATGTCATTGCTGACGTCATTCAAATCTTATTGTGACGTAAGGTTGATGACGTCACACTAGAAATGACGTCAGACCTGAATATTGTTGTCATAAAAATAATTGTGGTTTTCTAGGACAGCGGTGGTGATCAGGGCATTTCCTACACAGTTGTGTGAATGGACATGAAGTAAATAGAAAATTTTATATGAGCATATGTCATACTGATTTTACGAAACTCGAGTAAGAATTCATGTATTACCCTCGCTCTCACCGGGGAAATACAAGAATTCTGACACTCGTTTCATAAAATCAGTATGAGACTAGAGCTGGGATGGGTAACTCGGGTACCCGGGTCAGGTGGGTATTGAGTAGGACCCAGGTACCCACAGGACGACCCGGACTCGTGGTTCGTCATATGACATATTGTTTAATGACAAAAAATATCTAGAACTCTATGGTTACACTACAGGTCACTAATGTTCCCACTTCTTTCTGAATATGCACCCATTCTTTCTAACTATGATTTAATAAAGATGTAACTTAAGTCAACTTCAGTGTATGCATGACCAGATTGATTGATACATGTATCTAAATACGTTTTGCCAGGGCTATGGTAAAAAAATTCCCAATCGGACATTTTGTACCTATCTCTTGAGACCTACAGTGGGTACCAGGTAGGGTTGTGTAATAGTGGGGTGGGTACCCGGGTAGTAAATTTGGACTTGTCCAAGCCCTATATGACACACATTCTTGTATAATAATCTCTATTTACTTCATGTCATTGATAATGTTGATCTGGTGAGGTGAGGTGAGGTGAGGTGAGGTGAGGTGAGGTGAGGTGAGGTGAGGTGTGGTGTGGTGAGGTGAGGTGAGGTGATGTGATGTGAGGTGAGATGTGGTGAGGTGAGGTGAGGTGAGGTGAGGTGAGGTGAGGTGAGGTCGTGTTGAGGATTCCTGCACTGTTATAGCATGCACGTGTGTTGTGGTGTGTTGCATCTATGCTGAAATACACTTGAACACAGCCTGATAATTCTGCAGATCAAGAGAGGAAAAGTAAATGAGTTTAGTTGAAAGCTGCTTGTAAGCTTAAAGTGATAAGATGTACGTGTTTGTTGTATACCACAATATGGCTTACTCTGTTTGAACCTTGTCCTGATGAAGGATGTCTGTGCAAGGGAAGGACCCTTCACACCAATGTCCTGCTCCTCATTGCCCATGTCAGGAATCTTCCCATCCTCATCCTGCAGGGTGATGCCAGACCCCATCTTGCTGCTGTCTCGCTTCAGACTGCCCGAACCCAGTTTGCTGTTGTCCCGCTTCATTTCGCTCTCTGGCTCCTCCTCCTCAATGATGGGCAGCTTCTGCATCCCAGGCTTCCTGAGGACAGTCTTGGGTTCGGGCATGGTGGAGTAGAGCTCCAGGAGGTGATACAGATGTCGCCAGCACTGGGGTGTGCTCTCCTTGATCTCATCCACGATCGTCTTCTCGGCCAGGGCTGGAGAGGAAGTGTCCACCAGGTCCATGGTCACCGAATCACTCAGGTTCAGAGACTGAGGTGGAGTCAGGACTTCGGAATGTTGACTCGGAGTAACAGTTATGTCGGATCTACGTTTTGGTTCTTTGGCGAATCGGAGTTGGGATTTTTTGGATGAACTTGTTAGAGGGAGTTTGTCTGGCCGTTTAGAATCAAGGGCAAGTCGGAATGAGGATACACTTTTAGGAGTCTTTGCAACATGTTTTTCTGATTCTTGGATTAGTGTGTCGGAACAAAGACTCTGATCAGGTGTAGATATTTGAGTCTCTGCAGATGGCTGGTCAACTTTTGACAGATCCGATTGCTGTGTGTCTGCACTGGATGTAGAGTCCTTGGACTCCTGTTTCCTGTGGGTCTTCACCCATTCAAAACCGGACCTCCTCTGCTTCAGTTCCACCTGAGTTTCTTTGATATTATCCACCATAGTGACCACTTGGTGGACCAGTCTCAACAAGGCCATGTCCACATGCTGAGTGATGGCCTGACATTTGATCAAGAAGTTCACTTGCAGGGTGGTCGGCTTAGCCTCAAGTTTATGCATTGCAAATTTCCATGGAAATCTCTTCGACCTTCCACCAACACCGGCATCTTTCTGACCAAAGTCCACAACATCTTTCATGGAAATATTCACCCCGAACCCTTCACAAGAAAATGCTGAGTTCCCTGCGTTCATGTTGAGGCGATATTTCTTACTCTTCCCTTTCCCCTTGTGACTACCCTTGGAATAGGAGGCTTCCGATTCAGCTATCTGGATCTTCAGGATATCAAGATTGGCCTGAAGTAGCAAGTGCCCCCCAAACTTTTTCATCATCGCTGAAGGTCTGACTCCTTCAACATGCAACCCAAGGCTCTGCAACAGCGGCCGGAACAGCAGCTGTGCATCAGCCAACTGCATGATGGAGGTCGCCATTGTGAGGTACTCCTCATTAACGTCCGTCCTACTGTCATCCTGGCTCCAGGCGCTGCCAAATCCAGTTGACATGTTCTCATGCGTTCGCCCATAGTTGGTGCCATCATCGAGAGGATCCTTGAAGTCTTCTTGCTGTGCCGTCATCCACTGGTACATGTCTGTGATCTTGCTGTACCTGTTCTTCAGGTGCAGCTGTTTCTGGCCGCTTGTCCTCAGAGGAGTGTGAGGAGGGGTTGAAGCTATGGCTTGATCTATTGAAGATATACTATCTGCGGCTGATATGAAGCTGAAGTTGCTGTCATTCCTCGGAATGGCTGTAGGAGGGCTCAGGGTAGCTGCTGTTTGCGTCTGTTCAACTTTGCGATCGGGCGAGTCCATGCAGCTTAACACTGGATTAGGGAAAGCTCCACGGCCCCGAGATCTGACCGTCGCTAGGAACTTCTTTGGTTGGAATGATGAGGTTGACACAGTGCTCACACCATCGTGTCCGTGATCCACCCTCCCAGCTGCACTGCTAGACGGCCCGCCTCTGCTGATGAGACTTGGGTTGGATGTAGACTTCATCACCAGACCCCCTTCAGCCTGCAATAGGGAGGTCTTCTCATCCACAACATCAAACTGTTCAATCGTTCCTTCGCCATCATCTGTACACAAGTTCTCCGAGCTCTCCGGTTTGGGGATGGAGAACGTTACATTGTAGGGTCGGACAGATTTCTTGGACTTGAAGTGGATGTCGGACATGTAGGGCATGTACAGCACGTTCTTCCACTGACGGGTGAGAGCCAGGATGCCCTTCTGCATGGTGATGAGTTGAGGGGCGGTCTCCGACAACACGGCTCTCTCTATGCTGCCACAGCCGTGGATGTGCAGGTATTTCCGCAGCACAGTCAGAAGCTGGCTGGAGGGCTCATCCTGCAGGGTCTTAGACAGGCTGGTCATCTTCCCAAACTTACTCTGCAATCAAGGACAGGTTCAAGGGATCATCATGGAAAAAAAGAGTTATTTCGATTAAAAAATTGATTACATAATGAACAAAATAGGTTAGGGATCATGAATATTTATATTAAATTGTGTACTTAGTCTTCACTACAAAAAATATTCCCAAAAATATTCATGATCCCTAATCTTATTTGTTAAGTATACATTCTTTCCAAATAGAATTAACTGATTCAGTGACAAATGGTTTTATGACCCCCTCAGCAATACTCCAGCTTTTGGTGAAAAACATCAATAATTGGCTTCATACATTGAAATCAGATTCAGATCTGGAGCATGATGAACCCATCACCCCAGGCAAAACCACTGACCTTCAGTAATCATGGATAAATATATGTTTACTTCTAGACTATGACCTTGCTGAACAAGAAATAAACTTTACAGTCTTCACATGAAGTGCAGGCAGTGTATGATTGTGAAAACACCACAGTCTAACCATGTCATTGATGCTGATCCAGTTATTTACAGACTGCCGTCATATAGCTTGAATATTACTGAGCGCGGTGCTAACAACAAACAAAACTCCATGCTGTTCACCTTGTTGCAGACGTGGATGCCCTGCTCCTCCAGGGCTTGTGTCATGATGCAGGCCATCACTGAACTGTTCCGCTTGGTCAGCTCGCTCACGAGGTGCTTCACCGACAGCATGGCGCGGTCACAGGGGTTCAGCCAGGCATTGATGGCTGGCGTGGCTGTGCTCAGCAAATTCCAGTCCAGTCTGAAATGGGGGGTCATAACCTAGTTTGTAATCACGAACATACAACAGCATCTCATGAGTGAGTGAGTGAGTGAGTGAGTGAGTGAGTGAGTGAGTGAGTGAGTGAGTGAGTGAGTGAGTGAGTGAGTGAGTTGGGTTTAATGCCGCTTTTAACAGTATTCTAGTTATATCTTGGTGTGTCAGCTTAATGTTGGAGCAAAGCCTGAAGTGATGCAGGTCTCAAATGTTTACCACTTCAGTGAAACCCACGAGCACGGGTATGGTGCTGACGAACCTAGAAACATAATTGGGGCGAATCGGGATTCAAACCCACAATCATAGGTTTCTGGCCTGCCTAAGGGGGTCAACTCTGCGCAGCGAATCGCGGCGCCTTAGACGACTGGGTAGCATCTCATAAAAACTTACAAGCTGCATGTATAGAATTTAACTTCACATTGGAAAAGGCAGATGAAACAAGCATATGAACAGTTAGAAACATCCAGGTCATATCACAGCAGCTGTAAATAATGGAGTCTCAGTAAAAGAGAGGCTTAAACATGTACTACTCAAGATTGCCTAAGGACCGCATGTTCGACTAAATATAAATATTGTGTTCCTTTGCAAATGTTGAGGAGTATAGCAGTATCCATGATCCTTTCTGTCTGGTTTCGAAGACCAACATTCCTATTTGTAGTAAATGTTATATTTGGGATAACACTTTCTTAGTAAAGTACAGATTCTAGTAGTTTGGGTTGAGTCCCGTCTGGGATTCGAACCCACACTGCCAGTGTGAGGCACCTAATCACCAGCACACAAAGTCAGCGATCTAACCAACTCAGCCACCAAGGATTCCACATCATTTGGAAGCCTCGATGGCTGAGTGGGTTCGAATCCTGGATGGGACTCAAATAAAAAAAGTACTAGAATCTCTACTTTACTGAGAAAGTGTTATCCCAAATATAACATTTGACCACTTTCTAAATGGCATTGTGTGTTCATATACTCCTAATGTAACCACTCCATCCCCACATGAGCAGTTGTGTGGCAAGTGGTTTATTCTGCTTTGGAATTCTTCGAGGGGAGATCATTATGATTATCACTATAAAATGATGACTACACAATCAAGTTATAATATGGATATTAATAATGGTCTAATCAGTGGATCCCAAACATATCAATACCTTGTGAAGTCCACTTTCTTCTTTATCGATATTGGTGGTGGCGCAGCAAAGCTGAGCCATATTGTCTTGAGTCGGAGTCTCCCATTGGATGCATCTCCTTGCAGAGGTTCTGGAGTGGGCGGAGGGAGACCAGAGACATTGGAAGCCAGGGACAGGCGGGAATCCCATGACGACATGGACTCTGATGAGTGATGGCTGGAGGGGGAGCTCATCGGCTCGTGGTCTGTTGGACTTGTCCCGCTCTCTGTCAGCTGCTCGATTTCCTCGCGAGTACATTCCTGCAGCTCCTGCAGCGCCTTCTCAATGTTGTCCATCTTCTGCTGAAGGTGCATGTCCATTGTGTCCTTGTACCCCAGCCTCCGTACCGCCGTCACAGACACCTCCTCAAGGCCACATTCGAACATGATCACACCAATTGTGGCGTCAAAGCCTCCATCCCGTGAGTCCCTGCTGGCTTGTCTCGAGAGTCTCTTGCGTGGTGACACTGGTACATGTGACACCGAACTAGACCCGTCTTGATCAAAGGTAAATAGTACATTGGACCTGTGTTCAGGGATAGCTGTCAAGACAACGTTATCAGAGAAGTTGCTGTGTTTTAACAACCTTCTCAACTGACAATGGATCCGGTTCAGTTTGAGTGTTCCGACGTTCTCTTCTCGTGTGTGTTCAATGGACTGTTCTGTGTCACTAGAGTCATGCCTGGTACGTTGCTGGACTGGGGTGGTACTGGTCCGTCTCGGGCCAGGGTCACCGGTCAGCTTCTTACAGTGGTGGGTGTTGGAAAGCAGCTGACACTTGATGCCATCCACACAGACGGCCATCAGCGACACGGCAGTCAGGTCGTTAATGTTGTCCAGCACGGCAAAGGATATCACCTCCTCTACCAAAGAGGCTTGCATCACACATAGGTTAATCTGAAAAAAATCAGCCAAATTGACCATAAAAATACTGCAGTAAATGAGATGATATTTTCCTGAATCAGACCAGACAAGTGTTTGTTCATGCTGATCAATATCTCAAGAATCAGGAAGCAAAATAACAAAAGTTTTGTAAGTGTCATAAAGAGAGTGTGGTTTTATGCCGGTTTTAGCAATATTCCAGCAATATCACGGTGGGGGACACCATAAATGGGCTTCACACATTGTACCCATATTGGGAATCAAAGCCAGGTCTTCGGCATGACGAGCGAAACGCTTTAACCACTCGGCTGCCCGACTGCCCCAATGTCATAAAGAAAACAAGTATTTGTCACAGAAGTGACGAAATGTCCCCCGCCTGTATATACACCATAGTACCAAATATGAAGACAATCCAGCGATTACTTCTTGAGATATCGCGGCAACACTGTTTTCCAACTCCAAAAGCAGATTTACCTGCTGTGACCTTGAAAATGGGGTCAAGGTCACCAAAACCGACTGGTGTCTGCGGAGTCTGTATATACACCATAGTTCCAAATATGAAAACAATCCAGTGTTTAGTTCTTGAGATATCGCGGCAACACCGTTTTCAAACTCAAAAAGCAGATTTGCCTGCTGTGACCTTGAAAATGGGGTCAAGGTCACCAAAACCGACTGGTGTCTGCGGTGTCTGTATATACACCATAGTTCCAAATATGAAGACAATCCAGCGATTACTTCTTGAGATATCGCGGGAAACACCGTTTTCCAACTCCAAAAGCAGATTTACCTGCTGTGACCTTGAAAATGGGGTCAAGGTCACCAAAACCGACTGGTGTCTGCGGTGTCTGTATATACACCATAGTTCCAAATATGAAAACAATCCAGTGTTTAGTTCTTGAGATATCGCTGCAACACCGTTTTCAAACTCAAAAAGCAGATTTGCCTGCTGTGACCTTGAAAATGGGGTCAAGGTCACCAAAACCGACTGGTGTCTGCGGTGTCTGTATATACACCATAGTTCCAAACATGAAGACAATCCAGTGTTTAGTTCTTGAGATATCGCGGCAACAAACAGGTGGGACGTACGGACGGACGTACGGACGGACGTACGGACGGTCGTGAATACTATATCCCCCGCTTCGCGCTTTCGCGCGGCGGGGGATAAAAATCTTAAAACATTCATTACCAACCACAAAATCTTTCAAAGGAACATATTTCAAATAAACACTGAATTTTGTTTTAGAGAAAACATTTTGATTAAAGACTTTGCAATGCTTAGCACAAGGCAGGCGTATTCCTTTAACAAGAGAAAAATAGACTAGACTTAAGTTCAGTCCAGACTCAACTCTGTTAATGGTATGCATCTGCCCAAGTGAATATTGCTTCTTATTCTACAGGAAACGTTCAACAACAGTGTAGAATCAGCATCAAAATATTACCTTAGGCAGTGAGAAGAATGCCTGGAGGGAGGAGGTCTTCACGACATCGCTGGTTCTCCTGTCGGTGCTGCTCTTCTGGGAGAGCGTGGGGTGGAAGTCGGCGGGCTGGTCCTGGTCGTCCGGGTTCCCGGTCTGGCCTTTCTTCAAGTTGTTCTGCTGCTTCAGCTGGTCCAGGCAGTGGCTGTGCAGACGGTCGATCAGGGCAGACGGATGCATGCTGGCCAGGCAGGGTGTCACAGCTTCAATGTACCTGCGTAGATGAGGTGAGGTGGAATGGGCTTAATGTCACATTCAAGATTACTAATCTGACTAATGTCAGTATTACAGTGGCTGTGCAGACGGTCCATCAGGGCAGACGGATGCATGCTGGCCAGACAGGGTGTCACAGCTTCAATGTACCTGGGTAGATGAGGTGAGGTGGAATGGGCTTAATGTCACATTCAAGATTACTAATCCGACTAATGTCAGTATTACAGTGCTAGTCCACGGAGATACCATACTGCAGTTTAACATGGATACCCCACTCAGACACAGTATATTGACTGAACCGATCAGTCCTCTATCCCCTTAATGCCAAGGAACAGACAGAGTAAGAAGTTTCATCTCTTATATACCTATAGGATGATGCGGCCAGGGAACCACCGACCTTCTTCTCTCTGGGCAGAGGCTCTATCCCAGGACCACAGAGGCAGTCCCTGGATAGATGAACAGGTTTTGGTTCTTGATTACATGACAAACTTATCTGTTTTGATTAATTCGAATCTTGACTTCTACCTTGTGGAAATACCAGGAGTAACTTGTGTTGAGTTACTGTTGTTAGCTTTGATTGGATTTAGACTATAAGCTTCTATTACCATGGCATCAGAAAAATCTCACAGCAAACACAGGACTCAGCTCGACAAAGCAACAGTAGTGCTATGACTATCATAAGCCTATGTTACAGTATAGGAATTACGATCATCTTTGTGCTGAGATAGCAGGGTTCTACCTTGACTTACAAAAGTGGGGGTCCAGGGGACCCCAATTATTAATTTTAAGGGTCCTTGCCGGCAGTACGAGGGTCCAGTAAAGTAATGAAAAGGTGTAATGTACTGTACCTTTTGATAATTATTATAGAACCTGGAATGAGTCAATGATCATGTGGACAGTGGTCACGATTGATGGATGAAATGACAGACACTCATAAGTCTCGATGCGCTGTAGGTTAAATGAATATTATTGTGCGTTCCTTGGGATGCATTATATTTTTGTCTGCGTCCATTCTCTACATTTTGTGTACAGGATGAACATTTGTGCCTCCAAGACAGCTTTGCAGAACGGGGCCGAGATCTTATTCTAGAAGTACATATGTGTATGAAAAAATGGTACAGTCGGCTGGTCCAACTGTCTGCCAGCTACACAGACGCCAACACCTCGTGGTCTCCTCACCTCTGAAGGGACTCCAGCAGCAGAGGTGTCACCAGGATGTCGAAGGTGCCGGCCACCTTGATCACCGCGGTGGTCTTTGATGTATTCTCCAGGTGCTTCTTGTCATCATTGTCCTCCTCTGCAACACAAGGCAGAAGCAAGGGGCATTACTTGCAATGAACACTTCAGCAACAGAGGAATTACTGAATGCTACCCTGTAACTTGTTCAAATAAAGCCTGACAAGTTCAATAACATGATGCAGTAAACACACTGATGCAGGTCCAATACCATATTCTGGTAAACATAATGATATGTACTGTTATTATTACAACTGGCTTTCCTTGACATAACCCAACTTCCTGAGGCAAGTTAGTTAACTGACTATAAAAGTCCAGTTTCCACCCTTGCCGAACTAGGCTTGTATTATGGAGTTACATTTTGGCTGGACTAAGGAGTCTAAGCATAGTCCAATCAAAATCGTGCACCGAAATCAAAATCCGGTTCATAAAAGTGTCATGCAGATTTCGGTCGACTGCAGGATTTGCAAAGCATGTGCACCACTAGCTCGTTGTCAACAGATATTTTCTAAATCTTTTCATGTTTTTAATCAAGGTGCTCACGTGATTTGATGCGATGTAAGACTCGTTTTATCACAATATAGATCTTGATTATCGATCAGATCTGGCGCCGCCATTTTGCAAGCGATACGAGAGGTGGAATCTGATTGATCAATAGGAGAGGCATAGAAGGGACATAACTCGTAATAGCCACTGGTGGCGCTACGATCGAGCTCAGAAATTCCAGCCTAGTTCGGCAAGGGTGGAAACTGGACTTTTAAAGTCAGTTAACTCTCTTGCCTCGGGAAGATGGACATAACCATGACACAAGTACATCGCACAAAATTGCATTGTGGAAAATCAAGTCTTCCACTAAATCAAAGCCTCGGACACATGGGAGTGACATTTTTGTGAAACAGCAAAGAACAATTATTTCAGCCAGGTGGATATTGCTTCATAAGTGTGTAACATGGATTTATAAATTTCATTTTGACATAAAGCATAGACAGCTGTATGGCATAAGTGTTTTGGTGTTGAATTGGAATTTTTTAATACTTTCTTGTCGCATGATGAGGATATGTGAAAAGCAAACCTTAAGACTGAAAATGCTTGATTTTGTCCATAACATACATATGCAATCAGAAGATCATCATATTAAACAGGTGATTTTTGTCTTTAGTAAAGACATTTATTTTATTCGCTTTGCTAGACCAATCAAATGCTTTACCATCATCCCTTTCTTAATTATTTCTGGACCAATCATACACACTTACTATCAAGCCTGTTACTGGTAATTAATTCTGGACCAATCAAACACACTTACTATCAAGCCTGTTACTGGTAATTAATTCTGGACCAATCAAACACACTTACTATCAAGCCTGTTACTGGTAATTAATTCTGGACCAATCAAATGCACTAACCTTCATGATTCTGTTCATCAATTCTGGACCAATCAAATGCCTCCGACCGCCTGGGACCTGGAGGAGAGGGCAGCTTCAGCTCGCTCTTCTCCTTCATCACACTGGTGCTGAAGCCTTGTCGCACCTTGCTGAAGTGTGGGATCCACAGCGCTGCCGACCCATACACAGACTGACTGGCCGAAGACAGGGAGTGCTCCGACTGCAGGGAGTGGATGCTCTTCCCAGCCGAGTGGATGGGGGGAGGGGCCACCCAGTCATGGCAGTTGTAGTGCGAAAGGTGACTGGAATATCGGGACAACAACAGCGGGGACTTGGTGATTGGCTGGTTCATCTGACTGTGAAGGTCGATCAGAGAGAATTCCTCAGGAGCTTCTCCAGACATTGTTTCACTCTCGTGATCTGTGGGAGCAGAAGTGTAGGACAGTGTAGATGTTGAGCTGCTTGCAGAGCTGGCATAGTCCAAGTCATTCATGTTTGGGTGATAACCTTTCTGCTCCAGCACTGTTGCATCAATGGTCTTGTCATGACCGAAGGGGAACCCGGGAATATCAAAGCATGGAGAGTTAGGGGAGTCGGTTATCTCGCTGAGAAGGGAATGGTACTGCTGCTGAGAATCTGCTTCCGACAACGAGAGCACATCTTCTTCTGCTGAGTAGTACCGGTCACTCTCTAGTGACACCGTGGACATCAGCTTGTCCATGGCTGTGGCAGACCCAGCAATGCGATGAATAGGAACAGGACTTGGTATGGAACTTTTGGATGTCGTGGAGTGGATGAGAGTCGAGTCCACACTCCCGCCACTGAGAGTGGAGCCCTGTCTGGGAACCGATGGGGATGATGGGCTACTGGAACAGGTGGACGCAGTGATGGATGTCTGTCTCCGTAGAGTGGCACTCTCGATACTGTGTCGGTCCTCAACGAAGTGTATGCTGACGGAACTACTGTCTTTCACTTTTGGGTCAGCATAGGCATCCATGTTCCTTCCATCCATCCAACTGCCTCTTATGTTGCTCCTGACACTGGTGATGTCGCTGGTGAGAGTGTTGTCTCGGGAGGAGTCCAGCTCCCCATGGTCAGTCGTCCCCCCTATCAGGAGGCTGTCCATCAAGGTGGAGCTGATGACCCCGGGGGTGTCGGGACTTGCCACGTCACTCATGTACCCTCTGGTGAATGAGAACTCGGTCGGGGACATCTTAGGCGTCATGGATTTCAGAGAGTGTCCCACATCAAACACAAGCTTGTCCTTATGCAGCAGGCTCTGGGCAAACCCTGGATCGACACCTTCAGGGAAGACCTGAGGAATGGCAACATTGGTATGTTCTCTGTGTCGTCTAGATTTGAAGAAGGTTGTGCCATTCTTGTTCTTGCCGAAGAACACGCAACCACCAAGACATCCACATTTTCCAGCAATGTTTGCATTCTGTCCTGCGTGGGTGGTGGGTACGGGCCAAAGGAACCACAGCCGTCTCGTCTTCTTGTCATGCATGTGCAGGAAGTGGTCCTGGATGTAATGGAGTTCGGAGTTGGGCAGGGCCATGGCTGCCTCCACGTTGAGGGGGCCGAAGGAGAAGCCTCCAGCATCCAACCACATCTCGGGGTGCCCGGGCTCCAGACGGAGGGGGGCGCATGAGATGTGCTGCTTCAGGGTCACCTGATCCACCACGCATGTGATTCCTGATCGGGTGTTGTTGCCATGGAGATTACAGGTGGAAATACGCACAGAGGACACCTGGAATGTACACGGAAATATTCAATATGAACATTCCTGAAACCTATACAGATTCATAAACTATCGTGAGTAATTGTGAAACCTTCAGTAGAAACACAATCCTTAGGGTTTTGACTTTCCATTTCAGTCCTAATCATGTTATGCACGAATTGTGATTTTTACCTTCATAGTAAATTAAGGTTTTGAATTTTCAGTCTCAAATAATTAATTAAAAACATTTTGTCTTTTAATATTTTTTGTCAGGCAAATTAAAGCTAGACTTATGCTACTCACCCACTTTCACGATGTTGACCACAATATATCGCGATGTGTGAAATATATTACTGGGTATAAAATCATGTATTTAAATGAAGAAAACGTGACACTAGCATGATGTAGAACGAGCACATCACGAGCTTACTATGAATATAACACATGTTTAGTACGATGAACATGTCCAAAATATCTCTGACATTGTGAACCAGCCACGATCTCTCACGATGTATCACATCTTCCTGAGACATGAGAGTTAGAGGACTATAAAAGACCAGTTTCCACCCTTGCCGAACTAGGCTGGTATTATGGAGTTATATTTTGGCTGGACTAACGAGTCTATGCATAGTCCAATCAAAATCGCGCACCGAAATCGAAATCCGGTTCGTAAACTGTCGTGCACATTTCGGTCGATTGCAGGATTTGCAAAGCAAGTGCACCGCCAACTCTTTGTCAGCAGATATTTTCCAAATCTTTTCATGTTTTTAATCAAGGTGCTCACGTGATTTGATGCATTTCGCGATGTAAGACCTGTTTTATCACAATATAGATCTTGATTATCGTTCAGATCGTCCTGACTGGGCACCACCATTTTGGGTGAAGCAAACGCAAGTGATACGAGAGGTGGAATCTCATTGGTCCATAGGAGAGGCTTAGAGGGGACATAACTGGTAATAGCCACTGGTGGCGCTACGATCGAGCCTAGTCATTCCAGCCTAGTTTGGCAAGGGTGGAAACTGGACGTTCAGTATCATGAGTGCATAAGAAACCAAGTATGAGTATATCACGACTTAATCACGATGTATAACAATCTTTCACATGAGCTTAACATCCTGATATATCTCAGCCAACATCCCCCAAAAATGGCAGCCTTACACACTACATTTTTACATCTGTATTACCACCAAAGTGATGGAGTGAATACGTGAGTTAAAATGTAACATCAAATCGTCATTATTTTGGCCATAGAGGGACGAGTGTAGATGGGACTTCAGCATGTCTCGGTAGGGTTGGCTTATTCAAGTCGGAAATACGTAATCCCTTTGTAACATGACATCAGGACTATAGTGACATAACTGAAGTCGTTCTGGCTGTTTCCTCAAACTGGAAGTAATGTCATTTAACTGAAAGAACTTACAACCTTGAGTATAACCTCAAATATGACGAATTATACAAAAAAAGTCGTACCCATAGATTGAGAGCTGCTCCCGACTCTACAATGAAGAGGTTGACGGAGTCGACGGAGGCGCGCACCAGCCGGTACTTGATGTCGTCGCTGGAGGGGCAGGGGAAGGGGCAGGAGGGCAGCATGCGGCAGGTGGGCTGGGGCAACATGTGCTGGCACAGGCCCCAGGGCGTGGGACGCTTCAGTTTGTTCTCCGGGTCGTCAATCAGCAGCACAAACGTTTGCAGAAACTCGGCAACGTTCTGCACCTGAAGACAGAAAATGTTGAAAAATGTTGACTTTTTGTCCGGCTGTGGGTAGAAAATATTTGTACCATGACAAAGAAAGGCTAGATTGGTATAGAAGGTACACTGGATGCCTTCCACCAGTTGGATAAGGGTCGTGTGCGAGCTTCTTCCTTAGGAACAGTTTCTTAGGTTTCAGCTGCCATTTTTAGCCTTGGCCCCTTCTTCTTCTTGCCCCTCAAAGTCATTGTAGTAAATTTTTGTAAGTAAATATCATTTTCAGCCAAAAAGTTAATAAAAAATGCTATATGTTTGTTGAAATGTGACCTCGACGCATGCAACTGATGAGGTTGCCGCATTATGGAACTTCTATTCTCTAGTACTTTTTCTATGTTGATGTCCGACTTTAGATGTTCATGAATTGCTTTGATATTTCAATTTCGCATTAAAATCAGATCAAACCATACAAATGCTTGCGGGGTCATATTTTCTGCTTGTTATGAGCTTTATCCCCCTATTTATTAAATAGACACTCTGTTGCATGTGCTTGTATAGGAAGCATTAAACAAATAAAGCCTAGAGGTATCTAGTAGCAGAATGCAAGGGCACTCATAAGATTTACTGTAATCAACATTGCTGGCGTAAAATATAAAACCAGTGTTAAGGAAGTCTCTTGCTGGGATGCAATTTGGGGGGAGCACAGTTCGGGATATTGCACAAATCCACTATTCACTGAGATCGTTGGTGAACAAATGTTTTGATATTTATGCATAATGGTTATTGCTGACTCAAATAATGAGGGCGAATATACCATCATCATATCCTGGCACGACTAAGGGAAGCAACAATTATGGCCTGTTTGACTGTGCCATCTCTGATCCCCTGCAACTTACCTGGGGAGCTGTGAGTCTGCCTGTCACCCCCTCCTTATCCCCTCCAACTAACCTGTGGAGCTGTGAGTCTGCCTGTCACCCCCCTCTTATCCCCTCCAACTAACCTGTGGAGCTGTGAGTCTGCCTATCATCCCCCTCTTACCCCCCCCAACTTACCTGTGGAGCTGTGAGTCTGCCTGTCACCCCCCTCCAACTAACCTGTGGAGCTGTGAGTCTGCCTGTCACCCCCCTCTGATCCCCTCCAACTAACCTGTGGAGCTGTGAGTCTGCCTGTCACCCCCCTCTGATCCCTTCCAACTAACCTGTGGAGCTGTGAGTCTGCCTGTCACCCCCCTCTGATCCCTTCCAACTTACCTGGGGAGCTGTGAGTCTGCCTGTCACCCCCCTCTGATCCCTTCCAACTTACCTGGGGAGCTGTGAGTCTGACTGTCACCCCCCTCTGATCCCTTCCAACTAACCTGTGGAGCTGTGAGTCTGCCTGTCACCCCCCTCTGATCCCTTCCAACTTACCTGGGGAGCTGTGAGTCTGCCTGTCACCCCCCTCTGATCCCTTCCAACTAACCTGTGGAGCTGTGAGTCTGCCTGTCACCCCCCTCTGATCCCTTCCAACTAACCTGTGGAGCTGTGAGTCTGCCTGTCACCCCCCTCTGATCCCTTCCAACTTACCTGGGGAGCTGTGAGTCTGCCTGTCACCCCCCTCTGATCCCTTCCAACTTACCTGGGGAGCTGTGAGTCTGACTGTCACCCCCCTCTCATCCCTTCCAACTAACCTGTGGAGCTGTGAGTCTGCCTGTCACCCCCCTCTGATCCCTTCCAACTTACCTGTGGAGCTGTGAGTCTGCCTGTCACCCCCCTCTGATCCCTTCCAACTTACCTGGGGAGCTGTGAGTCTGCCTGTCACCCCCCTCTGATCCCTTCCAACTTACCTGGGGAGCTGTGAGTCTGACTGTCACCCCCCTCTCATCCCTTCCAACTAACCTGTGGAGCTGTGAGTCTGCCTGTCACCCCCCTCTGATCCCTTCCAACTTACCTGTGGAGCTGTGAGTCTGACTGTCACCCCCCTCTGATCCCTTCCAACTAACCTGTGGAGCTGTGAGTCTGCCTGTCACCCCCCTCTGATCCCTTCCAACTAACCTGTGGAGCTGTGAGTCTGCCTGTCACCCCCCTCTGATCCCTTCCAACTTACCTGGGGAGCTGTGAGTCTGCCTGTCACCCCCCTCTGATCCCTTCCAACTTACCTGGGGAGCTGTGAGTCTGACTGTCACCCCCCTCTGATCCCTTCCAACTAACCTGTGAGTCTGCCTGTCACCCCCCTCTGATCCCTTCCAACTTACCTGTGGAGCTGTGAGTCTGCCTGTCACCCCCCTCTGATCCCTTCCAACTTACCTGGGGAGCTGTGAGTCTGACTGTCACCCCCCTCTGATCCCCTCCAACTTACCTGTGGAGCTGTGAGTCTGCCTGTCACCTCCCCTATGACGGCCTCCACCAGCCAGGCGTACTCCAGGGTCTCACAGTCTAGTGGCAGACCAACGTGGGAGAACATGGCGTGGCCTCGGACTTGGAGACCGGACAGAGCCAGGTGACCTTCCTTCAGGTGGTCCTGGTCAGCGTCCCTCTGGAACACAGAAGTTTACATGAACACCATCAGAATCTTTTATGTCATATATGATATACTAGAGCAACCAACAGCAACAAGCACAGAGGAAGGAGACAGGAGTGAGTTCACTCTACACTAAGTTGTCCCTGGCAATAAGCACAGAGGGAGATAGGAGTGAGTTGACCTACCACTAAGTTGTCCAGGGCAATGAGCACGGAGGGAGGTGAGAGTGAGTTGACCTACCACTAAGTTGTCCCTGGCAATAAGCACGGAGGGGGATAGGAGTGAACTGACCTACCACTAAGTTGTCCAGGGCAATAAGGACGGAGGGAGGTGGGAGTGAGTTGATTACCACTAAGTTGTCCAGGGCAATAAGCACGGAGGGGGATACGAGTGAACTGACCTACCACTAAGTTGTCCATGGCAATAAGGACGGAGGGAGGTGGGAGTGAGTTGATAACCACTAAGTTGTCCAGGGCAATAAGCACAGAGGGGGATAGCAGTGAGTTGACCTACCACTAAGTTGTCCAGGGCAATAAGCACGGAGGGAGATGGGAGTGAGTTGACCTACCACTAAGTTGTCCAGGGCAATAAGCACAGAGGGAGGTGGGAGTGAGTTGACCTACCACTAAGTTGTCCAGGGCAATAAGCACGGAGGGAGATGGGAGTGAGTTGACCTACCACTAAGTTGTCCAGGGCAATAAGCACGGAGGGAGGTGGGAGTGAGTTGACCTACCACTAAGTTGTCCAGGGCAATAAGCACGGAGGGAGGTGGGAGTGAGTTGATCTACCACTAAGTTGTCCCTGGCAATAAGCCCGTAGGGGGATAGGAGTGAGTTGACCTACCACTAAGTTGTCCCTGGCAATGAGGACAGAGGGAGACAGGAGCAGCTGCAACTTGGTCTCCAGGTAGGACTTATCCAGTTCAAAACATAGCCTCTCCACCCTGGCACACGGGCTGGCTATGTCATCAGGTCCACAGTTCTATAAACATACAAGGTCATACACAATAAAGTAGAGATACGTGACAAGCCTGAAGGGAAAATCTTGCAACTTGAAGATTGAATTCTCAAAAGGCCTATAAAAGAACAGGTACTTCTTAACACTTTATTAAAATTTACTTTCAGCATATATTTATTTCATGATTCATTGATCTAATTATTCATATTTCTTCCTTCACAAGTTTTATTTGACAGTTACAAACATGCTAAAAAGGAATTTGCTGTGGGTGAGATGAAAATGTGGTTAGCCAGAGAATTTGTAGAATTTTCCTATTCGGAATATTCTATAAGTAATACGTTGCCACTGTTATACCGAGGCTGTTGTCTCCCACAACTGCTGCTATAGCGAAATCTACCACAGAGATCTCAGTTACCTCATGCAGCACGTGCGTAGCCACCAAGCTGCCATGTGACACCCTTCACTCTTGTCTCTTGCGAGAGCAAGTGCTCAGGGGACGGACGGGTGGGCAGCAGCCCAGTGGTAACGTATTACTTATAGAATATTCCGAATAGGAAAATTCTACAAATTACATTAAGTTACACTGTTATACCGAGGCTGACTACCAAAGTAGGTGGTGGGGAGCACCTACAACCCGAAACCTGACTGCTTGTGTTCCTTCCGACCAGCGGAAGTAAACAACAAGGCGGAAGCACTGGATGCGCATGCTCCTAGCTAGGCATTACCCTGTAGGAATACCAAAGCACTGTCAAGCGCATACCGTAAGGCTCAATCGTCACTGCCAAACGATTGGTGACCCCAAACGGCCCCACTGGATAGGTATTTCATCGCCGCAGAGGATGAGAACGCAGTATCCGTGTGAGCTAAATCTTAGATCAGGTTAAACAGTCGAAAAGAGAGAAATTAATTTCATTCAGACTGTATATCCCCGAGCAAGCCTACTTAAAGTATGCATTAGGCGCGTGACCTAATTCCAGTATTCGTAAGCATGTATCACAAGGTTGGAATACACAACAGACAATTAAATACATAATTGTCAAAATACAAATAAGGACAAAACACACAAAAAGCTGCCTCACCTGTGGTGTGAGTGCGCTGGTTTGCGGGACCCCAAATCCTGTACCCACGGCGGTGGGAACATTGGAGACAGCGATCAGCGGCCCAAGACGGTCCACCCCCTCCACGTCTTCATCAGAAACCTTTCTGAGGTAATGATTGGCAAAAACCGAGTCAGAACGCCATTAACAACCTCGTAATATTCTGTGAACAGAGATATTCGGGGTAGGGCAAATGTTGCCGCTAGCGCCCTGATCTCGTGCGGGTTTGACCCCGCTACCGGTAACCCCCGAGACCGGTACGCCAGATTGATGACAGAACGAAGCCATAACGCAATCGAGTTGCGAGTTATGTCAGCAGTGCGATTAGGGTTACACGATATGAACAGACGGTCACGCCCTTGTCTGCATTCATTCGAAGCCTTAAGATAATACTTAAGGGCCCTAACCGGACACAGCGATCTGTCCTCAGTATCAGCAGGATGTAAGATTTCCTTGAGTGATCTTACAGTGAATTCTCTCTCCGTTTGCCCAAATTTCTGATTCTTGGCGACGAAGCCCATGAGCAGGCCCAGGCGGACCGCTCCTTCGTCGCCCCTATCGAATTGTACTTTAGCGACATCGAGTGCATGAATCTTGGACACTCGTGCCGCCATGGCAAAGGAGAGGAGAAATGCTGTTTTCAAAGTCACATGCCGAAACGAAGCACTACTCAAGGGCTGATACGGAGCTTCCGTAAGTGATTTCAACAGATCCCAGGCCGGTGCCCGAAGGCGGCCCTTCTTAAGATCGTGCTGTTTGAAACCCTTGATAATACCCCGAATTAACGGCTCTTTTGAGAGACTGGTACCCATAGCAACGTCCCGTACCGTAGCAACGGAAGAGACATAGTTGGCAATGGAACCCCCGGAGAGTTTCTGGGTCTCTCGTAAGTGAGACATGAAACGAGCAATATCCTGCACAGATACCTTATCTGGCGAATGAATGTGATGTTTACAACACCACTTCGTGAAAATAACCCAACATGCATTATACACCTTCTGCGTAGAATCACAATGCATACTAACGTATGCCCGAGACGCCTGTCGAGAAAAACCTTTACTCCTCAGACGCTCGGTGACAACATCCACGCGTGCAGATTGAACTGCCCTGCGTTTGGATGAAGCTGATGGGTGTGAGGGTGGATCAGGAGATCCGGTCTCACAGGCAGTGGAAGTGGCAACTGCGTGACCTGGGTCAGCAAGTCCGGGTACCAAGATCTGTTCAGCCACATTGGCGCGATCAGTAACATTCGACAGCGAACTCCTCGAAGCCGGCGTAGAATGAGTGGTATCAACACCGTCGGTGGGTAAGCATAAGCGTCCATGCCCGTTCAGTCTAACGCGAGAGCATCGTGATCGATGGCCCTCGGGTCCGGGACTGGTGCTACAAACAACGGGAGTTGATTGTTGAACCTGGTTGCGAACAGGTCGACCATCGGACGACCCAAACGTTCGCACAGCCACTGAAACACTACTGGGTGGAGCATCCACTCTGTGGGGCTCGGATCCCGATAGGCCTCGGCCAGTACGTTCCGCACACCTGGGATGTGACGGGTGCGTACCTGGCACGGGACACTGCCCACCAGAGCGGAAAACTCGAACGTGAGATCGAGTAGCGAGTGACTGTGGGTTCCCCCCAGTTTGTTCACATAGGACACTACCGTCGTGTTGTCGGTCGCCAGCATGAGCCGGGCGTCGACGAGACGATGCTTCCAGTGGTTGACTGCGTTGATCACTGCCTTGAACTCGAGACAATTGATGTGAAGACCTAGTTCGTCTACGCACCACAGCCCCGAGCTCATCTCCCCCCTCTAGATGGGTGCCCCAGCCCGTTTTTAGGGACCGTCCACCACTCCAGATGCGGTCAGAGCCGATCTTGGAGTGTGACGGTCGCACTGTTCTCCTCCTGTGCTAACAACTGGATTAAAAACCGTTGCAGCGGGCGGAGTTGGAGACGACCCCAATCGGTGCAGTCCTGGGCTGACACAAGTAGCCCTAACAGCTGTTCCCAAAAGTGAACAGTCTGTGGTACCGCTAAGACTTTGGCAATCATCGCCTGAATCTTGTGCCACCGGTCTGGGGGGACAAAGAGGCAATGGGTCACCGTGTGGAACTTCAAGTTCTGTGAGGGGGTTAACTCACTCTTGGGGAGATTGACAATCCACCCCAATTGCTCCAAGAGCCGACGTGCGAAATCGAGATCGCGTGACAGGGTGTCCGTCATTCGATTGGCCACTAGCGAGTCGTCCAGGTACGCGAAGTACCTGACACCCCACCTGTGGAAGAACCCAACTATGGGGGTGGTTAGCCAGGTGAACAGCCAGGGCGCGGACGAAAGGCCGAATTGGAGTACAACCCACTCGTAGTGCCTGCCTTGAAAGACAAACCTGAGATACTTGTGATGGTCCGAGTGAATCGGAACATGCAGATAAGCATCCTCCAGGTCGATCGAAGCGAGCCAGTCGGCCGGCATGATCAGAGCTTTCAGGTCCGCCAAGGTCAACATTCTGAACTTGGGTGGCTTGTGCAGGTACAATTCGTTGAACGATTTCAGATTGTGAATCATTCTGAGTTCGGCACTGTCCTTCTTGGGAATGAGCAATATCCTGGAGTAAAACCCCGGTGTTATTTCTGGTAGAGCTAACTCCCTTACTGCCCTCTTCTCCACCAACCTGCCGATGGCATCGACGAGGATGGGAAGATTGGTTTCTGAATAGAAACCTGCCAACAGGGCAACGGTGAGCGGCGGATTCGCTTTGAGATCTAGCCGATAGCCGTACCGGATCGTGTTGACCACCCACGGGTCGTTGAACACTTGTTCCCAATTCTCCCAGTAAGTCTGGAGTCTGGCTCCCACTGGGGAAGGAGAGGGGGGCCTGACAGGCTGCGGCAGGCACAGCTGTCCAGGGCCAAGTGACTCGGGTTCGCCTACGGGCCAACCGAAGTTGGCGGTGTCGGCATACGAACCCCTCCAATGAGAGTCACCTGGAGGAGCCCTTGCCGTCCTTAGACGACTAGGGCTTCCCCCAATTCCCATTCTTCCCGTGAAAGGGCTACTGATGGCCCTTACCGGAGCCCTCAGGGCGGGGCTTCTTCCCGGAGGAAGAAGAACCCGACCCCTTAGACCTACCTGCCGCAGCATCCTGGGGCGCGCTCCGCTTAGGAGCAGCACCCAGGCGCCTATGCAGGGACCCCACAAGATCAAGTGAGTGCCGAGAGGCCTCGGCAGACACAGCAGCCTGTTGTTCCTTCAGAACCCCAGGGATCTTGTTATTGAAAAGGGTCCGCGCAGACCAATGCTGCGAAAGGAGCACTTCCTATTGGCAGCGTCCAACCCCGAGTCGGCAAGATACGACTGGCGCCTGAGAAAATGGCACGTGCCGGAAATGAAGGCCGAAGCCCCGGCAACGTACTCCAGGGAAGCATTTAAACCGAGCAGGCAGTTGTAAATGCGCTGGTCACAGTCCGTGGGAGAACCTTCGACCAGGCTGGCTGCTGCAGTGAGACATGGCAAGCATGGAGTGCCGAGCGAGAGTGTCCAGCTGCTGCAAGGTAGCTTGCGTTACCGTAGCAGCCGGTGGGGCACGGACACCCAACCGCTCAGCATGGGCCTCCGTGGTAGGACCAGCCTCGGGAAAGGCAAGGTCATGTGCCGGAAATGAACCCTTTCTCCACGACGGTGGAGGCAACGGGAGACCCCGACCGGAGGCCGCCGCGAAGGCATTCTCCAAGGAAGGCTTGATCCCGCGCAGCAAGGTTGATGCGGGGAAAGCCTTGTCGGAAGACTCATTGTATACCTCAGAGGAACCCACAGAGCCCTGGACTCCCCGCAGTACCGGCAGGGGCTTGGGCATGTCCTCAAAGAGGTCATAAACCATGGCCACGCAGTCCTTAACCGATCGGGGGAAGGACCGGTGACCACCGGTGGACCCCGTGTCCGAACCCGCGTCCACCAAAGAGGCCAGGGATGAAACAGCCAGAGGCCTATCGTGAGATAAGGCCGCCAGCTTGGAGTCCACAAGATTAGAAAGCAATGCAGCGACGGAATCCCCGGACAGCCCGAGACCGCCAAAGGATCTGCCGCAGCCATGGAGGTGGTACCCGCAAGGGGACCCCGACCGGACGAACCGGCCACCACAGGGGTGGAAACGGACTGCACATACAGCCGGTAGCGCTCGAACGCTGCAGGCCCCAGACCGTCACACAGGACGCACCGGGTGTCCCCACAAGGAACCCTGGACCGCGGGGAACGATCGTGGGGATCCTGTGACGATAAGAACTTGTGACACACCCCGCAACACCAGGTTGCAGGGGTAGAGGGGGTGGACAACGGCGACACATCCATGTTAGACATTTTGGTACTATGAACAAAAGAGCAAAACATGGTAAAACACACGCACCACAAATATTCATAAACGTGCGTTTTCACAAGGAAAATAAACGAGCAATTTGAATATAGAACATACACATAGAACATATAGAGAAATAGTGATGTTAACCCCCAAAGCATACTATAGCAGGGAAACGTAAGACACAACGTGCATACGAGAACCCCGCGAGTATATAGAAAAAAGGGCGGGAAAATTATATCCAAGCAAAGCTACCGCAAACGCCCCGTACAAGCACAGTTTATTAGTTTAATAAACCATAATTAATATCACCGAATTGGTCGAGGAAACAGGAATGCTTCAGCAGTCTATAACACGTCTTGCGAGCGCAAGCGAAGAGACAAGAGTGAAGAGTGTCACATGGCAGCTGGGTGGCTACGCACGTGCTGCATGAGGTAATTGAGTTCTCTGTGGTAGATTTCGCTATAGCAGCAGTTGTGGGAGACAACAGCCTCAGTATAACAGTGGTAACGTATTACTTAATGTAAGAGAGTAGTTGTACTAAGGATCACATGAGTGAGTGAGTGAGTGAGTTGGGTTTAACGCTGCTTTGAACAGTATTACAGTTATATCCCGGCGTGTCAGCTTAATGTGGGAGGACAGCCCGAAGTGATGCAGGTCTCAGACGTTTACAACTTCGGTGAAACCCACGAGCACGGGTATAGTGCTGACAAACCTAGAAACATAATGGGGGCGAACCGGGATTTGAACCCATAATCATTGGTTTCTGGCGTGCCCAAGGGACGCAATTCTGCACAGCGAATCGCCGTGCCTTAGACGACTGGGCCCCCGTGCCTTCCAGGATCACACGAAGTTTCTATAGTTTACACATACAAGCTGTTTCATATGTACCAAACATAAATGAGCATACCAATGCCATTTTAATAAAACAAGGGCAAGCATCATATTATAAGAACTCATACCTCCAGAATGGCCATAAACAACTTGCTTACCCGGACAAGGTGTGCCTGAATATCCTGTAGTATCACAGAGACGGTCACAGCAAATGGCCTGTAGGCCCGGGGGTCGAATGACGTGTTTTTCTCTGTGTTGGAGGCGGTGATGTTGACGAAGCTGGAGTCCCTGTCCTCGGACTCAGGTGAGCTGTCATCGGCCTTGAAGTCCGCCACCTTCTGGTCCTCACCGAGGTAGTTCTCCTGGAGGAACAATGGACAGACAGAGAATCAGACAGAGAAAATCTCCCGTAGGAACAATGTGACAGTGTGACTCATACTCGGACATTAATCATAAATGTGGTTTGTTTACCTTGACATTGATGAGATAGCGGAACAGAGAGCCATAGAGACACAAGACAGAGGGCGCCACCTCCAGCTCCACGCTAAAGACGTCTGGGTCCCATTCTGCTGCATCGAAAGTCTCCGGGGTCACCCTGGAGTTGGAACACTCGGGCTTGCACAGTGGACGCAGCGGCATGAGCAGAGACTCTTCCCGATCTGGGGTAGGGAGGTCATCCAGTCCCATCTTGGAGCTGACTGGGGTCCCCAGGATGGCCATGGGGTGGTAGGTGTACCTGATGGACAACAGCACGTGGGATGTGCTCCAGCAATCCACCCATCCCGTGCTGGAAGCAGTGAAGGATTTTAAAGGTTGTCGCTTTTATTGTTTGTTTGTTTGTTGTTCCGCACCGCACTCAGCAATATTCCAGCTAAAAGATGGCTGTTGTTATGATGGCTGGACCACACAATACAATTAAGTCAGTGAACCTGACCACCCGATCGCCTATTATGACAAGCATGGGTTGCTGAAGACCAATTCTAACACAGATCTTAATGGATACATGCCACTTTTAACAATATTCCTTAACAATATTCCAGCCACATTCCACAGGGGACACCACAAAAATTCATTTTGTGTTCATATGAGAAAGAGCAAAATGTCCTTCACGTGAAAAAAACAACAAAGACTGTCAGTGAAACAAGAATCTTACTTCTACAACAAAGATGTGCATGGGTTTACCTCTTTGTGGTGACTTTTCTCCAGGGCTTCTGTTTTCCATGGGCGAAAGGTTTGTCTGTAGGGTTGCCGTCCCGGTCAAATATCTTCATGTTTTCGGCCAGAGCTATGACGACGTGTCTACTGGTGTTACTCTCAGGGAGGTACAGGCGGCAGTCTACTGTCTCACCCTATGGGGAACACACAGTATGTACTCTCAGACATGTTACCATGGTAACAGAAGTTTACATACCGATTCTACCATGAATTTGGAAAACACTGACTTAGATTCAGATTGGTTATTCATAGGTTTCAAATCACAATAAGCACCTCTGATTGATACTTAAGGATAATTCAGTGCAGGTTTGTTTCCAAATTCATATTTAGTGAGGTTAAATCTACAGGTGACCTAGCTCTACAGTGAAAACACAGTTGATCTTCTCAGTTTATCAGTATTCCATCATAATGCTGGCAGGGGTCTACATTGTATTTTTGTGTGGAATTAAGCTGAGTGAAGCTCCTCTTCCCAGGCACCTAACATCCGAGGTTGACTCAAGTTTATGGATGCTTCAGACACAAAAAACGAAAATTTGCATCCAAACTACAAATACCATTGCCTTAGAAACCATTTTCTCAACATGTTCAGCAGGGAGAAATGATATCCCTGTATTACCCCTACAGCTTCCGACACATGTCTGTGTTTGTTTGTTTGTTTGTTTGTTTGTTGCTTAATGACGTACTCAGCAATCGTCTGGAGTCTGGACCTGACAATCCAGTGATTAATGGGGTGGGCAATGATCCATGCCATCAGCGCACAATGACAGGCAATCATCCAAATCATATACCCTGTCCATCCGATCCAGCTGCTCGCCAGCATAGCTTGCAGGGGACCTATTCTAACCCTGAGACGGTGCTAGACACAAGTGTACCTTAATGACGAACTGGATGGGAAGGGTGACAGGGAGAAAGTCGACGAAGGGCAGCTGGAGTGACAAATCCATGTTCTCGCCACAAAACGCAATATGAGCTGAAGATTAACAAAACAATATCAGGTGTCACGTAACACATATTCAGTAATATACTGCACAGTCAGCAAGTTTGCGGCCTTTCACTACTGGAGGTAGGTGCTTTTGCTGAGGTGTGAAATGTTTTAATGCTTGTTCTACTCGATCAATAACACACATGGAGAGAAAATTCTTCAACTTTTGATAAAATATGAAATCCATTGAATAAGTCAGTACTTGCAATAAAACAGTATCCATTAAGAGAGTTATATTAAAATATTCAGTAATTGTATGTATTGTATATGTATATATAAAAATAAATATCAAACACTATTTTTTATTGCTACATGATAAAATACATACATAAGCATAGCTTTAGAACTCATGTCAATATGTTAATATGTTCCACGTACATAAATAACATTATTATTCTCAGACAAAATAGACTGTGACAGTCCTCATTGTAGTCTACAGGCAGAGTGCAGCCAATCCCTACCATTCTCTGGGTGTTGAGAGGAAGTGTCAATCCAGTTGTACTCATTGGCCAGAGTGAGAAGTTCGAACTGCTTGACCGTCAGATTGACCGTCCATGTGTAAGGAATGAAGCTGTAGATGTCGGGACGCGACTTGGTGGACCAATCATCAGACAGGTCTGAAAGCATGACGCCATGGCAACAAGATGTGAGCGAGCATGGTCATATGTTCCTTCCAGCGATATGAGGTGAGGTGAAATTGGGTTTAACGTCGCGTCCAAGAGTATTGCACTTATACAGCGATGTGCATGTACGTGTGTGTGTTTGTGTGGCTGCTTGTACTAGTCCGGACTGTTGCCGATTTATAGTGCTAGCTCACTGAGATACCATGCCGCAGTTTAACATGAACACCCCACTCAGACACAGTATACTGACTCCGAGCCGACCAGTCCTTGTTTTAGCCCCTTAATGCTGAGCGCCAGACAGGGTAACAACAAGTACCATCTTTTAACATCTTTTGGTATGACGCGGCCGGGGATCAAACCCCGGACCTTCCGCTCTCCGGGCGGACGCTCTACCACAAGACCACGGAGGTGGTTCCCACGATATGAGGAACCAGAGAATGCATGTTGGACTCAAACGTGGAACTTTCGTCAAGTTGCATTTGGATTTAGGGCTGCTAAAGCTGTTGCTAAGAACATCTCAAGCCATGAAGATGGAAAAATGTGAATTGAGGTTAGACCAGGAAACTTGTGGACGATAGAGTGAGTGAGTCGGGTTAAACATCGCTGGTTAACATAGTTGGCCCATTGCTATTTCCATTCTTTTACCTATCAGTGCTAATTAACCCTGGCCTCCCGTTTGGCCATTGTCCACTGCCAGTTACCAATCAGTGACAACTTAAGACCTGGCTTCCAGTTGTCCATTGCTATCAACACTAATTACTGTAAAGTGTTGGTTTCCATTGTCTACTGCTAATCACCCATCAGCGCCAATTATCTGTTGGCTTCCCTTGTTAAGTTTCCACCTTTTGTTATCTTTTTACTATATGTTGTTCTTACATGTACATATATATGCTCTCTGCCTCCTAGCATTCATTCACCTGATGAAGGAGTAAGTATATACTCCGAAATGTTGTGTTCCTCATAATAAAGAAGTTGACATCCATAAATTCTCTTCCTTAATAACAAGATGATTTAAAATGCAATACATACCTCGAAAGAAGTTCTTGTGTTCAAATATGAGGTAGACGATGGCCTTACAGGCAGTGAAGTCCAGTCGCCAGTCCTGGTGCTCATTCCAGACGATAGGGTACGTCCCACTCACCTCAAACTACAACACAACACTTAGAAAATCACTTACAGTGGTGAAGATTCAGTTTTTCGTGATGAATACTTGTCAAACACACCACCGACAGTCCCAGGAATATGTATGTCATTAGTGAGAAACTATTAAACCTGGTGGTGTGCCTTGTGCTATACAGACTCTCACACACTGCAGGACCGGAGACACTCATTTCTCCATCTTACACTGTGTGTGTATGCGTGTGTGACTGTGTGTGTGAGTGACTGTGTTTGTGACTGTGTGTGTGTGTGCATGTGTGAGTGACTGTGTGTGTGTGCATGCGTGTGTGTGCATGCGTGTGAGTGACTGTGTGTGTGTGCATGCATGTGACTGTGTGTGAGTGACTGTGTTTGTGACTGTGTGTGTGTGCATGCGTGTGATAGACTGTGTGTGTGTGCATGCGTGTGAGTGACTGTGTGTGTGTGCATGCGTGAGTGACTGTGTGTGTGTGCATGTGACTGTGTGTGTGACTGTGTGTGTGCATGCGTGTGTGACTGTGTGTGTGTGCATGTGTGTGTGCATGCATGTGACTGTGTGTGTGAGATTGTGTGTGTGACTGTGCGTGTGTGACTGTGTGTGCATGAGTGTGTGAGTGACTGTGTGTGTGTGTGCATGCATGTGACTGTGTGTGTGAGATTGTGTGTGTGACTGTGTTTGTGTGCATGCATGTGACTGTGTGTGTGATTGTGTGACTGTGTGTGCATGCGTGTGTGTGCATGAGTGTGTGACTGTGCGTGTGTGACTGTGTGTGTGCATGCATGTGACTGTGTGTGTGATTGTGTGTGCATGCGTGTGTGACTGTGTGTGTGTGCATGCATGACTGTTAGTGACTGAGTGTGTAACTTAGTGTGACTGTGACTGTGTGTGTAACTGTGTGCATGTATGTGTGACTGTGCATGCATGTGTGACTGTGACTGTGTGTGTGACTGTGACTGTTTGTGTGACTGTTAGTGACTGTGTGCATGTGTGTGTGTACACATTTGATGTTTATACGGTTTTCATGAGACCTTATTCTTTAAATGATGTACACACTGATGGATGACTTTCACATTCCTGAGAATTCCCTACCAAGAATAAATACAGTAGCATTATTTCTGATAATTTAGACCCGTTAAGCTTCAACTCAGCGGTTAGCATACATTGGGTGTTACTGCATGCCCATGCACAAATATGTTTGCTACGAGCCATACCTGTGAACAAAACAAAGAAATATGCACCCAAACTATAGACTTGATCATGCCTGGACTGACTCTCTGGCACTCACACAGAAAGAATGTGAAAACCTGCTTCTGATTTGACAATCAGAAAACTTTCCTGGTAATGGCACTCTCCCGATTAACATGGCCCAGTCAATAGGACTGCACAGTATCACCGATATATTGCTGTACACTTTTCAAACCGTTTTCGATACATATTGCTAAACATTTTCTGAGTTTTGGTAAATTGGGTAAAACATATATACAAGTTTTGTACTTGCATTATTTAACCTAAAATCTACACAGAAATCCATTCAAAAATGATATTTCCCTTTGAAATTGATTGACAAGCGTTGGAAAGTGATTTTTACCTCACGTGTTATCTCCCCTGTATCCATGACTACAAAAAGGCAACGACAGACCATACAGTGAGTGAGTGAGTGAGTATGGTTTTACGCCGCTTTTAGCAATATTTCAGCAATATCACGGCGGGGGACACCAGAAATGGGCTTTACACATTGTACCCATGTTGGGAATCGAACCTGGGTCTTCAGCGTGACGAGCAAACGCTTTAACCACTAGGCTACCCAACCACCCCTACAGACCATACAGAGTAATATTTACTTTAGTAGGTGGAAAATAGGATCTGCATGTACAGTCAATGTCAATCACTCTCAAACACTTCAGCTCTGATAATATATCGCAATATGTATCGCAATACATATCGCGATACAGATACCTGTATCACAACATATTGCAATCATTTTTGTGGCCAATACACAGCCTGCTAATCTGCTTACCTCGAATGTCTCGCACTCCACCAGCGATCTGAAGGTCATACTCGTGGTCATGTCCAGCAGCATGAGTTGACCCTTGACCTTCGTGGTGTAGCCTTTCTCTTCGATCATCCAAGGAATGATGGCCTCTATGTATGACCCTTGACCTGTGTTCATGTGCACGGCCTGAGTCTCCTGGAAGGGGAGGGAGTCAATATGGTTGAACTTTGGTTTTAACAGAATCACTGCTCCACTCCCTTTCCTACCGACAGTTCCTTGTGGTCAACCGAGCATCTCTGCCAAAGGCCAGCGAGACGTGATAATTGTCAGATCTCAAACAGTTCATCCAGAAAACTACATTCGTTTTTCATTGTTTTTCTTTTTGAAAAATCTACACATTCAGATATACATACTGTATTCGACGTCATAAGCGTCCCGCTCTAATAAGTGCCCACGGCGATATTTGCTAATATATTGACTAGTGAACAATCCCAATCAGCACCCCTTCTGATTGATCAATGTACACAAGACTTAGTTATTCGTGTATAATACGCACTCATGTGTTATATGCACCCTTAATTATGGGCAATTAAATTCTGGAAAATAATATCTGTCATATATAAACATTTCAGGGTGTCAGCATAAACCACGAAATTTACGTTCACCATTTACCAAAATAAAATTCAAATAAGAGCCTCCTATTCTATCTTTGAAAGCACCCTGGGCGCTTATTACGTCGAATACGGTATGTCATGAAATGGTTTAGTTTCATTGAGATATCCCACAATGTGAAGAACATTTTCCTTTTGCATATTTATCCCTTGTTTACACTGGTTGTACAGCTCCACAAAGCCCAACTGAGAGCAGGGTATGGTCACTTTTATATGTACAGATATATTGTCATAGTCCTCACTGTTGCCGTTGTAGTAACATATCTTTATTATTATCATAAAACATCTGCAAAACACCTTAAGGCTTCCATAGGCACATCTGCTGTGATTTCAGGATAGGCTTCTTTGTTTACAATGAGAGAAAAGTCTGTTCACATGATATGCAAATTAGCTTGTGGGCAGTAATCTCAGCTTTTATCAATCAAACTCTGGGGGGGGGGGAAATTGGGACTAGACTTGCTTGACTAACCACCCCTAACACAAACCATGTCAGTCTTCAAATCAGCTATTTTGTGACAGCCTATAATTTGAGCCTTGGGCAGGCAATCTTGTGCCTGGTATGTTTAACGACACACTCCATACATTAATAAAAAAAACCATAAAAACATTCCAGCACAAGTGGTGAAGATCTTTAGTCTGATCTGGCTTCAACTAATCCTGCTATTGCAAGCTGAGATCTGGATTTTATTTGTCTGTTTATTTGTTGCCTAACGCTGCAGTCAAGTAAACCGTAAACCTGTAAATAATCTGGACCATTCAGTCCAGTTATCAATATCGTGAGCAAAGATCCAAGCTGTCAGGATACAACGAAACATCATCTACCAAGTCACCAAATATCAAAACCTGATCCATTTGGTAAGATTGGTTGGTTGGTTGGTTTGTTATTTTACGCCGCACTCAGCAATGTTCCAACTATATGATGGTGGTCTGTAAATAATCGAGTCTGGACCAGACTATTCAGTGATTGATATCATGTGAATCGATCCACGCAATTGGGATCGATGACATGCATCAACCAAGTCAGCGAGCCTGACCACCCGATCCCGTTAGTCGCCTTTTACGACAAGCATAGTCGCCTTTTATGGCAAGCATGGGTTGCTGAAGACCTATTCCACCCCGGATCTGCACAGGTCTAATTTGGTAACACCAGCAGAGGTTGGTGGGGACCTATTCTAACCCTGAACGCCCACAGAGAGTGACCTGTAAAAGCCACTCGAAAAGTAAACGTGACACAGACAGATCATACTTACCGAGTTTTTGGTAAAGAGGATATCAAATGTTGCAGCTGAAATGATTATGAGTTTGACCTCAAAGGTTTTGTAATTGCGTTTTTCCCCTGGTTCGGAATCGACTGACGGAACTTGAGCTTGGTAGTCAGGTGGGTAGAAGAACTTCCATAGGTGTTCCCTGGCAACAGAAAACAATGTATACGACTCAAAACAATTTAAGGACACCGATTTAATCATGACTGTAGTCAATCTGTCATGATCGGGTGTTCTGTAACTTTTTTGAGTAGTATATTAATGACATGACAGATTAACCATGTTATATGAAAATTTGCTTTTTTTCTTTAACTTGTGTATTGTTTGTAACAACATTTCAGCCTACCTCTTGCCATTCTACATTCAATACATTCAACTGTTAAATGGATCAGGAAGTAGCCATGAAACATCTTTCCAAACAACAAAGAAGTTGTTATCCATAATAAGTTTCAAGTCTACACATTCTTCCAACTTCTAAAGACCGCCTCCGTGGTCTAATGGTAGAGCGTCTACCCGGAAAGCGGAAGGTCCGGGGTTCGATCCCCAGCCGCGTCATACCAAAAGACGTTAAAAGATGGTTCTTGCAGCCACAAGCAGCCACACACATGCACGTCGCTATATAAGTGCAATAATCTTGGACGCGACGTTAAACCCCATTTCACCTCACCTCCAACTTCTAAATGCCTATCAAAGACTATGTAACACTAAGTTCTATTTCCAGCAAAGTAGACATAAGCCTTTGTTTGCTTGCAGCTTCAAGCCGACTCAGCAATATTCCATCTGTACGACGGCAGCCTGTAAATAACCGAGTGAGCACCAGACAATCCAGTGGTTGATATTGTGAGCAAAGATCCACACAATAGGGGTACAATGACACACTAAGTCACTGCAATCCATTTGGCTACCTCGTACGGCCAGCATAGGTTGCTGGTGACCTATTCTAAACTGGAATGACCACGGGGCAAATTATCCTCTGGACTTTGAAACGGTCACGATTACCTCTGCCTGTCGACCCAAGGGCCGTAGTTGAAGTCTGTGTTGCGTCCACACTTAATGTCCACCCCCATACAGGGGTATGTCCGCCGCACGACCACCTCACCGTCTGCCATCTCCATCAGCTCGGGCTCATGGGGGACAACTCCTGCCAAAGGTCATGTGACAAAAGTAAAACAAAAACTGGGCGAGGAAATATGGAACCCTTGCTATCCTTCCTACTAAACAGTGCAATGAATATCTTGTGGTGTTTAACCCTGTATGGTGTTTGATCATGTTGAAGGCTTCATCTCCTGAACATGCATCTTTCCGAGGCAAGGGAGATAACTGACTGTAAAAGTCCAGTCTCCACCCTTGCCAAACTATAATTTCTAGGTTCGATTGTAGCACCACCAGTGGCTATTACGGGTTATGTCCCTTTTATATCCCTCCTATTGACCATTTAGATTCTACCTTTCATATCACTTGCATTTACTTCAAACGAAATAGCAGGGATCCATTCAAGACATTCAAATGAATAATCAAGATCAATATTGTCTTACATCAAGTGAACACCTTGATTAAAAACATGAAAGGATTTTGAAAATATCTGTTGACGCCGAGTTGACGATACACATGCTTTACAAATACAGCAATCGACTGAAATCTGCATGGCAGTTGACGAACCAGATGTTGATTTTGTAACAAGATTTTGTTTGGACTAGGCATTGACTCGTTAGTCCTACCAAAATGTAACTCCAGAATTGCAGCCTAGTTCGGCAAGGGTGGAAACTGGACTTTTACAGTCAGTTATCTCCCTTGCCTCGGGAAGATGCTGAACATACTGAAGAAAAGACTAATTCCCATTTCCATGTAGACCGGGATCAAAGGGCCAATATTCAACCCAAGTCAGCAGCAAATGTCAGCAAAAATTCCCAAATTGGAATTACAAATTTCCCAACTTATGTCATAAAGTAATAACTTAAGTTATTAAAATAACAGTATTTTCCTAAATTTCCTGGCAAGGACACTTAGTTATGAATACCGGAAAATCCCTGGTAGACAATGCAAAACATACATTTTTTACTATCTTCTAAATTTACAATATACCTGTCAGCACTTCAAAGGATACTACCTCTATTACATCAGTGCGGGATTCCCAGAATTGTACAGAAAGCAAGGGAGGCAAGATACTATGACTTGCAAAACTAATTATGGACAGTTGACGAAGAAGAGGTCTTCTGTTGAAACTCTGAAGAATTTTTTAGTGTGAAGACAAATCAAATTACAGAAATTAGTCATTGATGTAAAAGAGGTAGAGTATTCACAAGAACTAGATAAATTATCCAAAGGAAGTGTCAGTTACAACTGATATTCCCTGTATAATTCCCTCACCCGGTTCATCCATATAGAAGTATATATCGACGTCTCGAGACTGCAGGATCACAAAACCTTCTCCCATAAACCTTGGAGGCCTGCAATACAATCAGTCAGTGCCATCACTTTTCTGTTTAGGATAATGCACTGTTTAGGATCAGTAACTGGATAATCGTTACACATAATGAATGAGCCAGCGATTATTATTTGTAACTAATGTCCAGTTATGTGTCTGTCATCTGATTTAAAATACAGCATCAAAGTAACAAAATATATTATTATCAGATTTAAAATAACCTGAAAGTTAAAATAAATAAATAAATAAATAAATAAATAAATAAATAAATAAATAAATAAATAAATAAATAAAGTCGGCCACATTCTCTTCAATTCTGCCAGCTTTTGTAGTCTCCGGATGAGTCTTTCCCATATTGTTAGACAATTTTTTACTTGTTTTTTTGTTTGCTGTTTAACATCGTAATCAGCAATATTCCGTCTATATGACGGCGGTCTGTAAATAATCGAGTCTGGACCAGACAATCCAGTGACTCACATCATGAGCAATATGATGACATGCATCAACTAAGTCAGCCAGCCTGCCCACCCGATCCTGTAAGTCGCCTCCTACGACAAGCATTGTCGCCTTTTACAGCAAGCATATTCTACCCCGGATCTTCACAGCTCTGTTAGATAATTGAACTGGCAATGACATAATACATCAACTACCAATTACTTGGATAAGAACTGAATTCATCAACAGTAATTATGGCGAGCATTTTATACAACTTCATTAAATACTCACGTCATTACCTGACAACTCATCTGCCTCATCTCCAGGGCTGGCATTTCGGGATACCTTCACTAACCCCTGGATCCATTCCTGTGGTTCTCGCGATTACCTACCCTTGGCTGTCATGAGTCAGTTTGATTTGCTATGCTACTCAGCTAACGGACCAATCAGAATGTGAGTTACACACCAGCCTCAATGTTGGGTTGGCCATATCAACAACATGGTGGCCAGTCCAATTGATTACGATAGAGTCTGCATGAAATTCAACATTGAAAAAGTGACTGACACACAAAAGAAAACCCTAAAAAATCTTTTTGATGTAAAGGATGTCTTCATGTCCTTGTTTAAGAAAATCAAAGGCGGGTAATTTGAGATGGCGATGACCTTGGGAATGGATCTAGGGGTTAGTGTAGGTTTACTGAAATGCGAGCCCTGGAGTGAGTGAGTGAGTACGGTTTAACGCCGCTTTTAGCAATTTTCCAGCAATATCACGGCGGGGGACACCAGAAATGGGCTTCACACATTGTACCCATGTCGGGATTCGAACCCGGGTCTTCGGCGTGACGAGCGAACGCTTTAACCACTAGGCTACCCGACCGCCCCGCGAGCCCTGGAGATGCAGAGGATGCTGATTACTTGGATGGCGAGCGTATTATGCACTTACTCATCATCCGTGGGTCCGGTGAACTTGGGACTTGGCACCAGCATCACCTTCATGTTGTCCACCTTACACTTGAGCACATGCATGAACTTGTCGAAGGGGGTGGACGCAGGCTTCGTGGTGTAGATGAGATGGCCCTCCTCGAAGCTGCCGATCAGGGTGTAGGGGACGAGGTAGTTCCCAAATATCACCCGTCCCTGTGTCAAGCAGGTATATGTACATGATATCATTTCCTTTAACAGTGAGTGAGTGAGTGAGTTGGGTTTAACGCCACTTTGAACAGTAATCCAGTTATATCACAGCATGTCAGCTTATTGTGGGAGAAAAACCAGAAAAGATGCAGGTGTCAGATTTTTTTAACAAGTATGGGATGGTGCCGACAACATAATCAGGGTTAACCGGGATTTGAACCCACAATCATAGGTTTCTGGCATGCCCAAGGGATGCAACTCTGCACAGCTAATTGCAGTGCCTTAGATGGATGGGCAAACCGTGACCCCCCCCAGACAACACAAACTCAAACTCTGCTTTTTTATATTGAGTTTTTCTGTAGTTCCGGACAATTATTGTTTAGCGTCACACTCAGTAATATTCTTGCAATATGATGGCTGCATGTAATTAATCAAATCTGGCCAGACAATCAGGTGATTGATTTTATGAGCAATGACCCAAGCCATCAGGCTACAATGATATATTTGGTCCAAACAAGCACAGATTGCTGGCGACCTATTCTAACCCAGAATCAAGGTAAGCAGACTAGCGATATTAACATAGTCATGTTTCTTCAGTGATCATAAAGTTCAAATATCTTTAATAACATATCCAGTTAACTGAATTACAATAAGAACATACAAACATACAGCATTACCTATTGCAACTCATTTGCCCCTTAAAGCTTTGATGTATTCAACACGGGGATGAACACATCAGAAGAGACATGTTGAATGTGCAAGACATTTCAGAAACATTGGATAAACTATTTCGTAAAAACCATCAGAAGACAAGATGGGAGCAGACCACCCCAGGGACTCACAGAGTTGATGGTTATCTTCGTGACAGGAATCAAGTCTCTCCAGTGCAAGCCGTCAGCATTTTCAGGAACCTTAATTCCGCTGTAAACAGTTGTTGGTAAACGTTACATTATAGGAACATGAGACATTCTTTCAGGTACTTTTGCAATAAATACACTATGTAATTCCCCAATCTATACTCCTATTGCTACCTCATTACATACAGAACTTAGCTTAGCTTCCCTATGCCCTTGTGGAACCTCGGTTCCTCTCAGTGTCCCCCTCATACAATGTACCCCCTTGCCCTTCTCTTGGAGAGCTACCAGCAACACCCGATGTCCCAACCAACTCATCCCTGGAACTAACCTGCCTGTGCCTTCCCCTAGACTTGTGCTTCTTCTCCAGCTATGTGCCCACTCCCTAACACTGTGCCCCCTTTTCTTGTGTCCCCACTCATAGCCCTGTGTCCCTCCCCTAGACTTGTGTCCCCACTCATAGCTCTGTGTCCCTCACCTAGACTTGTAACCCTTCTCCAGCTATGTGCCCACTCCCTAACACTGTGCCACCTTGCCTTGTGTCCCCACTCATAGCTCTGTGTCCCTCCCCTAGACTTGTGTCCCCACTCATAGCCCTGTGTCCCTCCCCTAGACTTGTGTCCCCATTCATAGCCCTGTGTCCCTCCCCTAGACTTGTGTCCCCACTGATAGCCCTGTGTCCCTCCATTAGACTTGTGTCCCCACTCATAGCTCTGTGTCCCTCATCTAGACTTGTGACCCTTCTCCAGCTATGTGCCCACTCCCTAACACTGTGCCACCTTGCCTTGTGTCCCCACTCATAGCCCTGTGTCCCTCCCCTAGACTTGTGTCCCCACTCATAGCCCTGTGTCCCTCCCCTAGACTTGTGTCCCCACAAATAGCCCTGTGTCCCTCCATTAGACTTGTGTCCCCACTCATAGCTCTGTGTCCCTCACCTAGACTTGTAACCCTTCTCCAGCTATGTGCCCACTCCCTAACACTGTGCCCCCTTGCCTTGTGTCCCCACTCATAGCCCTGTGTCCCTCCCCTAGACTTGTGTCCCCACTCATAGCTCCGTGTCCCTCACCTAGACTTGTAACCCTTCTCCAGCTATATGCCCACTCCCTAACACTGTGCCCCCTTGCCTTGTGTCCCCACTCATAGCCCTGTGTCCCTCCCCTAGACTTGTATCCCCACTCATAGCCCTGTGTCCCTCCCCTAGACTTGTGTCCCCACTCATAGCCCTGTGTCCCTCCCCTAGACTTGTGTCCCCACTCATAGCCCTGTGTCCCTCCCCTAGACTTGTGTCCCCATTCATAGCCCTGTGTCCCTCCCCTAGACTTGTGTCCCCACTGATAGCCCTGTGTCCCTCCATTAGACTTGTGTCCCCACTCATAGCTCTGTGTCCCTCATCTAGACTTGTGACCCTTCTCCAGCTATGTGCCCACTCCCTAACACTGTGCCCCCTTGCCTTGTGTCCCCACTCATAGCTCTGTGTCCCTCACCTAGACTTGTGCCCCATCTCCAGCTATTCTCCCACTCCCTAACCCTGTGTCCCCACTCATAGCCCTGTGTCCCTCACCTAGACTTGTGCCCCTTCTCCAGCTATTCTCCCACTCCCTAACCCTGTGTCTCTAGGCCCTCCCCTTGACTTCTCCTACTTCTTCAATGCTTAAGTTGGGAATTTAACGTGCGCTTTCCGACATATGCGGATTTCGCGCACATGCATGTCCGCCGTCCTCATCTTTGTGAAGAGCCTGTGCAACCCCATCCTGCCTCTTATTCCATACGTAGCCCTGACCTCTGACTGCTAATTAACCTCACCTCTGACCCCTGCCCTCTACTGCGTGCTAATTAGCTCTGACCTTACCTGCCCGCTCCTGGTGCTGTGGACACCTGCTCCGACCCGGCATCAGGACTCAGCCCGAACAGCTTCTCCATCTTGGAATAGTTGGAGGAGCGGTTGTACACGTGGAACTCCACTCCGTCCAGGAACAAGGACATCCTTGTGTCCGAGTGGGAGAAGTCTGAGCAGAGAAACACCATTACCTCGCTATGCAATACGCTAGGATTTGTGAACATAGACTTGGGTTGAGAGCTCAATAACTATCACACCTAGTCTTTACTAACAACCTTTCTTCACAAATATGACTGAGCTTTTGATTTGTTGCCAACATTTGAGGACTCAGTAAAGCTTTCAAAACATTTTATATTATGGAGACATGTGGAGGACATTTCCAAATTTGGCACATCAGCGACAAATATGATATCCAATGCAATTCCCTATTTTGACATTTACCACATGTTCCAGAAAACAGAATTTTACTAGACAGAGACTAGGGTGTGAGTGAGTGAGTGAGTGAGTTTGGATTAACGCCGCTTTTAACAATATTCCAGTTATATCCCAGCGTGTCAGCTTAATGTGGAAGAAAAGCCAAATGTGATGCAGGTCTCAGATGTTTACCTACTTTGGTGAAACCCACGAGCATGGGTATGGTGCTGACAAACCTAGAAACATAATCGGGGCGAACCGGGATTTCAAACACACGATCATAGGCTTCTGGCATGCCCAAGGAACACATTTCTGCACAGTGAATTGCGGCGTCTTAGGTGACAGGGTCACCTGTGGCCCCTTGTGGTTAAAGTCTCCCACTGCCGGCGGTCTTCATTCCAACCTGATGCTCATTAACCAGACATTGTGACCATCAAATCCCCACTTAGATGCATGAGGTGAAACAGGGTTGAACGTCACTTTCAAGATTATTGCACTTCCATAGTGACATGCATGCAAGCGTGTGTTTGTGTGTGTGGCAGCTTGTACTAGACCAGACTAATGCCAGTTTTATAGTGCTTGCCCATGCTGCAGTTGAACATGAATGCCCCACTCAAATACAGTATACGGTGGGTTGGTTTGTTGTTTAACACCGTACTCGGAAATATTCTAGCTATATGACGGCGGTCTGTAAATGATCGACTCTGGACCAGACAATCCAGTGATTGAACTCATGAGCATCGATCCACGCAATTGGGATCGATGACATGCATCAACCAAGTCAGCGAGCCTGACCACCCGATCCCGTTAGTCGCCTCTTACGACAAGCACAGTTGCCTTTTACAGCAAGCATGGGTTGCTGAAGACCTAATCTACCCCGGATCTTCACGGGTCACAGTATAAGGACAATGAGGTGATCAGTCCTTGTTTTATTCCCTTAATGCCCAACCCCAGGCAGGGTAACAACAAGTACCATCTTTTAACGTCTTTGGGTATGATGCAGACGATTGTATCCCTGACCTTCAGCTCTCCAAGCATCCGATCCACAAGGCCACAGCAGTAGTATTCAAAGTACTAAATACCTATTCAGAGTTTTTAATGTATTTTAACAGATTTTATGCACTGTTTCTTCAGTGAAATGCTGCCATTTGTAGAAGGCACCGAATCTCCACAAAACTGACCTTCGGACAGTTCCTTGTAGATATAGGGCCTCCACCACCTGAAGATGATCCACCCAAACTGAACTCGAAATGAGAAGTCCTCGGTGATGAGATGTACTTCCCGGAACATGATCTTCCCCGAAAGCACCGAGAAGGAAAAGGATCCTGGAACATATAACAAACACATCCTGTATTCACTGTATTTAGTAACTCTCTCCAATAGCATGAATAGGTGCCCCTTGGCAACATCTAGACCAGTGTGTGAGTAATATTTATAAGTGTCCCTTACTCAGCCTATACATGACAATCATATTTTCTTAAGGAACAGAATTTTTTATGTCAACTTCTTTATTATGATAATAAAAATAATCTTTATTATGATAATATAATCATAATAAAGAAGTTGACATCCATAAATTCTGTTCCTTATGTGTATCAATTCTAAACGCAATTTCCTGTGCTATATTTTCTTATTTTACATATTTTTAACAGAAAACACAGCAGTGTAGGAGTACATAATTGTCATGTAACTATAATAAAAAGAGGTACATCTACTTTTGAATTTGAATTTGTTTAGCGCCTCCTTTGTAAATATTTATTTATTTATTTATTTATTTTTTTCTTTTATTGTTTTTAGAAAGACGCACCTGTTACATAAATGGGCTTCCGCCCAGGGTAGCAGAAAGCCCATGACATAAAGCACAACTTATCAGTACATCTTACTTTGTTGTTTTTTTTACAGAAAATAACATACTTCTCACTCACACATTCACTCTTGTTTATATATCATATTGCAGTTTAGGAAAGTACATGGTCTCAAACATTAAAATCTTAAGTACAAAACTAAAATTAAATTGAAAGCTGCTCCTCATTTTCGAAAAGTTGATGATACAGCATCCAAGCACCATAGAATTTCTGTTAATTACCTGTCTTGAAAGCAATATCTTTTTCAATGTTGTATCGTGAGTGAGTGAGTGAGTTAAGATTTTACGTCACATCGGCAGTATTTCAGCCATATCGGTTGTATCGTGAAAAAGCTTCCTTTTTATAAACATGAAAATAAGGTTTTGTATTTTGGAATTTGCATCTATAAATATAGTATTTTGCAATTAGTAAAAGTCAAACACTTTATCTGTTTTTATGTTCTCTTTAACTCTCCTTTGTAAATTTGCTCAATACCCAAGGCGCTTCATACTAGGGCTGGGACGATACACCAATATCTGATACTTATCATGATACCACGCTCATGGTCTGATATGTATCGCGATACTGCATGTGCATTTATCTGTGATGTGTAAGCCATCTTTTTTATAGACAGGATGGCCAAATACCTGGCACACTAATGATTAACAGTTGGCAGTGTCAGGTACGGCACAATGGATGAAATTATGAACGTCTTCACTACTCATTTTCACTAGTAATTAGTGTTTGGTGTAACACTTAATCAAGAAAACATTTAAGTTAAGAATAGATACCTTTTACTTAGTGTGTGACTGTGATCGATACTTGTAACGAGAAGTAAAAAATCGCGATCCAGCGATGCATCGGTTAATGCGATGACCATGATGAGTGTGCCTCTTCAATATTACTGATATTGTATTATGCAGTTTCTGTCACTCATTGTTTTACTTTTGTTTTCAATGAGATTGATCACACCATGTCATGTCTGAATACCCACATTTATTATTAGAATCAAACTGTGCATCAAGCATGTTCAGTGTTTTCAAATGTTCATCATTATCAATGTGTTTGTCACTTTGAATAATTGATGGTACACATAATACATTGAGCACCTCGGCATGCAGTTATATGCACAGCAGAACAAGCCGATTAAACTCGGAATGTTTCACAAAATGCAGCGCCTTCTGGTGTTCTTTATTGTCAACGTCCTTTAGCAGTTTAGTGTCCTTTCATGCACACTGACATTCTTTTGTACACATTGTTATTTCTTTTCACATGACGTCTTTTCGTAACATTTGATTTTTATATTGCGTACTTTTGACCTTTATCTTAATTTTGTATTTTTTAACTGGCGTCTGTTTTGTATTTTGACCTTTATTAGTACGATTTAATACTTTATATTTGTAACATTTGACCCATTTTGCGTACTTTTGTCCTTTATTACAACTTTGTACTTTTTTACCAAATGGCTGCCCATACATCAGATACATATGCTTTACTAATCATGCAATCGACTGAAAACTGCAAGGCAGTTGACGAACCAGATGTCGATTTTGTTATGCAATTTATATTATATGATGCATAGGCTTGTTAGTCCAGCCAAAATATAACTCCATATTTCCAGCCTAGTTCGGCAAGGGTGTAAACTGGACTTTTATAGTCGGTTAACTCCCTTGCCTCACGAAGATGAACATTCATAGATATGTAGGGGAACATTACCAAGTCTGATGTGTCCATATTTGACGAACTTGTTGATGAAGGCAGTGATGATGAGGCCCAGGACACGGGAGTGGTAGTAGGAGAGGTACACCGTCCACGCCTGCGCCATCACTATGGCGATGAGGAGGTAGTACACTGTAGACTTGGGCAGCTCATCCTCTATCATCTGGATGATGGAAGAGTTGCTGTTCTTGATGTGATCCATGATGGCTGTCATGTGGTGTGTCTTCTCGATACACAGACAGAGTTAAGTGTCTTCAAACGGGAAGGACGTTTGCATGGTGCCTTGACACCTAAGAGAGAAGAGAAGCAGTTCTATTTATAACCAGACTTGGATTGGTTCAAAATTGGAAATCCCAGCAAGTTTGAATCAAGTTGTTCAAATGAGGGCTGCGAAGAGTACAGATTTATACCCAGGTACCTGGCCCCCAATGAACCAACCCTAACTGGATACTCGCTGTAGGTCTCAAGAGTTGGGTACAAAATGTCTGATTGGGAATTGTTTTACTGGAGCTCTAGCAAAAACTAGACACATGTATAAAACAATCTGATCATGCACACACTGAAGCTTTATCTTTATTCAAACATATAACGATATATAAGTCAGCAGGAATGCGGACATTAGTGACTTGCAGTGTAACCATGGAGCTTTATTGATATTTCCCTTAAACAAAATATCACATGACATGCCAGTAGTTTAGGTAATCCTGTGGGTACCTGGGTCCTACTCAGGACCCACCCAACCCGGGGCCCTGAGTCACTCGTCCCAACCCTGATCCAAACACACATTTCATAGTCTGTCCGCTAAGAAACAAATTGCAAGTGATTACAAGGCATTTGATTGGTGAACCAAACAAATATTTTGGCATTATGTTTCAATAAACCGAAGAAACATACTGTTTCCCGATTGGCTGAAAATAGAATGGGCGGGGCTTGTGTTGCATTATTACGCTGGACCATGTCACTGATTTCGTAGTGACATCTGTACTAGACAAGAATTCCATTGAGTTGTATTCATGTTGATTACAAAACGTCATGAGATAAAAACTGTCCTACCAATAACCGCCTGGGACCCCCGGTGATGATAATGAAGACATATTAATTACCGTAAGTCATCCAATATTTTTTCTAAAAAATATATGAACCTCCCAAATACGCCTGAAATGGCTTGTGTCTTTGTATATAGCTTGCAGCTCTGGGGTGAATGTTCACTGCCAGGATTTTAACAATACTGTATTCAACGTAATAAGCGCCCCTCTCTAATTAGCGTCCACGGCAATATTTGCTAATATATTGGCTAGTGAACAATCCCAATTAGCACCTTTCCGATTGATCAATGTACACAAGACTTTTTTATTCGTGTATTATATGCACCCATAATTACGGGAAATTAATTTCTGGAAAAATATATCTGTCGTGTATAATATGCACAGACTTTTCTTTTGTATCATTTCAGGCTGTGAGCATAAACCACGAAATTTACGATCTTGCAACTCTTTCACCAAAATTATATTCTAATAAGAGCCCCCTATTTCTAAGTTTGAGAGCGCCCTTGGCGCTAATTACGTCGAATACACTTCTTTTAATGACAGAGTGACAGACACAATAAAATATCAAAGTAGGAATACCAATGACCTTGCAGATGCATTCAAGGATATTGCAATATCTAGAATAAATTCAGAAATAGCATTACAGGCATGATAGATCCCACAATTCTACAACGCAACAAGTTTAAGGAGAGACAACTTGCAATTTCATCTGTACATCGGGTGAAGTGATGGCAGAAATGAGCTTCTACGTAAAATTTCATTGAATTACACGGAATAAATGACACTATACTGATCACAGTCTACAATTTATTAAAAAGGTGGGTAGTATAACATAGTATAACAAAATTTCTTTGAAGGCTGCTGAAAAATTCTTGTAGTTAAACAAATTAAGCAGGATTACACTTGCCGTATTCGACATAATAAGAACCCAGGGCGCTTTTAAAATTTGAAATAGGGGGCTCTTATTAGAATATTATTTTGGTGAAAAAAACAGATTTGAAAGGTAAATTTCGTGGTTTATGCTGACAGCCTGAAATGTTTATATACGACAGATATATTTTCCAGAATTTAATTGCCCACAATTAAGGGTGCATATAACACACGAGTGCATATTATACGGGAACAAATAAGTCTGGTGTACATTGATCAATCGGAAGGGGTGCTAATTGGGATTGTTCACTAGCCAATATATTAGCAAATATTGCTGTGGGTGCTTATCAGAGCTGGGCGCTGATTACGTCGAATACAGTATATATGCTGTGTGCAGCAAGGCAATTGTAAATGTCAATAAACAAGAATCAACTTTTAATGTCATATTATACTATTGAAAATGTATCAGGGCGCTACATATTCACTCCAGACAACCGTAATGTAAACTAATGTCCTGGTGGTTTCAATTCAAACATGGATGACCTCAGAAGGAGATTAGTACTACAAAGATCTAGTAGACCTGGTACAGCTGTAGTTGTTTTTACTACTATTCTCTGAGTCAGGACCACTTTTCACTAATCTAGGACTCATTAGCAAGTGGTCCTATCATACCTTCTTTAGTCTTGTGTCCAATTTGGATAATTTAGATTACACTTCTAGGTAAAATTGATCGCCCACCATAACAAAATGTACACATAACAAAATTTTATTGATATTGAATAATTTACATGTCTCGGTTATTCCCTGCACATTGTCATCAGTTTTAACCGTACAATTTGTTTCATTACTATTACATCAACTGCCAAATATTACAAATCATGGCTCTTGATTATCAATACAAAATTAATTTGATGGCAAGTCGATGATATAAACATATACGCAGGGTGGAGGCTTGGCGACGGAGTGAGTGCAGGAACAATGCTTGTACGAAAGTATAATATGGGAAGATGGCTGTTTCTTTAAATATTTCCACACTGATCAATACAAGGTTGACACAATAAACATTATACACATTTACCTGCATCCAAATGTAAAGACTTTACACCGGCTCACAAGATAATAATACGGAATATGACATAGCTACGTGAAAGCTCATTTCCGGAAACCTTCCAGATCTGCACTGTACGTTCACGTTAGATCAGAATACTTTTCGATTTCTTGTCGCTTCAGTCAGAGACCATATAATAGATCTATTGTATGGTCTCTGCTTCAGTCAAGCCAATATTACAAATACAATGATGTTTTTAAAATATACATATTGTTTGTATGGCATGATATTGATGATGTATCAACAATGAAACATATCACCAGCATATATGGTAAATAGAGTGCACTTTTCGAAGATTCTAAGTTTACGAGACGAGAAGTAACACTATTACTCCCTACAGCCTTTGTATTTTGCGTAGTATCAGAAAAGGGGTCGCTTCATCAACACGCGTTGCTTATGAGCAATCGTGTCTGACCGGTTCACGAAATTCAGTACCGCGGACCCAGCTTATGAAATGATCTGTTTGTATGTTTACGCCGAACTCAGTAATATGTCAGCTGTATGGCGGCGGTCTGTAAATATCTGAGTCTGGGCCAGACAATCCAGTTATTGACATCATGAGCATCCATTCTAACGCAGTGGGATACGATGACATGCATCAACCAAGTCAGCGAGCCTGACCACCCGATCCCGTTAGTCGCCTCTTACGACAAGCAAAGTCGCCCATTACGGAAAGCGTTGGTTTCTGAAGACCCGGATCTTCACGGGAAGCTTAAAAAATATCAGAGACCATATAATATTATATGGTCTCTGATAATATAAAATAAGAGCACCCTTAATTCGATGAATTATGTGGCACGTTTAGTAAGAGGACCTTAACTGTTGTTAAATGATTGTACATGTTCTCAGTGCTGTAGGTTAAATGCTACTACTACAACCACTACCGGGAACCATTCGTACCTTAGTTATTTGCAGGACTCGTAAACAAGTGTTGGATAACCCGTACCCACCCGTACCTATTCAACTGGATGACTCGTACTGAAAAAAAGCGTATTTGTACACCATGAATGTTTATGATTTTATAATGGTTTGACACTTTCGTATTCAAACCGTCACAATATCTAGAATTAGCCTTGTGGAATTAGCTCGATCGGGATCGTGCACCACCTTCAAAGAAACCAAACAATAAAGTACGTGTCAATGGTCAGCTCCTTTATTGGGGATTTTTCGACCGTCGTCAATTTAGGAGATAAACCTACTGTGTTTTGAAATTTGATGTATTCCCAGTGTGGAATAGATACCTCTTTATTATAATTTTGAACCGAGCGCTTTGGTAGAATCACATTTCTAATAAGAAATATTTTTACATATAAAGTACAAAGTTAAGTCATATAAAACATTTACAGTTTCCCTTAATAACCAGTTCCCACAATAGTGTGTGATATTAAACAATTATTATATATAAGAGTGAACAAAGTGTCGATGGCCAGCTCATTTATTGGGAATGGGGTGGGGTACCCCCGGGGCAAGCTTGATAAGAAAATTTGAGTTCGCGCGCCAAGAATAGGGATTAAGGCTTTCCTAAGAAGTTTGACCAAGTGATGTCCACATAAGTTCAATAATAATTGATGAGTAGTCCGAAAATATTGATATGAGTTGGACGTATCAGCAAACGTGTGCCAAGCGGTCATTGCGATAGAGGCCGAGACACGTACAGACACTGACCATGCTCCAAGGATGTTATACAATTTTCAAGATAGCTGCAACCGTCATATGTGAGACTGACTGAATACAGCACTTTACGTTTAACTTAATATAACACAATAAAGACTATTACCACAGTTAACTTTTGTATAAATATTGGGGGAAAATGACCATTTTTACCACTATGTCAATTTTAAACATGATTCGCATCTGTTGTTATCACGGAAATGATTCGACACATCAGATCTGTACTATATGGCGACCAGGATGAAGTTATGAAACAATAGTTATAAAAGCCGGAAAATACGTTCAGTACTTCCTATCGCTTCAGGAAGTATGAGCTCTACCGCAAAAAACATTGATTTTAAACAAGTTTTCAATAAAGACTTGTTTTGTGTGTTTCATATAACAAAACATGATTATTCTAACCACTGACTGTGTAAACTTCTTGTTACACCCGCCGACTTTCAACAACGTTGTAGTTTAACACTAAACCAACAAGATGCTGTCTTTGAAAACAATAAAGGCCACTAAGAAGAGGACTAAGATCACAGATCACTGTGTGTGAAGTTCTTGTGTGGGACAATGATGTGTACATTAATTGGTGCTTATGCCTACTCTAAGGGATAATCACCAATTACCCCCACCAACATTGTACATGTATTATTGCATGGGGTTTATTGAATTAAAAGTGCGCAAATTGTTTGAATGTGTGCTATGAATAATGAATTGCTAATGATTGTTATGAAAGCCAGTAATATTAAAAATGGCCAAACTGTATGCTAGAATAGTGTGAGTTGAGCAGTGGGAATAAAGGGTTATAATGTATTTTTGTTGTCGCTTTTACAGTCTATGCCGGGGCGGTCGGGTAGCCTAGTGGTTAAAGCGTTCGCTCGTCACGCCGAAGACCCGGGTTCGATTCCCGACATGGGTACAATGTGTGAAGCCCGTTTCTGGTGTCCCCCGCCGTGATATTGCTGGAATATTGCTAAAAGCGGCATAAAACCATACTCACTAACTACAGTCTATACTGCATGGTAAACAAAAGCCGATTTCGGGCATATATTATGTTGCTTCAATACCGACTCGTTACAAATGCAACAGATAGGAAAATAGAGGCTGATTTTTGGTTGTTATCAACACAAGATATATAATATATACCGGTAGGTATTGATAAGTGAATGGCTTTAACTTCTTGCATTTCGCTAGCAGACCGTTAAGATTTATGGATGACTTCAGCAATTTTAACCCGACGGTAAAGGTAACAAGGCATGCTTGTAAAGCTTGCCATTTTTAGCTGGGATATAGGAGTGAGTGAGTATGGTTTTACGCCGCTTTTAGCAATATTCCAGCAATATCACGGCGGGGGACACCAGAAATGGGCGTCACACATTGTACCCATGTCGGGAATCGAACCCGGGTCTTCGGCGTGACGAGCGAACGCTTTAACCACTAGGCTACCCGACCGCCCCTGGGATATAGGAAGACATGATATATATTTGTATAAACACTGTCATTGCGCCGGGGAATTCTTGTTTCAATGTTTGAAACTGACAGGACAAAACAAAAAAGCAGATCAATGCATGTTGATAATGAAAAATTATGATGTTTTCCTGACCATCTTTGATGGTTTGGAACATGATAATAATGTATTATATACAGAAACCGGTCACTTATACATACTAGTTTCATGAATGCTTTTAATAAATAGTGCTTCATTCCACTGCAAACGCATTAAATAGCGAGAGAAAGCCGCCTCGGACAGAGGGGGTGAGTCTAGTTTTACCGTTGTAGCAATATTCCAACATTGTCACGGTGTGGGGACACCAGAAATGGGCTTCACACATTGAACCCATGACGTGCATCGTTCCCGGATCTTCGGTGAGACGAGGAACACTTTAACCACTAGGTTACCCCGCTGACAGAAATAAGTATACATGTACATGTTACTGTATAAAGACCCCGCACTGCAAACCGAATTAGCATTATTGTTTGGTCGTTAAAACCAACCGACCCTAAGGAATTTGTGAAAATGCAAAACTATTGCGCCGCACAAATTTCTTATATTTTGACCCACTAAGATAATTTATTAGCAAAAAATCCGAAAACAATAAAATAAAGAAAGTGTGACCTCATTATACTTTTGCCTAAACTGGAATTTAGTGTCGGCTCAAGTCCGGTTCAGACAGACTCCACTGTATATTGTATAGATACATTTAGTATTTTTCAAAAATAATTGTCTATACCTTTGCCCTGGGCCCCGTTCCACAAGGTGACCTTAGTGCTAAGACCGCCGTAAGTCTAAGTTATGTATGGGTGTTTGCATGTTTGTTTGTTTGTTGTTAAACGCCGCACTCAGCAATATTCAAGCTATATAACGGCGGTCTATAAATAATCGAGTCTGGACCAGACAATCCAGTGATTGGCCCACCATTGCTCTATTTCTTGTGCATGCTGCGGTTTCTCTGACTTGTCTGGCCCTGGCTTTATTATAAGCTTGATCTGGTTCACCGAGCTCGACCCACTCATCAAGCAACATCAATATTTACTTATACTCATTATGCCCATTGTTAACAGTCTACAATATGCACAATAATGACTAATTGTCGGGACTGATGTGTTCAATATCAAACTATAATACGTGTTTCCGCAGTCAGCCTTCAGCGTTAACTGGGGTCACTGACAGTTCACAGCAATATCTACTGGCACGACAGATTATATATTATATATATATAATACGAAAGAACGGGGTATTCTTTAGTGAAGTGAGAAAGATTTACAGGAATAAGTTCCATTATATATTTCGGTAGCTCGCTGTAAGTGAAATAGTTTAGACTGAACGTTTAACCCATTTTACTTCATTTAATTATATTCCAAGGTTCCAGGTGACCCAGTCTTTCCAGAGTTACTTGTCATATGTTTCGAGGTGATTTCTAAATTGAAACGCAAAGGTTAACACATATATCAGTGAATGACCTCACAAGATTAGTGAATAATCAACAAATTATATTGAAAACGCGTAATCGTTGTTACAACAAAAAAGGCAATACAATAGTTAAATCGGGGGCAGCATCTATAAGCCCTAGAATCGATGTGAGTACTTTCACGAATCCAGTCAGGTCGAAAAGGGATTCGAATCGCCGTCTCTCTGGGCAGCCAGCCTCTCCACAAGGCTGGATGACAACAGGGCGGATTTCAAAATTCCAAACGTCAACTTTCCCTTTATGTCGGACAATCTTCCTGCAGCTCCAGCCTTTGGTGTTGACTATTACCGGACTATGGCTGATTGCGGCATTAAACAACAAATAAACAAAACACAAAAGACGTTCTGTGTCTTTTTGAAATAAGTAGTGCATATATATGTGTGAAGCACCCGTAAAATATCACGTGCTTCATGACATGAGGTATGACTTCAATTTTCCCGTCAGGTCGAGTAGTATTCCAGCAGCACCAGCATTTGGTGTCTACATTTCACAACTTTTAAGGTAGAGTCGAGCTACCCCAGTAAAGTTTTCAAAAAGTTATATGGTAGGCATGTGCCATCCATATTTGATGCATTAGTGAAAAATAATTATGTCTGATGCATGTCCCATTTTTTACTGTACAGTGCAATATGTTCCAGTGTAATTTTCAGGTTAACAATTGACTTACCTTTGCATGTGTTTGTGACGGGTGTCACCGGTGGGGCAGGATAGGCTGACCTTTTGGCAAACGCTTGGTATCATCACTACTTGACAGTGATTCATAAACACATGCTCATGATACAGTCGGAATAGTACAATCGGCTCTTTGCAGATATTTCTTGTGGGTATGGTAAGGGTTTTGCGCTTTCTTTAGAAGTAGTGGGTCATTTAGGCCCCGTCAGTGGAAACAACTGCACGTTTCATATAGGGCAGCCAGATTTTGGAGTGAGTGAGTATGGTTTTACGCCGCTTTTAGCAATATTCCGGCAATATCACAGCGGGGGACACCAGAAATGGCCTTCACACATTGTATCCAAGTAGGGAATCGAACCCGGGTCGATCCATTTAGTCGCCTCTTCCAACCATGTGTGTAAAAGATGACTGGCATGGGATGTTTGTGTGTGTGTGTGTGTGTGTGTGTGTGTGTGTGTGTGTGTGTGTGTGTGTGTGTGTGTGAGAGAGAGAGAGAGAGAGAGAGAGAGAGAGAGAGAGAGAGAGAGAGAGAGAGAGAGAGAGAGAGAGAGAGAGAGAAAGAGAGAGAGTGTGCGTTTGTGCGTGTGAGAGAGAGTGTGTGTTTGTGTATGTGAGTGTGCGTTTGTGTGTGTGAGTGTGCATGCGTTTGTGCTTGTGTGTGTGTCTTGGCCATTGGCCATTCCTGGTGTCCTCTGGTCGTGGTATGGCTTGACGTTTGCCCCAACGCCTTAACCCCTACCCCACAATGTCACGCCGAGGGCATTGTACGTGGTGGTATTATTATTAGCATTCTTTCTATAATTTCCACTGTTTGTTGTCGTCGCACGCATAGAATACCACCAAGCAGTCTAGTGCCTCTCTCCCCACACCTCAATATCCCAACATTATGGAGGATCACACTGGATACTGGGTTCATTTAATAAGAGCAATATTGAAAAGTCTCCACGCTCCATGGATTTGCCGCAGTCAAATCCAGCCAATTTCATTTGAGAAAGCTATTACCTCGCACACAGTTCATTCCAAGCCGTGTTTCACAACTACCTCACAGGGAAGCATGGAGTTTGTCAATATTAACAGTTCGGCGTTCACTCATTCAGCGGGATATACGCTTCAATTCAGTCAACCCTGAATGGAGACCCAGGACCCTCTTAACACGCATTGTGGGAGACAGTCAATGTTGAATATATTACACTTGAGAGTTGTGTTGAGTTCAGGGAGGGGGCATCTATTACGTGTTTTGTAGGCTATGGTTTGTGTGCGCACATAAAACAACTGTTCAAGTCTCTCTGATCAAACCGTCGGGGGAATGGTATGGAATCGAGCCTCTTGTTATTTGGGCGTATATAAACCCAACACATGAAATGCCTTTACCAATGAATAGATTAAGAATAGTATTTACAAGGACGTTCATGCAGAATGTTTGACATCTGACAAATATTGTTTTGGTGTGCAGTGTGATATGATATAACATAGCTGCTTAAAATAATTTGTATTACATGTGTAAAGTTACTTGTGCAAAGCCGGAGAAATGTTTTATATCACATACAATGACTTTATTAAAGACGAACATCACTATTACAAAGCATGCGGTACAAAAGCACCAATCCTTGGACATCGACTTTTATCATAGTAAAATGATCTCTAAAAACATGGTTTGTTTATTAATAGGCGTGAGTATCGTAAGTGGTGTACACTATTCTTGATTCAGCAAGTATTGACGAAGGGACTTGAAGCACCTATGGGCTTAATACAGTGTATCCTTCTTGGCAGAAACAAACCCAACGACCAGAAAAAACACTATCTACTGTCCTCACCCGCCTACCACACATTCTCTGCTAGGCCTCGCAATCGAGAATCGGAGTATATCGAGTTATCAGTAGTACGATTCTTCCCCTTTAGTAGTCAACGGCACTATCCTCACAGTTCAGTTGTCCGAACCGATATATCGAAGTATAAAAGTCGAGATAGCAATATCTGTATCTGTTTTGTCACATGAAGTCAAACATGGATATATGCTGCCGGGCACTAGAAAATGTACACTTGAAAACAGTCGTCGAAATTGCTACCCCCATGTTCCTTGAAACGGCATGTGCACGTCACCTGTTGTGAGATACTCACTGCCATGATGCATGTAATATTGTCTATGATACCCGTGTCAACTACATCACATTCGACCCGTGAAGAGCCAGGGTAGAGTAGGTCTTCAGCATCCCAAGCTTGCCGTAAAAAGCAACTATGCCTGTCGTAAAAGGCGACTGACGGGATCGGATGGTCAGGCTCGCTTACTTGGTTGATGCACGTCATCGTATCCCAATTGAGTGGGTCGATGCTCATGATGTCAATTACTGGATTGTCTGGTCCAGACTCGATTATTTACAGACCGCCGTCATATAGCTGTAATATTGCTGAGTGCGGCGTTTAACAAACAAACAAACAAACAAAAACAATCACATTCGAATAACCATTTTTTTGTTTGTTTCAGTTTAAGCCACCATTATTTTATTTTCCCCGACACTTTACAATACGGACATATGTTCAAATACAGTGTTATTAGTGAGTGAGTGAATGAGTGAGTATGGTTTGACGCCGTTTTTAGCAATATTCCAGTAATATCACGACGGGGGACACCAGAAATGGGCTTAACACATTGTACCCATGTCTTGAATCGAACCCGGGTCTTCGGCGTGACGAGGAACACTTTAACCACCCAGGTGACAGAAGTAAGTATACATGTACATATTACTGTATAATGGTAAAGCCCCTGCACTGCAAACCGAATTAGCATTATTTTTTGGTCGTTATAACCCACCGACCCCTTACGAATTTATGAAAATGCAAAACTATTGTGCCCCACGAATTTCTTTATATTTTGACCCACTAAGATAATTTGTTAGCAAAAAATCCGAAAACAATCAAATAAAGAAAGTGTGACCTCATTATACTTTTGCCTAAAGTGGAATTTAGTGTCGGCCCAAACCAAGTCCGGTTCAGACAGACTCAACTGTATATTGTATCGTATGACTTATGTGTGAGTGTCATTCTCAGCAGGGGTGTGTCAGTGTATGTATCTGTATATTATGTGTGTGTTTGTGTGAATGTTTATGTCGTAGTGTTTGTGTGTGTTCCGTTTAGGTGTTTGTGTTTTAATATTTATATGTGTGCTATGCGTCAGGTTTGCTTTAAGGTCAGGTCGCAATTCTCTGTTCAGTGTTTCATCCATTAGGCGTAACTGAAAACTATGATAGTGGGTTCGAATCCCTGTTCGCCCTGATTATGTTTCTAGGTTTGTCAACACCATATCCGCGCTCCTGGGTTTCCCCAAAGTTTCAATTCTTTTAGACTTCGAGCTTTCCCCACACCAATCTGACACGTCGTGATTATCTGGAATTCTGTTCAAAGCGGAGTTGAACCAAACTCACTCACTCTAAAGACACAGTCTCAGCAACGTGGAAAGGGACATAACCCATCTCGAACCTCCCAATGATTAGCAAGTTGATATTCAAACAAAACTTTGTACCCGTCCCAAAGAAATCATTTTGACTAAATATTTAATGATCAACTTTATCATTGATTGTCCTTTGAAATTTTACATTTGCGTAGGGATGTTGAATTGATTAGTCTCCGATTATATGTGGAATTGATAACTGAGTTGCTGCATTAAAGATCGAGTCACATTTGAAATCAGTGGAGCAGTACAACAAACATCACAGTAATGATAAAGTTAGAAAAAACACATACATTGGAACAATACGTGAGCAGATGGAAGAACAACCGTACTTAATCAATACGTCATGTGCTGAATTAATCAATACGGCATGCAAATGTGATGGTTGTTCATTTCATTGAACGGTATATATGTGAATATTGTTTACAACTAATCATTAATCCGTCATCCGTCATGAATTAGAAATTATCACTTTGCAATGACGGAACTTCTTTTTTGTACAACTTGTTTTCAGATAGAGTACATTTTTGTTTATGGAAAACTCGTTTCGCCGGGAGGGATACGAAACACAAAGTCTACACCGCAGGCTGGCGAATGTAGTTTTCTGCCGCGGGGACATGAATGCGCTAAGACTGTTTTGAGGAAGGAGGTCCAGGGCTATGCTGTTCATAATACAGTGAACTACGTTCATAATGAACACGCTTATAACGAACTGACCGATATAACGAACTTATTTTTAGTCCCCGACATTTTTTTGTATATATGCTGCATATATGCTTATAACGAACTACGGTTATAACGAACTAAAATTAGTGGTCTCTTTGAGTTCGTTATAACCGGCAGTTTACTGTAAGCCCATCACGACATACACTTAGGCAGATAATATGCAGGTGATTCACAGGCATTCCTGTGCTGGTCTCTTGTTAATTATGATTCAAGCAATCCAAGCGCTAATAACAAGACGGACGCAATTATCATACTATAACATAAACTTATCTTTAACTTGAAATCGTTTATTCCACACGATAAAACTGCATTCCTTAATCCCGATGACATTTGTCACTAAACGTGGTGACCTTTGATATGCAGTAAACGACGTTTACAACGAACACGCTTAGGACGAACTGACGGATATAACGAACTGTTTTTTTGGTCCCGTCCATTCCTTGATTTTATGTTGTAAATATGCTTTAAACAAACTACGGTTATAACGAACTAAACTCAGTGGTCCCTTTCAGTTCGTTATAACCGTAGTTTACATCTCTGTCTTTAAAGATTCAGGTCAATTATTCAAAAATGAAAGCAAATGTCTTCTGACGTTATTTGAAAAACCAACACGAAAGATGCTGGACAATCTAAGTGAAATGAGGGGACATTTTGGCAAGAAATAGGCATCCCCATGGGCGCAATTGTGCTCCCCTTCTGGCATTGCTGTTTCTGTTTCTTAATGCACGTGAAGCGGAAGTTCAGCGCAGAACAGCACGAAAGCGAAACCAAATACCAGAACAAATGTAATTGACAAACGTATGTTAATGAAAATCGCAATTACGTTTTTTAAACGTTATACAACAAAATAACACATACAAGCACTTTTTATGACTACAATTGGAGAGGCAAACAGTCAATCTTTTCCAGGCGTACAGTTCGGATGATCGCTCTTTTATATGTTGCTCAAACAAAAAGAACAATATAAGGTAAAAAGCCCTTATCGTTCGGTAGATACATTTAAACAAATATTTGTTTTAAGACAATAGATTTGATATTTTATATGATTTCAGAAGATATGACTATTTACAGACAATAAAAAATGGCGTCACATGGAACGATGAGTTCCTCGATACACAAGTATTTGTTTTCTCGCTATTGTTGACAACAATGACATTGAAATATATATATTTTTTTGCCAGTTCAAACGGCCCATGAAATACACCACAAACCTTCAAATCCGTTTCTATGTCATACGATGCAAACCCACAAACACTCTTGGACATTGAATATTTCACATTGTTTTTCCAAAAAAGAATTTCAGACCTTAAATTTAGGTGAGTGCCTTCTGTCACTTTGGGAAAATTCTCTCTTCCATACATTCGTCCACGAGTTATAGTCTCTGATGGGAGCAATGGCTCGTTTATTCAGCCGGACTCGGGGAGAGATAGGAGGCTGACCGTGATGTCGCCTCAGCGTGTCCAAGATGTCCATCGCGCTCTCCATCCTGTATGTCAGTTCCAGACGCCGATCCAGGGGAATCATCTGAGCCTTTGACTTCCGCAACGATGTCTTTTGGGAAAACAACGTCGATGTGTTGGTGGCAGAAGGCGCCATAGTTTTGCGGCTTGGTGAATCAGCTCTACACATTTCATCCATGTCGTCCTCATCCACTTCCGGTGGTGCAGGTGTCGCCTCAGTCTCCGGATCGGAATCACCTCCGCCGTCTCCAACAGCTAAGGATGTTCTTGACGCGCCTATCTTGCCGTGCTTCAGTTTTACAATTCCCATGCGAATCATCGGGGTCTTGTTCCTCCTCAGGACCGAGCGGTACTCTGGATGAGACATGCTGAGCTGGTGATGAAGAACATCCTCATACCCCATCATCATAGCGTACTGAGCCTCCGGGGAGAGGAAGGAGCTGAAACGCGGGGCTTTGGGCATCTCGTGGATCGCTTCCATTGTGTTAGAGTTCATGATTTCGTCTCGTTTCTTGTTATCTCCCTGGAAGGCCAATCTAGCGCGTACCATGCTTGTTACCTTTCGTCCAAGGCCTGCGAACATGGTCTTACCACTTTGCTTTGGCAGTGGAACAGAAGCACGCCTCGGGTCCAGAGCTGATTGGGAATCTGCCTCGCTTGCCGTCTGCTTCCTTGGTGGTTTTATACCTTCGCTGATAGAGGCACGTCCATGCGGCCATTTGCTCGGAGGTACCTTCCCCTTCAAAGGAGGAAGAGTTCTTACTGACTGTCGCGTCTTCTCGTACCCATGATCCCTACTCGAATTCTGCCTAGATTTTCTCTCCACTGACGTTGTTTTCACTCTGGTTTCTGATGAGGGCTTGCTATTTTCCGTGTCTGCGCTGTCCTCGGTTACTTTGGAGAGTTTAAGCTGAAACATATTTGCCTCTTACACGGCATTCGGTAGTCGGTGTGTCGCCAGGCACAAACACACGTAACACACTGTCGGGTCACGAACCTGCAATGCTGTCTTCTAAAGACGCGGATTGTTATGTTGTGGTGGTACATTCTTTGAGTACAAAGACCCATACAATGCCAAGGGATATGAATGTTGTCATGTTATTGGCGAAATGAAATGAATAGACAGAAAGATATGGAGTTATCCAAGCGAGACGGATTGGAAGGGGAAAGGATTTCACTTGGCGCAGTACGTTGAGTCGAGCACAACGGACAGGTGACCAACGCTCATTGTTGGGTTCTAGTATTGTAGACTCACGTGACACCATGCCAGCTGGGTTATCATGACATGACGTCTTGGTTGTTGTATAGTCGACTCACGTGACACCATGCCAGCTGGGTTATCATGACATGGCGTCTTGGTTGTTGTATAGTCGACTCACGTGACACCATGCCAGCTGGGTTATCATGACATGACATCTTGGTTGTTGTATAGTCGACTCACGTGACACCATGCCAGCTGGGTTATCATGACATGACATCTTGGTTGTTGTATAGTCGACTCACGTGACACCATGCCAGCTGGGTTATCATGACATGGCATCTTGGTTGTTGTATAGTCGACTCACGTGACACCATGCCAGCTGGTTGATCATGACATGACATCTTGGTTGTTGTATAGTCGACTCACGTGACACCATGCCAGCTGGGTTATCATGACATGACATCTTGGTTGTTGTATAGTCGACTCACGTGACACCATGCCAGCTGGGTTATCATGACATGACATCTTGATTGTTGTATAGTCGACTCACGTGACAACATGCCAGCCGGGTTATCATGACATGGCATCTTGGTTGTTGTATAGTCGACTCACGTGACACCATGCCAGCTGGGTTATCATGACATGACATCTTGATTGTTGTATAGTCGACTCACGTGACACCATGCCAGCTGGTTGATCATGGCATGACATCTTGGTTGTTGTATAGTCGACTCACGTGACACCATGCCAGCTGGGTTATCATGACATGACATCTTGGTTGTTGTATAGTCGACTCACGTGACACCATGCCAGCTGGGTTATCATGACATGGCGTCTTGGTTGTTGTATAGTCGACTCACGTGACACCATGCCAGCTGGGTTATCATGACATTGCATCTTGGTTGTTGTATAGTCGACTCACGTGACACCATGCCAGCTGGGTTATCATGACATGACATCTTGGTTGTTGTATAGTCGACTCACGTGACACCATGCCAGCTGGGATATCATGACATGACGTCTTTGTTGTTGTATAGTCGACTCACGTGACACCATGCCAGCTGGATTATCATGACATGACATCTTGGTTGTTGTTTAGTCGACTCACGTGACACCATGCCAGCTGGGTTATCATGACATGGCATCTTGGTTGTTGTATAGTCGACTCACGTGACACCATGCCAGCTGGGTTATCATGACATGACATCTTGGTTGTTGTATAGTCGACTCACGTGACACCATGCCAGCCGGGTTATCATGACATGGCATCTTGGTTGTTGTATAGTCGACTCACGTGACACCATGCCAGCTGGTTGATCATGACATGACATCTTGGTTGTTGTATAGTCGACTCACGTGACACCATGCCAGCTGGGTTATCATGACATGACATCTTGGTTGTTGTATAGTCGACTCACGTGACAACATGCCAGCCGGGTTATCATGACATGGCATCTTGGTTGTTGTATAGTCGACTCACGTGACACCATGCCAGCTGGGTTATCATGACATGACATCTTGATTGTTGTATAGTCGACTCACGTGACAACATGCCAGCCGGGTTATCATGACATGGCATCTTGGTTGTTGTATAGTCGACTCACGTGACAACATGCCAGCTGGGTTATCATGACATGACATCTTGGTTGTTGTATAGTCGACTCACGTGACACCATGCCAGCTGGGTTATCATGACATGACATCTTGGTTGTTGTATAGTCGACTCACGTGACACCATGCCAGCCGGGTTATCATGACATGACATCTTGGTTGTTGTATAGTCGACTCACGTGACACCATGCCAGCTGGGTTATCATGACATGACATCTTGATTGTTGTATAGTCGACTCACGTGACAACATGCCAGCCGGGTTATCATGACATGGCATCTTGGTTGTTGTATAGTCGACTCACGTGACACCATGCCAGCTGGGTTATCATGACATGACATCTTGATTGTTGTATAGTCGACTCACGTGACACCATGCCAGCTGGTTGATCATGGCATGACATCTTGGTTGTTGTATAGTCGACTCACGTGACACCATGCCAGCTGGGATATCATGACATGACGTCTTGGTTGTTGTATAGTCGACTCACGTGACACCATGCCAGCTGGATTATCATGACATGACATCTTGGTTGTTGTATAGTCGACTCACGTGACACCATGCCAGCTGGTTGATCATGACATTGCATCTTGGTTGTTGTATAGTCGACTCACGTGACACCATGCCAGCTGGGTTATCATGACATGACATCTTGGTTGTTGTATAGTCGACTCACGTGACACCATGCCAGCTGGGTTATCATGACATGGCATCTTGGTTGTTGTATAGTCGACTCACGTGACACCATGCCAGCTGGTTGATCATGACATGACATCTTGGTTGTTGTATAGTCGACTCACGTGACACCATGCCAGCTGGGTTATCATGACATGACATCTTGGTTGTTGTATAGTCGACTCACGTGACAACATGCCAGCCGGGTTATCATGACATGGCATCTTGGTTGTTGTATAGTCGACTCACGTGACACCATGCCAGCTGGGTTATCATGACATGACATCTTGATTGTTGTATAGTCGACTCACGTGACAACATGCCAGCCGGGTTATCATGACATGGCATCTTGGTTGTTGTATAGTCGACTCACGTGACACCATGCCAGCTGGGTTATCATGACATGACATCTTGGTTGTTGTATAGTCGACTCACGTGACACCATGCCAGCTGGTTGATCATGGCATGACATCTTGGTTGTTGTATAGTCGACTCACGTGACACCATGCCAGCTGAGTTATCATGACATGACATCTTGGTTGTTGTATAGTCGACTCACGTGACACCATGCCAGCTGGGTTATCATGACATGGCATCTTGGTTGTTGTATAGTCGACTCACGTGACACCATGCCAGCTGGTTGATCATGGCATGGCATCTTGGTTGTTGTATAGTCGACTCACGTGACACCATGCCAGCTGGGTTATCATGACATGACATCTTGGTTGTTGTATAGTCGACTCACGTGACACCATGCCAGCTGGGTTATCATGACATGACATCTTGGTTGTTGTATAGTCGACTCACGTGACACCATGCCAGCCGGGTTATCATGACATGACATCTTGGTTGTTGTATAGTCGACTCACGTGACACCATGCCAGCTGGGTAATCATGACATGACATCTTGGTTGTTGTATAGTCGACTCACGTGACACCATGCCAGCCGGGTTATCATGACATGACATCTTGGTTGTTGTATAGTCGACTCACGTGACACCATGCCAGCTGGGTTATCATGACATGACATCTTGGTTGTTGTATAGTCGACTCACGTGACACCATGCCAGCCGGGTTATCATGACATGACATCTTGGTTGTTGTATAGTCGACTCACGTGACACCATGCCAGCTGGGTTATCATGACATGGCATCTTGGTTGTTGTATAATCGACTCACGTACTCACTGTCGTACTCACTGAATACCTAGGTTGTTGTATAAACGACTTACAGGACACCTCGGTACCTAGGTTGTTGTATAAACGACATACATGACACCGCGGTACCTAGGTTGTTGTATAAACGACTTACATGACACCTCGGTACCTAGGTTGTTGTATAAACGACTTACACGACATCACGGTACCTAGGTTGTTGTATAAACGACTTACATGACAACTCGGTACCTAGGTTGTTGTATAAACGACTTACATGACACGGGGTACCTAGGTTGTTGTATAAACGACTTACATGACACCACGGTACCTAGGTTGTTGTATAAACGACTTACATGACACGGGGTACCTAGGTTGTTTTATTAACGACTAACATGACACCGCGGTACCTAGGTTAATGTATACAAGACTTACACGACATCGCGTTACCTAGGTTCCTAATAACGACTTACATGACACCACGGTACCTAGGTTGTTGTATAAAATACTTACATGACATCGCGTTAGCTGGGTTGCTGTATAAACGACTTACATGACACCACGGTACCTAGGTTGTTGTATAAACGACTAACATGAAACCTAGGTACCTAGGTTGTTGTATAAACGACATACATGACACCGCGGTACCTAGGTTGTTGTATAAACGACATACATGACACCGCGATACCTAGGTTGTTGTACAAACGACTTACATGACACCACGGTACCTAGGTTGTTGTATAAACGACCTACATGACACCACGGTACCTAGGTTGTTGTATAAACGACTTACATGACACCGAGGTACCTAGGTTGTTGTATAGACAACTAACATGAAACCTAGGTTGTTGTACAAACGACTAACATGAAACCTAGGTACCTAGGTTGTTGTATAGACGACCTTTATGTCCTTTATGTCGAGCAATAGTCGAGCAGATACAATGGAGCATACTCTTTCAATGACGTTGTTTGATCACGGACAGGGTAACAACACCCAAGGCCTCAGTTAAGCTTTCATAGATTTCATGGAAGACATGTGGAGGAAGTGTCCAAAATGGTGTCCGTATTCAATTCCCTATTTCGATATGTTCCCGTGTTTCTTTTTAGTTGAACACTTGACTTGCCAATGCAAGTGTTTGTAACGGGCGCCACCGGTGGCGCAGGGCAGGCTCACCTTTTCGCGAACACCTGAACAAGTGAAAGTGATTCGAAATGGTCGAAATCGTACAATGGACTCTTTTAGTAGAGATGTCTTGTGTTTATGGAAATGGTTTTGTCTCTGTTATTTCAAATGTTAAAAGTCTTCAAGAAACTAATACTAAAAACCACCGGAACATCTGAAAACAGAAAGTCTATCGACATTGTGACTACAAAAGGTTGCCCACTCTTACAACAAGAACTCAACCAGCTGTAAGATATTCCTGACGTCATGCTATGACGTCACGATACAATGGGCGACATCATACGCTGTTTTTTCCGACTTGCGTATGCTCTGGTTCAAGGGATCCACGGAAGTGCGCATGCGTGACGTCTGATACACGGAACTGGTTTTTTGGCCACAATACATGTATCTGCACTGTTTAGGAAACAAGCAATTTGTTTCAAATCGTTATTAGAGTATCAGATATGTTTATATTAACTTGATTTTCTTCATTTCATCACTTGCACGATTTTGACTTGCCCCTTCCACGTATAAATAAGTGATGGTAAAATGTGTCGAAAGGGCTTATTTTAATGGTTTTAATTAATTATTTTTATTTGCTATTTGAACATGAGCTAGTCTTTGATCCAAGCTAAGTTTCTAAGGAGAAGTAAATAAACAGTACAAACGTATGGTAAAGATCATCTGGGGCAATGGAGTCATATCTACACCTCCAAGTATGGGTAAGAAAAGGGCTAGTTTCAACCATTTGAACATACAGGATACTTCTAATACCAATATGTCAAGGTTTTCTGAACTTTCAAATTTCAATATCGGGTCAAAAGAGTCCTTTGTCGTGCTCGTCCTTGTGAACATGCGCACCGGTGTCAGAGAGTGTGACCCGGTGATAGGTGAGAGGTAACCCCTGTGAATGGAAAGATAAGATACAGTCGAGCCTAGCCCCAGCATGGAATGACTGTGCATAAACACATCGTGATCAACATTTTACGAATTGGGAGAATCACAAATAAAACACCTGGCACACAAACGCATGCACGCTTGTTTACTGATCGAGATTTCTTTTAAAGTAACATTATGGGTATACTACCTACACATATTTGTTGTTGTGAGGCCATACGTACACAGGATACTCATTACGTACGATGGCAAGACCCGTGAAGACCCGGGGTAGAATAGGTCTTCAGCAACCCATGCTGATCGTAAAAGACGACTATGCTTGTCTAAAGTGGCGACTAACGGGATCGGGTGGTCAGGCTCGGTGACTTGGTTGATGCATGTCATCGTATCCCAATTGCGTGGATCGATGTTCATGCTATCAGTCACTGGATTGTCTGATTCAGACTCGATTATTTACAGACCACCGTCGTATAGCTGGAATATTGCTGAGTGTGGCGTTCAACAACAAACAAACAAACAACGTACGATGGCAAGGGGGGCTGTCGTGTTAAGCGCCGCTACTCGCTGTGCTCGCTCTGATTGCTTTAGGTGTGTCATCATTTTACCCAAACACGTAGGTTTCATTAAAGTGGAATGTATAACGTTATAGACTAGTACCTGTTTTACTTCGGGATTTCCTCCCACATCAAGCCTTCCCGCTGTGATATAACTGAAATGCTGTTCAAAGCAGCGTTAAACCAAACTCACTCACTCATTACATATACAATGTTCATCTGGAAAGAGTATCTAGTGATTGCATGTACAAGTGCAATATTGTAAATCTATTAAGCAATAGCCTTGTTTTATATGCATTGACTTGTTAACTCGTGTACCACCGTGGATGCATGGTTTAAAGAGAATACAAATTGCAACAAATGAATTGAATTGCATTTACCTTGTCAAAACATCAAACCTACACGTTTTAATGCGTTGACAAGAAAGTACAGAAATTCTTCTTGATCCCTCCTGTCAGGAAGCCCTACGCCCTGGACGAATAAGCTCGTTAAATTAATTGAAAACGGTTCTGTTCGACTTTACATGGTTGAATAGATACATGATTCATTTCAGCATTACGATTCACATTTGTATACATGAAAGCATACAACAAGAGAAAGATGAGAAAATTCCATTTATATACGCATGTCTTTAAGTGAATACATCGTGTACATATAAATATCTACACATGTTAGCTACGTACATGGGTATATATTGTGTGCACTCAACCGAACCACTCACGTATACACAGACTAGGTTTGATGGCCTAAATCTACATATATTACACGCATGACGAAATGCTCTTGACATACGAAGCGCTGAACTCAACCTACCCTGTTCTCACTGGTGCGCCAAATGAAAATGTTCGCTCGTTGAAAACACGATTGACTGGGCGATATATTGTGAAATTAACAAGAGGTAAATCCCTCTCTGTCAACACATCTTTATTACAAGAAAACGCCATCAGCTGTTAACTGAACTTAACAATACCCCCCAGACATGCATATTGATGCTAGACAGAGATTGTACCGGGCTTATTAATTGCTTTGTTACACAGTATTGAGAATAAAGCCAGTGACAAGTACGCACTGTCAAGTGACATCTGTAAAAGAAATACTATTTCACGGACTCGGGTATGAAGTGCGCGTTGACAAAGGGCCCGAATAACAATCGAATCTCTGTTGATAATCTTGTTTTTCTCGTTTTAAATTGAAAAGTCTGCTTTCAGGCGAATATGTTGTCTGCAAATGATTGTGTTCTTTGCGAGTGCAAAAGTCAGCAAAACGCACAAGGCTACCAACCCCACCGCCCTGAATACCGAATGACAATTATTTTTTACTGTTCGCCTCTGAATCCCGAATACTACTTATAAAATATCTCAAAAGCATTGAGAAAAGGGCGCGGTTTGAATTTAAATTGCTGAAAAAATATCGAAAAATAAAATATATGGACACTATATGTACACCATTATTGTTTTCTGTGCCTTATGATCCCCTGACAACCTTTGAAGGAAGGATAACTTATTTAACGTTTTTACAAAAGAACTGGCAGTGTGCCATTCTCCTGTGCTCTAAGATGTTGATATTGATTGTTGTTTAACGCCGCACTCAGCAATATTCCAGCTATGGCGGGCTGTAGATAATCGAGTCTGGACCAGACAATCCAGAGATTGACATCATGAGCATCGCCCACGCAATTAGGATCGTTGACATGCATCAACCAAGTCAGTGAGCCTGACCACCCGATCCCGTTAGTCGGCTCTTGCGACAAGCATGGTCACCCCCTACAGCAGGTATGGCTGCTGAGGGCAAATTCAAACCCGGATATTCACGGGTCTCAGTTCTCAGGCCAGACGCACTGTATTAGGGTGGGTGGGAGTGGTGACACGTTCTCTGACGATCCCCACTCCGACCCCCATCCCCACCCCCACCCCCACCCCCACCCCCGACTTTTAAAAAGTGTAGCACACTACACATTCACTCAGTTGGCATTAAGTTGTTTATCGATACCCATTGTAGCCTGCTCGTACAAACTAAAGGGATCTATAATGCCAAGCCAACCAGGTAGTGATTCCAGGGGAAATAACGATCTTGCCAAACATGTGTCTAACATGCACCCATCATGCTGATACATGTGTTAGGGCATGCGCCAGCGAATGTACGTTCAAGTGTGGATGCGTTAGAATTTTGAAGGCGACTTTTGTGTCGTCAGTGTATGGTGTACGTGGTTGTCTCCCTTGGGCCATTTCGTGATATTCACTGAACACGATCTATCGCCACTCAAATATATACGCCGAGGAAGTAGATTGATCCGCGTGACTTCCAAAACAGTACCATGCACAACTGTTTCCATTTCACTTGCTATTTGTGTGAGTGAGTTCATTCGGTTCATCAATATTTCTTTTTTCCTTATCTTTTATATCCCCCGCCCAACAAAGTTGGCGGGAGATATAGAAACGGGCTCCGTCCGTCCGTCCGTTCGTCATGTTTCGTTTCCGGAGCATAACTCAGAAACCGTTCAATGCAGGTCTGTCAAGTACATGCTGAACTGGCGCCTTTTGCTATTTAGAAATTTTAGAAATTTTATTCTTTACGTTTCCATGGCAACAAGATGGACTCAGGTTCTGTGAGGGTAGGGTTCGTTTCCGGAGCATAACTCATAAACCGTTCAATATTTTTCATGAAACTTTGCAGGTTTGTCAGGTACACGCTGAATTGGTGCCTTTTGCTATTTAGAAATTTTAGAAATTTTTATTTTTTACGTTTCCATGGCAGCAAGATGGACATAGATTCCAAACGCTTCTTTGTTTTACAATTTCCATGACAAGTTCCACCACGGAAAAAAAAAGGGTTAGGGTTTGTTTAGATTTAATTATGTCATAAATTCTGCAACAGGGACGGGGGATATAGCCACGTTAGTGACAAATTCTTGTTGTTTATAAAAAGAAGTACCTGTTACATAAATGGGCTTCCGCCCAGGGTAACAGAAGGCCCTATGACCTACATCACAACTTTACATCATTCATTTTTTACACGGAAAATAACATACTTCGCACTCACACATTCACTCTAGTAAATACAAATATACTGCATATATCAAGTATGCTTTGTTTGTTTGTTTGTTGTTAAACGCCGCACTCAGCAGTATTCCAGCTATATGACGGCTATATTATGTCAGTTACTGGGTCGTCTGGTCCAGACTCGATTATTTACAGCCCGCCGTCATATAGCTGGAATATTGCTGAGCGCGGCGTTAAACAACAAACAAACAACATACCAGTCTGCCAGGGCCTTGTTCGATAAACCTACCTAATCACTAGACACACCTACAGTAAGAAGACTGTGTTAAAGTTTGGGAGTTACACTCATCTTAGCGCTAAGATCGCTTTGTCGAACGGGCCCAGACGGTGCAGCGTGCCCCCGATCCTCATCCCCCATTAATTAAGTCTCCGTCTCAAAATAAAGAATACTTATTTAGCATTTTTTTAAACATCAGGTTCATATTTCATCTTTAGGAGATGTCTTATCGTTATCAGACGAACGCTAAAATTAGATGTACCAATATATATGAATTGCAATTTTTCAAGCGTGAACTGTGCATCTCAGTACTGTATCGACGTTTCCCTTTCCTTAAACCGACGTTGACAGAGCGTGCAACTCTAAAGAGCTTTAATCATATTAAAGTTTCACTAAAACCACGGTAGTGCGTGTAAGTGCATTGTTATGGTGCACAAATGAATTCCGCCTAATGTAGCAATGATTACTCACGCGTATTGATTGGTACATTTTATGTTCGACCTGATCTGATGAGCAGAGGTTATTAGCATGGTACGCTTTGCTGAGTAACAGCGTGATAATTATCTACACACAAACTCAGCTGTTAAGTGGGTACCCGGAGGGACGACTGGTAAATGATACTTTCTTACAGTCTGACAGTTATTTTCCCACTTTTCCAGTGTTTAATCAGTTCAGTTAACCCAATTACACAATGGGTATAAAAGAGGTGCTACTACTGCTACTACTACTACCACTGCGACTACAACGATTACTACTATCACTGCGACTACAACGACTACTACTACAATTGCTACTACTACTACTACTACTACTACTACTACCACTGCGACTACTACTACTACTACTACTACTACTACTACAACTGTTACTTCTACTACGACTTCGTCTACTACTACTACCACTGCAACTTCTGCCACTACTATGACAACCACTACTGCTACTACTACTACTACCACTACCACTACCACTACTGCGACTACAACTGCTACTACGACTGCGAGTACGACTACAACTACGACTACTACTACTATCACTGCGTCTACTGCCACTGCTACGACTACCACTACTGCTACCACTACTGCTACCACTACTACGACTACTATCACTAGCACGACGATCACAAGTAGTAGTACATACTACAACTAATACCACGTCTTCTAGTACATACTAAGACTACTACTACGACGACTACTACTAGTACTACGGCTACAACGACCACTGCTACACGACTGATCCATGAAGCTTCCGGTCAGGGTTGGTCTTCAGCAACCCGTGCTTGCCGTAAAAAAGCGGCTGTGTTTGTCGTAAGAGGCGACTAACAGGATCCGGTGGTCAGGCTCGCTGACTTGGTTGATGCATGTCATCGTATCCCAATTGCGTAGATCGATGCTCATGATGTGATCACTGGCTTGACTGGTCCATATTCAATTAGTTACAGACCGCCATCATATAGCTGGAATACTGCTGAGTGCGGCGTTAAACAACTACGACTACGACCACTACTACGACGGCGACGACGACCACGACTGCTACTACAATGACTACTTCTGCTACCACCACTATATGTACTACTACGACGACCACGACTGCTACTGCAATTACTACTTCTGATACCACCACTATATGTACTACTACGACGACAACGACTACGAAAAAAATCGGGGACAGGTGTGGCCTGGTCATCTGAGGCGCCGACATGATGCATGTCGTAGTATGGTGCTGACAAACCTGGGATCCTTATCATGCCGAATCTGGGATTCAAACCCCGACCCTAGGATCCCGGCACTCCCAAGGGACCATCAGAACATGACCCTTCAAACTGATCAATATAAGTAATCAACATAAGGTCTTGAGTTCATTCGAGCAATTGGTTCAGAGAGTCCATTGTGTGTTTTATACGGCTGCAGGTGCCCTTTACACCGCGCAACTGTCAATAGTGGCATTAATAGCAAAAAGGGCGTCACTGGCGTGTGGAGCATGGATCCCAACAGTACATGTCTTAACATGCCTGTCTACGTATTTACAAATTCCGTGAGTGGCTGGTGCTACCATCTTCCCGAGGCAAGGGAGTTAACTGACTATAAAAGTCCAGTTTCCACCCTTGCGAAACTAGACTGGGATTCCGGAGTTACATTAAGGCTGGACCAACGAGTCTATGCATAGTCCAATCATAATCGCGTAACGAACTGGACACCATTTTAGACCCATTTTATTACACTAAAGATCTTGATTATCGATCAAATCATCTTGACTGGGCGCCGACATTTTGTTTGAAGCAAATGTAAGTGATACGAGAAATGGAATCTGATTGGTCAACAGGAGGGACATAGAAGGACATAACTCGTCAGAGCTACTGGTGGCGCTACGTTCGGGTCTGGAAATTCCATCCTAGTTCGACAAGGGTGGAAACTGGACTTTTAGCGTTAACGCCCTTGCCTCAGGAAGATGGGTGCTACAGGGAGGGAGGAGGGGGGGGGGGGGGGGGGGGGGGGGACATGCTTACCTTTTTCGCGAGCACCAACAATGAAATACAGGGATCCATTCACATAGTTTCCATCGCTGATTGCGTCTTACACCCAATGGAATCTGTTTCGTCGAATAATCGAGACTGGTGTTTATATCATATAGTTACTATGTAGAATCTACCTACAATCTTAGGGTCTCGAGTGGTATTGGATTCTTTTTAGCAATGTTCTAGCCATAACATGGCAGCATAAATCCGTTAGTACTATTCTCATGCCGACATCTAATAAAAGATTTGAATCCCAAACCTTTCTTTTAGCTTCAGGGGGCGGTCGGGTAGCCTTGTGGTTAAAGCGTTCGCTCGTCACGCCGAAGACCCGGGTTCGATTCCCGACATGGGTACAATGTGTGAAGCCCATTTCTGTTGTCCCCCGCCGTGATATTGCTGGAATATTGCTAAAAGCGGCGTAAAACCATACTCACTCATTCACTCACTCACTTAGCTTCAGATCTCTCATCTCTGGAAACACACAACATGGTAAAATAGTAATCGTGAGCGTTGAAACACTGCAGCATGTATTCGTAAAAATGGAGATTGTTTTTGAAGTGGTGGGCCATGAGCCGTGAGCTACACTGACACATGGGAATAGCTGTCCCGGTCCCTGACGACTTGCATTCTTCGGAAGCGTCCAAATTGAAATGATGCTCCTGACTTATTGATGGTTAAAGTAGTCCCTGAGAAAAGACACAAGGGATGTCAGCACCATGCTCGGTGGATTCAGAGAAGTGGTAAACTAACAGTTTGATTGGCATTCTAGAAGTTAGTAAGTAAACAACGTCAGCTTTTGGATAACAACTTCTGGTTTGTTGCATATAGCGACGTTTCGATGTCGATTCTTACACTGTCATCAAGCTTGAGTGACAGCCATGTGATGTGAGGTATATATGCATGACATGTTGTGATAAGCAACTGATGAACATTGACAACAATGAAGTAGTAGATGATTGGACGAAGCCAAATGAACAGAAAGAATAACAAATAGCACACAGGTATTGAAGCACACGGGTAAAGAAGTCAGGTGTACAGTAAGGATAACAAATAGCACACAGGTATTGAAGCACACGGGTAAAGAAGTCAGGTGTACAGTAAGAATAACAAATAGCACAAGGTAATGAAGCACATGGGTAAAGAAGCCAGGTGTACAGTAAGGATAACAAATGACACACAGGTATTGAAGCACATGGGTAAAGAAGCCAGGTACAGTAAGGATAACAAATAGCACACAGGTATTGAAGCACACGGGTAAAGAAGTCAGGTGTACAGTAAGGATAACAAATAGCACACAGGTATTTAAGCACACGGGTAAAGAAGTCAGGTGTACAGTAAGAATAACAAATAGCACAAGGTAATGAAGCACATGGGTAAAGAAGCCAGGTGTACAGTAAGGATAACAAATGACACACAGGTATTGAAGCACACGGGTAAAGAAGTCAGGTGTACAGTAAGAACAACAAATAGCACAAGGTAATGAAGCACATGGGTAAAGATGTCAGGTGTACAGTAAGAATAACAAATAGCTCAAGGTAATGAAGCACATGGGTAAAGAAGCCAGGTGTACAGTAAGGATAACAAATGACTCACAGGTATTGAAGCACACGGGTAAAGAAGCCAGGTACAGTAAGGATAACAAATAGCACACAGGTATTGAAGCACACGGGTAAAGAAGTCAGGTGTACAGTAAGGATAACAAATAGCACACAGGTATTGAAGCACACGGGCAAAGAAGCCAGTTGCATAGTAAGAATAAGGATAAAAGGATTAACCAGTTGTGACAAACTGATTGGATGCTAATTAGAATGGTCTATTACTTGATTCGATCTTCATAGGCAGACGAGATCCGCAGCCCCGAGCGGTTTATTCTCCCTGCAGTGTTTTATTGTACGATAAACAACAACCACGAGTCCTTTATTTCTTATATGAGATATCAACATTTTGTACAGCCTCTTTAAGGATGTAAGTAAAAAATACGCTTTAAAAATATTTACCCATATTTAAACGATGACGACTCACTGAATAGAATCCGACCGTGGCAATGTCGACGAATCCATTTTGTGAACAGGGTTTTGCCTTCCCGCAAAAACTCACAATTTTCACGTCGAATATCTGTACCTTTTCTCCCCAAAGCGATTGTCATCTCTCTCTCAATTGTGGGTGCGATCGTTCGGTCATTGGGTTTATCTACTTATCCCAGCTATACTAGTATCTATGGAGACCAACTCACTTGACACCTCTCTAAAAAAACGTTGTCCAATTTATGTCATCAAGTTGCGAGCGCATGTTCGCATCACAAGAATTGACGTCGTGATAGAACAATGTTTTATCGTGAAATCAACCACGCTTCGTACTTCATTGTATACTTTGCGATGTATCGTGCAGCTATCTTACATAACACAATCAACATGATAACTTTCATTCCCGTCGTCCAGATTAATGTTTCCTGACAATCATAGCATTGGGAAACATATACAAAGAGGATATGTCGAGGTTTGTCTTCACTCTGTTAACGAGATATTGAGGTCCTTAAAGGCTCTTCGAGTGAATAGACCCAAACGCCTTTAAGGGGCAACTCCATGCACATGTGTATATGTTAATACAACGGCGATAACATCATGATAAAAGACTCGCACTGCACCTCGAGGGACACTTATCTGTATAATGGTGTAATACCAGTGGGTAGCAGCGTCATACAAAAGGGACATTAAGTAACATATCAAAAAGGTACTGTTGGTAGAAGCATGTACTCACATCTTCTGTGTTAAAATGAACATACATAATAAAAACACACAAAATTAAGTACATTATAAGCTCAACTAATTATGGATGTTTGATAAAGGTTTTCAACAAAAAATATGACAGACCTATACAACTATTATTGTTTCAGTGGGTATCCACACACAACTAGTAATGTTTTACGGGGAACCCACATACAACTGTTATTATTTACTGGGCAACCACATACAACTATTATTGTTTACTGGGTACCCACATACAATTGTTATTATTTACTGGGTACCCACATACAATTGTTATTGTTTACTGGGTACACACATACAATTGTTATTGTTTACTGGGTACACACATACAACTGTTATTGTTTACTGGGTACACACATACAATTGTTATTGTTTACTGGGTACCCACATACAATTGTTATTGTTTACTGGGTACACACATACAATTGTTATTGTTTACTGGGTACCCACATACAATTGTTATTGTTTACTTGGTACACACATACAACTGTTATTTTTACTGGGTACAAACATACAACTGTTATTGTTTACTGGGTAACAACATACAACTGTTATTGTTTACTAGGTACCCATATACAACTGTTATTGTTTACTGGGTACACACATACAATTGTTATTGTTTACTGGGTACCCACATACAATTGTTATTGTTTACTTGGTACACACATACAATTGTTATTGTTTACTGGGTACAAACATACAACTGTTATTGTTTACTGGGTAACAACATACAACTGTTATTGTTTACTAGGTACCCACATACAACTGTTATTGTTTACTGGGTACACACATACAATTGTTATTGTTTACTGGGTAACAACATACAACTGTTACTGTTTACTGGGTACCCATATACAACTGTTATTGTTTACTGGGTACACACATACAACTGTTATTGTTTACTGGGTAACAACATACAACTGTTATTGTTTACTGGGTACCCGCATACAACTGTTATTGTTTACTGGGTACCCATATACAACTGTTATTGTTTACTGGGTAACAACATACAACTGTTATTGTTTACTGGGTACACACATACAACTGTTATTGTTTTACTGGGCAACCACATACAACTGTTATTGTTTACTAGGTACCCACATACAACTGTTATTGTTTACTGGGTACACATATACAATTGTTATTGTTTACTTGGTACCCATATACAACTGTTATTGTTTACTGGGTACACACATACAACTGTTATTGTTTACTGGGTACCCACATACAATTGTTACTGTTTACTGGGTACACACATACAACTGTTATTGTTTTACTGGGTACCCAGATACAACTGTTATTGTTTACAGGGTACCAACATACAACTGTTACTGTTTACTGGGTACCCACATACAATTGTTATTGTTTACTGGGTACACACATACAACTGTTATTGTTTACTGGGTACACACATACAATTGTTATTGTTTATTGGGTAACAACATACAACTGTTATTGTTTACTGGGTACACACATACAACTGTTATTGTTTACTGGGTACACACATACAACTGTTTTTGTTTACTGGGTACCCATATACAACTGTTATTGTTTACTTGGTACACACATACAACTGTTATTGTTTACTGGGTACACACATACAACTGTTTTTGTTTACTGGGTACACACATACAACTGTTATTGTTTTACTGGGTACACACATACAACTGTTATTGTTTACTTGGTACACACATACAATTGTTATTGTTTACTGGGTAACAACATACAACTGTTATTGTTTACTGGGTACACACATACAACTGTTATTGTTTACTGGGTACCCGCATACAACTGTTATTGTTTACTGGGTACACACATACAACTGTTATTGTTTACTGGGTACACACATACAACTGTTATTGTTTACTGGGTAACAACATACAACTGTTATTGTTTACTGGGTACACACATACAGCTGTTATTGTTTACTGGGTACACACATACAACTGTTATTGTTTCACTGGGTACACACATAAAACTGTTATTGTTCACTGGGTACCCATATACAACTGTTATTGTTTACTGGGTACCCACATACAACTGTTACTGTTTACTGGGTACACACATACAACTGTTATTGTTTACTGGGTACACACATACAACTGTTACTGTTTACTGGGTACACACATACAACTGTTATTGTTTACTGGGTACACACATACAACTGTTACTGTTTACTGGGTACACACATACAACTGTTATTGTTTACTGGGTACCCACATACAACTGTTATTGTTTCACTGGGTACACACATACAACTGTTATTGTTTACTGGGTACACACATACAACTGTTATTGTTTCACTGGGTACACACATACAACTGTTATTGTTTCACTGGGTACCCATATACAACTGTTATTGTTTCACTGGGTACACACATACAACTGTTATTGTTTACTGGGTACACACATACAACTGTTATTGTTTCACTGGGTACACACATACAACTGTTATTGTTTCACTGGGTACACACATACAACTGTTATTGTTTCACTGGGTACACACATACAACTGTTATTGTTCACTGGGTACACACATACAACTGTTATTGTTTACTCGGTACCCACATACAACTGTTATTGTTCACTGGGTACTCACGTAAAACCTTTTACGGCGCACACACATACAACTATTATTGTTTTACCGATCATGTTAAGTTCTGCTTATACCGTATATATTTGCACAGGAAACACATGTTTTGATAATTCACTTTCATATACTTTTCACAGCTATTATGCCCCTCACGTTAAATGGAATCTGTTTTGCCGGATAATCTATTGGCTGTTCTCTTGCATTCACAATTCATATTACATAAACCCGCAAGGGACACTGGGTTCGTTTAGAGTAAATACAATTTCATGTTTATAAAAAATACGTTTATTAAACAAATTACAATTTGATTAAACAAAATATCACAGCCTGGTGTAAATACATATGCATGATTTGCAACAGACAATAAGATACAGTAAACTACAGTTATAACGAATTCAAAGGGACCACTAATTTTAATTCGTTATAACCGTAGTTCGTTATAAACATATATACAGCAAATGGATGGGGCCAAAAAACACACCAGTTCGTTATAAACGTGTTCGTTATAACCGTAGTTTATTGTATGTACAAAGTAAAAGGTGGTAAGGTCGAAATTGGGTTTAACGTCGCGTTCAAGATCATTGCACTAATATACATTTTGCAAGAGGTATGTGAGGTGAAATGGGGGTTTACGTCGCGTCCAAGAGTTTATAGTGCTAGCCTACTGAGATACCATGCCACAGTTTAACATGGATACCCAACTCAGACAAAGTATACTGACCAGTCCTTGTTTCAGCCCCTTTATGCCGATCGCCAGGCAAGGTAACAACAAGTATATATCTTTTAATGTCTTTTGGTGCATAGTGAGAGGCTGGGATACACATTGCACGCCCAACGTCATTAGCAAATGTGGCAGAAGTCACAATATATCTCACAGTTGTTTTAACAAAAACAACAGGGTCACGTGGAAATGTGAACAGGTTCCTTTGATTAACTGCTGAGTATAACTGCTGTTATAACTCAGATAATATACATATGTACAATATGTCTCTATACACAGTAAATGCCACAGTTGAACATTAACTGAGGGGCAAAAGAAAGTATACATAACTTTTCTGTTATCAAAAATAAAAAAACGAACTTTGATTAGATTATGTCCTTTTTTACCATAACAGTTTGTAAAAAGTAACATGTGACTGGGTAATTTTGAGTAAAAATAAATTGGTTCAATGTTCAAAGACGGGAGAATGAAATAAATCTGCAATCACATGATCCCAACCATGATTGAATTATTGTCAGAGATACCCACCAGAAGTTGTGTATTATGCGAATATATTTAATTTTTAAAACCAGTTTTCAAGTGAATACTTTCTATTGCCCGGAAGTGTTGTCGCCATGTGGGCTCAATGCAAATAAAGTCCCGTGATTCCATCGAACGCGGGTTCTAGGCACATAAGGTTCTCAGTTTACACACACATAACAGTAATAAACATCGTATCACGTGGGTTCAATATATATATTATGGAGAGGATTTACTATTTATCGTCCACGCTCTAGACGCTGTAATAAGTGCCAGTGTCTCTATGTTGTGGAGATAAGCTTGCTATATGTGAGTGTGTGTGTGTGTGAGTTTGGTTTTACGCCGCTTTTAGCAATATTTCAGCAATATCACGGCGGGGGACAACAGAAATGGGCTTCACACATTGTACCCATGTCTGGAATCGAACCCGGGTCTTCGGCGTGACGAGCGAGCGCTTTAACCACCAGGCTACCTCGACCGCCCCTGCTATATGTGAGAGGAGAAGACTTTCTCGCGGCTCTTATGGGCACAGGTGGCCTTGTCGTCTGAAACGACGTAAGTCGCTATGCAGAAGTACGTTCATTAGGCAGCCAGGAACCCAGGATAGTGGTTCGAATCTTGGTTTAAACTGATGATGTTTCCGGGTTGCAACAACATACACGTGCTCGTGGGTTTCGCCAAAGTATTAAAGACCTGCATCACTTCGGCCTTTCCTCCATCCTGAAGGTGAAACGCCTTGATGTAACTGAAATACAAACTCGCCCAATAGGCCTAAGCCATGTTCATCTTCAAGTCTATGTTCATCGTCTCGTGAAACAAGAGTCAGGACAGTGTTTGGATACAAAAACAATCTTAGGCATAATTTCACATTCAAGATGCTTAAGACGTCTTCTTTTTTGAGGCGATTTTAAAAAGGCTGAGAAGATCCGATAATATTAAAACACCAAACGTGATGGACAACATAGATATACCTAGGTAGCCAAAGTTCTGAGCTGACGGACGTTCATCCTCTGCGCTGGTTTTAGTGCGAATGTAGGCAGATAGTGACTTGGTGTCAAGAGTTAGGTTCTCCTTAATCTCTATATCAAATTGTTCCAGAAACAATTTGGTTTCGTTGGCCAAAATCAACCTCTCACCACACCTGCAAAGACAGATCTCCTGAACCTCACTTGGGGTGCCCGCTGTGACAGGAGCGAGTGCTGTTGTCTGCATCGGTGTTGTTGAAACCGACGGTGTCGTGGTGGTTCCAGTCGGTGATAGGGTCACGGCCGAACTGGAGACTGCGTTATTGTTGGTAGATGTTGCAAATGAACTGGTGACTGCGTTATTGCTGGTAGATGTTGCAAATGAACTGGTGACTGCGTTATTGCTGGTAGATGTTGCAAATGAACTCGTGACTGCGTTGTTGTTGGTAGATGTTTCAAATGAACTCGTGACTGCGTTATTGCTGGTAGATGTTGCAAATGAACTCGTGACTGCGTTATTGCTGGTAGATGTTGCAAATGAACTCGTGACTGCGTTGTTGTTGGTAGATGTTGCAAATGAACTGGTGACTGCGTTATTGCTGGTAGAAGATGCAAATGAACTGGTGACTGCGTTATTGCTGTTAGAGGATGCAAATGAACTGGTGACTGCGTTATTGCTGGTAGATGTTGCGAGAATGTAGAAGGAAGTTGCAAGGCTGGTGTCACTTGTTGCTGCATCAGTAGCGGATGGGGATGACGATGCAATGCTGTTATCCACAACTTGGGCGGTCGACGAAAATGAAGTATCTGTCGTTGGAGAAGCTGCCATGTTCTGCGAGGAAGAACTTGCCGCTAGAGCAGAACTTGATGCGACATCACTTGACGCCCATGGCGAGACATCCATGACGCTTGTAGTTGGTTCTACGACAACAGTAATTTTTACATGTGTTTAAAGACAGTGACGTGACCTGCAGAAATATTTCCATTAAGAAGAGGACAAGACGGTTACAAGTTGGGCCGAGTGTATTATTTTACGCCGCTTTCAGCAATATTCCAGCAATATTACGACGGGGGACACCAGAAATGGGTTTCACCATTGTACACATGTGGTAATCGAACCCGGGTCTTCGGCGTGACGAACGAACGCTTTAACCACTAGGCTACCCCACCGCCCTCAAGTTGGGTCGCCAATATGTGAATAATATATGCGTTTAAAGACTTCATGATCAGAAATATTCTCATGTGGGACAGATCCTGTTCACAACTCTCTTTCAGATTATATTTTCGGTATGATAACAACATATAATATATTTTATGCAAACATGTTCGTTTAATGTCAACTGGATCGTTTACGGACTCTGGATGAGTGTCTGGGGGAATGTTGTTTACGCTTCACTCTATTTCAGCACTGTTTCAGCTATTTCAGCCGGGTGATCACACTAGATCAATGAATCTACGATCAGGACGGCAAGTTGATCCAAACAGATTAGGTAGGGCAACCAACGTTGTATCACCCTAGACCGTTCGGACACTCGTGGCCACTTCTCATGTTATCAATTGTGACCAACCATGAGTGAGTGAGTGAGTATGGTTTTACGCCGCTTTTAGCAATATTCAAGTAATATCACGGCGGGGGACACCAGAAATGGGCTTCACACATTGTACCCATGTCGGGAATCGAACCCGGGTCTTCGGCGTGACGAGCGAACGCTTTAACCACTAGGCTACCCGACCGCCCCCTGACCAACCAGGAGATAAGGGACATAATGGGTGAAAAATCACATCACATTTTGATTTCAGATTATATTTTAAAACTACATGATCTTAGGAACACGCTCATCTTCTGCTTAGGCCCATTTTCAGATTTTTAACTCTTTATGTAATTATTACATGTTTTAGATATAATGTCTAATTAATTGTAAGTACACATATATGCTAAAATGTTTTAAAATAATGTTTTATTACATGACGAACTAACTATATTTTTGTACAGTCAGCTCGAATTGCGGTTTTTAAGGTAATAAGTTGGCGTTAAACATCTTTATGATGCCAAAGCACAATTCTATCCCCTACACCCATAAAGTCCCTCTGGTGGTCACAATTTATGCTGGCGTACATGAGTCTTCAGAATAGATAAATATAGCCTAACTATTTAACATTTATTATATTTAACTTATACATTAGTTCTATTTGTATAAACTTGAAACAACAAAATTATATGATTGTATTTAAAAAAACCCCATTACTAATGAGAAGTAAGTGAATAAATAAATGCATAGATTACATAGAAATACTTCAACTGTCATCTGTCGTACCTGATGTAGAATATTCCATATTCTGCGATAAGGAGGAACTCTCTGCAAGAGTAGAACTTGGTGCAATATCCACACTTGAAGACAGTGCGACGTCAACTGACGTTTCCGTAATCGATGACGTCACGTGGACAGACTCAGAGGCGGAATCTAACATTGACGTAAGAGCACTGGGAAGGCTACTAGACGGCTCTGCAACAAGTAACATTATTTGGATTTGTGAGTGGTTGGTTGGTTGGTTGGTTGGTTTGTTGTTTAACGCCGCACTCAGCAATATTCCAGCTATATGACGGCGGTCTGTAAATAATCGAGTCTGGACCAGCCAATTCAGTGATTGACATCATGAGCATCGATCCACGCAATTGGGATACGATGACATGCATCAACCAAGTCAGCGAGCCTGACCACCCGATCCCGTTAGTCGCCTTTTACGACAAGCATAGTCGCCTTTTATGGCAAGCATGGGTTGCTGAAGACCTATTCTACCCCGGATCTTCACGGGTCGATTTGAGAGTGAGTGAGAAGGGTTTAGCGCCGCTTTGAACAGTATATACACTATCGTGTCACTGGACTTTCCGGTCCATCGATCACTTGATTGCTTTTTTTAGTTTACAGGCCGCCGTCGCATGAAATATTGCGCACTGCTACCGGTAGAGCAGGGCATGCGTACCCTCATCGCGAGCACCTGGTGTCATTTTCAGTGATCCATTCATATAAGTTTCACCGCTGATATTTACGATCAATGGAATCTGTTTCGGAGACTGGTTACTTGAGTTTCATATTCAGTTCAATCACAGAGTAACAGCTTAATTCGGAAGGCCAACGCAGAATGAGGCAGACCGCAGACATACCACTCCGATTTGAACTCACGAAGACAGGTATGGTGCTGTCAAACCATGGGTCACAATGAAGGCGAATCTAGGAATTGAACCCACAAGCAGCGGATCCCGGCATAACAAGGGGAGGGAATTGTAGCGCCTGGACCATCCATGTGCCCTAATTATACGTTGAAATATATTCGCTATATGTTTATAAGAAACAATGTTAGGGATCGAAGAGCATCAATTTTCTGTGCATATAAGTACGTAATATTAAAAATAGTCCATTTTGATTGGTCAAACAGAGGTATCAAATCACAATAAACCCTTAATCTCCTATTTCTACAAACGTGAACTGTTTAGTGATTATGAAATTTTCATTAACTATATTTTTAACAGTATCGCCATTGCTTCGTATTAGAAACAACTGTGTAAGCACAAATAATGGATGTAAAATACCAGACGTAAATGACATAATAAGTCGACTCACAAATAATGTCTCAATTATCCGCCGAAATAGGTGAGGTGAGGTGAGGTGAAATGGGGTTTAACGTCGCGTCCAAGATTATTGCACTTATATAGCGACGTGAATGCACGTGTATGCGTGTGTGTGTGTGTGGCTGCTTGTACTAGTCCGGACTGATGCCGATTTATAGTGCTAGCCCACTGAGATACCATTCCGCAGTTTAACATGGATACCCCACTCAGACACAGTATACTGACTCCGAGCCGACCAGTCCTTGTTTTAGCCCCTTAATGCCGAGCGCCAGACAGGGTAACAACAAGTACCATCTTTTAACGTCTTTTGGTATGATGCGGTCGGGGATCGAACCCCGGACCTTCCGCTCTCCGGGCGGACGCTCTACCCCGCCGAAATAGATTCCATTGGACGTAAAAGGCAAAACAATGATAAAAAGTATATGAATGGATCACTAAAAATCAGTCAAGACACCAGGTGTTCGTGAAAAGCGTGAGCACCACCCGCTCCACCGGTAGCACCCGTCACTCACAAAACTTGTCTTCCTTTGTTGCCAAAATGTCGCACCATCATTCGACGACGATGTATTAAGCAATCGAGTCTGGACCAGACAAGCCAGAGGTAGCGAGTCTGGACAAGACTAACCAGAGATAGCGAGTCTGGACCAGACAAGCCAGAGATAGCGAGTCTGGACAAGACTAACCAAAGATAGCGAGTCTGGACAAGACTAACCAGAGATAGCGAGTCTGGACAAGACTAACCAGAGATAGCGAGTCTGGACAAGACTAACCAGAGATAGCGAGTCTGGACAAGACTAACCAGAGATAGCGAGTCTGGACAAGACAAGCCCCGAGACTGGACCAGACAAGCCAGAGGTAGCGAGTCTGGACAAGACTAACCAGAGATAGCGAGTCTGGACAAGACTAACCAGAGATAGCGAGTCTGGACAAGACTAACCAGAGATAGCGAGTCTGGACAAGACTAACCAGAGGTAGCGAGTCTGGACCAGACAAGCCAGAGGTAGCGAGTCTGGACCAGACTAACCAGAGATAGCGAGTCTGGACCAGACAAGCCAGAGGTAGCGAGTCTGGACAAGACTAACCAGAGGGAGCGAGTCTTGACAAGACTAACCAGAGATAGCGAGTCTGGACAAGACTAACCAGAGATAGCGAGTCTGGACCAGACAAGCCAGAGGTAGCGAGTCTGGACCAGACTAACCAGAGATAGCGAGTCTGGACAAGACTAACCAGAGATAGCGAGTCTGGACCAGACAAGCCAGAGGTAGCGAGTCTGGACCAGACTAACCAGAGATAGCGAGTCTGGACCAGACAAGCCAGAGGTAGCGAGTCTGGACCAGACTAACCAGAGATAGCGAGTCTGGACAAGACTAACCAGAGATAGCGAGTCTGGACCAGACAAGCCAGAGGTAGCGAGTCTGGACCAGACTAACCAGAGATAGCGAGTCTGGACCAGACAAGCCAGAGGTAGCGAGTCTGGACCAGACAAGCCAGAAGTAGCGAGTCTGGACAAGACTAACCAGAGGTAGCAAGTCTTGACAAGACTAACCAGAGATAGCGAGTCTGGACAAGACTAACCAGAAATAGCGAGTCTGGACCAGACAAGCCAGAGGTAGCGAGTCTGGACCAGACTAACCAGAGATAGCGAGTCTGGACCAGACAAGCCAGAGGTAGCGAGTCTGGACAAGACTAACCAGTGACACGATAGCGTACACTAGGGCTTGGACGAGTCCAAATTTACTACCCGGGTACCCATACCCCTATTACCTGACCCTACCCGGGTCTCAAGTGATTTTTTGTCATTAAACAATATATCACGTGACTAACGACGGGTCCGGGTAGTACTGTGAGTACCCGGGTCAAACTCAGGACCCACCCGCCCCGAGTACCCGAGTTACCCGTCCCAGCGTGTACTCGTATTGTTTAAACTGAATTAACTTTGAATTACTTCTGCAAGGTATACGTGCGGCGATTCTGCTGCTTACAACCAGAGAGAAACATTTAAGAAATATGTTCGTTTTCTAACACAGTTGGGGGCATTGATTTGTATTAAAGTCTCAATGACAATGAGACCCGTGGAGATCCAGGGTAGAATAGGTCTTCAGCAACCCATGCCTGCCGTAAAAGGCGACTATGCTTTTCGGAAGAGGCGACTAACGGGATCGGGTGGTCAGGCTCGCTGACTTGGTTGATGCATGTCATCGATCCCATTTGCTTGGATCGATGCTCATGATGTCAATCACTGGATTGTCTGGTCAAGAATCGATAATTTACAGACCGCCGTCATGTAGCCGGAATATTGCTGAGTGCGGCGTTAAACAACAAACAAACAAATATATAGTTGTCGGTTGTATATCTGCTCGAACAGAAACCAAAAGAGGGAAAGTAAATTTCATGGAATAAGTTTGATCTACATAATTAAAAAAAATGAGGAAAATATTCAGAAATCGTTATACATGTTTTGAGATTATAAGGTTACCAAATGCTTAGGTAAGCTAAAATGTTTGAGCTAAAATGTTGAATTCAGAGGTTTTCAAGATACGGTATTATTCTGATATTTGAATATGAGTGTTCTCTCGTCACGCCGAAGATCCGGGTTCGATTCCCCATATGGGTACAATATGTGAAGCCCATTTCTGGTGATATTGCTGAAATATTGCTAAAAACACCCAAACACGATTCACTATATACAAACATTAAAGAAATTCGTCATCTATAAAACTTCCTTGAGAGGCATTTAGAAGTTGGAGTACTAAGTAAGCATAAGAAATATGGATGAACAACTTCTTTATTACAATTAGGAGCGACGTTTCCGTGCAGGTAAACTTGCTTGGTAACGGTGTTAGAACCTTCACCGAAACGTCGCTCCTAATTGTATAATAATAATATGTTCATCCAGATACCTTAATCTTGTATATTCTATACAAATGTCATGGCTGTATATTTTTTAATACAGATGTTGATAAAAGTTCCCATCTGAAATATATAATAGGTGAGGTAAAATGGGGCGTAACTTATTTAGCGACGTGTGTGTGTGTGTGTGTGTGTGTGTGTGTGTGTGTGTGTGTGTGTGTGTGTGGCTGGCTGGCTGGCTGCTTGTACTAGTCCGTACTAATGCCGATTAATAGTGCTAGCCCACTGAGATACCATTCCGCAGTTTAACATGAATACCCCACTCAGACACAGTACACTGACTCCGAGCCGACCAGTCCTTGTTTTAGCCCCTTATTGCCGAGCGCCAGACAGGGTAACATCAAATACCATCTTTTAACGTCTTTTGGTATGATGCGGCCGGAGATCGAACCCCGTACCTTTGGCTCCCCGGGCGGACGCTCTACCACTAGACCACGGTCAATATACCATAAACGAAAGTGGATTACGAAGACATATATGAAAGAACGCAACATTTACCGATGGTATATATATGGGCGTGAGTGGGCTTGGAAGTATCTACATGTAGGTAGGTGTTGCCAAACATACTCGACTGTTTAATTATACTATAAATACTCACCTGGTAGAAGGGTTCCTAAAGAACCCAACGCACACGCATGCGCATAGGCACTGGTCCCATCAGGCGTCACTCCGATCACGTATGGTAAGAAGGGAAATGTGTCGTATGATTTTACAACAAAAAACCCGTCAGGCACACGCTCTCTAAACGTACTGACAGTAGCGGCACTGTAAGTGTCAACCAGGGTGAAATTGACAGCCTGTCCATTAATATCATATGGAGTATCAACAGTTTTGAAACCTGTGATGTACAATGTATTAACAAATCCGGAGAAGGTGACACATTTGTATTCGGTTCCCAGGGACGCAAAAGTATTTAAAGTCAGAAGTAGAGGTTTGTCGTTTTCTCCAATCAGACATCTCAGTCCCACCAGAGCTGATGTTCCTTGGATCATTCCGGTGTTGTTGGGCGAGTATTGGTGAGCGCCACCTTTGAGTAAAGGTATCTCAAGCACAGAATTGTTTTCATTAATTTGTAACGTTCCCGCTTCTGACACTACTGCCAAGAACATGTCCGAGTTGCACAGATCCGTATTAAGCACAGGGGTAGGGGTCCCCCATTTGGACATTGTGGGGATCTGCTCCAGTGTTTCTCCAACGATGGTTCCCGAGAACACTCCGACGGGTTTATCCGAGGTTACAAGACTGCCTGTCAAGTCTTCCTCTGTGATGATCTCAATGCCAAGCAGAGCACCTACAGACACGGTTATCGTGTCTCCGCTATAGTATGTTATGCTTTCAAAAACAACAGGCCCTGTGGACTTCAAGCCAATTGTCACCACTGTGGCTGCGTATGCAGATGCCACTATGTACAGATTATGTTCCGGTGGTGATATAGGAAAGGACATAAAGACATTCTCAAAGCTGGGGCCTGTGTAGGGTACAGATAGGCTAGCATCTAGAGCCAAAGCCAGGTAAGAACTTGATGTAGTACCGTTTGCCTCATTTTGAACAAAGATCGACACGACGTCTGTTGTATGTACGGTTAGGATGAAGGCAGAGGAAGATGCCTCCTGTATAACTATTGATATCGCCAACAGGTCTGTAATGGTTTCCGTCCTGGGGTAACCACTCCCCGACCCGTTGAGTGTGATCTCGGTGCCCTCTGAGCCCTGAACGTGAAGGGTACACTTCACCAGACTGGCGGACGGGAGCTTGGGGCATGCGATGATGTAGTTACTGCCATCAGCTATCCATCCTCGTACTCCTGCTGAGGAAACAAAGACACACTTTAACCCTTTGGCTACAATTAATGTTTATTACCCACAGGGTTAGAAATAACCGAGTTCCTAAATAGAGAATACTACACTCATTCTCGCCAGATGCCCTTTTTCCGAGGTCTGATACCATAGAAAGTTCACGTGTTTCGTAAAAAGGGTATTTAACGAGAAATGAGTGTGTGTTTAATTTATTAAGCACGTTAAATATGTATTTAAGTGTACATACATAACAAACATTCGTCCGATTACAGACCAAACTGAAACCGGTTGCAAATCTGGTTGCGCATGAATATAAGTGTATGCCAAAATATGTGCATTGTTGACATTCTATGTATACGCGTTAATAATATACTCACACGCAAAAGAAACACAAGTCGAGTATGCAGTATACATGTTATTTATTTTCAACAGTAAAGACAAGAAATACTAATAGGGCAAGCTTGACAAAAAATTGACTGAAGACAGAGCAGCTGTGCGTAGTTCATCGGCAGTTGTAGGGACTGGGCGCACATTGTACAGACGCCTTTGAACCTCATCCCACAAGTGTTCGATGGGGTTTAGATCAAGGCCGAGGGCTGGCCACGGTAGAACACGGATGTTGTGTTGTTGCAGAAAGGCCATGGTAGCTCTGGCAACATGGGGACGAGCATTGTCCTGCTGGAAAATGTGTTGTTGATGCAACAACGTGGGGTCTGATCACTTGGTCGATATACCGCTGAGCAGTGATGCCGATTCAGAAAGCACATGGGTCCAAGTCTCGCATTAAGTCCAATCCCTGCCCATATCATGACGCTAGGTCCACCCCATGGATCCCTTGCCACGACGTTTCTGTCAGCGAAACGATCACCTCGATGCCGCCAAATTCTGACTCTTCCGTCTGCATGGGAGACACAAAAGCGACTATCATCAGAGAAGATGACACGCCTCCACTCACGATGACGTCAATTGCGATGACCCTGTGCCCACTGAAGTCGTGCTTGTCGATGCCGTGGTTGGAGAACAGGACCACGTGCTGGTCGGCGACATCTGAGGTTGTTGGAACGGAGACGTCGGATCACAGTGTCCCGACTAATGTGTCGAATATGTGTTCCTATGGTCTGTCGAGCACTTTCACTTGCAGTTAGGAACGGATGTCGCTGGTGTTGACGGGTAATCTGCCGATCTTGTCGAGGTGTGGTGACCCTAGGACGACCGCTCCGAGGAAGGTCATCTGTGGTCTGTGTAGCATTGTATCGATGCAGGAGACGGTAAATTGTGGTTATGTTAACGTTGAAATGACGGGCAACATCTTGTACAGACTCTCAAGCTTCCAAACGTCCGATAGCCTGGTTTCTCTGAATTTGAGTTAAGCGTGGCATTGTTGACCAAGGAGTGGTAGGTCCAAGAATCGGCCACAGTTTTATACCCACTACAGATCGTGACAGCTCGTGCATTTTCGATTTCGCGAGAAATGGGTGCATGATACCCACATATTCATTGAAATGGTTCATTTTGGCGATTCGATTTTTAAGTTGCGTTTTTACTAGGGGCTTCCAAAATGCAACCAAAAATATTGATAACACCATCAGGCTTCACTACATGCTAAAACTCGTATCAATTTATGGTTCCGTGTTTGTTACCTATTTGCTTAAAACCACTTGCGTTTCTTTTGCGTGTGAGTATATGTTACTGTTGCGTGCACAAACATGACAGCACCAGCGCTCAAGATATTTTTTAAAGAATTTCGTCAAATTATGGTAATTCAAGCGTAACGTGTTGTCCATTGTGTCTGATAAAGGTTCCATAGTCTCGTAATGGCGCTTAGTGTTACGTTGAAAAACAGCTGAAGGTGATTCTCCTGTTTGCAGTCGGCAGGTGGCTTCCGTCAATCCTGGCATGTTTTCACTGTTCATTTGAATAGAATTTTGATGGAATGCATATGAAAAAAACAACGTTTTTGTAGCACACCAAGTTATGTTGCACGTGCATGTCATGTTCTTCATATTTGGGATGTTTTGGATCACAAAATCTTAAGTCAGGCACACCTCCACGGAGTTTTCATATGATTTGTATATGAACTGTTCACTTTTTGTGATCTCATCGTGAAGTCGTTTACGTTCATTCATGAGCAAACAGAGGCGGTCGGATAGCCTAGTGGTTAAAGCGTTCGCTCGTCACGCCGAAGACCCGGGTTCGATTCCCCACATGGGTTCAATGTGTTAAACCGATTTCTTGTGTCCCCCGCCGTGATATTGTTTGAATATCGCTAAAAGTGGCGTAAAACCATACTCACTCACTCACTCACTCATGAACAAGCACCTTCCACGACAGTGCCACAAAATACGTTTGGAAGGGAATACTGATAGCACCATCGGGGCATCCAACGTTAGTCTAGATATCTGTTCAGATGGTTTAAACTGACTTCATTTCACCACGCTTAACTGTTTACCTTTAAATCAAATTGAAAGTCGCGAAAGTGGTCTGGTGCGTCACGCCCAAGGCACCTTCGATCTATCCGTGGTTGTACATTGCAAATTGATCCAGCTCGATTATGTACATGTAATGTCTATAGTAGTTCTATGCATAACTAAAACTGAATGCATAGCGAATTTGATGCTTATGACTATCTTGTTTTGTTGTAAATGTTTCTCGTTTCCTCGATTCCTTCAGTTCTGCCTCGAGGTTGTAAAACGTTTTGTAAATAATGAATGACGTCTCGTGATTTCCTTGTGAATGAAAAAGTAGTTCCGGTGTGACAGAGGTCACGGCTATCCAATCAAAACGAATAAAACGAAGTCAACCTTGTACGACACACGTGTGACGTACGGATTTAGTATCTTACCACCTGTATCTTCACCACGTGGGTAACAAATGGAGACTGTTATACGAACATGTGTATCATTCTGAATTTTCGAAACGAGTGTCAGAATTCTTGTATTTCCCAAGCGAGAGCGAGTGTACATATGTGATTGTAATAATTTCTTTATTACTCATTATTTCTTAATCCTTTTGAGCACTCCTTTAGAAAAATGCACTGATCACCAAAGCTGTCCCAGAAAACCGAAATGTGTCGAATGACGTCATCTGTCATCAGTTTTGACGTCATATCTAGTGTGTCGTCATTCTGACCTTACGTCACAATGAGATTCGAATGACGTCAACAATGCCGTTCGTATGACCGAATCAATACTTGCGCGCGAGAAGTGATATTTGCAGTAGTGCACATACGATATTTATGAACTCGGTTGTTTATAATCCCATGGGCAATTAAACAACTCTCTCGTTCACACGGTCTACTATCTTTCCACAGTGTATACCCATTAACCTAAACTGGAAACAATACCTGTACTTTTTTGCATTTGTCAATATCAAGCATTTGAACGAAGAAAGTGTTCATTGTGTCATTTTAAGTACTCCAAAAATATTCTGTTCCATCTATCCACGCACGGAAGGAATCGATTAATGATTGTTTACATTTCTCCAGATCCCAATGGTAAATCCTTTTTGTCCATTTTTCAATCAGACGAATAAATGAAAGTCATAAAGTGGACAAGTCCGTGAGTTGAGATCATACCAACTGGTTTGTTGTCAGGTCAAAAGATAAACGTAAACTCAAGCACAAGCTTATTGTCAAGGTGAGGTGAGGTGAAATGGGGTTTAATGTCGCGACCAAGATTATTGCACTTATATAGCGACGTGCATGTACGTGTGTGTGTTTGTGTGGCTGCTTGTACTAGTCCGGACTGATGCCGATTTATAGTGCTAGCTCACTGAGATACCATGCCTCAGTTTAACATGAATACACCACTCAGACACAGTATACTGACTCCGAGCCGACCAGTCCTTGTTTTAGCCCCTGGCGCCGAGCGCCAGACAGGGTAACAACAAGTACCATCTTTTAACGTCTTTTGGTATGACGCGGCCGGGTATCGAACCCCGGACCTTCCGCTCTCCGGGCGGACACTCTACCACTAGACCACGGAGGCGGTCCTTATTGTCAAGACATTAATGCCTATATTGCACCTGTTCGAATTTGTTTATCCTATTGAAAGTATTTTGAAAGATCATTCTAAACATGTTTTTGCACGGATAATCGGGATTGGGTATTCTTTGGCGTTTATGGTTAATGAAAACCTTTTTGTGCTTTTTAAATTGACCTGCCTAATATGTCTGTCATACAAAGAAACGAAGTGCGTATTACTGGTGGGATTATTTAGCAATTTAAAAAAAGGCGATTTCCTGCTTCTATCTACAGTCAAACCTCGTTTCCGGCACAGCCCGGACCTTTTTATCCATCCAGACACCCCTTCTTTCCGCCGACCTTGCAGGGGACTGATTTATACGTATACAAAGGGACATCACTCCGTCCCCATAATTTCTTAATTCAGATTAACTAGCTTTCATGGTATATCCGTAGGGCCTCCGCTGTCTAGTGGATACAGTGTCTGCCAGCGGTAGGTCTGGCCGCACCATACCAAAGGAAGGTAAAATATGGTACTTTTTATTACCTTGCCTGTTGCCCGGCATTAAAGGGGTAAAACAAGGACTGTTCGGCTCGGAGCACCATAAAATCGGGATGATCCCATATCAAACAGACAACCATATATAAACACACACACCAACACACGTCGCTATATATATCTAAGCTCAATAATCTTGAACACAACGTTAAACCAAATTTCAAACCTCCCCCTGCATATCACAATTAAAACATATCTTTGCCGTGGTAAGTCAAGATATGGATTAGACAAAATGTCCCTGTAATGACAACGCATTAGTGTAATTTCCATTCCCTAATTACGGCGTAAAGTTAGGATTCAAAGGAATAATTATCAATTAATTTCTAAACAACACTCGAAACCACGTGTGTGTTCTGTCCTTCGATTTATACCTACATCCGGAAGATGAATATTTGTTCGTGTCACCTTCGATCGATAATAGGGCTTAAATAATTCACAGCCAGGCAGTGAACATATTGTTTCTGTACAATAGATATTGATGGTCCACTCCTTATAGAAAAGATTATGATTATTATTTTTTTCCATTTTAAATACAAGCCCTCTGTGCCATCAAGCCGAGAAAATGGCTGCTAGTACTATCATACATGGCGCGTTATATAAAAGGACGGTTCTGATTAGTACCGACGCTCGCCATTACATCATTAAACGATTACCATGGTTAGAAAGTTAAGATCCGTTTTAATCATCGCGGTTCCTGAAAGTTTCATCCCAGATATATCCTTCTCCTCCGTTAATTCCATATCCGTGTCAGGATACGCTGATTGTTAGTTCGAATCTCAGATTATAGGCCTTGGTTTGTCAGCACCATACCCATGCTCATGGGTTTCACGTGCAAGCCGACACGTGTTACAACTGAACCATTGCACCACGTGACGTTCAACCCAACACAATATCTCTGTGTATTATTTTCCGTTGGTCTTAAATTTTCCTGGTGCCCAAAAATGATTCAATTTCCAGTTTCAATTTGTACTATATGTTACCGTGTTTTTTCATGAGAAAATTGATTTGCCTTTGCACGTGTTTGTGACGGGTGCCACCAGTGGGACAGGATGCGCTTTCGTTTTCGCGGACACCTGGTATCATTACTATTTGATAGTGATTCATAAACACATGCTCATGATAAAGACGGAATCGTACAGTGGCCTTGATGTCTCATGACTAGGGAAAGGTTTTGTGGCTATATTTATGTACGAGGGGCGATTGATAAGTTGTGAGCCTACCTCTGAAGGAGTGTGGTACGGATGAATTCCTTTGTGGTGGTGATAGACTGATCAAGTACAGTGACATACACAGGAGGATTGTTGTACTGGACACATTATTTAGTTAAGTATAAGCTATTGACTGCAAGGGGGGTTATGAGATGACTTAAAATGGAGAAACAGGAAAAGCGAGCTGTTATCAAATACCTTTACAAGAAAGGCTTAACACCCAATGCCATATATGAGTATATGTTATCCACACTAGGGGAAGATGCCCCGTCATATGCAACAGTGAAAAGATGGGTGGCAGAGTTTAAACGTGGGCGATCGAGCACTGATGACACAGCGACAGATAGCCAACTAAGTGGACAACCCTCAGGAGCGAGTGCATTTCATTCTGACAGATATTCTAGGAATGCACAAGGTTTCTGCTCGATGGGTCCTCAAACTGTTGACAGCTGATCAGAAACGTCAAAGAGAGAATCTCTCAAGGGAGAACCTCAAGCTTTTTGAAGGTGATCCAAATAACTTTCTCAAACGATTTGTTACAATGGACGAAACATGGGTCCACCACTTCGAACCTGAATCAAAAAGTCTAAACAGTGAAAACATGTCACATCTCCTACTCCAAAGAAAGCAAAGTCTGTGCCTTCAGCTGGGAAAGTCATGGCATCCGTGTTTTGGGATTCTGAAGGTGTGATCATGGTGGACTGGCTTCCTAAAGGCCGTACTGTTACAGGGGCTTACTATGTGGAACTTCTGAGACAGTTAAGAGAGAAAATCAAAGTTACGCGACGTGGAAAGTTGACGAAAGGTGTGCTTTATCATCACGACAATGCTCCAGCACACACATCACTGATAGCAATGGCCAAAATCCATGAGTGTGGCTTTGAACTTCTCCAACATCCACCTTATTCACCTGATTTGGCTCCGTCGGACTATCATCTGTTCCCACAGTTGAAAAGGCATTTAGCTGGAACTCATTTCCAGTCAGATGATGACGTCATTACAGCGGTCAACAACTTTTTGAGTGACCAAGAAGTTGACTTCTACAAAAGTGGCATAATGGCATTGCAACATCGCTGGCTGAAGTGTGTTGACCTTAAAGGGGACTATGTGGAAAAATAAAAAGCTTTGGTATCAAACTGACTTTGTTTTCTTTGTTAGGCTTAGAACTTATCAATCGCCCCTCGTATATAATACAATGGAATCTATACATGGAAAGACCTCTTCACTTAAAAAATCCGAAAAACACCATTTTAATGTTAATCGATTTAATTATTTGCTGACTTGCTGCACAAATATTACAAAAGACGCCCATGTCGAGGTTGTTTGTTATCCAGCGCTGGCCTCGTCCATTGCAGCAGTGATGCATTTATTGTCTTCATTTGGGACTTAACGCTGCCAATTATTAATTTATCAAGCCCATAAAAGCGTGTTTACGAAGCTATTGTCTTATCAGAACTGTAGTTAGGCTATTTACTGGCAGTGACTTCCTCCCACGATAAAAACTCCATTCAACACATCGTCATGTTGACATAGTCAATGAGTTGATAACTTCAATTGTTTCAAATTGCATCAGACTTCATTAGGACATCCCCGGAGAGATTGGAGATAAGCATTATCGAATTTTCGTGAGTGACATATTACTTGCGACATCATGCATTGTGTGCGTTACGCCGGTATGCTAATGTGTCAATATTACTGCCTCAAGCAATGGCACGCATATCCCCTGGATTGGGTAATTAGTTGTAGTTTTCGCCTATAACTCTATGTTCGTAATTGGATAATACACGGCCTTGTTATTATTATTCATAAGATAAACAAGTATTGATATTCAATAACATGTTGTTACCGTATTTTCTATAATAAAATTCACAAAAGTAATGTTAGTGTTTTTTTACACCGCAATCAAAGATGTAGTAATGCCACAGTGATCTGTTTTCAATCCACAAAGTGCCTGAAGCTAGTGGTCGACAGCATGAGCAAAGATCCAGATCATTTTGATACAATCACACATGATCAGGTCACGCATTATAAGGGGGCACAAGAACAATATCTGTTTCTCTGATATATATTGCGGTAACTGTTTTACTGACTCGAACACCGAAGCCCCGGATGGAGGTAGGCATAACATAGAGCATAAAGTTTTTAAATTACAAAATTCAGCAATGTGATGTAAACTGTCGAGCAAAAAAAAGTATATTGGATTTGATTCAAATATTACAGGGGGCACGGGTGGCCCAGTCGTCTAAGGCGCCGCGATTGGCTTTGCAGAGTTGCGTCCCTTGGGCACGCCAGAAACCTATGATTGTCGGTTCGAATCCCGGTTCGCCCCGATTATGTTTCTAGGTTTGTCAGCACCATACCCGTGCTCGTGGGTTTCACCGAAGTGGTAAACGTCTGAGACCTGCATCACTTCGGGGTTTCCTCCCACATTAAGCTGACACGCCGTGATATAACTGGAATACTGTTAAAAGCGGCGTTGAACCCAACTCACTCACTCACGCATTATTAACGTTAGAACTCATTATTAGTCGGAGCAAACGTGATGTGTTCCCTGGAATTCCTGTTCTGCCAAAAACAATTACTGTAAATCACCCTGTACAGCCCTAACAGACTGTAACAGTCTCTATTCGTTCATTCATTTCGGAATATATTTACTCAAGAGTCGAGTTTATTACAATAAACTGTATACAGTGAGTGAATTCGGTTTATCATCCAAAACTGGCTCCCACAGGTGATATCGCTTGGGTGAGAAGCCTTGCAGGGCCCCGTTCAACAGAGCGATCTTAGTGCTACGTTGGTCGTAAGCCTATGATAAAGTATAGGAGTTACGACCAACTTAGCACTAAGATCGCTTTGTGGAACGGGGCCCTGACCATTGTGACGCCATTTGTTACCATGACGTCACAATCAAATGACATCACTTATGGCTCCGCTACTGAAGCTGTTAGCAGTACTTTTTACACTTAGACACTGCTTATGACTTTGGATGTTGGATGATAAATAAAATCTCACCCTCGTGTCTTTTGATATCAAATATATCAGCACTCGTTGATAAAAGTGGAAAAAAATCCTCGGCAAGCCTCGGAGTTTTCCCACTTTTATCAACTCGTGTTGATCATATTTGATATCAAAAGACACTCGGGCGAGATTCTCTATTTAAACGCCGCTTTTAACAATATCCAAATTCTATCACGGCATATCAGCTTAATGTGGGAGGAGGGCCCGAAGTGATGCAGGTTTCAGACGTTTTCCACTATGGTGAAACCCACGAGTACGGGTATGGTAAAAACATAATCGGGTAGAACCCGGATTCGAACCCACAATCATAGGTATCTGTCATGTCCAAGGGACGCAACTCTGCACAGCAAATTGCGGTGCCTCAGACGGCTGGATCACCTGTGTCCCCAAGTGAAACAAAGTCGGATACAGTAAGTAATAGGGTAGAAAGAGAAAAAAGGCAGTATACACCAATGTATGTGATTTTCGATATATAATTTTTTCGTCTTCGTGCGTGGTATGTTCCGAATGCATAAACAATTTCTCGAAAAATGTTATTTCATAAGTTGAACGTTTTTTAACAATAACATTTTGTGATTTTTATATTTGCTGGTTTAATGTAAGTTGAGAGTCATATTATTTAATTTGCATAATAATATACTGAACACAAAGTTATAGGGATAATGAATATGTTGGGGATATATTTTGTTGTGACCACTATTTCATAATAATATCCCCCCAAATATCAATAATCCCTAACCTTTTTTGTTCACTGTATATGGAGGCAGAAATATATTGTCGAGCGAATGAAACATACGTTTTTTGCATTTTCCTATACGACAGTCATACACTTGACGGACGCATTATGTTCGAATATACGCATTACCTGATAATGAACATTTTATTGTTAATCGATGTGATGATTGGCTAATTTGCTAAATAAATATAAAAAAGACGCCCATGTCGATGTTGTTTTGCTCCGATGCTGGCCTCGTATCTTGGCGTAGTGATGCATGTATTGTCTTTTGGTGAATTAACGCTACCAATTATAAATTTAACAAGCTCATAAAAGCGTATTTACTATTCGTAAGCTATTGTCGTGGCAAAGATGTAGTTACTTTATTTACAGCTGGTGACTTTTTTTCGATAATATGACTTTATGCTGTACATCTATATGCTGACATTGTCAACGAGTCGATAGCTTCATTTGTTTCATACGACATCAGCATTCATTATAACGTCGACGGAGAGATTGGAGATAAACATATCGAACTTGCGTCAGCGAAATATTAGTTGTAACATCATGCATTTGCCGTTACGCTGGTATGCTAATGTAACATTACTACTGCCTCAAGCAATGGCGTGCGCATCTCCTGTTTGTTTGTAATTAGTTGACTCAAACTGTATGTTCACAATTGTATACTACATGACCATCGACGTCGGATGGAACGTTACGCTGATGCTCAACGTGCTGCATTCGGTGGTGGGAGCAGAATTGTGTTAGGAAACATCACTGCACATCACAGGACCCCTCTAGTGGTCATCGGGACGGTCGGGTAGCCTAGTGGTTAAAGCGTTCGCTCGTCACGCCGAAGACCCGGGTTCGATTCCCGACATGGGTACAATGTGAATATACGAATTACATGCTTACACTTATGTCAGCTTCTTATCGTCCAACGTGTTTATTTGTTTGAAAATACACTATGAAGCAAAAGAAAGAATACACTTGGAAATTGGATTTGACCAAAATTTGCAAACGTTATCAAAACGTTACTAGGCTGAAAACAGAAACACCTTGAACGAAAGGCCCAATACATAGATTTGACACCTGTATCAAACACATCACCATCGAATAACCGTTTCTTGTTTGTGTCATTTTAGCCACCATCAAACATGGGTGTATACTTATGCCAGGTGGGGCGGTCGGGTAGCCTAGTGGTTAAAGCGTTCGCTCGTCACGCCGAAGACCCGGGTTCGATTCCCGACATGGGTACAATGTGTGAAGCCAATTTCTGGTGTCCCTCGCCGTGATATTGCTGGAATATTGCTAAAAGCGGCGTAAAACCAAACTCACTCACCCACTTAAGCTAGGTAGTTTACACAGACATACCGGTAGAGGGTACCGCCTACTGTGTGTGTGTCAATTCCCAAGGAATGTCTCTGAATTGCGAATAATTCGATTTATCTTTTACTTTATTAATCACATGAGGAAACGCATAATCCACAGTGAAACAGACCAACTGCAGCGCAATTAACAAGCAACATGCCTTTGTGATGAATGGCTTGATAATCTAAAGATAGGGAAATAGATCAAGACGGAATATGCTTGAACGATTAACTTTTCAATATTGTACAACCATATTTCACGGATGCTTAGTTATAATAAACTTCCTCGCTTCACGATTACCAGCAGAACAGTATGGGTACTTTCGATCGCTAAAGAAAGAATAGTTTTGCTGATGCACACTCGCCTTATCGATGGTTAGAATAATACTAACAAACAGACATGTGACAGATAAGGTGATGGAGTGGATTAAATTGGCTATTATACGATACGATTAACTTTCGAGGTCTGTCAATTCTGATCCATTGAAGGTCACCCAAACTCTTATCCTAGTGGTTGACGCGAAGAGGGTAGCGGAAGAGATACATCTGGGTTTATAGGGGGGAGGGAATAAATATCCGTCCATCCAAACTATTCAGTGAAGATTCCACTTGCGTAAAGTGTTGATATTCACTTGTTGCTGCACATACAGCAATATAAAGTACCCCCGTGTATAGTACCTGATGAGTAATACTCGGTTGATTTCTTAATAACTGAGTGTTACATAATTAAAGTCGGAGAAAAACACTGCGCATAGTCACGTTCATGTAGTGCGTAGTCACGCACATAGGAGGCTTAGCCACAAGTATAGAGGACGTAGTCACGGAACATACTAGGCGTACTTACCTACACAATGTCTAAGAGGTACTTACCTACACAATGTCAAAGAGGTACGTACCTACACAATGTCAAAGAGGTACGTACCTACACAATGTCTAAGAGGTACGTACCTACACAATGTCTAAGAGGTACGTACCTACACAATGTCTAAGAGGTACGTACCTACACAATGTCTAAGAGGTACGTACCTACACAATGTCTAAGAGGTACGTACCTACACAATGTCAAAGCGGTACTTACCTACACAATGGCTAAGAGGTACTTACCTACACAATGTCTAAGCGGTACTTACCTACACAATGTCAAAGCGGTACTTACCTACACAATGTCTAAGAGGTACTTACCTACACAATGTCTAAGAGGTACGTACCTACACAATGTCAAAGCGGTACTTACCTACACAATGTCAAAGCGGTACTTACCTACACAATGTCAAAGCGGTACTTACCTACACAATGTCTAAGCGGTACTTACCTACACAATGTCAAAGAGGTACTTACCTACACAATGTCAAAGAGGTACGTACCTACACAATGTCAAAGAGGTACGTACCTACACAATGTCTAAGAGGTACGTACCTACACAATGTCTAAGAGGTACGTACCTACACAATGTCTAAGAGGTACGTACCTACACAATGTCAAAGCGGTACTTACCTACACAATGGCTAAGAGGTACTTACCTACACAATGTCAAAGCGGTACCTACCTACACAATTTCTAAGAGGTACGTACCTACACAATGTCTAAGAGGTACGTACCTACACAATGTCTAAGCGGTACTTACCTACACAATGTCTAAGAGGTACTTACCTACACAATGTCAAAGCGGTACCTACCTACACAATTTCTTAGAGGTACTTACCTACACAATGTCAAAGCGGTACGTACCTACACAATGTCTAAGAGGTACGTACCTACACAATGTCTAAGCTGTACTTACCTACACAATGTCAAAGAGGTACTTACGTACACAATGTCAAAGAGGTACTTACCTACACAATGTCTAAGAGGTACGTACCTACACAATGTCAAAGCGGTACTTACCTACACAATGGCTAAGAGGTACTTACCTACACAATGTCAAAGCGGTACGTACCTACACAATGTCTAAGCGGTACGTACCTACACAATGTCTAAGAGATACTTACCTACACAATGTCAAAGAGGTACTTACCTACACAATGTCAAAGAGGTACTTACCTACACAATATCAAAGAGGTACGTACCTACACAATGTCTAAGCGGTACGTACCTACACAATGTCTGAGCGGTACTTACCTACACAATGTCTAAGCGGTACTTACCTACACAATGTCTAAGCGGTACTTACCTACACAATGTCTAAGCTGTACTTACCTACACAATGTCTAAGCGGTACTTACCTACACAATGTCTAAGCGGTACTTACCTACACAATGTCTAAGCGGTACTTACCTACACAATGTCTAAGCGGTACTTACCTACACAATGTCTAAGTGGTACTTACCTACACAATGTCTAAGAGGTACTTACCTACACAATGTCTAAGTGGTACTTACCTACACAATGTCTAAGCGGTACTTACCTACACAATGTCTAAGCGGTACTTACCTACACAATGTCTAAGCGGTACTTACCTACACAATGTCTAAGCTGTACTTACCTACACAATGTCTAAGCTGTACTTACCTACACAATGTCTAAGCGGTACTTACCTACACAATGTCTAAGCTGTACTTACCTACACAATGTCTAAGCGGTACTTACCTACACAATGTCTAAGCGGTACTTACCTACACAACGTCTAAGCGGTACTTACCTACACAATGTCTAAGCGGTACTTACCTACACAACGTCTAAGCGGTACTTACCTACACAATGTCTAAGCGGTACTTACCTACACAATGTCTAAGAGATACTTACCTACACAATGTCTAAGCGGTACGTACCTACACAATGTCTAAGTGGTACTTACCTACACAATGTCTAAGCAGTACTTACCTACACAATGTCTAAGCGGTACTTACCTACACAATGTCTTAGCGGTACTTACCTACACAATGTCTAAGCGGTACTTACCTACACAATGTCTAAGCGGTACTTATCTACACAACGTCTAATGGGTACTTACCTACACAATGTCTAATCGGTACTTACCTACACAACGTCTAAGCGGTACTTACCTACACAATGTCTAAGCGGTACTTACCTACACAATGTCTAAGCGGTACTTACCTACACAATGTCTAAGCGGTACTTACCTACACAATGTCTAAGCGGTACTTACCTACACAATGTCTAAGCGGTACTTACCTACACAATGTCTAAGCTGTACTTACCTACACAACGTCTAAGCGGTACTTACCTACACAATGTCTAAGCGGTACTTACCTACACAATGTCTAAGCGGTACTTACCTACACAACGTCTAAGCGGTACTTACCTACACAATGTCTAAGCGGTACTTACCTACACAATGTCTAAGCGGTACTTACCTACACAATGTCTAAGCGGTACTTACCTACACAATGTCTAAGCGGTACTTACCTACACAATGTCTAAGCGGTACTTACCTACACAATGTCTAAGCGGTACTTACCTACACAACGTCTAAGCGGTACTTACCTACACAATGTCTAAGCGGTACTTACCTACACAATGTCTAAGCGGTACTTACCTACACAACGTCTAAGCTGTACTTACCTACACAATGTCTAAGCGGTACTTACCTACACAATGTCTAATCGGTACTTACCTACACAATGTCTAAGCGGTACTTACCTACACAATGTCTAAGCTGTACTTACCTACACAATGTCTAAGCGGTACTTACCTACACAATGTCTAAGCGGTACTTACCTACACAATGTCTAAGCTGTACTTACCTACACAATGTCTAAGCGGTACTTACCTACACAATGTCTAAGCGGTACTTACCTACACAACGTCTAAGCGGTACTTATCTACACAACGTCTAAGCGGTACTTACCTACACAATGTCTAAGCGGTACTTACCTACACAATGTCTAAGCGGTACTTACCTACACAATGTCTAAGCGGTACTTACCTACACAATGTCTAAGCTGTACTTACCTACACAATGTCTAAGCGGTACTTACCTACACAATGTCTAAGCGGTACTTACCTACACAACGTCTAAGCGGTACTTACCTACACAACGTCTAAGCGGTACTTACCTACACAACGTCTAAGCGGTACTTACCTACACAATGTCTAAGCGGTACTTACCTACACAATGTCTAAGCGGTACTTACCTACACAATGTCTAAGCGGTACTTACCTACACTAAGCGGTACTTACCTACACAATGTCTAAGCGGTACTTACCTACACAATGTCTAAGCGGTACTTACCTACACAATGTCTAAGCGGTACTTACCTACACAATGTCTAAGCTGTACTTACCTACACTAAGTGGTACTTATCTACACAATGTCTAAGCGGTACTTACCTACACAATGTCTAAGCGGTACTTACCTACACAATGTCTAAGCGGTACTTACCTACACAATGTCTAAGCGGTACTTACCTACACAATGTCTAAGTGGTACTTACCTACACAATGTCTAAGCGGTACTTACCTACACAATGTCTAAGCTGTACTTACCTACACAATGTCTAAGCGGTACTTACCTACACAATGTCTAAGCGGTACTTACCTACACAATGTCTAAGCGGTACTTACCTACACAATGTCTAAGCGGTACTTACCTACACAATGTCTAAGCGGTACTTACCTACACAATGTCTAAGCGGTACTTACCTACAAGAAGCGAGAGCCAGACATAACCACACACTGAGTCGGTCGATTTCCAAGTCATCTGAAACACATACAAGTAAGGTCAGTGCTGTCGAGATATTTATACCATGATTCGGTGGAGAGTACGACATCTTACACTATTGCAGGCTGTTAGATAATCGGAAATAATGCTTTTTTTGAATGAATATGTAATTTACTACATGACCGGCTCTGTGGCGTCGGGTCTAAAGAAAGATCATCATACATGATGACTGTCATGAACATTACTTATGTAATCCAAAACATCATACACAATATAAGGAATGCCGGGAACAGTTCATTAATATCACAAACGGCATCATCATGAATATTACAATATCATGATTGTCTTAAGTATGACAATCTGAAGCAATACCATTTGCAATTTAATGAACACCTTTTATAGCACAATAGGAAGCGATATTAGTCAAATACATTTCAAGTATTGAAAACAATTTTTGCGTCCAATATCATAATAAACGACCCGTGAAGATTCCGGGGTAGAATAGGTCTTCAGCAAACCATTCTTGCCGTAAAAGGCGACTATGCTTGTCGTAAAAGGCGACTAACGGGATCGGGTGGTCTGGCTCGCTGACTTGGTTGATGCATGTCATCGATCCCAATTGCGTGGATCGATGCTCATGATATCAATCACTGGATTGTCTGGTCCAGACTCGATTATTTACAGACCGCAGTCATATAGCCGGAATATTGCTGAGTGTGGCGTTAAACAACAAACAAACAAACAATAATAAACATGAGCACCTTTGACAAATGACAAAAAGGAAAGCAAGAAGGCCACCAATGATTGTGTTCAGTGTTCACAAAACTCATGAGTAAAGACATTTTTGATTAACGCTACTTTCTCGATGATGGATCGTCCTTCGCTGTTCAGTGTTGCCTGCTTTAAGCATGGATCCTATTTTCGTGTTTTCGAAACTCAGATTGGCTCTGACGATGATTCTTGGTGTCAGCACCATACCCGTGCTCAAATTTCACCAAAGTGGTAAAAGTCGCGCTTTCCCGACATCATGAGTGAGTGAGTGGGTGAGTGAGTATGGTTTTACGCCGCTTTTAGCAATATTCCAGCAATATCACGGCGGGGGACACCAGAAATTGGCTTCACACATTGTACCCATGTCGGGAATCGAACCCGGGTCTTCGGCGTGACGAGCGAACGCTTTAACGACTAGACGTCCCGACCCGACCCCCCCCCCCCCCGTCATCATGAGCTGACGCCATGTAATATCTGAAGTACTGATCAAAGCGGCGCAAGACCAAACTCACTCACTCACTCACTGACCGGGGGCACGGGTGGCCCAGTCGTCTAAGGCGCCGCGTTTCGCTGTTCCGAGTTGCGTCCTTTGGCACGCCAGAAACCTATGATTGTGGGTTCGAATGCCAGTTCGCCCCGATTATGTTTGTAGGTTTGTCAGCACCATACCCGTGCTCGTGGGTTTCACCGAAGTGGTAAACGTCTGAGACCTGCATCGCTTCGGGCTTACCTCCCACATAAAGCTGACACGCCGCGATATAACTGGAATACAGTTAAATCCAACTCACTCACAGACCACATGGATCTTATCTTCAACAACCGCCTTGCAGCATTGTCATGTCACACGTACGCCAGTCATGACTTATACCCCCATCACACCAAACTAGTTCTCAATACGTTCGTGAAAATGTTGTCGAACGGCTCCAACTGTGTATGAACGTAGTGGACGTAGTAGCAACTATTGACAGTCTTTTTACGAATTCATTGACGGGCTCGGACGGGGAGGGTGCTCTAGAACTTTTATTCTGCTCAAAATTTTATCCCGTCCATCCCGTTCTGCAATTAGTCGGATTGACAACGTACTCAAAATGAGAAAGACGTATTACGAACGGAATTGCCGTACTTCGAACCTACTAGGGACGTGTTACGACGCGTTGCAGTCGGGCATAAATTTCAGTGTGCACACCGACCGGGTCGACTTCCCTTTGGAGGCATGATGGGTATAGCTCGGAGCCCTGAACTTGACTGAAGACTGGCTACAACGCGCTCGGTATCCATAGGAGTCGGACCAGGACGCGAATACACACGCACTTGGGACGACATGAGGACGTACTGCGAACGAGTTGATCGGGTTAAGAATTAGTTAGAACTGGTATGGACGTTTTGTGAACGAGATAGAACGAGGTTGGACTGGTTAAGAACGGGTTGAGAACGGCTACGGACGTGCTCGAACTGCTTCGAAACGTTGTCGGGATGAGGTGAACGGGCACTTTTACACGATCTGAACTGGATACAAACGGACTGCAGACTGGCCAAGAACGAGAAAAGAACGATATAGACGTATTGAGGACTGCTTATGAACAAACTAGCATCGTATTTTACCACAAACTACGCGTTCTACCGTGATCACAGCCCGTTCTAGTATTTTTTTAGAACGCGGTAGAACGGGATAGAACTACTGTGGTGTGATGGTAGCATTACTCAGTTCATTATAAGGGGCTGGTGCACAGTACCTAGCTGTGATCAGTTTCGAAGTGTGCTGTGCGTGTCTCGCCGTGCTGGACAGCCTAATGATGCATCTGCTAACACAGCTACAGGCGTCTCAAAGGGCCCATATTCCTAGACCATGGCGTGGTCCAGTGGTAGAGCGTCCGCCCGGAGAGCGGCAGTTCCGGGGTTCGATCCCCGGCCGCGTCATACCAAAAGACGTTTAAAGATGGTACTTGTTGTTACCCTGTCTGGCGCTCGGCATTAAGGGGCTAAAACAAGGACTGGTCGGCTCGGAGTCAGTATACTGTGTCTGAGTGGGGTAAACTGCGGCATGGTATCTCAGTGAGCTAGCACTATAAATCGGCAACAGTCCCGACTAGTGCAAGCAGCCACACACACACGTGCATGCACGTCGATATATAAGTGCAATAATCTTGGACGCCACGTTAAACCCAATTTCACCTCACCTCACCTAGACCATGGCGGTCGTAGATGTTTTCCTTGGGGCAACTGTATGGCAACATTAACCGCCGCTTATGATTGGTGCTTTCAGTAACGCATTATATATAATTAGCAATGAATATATGTTTCTTAAACACCTGGTGTCATCTTAATAGGGGCATAAGCTGCCATGAAATTGCCGCTTCTATTTGATTTAAACTTAAATTGCATGTTCTTTTCGTGTAAAATAAACATATTTGCTGCTAAACTGCATATGTTCTCGTTTTTCCCTTCATTGACAGACGCGTTAAAATACTGTGCTACCAACAAGGCTTCTCTATCCTGATAATTCTTGTAATGCTTTGAGTATAGTGTATGAAGTCTAGCGCATTTTTAATACCCATTCTTCTTCTGACTACTACTACTACTACTACTACTACTACTACTACTACTACTACTACTACTACTAATCAGCTCAGGGCCCTTGTCCCAAGACAGCGAATGGGACTTCTCCCAGGAAGCGCTGATTAGTCAAACCCGCCCAGAACTTTCCGGAGAATGTGAAGACTTCCCAACACTGCAGCCCTCTACATTACCCAGATTGTCAGAAGGGCTGCATTCCTGGTAGCAAACCCGGGTATTCCACAAATGTCAGTCAACAGATTGGGAAGTACCAAACCTAAGGCCCTGAGAACAATGGGGAGTCGAACAACTTGGTACTTGGGATGCAAGCGTGACATTTCGAAGGCGAGGTCTGCATATTTGCCATGTTTTTCCTGAATCTTGTCAATTACATGAGTGTCAAAAGGGACAGAAAAGTTAATAATATAAATGATTTCATTGGATTTATCAAAAAGGACAAGATCACTTTTGTTGGCCTGGATACGTCTGATGATGTATACGGGCCTATTCCAAAGAATTTTGTATTTATCATTTTCAATGACGCCCTCTACATATTCTTGGACGAACCAAGGATGTACCTCTGTGTCAAAACCACATGAATTGCGAAGACGGTAATAAAATGATCGAGCCACTCCATCATGTAGCTTAAGATTCTGTGTTTGTGCCAAAGCTGGGCATCCACTTACAATGTGTTGGACAGTCTCATTAAATGCATTGCATAATCTACATTTCATATTTACATTTTGATGCAAAATCACACATTGACGGTTTCGAGTGGGAAGTGACTGGTCCTGAGCAGCAAACAGAAAGCCGTCTGTTTCACTTTTCAGGCCAGCCGACTTAACCGAAGCGAAGGACTCTGCAGGGTTACTGATCTTCTCAACACACTGCACATAACTCGCTGTAGTGGTCGTTCAGATTGCCTCTCCTTGAAAACCTGAGTCCCGGCCGATTTGATATGATACTTCGCTTGGTTTACACTCATTTCACTACCGTCCAGCAGTACAGAACCATCAACAATCAACACTGACATAGAGATTATGTCCCACATCCTTGGCTCGTTTACGAAAACTGTGGAATACCTTGTTTTCATCATGAGTCTTGACATGCTTCACAATGTGTGCAAAAGTGCACACACAATTCTATCATGAAGAGCCCCAACGTTAATCAAACCACCCCCTCCCATTATGATTGGTAAATATAAGTGATTGAGGGAAGAGCGTGGATGGAGGGATCTATTGTCTGACATGATTGTTCGTGTGAGGGTGTCAATTCCCTAAATTTCTTGTTTCGTCTAATCAACAACACCAAAAGAATATGAAAGGACGGGTACAGCATAAATATTTGTGACTTTAATTTTATTGCGAGCGTTCAGCTCTGAACTCCAGATTTTTTTCACCTTACATTTGTACTCTTCCCTAAGTCTTTCCTTGATATGGGCATTCTGGAGTACGTATCCTCCCTCTTCTACCTTGCCACGTTTCAGATGTTGTTGTTGGTTTGTTGTTTAACGCCGCACTCCAGCAATATTCCAGCTATATGACGGAGGTCTGTAAATAATCGAGTCTGGACCAGTCAATCCAGTGATTTATATCATGGGCATCGATCCACGCAATTGGGATCGATGATATGCATCAACCAAGTCAGTGAACCTGACCACCCGATCCCGTTAGTCGCCTTTTTACGACAAGCATAGTCGCCACTTACGGCAAGCATGGGTTGCTGAAGACCTATTCTACCCCGGAATCTTCACGGGTCCCACGTTTCAGATGAAAAATGTTGCATTTGTCGAGTCCAAAGGACATGCCGATATCATCAGAAGAGTAGAAGAGGACTTGACAACGAGAATCTGGTTTCTTAGTGTGGATCCATTGGCAATAAGTTCAAGGTCATCCACGTAAATTATAATAATAATAATAATAATAATAATAATAATAATAATAATAATAATAATTATGCTCTCTCCTATACGAGGTGCAGGGAATTTATTCCTTTCAGAAAAAAGTCAGGAGACATCATTAATTCTCAAAATCCATTGGCAGGTATTTTTCTGAAACCGAAGGCGTGCTTTTAACCAGTTATATCAATCAGCACGAGTCGTCGGTGGATATTGATCTGGCGTGCAGGTACAACTGATAATTCCAGTCTAACATGTCGCCTCAGGATTGTTAACAACATAATAAAAATGTCGTGTTTCACGTGAGTGGTTCTCATTTGACAACTTTTTCGTGAAGCTTCGTAAATAAAGAAAGCTTCACGTGCCAGACAGAGACAGTCACTTTAACGTGAAAGGTTTGATAAACGCTTGTTTGTTTCCGTTCAACGATGCTCATCGTGAAACTCGTCTCCAGGAACACGACAGAAAAGCCCACGTGCTGTACATGTCATTGATCTTAAGAATGATCAAGATGCGTATATAAAAAATAGAATAAAGTATTCACACAACACCAGATGTATCAAAACGCAGCACAGAATATCGAAGCACAACGCACATGAATTAGCAACATAACAGATTCCGTAAAGATCCGGTTTAGAATTGGTCTTCAGCATCCCATCCTTGTAAGAGGCGACTAACGTGATCGGATGGTCATGCTAGCTGACTTGGTTGTTGTCATCGTATCCCTATTGCTTAGATCGAGACTCATAACGTCAATCACTGGATTATCTGGTCTACATGAGAGCGCAAAGAGAGCTTGTTGTGCATCACCCCCCGCGACTTCCCGTGACGTCTGATTCAATTATTCTTGAATTTGAAATATTATTGAATTTATAATTATGTATTAATAAATTAATATTATGTATTGACCATAATTCTGGCAATATAATGTCTTATGGACATGCTGACCTCGGTCAATATAAGTTTCTTGGGTCCATACAACATGATGCTGCCCTCATGAATGGTCAATAATTGATAATTATCATACAGTGATTAGTGTTATCGATGCGATAAACCACGCAGATAAACTTGGCATCACGATCCGATAAATGAGGTCATCTAGCAGGAACAACTGTCGGGCTCCATATATACATGTAGATGCAAAGCCTTCTTTCACAATAAAGGGGGGTCGTGTAGCCCAATGGTTAAAGCGTTTGCTCCTCACACCGAAAACCCGGGTTCGATTCCCGACATGGGTACAATAAAGCCCATTCTCTTGTCCTCCGCCGTGATATTGCTGGAATATTGCTAAACGCGGCGTAAAACCACACTCACTCACTTTGTCAATAAACTATTGACTAGATCCCCATATGCTTGAAAAGGGGCCTCCATCTGTGCCACCATGTTTCTGTAGACAAATGATATATATGGCAGATCACTCCAATATTGTAGTCAAACACAGGTACTAAAGCTTCTTCCATGAGTAAAATTACGTCTGCAACAATGATTATTGTAAGAATGACATTATATAATATTTGGTTGGTTTGTTGTTTAACGCCGCGTTCAGCGATTCCAGCTATATGACGGCGGTCTGTAAATAATCGAGTCTGGACCAAACAATCCAGTGATTAATATCATGAGCATCGATCCACGCGATTGGGATCAATGACATACATCAACCAAGTCAGCGAGCCAGACCACCCGATCCCGTTACTCGCCTTTTTACGACAAGCATAGTCGCCTTTTACGCCAAGCATGGGTTGCTGAAGACCTATTCTACCCCGGAATCTTCACGGGTCCATTATATAATAAAGAGACTATTTCAGTCGTGTGCTTCAGTAGTTGAGTACGGTAAATATCACATGATTCGATTTACAATCTTTTTTAACACAATTTGTATTCCTAATACAGTATACTACGTTTATAACGAACACGCTTATGACGAACTGACGGATATAACAAACTGGTTTTGGCCCCGTCCAATTGCTGTATTTATGTTGTAAATAATTATGCTTTTAACGAACTACGGTTATAACGAACTAAACTTTATGGTCACTTTGAGTTCGTTATAACCGTAGTTTACTGTATATGATATTCACTATACCGAAACACAAATAATCTCTATTTCTGAAGAAACCATTACCATAGAAAAACTTGTAATGGCAAAAGTACCCTAACACTTCAATATCGATAGAAACAAGTAATTATTACATGTGTTTATTGCACATTGCTCTTAAGAAAAAGACAGAGAAATACTACAAACGTCTCGCGCACCTGTTACAAAGGTTATTTGTTCAGAGAAAGTCAAGTAGATCAGGAGTTTTAGGTGCAAATATGAACCGCAAACATTTATTTGCATTCGTATAATCTGTACATAGCCACATAATCCGTAAATCATCATATGGATAAATAAAAACGACAAAACCTTATTCACAATCATAAAAAAGAGTCCAGTTTACGATACCAACTATATCAACAGTATTTGTTTCTGAATCACTATCAAAATCCAGGTGTTTCCGAAAAGATGGGCGTATCCTGTCCCTACAGTGGCACTCGTCACAAACGCATTAAAGGCAAGTCAATTATACGCCTGAAAACAACCAACAATAACATAAGCTACAAGTCAAAATACGGGTGTGTCCATCAGTATATTTGAGAATACATGTCCATTTTCAGCAAATAATTTTAAACTTTAACGTTATTTCCGCAATGACTGTGTTTGTGGATTAGCAACATACATTCAGCAATATTCATCCCCCAATCCCTGGTATTATTTGACCACCAAGAGTTTTGATGTTTAATGTAAAAGTTCACGATAAACATAATGATCTTTATGTAGTTTATGTAAGTTTGCATAATGGAAACAATAGTCAAAGTTTACGGTACCTTTTCTGGTTTGTTGCTTCCGATAGCAACTGTTTCCCGACCCGTCGATACTTCTTCCCTCCTCAAGAATAACACAAAACGATTAGCTGTTAACAAAACAAATGTCACTCGTATCAGTCAACATGCTCTGGCTATCCTCTTTTGAAACAAGAAATGTTAGCCCTTAATTTTGTTATTGAAACAAGTTATCGAAGTCGTTGTTTCTCCTTAAGACCTCATCACAAAGCCAATGTTGTTTTCTCGATTGGTCATCTAAACAGGACTTGAAATGGCCTCATAACGATCATCAACTGTCTCTTCATTCACCGACACTTTCCACACGTCTGACAGTAGCTATCACATTGACTAACGGTTTCTAAAATGAAGCATTTCACTGCATAACAGGATGCTAGACAATCCCAAAGGAGCTTCCGTCACGCTTGGCTGTCAGCTTAGTCTCATGCCCTCTGAAACATCACTGTGGGCCAGGCGCTGGTACACAGTGCTGGTATCGATTGCCAGACTCGGGACTGGATGCTGTTGGATAGATGCAACTCTGTACATTATATATTACGTACAGGCCTATGACGATAGGACCTTCGCAATGGTAAGCTTCAGAATATAATCTGAAACCCACAGGGCAGTGCGTTCCCAACTAGGATGGCACCATAAATAATGACTGTCACAAACACCGAGCCTTCAGATGACTCTACTGGGGGTTACGTTTCGCTGGAATAAAGACGTGGTGTGTCTGAAAACAAAACATTTAAATTCGTATGTTCAGAATATGTACGGTTTAACGCTTTTTGATCCGCGTGTGAGCTTAATAGGGCTTTCGAAGCCACATCCACAGGATGAAAGCAAGCGTTATGCAAAGAAGAAACCTTATTGATATACGTTAGATTCCGATCACTGCCTTAGTCTCAAATCACCTGATACAGCATATTCCTGATAAGTGCTGTGGACCAATATGATGTATGCTCTTGTACCTGTAGCATTAGGCACTGGGCAACATGAATAAAGAAAAAAGCGCCCAAACTCTTTCCATGGCCATGAGTAATCTTTGCTAAAAGCAGAGTCCGTTGTACCATTCCGGCCATGTCATGAACATCTGTTTATGAATCACTATCAAATAGTGATGATGCAAGGAAATGGCTTAAAAGTGAGCGTATCCTGCCCCACCACTGGCACTCGTCACAAACACATGCAAAGGCAAGTTAAATGTTCATCTGAACAAACACTTGAACATAGGGCACATGCTTGAAGTATACATTCATGAGGCTGATGAAGTTAAGCAGCTTACCAAGAATATGTTGTATATTTTACCTTTTGTTTAATTTCAAAAATTTCATTCAACAATTTCCAAGACAGTGTAGTCAGTTTTAATTTCATGGTGTATCTTAGGTTCGAGAGATATATAGTTCCGATTGATTTTATGAAACAGTAATAAACTTGGTAACATAATGCAACAAACTAGAGTACAATTGAGTCATGCCAAACTTTATGCCATGGAACGATCTTGGAATAACTGAAAATGACTAAGAAAAAAGACAAATCAGTCGTTTTTGGCAGGAAAACAGTTATTCTGTATGTAAAGACATTTCCATATTGACATTCTTGATATATGCAAATATCCGATTTGTCCAACTTAACATGATACAATGTAACCACTGTAACGTGATGTCGTCAATATTGCTCTAAATCTATTGACCACAAAAACATTAATCGGGTGAACAGTCTGAACGTTGGCAACTACGAAAACGATGAAATTCATGTTATGTTCATATGAATACGTTTCTGTTTTACCGAACATAGATTACACTCCGATAAATTGCATCTGCTTTATACATATTATTAACTCAGCACTACACTGAGCAATACTGAACACGGTGATGTTAAATGCTATGATCATGATCCGACCTCAGTGTGTCTGGCTGCTTGTACTAGTCCGGACTCATGCCGATTTATAGTGCTAGCTCACTGAGATACCATGTCGCAGTTTAACATGAATACCCCAGTATACTGACTCCGAGCCGACCAGTCCTTGTTTTAGCCCATAATGCCGAGCGCCAGACAGGGTAACAACATGTACCATCTTTTAACGTCTTTTGGTATGACGCGGCCGGGGATCGAACCCCTGACCTTCCGCTCTCCGGGCGGACGGTCTACCACTAGACCACGGAGGCGGTCTAAAAACACTGTAGCTGGGACGCATAACAAATGATCACCTGTGAACTGACCGGGCAACATGCATAGGAACAGTAAATACAATAGGAACAATATAAATGTCAGTATCTGTCGTGGTCACCCCGATCATTGATGACAGCCTGACAGCGGGCGTCGAGGAATGTTTTGCCACTGTTGCTGCAGTGCCACGAGCAGGTCTTAGAGTGTCTACAGTAGTGGGTTCCGTTGGAACACACGGCGACCCCTCAGATCCTCAATCTGGGACAATCTCACATATGCTCAATCGGGACGCTCCCACAGATGCTCAAACGGGACACTCCCACAGATGCTCAATCGGGACGCCCCCACAGATGCTCAATCTGGGACAATCTCACATATGCTCAATCGGGACAATCCCACAGATGCTCAATCGGGACGCTCCCACAGATGCTCAATCGGGACGCTCCCACAGATGCTCAATCGGGACACTCCGACAGATACTCAATCGGGACACTCCAACAGATGCTCAATCGGGACACTCCCACAGATGCTCAATCGGGACACTCCCACAGATGCTCAATCGGGACACTCCCACTGATGCTCAATCGGGACACTCCAACAGATGCTCAATCGGGACACTCCCACAGATGCTCAATCGGGACACTCCCACAGATGCTCAATCGGGACACTCCCACAGATGCTCAATCGGGACACTCCCACAGATGCTCAATCGGGACACTCCCACAGGTGCTCAATCGGGACACTCCCACAGATGCTCAATCGGGACGCTCCCACTGATGCTCAATCGGGACACGCCCACAGATGCTCAATCGGGACACTCCCACAGATGCTAAATCGGGACACTCCCACAAAAACTGAATCGGGACGCTCCCACAGATGCTCAATCGGGGACAAATCTGCTGATCGAGCAGGCCATGGTAACATCTATATGTTGTTTTTTGCTGTTGGAAGGCCTGCCAGGCACGTGCAATATAAGGTCGGGTATTTTCTTTTCCCACCGATGGCGTTAATGAACGTGACGTTACTAGATCTCGACAGCGGACCCCATTCAGTGCACCTGGCACATGCACATGAGTCGTCCGCACGCGATGATGGATGCTTGCTCACATCCTGACGTCTGTAACATCGCACAGATCTTCTGGCAATAGTCCTGCCTCCCAAAAAGTCTGGTCAGAGATTCTGCGAACCCCAGGGATTTGGGTAGTCGTGGATGTTGCTCTTGTGGTTTATTCACGTAGATGTCGCATCCGCATAGAACGATCTTGGGTGATGGTAGTTACTCTAGGACGACCTGATCTTCGGCCGTCATTAACACTTCCGGTGTTGTTGTACCGTGTCCTTGGGTTGGCGATGGTCTGTCTAGGCTGGCAATAGCGTCAAGCTTGTATTATCAAATAACCGCAGTTATGATCAAATTAAGAGCTTAAAGATTGCAAGATTTCGCACAATTATTATTTAATCACTGCACCAAACAATGATTTGGCCTATGAACGACACCCGCGAAGATCCGGGGTAGAATAGGTCTTCAGCAACCCATGCTTGCTGTAAAAGGCGACTATGCTTGTCGTAAGAGGCGACTAACGGGGTCGGGTGGTCAGGCTCGCTGACTTGGTTGAAGCATGTCATTGTTTCCCAATTGCGTGGATCGATGTTCATGACGTCAATCACTTGATTGTCTGGTTCAGACTCGATTATTTACAGACCGCCGTCTTATAGCTGGAATATTGTGCGGCGTAAAACAACAAACCAACCAAACCAAACCAAAGCCCATGAATGAAATCACAATTTATTTTATCACGTGAATAACATTTGCCAATGGAACTAAACATCCCTCAAACCGTACCATATGTATATATTCACTCAAAAACGTCCCCGCAGAGAATAACCAGTTTCAATTATTCGCCGAAACATATTCTTTTTGACGTAAAAGGAAGATAGCTGTTGAAATATGAATGGATCGCCAAAAATCAGTGACACCGGGTGTGTGTGAAATGGGTAATATAACAATCTACAGACTGAACTGAGACATCAAGTATGTGTTTAACAAAAAAACAACGTTGTTTGTTTTAATTGAGTGAATGAGTAAGGTCTAACAGCGCTTTCAGCAATATTCCAGCAACATCACGGCGGGGGACACCAAGAAATGGGCGTCACACATAATATTACCCTTGTTGGGAATCGAACCCGGGTATTCGGCGTGCCAAGCGAACGCTTTAACCACAAGGCTATCCTAACGGCCCTTTGTTTTGATTGACCTCCTTATCAGTATCATTGCTATTGGACTGAAATAATGCCGATGCGACGTTAATTTTTAACTCCCCCCATGATCAGGAATGTACGTTTTATACATGGTGGCTTTCCACTTGAATCCTTAAAATGTAGAATTCTCCAATAGTAAGGTTTGCAAATGTTTCAAGTCGTCAATGATTGTCTGTACTTTAAAACGCTATGAACAGATACAACTTAACTGAGCGGCAAAAGAAAGTATAGGTTGGCAATTTGTAATTTTCCTAAAAAACAGCGATAACTAGTGGAAAGTGGGTATTGGGAATATGACTGCCCAGGAACAGGTACCAAGAAACACCTCACCCGAACGTGCCACCTTTGACGGCGCTCGTGCGGTGACAAAAAAATGGTTAAACAGGTTTCCCGCCTATGGCATAAACTGCACGTGCATGTTGGCTGTATAAATGCGATCGTCTGCAGGGTATAACCACACGTGGTGAAAGCACACAAAAGAAATGCCACGACTGTCACAGGAGCAGAGAGAGAGAGAGAGAGAGAGAGAGAGAGAGAGAGAGAGAGCGAGAGAGCGAGAGAGCGAGAGAGAGAGAGAGAGAGAGAGAGAGAGAGAGAGAGAGAGAGAGAGAGAGCTATCGGTATGGCCGAAATGGGGGCAACACAGGTCCAAATTGCCAGAAGGTTTGGTTGTACACCATTGACAGTAGCCAGGCTGATTCAACGGTACAGGCTGACAGGGAGGACACAGGACAGGCCTAGAACAGGACGACCCCGAGTGACAACACCACTGGAAGACGGTCAGATACGGCTCATTCACCTATGAAACAGATTCGTAACGGCGACGGCGACGGCGACGGCAGCAACAGCGTTGGGACACCCCATTAGCCAACGTACAGTACTACGACGACTTTGAGTTATACGAATGTGGATATGGTTATATTTGGTTACAGCAACATGTAGATATGCCACAACATTTCTTCTCCCGTTTGACACAGACTTTAAAAGATATGTACATTCAAAAATGGCATTGTTCTTTGTTTAGTTCTAGAAAAGCAAACTATTACACTACATTTAAGACTACTATTATACTAGAACCTTATCTATTAAGTGTAAATTTACATAAGTTTAGAACAGCTCTTTCTCGATTCCGTTGTGGCTCACATGATCTATTTATTGAAACAGGCAGATATGAAGGTATTGCAAGAGAACACAGACTTTGTAGGATTTGTAAAACTGATTGTACTGAAGATGAATATCACTTTTTATGTGTATGTCCAGTGTATGAAGATTTAAGAACAAAATATCTAAATAACTATTTCTACCGCAACCCAAACGGTAACAAATTCTGTAAATTAATGACTTGTGATTGTACAGAAACTATTAGAAATCTATCAATGTTCATTTATCATGCCATGAAACTAAGAAAATGTATGAATTTGTAACACGCCCCACACATTGTACTATAGGCCTTTGGCCTCATAAGTACCATGAATAAAGATTGATTGATTGATTGATTGACTTCGTGCTGCTAGAATCCGAGCGTATCGTCCTTTCCGAGGAATGGTACTGCTTGCTAAACATCGACGCCTGAGACTGTGATGGGCGAGGCAGGTTCGACGCTGGCAAGTGAGAAATTGGCGTCGAGTGCTGTTTACTGATGAAAGTCGGTTTAACTTGTTTCGAAATGACGGCAGAGAACGAGTTTATCGACGCAGAGGGGAACGTTTGGCTCCGGCGTGTATTCGAGAGGTTCATCCATTCGGCGGGGGAGGTGTCATGGTGTGTGGCGGTATTTGTAGAGATCAGAAGAGTGATTTATACAGGGAAACCTGAACGCTGTGCAGTACAGAGACCAAGTGTTGCAGCCAGTTGTGCTTCCGTTTTTACAAAACCAACAGCAGGGGACATTGTTTCACGACAATGTCAGGCCCCCTACTGCAAGACTGACTCCGAACTTTCTAAACCAGCAGAACGTTGACGTTTTGCCCTGGCTTGTCCACTCACCCGATATTAATCCTATTGAACATCTGTGGGACCATCTTGACAGACAGATTAGAGCACGCCATCAGCCTCACGTCAACAGACAAAAATTGCAGCAGGCCCTGAGAGACGAGTGGCAACGGATTCCAGACCACATCATCAGAAGACTGACGTCATCGATGAGGCGGCGTATCACAGCATGCATTGAGGCAGCTGGAGGTCATACACGCTATTGAAGGCAACTGTGTCGACAATGAAATTGTAGTGTGTCTGACAATTTGAAAATGAAATTTCTTACCCAACCATTGTTTACCTTGAGCTTACATTACCTGTGATTGCACAATTTCATTCAAACTGTGATTGATCAACCATTTGTTACCCCTCCCTAGATAATATTATAATTCACAACAAAACCTCTTCTTGTTATTTTTTTATCGATCATGAAACTCAACCTATACTTTCTTTTGCCGCCCAGTTTACTATTGTGTTGTTAAGTGATCTACGCAACTGACAGCATGACTTGAGTTTCCTGTGATTGGACTTTGCCATGGTTGAAAGGATCTCGTGTAACAGTTTACACAATTTGTTTACCCGACGACAATTAATTTTGCGTGTTGTTGACAGTTCCCACACTCGGGTGTAAATATTAGGAAAGTGTCAGTAAACATGGAAACCGCTTTGCGGAAACATGTTTACAAATTCCTCTCAACAGTTGATAGTTTAGACAAGATATTTTATAGATCTTTATCCCGTCGCCACTCTTGCTTGACAACGGTACAAGGAGATAAACCGAGACGTCGCAATCATAACAGGACATAGAAGTCGTCATACATATAGTCTTTATTGTTACTTTATCAACCTCTGAAAATGCCATTCAAGCAGCTGATAAAAATCTTTATGGATGTAGGTTAGGAACAATATAGGTACTAGAGGAATCAATTACTGAAACTAATGTAGATAAGTATCTACATGTTTAGCTTTTTGCATAACACTCAACGCTCAACAAATCTTATCATGTATGGGTGTAGTAGGTTGTGTCATGTGCGTGCAAGGTAGCACTCACCAGTACCCCATCACATTGGCGTTGTATTAATATGTTGATGTTGGTACTATGACCAGTTGGAATATAACTTTGACGTGATAATTGAGGCCATAACATGAGGTGAGGTGAAATGAGGTTTAAAGTCGCTTCCAATATTATTGCACTTACAAAGCGACGTGCATATGTATGTATGTGTGTGTGTGTGTGTGTGTGTGTGTGTGTGTGTGTGTGTGTGTGTGTGTGTGTGTGTGTGTGTGTGTGTGTGTGTGTGTGTGTGTGTGTGTGTGTGTGTGTGTGTTCTCCTTGTACGGAATAATGCCGATTTTATAGTGCTAGCCCACTGAGACATCATGCCGCAGTTCAATATGAATACTCAGACAAAGTACACTGACTCCGAGCCGACCAGTCCTTGTTTAGTCCCTTAATGCCGAGCACTAGGCAGGGTAACAACAAGTACTTTTAAAGTCTATTGCACAAGAGCACGGATGGGGTCATATAACATGAGGGTCAAGGACATGATAATGCAGTCGACGACATCTAGATACGACTCATGTCCTGATGTTCCTGACGATGGTCCTGGTTCGAGGCTATAATGGTCTTGGTTCTAGGCTATAATGGTCCTGGCTCGAAGCTATAATGGTCTTGGTTCTAGGCTATAATGGTCTTGGTTCTAGGTTGTTATGGTCCTGGCTCAGGGCTATAATGGTCTTGGTTCTAGGCTATAATGGTCTTGGCTCCAGGCTATACTGGTCTTGGTTCTAGGCTATAATGGTCCTGGTTCGAGGCTATAATGGCTTTGTTTCTAGGCTATAATGGTCCTGGTTCGAGGCTATAATGGTCTTTGGTTCGAGGCGTTTATGGTCTTGGTTCTAGGCTATACTGGTCTTGGTTTTAGGCTATAATGGATTTGGTTCTAGGCTATAATGGTCCTGGTTCTAGGCTATAATGGTCTTGGTTCTAGGGTTGGATGGTCCTTGTTCTAGGCTATAATGGTCTTGGTTCTAGGCAATAATGGTCTTGGTTCTAGGCTATAATGGTCTTGGTTCTAGACTATAATGGTCCTGGATCGAGGCTATAATGGTCTTAGTTCAAGGCTATAATGGTCTTGGTTCTAGGCTACAATGGTCTTGGTTCTATGCTATAATGGTCTTGGTTCTATGCTATAAAGGTCTTGGTTCTAGGCTATAATGGTCCTGGCCCGAGGCTACAATGGTCCTAGTTCTAGGCTATAATGGTCCTGGCTCGAGGCTATAATGGTCCTGGCTCGAGACTTAAATGGTCCTGGCTCGGGTTTGTAATGGTCCTGGCTTCATGCTGTGATTGCCTTGGGTCGAGGCGTTCAAGATTCTGTGATGGTCTTATATCAATATTAGACTATCGATTAATATTAGTATTGTACTATATAAACTCCTCGCGCACCTCCCTAACCCCAACCCAAATCCCTACTCGCCACTATACTATACATCATTACATAAATGTGCACACGTCAATATCATAACAGCCCCGGGGACTTCCGTAGAAATAACCAGACATAATAGACATTTTATTGCTAAAAATGTATTTGGAGGGACGTAAGTAAACTTGCAAGGTATGCCAAAAAAAAGCACAAACATTTTCTGTGAAAGCCGCAGCCAGATTAAAGTGAATAGCTAATGGGAAGCAAGGCCTTAGACTCTTTTCTCCTCCTTGAACGAGTCATTCATCAGCGCCACAACTTCCTTTCCTTTCCTGACGTCACTGTGATCGCGGAAACATAGGTTGAAATGAGAAAAATAGAATGCAAACATCAGGTGATAATGGAGTCGATTAGAACACGTTGGTCGATATTCCGACTGGAACACATTTGCCGATATACAATGTCTACCAACCCCTCATGTCGGCCAATGTGTTCAATCTGTTTATCGGCCAATGTGTTCCAATCTGTATATCGGCCAATGTGGTCCAATCTATATATCGGCCACTACGTTCAATCTGTATATCGGCCAATGTGGTAGACATACAATGTTTGGCCCTCACTCTATGAAGGTTCATACTCCAATGAAATCACACAAAGTGAAAGTCAATTCTTATAATTTTTTATCACAATTTCTTTCCTCAAAGGACGTAGGCCAAGATCTAAACATAGTTTTATTTAGTACGTGTGACTTCATGTTGACACTGACAGCCATACAACAACCAGCTATATCGCGGAATAAAATAGATCCCCAAAAGAGAGTTGACATGAGCGTATGGATGCAGAACTTGCCCTTCAGAAACATCTCACGCAACACATGTGTTCATATAATATCCCCATTAGATGAGAAAGGTCTGTAATGAACTACCTCAGTAAGCCAGTCACAATGAAAGCGCGTCGTAATACATAAATTACATCAAGTACAAGACGTCAAAATGGCCGACACGATAAACGTGACGGGAGGATTTCCGAAGTTGTTAATGAACCTGTGGCGGTTACATGTGTAAGTCATAATTGATCAACTGACCGATTATTGAAAGGTGATTAAAGATGCGTCAAACAGACACCAAGGTAAATTCGTAGATTGCTGGAGACGGTCACTGTCAGCCTAGACACAGATCGAGTCGATACTGACGATAGTTTGGATGTGCATTTTTTCGTTTGTTCATTAGGATGGGCCGTAGCGAGGAAATTCGTGAACAATCATGCAGTCAAGCTCTCTTACGTTTCTCAATGTATACTGAAATGCTGAGACCAAGATAAAAGGTTCTAAATGATCAGAAATAATGCTAATGTATGTTTTCGTGATAGGGAATTCCCAGGGGTTTCCCCAGGAATGTGGTAGTAGTCCGTCAGTGTTTACGTCATTTCAAGAACACGGTCTCGTGAAAAACGTATGAACGTCAAATTGTGTCGTTCATACACTAATGAACGTCAACTTCGCGGTCATGTGACCGACCTCTCGTCCAATGGAAAAGCCGTATATCGTGAAAACGTCAAATTAAAAAATTATTTCTTTGTAAATTCACGAAAGAACTACTCGTATCTAAAGCAGTTCGTATTTGTATTTTGTAAGAAATATGATTTGAATGGACAGTTACGTATGTAAATATACGTACATACGTATGTGTGTGGAATATTGCTGAAAGCGGTGTTAATCATTAACCTCAACATTCAAACATTTAGCAAGGCACAAACGTCATATCCAAACCGTGATGTATTGACACTGATTTGGTGAAGTGATGCCTTCCTTTAAATTTGATGTATGATCCCAGTTTCTTGAGAACCTGCAACTGACATCAACATAACATCAGTCAAAATATAAATGCTCCTAATAGTTAGATACGATTATACAGATCCTAACACTTCGATACATCGTAGTAAACAAAAAACCTTAACGCCAGAGCTGAGATCAGTCTCGATTATCTGCAGATTGAAACAGATTACATTGGGCTAAAAGGCAAAATAGAGGTGAATATATGACACCAGGTGTTCACGAAAAGGGTAAGCATGCCCCGCCCTACATGAAGCCCCCGCCATGTATAACAGTTATTGAGGTATGAGTGATGTTCAACTTGTGAGACCAGTGACGTTTTTGACAATGACATTGAGTAAGTATGTGAGTGAGTTGGATTTAACGCCGCTTTTAACAGTATTCCAGTCATATTACGGCGTGTCAGCTTAATGTGGGAGGAAAGTCCGAAGTAATGCAGGTCTTAGACGTTTACCACTTCGGTTAAACCCACGAGCATGGTGCTGACAAACCTAGAAACATAATCGGGGGAACCGGGATTCGAACCCACAATCATAGGTTTCTAGCGTGCCCTAAGGACGAAACTCTGCACAGCGAATCACGGCGCCTTAGACGACTGGGTCACCCATGCCCCCAACAATGACATTGATTTTCAAAAGACAAATGTTTCCCATTCAAACACAAAATGACACGATTACTAAATTGCACAATAATTGTACCCACATAACATTAAACAGTGTAAAGTTTCGAATTGATAATATTTGGAGTTAGTGATTTCAGTTCTACAGAATAAATATAAACGCAAACAAATTTCTATGACAATAAGATAAGAGTCCGTTGTACGATTCCAAATATGTCACAATCTTTCTTCCATCGATCACTTTCAACAGCTCTGATTCGAGTGCATTAAATCAATTCTTTTTGTTTGTCGCGTTATTTACAGTCATGTGTGCGTTTATCAAGCCCGCCAACGTGACTCCACACGTCCATAATGACAGCACACATTTCTACACGCACTGGAAACCCATTACTTGTAATCCTTAAAATTGTTCTGGTATACCATACGTTGTCGACATCGATACTTGGCATCGATTTCTATCGGATTTCGGCAGAAACATAATCCACAGGAAATACGCAAGTCTGCTGTAGTGCAGAATGAACTGATTGCCAGAGGAGTACCCACAAACAATATAATTCACGTGGTGTACGAGGTTCAGACGATGGAGAAGGTTAGGTCAATAGATGTTATTGTGTGATTTTTCAGTGTGAAAGAGCTAAAGGATGCGGACCGATTTAATTTAATGTTATCATGGCGGTATGAATCAGCCTTGATCTCGGGCACGAAAACTTCATATTCCATAACTCCATTGGGGTTAAATATAATTTAATCAAAACTCCCGATGACGGTAGGGCAAAACATCCTCCCTGCCAAAACTCTCCAGTTGAACACATATCAAAATAGATTATGCAAACAAATAATCTTCACAGATTTGAATTGCCTATCAATCTTTTCGGGCAAACTAACGCAACACCAAAACTGGCGGATATTAATGTCATCAAACCCATTTGTCAACATTTTTATTGTCTGCTTTTCGAATCGGACATATCTTTGAAATACTCTTGCATTATGAGTGAGTGAGTTGGTTTTAACGCCGCTTTGAAAAGCATTCCAGTTATCTCACGGCATGTCAGCTTACTGCGGGAGGAAATTCCGAACTGATGCAGATCTATTTCGCACTATTAGATAATATTCAGTGTGCTATACATCTGTCAAAAATATGTTATTCTGGCTGTGGAACGTGCATTGATCAAAAACTTGCAACGAATGAAATTAAGACTACGAGATGTGAGAAGCTGAGAAAAGCTGTGGTCTTCCATCGGGACAAGGCGCCAGTGTCATTGCCATGGCTACAATTTACGAGTGTTATCCTGAAGTCGTTCGGCACCCACCCATTCTCCGTGCATAAATCAAGTACTTGCAGAAAAAGGACTCAACACCAAAAGCCACCAATGATGATATGCGTACAACACTAGGGAAGGATGCCTCTGTAAAGAGGTGGCCAGAGTTTAAGCATGGTTTGACGACGACCCCAGTCCTGGAAGACCTATGACGCACACATCAGAAATGATCCAGAAAATCCACGTCTGAATGTCATATTGCCAGTTCGGTAGGCGTTTCCCTGGGGAGCGTACGTTCAATTATCACAGAAACTGGAGCAGTGAAGAAAACATCAGCTCGTTGGGTTCCAAAGCTGCACATATCTGATCAAAAACGCATCAGGCACATGTTTCGTCATAATCTAGCTCTGTTTGAAGCTGATCCAGAAATCTTCTTGCAACGATTTGTGACTATGGATGAAACCTTGGTTCACCAATTCCAGTCCAAACAACAATCAACACAGTGGAAGTGTTTGACCATCAGCGATAAGAAGACAAAGGCTGTGTCATCAGCTGGAAAGCTTATGGCATCCCTGGTCTGTGATGCCGAGAGTGTCATCATGAGGGACTCTCTTCCAAAAGGCCAGGGAAGGGCATATAACGCTGCCCTTTTGGGGCAATTACGGGATGAAATTAAGACTACGAGACATGGGAAGCTGTGAAAAGTTGTGCTCTTCCATCGGGACAGTGCACCAGTGCCATTGCCATGGATATAGGTGATATTTTGAATTCTTTCGGCAACCACCCTATTCTCCAGACCCTGATCGATGACGTCAAAGCAGTTGTGGAGAATCTTTTGGACAGCCAACATGACTTCTACGAAACTTTGATAAAATCGCTCCAACATCGTCAGCAAAAATATGGGGTATATGTTGGATACTAAATAATTTTAATGTCGGTAGGTCAAGTATATCTGTGTGACGTTCAGATCTTAGCAATCAACCCAGTGAAGTATTACGGTGTAAAAACACTGCTTAATCATAGACAGTGCTATAGTTTGTTTGAACGCTGTTATCGACGACGCACTGACAACACTGGACTCAACCATGCCGCCTTACTCAATATATTTACATATACTTGAACGATGGGGATAAACAATTTCAATTAAAATCGGTTAAATCTACAGGTAACATAGATCGTCATGGGACAACACAGTATGTCTATGACTACTGTCAACTATTCTGGATAGTGATATAACAATACAATGAAATACGGTCGTCTCTACGGACCAGTGAATACAGTTAGAGAGTGAGCAGGAAAATCATTCAAAATAAGGAGATATCTGAGTCATGCTTTCAGCGATTTCTCGAGAATTAAATCTGATACTTCATTTGCATTCATATAACTGTTGTACAACAAAGCTCAGGGTCATTTCCCTTTTGCATAAATAGAGTTACAGTTTGTGATAATATGTCTAACGTTAACTCAGAAGACCTTGCTGTAGCGAAATTGCTTTCACAAGGTTGACCAGGGACCAGGGATCAGGACCAGGGATCAGGACTAGGGATCAGGGATCAGGGCACAGGGAACAGGGAGAAGGGAACAGGGGCTATGGATTGGGGACCAGGGACCAGGGATCAGGGGTATTGCTAGCTCACTGAGATACCATGCCGCAGTTTAACATAAATACCCCACTCAGACACAGTATACTGACTCCGAGCCGACCAGTCCTTGTTTTTTTAGCCCCTTAATGCCGAGCGCCAGACAGGGTAACAACAAGTACCATCTTTTAACGTATTTTGGTATGACGCGGCCGGGGATCGAACCCCTGACCTTCCGCTCTCCGGGCGGACGCTCTACCACAAGACCACGGAGGCGGTCTTCAAGGTTGTAAGAGTTCACAGAGATGATAACAACAGAACTGTCTGACTCATTTCATCTTTGTAGTCGTGCAATATCCGTAGTCATTAACACTAATCGTGTGGTGTAATCTTTGTGTGGTTATAGTTATACGTGATCGAAGCTTTATCTTAACGCGGAGTGACACAAAGCATAGGTAACAATGTTGTCCGTACACGTTATTGTGCAAAACCATTAGGCACTTATGTAATGTTTTATCTGTAAATATCATACCAGTCCTGAAAAGAAGTGATTAATATGGAGAAATATACGCAATTATTTTACAGAGCAGATTATAGATCGCAATACATTAACAAATCAGTGATGATATTGCTAGGTATTGACAGTTTTCAATCAACTTTATTAATTATTTTTTCTTTTCCAATACAATACTCAATCCTAGTTTCTGTTTGCCTTGTCGTGTGTCGTTTAGCTGGAACGCACAGGAAGTGGAGAGTTGTTCGGGGAGACAACTCTGTCTGGTTATAGAGGCCGCTTCTGTGAGGCCATGATTCGGGTCCACTCGGTTTTATCCCCTTCTTATTATACTCTATCACATTGGTCAGCACTGGAGGACTGATATTGGGTTTGATTTTGGTTGGTTGGTTGGTTGTTTGTTTTGTTGTTTAACGCCGCATATTCCAGCTATATGATGGCGGTCTGTAAATAATCGAGACTGGACCGGACAATCCAGTTATTGACATCATGATCATCGATCAACGCAATTAGGATACGATGACATGCTTCAACCAAGTCAGCGAGCCTGACCACCCGATCCCGTTAGTCGCCTCTTGCGACAAGCATAGTCGCCTTTTATGGCAAGCATGGGTTGCTGAAGACCTATTCTACCGCGGATCTTCATGGGTCGAGTTTAATTTGTAGAAAAAGGTAAACATTCCAATACGATTTCCTCCCATTGCTGCCCGAGATAACTTGTGGGGCTGAATCGAACCGAATGAGACGCTACCAAACTACAAGTACGTGATAGATTTGTATCTTAACTGAGCAAAGAATGCAATGAAGTTCCCAACATACTATTGAAGTGTAATCCATCATTTCACCAGTGTATAACCGTCACCACCTCATCGCTGACCCAAAACTATTTGTCACAAGTATTCGTCACTTTGTAAATTTTCAATGTGTTGCTAAGATATTTCAGTTTGAAAAAAATATTTTCTTATAAGTAACTGTCAATTGTAACACATTGGATAAAAGACAAGCATGAAGATTGCTTAAACGTTCAAAACATTTAGAATATTTAGTTCACTGGTGTATTCTAAATCTATTCTTGTTCAGTTGTCAAGTAAATTAATGATGTTGCGATGTATGCATGTGGTTTGTTTGCACATGTATGTACACAACTGTAAAATATCTGCTGACAATTATATATAAGTGAGTGAGTGAGTATGGTTTTACGCCGCTTTTAGCAATATTCCAGCAATATCATGGCGGGGTACACCAGAAATGGGCTTCACACATTGTACCCATGTCGAGAATCGAACCCGGGTCTTCGGCGTGACGAGCGAACGCTTTAACCACTAGGCTATATGAGGACACGCACGCATGCGCATATAGAATTAATGTACGAACATATATGACACACTCACATTGATTGTTTCCTATGAATGTCTTGTTCCGAGACAATATTCAGGCAAGCTATGTCTTGTGTGCCTCTCCAGTTAAAATTTGGAAAAGGTAATAAGTTTAAACCTCAACGGAGAGATCAATTGATGCATACTCACACTCCAGCTGCAGAGATCAACTAACCCAGACTCACACTCACCGCACACAGATAAACTAACACACACTCATACCCTACGCACAGAGATCAACTAACACACACTCATAGTCACCGCACAGAGATCAACTAACACACACTCATAGTCACCGCACAGAGATCAACTAACACACACTCATAGTCACCGCACAGAGATCAACTAACACACACTCATAGTCACCGCACAGAGATCAACTAACACACACTCATAGTCACCGCACAGAGATCAACTAACACACACTCATAGTCACCGCACAGAGATCAACTAACACACACTCATAGTCACCGCACAGAGATCAACTAACACACACTCATAGTCACCGCACAGAGATCAACTAACACACACTCATAGTCACCGCACAGAGATCAACTAACACACACTCATAGTCACCGCACAGAGATCAACTAACACACACTCATACCCTACGCACAGAGATCAACTAACACACACTCATAGTCACCGCACAGAGATCAACTAACACACACTCATAGTCACCGCACAGAGATCAACTAACACACACTCATAGTCACCGCACAGAATCAACTAACACACGCTCATACCCTACGCACAGAGATCAACTAACACAGACTCACACTCACCTCACAGAGATCAACTAACACACACTCATAGTCACCGCACAGAGATCAACTAACACACACTCATAGTCACCGCACAGAGATCAACTAACACACACTCATAGTCACCGCACAGAGATCAACTAACACACACTCATAGTCACCGCACAGAGATCAACTAACACACACTCATAGTCACCGCACAGAGATCAACTAACACACACGCATAGTCACCGCACAGAATCAACTAACACACGCTCATACCCTACGCACAGAGATCAACTAACACAGACTCACACTCACCTCACAGAGATCAACTAACACACACTCATAGTCACCGCACAGAGATCAACTAACACACACTCATAGTCACCGCACAGAGATCAACTAACACACACGCATAGTCACCGCACAGAGATCAACTAACACACGCTCATACCCTACGCACAGAGATCAACTAACACAGACTCATAGTCACCGCACAGAGATCAACTAACACAGACTCATAGTCACCGCACAGAGATCAACTAACACACACTCATAGTCACCGCACAGAGATCAACTAACACACACTCATACCCTACGCACAGAGATCAACTAACACACACTCATACCCTACACACAGAGATCAACTAACACAGACTCATAGTCACCGCACAGAGATCAACTAACACACACGCATAGTCACCGCACAGAGATCAACTAACACACACTCATAGTCACCGCACAGAGATCAACTAACACACACTCATAGTCACCGCACAGAGATCAACTAACACACACGCATAGTCACCTCACAGAGATCAACTAACACACACTCATAGTCACCGCACAGAGATCAACTAACACACACTCATAGTCACCGCACAGAGATCAACTAACACACACTCATAGTCACCGCACAGAGATCAACTAACACACACTCATAGTCACCGCACAGAGATCAACTAACACACACTCATAGTCACCGCACAGAGATCAACTAACACACACTCATAGTCACCGCACAGAATCAACTAACACACGCTCATACCCTACGCACAGAGATCAACTAACACAGACTCACACTCACCTCACAGAGATCAACTAACACACACTCATAGTCACCGCACAGAGATCAACTAACACACACTCATAGTCACCGCACAGAGATCAACTAACACACACTCATAGTCACCGCACAGAGATCAACTAACACACACTCATAGTCACCGCACAGAGATCAACTAACACACACTCATACCCTACGCACAGAGATCAACTAACACAGACTCACACTCACCTCACAGAGATCAACTAACACACACTCATACCCTACGCACAGAGATCAACTAACACAGACTCATAGTCACCGCACAGAGATCAACTAACACACACGCATAGTCACCGCACAGAATCAACTAACACACGCTCATACCCTACGCACAGAGATCAACTAACACAGACTCACACTCACCTCACAGAGATCAACTAACACACACTCATACCCTACGCACAGAGATCAACTAACACAGACTCATAGTCACCGCACAGAGATCAACTAACACACACGCATAGTCACCGCACAGAATCAACTAACACACGCTCATACCCTACGCACAGAGATCAACTAACACAGACTCACACTCACCTCACAGAGATCAACTAACACACACTCATAGTCACCGCACAGAGATCAACTAACACACACTCATAGTCACCGCACAGAGATAAACTAACACACACTCATAGTCACCGCACAGAGATCAACTAACACACACTCATACCCTACGCACAGAGATCAACTAACACAGACTCACACTCACCTCACAGAGATCAACTAACACAGAATCACACTCCCGCCACAGAGATCAACTAACACAGACGCACACTCCCGCCACAGAGATCAACTAACACACACTGCCACTCCCGCCACAGATATCAAGTAACACAGAGTCACACTTCAGCTCTAGAGATCAACTAACACAGACGCACACTCCCGCCACAGAGATCAACTAACACAGAATCGCACTCCCTCTACAGAGATCAACTAACACACACTCACACTCCCTCTATAGAGATCAACTAACACAGAATCACACTTCAGCTCTAGAGATCAACTAACACACACTCACACTCCCTCTATAGAGATCAACTAACACCGAATCACACTCCCTCTGTAGAGATCAACAAACCCAGACTCACACTCACCGCACAGAGTACAGAGATCAACTAACACAGAATCACACTTCAGCTATAGAGATCAACTAACACACACTCACACTCCCGCCACTCAGATCAACTAACACAGAATAACACTTCAGCTCTAGAGATCAACTAACACAGAATCACACTTCAGCTTTAGAGATCAACAAAGTTAACACACACTCCCACTCCCACCACAGAGATCAACTAACACAGACTCACTTTCACAACTTGAATGAAAATGTATGCGAAACAAATGGCCTTATTACTTTGATACATTTCGTAACATACAATGTTGCCCGTGTGAAGGTGATTTACAACATCGTTGCCACTCCCAAACACCCAAGTGATAACTAAGGCAAAGCATGTACACATTATAAACACCCAAATACATAGGGGCCTAAACAGGAGCAATGGCACAGCGCCCAGTGAATGTTCAATCAACAATATGGCCGAATGCTGTCTAACCGCCTCCGTGGTCTAATGGTAGAGCGTCCGCCCGGAGAGCGGAAGGTCCGGGGTTCGATCCCCAACCGCGTCATACCAAAATACGTTAAAAGATGGTACTTGTTGTTACCCTGTCTGGCGCTCGGCATTAAGTGGCTAAAACAAGGACTGGTCGTCTCGGAGTCAGTATACTGTGTCTGAGTGGTGTATTCATGTTAAACTGAGGCATGGTATCTCAGTGGGCTAGCACTTTAAATCGGCATCAGTCCGGACTAGTACAAGCAGCCACACACACAGACACACATACACGTGCGTGCACGTCGCTATATAAGTGCAATAATCTTGGACGCGACGTTAAACCCCATTTCACCTCACCTCACCGAATGCTGTCTGTTTTAACTGAGTACCTACAGTTTCCGTTCTCCTGAACTCACAACAGCCTCGCAGTCTGCACTGCATTAGGTTCAGCACCAGATCCATCGTATCTGTTGACGCTGCGGGCAAATACACCTGGAATCCTCTCCTTGAAGAGTCGGGTATAATGGCAGGATGTGTCATATTAGCCGAACCATCATCTTGGAAGCTTGGATGGCCCGTAGAAAACATTGTGTTGGTTGTTCAGTCTGTTAAATCAAACATCACGTTACCTTGAGCAATGTTCGATGATATGACATCAAGGTTAATGAAAATATATTGCGTCTCTTGAAGTCTTTAATCAGCTATTTACTTTGGTTGTCATACTTACCGAACAACAAGCTAAATACAGTTGCAAGAGGAAGGTTGTGAATTCAAAGCTGACAGCGTTCTTGTGCTACTCATTAACTGGAGAGATGTTGGATTGCTTAGTTTCCGGAGAGCGGCTCCATGACAATGAGGCTGGGTTGGCTGATGATCTTCAGGGAGTGTTGATGGTAACTAAGGCTGACATGAGGATAACGGGTCAGATGGAAATGAGAAAAGAAAATGTTTGTATTTGTTACACTTCCCAGGGAGCTGAGAATGAAAATCGCGTGCATACTGATTCCCTGGCCGGGGTAAAATTAATGTAGCGCGTTTACATGTATGGTGTGGAAATTTAGAGCAATATAAATAATGTGATCATCACTAACATGCACATGAGAAACTATCGGAGATTTATTCACAATTTTCATTCTATCCAATGTCAGTGACGGGGCGGTCAGGTAGCCTACTGGTTAAAGCGTTCGCTCATCACGCCGAAGACCCGGGTTCGATTCCCGACATGGGTACAATGTGTGAAGCCCATTTCTTGTGTTCCCCGCCGTGATATTGCTGGGATATTGCTAAAAGCGGCGTAAAACCATACTCACTCACTCACAATGTCAGTGACCATCGTGACTGTTCATGACAGTTCATCGTCACGATATGGCTGAAATACTGCCGATGTGACGTTAAATCTTAACTCACTCACTCACTCATGACAGTTCGACACGGTGGAGTAGCCGAGAGGTTAAAGCGTTCGTTCATCACGCTAAAGGCCCGGTACAGTGTGTGAAGCCCATTTCTGGCATCCCCCGTCGTGATATTTGTTCGAGTATTGTTAAAAGCGGGGGTAATCATGCTCACTCACTCATGACACGCTAGTTCGACTAACTTGTTTGTTTGCTTGCTGTCAACGCTACACTCAGCAATATTCAAGCTATATGACGGCAACCTATAAATAATCTAGTCACGACCAGCCAATCCAGTGATCGATATTGTGAACAAGGTCCACAAAGTAGGGGTACGATGACACACAGTCAATCAAGTCAACGATCCCACCTAGTTGGAAGAGTGGCTTTCTGATTTTTGTGTTAACAAAACGTATAATTAATATTCGCAGAAGGACGCTCTTTCGTTTTTTTATGGTTTATCAATTAATAATTTTCAAATAGAATCACAACATTCTAAATCAATAAACAGATACCGGAGTCACCATACCAGCGGTTCACATAAAGAGTTTCCTGTTTCAGATGACGCAAATCGTCTTTGACGGAAAATGTTTTTTTTATGATTTATTGATGCAATGGTCGAAAGTATCGGAAAACAGCAGATTTTGTCTGTGTCAGTTGACAACCCTAGCATATACAGATGCATATGTTTTCCTATATAATGGTAGTGTTATAGTATTTTGACATGGTCATATTTTACATGTTGGCTACACCAGTTCCAAAACGCCACACAGTCATGCCTAGCCGGATACCTGTCGCAGAAAACAGACTGTAGATCAGACAATATGATTGGTTGGTTGGTTTGTTGTTTAACGCCGCACTCAGCAATATTCCAGCTATATGACGGAGGTCTGTAAATAATCGAGTCTGGGCCAGATAATCCAGTGATTAATATCATGAACATCGATCCATGCAATTGGGATCGATGACATGCATCAAACAAGTCAGCGAGCCTGACCACCCGATCCCGTTAGTCGCTTTTACGACAAGCATAGTCGCCTTTTACGGCAGGCATGGGTTGCTGAAGACCTTCTCTACCCCGGGTCTTCGCGGGCCCAGACTATATGAACCCATCGTTTGAGGGTACATGAGTGTTTGGTTACGATCGATTTGAAAAGGCAGAGGTATAATTATTTCAAAAACAAATCCTTAAAAAGTATATTAAAGCTTTTTCATATGCATAGTTAATTGTCCATCGCCAAATCAGCCACTAAGGTAGCAAATAAATTTAGCATGTGTAACAAACGCCACTTCAGGATCAAAGCAACCTTCAGTTAAGTCCTTTGATCTTTAAACAAAGAGTCAAGTAGGCGCAGCGACGTGTTACGGTCATTGCTCCATGTAAACGTATCTATATTTATTGGGCCATTGTACATTCAAGATAAGTGCAAATTTAGCTCTGAATGCAATATAGAGTCGATAGTTTCAAGGGTAATGCAACGGTAGACCATTATACACTTATCAGTTTTTTCATGCATGTGATTCCTTCGATCCTCTCTTGTTTCTAAATACCAAATAATAAGTTTTAAGGCGAAAGTATGTGTCTGTTCGATTCAATCTAATAATTATTCACCATGTATTGGCCATGCAGTTAGATGGTACAACGCAACATCCACAGTACAGTTTCTAACATAACGTTCTCCTGACACAAAACTGATATTATGAATAAAATGTTCTTGCTTACTTGACATTAATAAATCATAGTTATCTAATGATGTCATAGTTACATATTTAAAAGTGAGTGAGTGAGTGAGTTTGGGTTTACGCCGCTTTTAGCAATATTCCAGCAATATCACGGCGCGGGACACCAGAAATGGGCTTCACACATTGTACCCATGTCGGGATTCGAACCCGGGTCTTCGGCGTGACGAGCGAACGCTTTAACCACTAGGCTACCCGACCGCCCCCATATTTAAAAGACATATATACTGAACATATATATTTATGAAATTGTATGCTCAGTCTTCACGACGAAAAGTGCGGTCGGGTAGCCTAGTGGTTAAAGCGTTCGCTCGTCACGCCGAAGACCCGGGTTCGATTCTCGACATGGGTACGATGTGTGAAGCCCATTTCTGGTGTCCCCCGCCGTGATATTGCTGGAATATTGCTAAAAGCGGCGTAAAACCATACTCACTCACTCAGGGTTATCAGGGGTTATTAGGTAACTAATCGCGACTTTTGTGACCACCTCTTATACCCGTCAGCCTCCTACTCTGTTATACCAGTGATTGGATCGATGTGATCCACTGTGAATCTACCTTCCTGTATCCCTTAGGTCAGTTATGTACAACTTTAATTCGTCCTCGTCTCAGACTACATTCTGGATCAATACCACCTTGCGTGAGTTTGGTTTAACCCCGCTGACATCACGGTGTGTTAGTTGGATTTGAGAGGAAAAGAGTGAGTGAGTGAGTTGGGTTTAACGCTGCTTTTAACAGTATAACAGTTATATCACGGCGTGTCAGCTTAATGTGGGAGGAAAGCCCCAAGTGATGCAGGTCTCAGACGTTTACCACTTCGGTGAAACCCACGAGCACGGGTATGGTGCTGACAAACCTAGGAACATAATCGGGGCGAACCGGGATTCGAACCCACAATCATAGGTTTTTGGCGTGCCCAAGGGACGAAACTCTGCACAGCGAATCGCGGCGCCTTAGACGACTGGGCCACCCGTGCCCCCTTTGAGGAAAAGAAGTACAGCAGGTATTTTATCACTTTGGTGAAGCCGAAGGAATTGACTGCGGATTTGCTGCTTACAAACCTAGGAATAATCAGGGTGAATTGGGATCACCTATTTGTCCAAGCTCCTTCCCAGTGCGTGACACCTTCGTTACACTCTCGGTAACATCGCTGCAACCAGTGAGGGCGCGGCCATTACAAGAATCTTGAAATATGGCCTCAAACCCCAAATGTAGTAAGGTTCATACTTTTGTTTATGTCTTTGGGAATGCCATCATAGTGAATTTTAAAAAGGTTTACGACTGACCATGTTTTCTAGATGAATTTACTTTGTTGTTTGTATTATCAGATTGGTTCGAGATTGCAGACTAACAGAAAATCATCCAACTTCTCCCTTACATTCTTACTATATCAATAACATGATAGTTTTAATGAACTAGACATTCAAATTGACAAAGAAAGAAAGTAATTTAGCAGGGGTAAGTGTATTCGGCGTCACGACATTCGTCATTTGTTTGTAAACATAACGGTAATTCGGTTGCGAGTTCAACTCCAAGCATGGTTGGCGCGACCTATCACAGTGGGGAGTTTTGACTGGTGGCAGCGATAGTGTAGAGAGCTCCGCGAACGGGCTATCGCTGTTAGGAGCTTGCTATTTATCATCCAAAACTGGCTCTCACAGGAGATATCGCTTGGGTGAGACCAAGCGATATATAGAATACTAAACGAGCTCCCGTGTAATACCAATTTTATGAAACGAGTGAATAGTTGTGGTATCTGACGAGCGAAAGCGAGTCAGATACCACAACTATTCATGAGTTTCATAAAATTGGTTTTACACGGGAGCGAGTTTAGTATTTTATTTATTACTTGCCATTTATAACGTTTTTACAACTATACTGTTGAGTATGAGTAGGCTGACACCTACACGATCCACGGCATAGTCCAATTGAGTTTAACAGAATAATACTTCAAACACGTCAAAAGTTGAAACGTATGAATTTAATACCATACAACGGTCCACCTTTAGAATTCACAAAATTATCGTAGGGCTAAGACTATCGCAACTCACATACTTTAACTTAGACTAACAACTGCCGTTGCGCTACAATACGATCGCCTTGTGGAACGGACCTTGCACCTCAAAGTTTACAATAACGTCACAATACCCGATGACGTAATTTGTGAAATTTTGTTGCAAGATCCATCGGCGAAACAATGCCATGTGACGTCAGCCTAGCAACAAGGTTGCTGGGGTCATCGGGTGTGCATAAGCTCCTCTCAGTGATCTATCAACTCCACACGCAATGTCGTTGAATAAGCCAAGGGATGTTGAGAGCTTTCAATATTTGTTCGTGAAACGTGTTCCGAGAGTGCATAAGCACGCGTTTTGGTATTACACAATGTGTAATACAGCTGTATGTTTATTAAACCGCTGATCTCTTCACGGGCAAGTAATAAAGCTACATTGTAGATATCGCTGCAATGAAATTGCATCACAATGCTTTGCAGACCATTGTGACGTCATGTTACATCACAATGGCACTGCAACTCAAGCTGTTAGCAGTACTTTTTATTCTTACTGTCTACAAACTGAAAAGTTGGAAGAATGATGTTGGATGATAAATAGAATCTCACCCTTTTGTCTTTTGATATCAAATATATCTACACGTGTCGATAAAAGTTAAAACTCCGAGATTTGCCTCGGAGTTTTAAACTTTATCGACACGTGTAGATACATTTGATATCAAAAGACACAAGGGTGAAATTCGCAATAAAGGACGCAACTCTCAAAAGGAAATTGTGGTGCCTCTGCCAACACGACCGCCCGTGCCCCCTTGTGTAACGATGTGGAATCTGTCTGTGTAGGATTGATCGTTGCTTGTTGTTTGTGTTGATCAACCATTGCTATAGCTGTGCCAGAATGTTATTTACAGACCGCGGTGATATAGAGTGAGTATTGCCGACAGAACTTAGGGAAACTATCTGCACCTTAAAACCCAATAATTTTGATTTTTCTGGATAAGCTTTTGATGAAACACAGAAACCTTCGAAGAGGTCGTGCCCGCATCAATCTGATATGCCGTCTCCAACACAACCATTGTCGATAACCCTTTCTTGGTAATGAGTAACGGTAAAGTAGTTTTAAGTGTCTTATAGAAGTCCCTCGAGAAAAAAACCCACTTACCTAATTTACCCAATGCACCAGAAAACATGTATTATGATGAAAGATTGATTTTAATTTCACCTCTGGGAGTATTAAGGTTAATGGCTGTTAATGATCAAGTATAGTTTACCACGGGAGGTGTAAAATCAATATTTACCTATTCGAGTGGTACGTCAACACTACATATGTTAAATTCGATTGAGTAGACAATTTCGATAACGTTGATAAAGCAAAATGATTTTCAAACGCTCAGTGAGGCTTCTATTCAAAGGTAACCAAGGTCTTGTATCATGTCTACAGGTCTAGATGAAAAATAATAATATAAGTTTTAGTTGTTGAGTCGAATTACCAGTGTACCGGCAGGCATTTTGAAGGGGGCGGGGTTACAAGTTCGCAAAGGCCGTCGTGTAGGTAATAATAAAATAATTATTGGAATTTTATCCACGTCCACCTCGCTCCCAAACATCTAGCCTCACATGATGTTAATGCCCGCAAGTACTTATAGACTTGGATATCCAAGAGTGTTCTTTTTTCTTGCTAAAGCCCCGTGGCGATTCCGTATTAGAATTTGTCCCCAGCTGGTTGTAAGAGTCGACACAATATCAATCACTGTTTCGTCAGGTCCAGACTGCATTATTTAAGGCATTATTTACTGGAATATTGCTCCTACCAAATATTCCTGCTCTAGTCGAGTGTGTACACAGATGTCTTAAACAAATTTTTTTGAAAACAATAATCGAACATCTTTGAGAAATGTGTATAAAAATATAATGATTGTGATCGCATCAATGAATGCGATGATACAGTCTCGAGTGGCCAAGCGGTCTATAGCTAACGTGCCATATTTCACTATGCAGAGTCGCTGGTTCGAATGGTAGATCAGGTCAGATTACGATCCATAGTTTGGCGTCGCCACACCCTTTCTCTTGGGTAAACATCTAAGACCTCGGTTCCTTCGGGCTTTCCTCCCACGTTGTAACAGAGCTGAAACGCAGCACCGAGACGTAAAGGCATCAATCGTACTGTATTAGTCATTCCCATGCGGATACCTGGGGTTCCACCCGTGAAGATTCGGGTTAGAATTAGTACTCAGCAACCCATGATTGTCTTCAGGGGATACTGATGGGATCGGGTGGTCAGGCTCGCCGACTTGGTTGTTGCATGTCATCGTATCCCAATTGCGTAGATCGATGCTCACAATATCAACAACTGGATTGTCTGGTCCTTAAAGTTTACAGACTGCCGTCATCCGGCTGGCATACTGCTGAGTACGCCATTAAACAAACAACCAAACAAGCAAACAAACAAACCTAGAGCTCCAGTGTACAAGGATCGTAGTACAATTCAATAGTTTCAACAGCCTTTTCAAAGATTTAAAGCGTCTAGTTTCGATTTTAATCAGTTAAATCGACCAAATTGCACTTGGTATTTTCCTTGTATTCCATCACTAAAATTATTGACTGTTAATTTTGGACATACACGTGGTGTAGAGGGCTGGTGATAGATCTAATCAGGTGTACGCGATTTCAATACATTAGTAGACCTGTCAGGGGACAGTCATAAATCAGTCATGTATCGCATTGACAGGGGATTTTATGTGGCTTGCATTAGTGTTCGATTGACATAATCGATTACGTCCTATTTACGTATCGTCACCTCAATAGTTGTTGTTAACATCACAGAGAACATTGTTTGTTGTGAAGTGGGGGAGTTAATATGGTTTGTTGAATTTAATGTGAGGTTAGGTCGGGTTTAACGTTCAAGCTATTGCACAGCGACGAGAGTGTAGTGTGTGTGTGTGTGTTTGTGTGTGTGTGTGTATGTTTGTACCAGTGTCGTGTGTATGTGTGTGTGTGTGTGTGGCTGCTTGTACCAGTGTCGTGTGTGTGTGTGCGTGCGTGCGTGTGTGTGTGGCTGCTTGTACCAGTGTCGTGTGTGTGTGCGTGTATGTGTGAATATATATATATGTGTGTGTGTGTGTGTGTGTGAGTGTGAGAGAGAGAGCTTGTACCAGTGTCATGTGTATGTGTGTGTGTATGTGTGTGTGCGTGCGTGCGTGCGTGCGTGCGTGCGTGTGTGTGTGTGTGGCTGCTTGTACCAGTGTCGTGTGTATGTGTGTGTATGCGTGCGTGCGTGTATGTGTGTGTCTGCTTGTACCAGTGTCGTGTGTGTGTGTGTGTGTGTGTGTGTTTTGTGTGTGTGTGTGTTTTGTGTGTGTGTGTGTGTGTTTTGTGTGTGTGTTGTGTGTTGTGTGTTGTGTGTGTGTGTGTGTGTGTGTGTGCCGGACGAGTGCAGGTTGTGGTTGTCCAATGAGATACCATACCATGCCGCAGTTTGACATGAATACCCCACTCAGACACAGTATACTGCCTCCGGGTTGACCTGTCCTTGCTTTATGTCGAGCGCCATACAGGGTAACAACTTGTTCCATCTTTCAACGTATTCTGTGTTTGAGTCGGTATCAATCTTAAAGTGCGCCTTGGTATCTCAGTGGGCTTAGTCCAGACTAGTACAAGCAACCAACACATACACACCCCATTTCATCTCCCCAATGCCCACTATAACCCATGGGTACACCCCTGTTTGTCTACGAACCCGTGAAGATCCGGGGTAGAATAGGTCTTCACCAACCCATGCCGTAAAAGGCGACTATGCTTGTTGCAAGAGGCAACTAACGGGATGGGGTGGTCAGGATCGCTGACTTGGTTGATGCATGTCATTGTATCCCAATTGCGTGGCTCGATTCTCATGATGTCTATCACTGGATTGTCTGGTCCATACTCAATTATTTATTGATCACCTTCATGTAGCTGGAATATTTCTGAGTGCGGCGTTAAACAACAAACACATGAAATTAAATTAAATATTTTTCTATGGATAACTCAACATATGTTCCGGGGTTTCGATGGCTCAGTCGTCTCAAGTGCCACAATTCCTGTCATCTAAGGCACCAAACAAGTATGATCGTGGCTGCTATTGCCCGATTATTTTTCAGGACCACCATACCCGTTTTCGTAGGTTTCACCAAAGTGGTAAAGCCTAATACCTTCATCACTTTCGGCTTTCCTCCCACACCAAGCTAACATGCTTTGGTATAACTGAAATACTATTCAAGGCGACATTAAACCCACTCACTCAACATGCATCTCATGGCCCGAACAACAGCATCACATACCACTTAAAGACAACCCCAGTAGTGATGACTCTAAACATATGAAATGGTGTACCTGTTTGGTCCTTCGGTAATTTAAGGCATATTGCATTTTTTTTTTTAATTAATGCCATGCATATCGATCGATCATAATATTATACCTTTAACACATCATTGACACATGATATGTCAGGTAACCAAAACTTTTTATGTTAATTGTGTTAATGATGGGTGCTATCGGACAAGCTCACCCTTTTTGCGAACACCTGTGTCATCACTTATTTTCAATAATCCATCCATATTTAACCCTACTTTTCCTTGTACACCCAATGGAATCTGTTTCGGTGGATTATCGAGACTATCGCTGACGTTATAAATTTGCACACTTGAATCACTATATAGGAGTAGACCCGTGAAGATCCGGGTTAGAATAAGTCTTCAGCAACCCATGCTTGCCGGAAAAGGCAACTATGCTTGTCAGAAGAGGCGACTAACGGGATCGTGTGGTCAGACTCGCTGACTTGGTTGAAGCATGTCATCGTATCCCAATGGCGTGGATCGATGCTCATGATGTCAATCACTGGATTGCCTGGTTAAACAGCAAACTGGCGTTAAACAGCAAACAAACAAACAAACAAACAGAACATAATGACATATACAGGAGTGCCAACACTGACTCAAACGTCGGGGTTCCTCTGAAATCACTTCTTGGCCGCATCAAGGAAGTCTCTGCGAGAACGTGTTAGTCATCCTTAAAAATCTATATATCAATCTCGTCGTTCTTGCCGAGGTAGGTTGAGTTATAGCAACAACACAATAGGTTTTACATTGTGTCAGTTAACGATGCAATCTATTTATATCACATTGTAGCAGCGAAAGATCGATTATTTTATTGTCTGGAATATGATGGATTGTTTTAGTTACAAGACCTTGAGCGCAAGATGGCACCAGTGATCAGGTTCGGGGCATGCACAACATGTCAATACCATTAGAGGACAAAGTTACTTTTATGAATGTGGGCAAAGTTTCTCTGTTGCATGTCAGTTGTTAACAAGGATAAAATAGATGCCTCGCGCAATACCAGTTATGGGATTGAATGATAAGCATAACTTTTTTGGATTCAGAGTGAAGAATTGTATTGAGGCTGTGTGAGGAATTTCTACTGCGTTATGCCATTTCCGGATATGAGGATTACAATATGTAAAGTCACTACAGTAAACTACGGTTTTAACGAACACGCTTATAACGAACTGACGGATATAACGAACTTACTTTTTTGGTCCCGACTATTTGCTGTATATATGCTGTATATATGCTTATAACGAACTACGGTTCTCTATAACCTTAAATTACTGTATATCTTTTGAGGCGAAATGGATTGTAGAAGAGAACGTGGAAATGAAATTTAGTGCAGTAAAAAGTGTGAATATGTTTTTGATGAGTTGTTGATCTGTTTGGCACATAAAGTCGACACATTTCAGTTTCATTCACCTAACTCCACAACCGCGTTAGTGGTCCAGATAGAGCGTTAGCGGGAGAGCGAAAGGTCAGAGGTTCGGTCCCCGTACCAAAAATACTCGAAAAATGGTACTTGTTGTTACCCTGCTTTCATAACACAGTTCTGAGTCAGGATGCTGTGTCTGAGTGAGTTATCCATGTTAAACTGTGGCATGGGATATCGGTGGAAACGCACTAAAAACCAGCACTGGTACAAACAGAGAAACACACACACACACACGTTGCTATGCAACCGCAATAATATTGAACGCGATGGTGAACCACATTTCACATCACCTACCAACAATGTACCTCCACAACAACATAATTAACTACTGACTCGTGAGTTAGTGAGTGAGTCGGGTTTGACACCACTTAGTTCTATTAAAACTAAATGTGGGTGTCCAGAAGGGTCGCAGATCGTAGACACAAAGATCTGGGGTTTCACGAACTGGAAAAGGGACTCGATCCAGCAAGGGCCACCCTTTTTCCTTATGGGATCTGCTACCTCCGTGGTTATTTACACAGCTTATTCATATTTCTTCGAGGGCCCGTATTGCATATGTTAAAGTCAATGTCTAAATTCAGTCAATTTGTTAAATAACTTAACATTTCTGTCAGTTTTAGTTTTATAGAATTATGTGAAAGGGTGACAGATTTTACTAGCAAGTAAAACACTCAGTATTAAATCCTAATTTGAAACCCCACCTCACATCACTAGAAGAATCGGTCAATCTGTCAAACACTGTATGAACCCAGTTCCCCGTCCTATAGCGTGAATAGTACCACATACAGAGTAAAACCCTCCTCACTCACTCACCGTTGATATCATGGTACGACATGTACACATAGGTATAAAACTGTTATTATTACAATCTCAGAAAGGGAAAGGCAAATTCAGTTCCGTTCAAACTTTTGATTTTTCTATTTTGTACACCACTATCCCACATGACAAACTTAAAGAAAAACGCCATTCCTTGATCCAGTAGGCTTTTGCTACAAAATGTGATGACCATAGATACAGTTACAGGTCTACCTTCAGAGGTTCAGAGCAATTTGTCAAAAGTGAAAGCAAATGCCATATGACAATTACTGAGAAAACAATATGTAAAATGCTGAAATTCCTCATTGATAACATCTATGTAAAAATTGACATTTAGACAAGAATTAGCCATCTACATTGGCATCAACTGTGTTCCCGTTATTACTCATCTTTTCCTTCATGCATCTGAATCGGAATCTCTGCTGGGATTGGAAAAGTCAAACCATGGTAATTTGGCCAAGACGTTTACCCTAAGCTTCAGGTATATCGATGATCTGAAATCGTTCAATAACAATCAAATAGCCAATTGCCTTCCACTAATTTCCCAATCTGAACCAGAAATAAAGGAGACCAGTGAGACCGCCTCATCTGTTTCATGTTAAGATCTTTGCATTAAGACTCGGAGTGATAACAACTCTCCATAAGACGGTACGACAAGGGAGATGACTTCAACATTCCAACAATCATTCGTGACCAACTCGTGTTATTCCGGGACAAGCCGAATAGCGACTCGTGCCCCTCTCGTGGCCATTTTTGCGACCGGGTTCCGTCTTAGCGCAAACGGGCATACCTAAAACAATTGTCAACTCGTTGCGTAATGGTTCACATATTATTTCCCCATGTATTATATATATTTCAGATGCAATTTAAAACACACTGGGACGTGCGGAATTATACAGTATGCTTGAACACATTTAACTGTGTCTTGGGTATATTTTTAGATGCAAGACATATGTAGAATCAAAAATTATTTCTGAGGGATTCTTTGACGAAGAACTTAAAATCATACGCGCATTCTGATTGGTTTGTCGTATTTTCGCACATAACATTCATCGATAGGGGGACGAGTCTCCTTGCAGGTTACGGAAAGGGGCGAGTGGTGACGAATGTCCAACAATCAACTTTCCCTTTAAATTCGAACAATATCCCCGCAGATCCAACCTTTGGTGTTTACAGTCCACAACTTCGTTCCACCAAGATTTCAACGAGCGTCTACAACGAGATTTCCTATTAATATGGAAATGGTTTTGTCGTTTTGAAAAATATTCAACTCTTGTAAACATATTCTTTGTGCCCAAGACTAATGTGTACTGAATAATAACCACATTTACTGTAAATAACATGATTTGATATTTGACTTAAAATGGAGAAAACGTTTACAGGCTGCTAGAAGCACAGATTCATTTGCATTTCTATAATCTTCAAAGCCCCAAAGTTAAGATCCGTACACTGTCAGACTTATCTTCGAGGCACATATTTTAAGAAATATCGTAATGTATTGACTTGGGAATAATTTATATATTCAATATAGACCTGTTTTGGCTTGTAATGTAGCATCATGTATGTGTTTTTCCATGATAAAGTTTAGAGAATACTACTCTTAAATATATATGTATATCCTGGGACACAATTTAACCGGTTATCGTCAAAATACCATTTTTTTCACACCGAGATGAAGTTTCTCCATTTTTGAATACAAGATCAATAGACAAACAGTACTGCTTATAAAACCGACCCCAGGCTTTTTTGTAGACCTATCGCCGTAACCGATAACAAAGCATACATCATCAGAGAACAGGAAGACAAATAATTCTACCAAATTGGGATTTAACAGCAAACCAGGTGAACATGAACTTCCAATATCCTGGCAAGTTCATTTTTGAAAAGAGAGATGAGAAGGGGACTTAAGACGGAGGCCAACTACAGTTGAACTGATCTGCAGTAAACCCTTAAACCTTAAACAAGCCTTGACGCTATCATTAATATACTGTAATGCCTTAACGTCTTGTAAGACACACTATTCCGTTTAGGCAGAGACCATAACGTACAACATCCACGAGATCAAAGGCTTTCTGATAATCCACGAAGAGAGCCTATATGTTACCCGTTAATTCCGAAGACAGCGTAAACGTTCAACTTTAGACTGAAGCACGAACATGGTATCCAGCGTGCTATATTCCTTCCCGAAACCTGCTTGTGATTCCTCGATCCTATCAGTTCAGTTTATTATTCTCCAAACCACCGTCGGTGGTACAAAAGAGTACAAACGTACAAGCATGTAAACAAAGTATTAATATGTGACAAGATGACAGTATGTCATGCATGAATATGTTATATCTTTTCTGTTTTGTGTTTTCTTACTGCTTTAAATATTTCATCAATAAATCTCGATAGGTTTTTAAGATACCTCGTGTTTTGACTGGATAATAACCTCTTGAATGTATATAAATTAGACCAATTATTTTGGTAAGCAGTTGGTAAGTATACACTTCTATGTTTTGACAGAGCCTGGCATCTAAACAGATAATGGAATTCGTCTGCAACTGAAGGAGAGTTGCACAGTTCACATACACGATCCTCTTTCTTTACATTATTCCAACGGCCGGTTTCAATAGGTAAATTATGGTTACATGTTCTGAATTTTAAGATTGGAATATACATATTTTTTGTCATTAGTAGGTATCTTTCAAATTTTGGTTTTTCTGTCAGATACTGATAACAGTAGCCTTTACTGCTCAATGCCATATTGCATCTCTATTCTTGTAGGAATTGATCCTGTAGTATCTGGCCTACCTTTGCAACCAGCCATGTGGTATTACAAGTATAAGGGTTATAGAATATATGAGTTAGTCCACAGTTATTTAATATAGTTTTAATCCATTCTAGCCAGGGATTGCTTACATCATGATTCCTTTCAACAATGTGATAAATCATTTGTGAAAGTTTCTTATCACACATAGGTGTTGCGATGTTATGCCAGAATTTAATTACACGTTTTGAGATAGTTATGCGTAGAGGTTCCCTGCCTAATTCGCCATAAACCATAAAGTTTGGAGTTGATGCAAATTTTAAAATTTTAAAAATGTTAAATGGACACGCTCAATAATTTGTAAATTTTCGTACCCCCATATTTCTGTACAATATAACAAGATAGGTGATACCATAGAATCAAACGCCGATATAACGCAATGGAGAGGTAGATTGATATTTCGTGCTCTCTTCAGGAGACAGAACATAGCTTTCTTGGCATTAGAGGCAATAGATTTGATTGCGCTTATCACCCTTCGATTTCTATGGAATGTTATGCCAAGGTAAACATAGCTATCTACTATCTCGAGGTGTTTTCCACCAAACATGAACTGGAGTTTACTTCGTTTAGCAGGACCACTGCCAAATATAATAATTTTTGTTTTTGAAATGTTAACATCTAGTTTCCATTTAGTGCAGTATAATTTAAACGAGTCAAGGGTTTTCTGTAAATCGGCGGGGCATCGACTAAATAAGACTGCGTCATCAGCAAACAGTAAAGTTATAAATTGTAATAATACGTTTGCGTCATCACCAAGATTATAATCAACATTTATACCGTGACAGTTATGTTCCAATAGAGATTGCTCGAGGTCATTTATGTACAATGAAAATAGTAATGGGGATAAATTTTCCCCTTGTCTAACTCCCGAAAGGCTTGGGAAAAAAGCTGATATTTCGTTGTTAACAACAACACACGATTTAATACTGTTGTACAAATTTTTAATTAGGATGAAAAATGTACCCCTGACGCCACTATTCAACAGTTTGTGCCAAAGACCTATTCTCCACACTTTGTCAAAAGCACAATACAACTTTTGTTTGCTATACTTAAGGCTCTGCATTAACATATTGATGATAAACATGTTGTCTACTGTTGAGTAGTTTTTCCTAAATCCAGCTTGTACGGGAGACAGGATGCTATTGTTATCAGTGAAAGATGACAATCGTGTATTTACTATTCTCGTAAAAAGTTTCCCCAAGACACTCAAAATTGTGATTGGTCTGTAGGAGTTTGGATCTAGTGGGTTACCTTTCTTTTTAAATACTGGCTTGATCACACCGGTTAGCCATGCATCTTTGCAATGCGATCTATACCAGAAGCTTTATTATTTTTCAGGCTTTTTACAGCTTTGCGTATTTCTTCTATTGTGATATCACTATTGAGCATTTCATCATCGTGCATAGTAGAATTTGGATATTCTTCATCAATAATTGTGTCTGTATTCATGTCTTTATTTATATCTTTATAGAATTCATAAAATGTTTCGATAGCAGGCTCAATGTTATTTACCTTACTCTTATTTTTGTTCAGAGTGTTCCAGAATTCACGTGGACTATGTTTTCGATTGGCTCTGAATAAATTACATAAATCGTTTCTATGTTTCTTGATATGTTTGTCTAAGCATTTCTTATATGCCTTCGATTGCTCTCGGAAAAGCTTTCTATTTTCAATAGTGTTAGTTTTCTTAAATTTCTTTTTAGCCTTACGGAAGTAGTTCCTTTGTTTTTTACATTCGTGGCCGAACCAAGGTTTTTGCTTTCTCTTAGTGGGAGCGTCCGCATCACGCCGGTAGCAAGATCTCACCCCGAATGTTGCACATGCAGCGTCGACTAGGACATGTGCGATTTCGTTTGCTATATCATTCATAGTGCTTGGTTCAGCAACTCCCAAACCTAATGACTTTGCTAATTTGACAAGACAATCAATCCGGTCTCTATCGATATTATCAAAATATATCTGGCTTTTTGTATTCTCGAATCCTTTGGGCTTAGGTTCACAGCCCGTCTTATTTTTCACTGTTTTTGTAGTGCGGTTTTGACTTTCTGAACATTTTGATTTATCTAGAGAAAACCTTATTGGGCAATGTACATCAGAAAACAATGAACAGTAACTTTTAATTTCAAAATCCTTAAATAAAGGAAGACACATTGTCGATGAGATTACATAATCGATCTCACTCTTGTCCAGACACGTAGTGTTCCCAACCATTTTATCTTGACCCATACGCCCATTGCATATAAATAAGTTCAGATTCTTGCATAGTTCTATCAGTTTTGCACCCGAGTTATTAACTCGTGATGTATCTTTTTACGACCTAACCCTTGGAAGAGAAAGATCATCGAGTACTGCTTCAAGTTCGAGTTCAGATCTCAAATAATTTATGTCTATATCCAACTCATCAAGAATGTGTTTCTCTATGGTACAATATTCACACAGGTTACTAGTTTTAGCGTTAAAATCGCCCATCAGTACAACATAATCACTCAAGGATAGAGTATGTAATATGGATTGTTCAAGTTGATAGTATTCATCTTTATTAAAGTATTTAGAATTTTCGGGTGGAATATATACTACTCCTAAATACAGGTCTTGCTCGATATCAAATAGCTCCTTAGAGATTTTAACCCAGAGAAAATACTCACACATTTCCTCAATGGGGTTGGCATATTTAGCATAATTTGCTTTTATTGCAAAACCGACACCTCCAGATCTTCTTAAAGCACTGCTCCTATGTTGGAGATAGACATGGTAACCCTCAATATGGATATCATCGAATATATCAGTTTTGGTTTCTTGGAAGCCTAGTATATCATTGTTATCAATTAGATCCATGAACTCGGGGTATTCTAATCGCCTCCTTATTCCACACACATTCAAATTTAAAAAGTGCAAAGAAGTAGGGCGATTGTCAGAAGCTTGGATATTGTCCTTAGTAATGCTTAGTGGTGGTATACATGTATTTACAGTATAATGGTGTTTGTTAGGCAGTTTAGGAGTCCCATCGTTGGAAGTGTTAAAACTAGAGTCATCAATATTGCGAACACTATTCATATTTATGGCATAATCTTCCGTTGTTCTCAGTTCAACATTGCGACTGAGTGTAGCGCAACCAACATCACTGGTCTCGATCGCATCGACAGCGTCATGTTTTTCGGTATGATGATAGTGTGGGGTTTCATCACCAACCCACTTCATACAAACAGAGTCATCAGCTGACACAGTGGAGTCAGGCAGTGTCTTAGTGATCCCAATTGGGGTATGACATAAAACATTATGAAGAGTTTCCTCCCTGTGCACTATGTCCACAGGGTCACACACCATGTGGTCTACACTTGGCAGGCTATCGCAGTTACCAACAGTATTTGATACTCTACAGCATACAGAATGAAATTGCCTCACCGGAATATCCTGCAGTACACGGTTATGCCTGTACACGTCGCTGTCAGAGGCAGTCACACTGTCTGTATGTGGTTGGGCATATTTGGTGACAGGCTGGTGACATGGTGTGATCGCCTTCTGTCCACCAGCGTATTCCTACGCGCGGCTCGGCTTGGGTTGTGCAGATGAGCTCTGCTGGGGGGCCCGATACGGGGGTGGTATAGCAGGTTTCTGCGGTACATTATCAATAAAGAGTCTATCTACAGATATGTGCGCTTTCTTGCCAGAACTCCTTGCTTCCCTCAGTAGTGGCATTAATACTTCCCTTCTGTATTTACCCACTTCTTCCGGGAACTGTTCGTTGATACTGTAATTTGTACCCTTCAACCTTTTAGCCGCCCCCCTAACTGCATCTCTCTCATGAGTGTACAGAAACTTGGCTATGAGTGGGCGGGGCCGTGCATCAGGTCCTGCTTGATAGTTTTTACGACCGATCCTGTGTACCCGTTTGAATTTGATAGAATCACTATCCATGTGGAGTTCATGCTTAACAAAGTCCCTCAGGACCTTCTCGCACTCTTCCAGAGGGGCTTCAGGAATGTTTGTGAACACGTATCGTAAGCGTTGACCAAAACACTAATCTATTGTTCATAATGGAATGATAGATTTTACTAAAAACACTAAGAAGTGTCATGCCCCTATTATTATTGCGCCCAGATAAACTCCCCTTCGTGTTTAACGGAATATAAACACCAACATTTAGGAAAATGGGAGCTTGGAAATTACGTTCCATCTTATCCGATACCTGTTCTGTGAGGGAGAGGTCTGGAGAAACACCCGGCCATGGCAGTACAGCAATGTTATGCTGCTTCAAGGGGTATGTTAGAACACGGGTGACATGTGGGCGGGTATTATCCTGCTGTAACGTGACGTCCCTGCATTTGCACAAAGGGTTGAACATGATCTCGAACGATCTCGTTTCGGTAGCGCAAGCTATTCAAATTGACATTAGCAATGATGAGTTCTACCATGAGTTGTGATGCCACGCCATACCATTACACTTCCATCCTGAAACTGGCGATGTTGAGTAATACAAGCGTTGCTAAGACGTTCTCCTGGACGCCTGTAGACCTTGCACGGCCATCAGTGATGTCCAGATGAAACCTGGACTCATTTGTGATGAACAGTCCCAGTCTTGTTTTCTGAACCTCAGATGCTGCCTGCACCGAGGGAGGCGTGTCTGACAAAGGAAGCAGAATTGGGGGGTTCGTCGGATGTTGTGTCCCCGCAACCGGTTGCGTACTGTTCTGCCACTAATTAGGTTAATAGTGAATCACGACCTTAAAGTCGAGGAGACGACTTCGAGGACATACTTTGACAGATGGTTTAGTTGATTCATGAATAAACCTATTTTTCATTGAACTTTAAATGAAGTTACTTTCTTCAGTTGCTACATACTGAAAATAGTCAAACCATCTCTCCATGCTAATAGACTGTGATGGCTTACTACTTCTCTTATTTTTCACAATACCCTTGACTCGGGTAGATCCGGGGTAGAATAAATCTTCAGCAACCCATGCTTGCTGTAAAAGACGACTATGCTTGTCGTAAGAGGCGACTAACGGGATGGGGTGGTCAGGCTCGCTGACTTGGTTGATGCATGTCATCGTATCCCAATTAAGTAGATCGATGCTCATGATATCAATCATTGGATTGTCTAGTCCAGACTCGATTATTTACAGACCGCCGTTATATAGCTGGAATATTGCTGAGTGCGGCGTTAAACAACAAACAAATCATAATACCACTAAACGTATTTGAATTTTGCATATTGCAGAATAATCCATAACACATTAATATATTGTGACATTCTTTCTTTTTTTGACGGATTAAAAAGAAAGCGATTTTATAAAGATTGAGTCTTGAAGCTAACATGCATGATTTGACAAAGTATGAATGTGCAGGACTATTCCTGTCTCTATTGGTTGTCCACCTTTCCGACTGTAAACAATTGTACATCATAATATAATCATATGGAATAATACAGAGATAACTGCTTCCGTGTGATCAATACCATAAATAAGGAATAGAAAATGTATTATTAGAGCGTTTTGCGTTTCTAGCATGGGATATTTATGATTTGTAAACAAACGAGTATTATCATGCCATTCTTTAGGTAATCGATGGTGAAGACGTAATATAAATGAATTATGTTTTGGAAACCGCGTATGAAGACACTGTCGGTGTAAACCGCCCCATTTATGAAATAGTGCAAAATGATTTGCGGTCATGTTTGTCTACCCATCACCACACATCCTAAATGTCTTAACCTATTGGAGACGTTGAGGTTGAATCAATACATGTAGATTAAAAGCAAAGTAATTCCTGCCCATCAAATCCAAACCAAAAACGTCGGTACAACGTTGTCACGGTTTTCTTAATGTTTCCACGGCGTTATGGTGTAACGTTCCAAAAAACCTTTCCAGCAACATTCCTACAACATTGCATTGTTATACACTAAAGTCTTCATGATTGACATGCCTGTCATATATTCTCATCACTTCTTGGCAGTGCTGATATTTATATGAAGTTCTTGTTAATTCCCATGTAAATATAAGATCCGTGAAGATCCGGGGTGGAATAGGTCTTCAACAACCCATGCTTACCGTAAAAGGCGACTTTGCTTGTCGTCGAGGCGACTTACGGGATCGGGTGGTCGGCCTCGCTGACTTGGCTGATGCACGTCATCGTATCCCAATTGCGTAGACCGATGCTCATGATATCAATCACTGGATTATCTGGTCCAGACTCGATTATTTACAGACCGCCGTCATCTAGCTGGAATATTGCTGAGTGAGGCGTTAAACAACAAACAAACAAAAACAATCCATGTAAATAGAGTTGATTTTGTGACGTGTTTTTCTGAGAGGTCTACCTTACTTTGAACATGGCTGCCATGAGACAGAGCTTTCTTGAACTCTGTTGCAAATGTGTGAAATCAATTGTTTTCATTTTCAATTTATAGATATGTTTTAGGTTTGAAAAGTATAATATTATACTCCCAATAGTTTTTTGTTTACGAACAAATGAAACCACGTATGACACCAGTGGTTGTGACGCAACGTTGTCACAATGTTACCTGACAACGTAACACTCCCACAAATTATCTTCATGGTTGTTTGTTTGCGGGTCGTAAAAGCCAGCTCTTTACGGTCCAGTGATCTTAGCGCCTCCATACTCATCACGGTTCAGTGATCTTAGCGCATCCATACTCATCACGGTCCAGGGATCTTAGCGCATCCACACTCATCACGGTCCAGTGATCTTAGCGCCTCCATACTCATCACGGTCCAGTGATCTCAGCGCCTCCATACTCATCACGGTCCAGTGATCTTAGCGCATCCATACTCATCACGGTCCAGTGATCTTAGCGCACCCATACTCATCACGGTCCAGGGATCTTAGCGCCTCCATACTCATCACGGTTCAGTGATCTCAGCGCCTCCACACTCATCACGGTCCAGTGATCTTAGCGCCTCCATACTCATCACGGTCCAGTGATCTTAGCGCCTCCATACTCATCACGGTCCAGTGATCTTAGCGCCTCCATACTCATCACGGTCCAGTGATCTTAGCGCCTCAGTACTCCTCACGGTCCAGTGATCTTAGCGCCTCCATACTCATCACGGTCCAGTGATCTTAGCGCATCCATACTCATCACGGTCCAGTGATCTTAGTGCATCCATACTCATCACGGTCCAGTGATCTTAGCGCATCCAAACCCATCACGGTCCAGTGATCTTAGTGCCTCCACACTCATCACGGTCCAGTGATCTTAGCGCCTCCATACTCATCACGGTCCAGTGATCTCAGCGCCTCCACACTCATCACGGTCCAGTGATCTTAGCGCCTCCGTACTCATCACGGTCCAGTGATCTTAGCGCATCCATACTCATCACGGTTCAGTGATCTTAGCGCATCCATACTCATCACGGTCCAGTGATCTTAGCGCATCCATACTCATCACGGTCCAGTGATCTTAGCGCATCCATACCCATCACAGTCCAGTGATCTTAGCGCATCCATACTCATCACGGTCCAGTGATCTTAGCGCCTCCACACTCATCACGGTCCAGTGATCTTAGCGCATCCATACCCATCACGGTCCAGTGATCTTAGCGCCTCCATACTCATCACGGTCCAGTGATCTTAGCGCATCCATACTCATCACGGTCCGGCGGTCTGCCGCCCAGCTTCAGTTCTTGGACGTTGTGTCAGGCTAGCGCTAGAGTGTTGTCTAAAAATACATTCTCTAGCATTTTAATCTTATGCTCTTATCATGTGTTGATGTGATATATGTTATCTTCTATATATTCACATCTTGAAAGTGTTTTAGTAACTGCTAATTTCACTCAGAAGCAGGATTATTGAGTCCTATGTAGATATTTCTAATGTAGTTATAGTCATTTTCTGCTATCTTACTTATTTTACATATCTGCCTGCAAAGGTGTAACAGTAACTTTGAGTGGCTCATGTTCAGCCCTATAGTTTGATACCTATGTATCTGATATTGGTTAAGTAGTTTGTTTGCTATTCGTGTTTTCCATACTTAAAAGCACAGCTGGCTAGGGGTGATTGTCTTCTCCGAAGTCCGCGCTTCACGCTTAAGAGAAGAATATATTGCGTTGCTCATCGTTACGGTTGTAGTTATCGCCTGGAATCACTGGACCTTGACGGATCGCTCTGCTGATGTGTGACGTAGATTCGCCTGTAGATAATCATGGGGCGGTTTTGACCATATACAGACTTACTCCTGGTGTTACTGCTCTAAACGTATCGGCTAGGGTATCAGATTTAAATAATGTACCCCCCCTCCTTTATAGTAATCTGTGAATAACTCATTTTCTCAGGATTATCTAGCATTAGGTCAAGAACCTTATTGTTGTAAGTCAAGAACTTCTGTAGGTCAAGTACCTGTATATTCTGGAAGTCATGTATTTACTTTTTAGTCCAGGAGACTTTAGTCTATAAGACTAACTATGTAGTCAGGCGTATTCGTCTATCTTTTAGTGTCCAAGAGATATATTTCGGAGATAGGTCCCCTGCGATCATTTCCTCCCATCTAGCCAAGCGTAGGTTATTCACTCATTGGAGAGTGCATATGTTTATGGTCACAGCCGATTTAATCAGCTGTGCATGTGTCTTGCTGATTGTCTTGTCAGAGTGGTGACTTTGCCATCTTATTATGTAACATGACCTAGCTGACGAATATCACCATCTATTAATTTGTCCTTTTCTGCATAACTTGCGTAAGCAATATATTCAAAAGAAGTACTTTACAAGACCTAGTACGATTACACTTGATATGCTACTAAATACTGAAAGTGTATTAGAACAAAGAAAACTAGCACAGTTTGTAAAAGAAATCCTCAAGATGTTTAATTAAATTTATGAGTCTGTTGCAGTTAAACGTATAGTTGACGCACGTCCGTCTCCTGCCTCGTGTCACCATAAATCTCCATTTGTACCTTCAATATGTCATAGCTATGACCTTGAAGCGAAATAAACGTTTGTTGTTGTTGTTGTTGTTGGTATAAGGTTACATAGTGAACGAGCTTGATATTCGTTCTTTGACTTATATTACTTCCCGTTCTCAACCTTCATCCCCGTCATGGGGGTTGTTTTGGGTAAACATTTTCAAATTTTCAAACCGTCAACTTTAACCATGTTGTCTGTCATTTTTTTACTAACATTTATTAAGAGCCTAGTCTCAGGGCCTCAGTTCCGTGACACTAGGTAACCTCATTTGCATATTGACTGGTTGTGGTGCCACGCTTGTCGGATTGGTTTATCTCATTGGCAACACAAAGTCATTATATGATAAATCTACATGTATATGTCGTTATGTGGCAGCAGTTTTGTTGATTGTATGTGGCAGCAATGTGATTGAGGCGCTCGTACAAAATCTAACTAGGTGGTGACCTTGAAAGCTGTGAGTTTGGAGTCACCTCCCTTAGTTGTGGTTGTTTAGAGTCCACACTCCATCCCCGCGCTTGACACCATCGTTACCCTCCCGGCATAGAGAACTCCGCTGTGTGGAGCTTGTGTACTGTTGCCGATTCACTACATGATTCGAGACGCTTCGAGGCAGCAGTTTCTAGAAGTCTGGCTGTACCTATTTTAATGCGAGACGAGAGCGATTGGAGGGCCTTCCCTCTGAGACCTCACTTGCGTCTTATCTACTTACCCAGTGCGAACGGAATGCCTAATGGAAAACTCCGACATGTTTTGCCTGCTTGTCACATTGATTCAAGAACGGAGATTGTGCATCATTCAAGACATTCGACTATGACAATCTCCGAACAATCGTGCGTGCACTGACTTTTGTACAAGGCCTATTAATTTTTGCTGCTGTTGCATATCTGACCCTTTGTATTGCGTTTCTATATAATTTGTTAATTGTTCATTGATCTTGTGTTGTTATTTACTGATTGCACAACTTAGTTCTGCAATACCGATTACTGAGTGAACCTTCGCGTTTCAATTTGGGAATCAACGCGTAACAATATTCACAACTACAATACCTGGATATTGCCGCTATCAGTTCGACTTGCAACCCACGACACGCGATATCCACCCTCGCAATACTCTTCTTATGGAAGGTGTATGTTATGTGGGTGAAACTGTTTACTTCGTTTGTCAAGTTAATTGGGTAATCGAGTCGCGCTACTTTAGACGTTTCCGTCAATCAATGCAAACATTCAGTGTAAACACATAAAACACAAATAACGAGCTAATAGCGTTGACGGACCTTGGTTCATGATCTAAGACCTCTGGAACCGCCCAAAACCAAGAACGACGGTTTCTGTGACGTTGTACTTGCAGTATAAAGTATTTAGTAAAATTAAAGTATTTAAACATAGGGGACCTTCCTCAGCGTTTGAGAACATCCTCTTCCAGATTTAAATGTTGCAAGTTCAAGCTTGCTGTTGAGTGAGTGAGTGAGTTTGGTTTTACGCCGCTTTTAGCAATATTCCAGCAATATCACGGCGGGGGACACCAGAAATGGGCTTCACGCTGTACCCATTTTGGGAATCGAACCCGGGTCCTCGGCGTGACGAGCGAACGCTTTAACCACTAGGCTACCTGCTGTTGACCTTGGCAGATATGAAAATATCCCTTGTAATGAAAGCTATTGAATGTCATGCTAGCGTAAAGGCCATTTGCTGTTGAAGATGTATTGCACATCCTACGCTGAAATGAGGAACCAGTTTGTTGTAAAATGTGTTTGTAAATATCATACAATTAATAGCTGTATTTCTAACATGCAGAGTAAGGGCATTGACATCATCAGAAATGTTTGTCTATTTCCATATCATGTAAATAAAATTAGAAACGCCCAGTTGTTAATGAATGTACTGCTAAATCTTATAATGTTTTAGGTATACCTGATATCGACAAACTTTGTTTAATTTTCAGTGACTCCAGTGTGTGTTTTATACTTGCCAAAGTCTGCTTTTTAATTCTTAATCGTAGAAAACATCTTTTATATGGATAACTTTTAACTATATCATCTTTATATCATTTATGTATAAATTCTGTGATAATTTGTCTCTCATAATTCTACTGAATGGTTCTGTACATTTTATCTATGTCAAGCTGTACAAAGCTGTTTTATGTATGTACAGAAGTGAGACGTTAATAAACTATTGTCTGTCTGTCTGTCTGTCTGTCTGTAAAAGGGGCACGCGAGAATCATGCTTCTGTATTAAACTAGTATTTTTTGGTCAATGTCTTTTACTGAATAAACTTCTCTCTGTCTTGGGAGTGCGGGGACAAACATAATAATCTCCCCGTGCCCTTGATGTAGAAACAAATATTAAAGTGGAATTAACGAGCGTGAAATAAATAAAATAAATAACTCTCCAGTGGGTCTGGCTCCCAGGAATTTGTTTAAATTTTAATTTGTCACTTTAATTCATTTGGATTCTCTGTCATATGTTAGGGACACGAGATTGGATATTTCTTGGGAGCTCTCTTTTGCAACTCCTCAAACAGCTGATCCTTTACAAATTAATATAAAAAATTCTTTGACAGATGTTTCTGACTTGGTTTACTGGAGCTATTGGAAGTGAACAATGAAAACTGTCCATTGAAAAATCGAAACAATATATCTTCGAAAAAGGTATATCAAAGATTGTTTAATATCAATGTCACTGATATATGTTTTTGTATTTATTCGAACGACAAGGGTTGATGCATGTCATCGATCCCAATTACGTAGGTCCCAGTTACGATGCTCACGATGTCAAATACCGGATTGTCTCGCCCAGACTCGATTATTGCTGAGTGCGGCGTTAAACAACAAACAAACATACTCAAACAATCACACTTAATATATCATCATGCTTAGTTAATAGTAGACCATGGTAATCCTACAATAACTTAATTCGAAGAACAGAAAGGTAAAAATAAGTTATGTTCATTGGCGCACGGTAAAGGGCAGAGAGATTATGTACTTCATTAAATATAAGATATTTTGAAAGAAAGAAATAATTACAGAATCAGGGAATACATCACGGGAACACAATGCTGAATAATTGCCAGCTATAAGCTAGGTATCCTGGTACATCATCTTTGTCACGTGATTTTCTCGATCAGTTGCAACTTCAACCGAACGCTTTCCATCCCACCCGTGAAGATCCGGATCGGAATAGGTCCACAGCAACCCATGTTTGTCGTAAAAGGGGACTACGTTTGTCGTAAAAGCTGGGTGGTCAGGCTCCCTGACATGGTTGGTGCAAGTCATCGTATCCCATTTGATCGATGCTCATGGTATCAATCACTTGATTGTCTTGTCAAGACTTGATTATGTACAGACCGTCGTCATATAGCTGGAATATTGCTGATTGCAAACAACAAACAAAACAAACAAACTGTCCATCTAAACAAGAACAGTTGCCGAGGTCACGTGAACCCATCCCCTCAAAATAAAACTATTTCTAAAGTCCGACCATTTTTACTTCTTTCGCTGCGTTGATTTTCGACATATTGTTCAGCCAATTTATCTTTAATCAAACATCAATATTTCGTTCCCTACAGACCCATGGTAAAACCAGGTGTGACTGAATCTTGCTTATGGAAACAGTTTCCATTGTTTGTAGTCGCTTTCTGCTCCAGTGAATGTACATGCATATTTACTTGACTCAAACGGTTGGTGGCTGCGACGCAAAACTAGGGAATTGCGTCTGTACATAATCTAATGTACACATGTATATCAAATGATGTTTGGTTTTCATTACCAATGACAACTGCTGCCACGGCGAAAATATGCACAGCACAATTCTGTTTGTTTGTTGTTCAACGCCAAGCTTAGTAATATTCCAGCTTGCCGACGGCGGTCTGTGCACACTCAAGTCTGGACGATCTAATGTTGGTTGTTTTTTTTGTTTACCGCAGCAATCAGCAATATTCCAGTTATATAACGGCGGTCTGTAAATAATCGAGTCTGGACCAGACAATCCAGTAATTGATATCATGAGCGTCGATCCACGCAATTCGGATCGATGACATGCATCAACCAAGTCAGCGAGCCTGACCACCCGATCCCGTTAGTCGCCTGTTACGACAAGCATGGGTTGCTGAAGACCTTTTCTTACCCGGATCGTCACGGTTCTCCGGCACTGTAGTATTCTGACATAACTGAATTACCGAGTTGTCACATCATTGAAATTAAATTAAATCTACAACGATTACATTTTGAATTCGAAATTGTTGATATCCTCCTTTTTCGAGAAGCGGATTATGGATTTCACGATTTTTTACGCGTCATACCAAGACCTGTCAAAAATGGTACTTGTTGTTACCCTGCCTGGAGCTCGGCATTAAGGAATAAAACAAACACTGGTTGCCTTGGAGTCGCGGGGCTGTCACCATACAAAAACACGATTGTGTTCTCCAAGAACAATGTTACACTCTTCAGAACTCTATCCCAGTAAGTGTCAACAGTTCGAGACAGTCGGTCGCCCATGCCGCACGACTTTTGATGTAGTCACGAATCCTGGTATTCTTGCTTACCATTCGCCTGTGATATTTATGTCCATGAAGACTTCTCCCGGTAGTTCTCCTTGATACAGCATTGACTCTGTGGTTATTAAATTCAGTAGTAATAGCATCTGAAGGAGAAAGTCTGTTGTTTCTAATGGTTCTCGAAATATTCCGAGTGTCACGGGCTGTTAGATTTCTTGCACGGCCTGTTCGAGTGGTATTCTCCTTCGATCCACGTCGAATGTATCGTTGTTGGTTGGTTGGTTGGTTTGTTGTTTAACGCCGCACTCGGCAATATTACAGCTATATGACGGCGGTCTGTAAATAATCGAGTCTGGACCAGACAATCCAGTGATTGACATCATAAGCATCGATCCACGCAATTGGGATCGATGACATGCATCAACCAAGTCAGCGAGCCTGACCACCCGATCCCGTAAGTCGCCTTTTACGACAAGCATTGTCACCTTTTACGGCAAGCATGGGTTGCTGAAGACCTATTATACCCCGTAATCTTCACGGGTCATGTATCGTTGTACAAATGTAAAGGTGCTTTCCTAAATACTTCGCAGTACTTCGATTATGTCAATCTTGGTAATTGTCTTAGTTTAGCTTCTTTTCTCACTTCGATAGGTCGGCAGATTTGCCTGTTATTGCCGTAAGTGCTCATGGAAAGGAAGCAGACGACAAATGGCTGAATATAGCACGTGATCATCCCACAAATTAGGTGGTGAAATATGGTGTAGATACGATGTAGTTGTTTAGCAGTGTCCGTCTTTACAATGAGCAATGGACTAGGGACAACTTCGCCATTCCAAACTGTACGTAATAATATGGCCTTCCCCTGTATTTCAGCGCTAGTTCTATAGGCATCAGACCGGACTAGTACAAGCACACACACACACACACACACACACACACACACACACACACACACACACACACACACACACACAATCTTAAACGTGACGTTAAACCCCATTTACCCTGACTTAACTTCACCTTATGGTGATTAAACCGTCTCCGTGGTCTAGTGGTAGAACGTCCGCCCGGAGAGCGGAAGGTCCGGGGTTCGATCTCCGGCCGCGTCATACCAAAAGACGTTAAAAGATGGTACTTGTTGTTACCCTGTCTGGCGCTCGGCATTAAGGGGCTGAAACAAGGACTGGTTGGCTCGGAGTCAGTATACTGTCTCTGAGTGGGGTATTAACGTTAAACTGCGGCATGATATCTAAGTAGGCTAGCACTACAAATCGGCATCAGTCCGGACTAGTACAAGCAGCCACACACACACGTGCATGCACGTCGCTATATAAGTGCAATAATCTTGGACGCGACGTTAAACCTCATTTGACCTTACCTTTGGTGAGCAGCAGATTTTAAGGGCGCCTCATTGAATGCTCACCAACAATTCCTTGTACAACAGAAGATATTTTGCTCAATTGAGAACTGGTGGAGCGGGGTAAACAATAGATATACAAAAGAAAATGTTCGCAAAGAAGACAGAATATGCACATTTTGTAATTAAACATGATCGAAGATGGATTTCATGTTGGTTGGTTTGGTTGGTTGGTTTGTTGTTTAACGCCGCACTCAGCAATATTCCAGCTATATGACGGCTGTAGGTAAATAATCGAGTTAGAACCAGACAATCCAGTGATTGATATCATGAGCATCGATCCTCGCAATGTGGGATCGATGACATGCATCAACCAAGTCTGCGAGCCTGACCACCCGATCCCGTTAGTCGCCTTTTACGGCAAGCATAGTCGCGTTTTACGGCAAGCATGGGTTGCTGAAGACCTATTCTACCCTGGAATCTTCACGGGATTTCATGTCATATTAAAATGTTCATCATATAATTATATAAGATAAGATTATATACGAAATAGATATATTGCTAAGTGTAGATTCAATTCATTTCGGGGCGGTGGGGTTGCCTGGAGTAAAGCTTCAAACGTTCGCTCGTCACGCCGAAGACCCGGGTCCGATTCCCCACATGGGTACAATGTGTGAAGCACACTTCTGGGCTACCCCGCCGTGATATTGCTGAATTATTGCTAAAAGCGGCGTAAAACCAAACTCAATCAATCACTCAATTCATTTCGTATTTTAATGAAAGCCGAACCTCAGTTGTTGTTCACCTCATGAAGTTCTGAAAACTAGCATTATTATTAAGAAATCACTTGTTTAACAATGCCTTTTCAATGTTGTTTTATGATATGTACATCTATCGCCCATTGCGAATTGTAAATTATGTACATCTGTATGTAGGCCAATGGCCTTGAAAACGATAAACAGAATTGAATTGAATTGATTTCACATTTCCATAAACTTTATGTAATGCATACGAAACGATACATATCAATTCCTTTATCCTGTATCACTTTCTTTCGCGCGGCAGTTTATTGCACACATGAAATGCATTTCTGGGTTCCGGTCTTTTCTTCCCTAATAAGTAAACCGAGTGTTCATGAGATTTTAGTAATTTTATAACCGTATCATGCATGCTCTATGTTACTTCACATAATTAATGGAAATAACACACAAATCTGGATGGGAAATTAGCCCGACACACAATTCAAACTTTACGTTTGGCAAAGATCTGGGCCAACTTGCACAAAGCGATCTTAGTGCTAAGATGATTGTAACTCCCATACTTTAACATAGGTTTACGATAGTCTTAGCGCTAAGATCGCTTTGTGCAAGTGGGCCCTGATGGCGCTGCAGGAACAGGGGTGGCATGTCGTGCAGCCTAACCCGGGTATATCCTGTTGGCGAAAAACCGAGTGGAACTAAATAGATTTTTTCTCTGTGATATCATTAGCCTTTTAAAAAAAAAAAAAATCCAGATTTTATTTACAACAGCATACACTTACGACGGACACCGTGAATATCCAGGTTATAATTGTCCTTTTGCAATCCATGCTTGTCGTAAGAGGCGACTAACGGGATCGGGTGGTCAGGCTCGCTGACTTGGTTGATGCATGTCATCGTATCCCAATTGCGTAGATCGATGCTCATAATGTCAGTCACTGGTTTGCTGATCCAGATTCGATTATTTACAGACCGCCGTCATATAGCTGGAATATTGCTGATAGCGTTAAACACCAAATAAACAAACTTACAAAACACAAAAGGCGTTTTATGTCTATTGGAAATATGTATTTTTGTTGTAAGTTCGGAGAAGCACCCGTAAAATATAGTGTGCTTCATGACATGAGGTGTGACTTCAAGTTTCCAATCGTCAACCCTCCCTCTGTGTCGAACAATATTCCTGCTGCTCGAGCCTTTGATGAATACATTCCACATTTCTTTATGCAATCGAGCTCGTTCTTTCTACCAAGATTATTATGAGCGTCAGACGACTAGGTGTTTGATAAAGGTTTCAACTTTCCTCAGTACATGCAAGGCCTCTGTAAATCTTTCAAAAAGTTGTATGGTAGACAGGGACATTTCCAAATTTGACTTACGATGTATGATTCAATTCCCTAATTTGTATTATATATGGTTTTACAGGTGAACAATTGACTTGCCTTTTTATGTGTTTGTGACCATTGTCGCCGATGGGGCAGGATATGCTAACCTTCACGCATTTCTGATTTATTCATTAACACATGCTCATGATATAGTCGGAATCGTACACTCGGCTCTGCTTTTGGCACAGATTTATAATGAACGCGGAAAGGGCTTTATTTCAAGTTCGGGGTCTATACATTGTTCGCGAAGATAGCAACGGAAATACTGCCACACTCGAACGTTCCCATCTACATCTGCCTTCAAGATCAAAGTGAGCGTGATCGACCAGACGTATAGATACTTCAGTGGGAATTGAAAGCCAAGTTCTTTGATCGTACCCAAACAGTTTACAAGTTTGTGCCGGGTCCTCCGTTATCCCGCCTCGACGCCGTATTTGTGGATGTAAGTGGTTTGTTGAAATCAATCCAACATATCAGGTTTCAATACATCTAGTATGTCTATCTCTGTTGGTGAGAAAGTAGCGGCCTGCTGGAATGGATCATCTATCCCCAGTGACAGTCGACGGAAGAAATGACACCAAGTGATTCGCTATTGCAATGCACAAAAGATCTCCGTGAGGTATTGACTGATCTTCACCGAAAATCACAGACGAACACAGCTCCCTGGAGAGAACGGTGCATCGGTTGAATCGTTTGGACGATGTAATGAAAGAGTGTTTTAAATACATTTTTAACGGCTGTGAAATTTAATAATTATTATATGAAGTATCTAGGCATTCAATTTTAAAATTAATAGGCTGTATAAATTCAGTGACATTTTTTCGCTCAAGTATTCTTTCAAATGTTATCTTTTTCATATAATACATATCGCTCCTCCACTTGAGCAAGAGTAGTATGAACTCTTTGAACCCCTCGTGGAAAGAACATGTTCGATTGTACTTCACAAGCTGGGAAATGTAGTCCCTAAAGGCTGGAGCTGCAGGGGTATTGCTCAACGTAATGGGAAATTTGCCTATTGGAAAGTTGAAGTTAACCCTCTTGTCATAACGTCTTGTGATGTTTTGTTACTCTGAATATTTATGCATTGATGAAATTATGAAAACTGATAGAAAAAAATACTTTATAAGTTATCAGAAGTGTTTCTATGAATGGATTTGTGGAGGACATTTCCAAATGTGACGCATCAGTGACAAACATGATGTCGGATGCAATTCCCTATTTTGGCTTGTACCATATGTTCCCGTGTTTTTTCAGGTGAACATTTGACTTTCCTTTGCATGTGTTTGTGACGAGTGACACCGGTGGGGCAGGATACGCTCTCCTTTTCGCAAGCACCTGGTATCATCACTATTTGATAGTGATTAAAAAACCGATGCTCGTGATATCGGAATCGTACACTAGACTCTGATTTTGACAGATTTCTTAGGAATATCGAAAGGTTTTATCGCTTTTTTTTTATTTCAGTCATGTCTGGCTGTTAGTCAACACAACACCGAATTATACCACTATGATGTGTCAGAGGGGATCTTTTCGCTTTCTGGAATCGTTATTTTAATACTTGAACATAAGCAAGCATTTGCCCAAAGCTGACTTTAGACAGATAGGCTTAAAATATCTATTCTTGGTCTCCACCACCACTACTACTTTCAATATATACCTTCTATCTTTGAGTGAGTGAGTTTATGCTTTACGTCACATCGGCAATATTTCAACCATATCGTGACGATCTATCTTTTAAATTCCACGCCTGCCGATGTGCTCCTAGTACACAAGGACCAAAGTCTAAGATACTCTTAGATGTCAAGTTTGCACCCTGTCACCCCCGTCCACAACAAACAAACAAAGCTGGTTGATCTAGAAAACGACCTTTCTCGCTCCTATCACCTATAACACTTTTGAACATGTATTTCATAAGACCGATTAACTTGCACGTGAGAAAAGAAATAGTCTAGTCATCAGCCATAATCGTGTCAAATGCTTTTATAACAATATCAATAGGTGTTCAAGTTTCAAGTTTAGCCTTTTTCACGGGCAAACCTATCTTAAATCTGGTCCACGCCTTGTATTCACCAATCCTCTCCACATATGGCGGTGCGTACTGCGTGTCTTACAGGACAAGGCTTATCTCTCTGCGTCACCCGTGCCAAAATACCTATTTATACTCTATTTGTACACGAACTCTACCTTTATTGGGAAAGTGCTTCGATCAAAATGTTGTTCAAAATATTGTGTTTAGTAGCAGCATTCCATGGCGCTTTTTCAGCCGACAGCAGAAACATAGTACAGTACCTGGCCGCCAATCCAGAGTACTCCACGCTGGTCGGTCTGGTTAAAGATGCAGGTCTCGTTGCTTCCCTCTCCGCTCCTGGTGAGTTAACTGATGGGGTTACTCAATCTCAGTCTTTGCCTTCATTGATGGATTTCCGTCCACTCTACCTATAACAGCACCGATATATGTCAATGCATATGGTATTATCAGCTGAAACCAGAATGCTCACGCCACACGAGCCTATTAGAGAATTTCAATTATTTTGTAATGTAGATTTCATAGCATTTGCGAATACAGTAAACTACGGTTATAACGAACTCAAAGGGACCACAAATTCTAGTTCGTCATAACCGTAGTTCGTTATAAACATATATACAGCATATATACAGCAAAAGTCCGGGACCAAAAAAACAGTTCGTTATATCAGCCAGTTCGTTATGAGCGTGTTCGTGATAAACGTAGTTTACTGTACGATTATTTTTGAAAGAACAATCACGTTACGATTACTGGTAACGGAGCATACATTTATTGGATATGTATATATAGAAATATGAAAATTATTGGTTCTAAAATGTATACATGGGCATATTTTCTGTTTAACTGTCAACTGTGTTATTTTAAAAACAGCTAAAGATTTTTTCTTTAACATATATTGTTAATCAAGCTCACAAGTCGGAGGTGAAGATATTTACTTTAACTTGTTTAAATAATGCCAGCGTGCACTTAGGAAGCACACGCAGTACAAGACCTATCACAGTGTGCGGTTCATGCATCTACTTGTAGCATAAGACACAGTAAGGCTGTCCATTGTACGATGAGCATGCGGTCCTGGAACACACAAGATACCAGCTGATAATGTTAGCGTTAAACATTAAGACCAGCGTTAAGTCCCACCGTGAAGATCCGGGGTAGAATAGGTCTTCAGCAACCCATGCTTGCCGTAAAAAGTGACTATGCTTGTCGTAAGAGGCGACTGACGGGATCGGGTGGTCAGGATCACTAACATGGTTGATGCACGTCATCGTATCCCAATTGCGTGGATCGATGCTCATGATGTCAATCGCTTGATTGTCTGGTCCAGACTCGATTATTTACAGACCGCCGTCATATAGCTGGAATATTGCTGAGTGCGGCGTTAAACAACAAACAAACAAAACACAAATTCCACATGTATCAGCAGCCAATTCAAGGGGCAAAGATGAAGCAAGCAGGATCCCAGGTCCCAGGCATCATCGGCATCTTTTGGATTCATGATTCACAGTATTTGACTATTGAATAATGTACCCATCCAAGGTATCTTACCTTTTCAAGGGGGCCCCAATGTACGGTCTGGATTTAGACGTAATAAATTACGTGTGTTAGCATTTGACGTTGTCTCAGTGAAATCTGGGTGCTCTTCCGCTGCTAAATTTGTACACATCATACGCTAGCTCGTATTAAACAAACACACGTTGTACTGAAACAGTGTGAAAGTATGCATGTTCCTTCCATAAAACAGTGCCACCCCTTGATCAGGACGGCACTGTTCCTAATGCAAGTTTCTGGATTAGCTCGTCATCGTATTACATGAAAAATATGTACAAGAATGGGGGAATGAAACAGAAAATACCCCGAAATATACAACGTACTTGTACTTTAAATTTGATTCATAAAAAATCATGGACTTCCAGTTGAAAAAGGCAGTCGGAACAAAACACCATTAAGTGAGTGAGTGAGTTGGGTTTAACGCCGCTTTTAACATTATTCCAGTTACATCACGGCGTGTCAGCTTAATGTGGGAGGAAAGCCCGAAGTGATGCAGGTCTCAGACGTTAAGCACTTCGGTGAAACCCACGAGCACGGGTATGGTGCTGACAAACCTAGCAACATAATCGGGGCGAAGCGGGATTCGAACCCACAATCATAGGTTTCTGGCGTGCCCAAGGGACGCAACTCTGCACAGCGAATCGCGGCGCCTTAGACGACTGCGCCACCCGTGCCCCCAACACCATTAAGAAATAGATTACGTCCATTATGTGATGCGAGAGACATCGATGATGAGTTTCATTATCCATAATCCGTCCATTTTTTAAAAATCAGAGAAATATTTGTTCCCCATTATATCACCGTAAATATCCTCACAATCGGAATTTTTCCAAAATATTTATTTTATTTAAAAAAATCACTTCAACGATTATTGTCCTGTCTCATAAGCCAGTAATGGCTGCAAAGTGGTTTTATAGTGTATTTTATGTATTGGTTTCTTTTGAATGTGCACTTTGTGGCACGTTGATAAACTATGTCTTATCTTATCTTCATGTACAGTCCTCCCTGGCCATAATGCCCCTGGTTATAATGCCATGTATTTTCTCAGAACGGATTTATGAAGTGAGGATTCCCTGGTTATGATGCCAATACCAATGTTTTTCATTTCCATTTCCCTGCTTATAATGCCATTTAAAAAAAATCTTTTTACGTAAAATTAGCACTGTAGTAAATCTGTTGGAGATAATTCCTTCTTCTAAATCAACAAACTAAATTTACTGATTTCAGTTGTTTTCACAGCTAATCCTCACCCAAAGAATCATTAACTTTGTCAAGATAAGAAACAAATTAATATTTGGATAAGATGTGATGTTCTTTGGAATATATTTGTTTCTTGATTCAAGATAAAGTTTACAAACAAGCTTAATAACACTAAGAGTACAAACTATATGTACAGATGGCGTTAGACCTTCAAAAATACTCCTTTATAGATCTTTAGAACATAATAACCAGCTCGTACTTGAGAAAGCGAGATCTAATGGTGTTGAATTGTGAAGTATCTACATGTTTCTGTGCTAGATTTTTTTGATAAGTGCATCATTTTACATTACAACAAATCTTAGTCATTGTCATTTCAATTACATAATTAATTTGAAAGGTTCTTTGACCGTGTTGGCCCCGACCAATGACGCATTCAAGGCGCTTCCAGCAAGTACCCTCAGCGCTCTCCAGAAAGATAAGAACCAGTTGAAGACTGTGCTCCTCTATCACGTGATCAACAAGGCTCTTATCAGCTTTCTTATCACTGATGGAGAGGTCGAGACCACACTGGCCAATCAGAATGTGACCTTCTCAAAAACCGTGAGTCTTTAAAGTGTAACATTTCTGAACTATGTCTCAAAAGAAAATGCATATTGTTATAACGCACAAATGCTCTATACATGAAACATGACTTTATTCACAGAATTAACCTGTCAATGTAATCAAGTAAAGTGTACAAAGCTAATGTGTAAGAAAATCATTCGACCTAAATATCAGCTGATTAGTATTCTGGTGTGATCAATGTGGTACGCAGGTAATATGTATAGGTGTGTAGCAAGCTTGCTACTGTTATTAATGTCAGTAGGTTCGGGAATATGATATCCCCCCCCCCCCCCCCCCCCCCCACACACACACACACACACAATCCACGACCCTAGAATATCAGGGGCAGACCATTTGATATTCTTGGGGAGGCGCTGGGATTTTATCGAAAATAATCTAATTTTCCTCAAACATGCTGTTGAAAAAAAGAAGAAGTTGTGTACCATTAAGATTATATTGTTGCAATGTAATTTTTTCAAACAAATATTTAAGCTCATAGTTTTAATAAACATATCTGATTTGCAGCTGCAGCTAAAATAAATATCTCGTCTCCATAAAAAATCCCAGGCCCCCACCAGAATATCAAAGGGTGGGTCCCCATACTTGATAATGTTGTCATTAGGTTAACATAATTGTTTTAAAGAAAAAATATCATTGGTAAAATCATGATTTTATCGTTTGCAGGGAACCGCTCTCAAGGTCAACAATGCCCCTATCTCCAACTCTGACCTGATCGTAAGCAATGGTGTCATCCACACCCTTGACGCCGTTCTCATTCCGAGCACTGAGAACATCCTGCAGTACATTGTCAAGCATGACGATATGTTCTCAGACCTCTTTGCAGCCCTCGTCGTTACAAACCTAGAGAGTGTTCTTGAAGGTAAATATATTTGTAGGACACAAATCTATGGCGGGTTTTTACTGTGGCTGGTCGTTCATGACGGAACTGTTCGACATGACACCACATATATACGGAACAAACATGTGGTTGAAAATACATTTCTACTAATCATTAACTGTTTTATAAATAGGCCGTTATGCTGTTACTGAAGTTGTCTGAAAATTGATTACATATTGACAGTAATCTCACGGAGATAGCGGAATATGCCATGTGGATCTGATTCACATCGTACACATATTACGTCATGTATACTGAAAAAAATGAACATGAATATTTTTTTACTATTTATTTGTGATAGTCTGACAGTCTTCATTTAAAGAAATACCCAACGAAACATGATCCCTAACTATCTTTGTTCAGTATACATGACGTAATATGTGTACGTCGTGCAATGAGTGCCGTGCAAACAAGTATGACACAAACACGTCTTTATTTCCGGGATTTTTTAACGAAGTATTTAAATTCACTATTACTTTTGCGCCAGGTGGCCAATTTACTGTTTTCGCACCAACTGATGATGCGTTTAAGAAGATCAGCTCTGCACTCCCCCCTGATGCTGCCTCCCTGGCATGTAAGTGATCATGCTGCACTTGATTATATTCATCAACATAATAATGGTATATCTGGTATATATTTGTTTATGAGGAAGCAGTGTCTTCCTCACTAAAGTCTCGTTGATATCAGCTTGATGGATAAAATAAAAAGCTTTTTTCACGAGCTGTTTCCTCAACTGAGGCGATGAAAAAAGAATTAATGATTTACTTGACCTTTTTATCCAGTTTTATGTTTTAATAATTGATAAAAAACATCAACTACTTGTGGTGTCGCATATCATGATGACGTAATAATTACATTACGTTTAACGTTCACTAAGCTGAAGCTTGTTGTGCTCATTACTTCACGTTTTTTTTTAGAAAAAAGCCTTAAAGTTTGTACACAACACTGTTTTTATACTTTATTGCACAAGGTAACAACGTTGTTCATCCGGAAAATAAACACGTGGATAGAGCACGTCGCTATATAAGTGCAATAATCTTAACCTTGACGTTAAACATTCCACTCCCCTACATGTATGGTTTCTCGTCACACCTGTGTGGATTAGCGAGGTTCTACGGTGTTATTCACTGTTTAAACAGCGGTTCTGAAGTACCACGTTGTGCCTGGGCTCCACCCGGCCGCCAGCCTGAAGGATGGGGATATGCTGAACACTCTGGCCGGGAAGGCTCTGAAGGTGGACCTGAGCAACGGTAAGCTGATCATGAACCTGGACCCACTTGCCCAAAGCGATCGTAGCGCAACGCTGATCGTAACGCCCCATCTTCACGAGGCAAGCGTATCCACAAGCCTGTATCAAAGCCATTGGAAACAAGACTTTGATAATAAGGCTAGTGGACGCTCTTGCCACGGGAAGATGGTAACTGCCACACCCCTCACATAAACATAAGATAACTTTGTGCGAGTGTCCTGGACAGGGATCAGGTGCACTTGGCACTTGTCAGCGACATAACGGCACTCACTTGGCCACCTGCTCGTCCTTATCCCTGATAAAATTGGAAAACTATGCGCATACCATTAACCATTATACCCTAGGCAAATGAGTGAGTGAGTTTGGTTTTACGCCGCTTTTAGCAATATTCCAGCAATATCACGGCGGGGGACACCAGAAATGGGCTTCACACATTGTACCTATGTCGGGAATCGAACCCGGATCTTCGGCGTGACGAGCGAATGCTTTAACCACTAGGCTACCCGACCGCCCCCCTAGGCAAATGATTATTGAACATGATTATAGTTACTATAGTTACGGAAACACACGGCTTATAATCTATATGCAGAAGAATAATCGCAGTGTCCTTGATCGTTGTGTAAATGATTATTCCAGGAGTGAAGATTGGGTCAGGGAAGGTCATCAGTGCCGACATCATGGCCATCAACGGCATTATCCACGTCATCGACACCGTCCAAGTACCGTAACGTACACGCCGTGCGCGGAAACTGAAGAGACTAATAAAACCATACTTCCTAAGATTCTTACAGTCGTTTCTTTGTACGTAAACACCACCCACAGTTGGGATGACGTCTTTCCGTGAAGTCGCCTCGAGTCACTTCACAATGTGAAGAGAGAGAGGAACGTGTTGCTTCTTCCCGAAAATCCGGGTTAGAATTAGTCTCCAGCAACCCAGCCTTTCGTGAGAGGCGACTAAAGGCATCAGGTGGTCAGTCTCACTGACTTAGATTATGTATATCATCGCATCCCAATTGCATAGATGGATGCTCATGATGTAAATCAATTGATTGTCTTGTACAGACTCGATTATATACAGACCACCGCCATATAGCTGGAGTGAGTGAGTATGGCTTGCGACGCTTTTAGCAATATTCCACAAATATCACGGCGGGGGACACCAGAAATGGGCTTCACACATTGTACCCATGTCGGGAATCGAACCCGGGTCTTCGGCGTGACGAGCGAACGCTTTAACCACTAGGCTACCCGACCGCCCAATACAGCTTGAATATTGCTGAGTGCGGCTGTAAACACAAGCAAACAAAACATGTTACTGCTTCAATGTGGTAGTATAACTGCCATAACGTCGATGAAATGGTGAGGTGAGGTGAGGTGAAATGGGGTTTAACGTCGCGTCCAAGATTATTGCACTTATATAGCGACGTGCATGTACGCCTGTGTGTGTGTGTGTGTGTGTGTGTGTGTGTGTGTGTGTGTGTGTGTGTGTGTGTGTGTGTGGCTGCTTGTACTAGTCCGGACTAATGCCGATTTATAGTTCTAGCTCACTGAGATACCATGCCGCAGTTTAACATGAATACCCCACTCAGACACAGTATACTGACTCCGAGTCGACCAGTCCTTGTTTTAGCCCCTTAATGCCGAGCACCAGACAGGGTAACAACAAGTACCATCTTTTAACGTCATTTGGTATGACGCAGCTGGGGATCGAACCCCGGACCCTCCGCTCTCCGGGCGGACGCTCTACCAATGGATCACGGAGGCGGTCTTCGATGAAATGGGCAATGTAAACCTTAATTAGAGTTGTCATAATTTGTTACGGAATGTGGATATCCGATTGGATATCCGTGGTGGCACGTGGTCCTGTGCACAGTGCACAGATCACAAATCAGGGGAAGTTAAGCAACGTCAGTCTCGGAGAGTAGTTGGATGGGTGGCCATGTGAAGCAGCTTGACTCCTGAGAGTTTTTAGAGCTTCGGTCCTGCCCCACACTGAAGCACATGTACACATGTGGTGTCTCCTTAGACAAGTGACTTTGTTCGAAATGTGCCTCTGTTCACCCAGCAGTGAGTGGGTACCCGGTAGGATGAGATGGTAATGTGGCTGTTAATCTTCTAGCGCATCACAGGCAGCTTGGGTTGTATACTCCCCAGGGAGCTGAGAATGAAAATTGATTGCTCACTGATCCATTGACCGGGGTAATAATAGTGTAGCGCTATGAGCATTCACTTGGTGAATGGAATCAGGGGCATTATAAATGCACTTATTGTTATTCTTCTTCTTCTTCTTCTTATTATTATTATTGTCAGTCGCCATTTTGTAACCAGCCATTCAAGTCGGCTGGCAGGATTGTACAGATATCGTGACGTCATAGTGTTTGATGAGATCTGTTGTCACTTCTCAATGCACCCTGTTCGCACTTTGAGTTACTGAGGGTCCGATGGCGGTCACAAGAAAGATGTTATTGTCACAGACGAATATTTAACCAAATAGTCCTTGGTAGCCTGTGTCGATCAAAAACGTTACATATGTCAGTAGAGGGTTATTGGGAACTGACCAGGAATTCCAAATATGTAAAACTACTCATTTGGAACTCTCTTGTATATGGACCGGAGGCCTTACATACAATAAATATCTTTGACTTTGACAATATGTCCCGCGACCTGGTCTACCCCTACTGTGCCCAACTTTGGGCATAGAAGTGTTAAATGATAAAAGTTAGTTCATCAATAATACGAGATCTGGCGAGAGGAGACTCCATTCAAAATGGCGGCGCCCGGCGAGTGCATTCGTGACCAACTGGTGTTATTTCCGGGACAAGCCGAATAGCGACTCGTGCCCCTCTCATTGCTTTATTTTCGCACATAACATGCATCGATAGAGGGCGAGTCTTCTTGTAGGTTACGGAAAGGGGCGAGTGGTAACGAATGCCAGCGAGTGATCACATTCAATGCAGCCAGGGTAACTGGTAAGTAATGTACTATGTGACGTAAGGGAGGTAGGCTGCTGGGGAAATGACATGAGTCAGACATTAGTCTGGTTGAGAATGCCGCTGTTGCATACGTACATGTCCTGTTATCAGATATGCAACCGAATATACAGCCTTGACTCAAGGTACCATCGCTATGTCATCTGGGTCATATTCTGATCTAACATAGGAATAGACTAAAATTGTGCAATAATATCCGTAACAAGAAAACAGCGTTATCACGTCCCCCGCCATGGGGCCGATTAGAATTTTGTTTGCTCATAAGCACTTGGGCTGGTTTATGTCATCAGAAAAAAATGATTAAATAAGAAATTAATACACTCAAAAGGCCCCTTCTCTGGAAAAAACAATAACTCAGTCTTGATAAGTATCTCTTAGATAAGCTAACTTCAGTAGTTTCTGTAAAAAAACGTTTCCCCATTGCAGAATTATGTATGCAACCAGTACAATAACATAGATCAGGGCCGTAAATGTGTAAAAAATATTTTACGAGACCAATTTTCGAACTCAGACAAGTATCTCTTATTCATTTTCATGTAACTTCAGAGGAGACAATTTGTCCCGATTGCACACACGTTGCACAAAGTAAAATAACATAGATCAAGGAACGAAATTCTGTAAAAACATAATTGACGGGACAAATATCTCTTATATAAGCATGCAAACTTTTATTCATGTAATTTCAGTAGTTACTGAGAAAACTTTTCCCCATTCACATAGTAAGTTAAAAAACATGAAGCAAGGGCCATAACTGTGAAAAAAGAGTGTACGGCAACAGTTTTCGAACCCATTTGAGATCGTGACATGTAACATCAGGGTGTAAAATTTCATTTCTCTAACTCGGATAGGTTTTTGAGAACATTGATCCAAACTGAGGAGCAGAAGGACAGAAAGACGGACGAACGGATGGACGAGCTCCGTTTCTCTATCCCCCGCCCCACGTCTAATGCTCCGAGGACGCTGGAAAAAGAAGGCAAAGCAACTTTTTGTGAAGGACAGATCGATGAAGTCAACGTGAATATATGATTCTGTTACACACAGTGAAACTCTGCGAAAACTTCAGTTGTTGCACGATCACAGATGCGAACAAATTGTACATCGTAAAATTGTCACTTAGAGCAAGTATTTCAGCTATTTCACTGTGTATCTCTGCTTATGTAAATATAAACAGTCCCCTGGATGGAATGTTAACCCTTTAACCTCTAGAGTTACCCATTCTGCCGTGATAGAGGTGTAACACTGCTGTAAGAGGCTGCTGTGATATTGCTGTATTGTTGCTAAATCCAGGCTATTGTGACATAGCTGTAATATTGCTGAATCCAGGCTGTTGTGATATAGCTGTAATATTGCTGACAACAGGCCGCTGTGATATAACTGTAATATTGCTGACTGCAGGTTGCTGTGATATAACTGTAATATTGCATTCAGGCTACTGTGATATAGCTGTAATATTGTGAACTACAGGCTGCTGTGATATAACTGTAATATTGCTGAATCCAGGCCACTGTGATATAGCTGTAATATTGCTGAATCCAGGCTACTGTGATATAACTGTAATATTGTGAACTACAGGCTGCTGTGATATAACTGTAATGTTGCTGAATCCAGGCCACTGTGATATAGCTGTAAAATTGCTGAATCCAGGCTACTGTGATATAACTGTAATATTGTGAACTACAGGCTGCTGTGATATAACTGTAATGTTGCTGAATCCAGGCCACTGTGATATAGCTGTAAAATTGTGAACTACAGGCTGCTGTGATATAACTGTAATATTGCTGAATCCAGGCCACTGTGATATAGCTGTAATATTGCTGAATCCAGGCTACTGTGATATAACTGTAATATTGTGAACTACAGGCTGCTGTGATATAACTGTAATGTTGCTGAATCCAGGCCACTGTGATATAGCTGTAAAATTGCTGAATCCAGGCTACTGTGATATAACTGTAATATTGTGAACTACAGGCTGCTGTGATATAGCTGTAATATTGCTGAATCCAGGCTACTGTGATATAACTGTAATATTGTGAACTACAGGCTGCTGTGATATAGCTGTAATATTGCTGAATCCAGGCTACTGTGATATAGCTGTAATATTGCCGAATCCAGGCTGCTGTGATATTGTTGTATTGTTGCTGAATCCAGGCTATTGTGATATAGCTGTAATATTGCCGAATGCAGGCTGCTGTGATATTGTTGTATTGTTGCTGAATCCAGGCCACTGTGATATAGCTGTAATATTGCTGACTACATGCTGTTGTGATATAGCTGTAATATTGCTGAATCCAGGCTACTGTGATATAGCTGTATTGTTGCTGAATCCAGGCTGCTGTGGTATAACTGTAATATTGCTGACTACAGGCTGCTGTGATATAGCTGTAATGTTGCTGAATCCAAGCTGTGGTCGATATAGCTGTAATATTGCTGACTACAGGCTGCTGTTATTTAGCTGTAATATTGCTGAATCCAGGCTGTGTCCGATATAGCTGTAATATTGCTGACTACAGGCTGCTGTGATATAGCTGTAATATTGCTGAATCCAGGCTGTGTCCGATATAGCTGTAATATTGCGGACTACAGGCTGCTGTGATATTGCTGTATTGTTGCTGAATCCAGGCTACTGTGATATAGCTGTAATATTGCTGACTACAGGCTGCTTTGATATAACTGTAATATTGCTGAATCCAGGCTGCTGTGATATTGCTGTATTGTTGCTGAATCCAGGCTACTGTGATATAGCTGTAATATTGCTGACTACAGGCTGCTTTGATATAACTGTAATATTGCTGAATCCAGGCTGCTGTGATATAGCTGTAATATTGCTGACTACAGGCTGCTGTGATATTGCTGTATTGTTGCTGAATCCAGGCTACTGTGATATAGCTGTAATATTGCTGACAACAGGCTGCTGTGGTATAACTGTAATATTGCCGACTACAGGCTGCTGTGATATAGCTGTAATATTGCCGACTATAGTATGACTGAGAAACCATGCCAAAAATTGACATATATACCTCACACACACAGGATACTGACTCCGAGTGGAAAAATTTCTTGTTTTATCCCTATAATGCCGAGCTCAGGGTAACATCTCTAACGGACTTTGGAATGACTCTGCGAGGGAATCGTACATAGGCGTACATACACGTATCAAGCCCATGTATTTGTAACCCGTTTTTCATTTATACAGGCAGTTCGTACGCTTTCTTTGACAGCCGGGCTTTAGGAGGACAAAAGAGCGTTTACCAAAAATTATAAACTACAAATGTCAAATGGTGGAGGTTGTCGTCACCTACAATGTCAGTCCATTTTATCATTTTTATGCTTCTTGCTTTAAGTTATCATAGATGCTTCGCTATGCGATTTACAATATAACCTCTCACTGCAGCTCTGCCTGCCGTTTCGTGTCTAACTTCCAGCATATGTTGCTGGTGACATACTCTGGTACGATATCCCCATGGCACCATTGTCCAAGAGATTTGAATTACAAAATGTTCTCACCCTTGTACAATATCTTGTGGGATGACCGAACTACAAGTTTGCCCAACAGTTACATTCCGACCAAAGACACACCAACAAAAACAACGAGATGAGGACACTCTGATACGGCTTCGTTTGGGCCTCAATTTCTGCGACGTCAATGATGGATTAGGAATAGCTCCGAACTGTCCAAGTTGGAATGAAATCAAATGAACCAAATTACCCTTTTCTACTGGATTGATATGCCCATGCAAACTCAAGGCATGATTTAGAAATACAAGTTTGAATTTGATCAACCTTTTTCCTTTTTTTTACCATGTTGAGCCAAAGTATCTCACGTGGGTCAGTTAACGTTCAAAAGGCAATTCTCGGCGTCGTAAAATATGCAAGCAAACATAAAGATATTAGTTTGCCGCTTTTGACATTTTAATTAATTTTTATGAACCCTCTTAACTCTTCCTCCACTTTCTATGACTAGAAAGCTATTTTCCTTGGTTTTAAGTGAACTTTATCCATGCCGTGTCCTGGTGAGATTAATTTCAGAAGACCAAGAAAAAATTGAAATATTGCTGATAAGGAATTGTATAATGGACTTTGCTTTCAGTGGCGATTTCTTATGATAATGGAAATGGTTTTGTCGTTTTAATAACAATTCACTTATTCATTGGATAACAGTTATATCACGGCGTGTCAGCTTCATGTGGGAGGAAAGCCCGAAGTGATGCGACTTGAATTACTATGGATCATCGCAACACATGAATCTGACATGTTACATAAATGAAATACTGTTGGGGTGACGCTCAAGTACGCTTACTCACACATTCACTCTGTATGTAACCCCTTGAGATGTCTGATCAGAGAAGGAAATTGAAGCATGCATAAAAATAATTCACAAAAAACTCGATATCCTTTCATGGCATATTTCATACAGCGCAATGTGAAACAATAAACATTTTCAAAAGTATGTGACCCCAAAGGTAACCACTTACTAAAATATCATAACATTTTGTGACAACACCGGTTAAAATATGTTTGTTTATTTTAAAAGCAATGATCGTTTATTTACATTTTGAAGAGAAGATGGTTCCTACTAAATGCGGTCCTTTCCATTAGAGGGTGTGTTGTGGTATCTCCTTGTTTAAAATTTATAAATCGACTTGAAGTAATAAATGCATTTCTCTACATAATTTTTGATATCGAAAATACTTCGATTCCACTTTCAATCTATGATCATGAATAAATCACGAGGACAAATAACAAACAAATGTTGATTTAATTACACAATCAAAGCATCCAAGCCACTTGAATAAAATCGATTTATTTACATAGCGATGCTTGCAAGTCGTGCTGTATCCTATATCTTCGTTTGATTTCATGACATGAAACAATATATATGCAATGAGGAAAATACTCAACTGATCCTCTATCATAAAGGTACGTGGATATATGTATATGTTTTGTGAAACATATATTCGAGATGGACTAACGCCATAATCACAGTTCGTGATGCAGATACGCCACAATCACAAAGTAAACAAAAACAAGCTGAAAGGGATCAGATATAAATTAACCAGAATGAGATTGATTAAGATTCACCATGCCCTTCCTTAAAACTTCCACACAAATAAACTTTAGATTGTCACGTTTTGACCTCCTTTGACAATCGTACAATCTATTTGTATCCCAAAGCAAGCCATTTTGTTGGAGGAACGTTCACCGTAGTCTACTGATTGTTCCCGAGAGATACCAACTCCGCACACCTGTGGCCAGCACTCGAACCATTCGTCACCATTCGCCCCTTTCCGCAGCCAGGACTACCTCGGATACTCTGACATTCTTATTCCCTCGAGACCTCGAGTCTACAGAAGACATAGGCCACTGTTAGAAGTGTTAATAGCAGAATCAAGTGGATGTGCCGAATGTCCTCGCTCCCATCCCTGGTGGATGCACATATTGACAGGTTAATTCTCAACACCGCGGGGGCGCGTCTGGATGTCAGGATGTGCAAGATAAGCAATCAATACAAAAGCCCACCGATGCTATTTGGGGATTTAGCAACGTGATGAGGCATATCAGCAACACATCTACATCCGACAATGGATCGCGATCCATAAAAAAATATTACTAATAAGTTTTTAGTCGGAGATAAGTTCTTATGTCAGTTAAAGAAATGTGAAAAGTTAATATACTTTTTCTCTGACATATTCTGGAAGCATTTGTCCTCAAATGGTTTCCTGTTTTAGGACACATGCACGTGAAAAAAATACATGTAGGTAGATTCATGAATTGTTTTAGCCATGAGTAAATTAGAAAAAATATATATGTGACTTTACACCCTCACAAGAACTACGCCTTCTCTATTTGTGTACGAGTAAATTGCAAACGATTCCATGCCAAGTATTTATTTTTGCGTTTCTGTTTCAACAGACCGAAGAAAATAGGCCAGACCCACTTGTGGACCACTTTTCCCTGATTGATAATAGGATTGGCGGGATTTGTGTTGAATTACCACGATGAACATTGTCACCGATTTCGTATTATTGCCCGTATGTTGTTTGTGTTACTGACTGAATAAGCAATCTGTGAAGTTATCATTGTTGACATAAATTAATTAAAATAATTGGTTGTTACTTTTGTTTGTTTGTTGTTTAAAGCCGCACTCAGCAATATTCCAGCTATATGGCGGCAGTCTGTCAAAAAATCATGTCTACGCAATTGGGACTCGATAGCATGCATCAACCAAGTCAGCGAGCCTGACCACCCATTCCCGTTAGTCGCCTAGAAGAATTGCGTTCAATGTGTTGTTGCGGTGTGCAGACTTTGCGTTAAAACCGCTACGTACACATTGTACAAGTCAAGTCTAAAATACACCGAACTCTTCATACATGTATGACATTAAGTCTTTGAAAGGCTTTTAGAAGCGAAGCGAGGAACACAACGTTTCAGAGTACATGTAAATGCTTACTCCTTGATAACTGGCAATGGACAATGGGCCAACGGGAGGCCGGAGGGTAATTAGCTTTGCCCATTGTCCATTGCCAATTGCCAATCAGTGATAATTTAGTCCTAGCTTCCAGTTGTCCATAACTGTCAACACTAATTACTGTAAAGTGTTGGCTTCCATTGTCTATTGCTAATCACCCATCAGCGCCAATTATCTGTTGGCTTCCCTTAAGTTTCACCTTTGGTGACTTATTACTTTTGTTGGTCTTACGTGTACATATACATGCCCTCTGCCTCATAGCATTCATTCATCTGATGAAGGAGTAAGTATATACTCCGAAACGTTGTGTTCCCCATTATAAAGAAGTTGACATCCATAAATTATCTTCCTTATGTATGCTATTGATTTCATTTTGATAAATGTTCAAAATACCACCGATATTTTCTGAAAGGTTAGAACAAGAACTCTGAAATGGGTTACTATCAAATAACTTTATGCCTAAAATTTGATATAATAATACAAATGTGGATCATCTAATACAGGATATGGTTTATATAAATAGGTACATCATATGGAAATACAAACACATTTGATGTGCCGAACGTACGTCTGTCTTACCTTCACAATACCTGTTTCTCTGATATATATTGCGGTAACTGTCTCACTGACTCGAACAACGAAGCCCCGGATCGAGGTAGGCATAACATAGAGCATAAAGTTTTTAATTTACCAAATTCAGCAATGTGATGTAAACTGTCGAGCAAAAGAATGAATATTGGATTTGATTCAAATATTACAGGGGGCACGGGTGGCCCAGTCGTCTGAGGCGCCGCGATTCGCTGTGCAGAGTTGCGTCCCCTGGGTACGCCAGAAACCTATGATTGTGGGTTCGAATCCCGGTTCGCCCCGATTATGTTTCTAGGTTTGTCAGCACCATACCCGTGTTCGTGGGTTTCACCGAAGTGGTAAACGTCTGAGACCTGCATCACTTCGGCTTTCCTCCCACATTAAGCTGACACGCCGTGATATAACTGGAATAGTGTTAAAAGCGGCGTTAAACCCAACTCACTCACTCACTCACTCACCCGACAGGTCACACCGGGTGTACATTTTCGTTTGTCCGTCAGTTTATGTAAAAACGACCATTAACAAGATGACAGCTTCACTATTTTATTTGATAAAGAACTGGGGTTCTAGCCAATGATCTGTCCGCTGAGGGTACTTGGTATCAGCACGTGATCGATGATGTGGACGACGCCATTGTCAGCTTCAATATCACTCTCGGTCATATGAGCCACGTGGTTCAGACGGATGTCGTTGTCTGGAGGACAAACAAGAAAGAATTGGATTCTCTGACTCATTATCGGTCAGAAGATGTCACATCCAGTGAGGCTGTTTTACCCCCATCCAATATTCTCGCACTAAAACAGCGGTGGTCGCCAAGAATACCCTTTACATATTGTTCTTGTTGGATTCAAACCCAACTACGGCGTGACGAGCAAACGCTTTAACCAATAGGCAATTCTACAGCCCCGGGAGATGACGATTATGTCATAATATCACTCTCAGTCCTGTTCCTGAACATATGGAAAGTTGATTTGTATGAATGTTTTCCTGCAGTAAAGCTGCAAATCCTTAGTATGACATTTACTGTCTAAAACACCTTTATTTTCTTGTCCATGTTCCTCGACCATTATATTTAATGATTCTATCAACTATTGTCTACCCCGCGATCGATGTCTGTGAAGGTGGTCGTGATGTTGTCATCATGTCGCTATTGAGTATTCTACCATGAATTTGGAAATAACTCGATTCTGATTAGCCAGTCAAACGTGGTTAAATCACAATAAACGCCGGGCGACCGGGTAGCCTAGTGGTTAAAGCGTTCGCTCGTCACGCCGAGAACCCGGGTTCGATTCCCGACATGGGTACAATTTGTGAAGCCCATTTCTGGTGTCCCCTGCCGTGATATTGCTGGAATATTACTAAAAGCGGCGTAAAACATACTCACACACACTCACAATAAACCCCCTCTGATTGACACAGCCGATTTGATGGCCGTGTCATCGTAAGCGTTCGGTTCCAAATTCAATATAGGGCGGTTTAATCTACAGGTAACCTAGTTCTACTTTGAAAACCCAGTGTGTTTATCTGCTGAATACAACATCCCCTCTAACATACCTTACACATGAATCTTGCAATCTGACTGACTGAGATCCGTTCTACTAATTTCATTTTTTTCCTGGCTCGAATAGCCGAACTTTTGGCATTACAATAGCAACTACCAACCGGAATTTTTCATCGCGAATTAATGACGTAAGACGTCATTCTCTGAGTTTGCTTTCTGTCGGCTCCTATGTTTCAGTGAATGTGAAAAATGAACGAAGTGGATAAATGCCTAACTGTGATATTCTACCGAGTCAGACCAAAGCATGCACGCATAAGACGCACCTGTAATATAATTAAGTGTGTAGTAAGATAGAAGTGTTGTCCACCGTTCCCACGGACATTAACTAACACAGAGGGTACTCATGCCCCCTCGATATTCTTGGACAGCTTATAACAAACTGCAAAGCGAATACAAACTACACAAAACACTTTGAAGAACATCCCCAATTAGAAGGCTGTGTTGCAATACCCAGCCACGACGGATTAACCATAGCCATATGGTGTGAAGAAATCGGGTGTCCTTTAACTTCTTTTGAGTAGTATATTTTAACTAGTTATGTTTAAGATACTGACTGCTGATATCAACACCGATGTCGTGGCCGGTGTACAGGGTTGTTATTCTGCCGTTGTGGTCCAAACTCTTCAGATGGAGGGTGCCCAGGTGCAGATGGTAACGGACCAATTCTAAAATTACAAAATATGTACAATACCCTATCAATCCGGGCGGGTTAATCGATATGTTATTTTCCTTTACGTAGTCTACCAATAATTTACCAACTAATGCATAACTAGAGGCCTGACGGTAGTGTGCATTACATTTTATCAAGGATGTGATAAATACAAATACATTACTCAGGCATGTGATACATGCATATATATCCCTGAAACATGTAACCCAAGCATACATATCACCCAAACACATGATGCATGCATTAACATGGGTCACGCATGTGGTACATGCATATATATCACTGAAACATGTAAGCCAAGCATGCATATCACCCAAACATATACACCCAAACCCGCATATACAGCACTCAGGCATGTGGTACTCGCATATACAGCACTCAGGCATGTGATACTCGCACATACAACACTCAGGCGTGTGATACTCGCATGTACAGCACTCAGGCATGTGGTACTCGCATATACAGCACTCAGGCATGTGATACTTGCATATACAGCACTCAGGCGTGTGATACTCGCACATACAGCACTCAGGCATGTGATACTCGCACATACAACACTCAGGCGTGTGATACTCGCATATACAGCACTCAGGCATGTGATACTTGCATATACAGCACTCAGGCGTGTGATACTCGCATGTACAGCACTCAGGCATGTGGTACTCGCATATACAACACTCAGGCATGTGGTACTCGCATATACAGAACTCAGGCATGTGATACTCGCATATACAGCACTCAGGCGTGTGATACTCGCATATACAACACTCAGGCATGTGATACTCGCACATACAGCACTCAGGCATGTGATGCTCGCATATACAACACTCAGGCATGTGATACTCGCATATACAGCACTCAGGCATGTGGTACTCGCATATACAGCACTCAGGCATGTGATACTCGCATATACAGCACTCAGGCGTGTGATACTCGCATATACAACACTCAGGCGTGTGATACTCGCATATACAGAACTCAGGCATGTGATACTCGCATATACAGCACTCAGGCATGTGATACTCGCATATACAGCACTCAGGCATGTCATACTCGCATATACAGCACTCAGGCGTGTGATACTCGCACATGCAGCTTTCAGGCATGAGATACTCGCATATACAGCACTCAGGCATGTGATACTCGCATATACAGCACTCAGGCATGTGATACTCGCATATACAGCACTCAGGCATGAGATACTCGCATATACAGCACTCAGGCGTGTGATACTCGCACATGCAGCTTTCAGGCATGTGATACTCGCATATACAGCACTCAGGCATGTGATACTCGCATATACAGCACTCAGGCGTGTGATACTCGCACATGCAGCTTTCAGGCATGAGATACTCGCATATACAGCACTCAGGCATGTGATACTCGCATATACAGCACTCAGGCATGTGATACTCGCACATGCAGCTTTCAGGCATGTGATACTCGCATATACAGCACTCAGGCATGTCATACTCGCATATACAGCACTCAGGCGTTTGATACTCGCACATGCAGCTTTTAGGCATGTGATACTCGCATATACAGCAGTCAGGTATGTGATACTCGCATATACAGCATTCAGGCATGTGATACTCGCATATACAGCACTCGGGTATGTGATACTCGCATATACAACACTCAGGCATGTGATACTCGCATATACAGCACTCAGGCATGTGATACTCGCATATACAGAACTCAGGCATGTGATACTCGCACATGCAGCTTTCAGGCATGTGATACTCGCATATACAGCACTCAGGCATGTGATACTCGCATATACAGCACTCAGGCATGTGATACTCGCACATGCAGCTTTCAGGCATGTGATACTCGCATATACAGCACTCAGGGATGTGATACTCGCATATACAGTACTCAGGCATGTGATACTCGCACATGCAGCTTTCAGGCATGTGATACTCGCATATACAGCACTCAGGCATGTCATACTCGCATATACAACACTCAGGCATGTGATACTCGCATATACAGCACTCAGGCATGTGATACTCGCATATACAGCACTCAGGCATGAGATACTCGCATATACAGCACTCAGGCGTTTGATACTCGCATATACAGCACTCAGGCATGTGATACTCGCATATACAGCACTCAGGCATGTGATACTCGCACATACAGCACTCAGGCATGTGATACTCGCATATACAGCACTCAGGCATGTGATACTCGCATAAACAGCACTCAGGCGTGTGATACTCGCACATGCAGCTTTCAGGCATGTGATACTCGCATATACAGCACTCAGGCATGTGATACTCGCATATACAGCACTCAGGCGTGTGATACTCGCACATGCAGCTTTCAGGCATGAGATACTCGCATATACAGCACTCAGGCATGTGATACTCGCATATACAGCACTCAGGCATGTGATACTCGCATATACAGCACTCAGGCGTGTGATACTCGCACATGCAGCTTTCAGGCATGAGATACTCGCATATACAGAACTCAGGCATGTGATACTCGCATATACAGCACTCAGGCATGTGATACTCGCATATACAGCACTCAGGCGTGTGATACTCGCATATACAGCACTCAGGCATGTGATACTCGCATATACAGCACTCAGGCATGTGATACTCGCATATACAGCACTCAGGCATGTGATACTCGCATATACAGCACTCAGGCGTGTGATACTCGCATATACAACACTCAGGCATGTGATACTTGCATATACAGCACTCAGGCATGAGATACTCGCACATGCAGCTTTCAGGCATGTGATACTCGCATATACAGCACTCAGGCATGTGATACTCGCATATACAGCACTCAGGCATGTGATACTTGCATATACAGCACTCAGGCGTGTGATACTCGCATATACAACACTTAGGCATGTGATACTCGCACATACAGCACTCAGGCATGTGATGCTCGCATATACAACACTCAGGCATGTGATACTCGCATATACAGCACTCAGGCATGTGGTACTCGCATATACAGCACTCAGGCATGTGATACTCGCATATACAGCACTCAGGCGTGTGATACTCGCATATACAACACTCAGGCGTGTGATACTCGCATATACAGAACTCAGGCATGTGATACTCGCATATACAGCACTCAGGCATGTGATACTCGCATATACAGCACTCAGGCATGTCATACTCGCATATACAGCACTCAGGCGTGTGATACTCGCACATGCAGCTTTCAGGCATGAGATACTCGCATATACAGCACTCAGGCATGTGATACTCGCATATACAGCACTCAGGCATGTGATACTCGCATATACAGCACTCAGGCATGAGATACTCGCATATACAGCACTCAGGCGTGTGATACTCGCACATGCAGCTTTCAGGCATGTGATACTCGCATATACAGCACTCAGGCATGTGATACTCGCATATACAGCACTCAGGCGTGTGATACTCGCACATGCAGCTTTCAGGCATGAGATACTCGCATATACAGCACTCAGGCATGTGATACTCGCATATACAGCACTCAGGCATGTGATACTCGCACATGCAGCTTTCAGGCATGTGATACTCGCATATACAGCACTCAGGCATGTCATACTCGCATATACAGCACTCAGGCGTTTGATACTCGCACATGCAGCTTTTAGGCATGTGATACTCGCATATACAGCAGTCAGGTATGTGATACTCGCATATACAGCATTCAGGCATGTGATACTCGCATATACAGCACTCGGGTATGTGATACTCGCATATACAACACTCAGGCATGTGATACTCGCATATACAGCACTCAGGCATGTGATACTCGCATATACAGAACTCAGGCATGTGATACTCGCACATGCAGCTTTCAAGCATGTGATACTCGCATATACAGCACTCAGGCATGTGATACTCGCATATACAGCACTCAGGCATGTGATACTCGCACATGCAGCTTTCAGGCATGTGATACTCGCATATACAGCACTCAGGCATGTGATACTCGCATATACAGCACTCAGGCGTGTGATACTCGCACATGCAGCTTTCAGGCATGAGATACTCGCATATACAGCACTCAGGCATGTGATACTCGCATATACAGCACTCAGGCATGTGATACTCGCATATACAGCACTCAGGCGTGTGATACTCGCACATGCAGCTTTCAGGCATGAGATACTCGCATATACAGAACTCAGGCATGTGATACTCGCATATACAGCACTCAGGCATGTGATACTCGCATATACAGCACTCAGGCGTGTGATACTCGCATATACAGCACTCAGGCATGTGATACTCGCATATACAGCACTCAGGCATGTGATACTCGCATATACAGCACTCAGGCATGTGATACTCGCATATACAGCACTCAGGCGTGTGATACTCGCATATACAACACTCAGGCATGTGATACTTGCATATACAGCACTCAGGCATGAGATACTCGCACATGCAGCTTTCAGGCATGTGATACTCGCATATACAGCACTCAGGCATGTGATACTCGCATATACAGCACTCAGGCATGTGATACTTGCATATACAGCACTCAGGCGTGTGATACTCGCATATACAACACTTAGGCATGTGATACTCGCACATACAGCACTCAGGCATGTGATGCTCGCATATACAACACTCAGGCTTGGATACTCGCATATACAGCACTCAGGCATGTGGTACTCGCATATACAGCACTCAGGCATGTGATACTCGCATATACAGCACTCAGGCGTGTGATACTCGCATATACAACACTCAGGCGTGTGATACTCGCATATACAGAACTCAGGCATGTGATACTCGCATATACAGCACTCAGGCATGTGATACTCGCATATACAGCACTCAGGCATGTCATACTCGCATATACAGCACTCAGGCGTGTGATACTCGCACATGCAGCTTTCAGGCATGAGATACTCGCATATACAGCACTCAGGCATGTGATACTCGCATATACAGCACTCAGGCATGTGATACTCGCATATACAGCACTCAGGCATGAGATACTCGCATATACAGCACTCAGGCGTGTGATACTCGCACATGCAGCTTTCAGGCATGTGATACTCGCATATACAGCACTCAGGCATGTGATACTCGCATATACAGCACTCAGGCGTGTGATACTCGCACATGCAGCTTTCAGGCATGAGATACTCGCATATACAGCACTCAGGCATGTGATACTCGCATATACAGCACTCAGGCATGTGATACTCGCACATGCAGCTTTCAGGCATGTGATACTCGCATATACAGCACTCAGGCATGTCATACTCGCATATACAGCACTCAGGCGTTTGATACTCGCACATGCAGCTTTTAGGCATGTGATACTCGCATATACAGCAGTCAGGTATGTGATACTCGCATATACAGCATTCAGGCATGTGATACTCGCATATACAGCACTCGGGTATGTGATACTCGCATATACAACACTCAGGCATGTGATACTCGCATATACAGCACTCAGGCATGTGATACTCGCATATACAGAACTCAGGCATGTGATACTCGCACATGCAGCTTTCAAGCATGTGATACTCGCATATACAGCACTCAGGCATGTGATACTCGCATATACAGCACTCAGGCATGTGATACTCGCACATGCAGCTTTCAGGCATGTGATACTCGCATATACAGCACTCAGGGATGTGATACTCGCATATACAGTACTCAGGCATGTGATACTCGCACATGCAGCTTTCAGGCATGTGATACTCGCATATACAGCACTCAGGCATGTCATACTCGCATATACAACACTCAGGCATGTGATACTCGCATATACAGCACTCAGGCATGTGATACTCGCATATACAGCACTCAGGCATGAGATACTCGCATATACAGCACTCAGGCGTTTGATACTCGCATATACAGCACTCAGGCATGTGATACTCGCATATACAGCACTCAGGCATGTGATACTCGCACATACAGCACTCAGGCATGTGATACTCGCATATACAGCACTCAGGCATGTGATACTCGCATAAACAGCACTCAGGCGTGTGATACTCGCACATGCAGCTTTCAGGCATGTGATACTCGCATATACAGCACTCAGGCATGTGATACTCGCATATACAGCACTCAGGCGTGTGATACTCGCACATGCAGCTTTCAGGCATGAGATACTCGCATATACAGCACTCAGGCATGTGATACTCGCATATACAGCACTCAGGCATGTGATACTCGCATATACAGCACTCAGGCGTGTGATACTCGCATATACAGCACTCAGGCATGTGATACTCGCATATACAGCACTCAGGCATGTGATACTCGCATATACAGCACTCAGGCATGTGATACTCGCATATACAGCACTCAGGCGTGTGATACTCGCATATACAACACTCAGGCATGTGATACTTGCATATACAGCACTCAGGCATGAGATACTCGCACATGCAGCTTTCAGGCATGTGATACTCGCATATACAGCACTCAGGCATGTGATACTCGCATATACAGCACTCAGGCATGTGATACTTGCATATACAGCACTCAGGCGTGTGATACTCGCATATACAACACTTAGGCATGTGATACTCGCATATACAGCACTCAGGCTTGTGATACTCGCACATGCAGCTTTCAGGCATGTGATACTCGCATATACAGCACTCAGGGATGTGATACTCGCACATGCATCTTTCAGGCATGTGATACTCGCATATACAGCACTTAGGCATGTGATACTCGCACATACAGCACTCAGGCATGTGATACTCGCATATACAACACTCATGCATGTGATACTCGCATATACAGCACTCAGGCATGTGATACTCGCATATACAGCTTTCAGGCATGTGATACTCGCATATACAGCACTCAGGCATGTGATACTCGTATATACAGCTTTCAGGCATGTGATACTCGCATATACAGCACTCAGGCGTGTGATACTCGCATATACAGCACTCAGGCATGTGATACTCGCATATACAGCTTTCAGGCATGTGATACTCGCATATACAGCACTCAGGCATGTGATACTCGTATATACAGCTTTCAGGCATGTGATACTCTCATATACAGCACTCAGGCATGTGATACTCGCACATGCAGCTTTCAGGCGCGTGATACTCGCACATGCAGCTTTCAGGCATGTGATACTCGCATATACAACACTCAGGCATGTCATACTCGCATATACAGAACTCAGGCATGTGATACTCGCATATACAGCACTCAGGCGTGTGATACTCGCATATACAGAACTCAGGCATGTGATATATGCACATGCAGCTTTCAGGCATGTGATACTCGCATATACAGCACTCAGGCATGTGATATATGCACATGCAGCTTTCAGGCATGTGATACTCGCATATACAGCACTCAGGCATGTGATATATGCACATATGTCTCACTCAAATATGTGATATATGCATAATATGATGAATGCATATACAGGCCAGCGCATGCATATATATTACTGAAGCAGGTGATATACACATTTATCACTCAGAGATGCAATACAGAACGTCAAACGTCAATGTTATCATTGAAAGTCCAACGAGTTTAAGTGATGTTCATTATTGGGTTTGTTCACAGCGCAGTGCGTTTGTGGGACAACATAATTTGTTAAAATGAAAAATAGTTCGAAATAAATGACAAACGTTCCAGATATACCTGAGGCAAAATTAAGGTTCGAGAAGATGCGAGACACCTGCGACTGATCCAGTTTAGCAAAGGCCGCATCACTGGGAACGAACAGCGTGTGACGGTAGTTGGCTGAAAAAGTGAGTGAGTTATAATTAATGTCTGCAATATTTCAGCCATTTTATCAGGACGCTGAATGAAGACTCAGCTAGTGGGCTTTAGGCAGTTGGTCCCTCTGGTCGTTTCGCGAGCGGTTCCTATTTCTCACATAGAAAAAATCGTTCTGGAAAATTTGAACATGTACTTTATGTATTCTATGAATATTGTTACCATGAAAAAGGAAATACTGAAAAACTGTATGTATCAATTTTTTCATAACGAGCTCTCGAATCAACAATAAAATACTGTCAACACGGAGCTCTTGTAGCCACCCTGTGTCGATATTGGACCATATTCTGCTGAGACCATTCCTTAATCGAAATACATACATACAGAAATTTCGAGCTGATACCGAGAGGCTGAACAATTAAATGCAATACGTGCCTTTTTATTTATAGACTAATAGCATTCCCTTTCATCACAGGAAACCCGTATCACAATTACTATTTAGGATTGATGCTTAATGTAAGCCTTGCTTTAGGATTAAGCAGGGATCGAAATGAGAGGTCGAAGACTACCTTTAATAGGAAGAACAATTGAACTGACCACTGCTATAGGTTGAGTTGAGCATTCTGTCATACCGGACTCTGTCTACAGCCTTCTTGAACTGGGTCAGTTTGTACTCGGGCTTCTCCAAGATCTCGTAGATAGTTCCCTCGGGGACATCCAGGACAGTATCCAGGAGGTAGATGACGCCATTAGCAGATTCAAGGTCAACCGCCACAGCTTTAGCATTGTTGAAGTATATATCCTGAAAATGTACGCCGACATAACATAACAATATATGGTTATAATAATATGGTATTTTAATTGTGTAAGATTGTAACGGTTTGATAACATGAAACATAAGTTTGTTTATGTATAAAAATATGGACTGTATCAAACGGATGACGTCATAAATGACGTCATTAATTGTTCCAATGACATGACTAGCCCTGATGAATGGTTCTGTATTTATACCCAATGGTCCCACGTCGTGAAAAACCTCCAAAGGTTCATGGAATATTTTGACTAATCAGTACGTTCAGCTTAATGTGGGAGAAAAGCCCGAAGTGATGCAGAAGTCTCAGACGTGTACCACTTCGGTGAAACCCACGAGCACGGGTATGGTGCTGACAAACCTAGAAACATAATCGGGGTGAACTGGGATTCGAACCCACAATCATAGGTTACTGGCCCAAAGGACGCAACTCTGCACAGTGAATCGCGGTGCCTTAGACGACTGGGCCACCCGTGCCCCCTGGTGATTATGAAGAAATGTATTGCATTCACATAGTCTAATACTATCGGGTACCCATGGCGTGTCAGTGTGGTTGCCCTGTTTACAACCTGATGTCGCGTCCTTCGTGAAATACTTACATTGCCCTGTGTGTACACCCTGATGTCGCGTCGTTCGTGAAATATTTACATTGCCCTGTGTGTACACCCTAATGTCGCGTCGATCGTGAAATACTTACATTGCCCTGTGTGTACATCCTAATGTCGTGTCGTTCGTGAAATACTTGCATTGCCCTGTGTGTACATCCTAATGTCGTGTCGTTCGTGAAATACTCACATTGCCCTGTGTGTACATCCTAATGTCGTGTCGTTCGTGAAATACTTACATTGCCCTGTGTGTACATCCTGATGTCGTGTCGTTCGTGAAATACTTACATTGCCCTGTGTGTACATCCTAATGTCGTGTCGTTCGTGAAATACTTACATTGCCCTGTGTGTACATCCTGATGTCGTGTCGTTCGTGACATTCTTACATTGCCCTGTGTGTACATCCTAATGTCGTGTCGTTCGTGAAATTCTTACATTGCCCTGTGTGTACATCCTAATGTCGTGTCGTTCGTGAAATTCTTACACTGCCCTGTGTGTACATCCTGATGTCGTGTCGTTCGTGAAATTCTTACATTGCCCTGTGTGTACATCCTGATGTCGTGTCGTTCGTGAAATTCTTACATTGCCCTGTGTGTACACCATAATGTCGTGTCGTTCGTGAAATACTTACATTGCCCTGTGTGTACACCCTGATGTCGCGTCCTTCGTGCAATACTTACATTGCCTTGTGTGTACATCCTGATGTCGTGTCGTTCGTGAAATACTTACATTGCCCTGTGTGTACACCCTGATGTCGTGTCGTTCGTGAAATTCTTACATTGCCCTGTGTGTACATCCTAATGTCGTGTCGTTCGTGAAATTCTTACATTGCCCTGTGTGTACATCCTAATGTCGTGTCGTTCGTGAAATTCTTACATTGCCCTGTGTGTACATCCTAATGTGGCGTCGTTCGTGAAATACTTACATTGCCCTGTGTGTATACCCTGATGTCGTGTCGTTCGTGAAATTCTTACATTGCCCTGTGTGTACGCCATAATGTCGTGTCGTTCGTGAAATACTTACATTGCCCTGTGTGTACATCCTAATGTCGTGTCGTTCGTGAAATACTTACATTGCCCTGTGTGTACACCCTGATGTCGCGTCGTTCGTGAAATACTTACATTGCCCTGTGTGTACATCCTAATGTCGCGTCGTTCGATAAATACTTACATTGCCATGTGTGTACACCCTGATGTCGCGTCGTTCGTGAAATACTTACATTGCCCTGTGTGTACATCCTAATGTCGTGTCGTTCGTGAAATACTTACATTGCCCTGTGTGTACACCCTGATGTCGCGTCGTTCGTGAAATACTTACATTGCCCTGTGTGTACATCCTAATGTCGTGTCGTTCGTGAAATACTTACATTGCCCTGTGTGTACATCCTGATGTCGTGTCGTTCGTGAAATACTTACATTGCCCTGTGTGTATACCCTAATGTCGTGTCGTTCGTGAAATACTTACATTGCCATGTGTGTACATCCTGATGTCGTGTCGTTCGTGAAATACTTACACTGCCCTGTGTGTATACCCTAATGTCGCGTCGTTCGTTAAATACTTACATTGCCCTGTGTGTACATCCTGATGTCGTGTCGTTCGAGAAATACTTACATTGCCCTGTGTATACCCTGATGTCGCGTCGTTCGTGAAATACTTACATTGCCCTGTGTGTACACCCTGATGTCGCGTCGTTCGTGAAATACTTACATTGCCCTGTGTGTACATCCTGATGTCGTGTCGTTCGTGAAATACTTACACTGCCCTGTGTATACCCTGATGTCGCGTCGTTCGTGAAATACTTACATTGCCCTGTGTGTACATCCTGATGTCGTGTCGTTCGAGAAATATTTACATTGCCCTGTGTGTACATCCTAATGTCGCGTCGTTCGTGAAATACTTACATTGCCCTGTGTGTATACCCTGATGTCGTGTCGTTCGTGAAATACTTACATTGCCCTGTGTGTATACCCTGATGTCGTGTCGTTCGTGAAATACTTACATTGCCCTGTGTGTATACCCTAATGTCGTGTCGTTTGTGAAATACTTACACTGCCCTGTGTGTACACAATAATGTCGTGTCGTTCGATAAATACTTACATTGCCTTGTGTGTACATCGTAATGTCGTGTCGTTCGTGAAATACTTACATTGCCATGTGTGTATACCCTGATGTCGCGGCGTTCGTGAAATACTTACATTGCCCTGTGTGTACATCCTAATGTCGTGTCGTTCGTGAAATACTTACATTGCCCTGTGTGTACATCCTAATGTCGCGTCGTTCGTGAAATACTTACATTGCTCTGCGCGTATACCCTGATGTCGCGTCGTTCGTGAAATACTTACATTGCCCTGTGTGTAGATCCTAATGTCGCGTCGTTCGTGAAATACTTACATTGCCATGTGTGTATACCCTGATGTCGCGTCGTTCGTGAAATACTTACATTGCCCTCTTTCTACACCCTGATGGCGTGGCCAATGTGTATCACTTACCTTGCCCTGTTTGTACACCGTGATGGCGTGGCCAGTGTGTATCACTTACCTTGTCCTGTTTGTACACCGTGATGGCGTGGCCAGTGTGTATCACTTACATTGCCCTGTTTGTACACCGTGATGGCGTGGCCAGTGTGTATCACTTACCTTGCCATGTTTGTACACCGTGATGGCGTGGCCAGTGTGTATCACTTACATTGCCCTGTTTGTACACCCTGATGGCGTTGCCAGTGTGTATCACTTACATTGCCCTGTTTGTACACCGTGATGGCGTGGCCAGTGTGTATCACTTACATTGCCCTGTTTGTACACCCTGATAGCGTGGCCAGTGTGTATCACTTACATTTCCCTGTTTGTACACCGTGATGGCGTGGCCAGTGTGTATCACTTACATTGCCCTGTTTGCACACCCTGATGGCGTGGCCAGTGTGTATCACTTACATTGCCCTGTTTGTACACCCTGATGGCGTGGCCAGTGATACTGTGAACTAAGCGGCCAGTCACTATGTCCCAGCTGAAGATTTCCCCCTGTAGGACGTGGTACTTGAGAGTGTTGGCCAGATCGTTTTTGTCTGCGAGCAGCTTGTTGAGATCATCTTTTGGGATAGCTGCAAACGCTGAATCAACTGGAGCGAGGATGGTGAAGGGACCTGTGATGGAAAGAAAGTATCAGTAAGAAGAGTAATGCATTGTATTGTGATAAGGATTTGCTTCATTATATGATCGGCTTTGCTTCTAATTCTTTGGAAGTACATAACCTGAATGTGTCTTCTGTTTCCGTGTTCATGTCAATTTAAATATAAGTTATGAAATGAAGATACTTTTAGCACCCTTTTTTAAGGCTTCCCTAAGCCGTTACTGTTTGTTTCCTTGAATCCTCAAGTGTTTTCGCGAACACTGATTTTCAGTGGTCCATTCATATACTTTTCACAGCTATTTTGCCAATTACGCCAAATGGAATCTGTTTGGGTAGATAATCTAGGCTGGTTATTCTCTGGCATTGGCGTTTTATATTCTATCAGTGACGACTAAGAGCGGGGTCGGATGGTAATAAGGCTGTGCCCTATGTGGATGTGTGTAATGGTACCCCATGTACCCTGAATAACTCTGAAGTACCCTGACGTATTACTCGTATATCTTCCTGTGTGTTTGTTGTTAAACGCCGCACTCAGCAATATTCCAGCTATATGACGACTCTAAATAATCGAGTCCAGACAAATCAGTGATTGATATCAATAGCATCGATCCTCGCAATTGGGTTACGATGACAGGCATCATCCAAATCGGCGTGCCTGAACACCCGATCCCGTTAGTCGCCTCTTACGACAAGGACGGGTTGCTGAGGACCTATTCTAACCCGGATCTTCACGGGTCTCCTGTCTCTCTGGACCAGGGCCCACTTGCACAAAGCGATCTTAGCGCTAAGATGATCGTAACTCCCATACTTCAGCATAGGCTTACAATAGTCTTAGCGCTAAGATCGCTTTGTGCAAGTGGGCCCAGGTTTGAACATGTGCAGTAATAAAGCATACAAGAACGTGCGGAATAACAATTGAATAATTGTTGATTTCTGCGTAAAACAATATTAAATTGTCAATTCAAAATATAACTTATCCATCATTCTGTCATTTCTCATCCATTCTTTTATTCGGGTTTTCCTATTTCAACATATATTTTGTTCCGGTATAAAAAGAACATCCATTCTCATATTAATAATAATATCATCCTGATTCGCACCATACCTTTTCCATTACAAAATATTACTTGACCATCTACATTACCGTACCTAACCCATTTCAGTATTTTATTTGATCCACTACATCAGAACATTGTTGGTATTACAATAATAGACCGATTCTGTTTTTGTTATCAAATATGCCTACATTAACCTAACTCATCAGAATACTAACTAAATTCTGTCCATAACATCATCTGTATCTTATACTTATTACTAGTTCTGTCATATCATATTACCTATCCAAATAAAATAATTGTTCACATCATCATATGTATCTCAATTACAATAATTACCAGATTGTATATATCGTCATACCTTTATACTACATGTGCTACTTTATATCAGAACGTCTTTCCCATTACGGGGGCATGGGTGGCCCAGTCGTCTAAGGCGCCGCGATTCACTGTGCAGAGTTGCGTCCCTTGGGAACGCCAGAAAGCTATGATTGTGGGTTCGAATCCCATGTTTCTAGGTTTGTCAGCACCATACCCGTGCTCGTGGGTTTCACCGAAGTGGTAAACGTCTGAGACCTGCATCACTTCGGGCGTTCCTCACACATTAAGCTGACACGCCGTGATATAACCGGAACACTGTTAAAAGCGGCGTTAAACCCAACTCACTCACTCTTTTTCTCATTACAGTGTTCAATCTCATGCAGCTTTATGTTGGCAAACCTTCACCATGACAATGTCGTACCTTGTCCTTTGAGAGTGTCACCAAGACCAGCTTGAGCTATCAGGCTTGATAGCTGTGTGGTATTCTGGTTTGCCCCTAAATCATCCACCAAATTTGTCATGCAATGTGCAACACTTGCCACAAGCACCAACACAGCGATTCGCAGCATCTTGACGAAGGTGCCTAAAGTTACAGCAACTGATAAAAAGAGACGACCGGCTATGAAATTTCGCCAAAGCAAAAGGGCTTGTACGTTTTCTAGAGATAGAGTTATATAACCTACTTATTACTGCGCATGCGTATCACTGACCACAACTATTTGTGTAACGACATTCGCAGAGTTCACTAACGTGTTGGGTCACACGATAATCTACATCTGACACCAAATGTTGAGTCTCAGGAATAAATCTTAATTTGTCCTGAGTCGACACGTTTCCACACAAAGTTGAATGTATTTCTAGACACATACGTAGGTAGCATTACAAAGCACAAATGCTATAAAAAAATGAATGCTTTTAGAAAAATTGTAAATTTTCTTTGAAAACTTGAACACCGAACAAGACAAAAAGTGAGCAGGGCTCACTAGTATCCCCGACTCCAATCCAACATATTTCTAAGTTCAAAACATGAAAAAAAAAAAAAAAATCTCAGAAAATCCACTTATCGAAATCAAACTTTGCAAAGTCACGGCAAAAAGGCCACACATGCCTGATAATTGTGAATGAATGTGATAATCACCACACTGTTTTAAAACGTTCTTTAAACGTTCACAAGGGCCACTCAAATTCCTGTGGATGGCAAATACTAGAATACAATGCAGATTCCACCTTCAATGAATGCTTCTTGAATTGTTGAATCTTGAATAAGTCTATTTGGAAGAATTTGCATTCAGAATCAATTTGACAACTGAATATATATAACAGCTATATAATTTGTTTACCGAAAATAGATAAACAACCTGGGATGTGTTCGCTGTCACTTCCATAAAATACATGGTAATCACCAATAGTTGAGGACCTTTGGTAATGGCATGGTAAAGTTGGCAGCTGTCAACAGTAAGATATATTCACTCATACCACATAGCCACTACATGACTTAATATGACCTGAAATAGGAACAATACTCAGACGAGGTAATGACTGCGTACTTGTCTATAGGTTAATAAAATGGTTATTTCGGAGTCCCGCCCTAAGGACTAAAGCGAGAGAGGGTGGCAACATCACCGCTAGATCATGACATCCTGTAAAGAGTCAAACCGCGCAAGAACCGCAAAGCGATCGTAGCTCGACGAATGCCGTAACTCTATGTTAAAGTGTGGAAGTTGTGATCACCTAAAGCTGCAGTCACACAGACAATGCGACCCCGATGCAACCTCTTGGCGACTGACTTCTTTTGCGACCGACTGGCAATCGCTGAGAACGATGCAACTACTTTTGCCCATATTTGGAATAAGGGTATGATCGCCGATCAATCAGCGTGAGTTTTGCAACTTGTCTGATTGATCGGCAACTGTTTACCGCAGATACGACGAAATGTTTGCAACTGGTTGAGACCGATCGGTGACTAGTCAGCGAATATTCGGTGACTTGTTGCAACTGAACGGGGACTGATCGGTGACTAGTTGTCGATCGATCACCGATCAAAACATAATGCATATAAAAAGGGTGCTTTTCTTAATAAAATCATTTCTTTGCAAGTTGTCACCGATGAAGCGCCGGTCGATCACCGCCTCATCACTGATCTATCACCGATGGGTCGCCACTAGGTTGCAAAGACGAAAGTAGACGAAACCGATCGCCGCAGGGGGAAACCAATCTGGATTAAAATAACACCACTTGGGGACCTCTGGGAGACCAATGAAACCTCCGAGCGACCAAATCGGTCGCATCCAGTCTTTTGTGCATGTTCAAAAGACTGGTTGCGACCGAATGGGTTTTGCGACCGCTCTGAAACCTTGTAGCGACCTCAGTGAAACCTTTCAGAGACCCCTGAAACCTCATTGAGATTGTCGAATATTTTGGTCGCAAGGAGGTTGCATCGCGGTCGCATTGTCTTTGTGACTGAGGCTTAAGCTCGCTGGTCATACGTTTAGCAACCATCGCCGTTCTATGCAGCTGTCGGGAGACATGCATGAGATGACCGGGATAGACTCGATCTATCGACGTAGATTGGTTGGTTGGTTTGTTGTTTAACGCCGCACTCAGCAATATTCCAGCTAAATGACGGCAGTCTGTAAATAATCGAGTCTGGACCAGACAATCCAGTGACTGATATCATGAGCATCGATCTACACAATTTGGATCGATGACCGTGCATCAACCAAATCAGCGAGCCTGACCACCCGATCCCGTTAGTCGCCTTTTGCGACAAGCATAGTCGCCTTTTACGGCAATCATAGTTTGCTGAAGACCTATTCTACCCTGGATCTTCACGGGCTATTGACGTAGAATATCCCGTGTGTTACGGTGATACACAAATATGGAATAAAGTTTCGTATATTGCGTGTATTGTCATCAGTACTCTGGCTGCCAAACACGAAGCGTTTGTACTTGTTTGACCGATAATGCCTCAAGTTGCTCACACTGACATGGTCTCAAGTAGCATAACAATTATACGTAAGCATCACTACATTAATTGTTTGATCAAAGAACTTCCTATAAGTGACATGTCAAATATTGTCACATATGCCAGGACGCTGAGAAAGAAATCTGACAAAACGTAAGCTTCATTGGATATCGATGATCTGATATCGTTCATAAACGTCCAAGACCTGCATCCCTTTCCTCCCACATCACGCTGACACGCCGTGTTATAACTGATGGCGTTAAACCATCTCATTTACTCAAAGTACATGTATTAAAAGCATTGGATTTAACGGGCTCTGCTCAAAGATATCTTACGATAATTGTCGCTTGGGGTATTAGGGTATTGCCGCTTTAATTGAGATTATATTTATCAAGATCCAACCATGGTAACGGTTTCTAAGTTTTTCAGAAGCCATTTTAAGGTTTGTAAGGGGGTTGTCAGGTAAAGGCACGTGTACGTGAACTACAAAGTTAGCAATCTTTAGAATTCCTACAGACACAATAGAGCCATATAACAATCGCGTCTGACTTTGGAATTGGTTGGAACCATTCGTGAAACCGATTGACAAATCAGGTTTCAATTTCATCTTTTTACAAAAATAGGATTGAAACCTCAACCCCTAACTTCTTATGTGCACTTCTACACAGGACAGGGACGTTGTTTGCAGCGTCAGGATGCCGTGTAAAGTCGTACATCAATTATTCATTAAATCTACATTCCATGTTTACAATTAGTTCCCCAAGAGCAAGGTAGCCGAAACGTTACATTGATTCCAAACCTTCTGTCTAATTCTTTCAATCTATTGATGCATTGATACAACAAGAAAAGTTGCACCTGGCCTATACTCTACTATTTGCATTGTGGCTCTGTATAATTTTACATGTACATTTTCATCCTCATTGCAACTCAGGAAACTCCTTCTAATCGTACATCTAAGACTTCTCAAATGAAGAGATTATTTTGAACTTTCCAAAGATGAATAAATAAAAGTACATATTTCAGTAATTCAAATGTATTAACTTTTATATTTCTGTATTTCTTTTTGATTTTGTAAAACGAAGTAAAGGTGAATAATTATGTTTATAAAACCCGAGGAATAAATCTTATTTAACAACTTGTAACTGATGCTTTCATGACTGTGAATTAAATATTTTCGACTTGAGATATTTGAGTAAATTCTACCACCACTGAACCCCAGTCATACTCACAATGTAAGTCAAGTATATGATACTATCGGTTTATAGGGGGTGAAGGGTGGCCAAATCGTCCAAGGCGTCCCAAGGATCTGTGCAAAGATGCGCCCCTTAGACGTACCAGGCATCTCTGATCCATGACATCTGTGGTTGCGTATCCCAGTCTAGCCCTAACTCTGTATTTTGTTAGCACCATAACTTGATCGTGGATTTTACCAAGGTGGTAAACGTCCAAGACCTGCATAACTTTCACACGCCAGGTTATAACTGATGGCTTTAAGCCGCCTCATTTAGTCAATGTAATGTATTAGTGAGTGAGTGAGTTGGGTTTAACGCCGCTTTTAACAGTATTCCAGTTATATCGCGGCGTGTCAGCTTAATGTGGGAGGAAAGCCCGAAGTGATGCAGGTCTCAGACGTTTACTACTTCGGTGAAACCCACGAGCACGGGTATGGTGCTGACAAACCTAGAAACATAATTAGGGCGAACCTGGATTCGAACCCAAAATCATAGGTTTCTGGCGTACCCAAGGGACGCAACTCTGCACAGCGAGTCGCGGCGCCTTAGACGACTGGGCCACCCGTGCCCCCATGTAATGTATTAACAGCATTGGACTTTCTCGGTAATATAGTTTCACAATAGATCCAATACTGAGTTTGATACACTCTTTTACTTACTTCGTAGCGGTTCTGTGACAAGTTACACGTCTACTTAAACCGTCCTGTGTGTTAGCCTAGTAAAACGTTCGCTCGTCACGTAGAAGGTCTGGGTTCGATTCCCCATATGTGAAGCCATTTCCGGCATCCATCGCAATGGTATTGTTAGAATAGTGCTAAAAGAACCGTAAAACAATACTCACTCTACAAACACACAAAGAAGTGATGAATTGTATGTAGGAATGTCCAGAGAGGGAATATTGATATTCTTTGTGTGCGTTTCGTGTCTAGGATGAGGGATATAACAAATGCATTTTTTTCAATATCTTTTCGAAATGAAAGAGTAGTGCAACCCTATTTTGTTTCGGAGAATATGTCCAATCGAAGGGGTCAGACGCTAATCAATATGACCTTGAGGTAACCTTTGATAAGAAGTCTAAATGTTGGGAATCACATGACCGCAACAGCGACCTAATAGCTGCTTCACCCGAGGGGACCACTCCTTCTTGCTTTTCTTCAACAGTAGACTGGGAAGAGAGGTGACGCCGATCATAGACAACAAAATGCACGCTTTGGTAATTCTGTGTTCGCTGGTGGTGGCAACATCGGCACAGGGCTCTACACCCAACATCGTCGACTACCTGACGTCAAGGCGTTACACCCAAATTGTCAGCCTTCTGAAAACGGCCGGGCTCACTGACACTCTGAAAGGAGATGGTAAGTTCATGGATGGGCACGACGTAATTATAGTGACTTTTATTGCCTGATTCCTGGTTGAGTGAGTGAGTGAGTGAGTGAGTGAGTGAGTGAGTAGTGTTTAACGCCGCTTTTTACTGTAATCCAGTTATATCACGGCGTGTCAACTTAATGTGGGAGGAAAGCCACTGTGATGCAGGTCTTAGACGTTTACCAGTCCGATGAAACCGCCGAGCACGGGTATTGGGTTCCTGGTTGAAATAGAGTGAGTGACTGAATGTGGTTTTATGCCGCTTGTAGCAGTATTCCAGCAATGTCACGACACCATGCATTATACCCAGGAAATAGACGAGGACATCGCTATCAAGTTGCGTTTTTCTCATCACCTGTTGCCTGTAAATTCCTCTTGCGCTCTTTTTCGTAGGGTATGTTCGTAGTGTGTTCGTTCGTGTGAGTGAGTATAGTTTTACGCCGCTTTTAGCAATATTCCAGCAATATCACGGCGGGGGACACCGGAAATGGGCTTCACACATTGTACCCATGTCGGGAATCGAACCCGGGGCTTCTGCGTTACGAGCGAACGCTTCAACAACTAGGCTACCCGACCACCCCGTGTTTGTTCGAGCAGGATGTCGTTTCCGGAGCAGATCCTGAAATCCGCATAATTCTTTTTCACCAAACTTGGCAAATATATAGGTCAAGTGGTGAACTGGTGCCTTTTGATAGTTTGGGATTTATTAAAACACATAAGTTTCAATGGCAATGACTTGACTGAGGCTAAAATGGGAATAGTGCGACAAGATAAAGATCACAAACCCAATTTACATTAAAAATGATCACTTATTAATTAAATCAGAGCAAATACACAAAAAGCTGATTAGCTAACAACTGCACAACAGTAATAACAGGAGAGTAGCTAAATATATCTTTGACATTATATTTGACAAGATGCAGTAAAGTGCGACATTCAGTTACATCGGATGCAACTAGTTAACACCCGAGAGATAATTAACTCAGTGTGAATGGGAAGGAAAATTCAAAACTTTTGCCGAGGATATAAGGTACTTATCTAAGGTACTACGGAATCTGTAAGCTCACAATCATTGCTTGATCAAAAGAATAACTTGACACCCAGTAGTAAATTGGTACTTGACCTAAACTAGACAACCACGGATTACAAAAAAAACCCCGGAGTATATGAAAAACTCTAGCTGATATGTTTACCTCAATACGACCAGAGTAAGTCAGTACTAGATTCCAAACTGCCCCGTAATCACTCACGAACGAACTTTCGAATGACCACCCAGTAGCAAGGCGTCTCGTAAACAATGTAGCGGAACCTGGTGGGAAAGACGCATGACTTTGATCAAGGTTTTACCCCGTGTGAACTTTAAAAGTAAATTTTCCCGTGTCCATGGCAACGACTTTGACATGGACTGAAAAAGGGGACAGTGGTCATTTCCGGTTCTTGAACAATTTACAATATTTTTTTCCCAAACGTGGAACATGGATAGTTTAGTGGTGAAATGGTGTCATGTGATAGTGTGGGACTTTTTAAACACATATGTTTCGAGTTTCCATGGTAACAAGCTTCCTGTAATTATTCGCGACAAGTATCCAACTTTTGGGGAATATCGATGACAGCGTTCTCTTGTTTGATTCTCACAGGTCCCTTCACCGTGTTCGCACCAAGCGACAGAGCCTTCCGTAACCTCGACGCCGCCGTCCTCGGTAGCCTCCAGAACGACACTGCCAAGCTTGCAGCTGTACTGAAGTATCATGTCGTCAGCGGCATCCACAAGGCTGCCGACATCAACTACAACGAACTTCAGCTAGATTCTCTCCAGGGCTCAAAAATCAGAATGAACCATTATTTGTCAGTCGGCGTAAGTGCTGCAAATAACTCGAATTCGCCTTACGGCTAAAGTGCTTCATTGGTGTTGTAATACATATTCCATTAACTATCAGACCTACCGGTCTTAGATTTTGAGAAACTGATGTGTTGAGTGCACATAAGTATTATTTTCTTTGAATTTTCTAAAATAAACTGCAACTTGACTCTACTAGAAAGAAAGATCAATAAATGGTATAGTATGAATTTCCTAATTGTCAGAAAGATGTTTTGATGGTTATTTGAGCTTTTTGTAGAACAAAACATGTGATAATTACCCCTTGCCGTAAATTGAATACCCATTTCCATAACTTGAATACACATAGCTAAAACTTAGATACCCATTGCCACAACTTGAAAACCCATTGCCACAACTTGAATACCCATTGCCACAACTTAAATACCCATTGCCATGAATTGAATACCCATTGCCACAACTTGAATACCCATTGCCATAACTTGAATATCCATTGCCACAACTTGAATACCCATTGCCACAACTTGAATATCCATTGCCACAACTTAAATACCCATTGCCATAAGTTGAATACCCATTGACACAACTTGAATACCCATTGCCACAACTAAAATATAACTAGCATCAACAATCGGAATGAAAGCAAAAGATACATATAACTAGTCCCAGTTTTTTTAAATGTTCATAACATGATGATAGAAAAAGGAACGTCATGAAGAATATAACTTAAAATCCCATAATATTGTTCATTTTGTGACATATGAGTAGAAAATGAACTTAAAAAACTGAAATTCAACGATTAACGCAAACGATATGCGCGCACCTGAAAATCTGGCATCTGATCCAAGGACCCGTATCTTCATGAGCTTTATTTGTTTACATGTCCAAATCGATATTGAAGTGAGAAATGAATGAGACTTATGATGTCACTTAAAGTCGTATCAAAGCAGTTGTTGTTAGTTTGTAAACGTCCTTCTTGCGCTTTGCACACTTTACATTTATAGGCCTGTGGTTTCTCACACTGATTATACATGATTTCTCTCACACGTACATGTTTTTTTGTTTTTTGTTTGTTGTTTAACGCCGCACTCAGCAATATTCCAGCTATATGACGTCGGTCTGTAAATAATCGAGTCTGGACCAGACAATCCAGTGATTGATAACATGAACATCGATCCACGCAATTGAGATCGATGCCATGCATCAACCAAGTCAGCGAGCCTGACCACCCGATCCCGTTAGTCGCCTTTTACGACAAGCATAGTCGCCTTTTACGGCAAGCATGGGTTGCTGAAGACCTATCTTCACACACGTACATGTAACCTGTAAAGAGGACGTATTACAGATAATCATATGTGAAGGTGGCGTTTTTCTCTAATATCACAATACCCCTGAGCTCCTGCCTACGCGTTGTAAATCCCTTGTAAAATTCCCTCTATTACATAACTCAATGCATAGTCCAGGAAAGAATATGTTCATTTTAAACTGAGATTAATGTTGAATATTCTGATTGGAATATTCTGATTAGTATAAAAATGTAATCCTTAAATGATTGTTATTTTTTCACTCTCATTTTTATCAAAAAAAGCATGACTTCAAAAATGTAAATGAATTGTCTAACTACGGTTGATGCTCCTGGTCTGTAAAAGGACCCAATATGAAATGTTTGTAATTCCAGGGCCTGACTGCAGAGGGACAACGCATCATCTCCCCTGACCATGTCGTGAGCAACGGTGTTGTTCACCTCATGAATGGAGTCATGATGCCGCCATCTGGAACCGTTGTCGACATCGTCAGCAACGACGGGGAGCTCACCACCCTCCTGGCCGCAGTCCAGAAAGCCGGCCTCACCAACTTCCTCCAAGGTACATGTATGGGGTGGCGGGGTAGCCTAGTGGTTAAAGCGTTCGCTCGTCACGCCGAAAGTCCGGGTTCGATTCCCCACATGGGTACAATGTATGAAGCCCATTGCTGGTGTCCCTCCCCGCGATATTGCTGAAATATTGCTGAAATATTGCTGAAATGTGTTGGAGGGGTTCATTTACATAACATTCTGGATTGCGTAGCAGTGATGGTCGAGAATATCACGGCTTGGAAAACAAGAGCGGGATCTAAATACTAGTAAACCAAATTTGAAATAGGACGTAGCTTTCGGCTTGACGAGACCGCTGTAACCACTTATCTACTCCAGCACTCGTTTATGATTGTAGAAACACAAGAGTCTGACAATACACCATTTCCCCAAGTAACAATACTGGTACATAATTTCCTCCGTGGCTTATAATTATCTGGTGGCTCAAAGTATGGTGTGTGCGTTTGTATGAGGCAATTAGCTGGTTCTGGAAGGTGAACGCAATGACAAAACGTGTCAGTTTGATGTTGGAGGATATACCGTTATCCAGGTTCTAGACGTCTACAATTTTGTAAATCCCACGACGAATGAATCTATAATCATAATATGGGATTCAAACCGAAAATCAAATCAAAGAGCGTTTACGCATCATATATCCCATTGGAGTAAGCAAGGCAAAGCATATTTTCAAAGATGAACGTTTTGTCATTGAAGTTATAGTTTCTGCCAATCAGCATTGCATGGGTGAAAGAACAACCATCTTTTGTGTTTTCAGACCAGCACCCAATCACTGTGTTTGCTCCTACTGACAAAGCTTTTGCTGACCTGGGATCCGACGTCGTCGGAGCCCTCATCAACAACCCAACTCTCCTCACCAGTAAGTTCAACAGTGTGTTGTAATGATTTACACTACTGATATTTTATTATTTTACTGAGCAAAGAAAGTCATGCAACATTTATGATTAGTGATTAACTCTTTAGTAAGTATTGTACGGTGGCCCATAAGGGACATTGAGTCGGGTTTTCAATATTTTGATATTTCACTTACTTTTATCGTAACCTTTTGAAAATTAACACAATTTGTCATGCAAATATGTGATAAATCATGTATAAAAACAACCGAAAACATGGAAAATGTACTTTCAAGTAGCTATTGAATCGCTGAAATGTGAAGCGAAAATGTCAAAAACTAAAATGAAAATGTCAAAAACAAAAGTGAAAATGTCAAAATCTAAAATGAAAATACAGAAAACTATTTTCATTTTAACTTTTGACATTTTCGCTTCACTTTTCAGCGATTCAATATCTTCTTTATACATGATTTATCACATATTTGTATGACAAATCGTGTTAATGTGCAAAAGGTTTACGATAAGAGTAAGTGAAATATCAAAATATTGAAAAACAGACTCCATGTCCCTTATGGGCCACCGTAGTATAGCTATTGTCTGGAGTAATTGTCACTGATAATAACTGGGTGATACTTGTCATCATCTGATCTTCAGTTGCAGCAGGAGACAGGAAACAATTATATCAGTAACTATTTAAGGAGCAACCAATTAATTTAATGTTGGGATTTCAGTTTGAGATCAGCATATGTTCGGAAGCTCAATAACCTTTTTCTAACATCAATAGTTGTTCATTGGTATGTTTTGGTAAAATAAATATAAGTTAAAGAACTGTATTGGACACTTTTTATACACTGCAAAAAAGGAGTATTATTTTGTTCCTACAATGCTTTGCACTTGTAAGTTCTTTTCAGAAAGAACAGGTGCTTGTTCTTTTTTTAAAAAAAAATGCTTTGCCACTAAAGTCTATGAGTTGCGTTTTTCTTGCTGTAATTCACTTCTCACACAGAATGATTTGTAAAAACGTACATGTGTCATAAACCTGCGTAAGGGTTTCTTGACATATATATCTAATGATACTATGTTATGTAACCTGTCAACATATGTTTATCACGCGATGTCAAATAGAAACGGAATTGTTAGTTAACAACCACGTCACCTACATGTAAATACGCATTGTACTATAGGCTTGTGGCCTTTTAAGTACTGAATAAAACTGATTGACAGTGATGACATATATATATATATATATATATATATATATATATATATATATATATATATATATATATATATATATGTCCAGGGTTTCTTACGCAGGTTTAGTGCACATGTACGATTTACAAATCATCGTTTTTATATACATTGATCGAAAAGTTTTAACATCAGGTTATTGTATATTTCATCAGTTATTGTATTACTATGTGTGCCCACAGTGTTTCTCGTCGTCCACAGGTATCCTTAAGTACCACGTTATTCCTGGGACTCTGTACAAGGCTGGGTACCACTCAACATCTCTTGATACCTTTGAGGAGGCCGACAGAATCAGGCTCCACCGCTTCATTTGTACGTGTTATCATTTGTCTTGATATTTATTAGTATCTGATACATTTGATTATTGTTATTCAATTTATTCCAGATATGGCTGATATACTGTGAATGTGACCATACAGTTTAATTCATTCATTCACTATTGTTCCATGATTCATTATAAGCTTCAAATTTCTCAGCATCTCTGTCAATAGTTTAGTAGGATATATTGGACTAGTGGGGTTTAACAAACGCATGTCATGTTCATTCTGAAATCCTCATAATCACCTTGATGATTAAGTCACCACGAAAAAGCCAGCTATTGCATTGTTTGAGTCTCGAAAGGGCCCTGTATATTTATGGTATATATATTTAAAAAACATTATTAAATTTCAAAAGGGTTAATGAAAAATACGCCTTTGAAATCTATCGCTTTCTTCTTTCTGGTCGTGATATAGTTCATCGAATACACGACATCGGCATTCAAAGGGCCCTGTATATTTACAGTATATATATCTAAAAATCACATTATCAAATTTCAAAAGGATTAATGAAAAACACGCCTTTGAAATCTATCGCTTTCTTCTTTCTGGTCGTGATATAGTTCATCGAATACACGACATCGGCATTCAGACCTGTTGCAGCGTTAGAATTTGGCAGTAGGCCATGCTAAACTGGCCAATAGTTATCCTAGTGAAACTATTATTTTTTAAACTTATCCTATCCCACAATATGCATCTCTCTTTCTTCTTCGATCCTATGTGGGAAACGTGCTAATAGAAAGGTTTCAAGCCACTAAAAAACACCCCTCGCATCACCAATGTCACCTCCAAACAATCTGGGTCACGCACACTCTGTATGCATGTTGACCTGTACACACTAGTCACGTGATTTCCCCAACCAATTCATTGTCGTTCCAATGTGGTGATGTGCTACACAGATCAGGGCTTGTTTATTGTTATAAATAAATTTCAAGCCCTTCGGTGTTTCTTTCGCGGTCTAATCATGGACGTTCGAAAGTATTCGCGACTGTTGCGGATCCTGCGGACCCTAGTACTGCTACTTCGGCCTCGGTCATTTTGCCTTCGACGAACCTTTTGGAGGTTCGGAATACTTCTCCGTGACCTTCCACTTAGACGATCGATAACTCAGTTACCATTGGCGGAGGGTACTTCCAGGCAATGGCTAAGGTGGATCCCTTAATATCCGAGTCGATTTTACCTCGAGTTACTCCGGCAGACTCCGATCGGCGTCTTCCCCTCGCGTCTCATCTCATGAGAGACCTTCTCTAGATGAGTCGCGATTCATCCTCGGACCAACACATCTCTAAGGTTCGTCGAACCTCTAAAGATCGGCGAACGTCTTCTGATCACCATGCTTCATGCACTCAGCCTTCCAGTGAACCCCGGAAGATGAACGAACATCATAGGATCGTTGAAACTCTCGGCGAACCTCGAAGGATCGGCTAACATCACTTCACAGGATCTACGCACTTCACAGGATTACTTTGTTTAGTCTCACCATATGGCTCCAAAGGTTCGTCGAACCTATAGTGTACGATACTCATCTAAGAATCGCAGATCGGGATGTGGATCCTCCTCTCATCGTCGCTCAAGCGGGGTCTCATTTGGCTCCTTCTTCATCCGGACTGGCTTCATCATCCGGACTCTCACCATCGGGATCTGTCACCTTCCTACACCTACCATCACCAGTGCCGTGAACTATCTTGGAACCCGACTTCGTGTCCTGCGTATACTCATATGACACATGATTGGGATTGCTACCTTCAGTCCATGGACCCTTTTCCCCGAAACGATACACGAGAAAGAGCTTCTCGATCGCATCTTCGTCTTGAGGAGGCTTGCTTTCGTGGGGAAATTGACCGATTCAAGACAAGATGTTGGGCATCTTAGATCTCCCGGCTCATCGTCGCAGGCTCCTTCAACACTGTTCATGGGATGCGTCTGTGGGAGATAAGATACCACGATCTTGAAGAATTGGTCGGCTGGATTAAACATCGATTCAATTGTATTCGTTTTGTTTAACTTTACGGTTACGCTACTATGGAATACTGTAAGGGACATTCTCGCGATCTCGACCTTCGGAAACGAGCTAAATATGCCAAAAACACGAGAATTCTCGTGTTTTGGGTATATTTAGCGCGTTTCGAAAGGTCGAGATCGCGAGAATGCGAGATCGCGAGAATGTCCCTTACAGTATTCCATACGTTACCCTTCGTTAAAAACATGATTTACATACATGTATAAGTACACGACGTATTTTTTTTTCCTCTGTTCACGCCTTAGGATCACAGCACTTCTCTGTAGGCTAGGGAGTTGCGCCCCACCTTCCAACCGTGAAATACATTGGCAGTGTGAGATATGCTAAGTTTAAAAATTTGTAAATTGTACATTAAATTATATATTTATATACTTGTCCTATCTCACACTTTGTATGCCCACCCGTCCATACCAAGATCTCAATTTCCTTAGCCTAAAAAGCTAAGAAAGAGAATGATTTGGCTGGGAAAATCACGTGGCTAGAGTGTATAGGCAACATACATACAGAGTGTGCTTGACCCAGATTGTTGGGAGGTGACCATGGTGATGCGAGGGGTGTTCGGGCGATTTTTTTCAAAAGCTTGAAACCTTTGTTTTAGCACGTTTTCACTTAGGATCGAAGAGGAGAGATAGATGCAAAGTGTATTGCTGATTTATGTGACTTGTGTCATAATAATGTATACTAAACAGTTGATACAAAAATAACTTTCTTTCTACCATACAGCATTAATCTGATTGATATAACCTTCAAGTGATACCAACCATCTGACATATACCATGTTGTATTGTGACTCTGCAGCCAACTACATTTTATACATAATCATATTCTCCAACAGGTTTGATTTCCATTTTCAACAACGATGAATGCAATTTGATTATCCATTCCAGTCAGTTACGAGGTTGACGATGGCACCCTCGACAAAGTTGAGCTGAGTGCCCTCAATGGCGTTGTCCACAAGATCGATAAAGTGCTGATCCCAAGTTCCCTGTCAGACCAAGTCAAAGCTCTCACTGCTGGTGCCACAACAGCTACCCCCTAAACCGCCAAGAAAATTCCTGTAACTGTTGCTTTATTAAAGATATCAATAAAGTGTTCTTCAAGTAGATTAGTATTTATTTCAAGAGGATCCTTGTTACCATATGCATGACGGACAGCTTAACATCCCTGGCATCAAGGGCGAGCACCACAAAACACAATGCGAAAATACTGATAATGACATTTTGTTTTCAGTGTAACAACTACTTATTAAAACAAATCGCGAATCGTAAATCCTGAGCATATGATGATTCAGCATCTTTACCTCCAAGCGTTACCTTGTTCAAAACATGCTCTTTTGTAACATTGTTGCCTTTAATATTAGTTATCGGGGCGGTCGGGTGGCCTAGTGGTTAAAGCGTTCGCTCATCACGCGAGACCCGGGTTCGATCCCGACATGGGTACAATGTGTGAAGCTCGTTTCTGGTGTCCCCCGCCGTAATATTGCAGGAATATTGCTAAAAGCGGCGTAAAACCATACTCACTCATTCACTTATTAGTTATCACTAAGGACACCGCGATTCAGCATTTGTTTGCCATAATTGGCCAACACTTAGAAATCTATGATTTCGATCATATTTACCTGTATATTCTCTAAGACAAAATACACTTATTAAGCATAATTTTCCTTTTCTAAGAATATAATGATTTTTATGAAAGCTGATTCGGAGAATGTACATGCTGGGAGGAACATGTGACTAAAACCATGGATAGATATTAACGTTCACGTCAATATCTAGACCTCGTTATCTGACACATGCTAAACTTAGGGTGTGGAACAAAGAAACACCATATGGATGAGAAAGTTCTGAAAGTTGAAATAACAGTTTTACACTTAAAATAGAAAGGACCAATGATTTGATACTTTTTGAGGGCCTGGGATTTTGTAAGGAGACAAGATATTTTTCATCTACAGCAGCAAAAGCAGATATTTAATGAATTAAAAATATGAGACTATATATTTTTCTAAAAAATAGTAAGTGTAACAATTTCTAAACTTTTTCCAATAAAATCCCATCATGAAAACCCGGAGTGAGGCAGGTCTGAGACGTTTATTATGTTGGTGAAACCCACGAACGCAAGTATGATAATGACAACCCAATTACCCAAATCAAGGCGAATCTGGAATTCGAACCCACGGTCATAGGATCATGACGCGCCTAAGGGATGTAACTCTGAACAGCCAATTGCGATGTCTGTTCCCAAGTAAAGGGTGGTGCCAGTAAACATCAGCAGCTTCACTGTATCGAGAATCGGATGAAGGGACACTACTCTCTCGTGTTGTGAATGGGCGGTCGGGTAGCCTAGTGGTTAAAACGTTCGCTCGTCATGCAGAAGGTCCGGGTTCGATTCTCCTCATGGGTACAATGTGTGAAGCCCATTTGTGGTGTTCCCCCGCCGTGATCTTGCTGGAATATTGCTAAACGCGGCGTAAAACCATACTCACTCACTCGTCTTGATAAAGGTTACGGAATGGCTATCATTAATTTGATCCACTGATATGTCTCTGTGTCCATTGGTTTATTAGAATGTATGACGTCAGATTACTTAAATGTGAACTATTATAATCACATCGCGCTATTCTTCTGCAGTTGAGGGGCGGTCGGGTAGCTTAGTGGTTAAAGCGTTCGCTCGTCACGCCGAAGACCCGGGTTCGATTCCCGACATGGGTACACTGTGTGAAGCCCATTTCTGGTGTACCCCGCCGTGATATTGCTGGAATATTGCTAAAAGCGGCGTAAAACCATACTCACTCACTCACTCAATTCTGCAGTTGATTCTTTGTCAGGAAGTACAACTGACACATCTGTTGGTCATTATGCAACAGTATAGAGAAATTATGTTTCAACCATAACACGGTTAAAGCCAGAGAAATCGCTCCAATCTGTCGATTCTAGAAGTAGGATTTCCCTATTACAAAACATGGATGTAGAAAATTCTTACGTAACCAGTGGTTTAATTGGATATGACGCTGTTGATGGGCATTGTTATATTTTATCATAAGAAATCCATTGAATCCATTGAATCCATGTGTATCCACCACTACAGTAAGATACCATTCCTCAGAGAATCGCTAAACTGACCACGCAAGTCTTTATCTTTTAAAACCGACTATTGTGAGGTCATTAAAAAACTAACGTAATGAATTTAGTTTCTAGATAAGAATAAAATGCTGTGCTGTTATGTGCTATCGAAATGAATTTGTATGAGTGAATATTAATATCATGTACAGACTATTGATGTACCTAACAGAAAACACAGCGAAAGATTATGTATATGTTACAGAATGTTTTAATGAGAGGCGGAGAAAATATCGATTCAAATTTAAATAAGTTCTAATTCATAATTTGTTTGTATTCGGGTAGTAAGTTATAATGATATTAATATCAAAAATTATCACTGTATTCATATCAATAAAATTGTCAATAATTCTTATTAGTGTTCAAAGCGTTCGTTCGTATCGTTGGCGATCAATATTTGAAGACACCTTTAATAAAATAGCAGGAATGGTGACACCAAGTAGAATAATACTCTCTTACTAGTAATCATCTGAATATGAAATGGTTGGACCCCAATGTAGCCTCCGGTTTACACTGAATGTTCGGATGGTCCATCCGAAATGAAAAATACATGAGAAAAGTTTGTCGATTTTCACCTTTTTAATGAACTGCCTTGACACCCAGGACAGAAAGTATCATGTCATATCTTTGCGTTATTATCTCTGTGCAGGTAAATGTATTTGTTCTCAGTTCTTTAAATGTTCGCTCGTCACGTCGAAGGCCTAGGTTCCATTTTCCACGTGGGTACATTTTGTGCTGTCTATTTTACGTGAACACTGAAATCTTATGAAAATTCGAATTTCTTTAACACCATATATATTTTGTGAAAGGTTAAAGTTTAGAAATGTTATCATGGTTATCGGCAACATAGGCACTCGAACGACGGATAGCTCGACATAAATACTATTGTCCCCAGGACCCCAACGAAGTTTTACAGTATCAAGATGTATGTGTGAATAATCCACGTGTACATTCGTGCCAACGTTATGTTTACATCAATATCTACATTCATATGTACATTCACGTGTATATTCATAATTAATGTGTACATTCATATCTGTTCATTCATCTGAGTTGGCACGGTTGGCCCGGTCGTCCGAGGCGCCACAATTCGCTGGGCAGAGTAGCGTCCCTTGGGCACGCCAGAAACCTATGATCGTTTGGTTGAATCCCATTTCGCCCCTATTATGTTTTTCAGCACCACATCCGTGGTCGTGGCTTTTACGAAAGCGCTAAACGTCTTAGGCTTGCATCACTTCGGGATTTCATCTCACATTAAGCTTATATAACTGGAATGCTGTTCAAAGCGGTGTTACAATCAATTCATTCACTTTTCTGAACATTAATGTGTTAAAATCAACTCCCTCACTCATTCATCTGAACATTAATGTGTGTATTCATGTATTAATTTTTATGTACTTTCATGTGTATATCCATCTGCATATTCAAGTGTACATTCATTTGTACATTCATTTGAACATTCATGTGTTTGTTCCTGTGACTATGCCTGTGTAATTACTTGCGTTAATTCCTGTTTACCTGTTTACACTAGATAGTAATACATTCCTGACACCTAATTATTGTTAAAACACGATGCTATTTTCTACTAATAGAAACAATGCAATGAAATTGGAACATTGTTTAAGAGTATAATACACTGCTATATAAAATGTTCATCACTATTTTGCCTTTGACGCCCGATGGGAAATGTTTTAGCAGATATTTGAGCAATTAATCTATGACGTTTACATTTTGAATGTGGTACCTCTCTTGGAGTTACATGTTCGTTGTCCAGACTCCTCTCTAGGCGTTTGCATCACCATGGCGTTAAATAACGACATCTGTTCCAGATCGTAACCCTGGAGGGGCAGGCCATTCAATCATCTAATCACGTGTTGAGTAATGGAGTTGTTCACTTCATCAAGGGCGTGATGATGCCACCGGCGGGGACCGTACTGGACGTCGTCTCAAAAGACGGAAATCTTACCACACTCGCTTCAGCTATTAAGACTGCGATGCTAGACAATTTCTTTCAAGGTAAATATCGACAAGACATTTCACACTGCATAACAATTTAATATGGAACGCCGGTTTACTGGTATTTCAGGCATATCAGGGTGTGCTGATTTTACAACGTGGGTAAAACCCACGGGTAGGAATATGGAATGAAGTTTATTTATGATCATGTAGATCAGATTACAGAAACAGCAATGTACCACTCAATGCACGTCATGTTGGTGTATCCATAAAATATGTTTAGAGGAAACTATTTTCGTAAAGTTGATAAGATTTTTACAATGGTAAAATACAGTTTCACAATTACGACCATCTGTAGAACTGGGCTTCACTGGGACTTCACTGTTCCTGCAGTTTACTCTATGGTTATTGGGTATTGCAGATCAAAAGCCCATCACCCTCTTTGCTCCAACTGACGATGCCTTCAACAAACTCGGAAGTGCAACTGTACAAGGTCTTATCGCCGACCCTATACTTTTGAAAAGTAAGTTCTACTTAAAATTTGAGTGAAAGACATGTTCATTTATAACTTCTTATAAAGATAACTGTGGCTATTTTTGTTGTTTAAAGAAAGGTAATGTCAGACGAAACCAAAGGTGACTTATAGCTCAAGGACACAATGCGTGATCTAAGATATTTCGTTGTTTTAGTTAGAGATGTCAGCAGAGAATATATTTTGGTCACAGAAATAATTTTGCAACCCTTGTCGCAACGTCGTTTCAAGAATAGGAAGAAACACAACTAAATCTGAAGAACAAAGTGTTTTGTGTAAAGTACTTGACTAAGGCCTTGTGGTCCTTTATATATAGGAACTCCCATCCAATCATTACATGGCTTGAAACGTCGCCATATAAGTGCAATAATGTAGGACGCGACGTTAAACCCCAATTCACCTCACCACATGGTTGAAACACAAGCACAAACACAATTCATAAACACGTGCACATATAGTCGGAATCGTACAGTCGACACTACTGTTAGCAGAAATTACATTAAATGTGGCTTTATTTAAGAATTATAATACCATTTTGTTTTATAATTACTTAATATGACATTGACTAGACTACATAAAGTTCACGAAATGCCTTAAAGATATGTGCTGTAATTCTCCTGGAAAGATCTTAATCTTTATGATATTACTTAAGTTGTATATACGTATATGACATCTGTGTCCAGGCGTTCTGCAGTACCACGTGGTCCCAGGGACGATCTACAGGGCAGCGTACCACACCAGCTACCTGCACACCTTTGAGGAGGCCGACCAGATTAGACTACATAGATTCCTCTTTTGTGAGTAGTATGTCTAGGGATCACCTCACTTTTGAGGTGTCCGGTCAGATGAGTTTTAAAAACATGACAGTTTTATATGCGTCACTGTCTGTAGTGATCGCCTCACTTTTGAGGTGTCCGGTCAGACGAGTTTTAACAACATGATTGTTTTACATGCGTTTCTGTCTGTAGTGATCGTCTCACTTTTGAGGTGTCTGGTCAGATGAGTTTTACCAAACATCACTGTTTTACATGCGTTACTGTCTGTAGTGATCTCCTCACTTTTGAGGTGACCCGACAAATAGGGCTATATGATTCCTCAAATCTCTCCTCGCTTTCGATGTTCCGGATGTTTTGATCATGGTCCGAAAGGCTTACCTTACTTTTGAGGCGTCCGACCAGCTAAGGTGAGGTGAGGTGAAATGGGGTTTAACGTCGCGCTCAAGGTTGTTGCACTTCTACAGCGGCGCGCATGCACGTGAGTGTGTGTGTGTGTGTGGCTGTTTGTACAAGTCCGAACGAATGCCGATTTTATAGTGCAAGCCCGCTGAAATACCTTGCCCCAGTTTAACATGAATACCCCACTCAGACACAGAACACTCAAAACCGATCAGTCCTTGTTTTAGCCTCTTAATGTAGGGCGCCAGGCAGGGTATCAACAAGTACCATCGTTTAACGTCTTTTGGATCGAATCCGCGGCCTTACGCTCTCGGTGCGGACGCTCTGCCACTGGAGCACGGAGGCGGTCCCGGCCAGCTCAGGTTATGACAAATGTTATGGACTAAAATGTCAGCCTCACTTTAGAAAGGTCCGACCAGATTAGGTTATATATATTATGTTGAGGTAAGAATGATTCAACTCGCTCTTAATAATTAGGTGTCCGACAAGACTAGACAAGAGTATTTTTTCATAAGGGTCTCCGTCGTGTCTGAGGCTGGAAGGTTTAGATGTAAACGGATGATCATTTGACAAAGTGACGGGAACTGTGTGATAACCTTTAATGAGCTTTCAGATATGAGTCAGTGAGTGAGTTGGGTTTAACGCCGCTTTTAACAGTATTCCAGTTATATCGCGGCGTGTCAGCTTAAAGTGGGAGGAAAGCCCGAAGTGATGTAGGTCTCAGACGTTTACCACTTCGGTGAAACCCACGGGCACGGGTATGGTGCTGACAAACCTAGAAACATAATCGGGGCGAACCGGGATTCGAACCCACAATCATAGGTTTCTGGCGTGCCCATGGGACGCAACTCTGCACAGCGATATATTATGATCAATAATATAAAATGAACTAATGGTAAATAGACAATATGTGCTGTATTAGGAGTGAGTGGTAACCCTCAAATAACACGCTCCAATGCAGGTCACATAGGGTAGATGTATTGTCAAATCATGGTTCATGTTCAACTATATGCGTTCGAATGACCCAATTCTTTCTTTGCCGCTGTAGTTGGGTACGAGGCTGATGATGGCGGTATGGTGGACGATGAGGTGAGTGCCACCAATGGGGTTGTCCAGAAGATTGACGCTGTTCTCATCCCCAGCTCGCTGTCTGACCAGGTCAAGGCTTTGACCGCTGGAGCAACGACAGCAGCTTAAATACATTGTAATTGAGATTGATTAAATCAAACATCATATATCTCAGAGCATAGTCATTTTTCAAAGCATTCTTTCCAATTCAATAATTGGCATGATAATGCACCATGCAGGTATTCTGATCAGAGCGCATGGATGACCAAGTGGTCTATATCACTACAGCTCATTGTGCAGACCGTTTGCCGTTCACGGGCCATCATTGGTCGCACAGGAGTGAGTAAGTGAGTGAGTGAGTGAGTGAGTTTGGTTTAACGCCGCTTTTAACATTATTCCAGTTATATCGCGGCGTGTCAGCTAAATGAGGGAGGAAAGCCCGAAGCGATGCAGGTCTCAGACGTTTACCACTTCGGTGAACCCACGAGCACGGGTATGGTGCTGACAAACCTAGAAACATAATCGGGGCGAACCGGGATTCGAACCCACAATCATAGGTTTCTGGCGTGCACAGCGAATCGCGGCGCCTTTGACGACCTGGCCACCCGTGCCCCCTGATGGTCGCACAGGAACGTAGGAACGTTTCTCAGAGTTTGGGGTGGCGGAAACATATATTTCTGTAGCTCAGTGTGTGTGTGTGTGTGTGTGTGTGTGTGTGTGTGTGTGTGTGTGTGTGTGTGTGTGTGTGTGTGTGTGTGTGTGTGTGTGTGTGTGCGTGCGTGCGTGGGTTTGCGTGCGGGCATGCATATGTGTGTGCATACTCTTGTGTCATTGTCCCGTCATTAATGGCACTCAGTCAGAATCATCACGAGAGACAAGTCAAAACTAAAAGCCCCATTTGATTTATTCTTAGCATATCTACAACAAAATTATACTGATTCTAAATTTGGTTTTGCAGCAAATACTCAGCCTGTATATATGTATGTAAATCTTGGCTAGTGGGTGGTAGGGTTGAGCAAAATATTCCTTGTGAAAATGTGTTGATAAACAATATCGTTTCGAAAATGAAGGGGGCCTGACAGGCCTGTTGCATGCTCTTATCCCAAACAACAACGTTATTATCTGCTGTGTCGCGTCCGGAGGTGTCGGTCGGTCGGGTAGCCTTGTGGTAAAAGCGTTCGCTCGTCACGACGAAGACCCGGGCTCGATTTCCGACATGGGTACAGTGTGTGAAGCCCATTTGTGGTGTCCCCCGCCGTGATATTGCTGGGATATTGCTAAAAGCCAAACCCACGATCACAGGATCATGACGTGCCCAAGGAAGGCAAATCTGCACAGCCAAATCGGACGTATTAGATGACTAATGCACCTTCATGAAGGTTGGTGCCAATAAACATCAGCAACTTCACTGTATTGAGGGGGATACCTCTTCCTCGTACGGTGAGAGGTTCCGAGCTGTTTCCATTTGATCCACTGTCCCTGTGTCCATTGCTTTGTTACAGCTACGGCATTTGTCCGATTACTTAAATTTAAACTATTATGAAGAGGGGGCACGGGTGGCCCAGTCGTCTAAGGCGCCGCGATTCGCTGTGCAGAGTTGCGTCCCTTTGGCACGCCAGAAACCTATGATTGTAGGTTCGAATCCCGGTTCGCCCCAATTACGTTTCTAGATTTGTCAGCACCATACCCGTGCTCGTGGGTTTCACCGAAGTGGTAAACGTCAGAGACCTGCATCACTTCGGGCTTTCCTCCCACATTAAGCTGACACGCCGTGACATAACTGGACTACTGTTAAAGTACTGTTCACTATTATGAAGACGTTATGCTATTGTTCTTGCAGTTGATTTTTAGGACGTTAAACTGACGCAACTATAGGCCATTAAGCAAAACTATAGAGGACTTATGATTCAACCATAACATGTTTAAAGCCAGAGAAATCGCTCCAATCTGATGATTCCAGAAGTTGGATTTCCCTATAACAAAACATGGATGTAGAAAATTCTTACGAAACCAGTTGTTTGGATGCTGTTTGAAGGGAATTCGTTTGTTTTTTATTACCATTCGAAATCCATTGAATCCATGTGTATCAACCATTGCAGTAAGTCAACATTCATCAGATATACGCTAAACTGACCAGAGAAATCACTCCAATCTGTCGATTCTAGAAGTAGGATTTCCCTATTACAAAACATGGATGTAGCAAATTCTTACGAAACCAGTTGTTTAATTGGATATGACGCTGTTGAATGGCATTGTTATATTTTATCATAAGAAATACATTGAATCCATGTGTATCCACCACTACAGTAAGATACCATTCCTCAGAGAATCGCTAAACTGACCACGCAAGTCTTTATCTTTTAAAACCGACTATTGTGAGGTCATTAAAAAACTAACGTAATGAATTTAGTTTCTAGATAAGAATAAAATGCTGTGCTGTTATGTCACGTGATTGTAATCTCAATCTGACTATACACGAACATTCTTGTGAAACCAATCCCTCTTCTTGCAAGTTGGCTCCGTGGTGCTGCTAGAGACAAAATGTATGCTTTGTTAGTTCTTTGCATGCTGGTCGTTACTGCAGCGGCGCAGTCGACAACAGTACCTACATCAAACATCATCGACCACCTGACTACACGACGCCTCACCACCCTCCTGAATCTTATTCAGCAAGCAGGGCTTACTGATACCCTTAAAGGACCTGGTAAGATACAGTAAGGATATCATCTGGATGATTATGAAATCGTCTCTAGGTCTCGGTCAAATATATAGATAATATAAGAAATGGATGCATTTTGGATACATTCAAAAGTATATACAATGCAGTTTTGAAAGCTATTTTGATACGTGGATGAACTTTTCAAAAATGAAATTTCTTACATGAAAAATATGACTGATTCTATAACGGTGAAGTAACGCAACAATCAGACAACAGATTCTAGTTTTCATGAAATTGATAACATATTATTAAGCTTTAATCGAAATGAATATTATGAGTGAATATTAAGACTATTGATGTACCTAACAGAAAACACAGCGAAAGATTATGTATATGTTACAGAATGTTTTAATGAGAGGCGGACAAAATATCGATTCAAATTTAAATCAGTTCTAATTCATAATTTGTTTGTATTCGGGTAGTAAGTTATAATGATATTAATATCCATAATTATCACTGTATTCATATCAATAAAATTGTCAATAATTCTTATTAGTGTTCAAAGCGTTCGTTCGTATCGGTGGCGATCAATATTTGAAGACAACTTTAATAAAATAGCAGGAATGGTTACACCAAGTAGAATAATACTCTCTTACTAGTAATCATTTATGGACCAATGTTCTAACACATTCCTACACAATGGTTGGTCATGTCATATCACATTGACTGTTCACAGGACCATTCACCCTGTTTTCCCCTGACGTGACCTCTCTGGGCAATTTGGATGCAACTGACCCGGCAAAAGTGACCGCCCTTATCAAATACCACGTGGCCAATGGTCAATACCGACGAGCTGATCTGTACAATGAGGAGAGTCTCACTTCCCTCCTGCCCAACCAAAGCATCAGGGTCAACCACTATGTCAGTAAAGGGGTAAGTGCACGTGTTCTATCTATTCGGCTTATTGGTCAGAATATGAAATGGTTGGACCCCAATGTAGCCTCCGGTTTACACTGAATCAACTCCCTCACTCACTCATCTGAACATTAATGTGTTAAAATCAACTCCCTCACTCACTCATCTGAACATTAATGTGTTAAAATCAACTCCCACACTCACTCATCTGAACATTAATGTGTGTATTCATGTATTAATTCCTATGTACTTTCATGTGTATATCCATCTGCATATTCAAGTGTACATTCATTTGAACATTCATTTGAACATTCCTGTGTTTATTCCTGTGACTATGCCTGTGTAATTACTTGCGTTAATTCCTTTTTAATTTACCTGTTTACACTAGATAGTAAATACATTCCTGACAACTAATTATTGTTAAAACACGATGCTATTTTCTACTAGTAGAAACAATGCAATGAAATTGGAACATTGTTTAAGAGTGAGTGAGTGAGTGTGAGTATGGTTTTACGCCGCTTTTAGGAATATTCCAGCAATATCACGGCGCCGACCGCCCCGTTTAAGAGTATAATACACTGACTGCTATATAACACATGCATAAAATGTTCATCACTTTTTTGCCTTTTACGCCCGATGGGAAATGTTTCAGCAGATATTTGAGCGATTAATCTATGACGTTTACATTTTGAATGTGGTACCTCTCTTGGAGTTGCATCACCATGGCGTTAAATAACGACATCTGTTCCAGATCGTAACCCTGGAGGGGAAGGACATTCGATCATCTGAGCAAGAGTTGAGTAATGGAGTTATTCACTTCATCAAGGGCGTGATGATGCCACCGGCGGGGACCGTACTGGACGTCGTCTCAAAAGACGGAAATCTTACCACACTCGCTTCAGCTATTAAGACTGCGATGCTAGACAATTTCTTTCAAGGTAAATATCGACAAGACATTTCACACTGCATAACAATTTAATATGGAACGCCGGTTTACTGGTATTTCAGGCATATCAGGGTGTGCTGATTTTACAACGTGGGTAAAACCCACGGGTAGGAATATGGAATGAAGTTTAGTTATGATCATGTAGATCAGATTACAGAAACAGCAATGTACCACTCAATGCACGTCATGTTGGTGTATCCATAAAATATGTTTAGAGGAAACTATTTTCGTAAAGTTGATAAGATTTTTACAATGGTAAAATACAGTTTCACAATTACGACCATCTGTAGAACTGGGCTTCACTGGGACTTCACTGTTCCTGCAGTTTACTCTATGGTTATTGGGTATTGCAGATCAAAAGCCCATCACCCTCTTTGCTCCAACTGACGATGCCTTCAACAAACTCGGAAGTGCAACTGTACAAGGTCTTATCGCCGACCCTACACTTTTGAAAAGTAAGTTCTGCTTAAAATTTGAGTGAAAGACATGTTCATTTATAACTTCTTATAAAGATAACTGTGGCTATTTATGTTGTTTAAAGTAAGGTAATGTCAGACGAAACCAAAGGTGACTTATAGCTCAAGGACACAATGCGTGATCTAAGATATTTCGTTGTTTTAGTTAGAGATGTCAGCAGAGAATATATTTTGGTCACAGAAATAATTTTGCAACCCTTGTCGCAACGTCGTTTCAAGAATAGGAAGAAACACAACTAAATCTGAAGAACAAAGTGTTTTGTGTAAAGTACTTGACTAAGGCCTTGTGGTCCTTTATATATGGGAACTCCCATCCAATCATTACATGGTTTGAAACGTCGCCATATAAGTGCAATAATGTAGGACGCGACGTTAAACCCCCATTCACCTCACCACATGGTTGAAACACAAGCACAAACACAATTCATAAACACGTGCACATATAGTCGGAATCGTACAGTCGACACTACTGTTAGCAGAAATTACATTAAATGTGGCTTTATTTAAGAATTATAATACCGTTTTGTTTTATAATTACTTAATATGACATTGACTAGACTACATAAAGTTCACGAAATGCCTTAAAGATATGTGCTGTAATTCTCCTGGAAAGGTCTTAATCTTTATGACATTACTTCAGTTGTATATACGTATACGACATCTGTGTCCAGGCGTTCTGCAGTACCACGTGGTCCCAGGGACGATCTACAGGGCAGCGTACCACACCAGCTACCTGCACACCTTTGAGGAGGCCGACCAGATTAGACTACATAGATTCCTCTTTTGTGAGTAGTATGTCTAGGGATCACCTCACTTTTGAGGTGTCCGGTCAGACGAGTTTTAACAACATGATTGTTTTACATGCGTTACTGTCTGTAGTGATCGCCTCACTTTTGAGGTGTCTGGTCAGATGAGTTTTACTAAACATCACTGTTTTACATGCGTTACGGTCTGTAGTGATCTCCTCACTTTTGAGGTGACCCGACAAATAGGGCTATATGATTCCTGAAATCTCTCCTCGCTTTCGATGTTCCGGATGTTTTGATCATGGTCCGAAAGGCTTACCTTACTTTTGAGGCGTCCGACCAGCTAAGGTGAGGTGAGGTGAAATGGGGTTTAACGTCGCGCTCAAGGTTGTTGCACTTCTACAGCGACGCGCATGCACATGTGTGTGTGTGTGTGTGTGGCTGTTTGTACAAGTCCGAACGAATGCCGATTTTATAGTGCAAGCCCGCTGAAATACCTTGCCCCAGTTTAACATGAATACCCCACTCAGACACAGAACACTCAAAACCGATCAGTCCTTGTTTTAGCCTCTTAATGTAGGGCGCCAGGCAGGGTATCAACAAGTACCATCGTTTAACGTCTTTTGGATCGAATCCGCGGCCTTACGCTCTCGGTGCGGACGCTCTGCCACTGGAGCACGGAGGCGGTCCCGGCCAGCTCAGGTTATGACAAATGTTATGGACTAAAATGTCAGCCTCACTTTAGAAAGGTCCGACCAGATTAGGTTATATATATTATGTTGAGGTAAGAATGATTCAACTCGCTCTTAATAATTAGGTGTCCGACAAGACTAGACAAGAGTATTTTTTCATAAGGGTCTCCGTCGTGTCTGAGGTTGGAAGGTTTAGATGTAAACGGATGATCATTTGACAAAGTGACGGGAACTGTGTGATAACCTTTAATGAGCTTTCAGATATGAGTCAGTGAGTGAGTTGGGTTTAACGCCGCTTTTAACAGTATTCCAGTTATGTCGCGGCGTGTCAGCTTAAAGTGGGAGGAAAGCCCGAAGTGATGTAGGTCTCAGACGTTTACCACCTCGGTGAAACCCACGACCACGGGTATGGTGCTGACAAACCTAGAAACATAATTGGGGCGAACCGGGATTCGAACCCACAATCATAGGTTTCTGGCGTACCCATGGGACGCAACTCTGCACAGCGAAGTATTATGATCGATAATATAAAATGAACTAATGGTAAATAGACAATATGTGATGTATTAGGAGTGAGTGGTAACCCTCAAATAACAAGCTCCAATGCAGGTCACATAGGGTAGATATATTGTCAAGTCATGGTTCATGTTCAACTATATGCGTGCGAATGACCCAATTCTTTCTTTGCCCCTGTAGTTGGGTACGAGGCCGACGATGGCGGTATGGAGGACGATGAGGTGAGTGCCACCAATGGGGTTGTCCAGAAGATTGACGCTGTTCTCATCCCCAGCTCGCTGTCTGACCAGGTCAAGGCTTTGACCGCTGGAGCAACGACAGCAGCTTAAAGACATTGTAATTGAGATTGATTAAATCGCACATCATATATCACGGAGCATAGTCATTTTTCAAAGCATTCTTTCCAATTCAATAATTGTCATGATAATGCACCATGTAGGTATTCTGATCAGAGCGCATGGATGACCAAGTGGTCTATGTCACTACAGCTCATTGTGCAGACCGTTTGCCGTTCACGGTCCATTGGTCGCACAGGATTGAGTGAGTAAGTGAGTGAGTGAGTTTGGTTTAACGCCGCTTTTAACATTATTCCAGTTATATCGCGGCGTGTCAGCTTAAAGTGGGAGGAAAGCCCGAAGTGATGTAGGTCTCAGACGTTTACCACATCGATGAAACCCACAAGCACGGGTATGGTGCTGACAAACCTAGAAACATAATCGGGGCGAACCTGGATTCGAACCCACAATCATAGGTTTCTGGCGTGCACAGCGAATCGCGGCGCCTTTGACGTCCTGGCCACCCGTGCCCCCTCAGAGTTTGGGGTGGCGGAAACATATATATAGCTCAGTGTGTGTGTGTGTGTGTGTGTGTGTGTGTGTGTGTGTGTGTTGTATTGGTTTGCGTTGCGTGCGGGCATGCATATGTGTGTGCATGCTCTTGTCCCATTGTCCCGTGTCATTAATGGCACTCAGTCAGAATCATCACGAGAGACAAGTCAAAACTAAAAAACCCATTTGATTTATTCTTAGCATATCTACAACAAAATTATACTGATTCTAAATTTGGTTTTGCAGCAAATACCCAGCCTGTATATATGTATGTAAATCTTGGCTAGTTGGTGGTAGGGTTGAGCAAAATATTCCTTGTGAAAATGTGTTGATAATCAACATCGTTTCGAAAATGCGGGGCCTGACAGGCCTGTTGCATGCTCTTATCCCAACCAATAACGTTATTATCTGCTGTGTCGCGTCCGGAGGTGTCGGTCGGTCGGGTAGCCTTGTGGTAAAAGCGTTCGCTCGTCACGACGAAGACCCGGGCTCGATTTCCGACATGGGTACAATGTGTGAAGCCCATTTGTGGTGTCCCCCGCCGTGATATTGCTGGAATATTGCTAAAAGCCAAACCCACGATCACAGGATCATGAAGTGCCCAAGGAAGGCAAATCTGCACAGCCAAATCGGACGTATTAGATGACTAATGCACCTTCATGAAGGTTGGTGCCAATAAACATCAGCAGCTTCACTGTATTGAGGGGGATACCTCTTCCTCGTACGGTGAGAGGTTCCGAGCTGTTTCCATTTGATCCACTGTCCCTGTGTCCATTGCTTTGTTACAGCTACGGCATTTGTCCGATTACTTAAATTTAAACTATTATGAAGAGGGGGCACGGGTGGCCCAGTCGTCTAAGGCGCCGCGATTCGCTGTGCAGAGTTGCGTCCCTTTGGCACGCCAGAAACCTATGATTGTAGGTTCGAATCCCGGTTCGCCCCAATTACGTTTCTAGATTTGTCAGCACCATACCCGTGCTTGTGGGTTTCACCGAAGTGGTAAACGTCAGAGACCTGCATCACTTCGGGCTTTCCTCCCACATTAAGCTGACACGCCGCCATATAACTGGAATAATGTTAAAGTACTGTTCACTATTATGAAGACGTTAGGGTATTGTTCTTGCAGTTGATTTTTAGGACGTTAAACTGACGCAACTATAGGCCATTAAGCAAAACTATAGAGGACTTATGATTCAACCATAACATGTTTAAAGCCAGAGAAATCACTCCAATCTGTCGATTCTAGAAGTAGGATTTCCCTACCTATTACATTACATGGATGTAGAAAATTCTTACGAAACCAGTTGTTTAATTGGATATGACGCTGTTGATGGGCATTGTTATATTTTATCATAAGAAATCCATTTAATCCATGTGTATCCACCACTACAGTAAGATACCATTCCTCAGAGAATCGCTAAACTGACCACGTAAGTCTTTATCTTTTAAAACCGACTATTGTGAGGTCATTAAAAAACTAACGTAATGAATTTAGTTTCTAGATAAGAATAAAATGCTGTGCTGTTATGTCACGTGATTGTAATCTCAATCTGACTATACACGAACATTCTTGTGAAACCAATCCTTCTTCTTGCAAGTTGGCTCCGTGGTGCTGCTAGAGACAAAATGTATGCTTTGTTAGTTCTTTGCATGCTGGTCGTTGCTGCAGCGGCGCAGTCGACAACAGTACCTACATCAAACATCATCGACCACCTGACTACACGACGCCTCACCACCCTCCTGAATCTTATTCAGCAAGCAGGGCTTACTGATACCCTTAAAGGACCTGGTAAGATACAGTAAGGATATCATCTGGATGATTATGAAATCGTCTCTAGGTCTCGGTCAAATATATAGATAATATAAGAAATGGATGCATTTTGGATACATTCAAAAGTATATACAATGCAGTTTTGAAAGCTATTTTGATACGTGGATGAACTTTTCAAAAATGAAATTTCTTACATGAAAAATATGACTGATTCTATAACGGTGAAGTAACGCAACAATCAGACAACAGATTCTAGTTTTCATGAAATTGATAACATATTATTAAGCTTTAATCGAAATGAATATTATGAGTGAATATTAAGACTATTGATGTACCTAACAGAAAACACAGCGAAAGATTATGTATATGTTACAGAATGTTTTAATGAGAGGCGGACAAAATATCGATTCAAATTTAAATCAGTTCTAATTCATAATTTGTTTGTATTCGGGTAGTAAGTTATAATGATATTAATATCCATAATTATCACTGTATTCATATCAATAAAATTGTCAATAATTCTTATTAGTGTTCAAAGCGTTCGTTCGTATCGGTGGCGATCAATATTTGAAGACAACTTTAATAAAATAGCAGGAATGGTTACACCAAGTAGAATAATACTCTCTTACTAGTAATCATTTATGGACCAATGTTCTAACACATTCCTACACAATGGTTGGTCATGTCATACCACATTGACTGTTCACAGGACCATTCACCCTGTTTTCCCCCGACGTGACCTCTCTGGGCAATTTGGATGCAACTGACCCGGCAAAAGTGACCGCCCTTATCAAATACCACGTGGCCAATGGTCAATACCGACGAGCTGATCTGTACAATGAGGAGAGTCTCACTTCCCTCCTGCCCAACCAAAGCATCAGGGTCAACCACTATGTCAGTAAAGGGGTAAGTGCACGTGTTCTATCTATGCGGCTTATTGGTCAGAATATGAAATGGTTGGACCCCAATGTAGCCTCCGGTTTACACTGAATCAACTCCCTCACTCACTCATCTGAACATTAAAGTGTTAAAATCAACTCCCTCACTCACTCATCTGAACATTAATGTGTTAAAATCAACTCCCTCACTCACTCATCTGAACATTAATGTGTGTATTCATGTATTAATTCCTATGTACTTTCATGTGTATATCCATCTGCATATTCAAGTGTACATTCATTTGCACATTCATTTGAACATTCATGTGTTTATTCCTGTGACTATGCCTGTGTAATTACTTGCGTTAATTCCTGTTTACCTGTTTACACTAGATAGTAAATACATTCCTGACAACTAATTATTGTTAAAACACGATGCTATTTTCTACTAGTAGAAACAATGCAATGAAATTGGAACATTGTTTAAGAGTGAGTGAGTGAGTGTGAGTATGGTTTTACGCCGCTTTTAGGAATATTCCAGCAATATCACGGCGCCGACCGCCCCGTTTAAGAGTATAATACACTGACTGCTATATAACACATGCATAAAATGTTCATCACTTTTTTGCCTTTTACGCCCGATGGGAAATGTTTCAGCAGATATTTGAGCGATTAATCTATGACGTTTACATTTTGAATGTGGTACCTCTCTTGGAGTTGCATCACCATGGCGTTAAATAACGACATCTGTTCCAGATCGTAACCCTGGAGGGGAAGGACATTCGATCATCTGAGCAAGAGTTGAGTAATGGAGTTATTCACTTCATCAAGGGCGTGATGATGCCACCGGCGGGGACCGTACTGGACGTCGTCTCAAAAGACGGAAATCTTACCACACTCGCTTCAGCTATTAAGACTGCGATGCTAGACAATTTCTTTCAAGGTAAATATCGACAAGACATTTCACACTGCATAACAATTTAATATGGAACGCCGGTTTACTGGTATTTCAGGCATATCAGGGTGTGCTGACTTTACAACGTGGGTAAAACCCACGGGTAGGAATATGGAATGAAGTTTATTTATGATCATGTAGATCAGATTACAGAAACAGCAATGTACCACTCAATGCACGTCATGTTGGTGTATCCATAAAATATGTTTAGAGGAAACTATTTTCGTAAAGTTGATAAGATTTTTACAATGGTAAAATACAGTTTCACAATTACGACCATCTGTAGAACTGGGCTTCACTGGGACTTCACTGTTCCTGCAGTTTACTCTATGGTTATTGGGTATTGCAGATCAAAAGCCCATCACCCTCTTTGCTCCAACTGACGATGCCTTCAACAAACTCGGAAGTGCAACTGTACAAGGCCTTATCGCCGACCCTACACTTTTGAAAAGTAAGTTCTACTTAAAATTTGAGTGAAAGACATGTTCATTTATAACTTCTTATAAAGATAACTGTGGCTATTTTTGTTGTTTAAAGAAAGGTAATGTCAGACGAAACCAAAGGTGACTTATAGCTCAAGGACACAATGCGTGATCTAAGATATTTCGTTGTTTTAGTTAGAGATGTCAGCAGAGAATATATTTTGGTCACAGAAATAATTTTGCAACCCTTGTCGCAACGTCGTTTCAAGAATAGGAAGAAACAACAACTAAATCTGAAGAACAAAGTATTTTGTGTAAATTAAAGTACTTGACTAAAGCCCTGTGGTCCTTTATATATGGTTACTCCCATCCAGTCATTACATGGTTTGAAACGTCGCCATATAAGTGCAATAATGTAGGACGCGACGTTAAACCCCAATTCACCTCACCACATGGTTGAAACACAAGCACAAACACAATTCATAAACACGTGCACATATAGTCGGAATCGTACAGTCGACACTACTGTTAGCAGAAATTACATTAAATGTGGCTTTATTTAAGAATTATAATACCGTTTTGTTTTATAATTACTTAATATGACATTGACTAGACTACATAAAGTTCACGAAATGCCTTAAAGATATGTGCTGTAATTCTCCTGGAAAGGTCTTAATCTTTATGATATTACTTAAGTTGTATATACGTATATGACATCTGTGTCCAGGCGTTCTGCAGTACCACGTGGTCCCAGGGACGATCTACAGGGCAGCGTACCACACCAGCTACCTGCACACCTTTGAGGAGGCCGACCAGATTAGACTACATAGATTCCTCTTTTGTGAGTAGTATGTCTAGGGATCACCTCACTTTTGAGGTGTCCGGTCAGATGAGTTTTAAAAACATGACAGTTTTATATGCGTCACTGTCTGTAGTGATCGCCTCACTTTTGAGGTGTCCGGTCAGACGAGTTTTAACAACATGATCGTTTTACATGCGTTACTGTCTGTAGTGATCGCCTCACTTTTGAGGTGTCTGGTCAGATGAGTTTTACCAAACATCACTGTTTTACATGCGTTACTGTCTGTAGTGATCTCCTCACTTTTGAGGTGACCCGACAAATAGGGCTATATGATTCCTGAAATCTCTCCTCGCTTTCGATGTTCCGGATGTTTTGATCATGGTCCGAAAGGCTTACCTTACTTTTGAGGCGTCCGACCAGCTAAGGTGAGGTGAGGTGAAATGGGGTTTAACGTCGCGCTCAAGGTTGTTGCACTTCTACAGCGACGCGCATGCACGTGAGTGTGTGTGTGTGTGTGGCTGTTTGTACAAGTCCGAACGAATGCCGATTTTATAGTGCAAGCCCGCTGAAATACCTTGCCCCAGTTTAACATGAATACCCCACTCAGACACAGAACACTCAAAACCGATCAGTCCTTGTTTTAGCCTCTTAATGTAGGGCGCCAGGCAGGGTATCAACAAGTACCATCGTTTAACGTCTTTTGGATCGAATCCGCGGCCTTACGCTCTCGGTGCGGACGCTCTGCCACTGGAGCACGGAGGCGGTCCCGGCCAGCTCAGGTTATGACAAATGTTATGGACTAAAATGTCAGCCTCACTTTAGAAAGGTCCGACCAGATTAGGTTATATATATTATGTTGAGGTAAGAATGATTCAACTCGCTCTTAATAATTAGGTGTCCGACAAGACTAGACAAGAGTATTTTTTCATAAGGGTCTCCGTCGTGTCTGAGGCTGGAAGGTTTAGATGTAAACGGATGATCATTTGACAAAGTGACGGGAACTGTGTGATAACCTTTAATGAGCTTTCAGATATGAGTCAGTGAGTGAGTTGGGTTTAACGCCGCTTTTAACAGTATTCCAGTTATATCGCAGCGTGTCAGCTTAAAGTGGGAGGAAAGCCCGAAGTGATGTAGGTCTCAGACGTTTACCACCTCGGTGAAACCCACGACCACGGGTATGGTGCTGACAAACCTAGAAACATAATTTGGGCGAACCGGGATTCGAACCCACAATCATAGGTTTCTGGCGTGCCCATGGGACGCAACTCTGCACAGCGATATATTATGATCAATAATATAAAATGAACTAATGGTAAATAGACAATATGTGCTGTATTAGGAGTGAGTGGTAACCCTCAAATAACACGCTTCAATGCAGGTCACATAGGGTAGATGTATTGTCAAATCATGGTTCATGTTCAACTATATGCGTTCGAATGACCCAATTCTTTCTTTGCCCCTGTAGTTGGGTACGAGGCTGACGATGGCGGTATGGTGGACGATGAGGTGAGTGCCACCAATGGGGTTGTCCAGAAGATTGACGCTGTTCTCATCCCCAGCTCGCTGTCTGACCAGGTCAAGGCTTTGACCGCTGGAGCAGCGACAGCAGCTTAAATACATTGTAATTGAGATTGATTAAATCAAACATCATATATCTCGGAGCATAGTCATTTTTCAAAGCATTCTTTCCAATTCAATAATTGGCATGATAATGCACCATGCAGGTATTCTGATCAGAGCGCATGGATGACCAAGTGGTCTATGTCACTACAGCTCATTGTGCAGACCGTTTGCCGTTCACGGGCCATCATTGGTCGCACAGGAGTGAGTAAGTGAGTGAGTGAGTGAGTGAGTTTGGTTTAACGCCGCTTTTAACATTATTCCAGTTATATCGCGGCGTGTCAGCTAAATGTAGGAGGAAAGCCCGAAGCGATGCAGGTCTCAGACGTTTACCACTTCGGTGAACCCACGAGCACGGGTATGGTGCTGACAAACCTAGAAACATAATCGGGGCGAACCGGGATTCGAACCCACAATCATAGGTTTCTGGCGTGCACAGCGAATCGCGGCGCCTTTGACGACCTGGCCACCCGTGCCCCCTGATGGTCGCACAGGAACGTAGGAACGTTTCTCAGAGTTTGGGGTGGCGGAAACATATATTTCTGTAGCTCAGTGTGTGTGTGTGTGTGTGTGTGTGTGTGTGTGTGTGTGTGTGTGCGTGCGTGGGTTTGCGTGCGGGCATGCATATGTGTGTGCATACTCTTGTCTCATTGTCCCGTCATTAATGGCACTCAGTCAGAATCATCACGAGAGACAAGTCAAAACTAAAAAACCCATTTGATTTATTCTTAGCATATCTACAACAAAATTATACTGATTCTAAATTTGGTTTTGCAGCAAATACCCAGCCTGTATATATGTATGTAAATCTTGGCTAGTTGGTGGTAGGGTTGAGCAAAATATTCCTTGTGAAAATGTGTTGATAATCAACATCGTTTCGAAAATGCGGGGCCTGACAGGCCTGTTGCATGCTCTTATCCCAACCAATAACGTTATTATCTGCTGTGTCGCGTCCGGAGGTGTCGGTCGGTCGGGTAGCCTTGTGGTAAAAGCGTTCGCTCGTCACGACGAAGACCCGGGCTCGATTTCCGACATGGGTACAATGTGTGAAGCCCATTTGTGGTGTCCCCCGCCGTGATATTGCTGGAATATTGCTAAAAGCCAAACCCACGATCACAGGATCATGAAGTGCCCAAGGAAGGCAAATCTGCACAGCCAAATCGGACGTATTAGATGACTAATGCACCTTCATGAAGGTTGGTGCCAATAAACATCAGCAGCTTCACTGTATTGAGGGGGATACCTCTTCCTCGTACGGTGAGAGGTTCCGAGCTGTTTCCATTTGATCCACTGTCTCTGTGTCCATTGCTTTGTTACAGCTACGGCATTTGTCCGATTACTTAAATTTAAACTATTATGAAGAGGGGGCACGGGTGGCCCAGTCATCTAAGGCGCCGCGATTCGCTGTGCAGAGTTGCGTCCCTTTGGCACGCCAGAAACCTATGGTTGTAGGTTCGAATCCCGGTTCGCCCCAATTACGTTTCTAGATTTGTCAGCACCATACCCGTGCTCGTGGGTTTCACCGAAGTGGTAAACGTCAGAGACCTGCATCACTTCGGGCTTTCCTCCCACATTAAGCTGACACGCCGTGACATAACTGGACTACTGTTAAAGTACTGTTCACTATTATGAAGACGTTATGCTATTGTTCTTGCAGTTGATTTTTAGGACGTTAAACTGACGCAACTATAGGCCATTAAGCAAAACTATAGAGGACTTATGATTCAACCATAACATGTTTAAAGCCAGAGAAATCCCTCCAATCTGATGATTCCAGAAGTTGGATTTCCCTATAACAAAACATGGATGTAGAAAATTCTTACGAAACCAGTTGTTTGGATGCTGTTTGAAGGGAATTGGTTTGTTTTTTATAACCATTCGAAATCCATTGAATCCATGTGTATCAACCATTGCAGTAAGTCAACATTCATCAGATATACGCTAAACTGACCAGAGAAATCACTCCAATCTGTCGATTCTAGAAGTAGGATTTCCCTATTACAAAACATGGATGTAGCAAATTCTTACGAAACCAGTTGTTTAATTGGATATGACGCTGTTGAATGGCATTGTTATATTTTATCATAAGAAATACATTTAATCAATGTGTATCCACCACTACAGTAAGATACCATTCCTCAGAGAATCGCTAAACTGACCACGCAAGTCTTTATCTTTTAAAACCGACTATTGTGAGGTCATTAAAAAACTAACGTAATGAATTTAGTTTCTAGATAAGAATAAAATGCTGTGCTGTTATGTCACGTGATTGTAATCTCAATCTGACTATACACGAACATTCTTGTGAAACCAATCCTTCTTCTTGCAAGTTGGCTCCGTGGTGCTGCTAGAGACAAAATGTATGCTTTGTTAGTTCTTTGCATGCTGGTCGTTACTGCAGCGGCGCAGTCGACAACAGTACCTTCATCAAACATCATCGACCACCTGACTACACGACGCCTCACCACCCTCCTGAATCTTATTCAGCAAGCAGGGCTTACTGATACCCTTAAAGGACCTGGTAAGATACAGTAAGGATATCATCTGGATGATTATGAAATCGTCTCTAGGTCTCGGTCAAATATATAGATAATATAAGAAATGGATGCATTTTGGATACATTCAAAAGTATATACAATGCAGTTTTGAAAGCTATTTTGATACGTGGATGAACTTTTCAAAAATGAAATTTCTTACATGAAAAATATGACTGATTCTATAACGGTGAAGTAACGCAACAATCAGACAACAGATTCTAGTTTTCATGAAATTGATAACATATTATTAAGCTTTAATCGAAATGAATATTATGAGTGAATATTAAGACTATTGATGTACCTAACAGAAAACACAGCGAAAGATTATGTATATGTTACAGAATGTTTTAATGAGAGGCGGACAAAATATCGATTCAAATTTAAATCAGTTCTAATTCATAATTTGTTTGTATTCGGGTAGTAAGTTATAATGATATTAATATCCATAATTATCACTGTATTCATATCAATAAAATTGTCAATAATTCTTATTAGTGTTCAAAGCGTTCGTTCGTATCGGTGGCGATCAATATTTGAAGACAACTTTAATAAAATAGCAGGAATGGTTACACCAAGTAGAATAATACTCTCTTACTAGTAATCATTTATGGGCCAATGTTCTAACACATTCCTACACAATGGTTGGTCATGTCATACCACATTGACTGTTCACAGGACCATTCACCCTGTTTTCCCCCGACGTGACCTCTCTGGGCAATTTGGATGCAACTGACCCGGCAAAAGTGACCGCCCTTATCAAATACCACGTGGCCAATGGTCAATACCGACGAGCTGATCTGTACAATGAGGAGAGTCTCACTTCCCTCCTGCCCAACCAAAGCATCAGGGTCAACCACTATGTCAGTAAAGGGGTAAGTGCACGTGTTCTATCTATTCGGCTTATTGGTCAGAATATGAAATGGTTGGACCCCAATGTAGCCTCCGGTTTACACTGAATCAACTCCCTCACTCACTCATCTGAACATTAATGTGTTAAAATCAACTCCCTCACTCACTCATCTGAACATTAATGTGTTAAAATCAACTCCCTCACTCACTCATCTGAACATTAATGTGTGTATTCATGTATTAATTCCTATGTACTTTCATGTGTATATCCATCTGCATATTCAAGTGTACATTCATTTGCACATTCATTTGAACATTCATGTGTTTATTCCTGTGACTATGCCTGTGTAATTACTTGCGTTAATTCCTGTTTACCTGTTTACACTAGATAGTAAATACATTCCTGACAACTAATTATTGTTAAAACACGATGCTATTTTCTACTAGTAGAAACAATGCAATGAAATTGGAACATTGTTTAAGAGTGAGTGAGTGAGTGTGAGTATGGTTTTACGCCGCTTTTAGGATTATTCCAGCAATATCACGGCGCCGACCGCCCCGTTTAAGAGTATAATACACTGACTGCTATATAACACATGCATAAAATGTTCATCACTTTTTTGCCTTTTACGCCCGATGGGAAATGTTTCAGCAGATATTTGAGCAATTAATCTATGACGTTTACATTTTGAATGTGGTACCTCTCTTGGAGTTGCATCACCATGGCGTTAAATAACGACATCTGTTCCAGATCGTAACCCTGGAGGGGAAGGACATTCGATCATCTGAGCAAGAGTTGAGTAATGGAGTTATTCACTTCATCAAGGGCGTGATGATGCCACCGGCGGGGACCGTACTGGACGTCGTCTCAAAAGACGGAAATCTTACCACACTCGCTTCAGCTATTAAGACTGCGATGCTAGACAATTTCTTTCAAGGTAAATATCGACAAGACATTTCACACTGCATAACAATTTAATATGGAACGCCGGTTTACTGGTATTTCAGGCATATCAGGGTGTGCTGATTTTACAACGTGGGTAAAACCCACGGGTAGGAATAGGGAATGAAGTTTAGTTATGATCATGTAGATCAGATTACAGAAACAGCAATGTACCACTCAATGCACGTCATGTTGGTGTATCCATAAAATATGTTTAGAGGAAACTATTTTCGTAAAGTTGATAAGATTTTTACAATGGTAAAATACAGTTTCACAATTACGACCATCTGTAGAACTGGGCTTCACTGGGACTTCACTGTTCCTGCAGTTTACTCTATGGTTATTGGGTATTGCAGATCAAAAGCCCATCACCCTCTTTGCTCCAACTGACGATGCCTTCAACAAACTCGGAAGTGCAACTGTACAAGGTCTTATCGCCGACCCTACACTTTTGAAAAGTAAGTTCTACTTAAAATTTGAGTGAAAGACATGTTCATTTATAACTTCTTATAAAGATAACTGTGGCTATTTATGTTGTTTAAAGTAAGGTAATGTCAGACGAAACCAAAGGTGACTTATAGTTCAAGGACACAATGCGTGATCTAAGATATTTCGTTGTTTTAGTTAGAGATATCAGCAGAGATTATATTTTGGTCACAGAAATAATTTTGCAACCCTTGTCGCAACGTCGTTTCAAGAATAGGAAGAAACACAACTAAATCTGAAGAACAAAGTGTTTTGTGTAAAGTACTTGACTAAGGCCTTGTGGTCCTTTATATATAGGAACTCCCATCCAGTCATTACATGGCTTGAAACGTCGCCATATAAGTGCAATAATGTAGGACGCGACGTTAAACCCCAATTCACCTCACCACATGGTTGAAACACAAGCACAAACACAATTCATAAACACGTGCACATATAGTCGGAATCGTACCGTCGACACTGCTGTTAGCAGAAATTACATTAAATGTGGCTTTTTTTAAGAATTATAATACCATTTTGTTATTTAATTTCTTAATATGACATTGACTAGACTACATAAAGTTCACGAAATGCCTTAAAGATATGTGCTGTAATTCTCCTGGAAAGGTCTTTATCTTTATGATATTACTTAAGTTGTATATACGTATATGACACCTGTGTCCAGGCGTTCTGCAGTACCACGTGGTCCCAGGGACGATCTACAGGGCAGCGTACCACACCAGCTACCTGCCCACCTTTGAGGAGGCCGACCAGATTAGACTACATAATTCCTTCTTCTGTGAGTAGTGTGTCTGGGCTTCGCCTCACTTTTGAGGTATCTGGTCGGATGAGTTTTAAAAACATGACTGTTTTATATGCGTTACTGTCTGTAGTGATCGACTCACTTTTGAGGTGTCTGGTCAGATGAGTTTTAACAACATGACTGTTTTACATGCGTTACTGTCTGTAGTGATCTCCTCACTTTTGAGGTGTCCCGACAAATAGGGCTATATGATTCCTGAGTATTCTCCTCGCTTTCGACGTGCCCGGATGTTTTGATCATAACCCGAAAGGCTTACCTTACTTTTAAGGCGTCCGACCAGCTGAGTGAGTGAGTGAGTGAGTATGGTTTTACGCCGCTTTTAGCAATATTCCAGCAATATCACGGCGGGGGACACCAGAAATGGGCTTCACACATTGTACAAATGTCGGGAATCGAACCCGGGTCTTCGGCGTGACGAGCGAACGCTTTAACCACTAAGCTACCCGACCGCCCGCCGACCAGCTGAGGTGAGGTGAGGTGAAATGTGGTTTAACGTCGCGCTCGAGGTTGTTGCACCTCTACAGCGACGCGCATGCACGTGAGTGTGTGTGTGTGTGGCTGTTTGTACAAGTCCGAACGAATGCCAATTTTATAGTGCTAGCCCGCTGAAATACCTTGCCCCAGTTTAACAGGAATACCCCACTCAGACACAGAACACTCAAAACTGATCAGTCCTTGTTTTAGCCTCTTTTAGCCAGGCAGGGTATCAACAAGTAGCATCTTTTAACGTCTTTTGGATCGAATCCGCGGCCTTCCGCTATCCATGCGGACGCTCTGCCACTGGAGCACGGAGGCGGTCCCGGCCAGCTCAGGTTATGACAAATGTTATGGACCAAAATGTCAGCCTCACTTTAGAAGTGTCCGACCAGATTAGGTTATATAGATTATGTTGATGTCAGAAGGATTCAACTCGCTCTTTATAATTAGGTGTCCGACAAGACTAGACAAGAGTATTGCTTCATAAGGGTCTCCGTCGTGCCTGAGGTTGGAAGGTTAAGATGTAAACGGATGATTATTTGACAAAGTGACGGGAACTGTGTGATTACCTTTAATGAGCTTCCAGATATGAGTCAGTGAGTGAGTTGGGTTTAACGCCGCTTTTAACAATATTCCAGTTATATCGCGGCGTGTCAGCTTAATGTGGGAGGAAAGCCCGAAGTGATGTAGGTCTCAGACGTTTACCACCTCGGTGAAACCCACAAGCACGGATATATTGCTTACAAACTTAGAAACATAATTTGGGCGAACCGGGATTCGAACCCACAATCATAGGTTTCTGGCGTGCCCATGGGACGCAACTCTGCACAGCGAATCGCAGCGCCTTAGACGACTGGGCCACCCGTGCCTCCTTCAGATATGATACTGAGCTAAAGTATTATGATCAATAATATAAAATGAACTAATGGCAAATAAACAATATGTGATGTATTAGGAGTGAGTGCTAACCCTCAAATAACAAGCTCCAATGCGGGTCACATAGGGTAGATGTATTGTCAAATCATGGTTCATGTACAACTATATTCGTGCGAATGACCTAATCCTTTCTTTGCCCCTGTAGTTGGGTACGAGGCCGACGATGGCGGTATGGAGGGCGATGAGTTGAGTGCCACCAATGGGGTTGTCCAGAAGATTGACGCTGTTCTCATCCCCAGCTCGCTGTCTGACCAGGTCAAGGCTTTGACCGCTGGAGCAACGACAGCTGCATGAAGACATTACCTTGTAATCCCTTGTAATTGTGATTGATTAAATCCAACATCATATATCTCGGAGCATAGTCATTTTTCAAAGCATTCTTTCCAATTCAATAATTGGCATGATAATGCACGTGTGTGTGTATGCGTTTGCGTGCGGGCATGCATGTGTGTGTGCATGCTCTTGTCCTATTGTCCCGTGTCATTAATGGCACTTTTATTCTTTACATATCTACAGCAAAATTATACTGATTCTAAATTTGGTTTTGCAGCAAATACTCAGCCTGTATATATGTATGTAAATCTTGGCTAGTTGGTGGTAGGGTTGAGCAAAATATTCCTTGTGAAAATTTGTTGATAATCCACATCGTTTCGAAAATGCGGGGGCCTGACAGGCCTGTTGCATGCTCTTATCCCAAACAATAACTTTATTATCTGCTGTGTCGCGTCCGGAGGTGTCGGTCGGTCGGGTAGCCTTGTGGTAAAATCGTTTGCTCGTCACATCGAAGACCCGGGCTCGATTTCCGACATGGGTACAGTGTGTGAAGCCCATTTATGGTGTCCCCCGCCGTGATATTGCTGGGATATTGCTAAAAGCGGCGTAGAACATCACTCACTCACTCCGGAGGAGGAGTCTGTCTATAGCCTGAAACTTGACAACAGCGTGTGAGCGGATGATTGTTTATATTTTATACCAACACCTTAGGTCTGTTTCAGTTACTAAAGTCATTAGTAAAGAGTGAGTTGGGTTTTACTCTACATTGAGTTCACTTACATCATGGCGTGATTTGATTAAACTTGGGTCATGCCGCAGACCCACTTCCTTGAAACTCATGAACACGGACATGGTGCTGACAAACCAAGGTTCATAATCGGGTCGAATCCCATGTTCGCAACCATGACAAGCGGATCTTGAAAAAGTTGAATACAAAACGGAATGTACAGCATACGTCCCTTTTATGGTGTAGAGTAGATTGACAGTTTCATCTGCACCAGGCTGAAGGTTACATGGGCGACCTAGATGGTTGTGTTTCAACGCACTCCGACAGCGGGGATAGTTGACACAATTATTTTCTTGATGATTTTCCGCCCTTCGTGCCTTAACTGCGACGGATGTCACCAATCACATACGTATTCACACTTCATTTAAGTTTCTAGTGAGTGAGTTAGTGAGTGAGTGAGTGAGTGAGTGCGTCTGTTTTTTTCAGACATATCAAGGTGTGTCACTTTGTGATGTGGAAGGTGATCCCGATGTGAAGAAGGTCTAACACTCTAACCATTTGGTTAAACCACCGAGCACGGATACGGTTCTGATAAAAGTAGAAACATGCTCATGGCGCCCAAGGATTCGAACCCAGGACCATAGTTTATCACACGCCTGAGGGGGGCAACTCAGCACAGCGAATTACGGCGCTTTAGGCTGCAGTTTACAAGCATGCATGAGCACACATGATGTTGCCTCAATCTTCAAACGCAATAAAAGATTTAGGTACGTTGTCACACAGTCTGTTCATATCTGTACAAAAAGACAAATGTTATACTACTTAATACTCCTGAATATGTTCGACGTGCACGTATTCTGTCTACAGCGCTAATAATTGTCTGTTGGTAATTGTGGTGCTGGTAAAGCTTAATCCAAAAGGCGTTTTTACAAGAAACAAGAAACGAGGAACTTTTTTAACGTCGGATATTATAATACAAAGAACATGAGGTAGCTACAAAACAGTCTGAAAAATGAGTGAGTGCGTATGGTTTTACGCCGCTTTTAGCAATATTCCAGCAACATCACAGCGGGGGACACCAGAAATGGGCTTCACACATTGTACCCATGTCGGGAATCGAACACGGGGTTTCGGCGTGATGAGCGAACGCTTAAACCACTAGGCTACCGGACCGCCCCTCTGAAAAATGAACAAAACAGAAATACCCCCCCCCAAAAAAAAAAAAAACCCAAAAAAAAACCAAAACAAAACAAACAAACCAAAAAAAACAACAACCCAAAACCAAGAACTAGAATGTACACAGGGAGCATGAATTAAAGAAAAGATCACAAGGAAGGGGTCTGTTAGAATGAAAGCATGCTGGAAAATCTTTGATCATGACATCATCAAGCCCATTGTGAATTAAGCCACTTTGAACATTACTTCATGTGTTGTGACGGGTGCCACCGGTGGGGCAGGTTACGCTCGCCGTTTCGCGAACACCTTGGGCCATAACAATGGACTTAAGTAGAGACTTCTTATATATGTGGAATGTTTTTTGCCGCGCCCATTTATATCACGGATTATCAGACCCGAAACCCGAAGTGATGCAGGCCTGAGACGTTTTTACTTTGGTGAAGCACATGAACACGTGACCAATCCAATGACCATAATCAAGGCGTATAACCCACGACCATAGGATCATGACGTGCCCAATTGAGGCAACTCAGCACAGCCAATTGGGACGCATTAGATAACTAATGACCTCAATGAAGGTTGGTGCCAGTAAATATCAGCAGCTTCACTGTATTGAGGGGGATGCCCCTTCTTCGTGGTGTGAGAGGTTGCGAGCTGTTACCATTTGACCCACTGTCCCTGTGTCTATTGCTTTGTTACAACTACATCGTTTGTCCGATTACTTAAATTTAAACTATTATGAAGACGTTATGCTATTGTACTTGCGGTTGATTCTTAGGACGTAAAACTGACGCAACTATAGGCCATTATGCAAAACTATAGAGGAATAATGATTCAACCATAACATGTTTAAAGCCAGAGAAATCCCTCCAATCTGATGATTCCAGAAGTTGGATTTCCCTATAACAAAACATGGATGTAGAAAATTCTTACGAAACCAGTTGTTTGGATGCTGTTTGAAGGGAATTGGTTTGTTTTTTATTACCATTCGAAATCCATTGAATCCATGTGTATCAACCATTGCAGTAAGTCAACATTCATCAGATATACGCTAAACTGACCACGTAAGTCTTTATCTTTATGAAACCGACTATTGTGAGGTCATTAAAAACCTACGTAATGAATTTAGTTTCAAGATAAGATTAAAATGCTGCGCTGCTATGTCACGTGATCTAATCTGAGTCTGACTATACACGAACATTCTTGTGAAACCAATCCTTCTTCTTGCAAGTTGGCTCCGTGGTGCTGCTAGAGACAAAATGTATGCTTTGTTAGTTCTTTGCATGCTGGTCGTTGCTGCAACGGCGCAGTCGACAACAGTACCAACATCAAATATCATCGACTTCCTGACTGCAGGACGCCAGACCACACTTCTAAATCTTATTCAGCAAGCGGGGCTCACTGATACTCTTAAAGGACCTGGTAAGATATAGTAAGGATATTATCTGGGTTTGTAATGCAAACGTCTGTTAGTCTCAGTCCAACATGTAGATAGTTATTGTATGGATGTATTGTGGATACATTCAGTATATACAATGCAGTTTTTTAAAATATTTTACCAAAAAATAAATGGATTAACTTTTCAAAATGAGATTCTTTCAATGACAGAAATGAGTGTTTCTTTTAAGGCGATGTTGCGCCACGATCAAAGTCAAATTCCTCATTGGCATTTTATTCGTGTATACATTTTTGATGATATTGATACCCGTATTGGTCACATATTTCTTAGCAAAGAAAACAGTCAAGAATTCTTGCTAGTGTTTAAAGCGTTCGTCCGTTTCTCTTTCAATATGAAGACCATTTTAATAAAATAGCAGGAATGGTGACACCAAGTAGAATAATACACTCTTACTAGTAATCATCTATGGACCAACGTGCTAACACAATCCTACACAATGGTTGGTCATGTCATACCGCATTGACTGTTCACAGGACCATTCACCCTGTTTGTCCCCGACGAGAGATCCATACGTAATTTGGATGCAACTGACACGGCAAAACTGACCACCTTTCTCAAATACCACGTGGTTAATGGTCAATACCGACTAGCTGATCTGTACAATGAGGAGAGTCTCACTTCCCTCGAGCCCAACCAAATGATCAGGGTCAACTACTATAACGATGCAGGGGTAAGTGCACATTTTACATCCAACAGAATTATATAAGTTGGGGACTGACCGAGTAATATTCATATCCCTGTATGTTAATGTGTAAATTCATGTGTACCTTCATGTGTACGTTCATGTCTACATTCATGTGTATCTTTATGTGTACGTTCATGTCTACATTCATGTGTATCTTTATGTGTACGTTCATGTCTACATTCATGTGTATCTTCATGTGTACGTTCATGTCTACGTTCATGTCTACATTCATGTCTACATTCATGTCTACATTCATGTGTATCTTCATGTGTACGTTCATGTCTACATTCATGTGTATCTTCATGTGTACATTTATGTCTACATTCATGTGTTCGTTCATGTCTACATTCATGTGTATCTTCATGTGTACGTTCATGTGTACATTCATATGTATCTTCATGTGTACGTTCATGTCTACATTCATGTGTATCTTCATGTGTACGTTCATGTGTACATTCATGTGTATCTTCATGTGTACATTAATGTCTACATTCATGTGTACGTTCATGTCTACATTCATGTGTATCTTCATGTGTACGTTCATGTCTACATTCATGTGTATCTTCATGTGTACGTTCATGTGTACATTTTATGTGTATCTTCATGTGTACGTTCATGTCTACATTCATGTCTACATTCATGTCTACATTCATGTCTACATTCATGTGTATCTTCATGTGTACGTTCATGTCTACATTCATGTCTACATTCATGTCTACATTCATGTGTATCTTCATGTGTACGTTCATGTCTACATTCATGTGTATCTTCATGTGTACATTCATGTCAACATTCATGTGTTCGTTCATGTCTACATTCATGTGTATCTTCATGTGTACGTTCATGTGTACATTCATGTGTATCTTCATGTGTACGTTCATGTCTACATTCATGTGTATCTTCATGTGTACGTTCATGTGTACATTCATGTGTATCTTCATGTGTACATTAATGTCTACATTCATGTGTACGTTCATGTCTACATTCATGTGTATCTTCATGTGTACGTTCATGTCTACATTCATGTGTATCTTCATGTGTACGTTCATGTGTACATTCATGTGTATCTTCATGTCTACATTCATGTGTATCTTCATGTGTATCTTCATGTGTATCTTCATGTCTACATTCATGTGTATCTTTATGTGTACGTTCATGTCTACATTCATGTCTACATTCATGTCTACATTCATGTGTATCTTCATGTGTACGTTCATGTCTACATTCATGTCTACATTCATGTCTACATTCATGTGTATCTTCATGTGTACGTTCATGTCTACATTCATGTGTATCTTCATGTGTACGTTCATGTCTACATTCATGTCTACATTCATGTGTACATTCATGTGTATCTTCATGTGTACGTTCATGTCTACATTCATGTGTATCTTCATGTGTACGTTCATGTCTACATTCATGTCTACGTTCATGTCTACATTCATGTGTATCTTCATGTGTACGTTCATGTCTACATTCATGTCTACATTCATGTCTACATTCATGTGTATCTTCATGTGTACGTTCATGTCTACATTCATGTGTATCTTCATGTGTACATTCATGTCTACATTCATGTGTTCGTTCATGTCTACATTCATGTGTATCTTCATGTGTACGTTCATGTGTACATTCATGTGTATCTTCATGTGTACGTTCATGTCTACATTCATGTGTATCTTCATGTGTACGTTCATGTGTACATTCATGTGTATCTTCATGTGTACATTAATGTCTACATTCATGTGTACGTTCATGTCTACATTCATGTGTATCTTCATGTGTACGTTCATGTGTACATTCATGTGTATCTTCATGTGTACATTAATGTCTACATTCATGTGTACGTTCATGTCTACATTCATGTGTATCTTCATGTGTACGTTCATGTGTACATTCATGTGTATCTTCATGTGTACATTCATGTCTACATTCATGTCTACATTCATGTCAACATTCATGTGTATCTTCATGTGTACGTTCATGTCTACATTCATGTGTATCTTCATGTGTACGTTCATGTCTACATTCATGTGTACGTTTATGTCTACATTCATGTGTATCTTCATGTGTACGTTCATGTCTACATTCATGTGTATCTTCATGTCTACATTCATGTGTATCTTCATGTGTATCTTCATGTCTACATTCATGTGTACGTTTATGTCTACATTCATGTGTATCTTCATGTGTACGTTCATGTGTATCTTCATGTGTACGTTCATGTCTACATTCATGTGTACGTTCATGTGTACGTTCATGTCGTCATTCATGTTTACATTCATGTGTATCTTCATGTCTACATTTATGTCTACCTGTATGTGTATGTTCATGTGTACGTTCATGTCTACATTCATGTGTATCTTCATGTGTACCTTCATATCCACATTCATGTCGACATTCATGTGTATGTTCATGTCTACATTTATGTCTACCTTTATGTGTATGTTCATGTGAATGTGCCTATGTAATTACTTGTGTTACTTCATGATTGTGAATATCCATGTATATGTTCATGTGTACATTCATGCGCACATAGATATGTATATTTATGTATATATCCCTGTGTGTATTCCTATGTATATTCTAATGTCTCTTTCTGTGTCTATTGAAGCGTAGAAAGAAATGTTATTGTTGCTATAAACATATCATGGCGCTTCACACCGATGACTTTACGCCAACTACAAAATCACTGGCACTTGCTTACCGTTTCCGCGAACAACCGGTGTCATCACCGATTTTCAGTGATCCAGGCATTGAGTTTTCATCACTATGTTTCCTTTTATGCCTTAAGGATTATGTTTAACCAATATTGGAGAGATAATTATCTTGGGTTTACATTTTGAATGTATTTGGTTTACATATATCAATGTCCAAAATGAGATACATGTTCGTTGTCCCGACTCCTCTCTAGGCGTTTGCGTCACCATGGCGTTTAATGACGACATCTGTTTCAGGAATTTACCCTGGAGGGTAAGGCCCTACAATCATCTGATCACGTGTTGAGTAATGGAATTGTTCACTTCATCAGTGGCATGATGATTCCGCCGGCGGGGACCGTGCTGGACGTCGTCCTAAAAGATGGAAATCTTACCACACTCGCCTCAACTATAAAGAGTGCTATGCTAGAGAACTTCTTTCAAGGTGAAGATCTCTTGATCATAATCGCAAAACATTTCTTGTAGAGCACTGAAAAACACTTGTAGGACGTGGTATTTAACTCCGTTTACCAGAATGTCAGTTTTATCGGAGTGTGTTGACTTGTTGTTTTGTGAGAAAAGCCCAAAGAGGCGGAGGTCGAAGATGTATACAATTAAAGTATGGAGTTTATTTGGGGATGTAGATCAGGTTACAGAAACAGCAACGTTCCAATCAATGCACGTCAAGTGTTTCACATGAAGTTGGTGTAACCATAAAATATGTATTCACGAAACTATTTTCAAAAAGGCTAAGATGGTTAGGTTTTCGAAACAAACGATACAGTAAAATACCTTTTCACAATTAAGGCCATCTGCGGACCCGAAATAGCGAGATTTCACTCAAGCTGCAATTTACTCTATGGTTATTGGGTATTGCAGATCAAAAGCCCATCACCCTCTTTGCTCCAACTGACGAAGCATTCAACAAACTTGGAAGTGCAACTGTACAAGGTCTTATCGCCGACCCAGCACTTTTGAAAAGTAAGTTTCAACTTAAAATTTGAGTGAAAGACATGTTAATTTATTACTTATCATTGGGATAACTGTGGCTAATTTTGTTGTTTTAAGTAAGGAAATGTTAGACGAAACCAAAGGTGACATATAGTTCATGCACAAAATACATGTTCTCAGATATTTCGTTGTTATAGTTTGGGCCAGAGAAATAATTTTGCAGAAATATGTCCTTTGTTGCAAGAGCGTTTCAAGAATAGTAAGAAATAACTTATCAACTGAAGAACAAAGTTTGTTGTCTAAAGTATTCGACTAAAGCACTGTGGTCCTTATATATGTAAACTCCTATCCAGCAAATACATGGTTTAAACACAAGTACGAACACAATTCATAAACACATGCATATGTAGTCGGAATCGTACAATCGGCACTGCTTTTAGGAGATATTTCGTATAAATATGGCTTTTATTTAAGAACTATTACACTGTTTTTATAATATAAATACGTATTATGACATTAAAAAGACTACACAATGTATACGAAATGTCTTTAACATACATGTGTGTGCTGTAATTCTCCTGGATTTATGACATTAATCAAGCTGTACATACGTGTATGACACGATGCTGTTTCCAGGTGTACTTCAGTACCACGTGGTCCCGGGGACAATCTACAGGGCAGAGTACCACAGCGCTTACCTGCACACCTTTGAGGAGGCCGACCGGATTCGGCTACATAGATTCCTCTTCTGTGAGTATGTTGACGTATGTAGGGATCACCTCACTTTTGAGGTGTTTGGTAATATAGGGCTACATACTTACTGTTTAATATGTGTTACTGTTTGTAATCATCTCCTTACTTTTGATCTGGCCCACCAAATAGGGCTATATTATTCCTGAATATTTGATTATGGTCTGTAGGGATATCCTTACTCTTGAAGGGTACCGGCCACATAAGGCTACATAGAGACCCTGGTTTATGTCTGCTGCTGTCGGCAGTGATCTCTTCACTTTCGAGGTGTCCGACTAAACAGGCCTTTATAATGTCTGAGTATTTGTTTATTGTTTGTTGATATCTCCTCACTTTAAGGTGTCCAAACACATATGGTTGTATGAATATTGTGAGATTGTCTGTATGGATTTCTTTACGTTTGAGGTGTCTGACCAGTCATTGCTCTATAGGTTTCAGGGTAAAGCATTGTCATGTTCAGAAGTGAGGTGAATTTTGACGTGCTGATTTGATTTTATGAATTCTCGAAATTATGCATGGTCCTCACTATTTTGGTGTCCAACCCGAAACCCGATCACGATATGTAGATATATGTACATATGTTAATGACGGAAACTTTCTCCTCTCTTTCGATGTGACCGTCCACATTAGAAGCATTAGAATTTATTACACGTTTTGGTGATGGTCCGAAAGGCTTACCTCACTTTTGAAGTGTCCGAGCAGAGTATTTCACCAGTATTATGTTGAGGTCAGAAGGATTCCACTCGCTTTTTGTTTTTCGTATTTTTCGACCAGCCACGAGTATTGTGGCATAAGGGTATCTCGCACCTCTGAGGTTGCAAGGATTAAGTGTAAAACTCACAATCATTTGATAAAATGACGACTGTGTGTTTGCTTTGGGAAAATTACCTTTCAGGTATAGTACTGAGATAAAGTATTATCATAAAACAAGAAAAAATGGACTATACGTACTGTATTATAAGTGAGTGATGTCCCTCAAAAAACATGCTCCATTACAGGTCACATATGGTAGATGTATTGTCAAATCATGGTTCATGTTCAACTATATGCGTGCGAATGACCCAATTCTTTCTTTGCCGCTGTAGTTGGGTACGAGGCTGATGATGGCGGTATGGTGGACGATGAGGTGAGTGCCACCAATGGGGTTGTCCAGAAGATTGACGCTGTTCTCATCCCCAGCTCGCTGTCTGACCAGGTCAAGGCTTTGACCGCTGGGGCAACGACAGCAGCATGAAGACATTACCTTGTAATCCCTTGTAATTGTGATTGATTAAATCAAATATCATATATCTCGGAACATAGTCATTTTTTAAAGCATTCTTTCCAATTCAATAAATGGCATGATAATGCACCATCTAGGTATTCTGATCAGAGCGCATGGATGACCATGTGGTCTATGTCACCACAGCTCATTGTGCAGACCGTTTGCCGTTCACGGTCAATTGGTCGCACAGGAACGTAGGAACGTTTCTCAGAGTTGGGGGTGGCGGAAACATATATTTCTGTAGCTCAGTGTGTGTGTGTGAGTGTGCACACGTGTGTGTGTATGCGTTTGCGTGCGGGCATGCATGTGTGTGTGCATGCTCTTGTTCCATTGTCCCGTGTCATTAATGCCACTCAGTCAGAATCATCACGAGAGACAAAACTAAAAAACCCTTTTGATTTATTCTTAACATATCTACAACAAAATTATACTAATTCTAAATTTGGTTTTGCAGCAAATACTCAGCCTATATATATGTATGTAAATCTTGGCTAGTGGGTGGTAGGGTTGAGCAAAATATTCCTTGTGAAAATATCGTTTCGAAGATGCGGGGGGCCTGACAGGCCTGTTGCATGCTCTTATCCCAAACAATAACGTTATTATCTGCTGTGTCGCGTCCGGAGGTGTCGGGCAGTCGGGTAGCCTTGTGGTAAAAGCGTTCGCTCGTCACATCGAAGACCCGGGTACGATTTCCGACATGGGTACAATGTGTGAAGCCCATTTGTGGTGTCCCCCGCCGTGATATTGCCGGAATATTGCTAAAAGCGGCGTAAAACATCACTCACTCACTCCGGAGTTGCCGCCTGAAACCTGACAACAGCGTGTGAGCGGATGATTGTTTATATTTTATACCAACACCTTAGGTCTGTTTCAGTTACTAAAGTCGTTAGTACAGAGTGAGTTGGGTTTTACTCTACATTGAGTTCACTTACATATTGGCGTGATTTGGTTAAAACTTGGGTCATGCTGCAGACCCACTTCCTTGAAACTCATGAACACGGACATGGTGCTGACAAACCAAGGTTCATAATCGGGTCGAATCCCATGTTCGCAACCATGACAAGCGGATCTTGAAAAAGTTGAATACAAAACGGAATATACAGCATACGTCCCTTTTATGGTGTAGAGTAGATGGACAGTTTCATCTGCGCCAGGCTGAAGGTTACATGGGCGACCTAGCTGGTTGTGTTTCAACGCACTCCGACAGCGGGGATAGTTGACACAATTATTTTCTTGATGATTTTCCGCCCTTCGTGCCTTAACTGCGACGGATATCACCAATCACATACGTATTCACTCTTTATTTAAGTTTCTGGTGAGTGAATGAGTGAGTGAGTGAGTGAGTAAGTGAGTCTGTTTTTTTCAGACATATCAAGGTGTGTCACTTTGTGATGTGGAAGGTGATCCCGATGTGAAGAAGGTCTAACACTCTAACCATTTGGTTAAACCACCGAGCACGGATACGGTTCTGACAAAAGTAAAAACATGCTCATGGCGCCCAAGGATTCGAACCCAGGACCATAGGTTTATCACACGCCTGAAGGGAGCAACTCAGCACAGCGAATTACGGCGCCTTAGGCTGCAGTTTACAAGCATGCATGAGCACACATGATGTTGCATCCATCTTCAAACGCAATGAAATATTTAGGTACGTTGTCACACAGTCTGTTCATTTCTGTACAAAAAGACGAATGTTATACTACTAAATACTCCTGAATATGTTCGACGTGCACGTATTCTGTCTACAGCGCTAATAATTGTCTGTTGGTAATTGAGGTGCAAAGGGCGTTTTTACAAGAAACAAGAAAGTGAGTATGGTTTTACGCCGCTTTTAGCAATATTCCAGCAACATCACAGCAGGGGACACCAGAAATGGGCTTCACACATTGTACCCATGTCGGGAATCGAACCCGGGGTTTCGGCGTGATGAGCGAACGCTTAAACCACTAGGCTACCCGACCGCCCCTCTGAAAAATGAACAAAACAGAAATAAAACCAAAAAAACAAAACCAAAACAAAACAAACAAACCAACAACAACAAAAACAAGAAAAACTTTAATGTACACAGGGAGCATGAATTAAAGAAAAGATGACAAGGAAGGAGTCTGTTAGAATGAAAGCATGCTGGAAAATCTTTGATCATGACATCATCAAGCCCATTGTGAATTAAGCCGCTTTGAACATTACTTCATGTGTTTGTGACGGGTGCCACCGGTGGGGCAGGATACGCTCACCGTTTCGCGAACACCTTGGGCCATAACAATGGACTTTAGTAGAGACTTCTTATATATGTGGAAATGTTTTTTGCCGCGCCCATTTATATCACGGATTATCAGACCCAAGTGATGCAGGCCTGAGACGTTTTTACTTTGGTGAAACACATGAACACATGTCCAATCCAATGACCATAATCAAGGCGTATCAGGGATTCGAACCCACGATCATAGGATCATGACGTGCCCAAGGAAGGCAACTCTGTACAGCCAATTCGGACGCATTAGATAACTAATGACCTCAATGAAGGTTGGTTCACAGTAAATATCAGCAGCTTCACTGTATTGAGGGGCGTGCCCCTTCGTCGTGGTGTGAGAGGTTGCGAGCTGTTACCATTTGACCCACTGTCCCTGTGTTTATTGCTTTGTTACAACTACATCGTTTGTCCGATTACTTAAATTTAAACTATTATGAAGACGTTATGCTATTGTACTTGATTCTTAGGACGTAGAATTTATTACACGTTTTGGTGATGGTCCGAAAGGCTTACCTCACTTTTGAAGTGTCCGAGCAGAGTATTTCACCAGTATTATGTTGAGGTCAGAAGGATTCCCCTCGCTTTTTTGTTTTCCGTATTTTTAGACCAGCCACGAGTATTGTGGCATAAGGGTATCTGGCACCTCTGAGGTTGCAAGGATTAGGTGTAAAACTCACAATCATTTGACCAAATGACGACTGTGTGTTTACGTTGGGAAAATTACCTTTCAGGTATAGTATTGAGGTAAAGTATTATCATAAAACAAGAAAAAATGGACTATACTACGGTAGCCCATAAGCGTTTCAATATCTTCTTTACACATGATTTATCACATATTTGTAAGACAAATCGTGTTAATTTGAAAAAGGTTACGATAAAAGTAAGTGAAATATCAAAATATTGAAAAACAGACTCCATGTCCCTTATGGGTCACCGTATTATACGTATTGTATTATAAGTGAGTGGTGTCCCTCAAATAACACGCTCCATTATAGGTCACATATGGTAGATGTATTGTCAAATCATAGTTCATGTACAACTATATGCGTACGAATGAACCAAGTCTTTCTTTGCCCCTGTAGTTGGGTACGAGGCCGACGATGGCGGTATGGTGGACGATGAGGTGAGTGCCACCAATGGGGTTGTCCAGAAGATTGACGCTGTTCTCATCCCCAGCTCGCTGTCTGACCAGGTCAAGGCTTTGACCGCTGGGGCAACGACAGCAGCATGAAGACATTGTAATTGAGATTGATTAAATCAAACATCATATATTTCGGAGCATAGTCCTTTTTCAAAGCACTCTTGTCTCATTATCCCATGTCATCAATGGCACTGATTGAGAATGGCCACAAAAGACAATTCAAAGACAAAACAAAAAAGCATAAGAATAAATAATAAAATATGTAACTATATAGAATTATATTGCTTTTAAATTCGGGCCTGCTCAAATCCTAAACAATAAACCTCATGCACACGGATATGGCAAACCAAGGTTCACAATCGGGTCGAATCCCATGTTCAAACCCATGACAAGCAGATCCTGAAAAAGTTACCATACAAAACGCTTAACAGCGAAATTTGCATGATTCGCCAGGTTTTGATGTAAGGGGAAGCCCGATTTGATGCATGTCTGAAACGCTTACCATTTGGTTAAACCAACGAGTTCAGGTATGGTCCTGGAAAAGTAGAAACATTATCGTGGCGCCTGAGCATTCGAACCCATCAAAGGTGAATGAAACGCCTAAGGAAAGCAGCTCTGCACAGTAAATTGCGGCGCTTCAGAATACTGGGCCGACTGGGCGTCTGGTGCAGCAATATATATGCATACGCGATACTGCATTTCTCTGCAAACGCAATGAATCAATAAGGTACGCTGTCACACAGTATGTTCATTACTGTACAAAAAGACGACCGTGACATGAACAGAATACAAAAACCTACTAAGTACTCATCAATATGTTTGATGTGCACATATCCTGACAACAGCGCTGATAGTTTATTTTCTCATTTCTCTGTTGGTAGTAGTGGTGCTGGTGAAGCTTAAGGGCGTATTTACAAGAAACAAGAGACAAGGAACTTAACGTCGGATAATGTAGTGCAATGCACAATAGCTGTAAATCTATTTTATCGACAAAACAGTTTGAAAAATGTAAAGAAAACCTAGAAATAAACACAAGAAGAAGAATGTAGGAATAAAGTAATTGAAGGTGACGAGGAAGGGACCTGAAATGGATAGAAGATAAAAATATCTTCGGCCGTGCCATCGGCTCACCGAGCAAGTGCATATGGTACCGGTGTCCCGGTATAAACTCTCCCCCGTACAAATTCTCCCCCCGGAGATTTTATACCGGTACAGATTCTCCCCCGGAGAATCTGTTCTGAAATAAAATCTCCCCCGGGCGGATATGTTTCGCGCCCCCCTCAGTATAAAGTCTCCCCCCTGATTATTCGGTTTGTTGCAATGTCTTTAAGTACTCTATTCTTTAAATAGTTATCTTTAATGTAAGGAGGGTTACTTTAAAAAATAGATTATGAAATATGGTCATTATGAGTTGATATTTCAGCATATTTTATTTGGTAACTGTACCTTCCATCCTAAAATAATTATAAGACATATATCATAACAAACAAATTTGAATGAAATGACTTAATGTAACAAATACGTGTACGGTTACTGTTGTAACTGAATTCAGAAATCTTATTAATCCTCGCAAACATCCTCGCCTCCAGCTCAGGCTGTCCGTTATACTCTGATTTTAGATCTAAAATATATTCCTTAATACAGGCTACGATATGAAAATGGTATCAGTGTAATATCAGTGGCTAGAATATCATGGTGCAAGCAGGTTTCTGTTAAACATACAACATCATAACTATCTAATTCAGCACTGATAAAATCGACTTTGTCTTTAAGACTGCGTACGTTTAGATATATAATCTTTAAATCTGGACTATGCAAAGGTCCTGGATTCGGATGGATATCACCGCAGCAGAAGAGAAAAAGTAAAACTAAGAATGATAATCGGAAATTATATAAGCAAAGTAACCCAAAATATAGAGAAATGTGTATCATCTTCCCGAAATGAATAGCATGTAGAATAGATTCAAAAACACCCACTATCAGCCTGTATTGAACAACATCAACCGGCATCGACAAAGCAAAGTGATCATGTAATTGTTACAATCGGGCTGGCGGTGAGTCTGAGAAGGGATTCATACGTTATATACAACTTGAAAAAATATGATTTATGAAAAACGAAAGGAAAAGTGCCACACACCCCCCACCCCACCCCCCACCCCACCCCACCCTCCTCCCACACCCGAAAAGAAAAAAAACCCGCAAAATCAATAAAATTAAAAATCAACAAATAAAAACAAACAACCACACACACACAAGTAACTAAATGTATATTTAGATAAATATATAACCCAGAAAAAATAAAGGAGAGAAAAAAATAAATAAAAAATACATATACAAATAAACATTAAAACCTAGAGGAATATGAAAATGTGTAATGCTAAAGCACGAAGACACGATAAACTGTACCAACATTACAATGTTCCCCGTTATGCATGCTTTACCTGGGTTACACACGGGTGATCTAAGTTAGAAATATATGACTGATATAAATTCTTTAAACACGGTGATATCGAATATGCTTGGATTATCTTTTTTTTCAAATGTGCTCCATTCAAGAAAAGTTATATAGAATTATATATTTACTCTCCCCCATGTATTTTGCTCTTTTATGTAAAAGCTTTTTCACCTTACACATTTTAATTACAGATTCCTTTGTTTTGATTTAAATGCAAACAAACCAGGCTTTTGAAATGCTATACAAAAACTATGCTTAAAAGTTTACAGAGTTTGTTGTTTCTAATACAGTTTTTGTTGTCTGTATACATTTTTTTAATATACCAGTTTGAGTCTACATGTGAACACAATCGATGGTTGAAATGTAAGTCTAAGAACAAAACATGAACTTATTCTCAAGAACTCTGATGTATAAAGTTACCTTCATCTTTGATTGACTGATGTATTTTCAATCTTTATTCAGCACTGAAGAGGCCACAGGCCTATAGTAAGAAGCATTAAGTTTATGAATAATCAGCATTGATTTTGACTCCATAAACTGTCATAAAGTATTCAAAAAGTATCAGGGGTCATTTAAACTTGCAAAATGATTGACATTCCCCCCATTATGGAGCGAGGATTGGGCTGTTTTCCCACCCGATTGATTGATATTACAACATTCACATGGTTTAGAACGGTACAATGAATGGTAAAGCATGCAAATTACACTAATACACGATATTTCATAAGAAAACATCATATCTCCGTTAAAACATAAAACCAATATTTATGAGTCTACATACTGATATAAGACTTTATCAATGTATCCAATTCCAAAATTTTAGATGTAAACTTTCGGACAGTTCAGTTCAAAATTCTTCAACCTTTAATACATCACAGGATTTGTAGCTAGACTGTGTGTTTTCTTTGATGAGAATGTTTCTCACCGACCTTAGCGTGTAGGTGTGTGATATCCTGGGCAGGAAATGACAGTGTTTTGACATTAATTAACGTGTTGGACATCCCTAATTAACCTTTACTAATTCATGTTAAACCAACACAGGATGTTTTCTGGAAGTGGACAATCGCGAATGCCATAGGGCTGACATGACACGTGTTAATAACTGTCCTAGAACTTCTAAAGTTACTAAACAATCTTTATACCTAACGACTAGCATATAAACTAAACATCGTCTCTATCAGAAGCCAGCTAAACAACCAAACAATCAAATTTCAAAAACAAACCAAATTCTTAGGACTTATTTTCGATGAACATCTCACCTGGGATGCTCACATCCAAAACCTAACAACTAAATGCAGTAAAGACCTAAACACCCTAAGATGCCTAACTGGCTCTAACTGGGGAGTTTGAATACTATTCCTGTTGTTTTTTTCTGAGTTAAGGGAGAAGCCCCATTTGTCAGCCCATTGTTGTATTTTATTTAGAGATTTTGGAGTAAATTTTGGGCCATTTTGAGGATACTGCCCTGGGGAGTGCCATTTTCTAGGGGACATTGGTCCGATAGTGTTTGGTCTATACCCACGGTTATTTTACGATTGTTTAGGAAGTCCTGGATGTAGTTTATTATCTGACCTTTGAGTCCTATTTTTTAAAGTTTTTGTATTAGCCCGTCGTGCAATACCATGCCGAAAGCTTTAGAGAAGTCTAAGAAGATGCCTGTGGTATATTGTTTATTTAGTTGTCCTCTCTTAATATCTTGCTCTAGTCGGGCGAGGCTATCTAGGGTTGAGCGGCCAGGAGTGAAACCGCTTTGATCTGGGTTTAGTGCCTCAAATACAATCAAACTGCCTCCCAATGCACATACCCTAAAACTAAATGTAAAACATGCGCACAAACAGACTGCCCAGGCACATGCACACCCTGGTGCATCCACTGCAAATCCATCCAACACACTTCACTTTCAAACCAATGCCCACACAGACACACATTCACCCAGCAGGCCAACAAACACATAAACATAGACACGGCCAAAATCCAAACAAGAAAATTTGCTACACCCGCATCCAAACCACTCCTCCCTACACCACACCCAAACACCATCCCACAAACAAACACCACACCCATAACCGACAGCTCTGTCTGGGCCCCCTACCGAGAAACCGAACCCACCTCACACACACAAGCAGCCACTCAACCAACCACGAACCCTCCCACATCTCAACATAGCCAAAACATCAACCCCCGCATGCAAAACAAACCACAAAACGACCGCCACAACACGACCCTCATCCAAGCACCCTACAGCCCACATGGCAACAACACTCCCCCACAAGCAAGCACAACAACAAAACACAAACACTAAGAAATCCACAGCTAGACCCATCCCGCAAATACCTACACAACCCTCCACATCACCTGCCTCCCCTATGGAAACTCAAACAGCTAAACCTAATCTAACCGATGACGAAGATTTCCTCCACCACTGAGGAAACAATAGACACTACTCCAACTAAAACAAACCAAACTTCCCTCTCAGCCCCAAAAAGGAAAAAAAAACTAAACCGCAAAACTCCCCAACCAGCTAACACCCAAAACCTAAATAACCTCACCTTACTCCTAGTATACATGCATAGTCAAAACTCACCATAAGCTAGCATGAAATCCTTCCACAAAGTAGCTTTCAATCTAAAATTAACCCATCTTCCCTTCTTCCTCTTTAACCTCCATCTAAAAGAAGTCACCGAATAAAATAAAAACTAAAAACTAAATCACCAATCACCCGAACCCAATAATGGAAGGACTAAATATTTTTCAGTGGAACGCCAACGGACTCACCTCCCACGGCCATGAACTAAAAACTTAATTTAAACTAAATAAAGGCCCTCACATTGCTTGTATCCAGGAAACCAAATTCTCAAAAAAATCCAAATTCACACTACCTAACAACAACTCAGTTAGAACTGACAGAGCTAAACCAAAAACAAGAGTGAGTGAGTTAAAGCTTTACGTCACATCGGCAATATTTCAGCCATATCGTGACCCAAAAACAAGAAGAGCCGCAGGAGGACTAATCATATTTATCAGGGAAGATATAAATTACGAAGAAATAAAAATAGACACGCCAAACCTAGAAGCCAACGGCATTAAAATCACATAATGATTATATAACCGAAAAATAAACATCATAAATATATACCACTGGGCGGAACAAAAAGTCCAACCTGAGGATCTAAACAAACTACTCAAAATAAGCGATAAATCTACTATATTCCTAGGAGACTTTAACGCTCACCATCCTACATGGAGCATAGATGATAAAATAGATAATCATAGCAAATTAATTTCCGAATGGATAGAAACAAACGACCTTGTACTCCTAAATAACAACCAACCCACGAGGTACGATAAGATAAACCAAATATAATATAATATAATAAACGCAGCCAAAACCTCCATCCCCTTCAAAACACCTAAGACAGGCTAGGCAAACCCACGGTACCATGGTGGAATGAGGAAATAGAACAGACTAGACGAAAACGTAAATCAGCCTTCAATAAAGCAAAACGCGACTACAAACATCTAAACATAGCCCACGAACTAAACCACCAGGTTCAAAAACTAGTCCAACTAGCCAAAAGTAGAGACTGGAAAAAATTCTGCGAAGGTATAAATAACCGTACAGATGCCAGAACGGTCTGGCGCAAAATCCACGCCGTTAGAGGCTTAAAACGACATAAAAAAACCCCTAACATTAACAACTCAACCAACCCCGCCAAAAAAGCAAATAATCTCGCCAACCACTTTTCGGCCGTTAGCAGTAACACCAACTTCAGCCAAAAATTCCAAGATAAACTTAAAACAAAAAACAAACCCACAAAAGAACCAAACAATAACAATCTAGAAATAAAGGAGGAGCTGCTCTACGTAATCCAAAACAGGAAAAAGGGCACAGCCCCAGGATTAGACCTAACTTCTTACCAAATAGGGGCGGTCGGGTAGCCTAGTGGTTAAAGCGTTGGCTCGTCACGCCGAAGACCCGGGTTCGATTCCCGACATGGGTACAATGTGTGAAGCCCATTTCTGGTGTCCCCCGCCGTGATATTGCTGGAATATTGCTAAAAGCGGCGTAAAACCATACTCACTCACTCTTACCAAATAATTAAAAATCTCCCGCTAAAACTACTCCAGGCACTACTCAAACTATACAATCTCATCTACTTAAACGGACAGGTTCCTACTCCCTGGAAACAGGCCCTAGTCATACAAATCCCTAAACCTAATAAACCAGCTAATCAAGCTAACTCATATAGACCAATATCCCTAACTTCAAACTTATACAAGTAAAGGAAACAATGGCTAAAAATAGATTACAACATTACCTAACCAAAAAATAACATCAACTATTGAACTGCATGGCAAGTATTTATAAAACGACCGGGGGAGGAAATATTCTGGGGGGAGATTTTATTTCGTAGGGTGGGGGAGAGTTTATTTCGAGAGGGGCGGAACTGTACCGGTATAAATTCGCCGGGGGGAGATTTTATTCTGGGGGCGAATATATTTCGTGACACCGGCCAAGTTCTGGACCAGTCTGCAGAAATCTACATAAGATTCAATCTTATGGAACTCACTGAGCAGGATGTGCTAGACCAAGGAGGCCTCATATTAAAAAGATTGGGCGAATTGAGCCCAACTTTCATTTCGGGTTTCGGGTGCCGGGTGCCGGGTGCCGGGTGCCGGGTGCCGGGTGGGGCTCGCTCACCTTTTCGCGAACACCTGGTATCATCACCTTTTGATAGTTATTCATAAACACATGCTCATTATATAGTCGGAATCGTACAATCGCCTCTGCTTTCGCCATACATTTCTTATGCATGTGGATAGGGTTTTGTTGCTTTTATTTAATACCGGGGGCGGTGGGGTGGTTTAGAGGTTGTCCCACATAGGTACAATTTGTAAAACCCATGAAACCATTGAAATTGCTAGAATATTGCTAAAAGCGGCTTAAAGACATACTCACTCACTCACTCACTCTGATATTGTTAGGTTATGTCCCTTTGTTCGAGTGGCCGCTCGTTATATATCTCTGATCATGACGCCAGGCTGTGCCCCACGGAGGACGTTCTCTAACCAGGTCACACATGGCAGATGTTATCTGAACTATCCTACCAAGTATTTCTTTCCCCCGAACCACGATAATGGACGGCTGGCTTAAGGTGAGACAGTACTTTCAACAACAGCCATTAATCTGGGATTGTCAGGCAAAGAAATACACGTCTATGTCTAAGGCGTTGAAGTGACACTGACATTTACAACTACTCAAATTAATTTGAAATGTGTCAGCAGAATGTCTGTTTATATGTGATTGTAGAAATGTGTAAGTACAGAAGTTCAGAAGTTTTCCTATCATGTGATGTGAGGTGAGGTGAAATTGGGTTTAACGTCGCGTCCAAGATTATTGCACTTATATAGCGACGTGCATGCACGTGTGTGTGTGGCTGCTTGTACTAGTCCGGACTGATGCCGATTTATAGTGCTAGCCCACTGAGATACCATGCCGCAGTTTAGCATGAATACCCTACTCAGACACAGTATACTGACTCCGAGCCGACCAGTCCTTGTTTTAGCCCCTTAATGCAGAGCGCCAGAAAGGGTAACAACAAGTACCATCTTTTAACGTCTTTTGGTATGACGCGGCCGGGGATCAAACCCCGGACCTTCCGCTCTCCGGGCGGACGCTCTACCTCTAGACCACGGAGGCGGTTCGTGTGATGTGAAAACCATGGGGGCAATGCTGGCCTATGAACTGCAGGGATTGAATAAAAATCGGCCTCCCTCCGCTCTTTGCGTCAGTTATGTGAGGTGAGGTAAAGTGGGGTGTGTGTGTGTTTGTCTGTGTGTGTGTGTGTGCGTGCGCGTGCGTGCGTGCGTGTGCGTGTGTGTGTGTGTGTGTGTGTGTGTGTGTGTGTGTGTGTGTGTGTGTGTGTGTGCTTGTGCTAGTTCGGACTAATGCCGGTTTTATAGTGCTACCCGAGTGAGGTACTATGTAACACTATGACATGGACAACTCACTCAGACACTGTGTTCTGACTCGACCAGTCCTTGTTTATCCCCTTCATCCCGAGCGCTAGTCAGGGCAACATCAAGTGCAATCTTTTAACGTCTTTTGGTATGACGCGACCGGGGATCGAACCATCCACAAGACCAAGGAGGCGGTCCTCGGCTATGTAATGTTGTGAAAGTTTGATGTAAGCACAAAATGTTGCATGTTGTCAACCAAATCCAAGGTTAATGATCGGAATTTTGAACCCACGACCAACATCTTCTGTCAGCTTTGAAATATTTATTTGAATTTAAGTTTGGACATTTACATTTTATATGTTTGTACGGTGCTTTTTTAATTTACACGTAACTTTCGGTAACTTTTTAACTTTTCTTTAATAAGGACATGATAGGTAGCAATGTGCGTGTCAAAATGCTTCTTTCTTTGGGGGCACTGGTTGCCCAGTCGTCTAAGTCGCCACAATTCCTTGTGCTGAGTTACATCTCTAAGGTACGCCAGAAACCTATGATTGTGGGTTCGAATCCCGGCTCGCCCCGATTATGTTTCTGGGTTTGTCAGCACCATTCCCGTGCTCGTGGGGGTCACCAAAGTGATAAACGTCTGAGACCTGCATCACTTCGGGCTCTCCTCCCACATTAAGCTGACATGTCGTGATATAACTGGAATAGTGTTAAAAAGCGGCGTTAAACCCCACTCACTCACTTCTATGTCAAATCTCAATGACTGTAGCTGTTGTGAGATGTGAAACATAGAGTCTGAACCTGTCACTCTCGACCTCTTGCAGAGAGGTCATCTGTTATCATGTTATCGGGGACTTTGTATGACGGGAGCTCAACCAAGGTGTGTACTTTATGATCTGGGGTAGATATCAACATTAAAGTTGATGCACCAGTAGATGAGTACAACATGGGGTGGTTAATACCCCGCCCCATAGAATAACGTGTACAGTAAACTACGGTTATAACGAACACGCTTATAACGAACTGACGGATATAACGAACTTACTTTTTGGTCCCGACTACTTGCTGTAGTCATGCTCTATATGTAATTATAACGAACTACGGTTATAACGAACTAAAATTAGTAGTCCCTTTGAGTTCGTTATAACTGTAGTTTACTGTATTTCATATTTACAGTTACGACGTACTGTTATAAATGTTTCCTTGTATACAATTGTTTCATTTTCTAGTTTGTTGCTGTGATTTGTCTTTAGTGCAATATAAAAGGTCTACGTTTGTGCGCTCTGTTTAACATGACGTTAGATCAGAACAATTGTGATAATACGTTAAAGCAGGTTGTACTTGAAAAAACCCATCAGTCATAAACTTACATGAAACGCTTTCACCAAATAGTTCGACCGCCTTCGTCGTTTAGTGGTTAGAGCGTTTCCCCGGAGAGCGGAAGGTCTGGAATACGATCGCTGGCCGTGTCATACCAAAAGACGTTAAAAGGTGGAACTTGTTGTTTCCCTGCCTGACGTTCGTCATTGCGGGGATAAAACTAGTCTGGTCGGCTCGGAGTCTTTGTTCTGTTGTTTGAGTTGGATATTCATGTTTAAATGCGGCATGGTATCTCAGTGGTCTTGCTGCATGAGTTCATGCAGCCACACACATACACGTGCATCCTCGTCGCTCTATAAGTGCAAATGGGGCGCTCGGGTAGTCTAGTGGTTAAAGCGTTCGCTCGTCACGCCGAAGACCCGGGTTCGATTCCTGACATGGGTACAATGTGTGAGGCCCATTTCTGGTGTCCTCCGCCGTGATATTGCTGGATTATTGCTAAAAGCGGCGTAAATCCATACTTACTCACTCACTATAAGTGCAAATAATTTTGAAGGGGACGTTAAACCCCATTTCACCCCATCACTTAAATAGTTCAAACGTAGTGTTCGAATTATCAGAATAATGCGTGTGCGTACTTTCTTGAGCGCTGGGGCACTTTTTTCCCACCTGTGGGTACGAGGGACCTAGTCGTCTATTTGGGAGTGCAGACTCTTTGATCCGTGATAGTGGTAACTGGTTTCAGCCCCGTGACCAAATTTATTATGACTATGTTCAAGCCAATCCGCAGTCCTAACAGGATTCAATTTGTGTGTATGCTATCAAATATGTCATCATATCTATAAGTTTTGCTGTTAATCATTACTTATTACCCACTAGGTACTACTTCACACGTACCACAACCGACTGTGGTGTTGTTTGTTTGTTTCATTTTTGTTTAACGCCGCACTCAACAATATTCCAGCTATATGACGGCGGTCTGTAAATAACACAATCTGGACCAGACAATCCAGTGATTGATATCATGACATCGATCCACGCACATTAGGATACGATGACATGCATCAACCAAGTCAACGAGCCTGGCCAACCTATCACGTTAGTCGCCTCTTACGAAGACCTATTCTACCTCAGATCTTCATGGGTCGCTGATGCACGAACTTTGACCATTCTGGTTCGACTTTTTCATTCATTCATTCATTTATTCATTTACTCATTCAAGTAAATACAAACATATATCACCAATTACATACATATTTCATTTTAAAAAGTATGTTTTTTTTTATCTAAATAGATAAAAGTATAAGTTCCTTTAAAATCGCATTTGCTTTAAGGAAGCCGGGAAAAAATGGCCGAACATCAATCACACATCTTATACTTCATGTGGACATAATTAATATTGACGCATAGTGATCTGTTGTATTTTGTGTGTTTTTAGGTAGAAAACATGAACAGAAAGCATGAGACTTTAAGCAGGAACTCTCTCGGACAGCATGATGTACTGACGTTGCCAATTGTGCTTAAACGTCGCCGCTGTAACCAAACTCAAACCGGCGATAAGCATCCACCATTATGACTTTTTACAACAAACACATTTATGAAAACGCCATGAATGTTTGTTATAGAAATATACAGTTGTCAGTTAAACAAACACACATTTTAAGAAGTCCCTTGCCATTATGTTTTAGACTAGCGCTCTCATCAGTACGACAGAAACAGCGGTGTGTCATTTCAACGTTAAACGTGTTTTGTCACCGATTTGAGATAAGTTAGGTATATCACGAAAAGGGAATTTAAAGCCATTCTGCGATGAAAAACATCTTGCTATTAGGTATTATTTTCATAAAAATTCATATATATTTAATCCGCAGAACAAAATAGTTTGGCTTATAGGCTCTCAGAGTATCAATATACTGGATTTAAAAAAATTATAATGTCTACGTTAGCGAAATTATATCCAAAAAATAAACTGTACTGACGCTTAGTCCACATTCAAAGAACACTTCCACATGGTTATATTTTTAAAACATATTTATTTTTTCGCAAAATGTCCAGTTTCTGATGGGTATCTTAGACATCTTATCTTTGAAAATCAAATGTTTTTTCTGCACCAAATTACTACATTACAAACATGGTACTGGTCATGTGGTTGCAAATTCATTTCTTGCCCCAGTCTTCCGTCAACCAATTTATTTTACACAAAACCCTCAGCCAGAGATTATCGTTAACAAACCGTTGCAGGAATGAGTGATGGTGAATAAACATAATGAAATCTCGCAACGGTTCTTTCAATTTTCAATGACATAAAAAACAAACTCGGTATATTTTCCTTAGCCTCTCGTTTAGAAAGTCCGCGAGAACAACTCATATCCTTGACGTAATTCAAAACTTGAAATAATATCAATCTTTAGGTCAAAATGACCTGTATGTACAACTCGAGTTTCATGGCCTCTGCAAACGCACAATATGACACATAAAAACATGATCACAGTTACTTCTTTATAAAGTAGAGACAGATTGGAACAACCATTCTTTAGAAAAAATCATCCGCTTCACAACACAGCTTTCAGACAACTGAAAATGGGATGGATTGAAGTCATAGCGACATATTTTATGAGTGTTTCGTGACGACCTGAACTGAAGTAGTCAACACAATAGAATATAAAATACTTTGTTCCGGCAGATAATCGAGATTGAGTATCATATGGCGTTGACGTTTTATATTTACACTGTAGAATATGCTGCAGCCGCATGAGGTTTTATGGCAATACGGATGTTGCTAAAATAAAGCCAAGATCCACAATTCTTCAGTCCTCGCGGATTTTGATTTTGTTTTTAAAGATTTTGAAAATGTAATGTCATTTATCTTTGATAAGTGCTCATTTGTAGAATGATGCATGTTTTGTTCAACTTTAGGTGACACCAGGAAGTTATATTCCAAGTCATCGCTAAGTCTCCACAACTGCAGTTTTATTTCAGTTACGTCATTGTCAGCCCAATGACGCTCAAATGTACTCATTTGTAGACTGATGTATGTTTTGTTATCGTAAAGTCTCCACTAATGCAGCTTTATTTCAGTTACATCATTGTCAGCCCAATGAAACTCAAATGTACTCATTTGTAGACTGATGCATGTTTTATTATCGTAAAGTCTCCACAACTGCAGCTTTCTTTCAGTTACATCATTGTCAGCCAAATGAAGCTCAAATGTACTCATTTGTAGACTGATGCATGTTTTATTATCGTAAAGTCTCCACTAATGCAGCTTTATTTCAGTTACGTCATTGTCAGCCTGATGAAGCTCAAATGTACTCATTTGTAGACTGATGCATGTTTTGTTATCGTAAAGTCTCCACTAATGCAGCTTTATTTCAGTTACATCATTGTCAGCCTGATGAAGCTCAAATGTACTCATTTGTAGACTGATGCATGTTTTGTTATCGTAAAGTCTCCACTAATGCAGCTTTATTTCAGTTACATCATTGTCAGCCTGATGAAGCTAAGATTTACTCAGTGTGAGGTAGGAGACCAAGGAATATGTTCAGATAGACCATTGGGGTGAATCTGGGTGAACTCTGGTAAATGTTCTGGTACGGATCAGCATAACAAAACAGGATGGCGAAATGTGGCTCCCGAGGAATATGTCACCCTTGCCAATTTAAACACAGTGAAAAATATTGAAAAAGTTTTCATGTTTCCTCAACGATATATGATTTAACATATTTTTAGTCATTGTCTTTTTCAGTTTGCGGTAACTGCGTCGTTACTGTGCCTGTCGTATCAGTCATCATGCAAGTCCACTCCACCTTCAGTAGCCTTCCAGAACACGCGCTTCTTCGGTCTGTGGTATGAAGTAGGCAAGATTCAAACGGCTGGTGGAGCACTGTTTGAGAAAGACTGCGTGTGTACAACAATAGACGTGAAACCCACCCATGGTAGTTCCAGCGGGGATGCAACTGTCGTCAACAGTTGCAGAAAGTCCTCTCCTTCGGGGTCATTCCTGAACGCCACAGGTAAGGCACAGGACTCACAGCCATCAAATGCTGTACCACATGCCTTCCATCAAACGATGCGACACGGCTCTGATGATCAAATGTGTAGTGTCGTGATTTTCAGAAACTGGAATACACAGAAATGAATTGTGAAATCTGTAAACGACCACACAAGATCATTGATAGACTTGCACAAGTCTCTAAGGCAATAGGGGGAACGGGTGGCCCAGTCGTCTGAGGCGCCGCGATTCGCTGTGCAGAGTTGCGTCCTTTGGGCACGCCAGAAACCTATGATTGTGGGTTCGAATCCGGGTTCACCCCGATTATGTTTCTAGGTTTGTCAGCACCATACCCGTGCTCGTGGGTTTCACCGAAGTGGTAAACGTCTGAGACCTGCATCACTTCGAGCTTTCCTCCCCCATTAAGCTGACACGCCGTGATATAACTGGATTAATGTGAAAAGCGGCGTTAAACCCAATCACTCACTCACTCTAAGGCAATAATTATTAGTTTATATATGTATCAGTGTTTATTAATCTGAAACAGAAACATTTGTCTTCTCAAGTTTTTTGTTTTTGTTTCATAGTTCCTTATTATACGCAAGTTGTAGATTCATAAGGCTTCAACCTTAGTACAGAGACAAACACGAAAGCTGAGTTTCAGCAAATTTGGTTTGCCATATTCTGCATTTACTGCTAAAAGCCTGCCGTGATGCCGTGATGCCGTGATGCCGTGAATCTGTCATAGCCTTCTCTCATGCTCACAAAGCCCAAAACTTATAAGTCTTGTTTCTCAGAAATGAGTGAGTGAGTGTAGTTTTACGTCACTTTTACCAATATCCCAGCAATATTACGGCGGGCTTTCTCGGAAGAAAATGTTTGAACACTTTGTGAAATTTCGAATTGAATGGCTGCCACGGCGGTAAAATGGGACCACAACCTCTTCAATGTATTTTCCATTAGTAGCAACAAACATGTGGAGTTTCACGAATTACGTGAATGTGCGGTACGAATGTGTTTGATGGATGGCATGTTCGTATGTGACTGCATGTGGGGGCGGGTTCGGTCAAGGAAAGTGTCACCAGAAGTGACCATAGGAGAACAGCACTGGGTCATGACATTGGCCGTTTGTTAATTCTGAGCCGTCGTTTGTAACACTATCCTTGAAAACTGCTATTTTGGAACCTGGCGCGTCTGTAGGGGAGTAACAGGGCAATTACAGTTTTCTCGCCTGATGTCGACAATTACATGTAAATGAAGGAAGACCAGTACCAGACGTACATGTACCTGCTGTGCTGATGGCGGCGTGAAGCGCCCCTGGTCACTGCAGCTGTTGCCGTTGAACGCTACAACGTGTGCATTGATAACCAAGCAATTATGCACTCGTTGATCTTCGATTGAACTGATGCAGATGTTTCACACAGGGGTGTCTGAGTTTAGTCTGGGAACAAGTTTTAGAACATTTTCTCTTCTTTGTGACTTATTTTAGCCTTTGGGGTGAGTGAGTGATTATGGGTTGACGCCGCTTTTAGCAATATTCCAGCAATATCACGGCGGGCGACCACAAATGGGCGTCACATATTTAACCTTTGGAAGTATACCACTACCATATATATACTACTCAAAAAAAGTTAAGGATCACCCGATTCTTTCATATAACAATAGTTATTCTCTCATGCCATGACAGATTAACATTACCAATATGAAAGAATCGGTGACCCTTAACTTCTTTTGAGTAGTATAGTTGTTTGTATAACTCATGGATCTTATCTTGAACAAATGGTTTCATTTTGATAGAATCTCGACCAGCCTATTACATTTTGCTTAGCTCTGTTTGTATATCGGTAGTTGCTTTAATTTATCATGAACATAAGTGAGTGAGTGAGTGCCATTATCTGACATCTGATTCGGGGCAGGTGGTCCTCTGCATGGCGGATATATCACACAATCAGGTGAAGTTAAGCAGCATACACATTGAGTGTATGTACCAAGGGGATCGCCTGAGGGAAATGTGAATCCTGGGGATGCGTAGGGCTGCATGCCGGTGAACAGGATAATATGTCTCCTCAGATGAGTGACTTTTTCCGAAAGTCGCCATTTGTCCAACCAGCATTGTTTGGTTGCCCGGTAGTTATAGATGGTGATACAAATGCTAACAGCCAGCTGGGGTTGTATACTTCCCAGGAAGCTGATAATGGAATCTGAAAGCAAACATCCGGTGACCAGGATAAAAATGTCTTGAGCTTTGACATCCATCTCTTGTGTGGAGTTGTGTTTTCTTCTTCTTCTTCTTTAAATACACTTATTAATTTATCAACCTACTTAGTAAACGTACAGAAACGTCAACTCAGCAACACTGTCTGTGTAGTAATATGTATTTAAATATTCACTTTTAAATAAAACTCTAAACAAAAGGTACACTATCAAACAAACACGTCATGTATTTCTTCAGGTACTTTGACAGCCGAGGGCCCGCAAGGCAAGTGGAAGGAATCCTTCTTTTTTTTCGCTCCAAAGGTCAGTCTATAAGCATATTGTAACTGTCGTTTCGCTAAAGAATGTTGTGTTATGTTGTGGTTGGAGTCAGACTTATGATAAAGTTGGAATCGTCCAATGGAAATGTTTTGTCGCGTTTATCTAATTTAGAACTGTTTCACCCAAAAGGCTAAAAGATATAAGAAATTTATCCAGATATATTGTATGTCTATTTAAGTTAATAAGAAAGAACCGTTGACCCTGTCACTTCTCATGTTAATTTCTTTTTGTATTTTCATATGTATATATATATAGCTGTAAACGCTCATGTACCACCGGTGGTGGTTTCTTTAAAAAATAAACTGAATCTGAATCTGAATCTGATTCATAGATGTTCTCAGACTTTGTTTTTAAAGGTAGACCTTAACACATGTTAAGTATTCTTTTTTAAAAAGTTTTTATAAAATTCACTGAACGATTTGAGCAAACAATGACAAACGTTATGAAAACGTTACATCACCGAAACACTGCAAACTTAAGGTCCAAGACAACTATAAGCCCCGTATCACATACATCACCGCCGCATAACCAATGTTTCATTTTTAACCACCTTCAAACATAGTTTATTGTTGTGTTAACCTTGTGATGATCCTTTGCATGTCATTATTAGACCTACCCACCTTACCCGTGAAGAGCTGGGGTAGAATAGGTCTTCAGCAACCCATGCTTGCCGTAAAAGGTGACTAGGCCTGTCGTAAGAGGGGACTGACAGGAACGGGTGGTCAGGCTCGCAGATGTGGTTGATGCATGTCACCGTATCCCAATTACGTGGATCGATGCTCATGGTATTAATCACTGGATTGTTTGGTCCAGACTCGATTATTTACAGACCGCCGTCATAAAGCTGAACTATTGGTAAGTGCGGCGGTAAACAAAAAAAAACAACAACATTACTCGACGTTTTGCGTATGAATATGGTACATTGTTTTATATGTGATACTGCCCACAGGTAGACTACACCGTAATCTACTTGGACGACCAGTACGCCATCGAGTACGATTGCGGCAGTTTCTTAGGCATGACAAACTACTGTGTGCACTTCCTGGCTAGGAAACCCAGCATCGGGGACGAGACTCTGCAGCTACTCCAGAAACTGGTCTATCAGCTGCAGATCAACACGGAAAATTTGCCATACAAAGTCACCAACCAGGTTGGTTGCTGGTGAGATGACGACTGGAGCCCTAGAGCTTACCACCTCACCTTTATAGTAAGCTTATGTAGAGTACAAGTCAGTTTGGATAACGGTTACCGACTGCATATATCAGTCTCATCCGTATGTTCATTCAGATAGAATAAAGTATGATATAAACTTTCGTTACATATTTGTTTGTTGTTTGACGCCGCGCTAAGCAATATGACAACAGCCTGTAAATAATCGAGTCTGATCGATAGATATGATAAGCAACAATCCCCGCCGTTTGTGTACGATTACAAGGATGCTCATTATTCCACCTATCCCTTCGTATGACAAAAAGTGGTTGCTGGGGACCAATTCTTACCTGAAATGTCGACGAGCTTCTTTCATTACAAACCTCTTGTTTTGAATGGCCAGATGCACATGCAAGTTAATCCGATTGTTAAATAGAAATCATTGCAAGCAGCCCGAAGGATCTTTGAAACATATTTCCACAAAGGCATGCATTCAGGTCGTGGGCAGCGAAATCACTTAAATTGGTTAAACAGGAACGTTCAATAACGAATGTGAGGGGTCAATAAGGATATGTGGAATCGCTCTCTTTGTGATTGCAGCGCTCGGTCTCTTCTTCTCCCATTCTCACATCCATCAATACAAATACGTAAAAGAAATGGTAATTGTTTTGCTTTTTGTCTCCTCGAAACTTTCATTAAATTTTTTATAAGTTTCTTTTTAAAGTTTTCAAATCCTCATAAATACTGTAACTTCTTCACAGATGTAATCGCATAATTCATAGTCATTGCGGAAAGTTAACTTTAATGAAAAGACAACGATTGAATTCACGTGACTGATTAACTTGATGACCAAAGGAGGTTAGTTAGCCCCGATGTTAGATCTTTTCAAAGAGGAATAAATTTACATGTCCTTCTGTTGGAAATGAGTGGCATAAGATCCAGTTATTGCATTGAAATAGTGCTCATAATCAACACAAGGATTAATTTGTAGGACCATCAAAGTTATCAATTTCAACAAGAGTTAAGGCATGGTTTTGACTACCCCATGTTAGGCTTTGTTTAAATGAAGGAGATCAATTGAATGCTTAAACCTGCACTTAAGTTCTTATTAAGGTTTGCATAAGTTTTTGTTTTCTTTGAACTCGAAGAACCTTTTCGTTTTGATCAAGCTTTAACCTTGGAAACATCATGTTGATTAAAACTCGGAACACGATCGACAAGAACCGTTATAACGCTTGATAAAGAAGGCTTGACTCATTACACAACACAGGAACGCGCCTTCTTAGCAGACATCTGGAAACTAATACCACATTCATTAGTTTCTATCAAACGGAGGAAGAATTTGCATCAGATAGAACACAAGGTTTTGGCATATTTGTTCTTCAACCAAAACACGTTAACGCTTTAAGAAATGAGTGAGCGATTGAATGCCGTAAACGCCATTCCATCTGAAACATATTCGAACTATTCCATAGAGCTCTGGACATAACAGAGTATTTACTGGACAAGCCAGTGACTGAAAGCAACGATGAGCAACGACCGGGCATAGTTTTTTACCTACTCTTCTGAGTAATATCCATGAGGAGAAGAACTTGGGCTCCTGTCAATATCAAACATAATGTGCATGCTGCACGAACCCATGAAGAATCCGGGTCAAAATATAAGGCCCCGAGAACCTATACTTGTCGTAAAAGGCATATAATTGGATCGGGTGGTCAGGTTGATAGAATGTCATATACATCATATCACATTGGGTGGGTCGATGCTCATGATATCAAGCAATGAATTTTCTTTTACCGCCGTCATATACTTACACACACTGAACGAGTGAGTGAGAAGAGTTAATGCCGCTTGGACAAGTTTCACAGTATTAGCAGTGGGTTAGTGATACAGTACTCGTAGAAAAACACTTGCGGTATACAAAGACGTTATAGGAATTTATAGCTGGAATATATTTTCGTATGTGAGTAAGTTTGTGAGATACAGTGGGGAACATTAGGTGAAAAACACTTGCGGTATACAAAGACGTTATAGGAATTTATAGCTGGAATATATTTTCGTATGTGAGTAAGTTTGTGAGATATAGTTGGGAACATTAGGTGAAAAACACTTGCGGTATACAAAGACGTTATAGGAATTTATAGCTGGAATATATTTTCGTATGTGAGAAAGTTTGTGAGATACAGTGGGGAACATAAGTTGGAAAACACTTGCGGTATACAAAGACGTTATAGGAATTTATAAACTATTTTTGTATGTGAGAAGGTTTCTCTTTTTGTAGAAAAAAAAAATCGTTTTCGCAGCTGATCTAACAACCGTGAAAAGTAAGTGGTAAATATGCTGACGTTCCTTTCATTGACTTCAGGTATATCGATGATCTGATATCCTTTCAATAGTGGTCAACGAGCCAATTCCCTTCGACTGTTTTACTCACCAGAGCCAGAAATCAAAGAGACCAGTGCAACCGCCTCATCTGTTTCAGATGTAGATCTGTACATAAAGATTCAAAATGACAAAGACTGTATGACAACTGGTATGAGTTGAACGTTGCAATTTCCCTGTACAGGTATGTCGAGCAATATCCTAGCAGCTCCATGATATCCTATGGTGTCTACATTTCACAACTTCATTGAGATTTCATTGAGCGTCATACTCTTGCTTTAAAGCTATTTTGATCAAGGTTACATCATTCAAGGCCTCAGTAAACCTTTCAAAATATTTAATATTCGTAGAAGTGGAGGACATTTCCAAATTTGACGCATTGGTGACAAAAAGTATGTCTGATGCATTTCCCAGATTGTCAGAAGGGCTGTATTCCTGGCAGCAAACCCGGGTACTCTCCCAATGTCAGATTGGGAGGTACCAAACCTAAGGGACCGAGAACAACGGGGAGTCGGACAACTTGGTACTTGGGATGCAAGCGTGACATTTCGGAAGCGAGGTCCGCATATTTGAATGTTGTTCCTGAATCTTGCCAGTCACAAGGGACAGAAAATTCAATAATATATATGATTTCACTGTATGTATCAGAAAGGGCAAGATCAGGTTTGTTGGCCTAGATAGGTCTGGGGCTGTATACGGGCCTATTCCAAAGAATTTTGTATTCATCATTTTCCATGGCGATCTCTTCATATTCTTGGTCGTACAATGGATTGACCTCTGTGTCCTAACCACAAGCATAACGAAGATGGTAATAAAAGGATCGAGCAACTCCATCATGTCGCTTAAGATACTGTGTTTGTGCCAAAGCCGGGCATCCACTGACAATGTGTTGGACACTCTCATTAAATTCATTGCATATTCTACATGTCATATTTACATTTTGATCACACAATGACGTTTCAAATGTGAAGTAACTTGTCGTGAGCAGCAAACAGAAAGCCTCCTGTTTTAATTTTCAGGCGAGCAGACTTCATCCAGCCGCAGGGTTGCTGATCCACTCTACACACTGCACATTAACTTGATGCAGTTGTCGTTCAGATAGCCTCATGGTCTTGGTCGATTTGATGTGGCGCATCGCTTGGTTGACACTCATTTCTATACCGTCCAACAGTACAGAACCATCAACAAAATCAACATTAACGTTGAGATTATGTGCCTCATCCTTGGCTCGTTTAAGGAAACTGTGGAATGCCTTGTTTTCATCATGAATCTTGAAATGGTTCACAAGAGGATCATCACACAAATAAATGTGTGCAAAAGTGCACGTTACAATTCTGTCATGAAGAGCCTCCATGTTAATTAGACCACGCCCTCCAATTATGATTGGTAAATATAAGCAGTTGGAGGAAGAGTGAGGGGGTTGGTATCTATTGTCTGGCATGATTCTTCGTGTTAGGGTGTCAATAACCCGAATTTCATGTTTTTTATTTATTTATTATTATTTTTGTTGTCAAAGCGAAACAATTTGCTCAGTTTGGTCAAGTCGTTGAGGTTATACCTTAAAGACATCATGTAATGCTTACAACACAAAAAATCAGTATTCCGTCTATGTGAAGCTCATAAATTATCAATCAACCCTCGAAGCATAGGGGACACCAGGAATACGTTTCGTATGTCCTACCTATGTGGGGAATCAAACCCGGATCTTCGACGTGGCGACCCAACCACTAGGCTAACCCCCACCGTCCTTAATTATGTGCAGTAGAGGCGATATGCATTTTGCACTATAGATTTCGTCAGTCTGTCACCCACGTGACGTGGGTTGCAATGACCGGGGGTCATTATGCATCTGGAAATGACACCTCCCAGAGAGATCAATTGTTGGTTAGCTGAAATCTGTTTCCGTCTTACAGCATGAGACGGAGATAAATATAACGTGCACACGGTCCGGTATTGATCTGTTTAACATCCTGTCGGAACGATCGTACAAGCACCTGCCAGGTTCTAATTAACTTCACTGAACTTCTTAACAATTTTTACATCCATAATGAATATTCTCGCAGTCGAATTGCGTGATACACGGTCAATAAAAACATGTTTATACTGGTATACTAGCATTCAACTTTTGGTAACACAGTAAGAGTACATTTAAATAGGTCAAGTTAAATCCGTTTGGGGTGATTTTAATCGACTTTGTATTATTCGCCATGTTTCTTTCCCAATGACATTGACCGATTGGACAATAATTAACCATCAATCTGAGTTCTTTCAATCGATTTTGTAAGATTTTCTAAAAAGAAGTCTACTCAACTTTCCAACACGCTGAATCAGCCGTGGTGATATTGTGATTAGTCTCTCTGACACACTCTTCAAAATATTGGATTGGTCGCGTCTTATCAACGAGCTTGGGAGGCCCTAGCGTGACTTCTTATCCTCTTGCAATGGATTAATTACAGCTAAAGGAACCCAAGGCTGTAATGGTATGAAAATATCTGAAACCTACTATATTTTTTTTTGTATCATTGACAGAATTTTGAAAGTTATGACTAGCTACACGTTTTATTATATACACGCACATGCTGTTTTAATGTAGATGAATTAAACGAATGAAATTTTCGCTGTAATTAGGTTTATTCAACACAGAAAAAGCTTCGTGAAATTATGAGTATTTATATGACGTTTTGAGGATGGTTGAATGCCGTATCACACAAGGGAACCATCACTCAGTACCTTCCGCAACGTATTCCCTGGATTTGTATCAAAGATCTACCTCAACGTCTAAGTACATTCTCAAATGTACCTCAAGGGGTCGGCAAGAACGGAGAGGTTGCGTTATAGAATCTTGCAGTTTTTGTTTGACATTTTGTCAGATTATTTCAAACTCCCCTTTTTTATTCTTTGATAAAATAACGCACACATTTCTACTTGAATGGGTTTAATCAGAATAAAAGCAAACGACATGTATTTGTTCAATCCAATAATGAAAAAAACAAAACAAAAATCTTTCGTTGATAAAACAGTGTCAGCATGTTGTTGTGGCTGTGCAAGGAAAATAAGTTACTGGCCTATATTAGAAGGATTAAATAAAATAATAAAAAATATGTCGCTGTTTGGAGGTTTGGGAATTCCTGAAAGCCGCGAGTCAGGACGGGAGTGGGTATTATCAGCACTATAGCAATATGTTTTGATAATGTGGATGGAACATGTTATAACAGATTTAAAAAAAACCCGAAACATACTTAATATTCGAAATTAAAAAATGCATCTTTCAATGCATATTCATGCAGACATAACAATTTGCAAGAGCAGGTTCATGCACGGCCAATATTTTGGATGTCTTTGCGTTTGTTGGGATCCTGATACTCACAAGGGTGTTTTTTAAATGTGAGCATTACACAATGATTGTTTAGCTATCAGGTGCTCATGGGGCACTTGTTCGACCGTACATAACGCTTACGGAATGCCACGGCTTGCTGAAAATCAACGTCTTGGTGCTCTAGGTATACTGAAACAGGTATGTCGCAACAAGAAGTTGTCAGACATTTTAATGTTCATCGAAACACAATATCATCTCTTTGGAGACCTTATATGTAAAACTCATGACATACCACCGGCCGGTCGTCCATGTGTGAAGTCACGTCAACAAGACAACCATATTCGGTTGGTGCATCTACGGAATCGATACCAAACTGCCACATTAACAGCCCGGATTATTCCTCGGTACTCGAAAAGAACCGGGTAGGAATAGGTCTTCAACAACCCATGCTTGTCGTAAAAAGCGATTATGACCGTCGTGAGAGGCGACTAAAGGAATCGGGTGATCGCTGAACGCCGGGCCGGATGTTGTGCTCCCACAACCGTTTGCGTACCGTTCTGCCACTAACAGGTCTCAACCAAGAAATTGGTTGTTTAACGCCGCACTCAGCAATATTTCAGCTATATGTAAATAATCGAGTCTTGAACCAGACAATCCAGTGAATGACATGATGATCATCAATCTACGCAATTGGGATACGATGACATGCAGCCATCAAGTCAGCGAGCCTGACCACCGATTCCCGTTTGTTGCCTCTTACGATAAGCATAGTCGCCTTGTACGACAAGCACGGTTTGCTGAAGACGGTCTCTTCTCTTTATGCCCATACATCGACGTAAAGTCATGTTTCAGCAAATCAATGCAAAGGTGGCCACGCCCGTATTAACATTGTTAATTGAGTTGTTACATCATCCCTCTTTTGGATGGATGTTCCTCCGTTCCATGTTGAAAATACCAGGTAATGGGTTTGTCAAGGAACAAATGATAAAGTGTTGATCAGACTGATAACCAAATATTGTGTTATTCTCAATGACATAACATCCACACCACTTTATATGAAACACTTAGTTTTTCTGTTAGTATAGACGGCATCAATCATTGTTAATTGCGTCAAAGTATTTTGTGATGTTCCATCAAAAGATTGACTGACAAGATGTCGCCACTTGAGATCAGGAACTCCACATTCATGTGAAAATTATCCCACTCGAATCTCGAACTGTTGATCATATGTCGCTCGTTAATTGGTTTTCAATGTATTTCCCCACATCTCCAAATTAAAAAGGTTAATTCAAACAATGCAGATTACCAATGCAGATTACCCGTTATTCCATCGTAGCTCGTAGATTAGTCTCCAATTATTTGCCTGGCGTTTAGGTTGATAGGAGAACAAGTTTTGTGTGATGGTGCATGCCGATGCAAGCCACTACCGTGTATATTGATTACAGTTCTAAGCTTTCCTCAGGAAATATAGAGTGCACTAGTATTCTATTGGAACTTTCTCGCTTTTCAATACTTAACACCCGTACATTGTACAATTTTTAAAATATTTTTTATAATACACTAAAAAACATGAATATAGCATATCAAAAAAGCCTTGAATAGGAACTAAAGTGAAGCGATATATTCCGAGAGAACTACCTTCACGAATATATGTGAGGTAACAGGTGTTAGCGGCTTCATATTGACTGTTACACCTGACCTTTGACAATGTGATCATACATCGCATGCACAATTGTATACATTGGGATTTCAGTCTAGGATAAAGGGCATTAAACAGCCGCTCGGCCGAGATGTCACACGAGCACATATTTGTAGCAATGTCAACAGTGGTTTCAAGGAAACCTTATGTTCCGATGAAACTGCCTCCAGACATACTTAAACTGTTTCATACAAGTATGAAATTGAACTCATGGATCTGGTTGGGGAAGTTGACGTTGGGCTGATAGGAACTATTCACAACGCTACCCCTTTAACACACAAGATCATGATTGATTTCAAGAGCAGATGAACACACTCAGTCTGATAATGTTTGTTTGTTGTTTAACGCCGCACTCAGCAATTAATACTAAAATCAATTGGTCTTTTCTGAATAGGTTCGGATTGACTTCAGTCGAAAGAATGAGATACTGCAGAAATTTGATGAAAAAATGGAAAAATCGCAAAATACAACCACGTGAGAGGCTTGTGCTGAAACACACCAACATGACATGCACTCGAAACACCACTTGTCGGGATATAAAAACGTTGGGTTATCATGTGTTACCATCACAGTCTTACAGCATAGGGAAGTCCAACGCAACAAAGCCATCGGCCGACTGCAATCAGGATAATCATCTTCAGCTGTAGCCAGGGTTTTCTACGTAGCACCAATCACCATTACAAGCACCATTACGAGACACACACATGGGACAACACGGGACCTTCCGAATCCGGTCTGCCATGTATCACAGCACAGGACACATTCATACGTCGCTTACGTGAAAGAACCACCACGGCCACCTCTATGACTACGGCAATACCATGATTGCGTGGGATATCAGCCCAGACACTGAGGAACCGCGCTGAAGGTATTCGTGCTAGACGACCAGTATGAGGTGTCACATTTTGATGGACCCGCATCGTCGGCTGCGACCTGAATAGTGTCAAGGTACAGAGTATGGCCACAACTGCGACGGTTTAGTGACGATTCATGTTTACTGATTCATGTTTACTGCTACAGGCGTCGCGGGGAACGTTCTGTAAAAAACTGCATACAGGAAGTGGACAGTTTTGATGGTGGTAGTGTTATGATGTGGGCAGCCATCTCAAACACTGGCACCTGATTGCCTCCATGGGACGACGATGCCAGTCAGTTTTGGATTCTAATCGTGGCCATACAAGATATTGAGAACAGATGACCTTCATCTTTAAAATCTACTGTATCGATTACCATCTGTTGATTGTTAACATAGTATATAATATACATCTAAAATCAAAATTTTGCGGTTTCTGTTGCAGAGTGTATATGCAAGTAGTGTGTCGGTATAAGTTCTTATATGTATTTATGAGTGTGTGTTTGGGTGTCGATGTGGCTGTGTATGTAAATATGCGTGCAAGTATGAGTGTATTAGATACGCTTGTGTGATAGTTTGAATGTGTTTGTGAGTGTGATCATAATGCTATTTACTATACTTTCATCAATGCATTCTATTCTTCTCCTTTAAAGTTTAATATGAAGTTCAATTGAACTTCAAGTTTTTACAAGTGAGTCTTATAAGGTACCTTTAGTAAGCAAGTATTTGTCTGTTATACATTATGTAAACTGTAACAGTTTTATAATCAATTCTCTCATCGCGATCAGCGGATGGAGGCCGAAGCCGCCGGCAACACGTCTTCGAGCAATAATGACATTGTGTGTATTACACTATAGAATGTGACAATCTGCCACTCAAAGTGGCGCGGTTTGAGGTAATCAGAAACGCCTGGGGTTAATGTACATGTGGGAATGACACCTTCATGTGTGATCAGTTGTTGAAAACCCGAGGACACTGTTGGCGTTCAATTACACCCTCTGTTACACCGTCTATCACCGTGTAGCCACATCCGAGTTGGTAAGGTATTAATTAAAGATGGGCCAACCTAAGCCAGTGTGAAATGCATGTAAGGGACTTACGCGGTTACACACTGATTTATATAAGAGTAAGGTCATTTCATTTATCATTCCATTTCATATTATCAAGGGGGCGGTCGGGTAGCCAAGTGGTTAAAGGTTTCGCCAGTCACAAAGCAAAATTCTAAATATAGGTTTTATTCACATAAATGTTTTGTTAAATAATCACAAAAATTCTTTTGTGAGATTGGGTCATTTATCAAGATATCTATACATACATATCCATACCTCCTCTAAAACTACATGTGTTGAACGTTTTCTAGCAGTTGTAAACAAATTCCTTTAAATACTCCATGTTTAATGGCATTATTGCAGATTAAGTACGAATATTAATGTATTTAATTATAATTGAATTATTAAAAGTGGTTATCAGTTTTTAAATGCCATAAGTTATGTTACATTACTGCATGTTTAAATAGATTGTGTTTATGTAAACAGCCGGACAAAAGAAGGAATCCACCCTTCTTGGATAATGGTTAAAATTGAAGCAAACAAGAAATGGATATTCGATGCTGATGTATTTGATACGGATATCACAGGCAATATCACATGCATCATACCAGTTTGTTTGCTTGTTGTTTAAAGCCGCGCTCAGCAATATTCCGGCTATATGACGGCGGTCTGTAAATAATCGAGTCTGGTCCTAGACAATCCAGTGATTGATATCAAGAGCATCGATCCAGACAATTGGGATACAATGACAGGCATCAACCAAGCCAGCGAGCCTAACCACTCGATCCCGTTAGTCGCCTTTTACGACAAGCATGGGTGGCTGAAGACCTATTCTACCCCGGATCTTCACGGGTAAGGTCACATCATACCAGTGAGTATCTCAGAACATGCCAGCCAAGTAACGTTTTGATAACGTTTTTTATTGTTTGATCAATATCCAATTTTCAAGTGTTAACTTTCTTTCAGATCGATATGTTAGACTTGGTTACCAGCTTTTGTTGAAGCGATGACGTACGTGTAGGCAGTAAGTAGGCAGATAAAAAAAGGACCTTTTCCTATATTTAGCACTGAAAAACGTCAAGATTGTAGTGGTGCTTTTACGAGTGTCTTGACGGTGCCACAGGCAATTGTTCGTGTCGGAGTTTGCTGAAACACATGTCTGTTCATATTGCAACGTCGAAACTCGGCAGACAGGGAGCCAGTAACAACCCTGCCGCGTAAACACTGGCAGTACGACCCACCACCAATTAGCAAAACCCGAGCTCTAAGAAATGCTCCTCCACAAATCGCAGAGAGCAGGAACTTGGTATGACATGTCAAGAAATGCCTGATAAAAGGCCAATATGTTCACTGACGAAGAAATCTGCTAAAACTACGCATTAGTACTTTCAACTTTTGCGTGACTCTAAAACAGCTTTTGTACAGGATACCAAAGCGCCATTAATATCCACATAAAGAGGGTAATATTGCAGAGTCCAGCAAATGAACTACCAAATTCCTGTCACAAAGATTAACTTTAATCCATAATCCAATCAAGGAAGAGTTTTAATATCATGCGGGTTCTCAAAAACTCAAGGATTTGCATGAATGTTCACATGTCAAAACATTTGGTTTTCAACTATGTATGCCAATGCCCCACAACCCATCTATTTGACCTGTGAAGATTCCGGGGTAGAATAGGTCTTCAGCAACCCATGCTTGCCGTAAAAGGCGACTAACGGGATCGGGTCGTCAGGCTCGCTGACTTGGTTGATGCATGTAATCGATCCCAACTGCATGGATCGATGCTCATAATATTAATCACTGGATTAACAGACCGCCGTCATATAGCCGGAATATTGTTGAGTGCGGCGTTAAACAACAAACCAAACCAAAACCGTCTATTTTCAAAGATCAGGACAATTTGAAATGAAAGCACATGAAATGTCATCTAAAGTTTACTGAGAAAACAATACGTGACATGCTCCACTTCCGCATCAATAATGGCTATGTACAAATTAGGGATAGGCGAGTGCTCCCCTCCTTGCTGATCTGTTTTCGAACACTGGAACTTGGCCAAGAAGTTTAACTTCAGCTTTGAGTATTATCAATGTATTGATCTGATATAGTTAAATAATGGTAAATGTTTTGTTTTTGTCTGGAGCAAGCTGTAGACATATCATATGTTTGTTTGTTTGTTGACGCCGTACTCGGCAATATTCCAGCTATATGACGGCGGTCTGTAAATTGAGTCTGGACCAGACAATCCAGTTATAGATAGCATGAGCATCGATCCACGCATCCTACACCTCTTCACGATCCTCAGGTAGTCTTAGGCACCCTTGCCAATCAAAAACACCTTTACGACCCTAAGGGCTGGTTGTGAGTTTGAGTTCGAACTATCTCACCGTTTTGTCATATTAATATGATGTAATTTAGGATCAATATATTTAATTATCCCATAGATACATAACACTTGTTTGTTTCTATACATACATACCCAAACAACAATTTGTACTTATAAACCAACATATTACATATAGACGAGAACAATGACGGATGCAGATAATAAAATCTGCAAAAAAATAGACATATATTTATGAAAAGAAATCGTTGTAAATGAGTGAGTATGGTTTTTCGCCGCTTTAAGCAATATTGTAGCAATATCACGTCGGGGGACACCAGAAAAGAGCTTCATACAATGTACCCATGTGGGGAATCGAACCCGGGATTTCGGCGTGAGGAGCGAACGCTTTAACCACCAGGCTTCTCCACAGCCCCAGTTTTTCGTGAGTGAGTGAGTTAATATTTAACGTCCCATCGGCAGTATTTCAGCCATATCGTGACGAGAGGTACATAAATAATACAGGTATTTAGAATGAATGAAAACCTGTCAACGATGGACAGTAAAATAACTAGATTTATCACAGATTATATTTAAAACTAGTAGATAGCCATAAAAATATAACATCATACGTAACAATACAAGATAAGAATGAGCTATTGATCGCCAGCCACTGAAGAGAGATCACCATGCTAGGGTCCATGGGGACTTACAGTACTTTTGCTACCTGCATGGACCCCAGCCGGATTTACATCATCCCTTCAGCTGTTGGCGATTATTGACAAATTTAGCAAACATTAAAACAACACATATGCTACGATTAAAACGTGGTAGAAATAAATATACTTTGAAAGACGTGGTGTTAATACCCTCTCAGGGGGACAATAACAATTTGTTCGTTGTAAAGTGTTGGCTAATACTAGTTTGTCTCATTATTCTAGCCAAGTTTCAGTCTGGCAACGCGAGTTTGATCCTCCGCGCGGCGATAATTGAAATCCTAAAAGGTCCGCTCGGTCTCAGATATTCAGTACATTTTTTATGTGGCGTCTGTGATACAAAAAAGGTGAGTAAAAACATAACCTGGCAGAGTAAGTGGCTGTTACCTTCCATCATTTAACTGAACTGTCCTGCTTGTGGATATGAAAAAGAAGTAGATTTGACGATTTATTAAATCAACCGTGAGAAACTGTAGACAACGTAATCGAAGTAGAATATATCTAGACGTCCTATCGTTGGTATCTGATCATGGTTAGGTCCTGAATCGTTATAACGTTAGATCACGAGGGAAAAGCATAATCGTGTTTCATGATACACAAGAGTTGGGGACACTGGCTGATTAACTTCTTCAAGGTGTGGCTCTTTAAATCTTAAAATGGAAACCGGCAGATATTGTAATCCCTCTCTTTCACCAAATAAAAGAGTGTGTTAATGTTGTGTAAATGTATCAAGATGAAAAATATTTTCTTCTACGACGTCCGTTTTATGATGATATCCGTTTACTTTTAATAATCCAGCATCTGTCAATTACACCGAAGATGTTAAAAAGAATCTTTTACAACAAAGAAACGTTATTTTAAGAAAAATTGGGCAATTTGTTTGGTGTATCTTTTTACGTAATATTTAAAAAGTATTTAAAATGTTTCGATACATGGCGGTTGGGTAGCGTTCACTCGTCACGACTAAGACCCGGGTTTAATTCCTCATATGGGTACAATGTGTGAAGCCCATTTCTGATGTTCCCCGCCGTGATATTGCTGAAATATTGCTAAACGTGGCGTAAAACAATACTCACTCACTCATTTGATACATGGGTAATTCATCTGTATGTACACATTTGTAGGTGTGTACATCTATTCCTGACACTATATTCAAATCAGTCATTCATTACACCAAAACATGGTGTTACACCATCACAATCCTAATTAGGATAAGCAAATACAAGTGCATAAAAAAAGTAACGGTGGACACAGATTGAATTAGTTTTCTGTCGGGAATGGTTGTACTCAGACGATCTCCTGTGCACAGTCAGTGTCAAAGGATAACATTCAATAATCATGAGAAACCTATGCTGAAACTGAGTCAAGTGTACGATTCCAACTTCATCATGAGCATGTATTTATCCATTAGCCATTAGCCAATGGTGTCTACGAATATACACTTCACTGTTAAGGTACAATCAAACATATACAAAGATCTCTAAGAACGTCACACGACTCTTGCTCAAAAGTTGTTTGATCAGGTTTATGACATTTAAGGCCAAATAATTAATTCAGCTTTTAAAAAGCAACTATTTTTAATAAGTTCTGCAGACATTTATTTCAGGTGAAAAATTGACTTGCCTTAGCATGTGTTTGTGGTAGCGTCAACGGTGAGGCGGGATACGCTCACCTATTCGCGAGCACCTGGCATCATCACAATTTGATAGTGATTCATGAACACATGCTCATGATATTGTCGGAATCGTACAATTGATTCTGAATTTAGCGGAGACTTGTGGTAAGTATGCATAAGGTTTTGTCGGTATATTCATATACCAGACCCTGGTTTGTGTGCACAGGGAACGGTGGCATAGCTGGACAAGTGCGTTCATAAAAAAAACATGTGGAATGTTTAGTCAAACATTATTCAAAGCTATGTTCAAGAGTTTTATTCCTGAGCGCTCATGTAATCTAAGACACCATATGTCACTTTTATGATACAATGCAATCCTTGGTCGAAAATAGGTGCTGTTTGAGATTTGAGATGATTGTTAATTCATCACGGTCATAGCATTGCAGCAAATCCCGCTCGTGTTTTCAGCTTTGCCCTGCGTCTTATACATTAGCAAGCCGTTGATAGAGTGATTCAGGAACGTATCGCCGTCCATGGTGGGCAGAAAACATTAATCTGGGACGTCATTAATCACTCACGTCCTCCCCGAGAGACAACAAATGATCCCCCTTTGATGAGAGGATACGATTTTGGTGTCATTGAATTTAATAATAAGTAGTTTGGGCTCATTCTTTAACCGTAATAATAAAATGATACATGTACGTTGTCCCTATTTATGTTACAGAAACTCTCGACTTGGACTTACTGGTTATTCTAAATTTACATACAAGTCGTAACTGAAAACAAATATTGTTCTCTGTGATTGAAAAAAAGCACCTTGTATGTAAACATGGTGTTTTTATTACCTCACTGACGTAGGTAGACATTTTTATCCTCAATTTTACAAAACTGTTCCTTTTGTGGTCATGGGTGTATCTGTGTTCAATTCATTCTGGTTACTTGGCATTATATGTGTTCTTTTTGTGTAGATATTTTCATTGTTTGCTTTGTCTATATGTGCATTTTAAACTCACAATCATTGTATGGCTGTTTCCAGATGTATTTCGTGTGTAGGGGCACGGGTGACCCTGTTACCTTAGGCACAGCAATTTCCTGTGTAGAGTTGTGTCCGTTAATCGTGCCTGAAACCTATCACAGTGGTTTGAACCTCGATTAGCCCTAATTATGTTTCTAGGGTTGTCAGCACAGAACCCGTTTTGGGGTTGTGCCAAAGTTGGGACGAAATTACCTGCATCACTTCCGGCTTTCCGCCCACAAGGTTAAGGTCGTGATATTAGTGTTTGTTTGTTTGTGGTTTAACGTCGAACTCAGCAATATTTCAGCTATATGACGACGGTTTGTAAATAATCGAGTCTTGACCAGACAATTCAGTGATTGACACCATGAGCATCGATCCACGCAACTGGGATACGATGACATTCATCAACCAAGACAGCGAGCCTGACCACCCGATCCCGTTAGTCGCCTCTTACGACAAGCATAGTCGCCTTTTACGGCAAATATGAATTGCCGAAGACCAGTTTTACCCCGGATTTTCATGGGTCCGTGATATAAGTGAAATACTGTTTAAGCAGCCGTAACTCTCTACTCTCACCTTACTTTATGAACATCGGATGGGTACAATGTGTGACATAGTGACTTTTGAGTCATTTTTTCACGACGGTATATACCGTTGATCCTGCTAATCGCCACTTGTTTGTATGGTCGAGTTTACAAACTCCAGGAGTATTGCTATCTGTGACAAGCCTCACTAACAGGGAGTAGTTAGATCAGCTAGTATGCTTTTGAATCTAGCACTGTTTTTGTTGTTGAAGTCACGCATTCTACATGAACATGTAGGTAGGTTGGTAGGTTTTGTTTTGTTTGTTTGTTGTTTAACGCCGCACTCAGCAATATTCCAGCTATACGATATAATCGAGTCTGGTCGAGACAATCCAGTGGTTTAATTCATCCACGCAATTGAGATACGATGGCATGCATCAACCAAGTCAGCGAGCCTGACCACCCGATCCATTTAGTCACCTCTTACGACAAGCATAATCGCCTTTTGACGTCAATCATGTGTTGCTGAAGATCTATTCTACCCGGATCTTCACGGGTAAGGTGGGTAGGTTGGTGGCGTAGCTCTATTCAAACTATTGTAATTAATATTTTGATTAAAAATAAGTGAATTTTAAATCACTTATGGCTAAAATTGAGTTTTGTATGGAATGAGCAATAAGCTTAATGTGACTGTCAACATCAATGTGATGGACAGCGGTTCGAGAATGCAACACGATCACGTTCTGAGGGGTAGGCCTCAGACGCTGCCCTTAAAAAAACATTCTAATGGAAATACTATGATTTCCTTGCCGATCAAGAAGAAATCAAGTCGTTTAGATGAAAATTGTCAAACCTCGATCGTTATTAGCTGATTGAATTCAGTGCAATATTCCTGAGAAATATTCTCAAGGGGTTAATTTCTGATACCATCAAAGTTGTCAACTTCATACATGTTCTAGGATGTGAATTGATCGCCGCGTTAACGGATTTTTTAAGCCAAGGAGATCAAAGAATATTTAAACCTGCACTTAACTCCTTGTTAGTGTGTGCGAAAAGTTTGATTGGAAATGACTACACATTCCATTCAAACACATGACGTTTAATAAGACTCGGTTTAGAAAAGGTCTTTATGCTTGCCGTAAAAGACGACTATGCTTGCCGTAAAAGGCGACTGTGCTTATCGAAGAGCCGACTAACGGGATCGGGTTGTCAAGCTCGCTGACTTGGTTGATGCATGTCATCGTATCCCAGATCCATATGGTATTCCAGTCGAATCCAATATGTTTTCTTGACATCCTATAACTAATAACTTTCATGTAAATGATGGAGTGATTTTCAGATTTGAAATAGAAACCTTTCTGTTGATGCCTGATCGGTGGTGCTTGACTCGTGTCGATACGTTGATCATTTTCGTGTGACATTAACTTATGTTGCTCAAATTCAGAAAACGCTGCTCAGGATCCACTATTGAGTTGTCATTGTACATAAAGGGTTTCCCCTTTTTCAACATGTCCAATAATACATATCTGTCTACCCTGGTCATCATAAGACATTATGATTCTGTCAACCACAATAAAACATCATCTGATCATAAACAGAATTAAATTAAATATCGTCAATGTATGAAACTACCAGTGTCCCAACTTCCATGTAGAATGTTTTCTACTATATAACTCTGATATGGCGACCCGTGAAGATCCGGGGTAGAATAGATCTTCAGCAACTCATGCTTGCCGTAAAAGGCGACTATGCTTGTCGTAAGGGGCAACTAACGGGATCGGGTGGTCAGACTCGCTGACTTGGTTGAAGCATGTCATCGATCCCAACTGCGTGGATCGATGCTCATGATATCAATCACTGTATTGTCTGAACCAGACTCGATTATTTACAGGCCGCCGTCATATAGCTGGAATATTGCTGAGTGCGGCGTTAAACAACAAACCAACCAACTTTGTTTTTGGGCTAGGAACGCGTCTAACGAGCAATCTCCCGGCTACGTGTATCACGTCTATGTAACTGTGAGGGCCTGGAGGCTTAAGCCCAATATAGGACCGAATTCACGGTCGTCGATCGGCAAAGATCACTTTTAGAACGAGAGCTCTGGGGCCTTAGATACAATAAACCTTCACTCTTTCTTTACTTTACCGTGGACTGACACTTGCTTGTCACATCAATAACACATAACTTGAGGCCATTGGTGCTTTATTACAACCTCGGTTACACAGGCCTATTCACACGGAACACATACTGAGTAGATTGCAATCTGTTTCCTCTCCGTCAGTGTGAGACAGTTGGAAAGAAGCCGGGTGTGCTGAAATTGGGCTGATGCTATTTCACGACCAGTGAACTCGATTGTACAGGGTCATATCATAGTCAGCTTGTCTTGTCAATTGATTTTTCCTAAAGAAGTTTAACAGATGAATCAATTGATTTGCCTGAATTGTATTATATACTGACATTTATTCCAGAGTGTTGCTTTTTCTAGAGGAGAGTAATTTTCAATGCAAACATAATCTGTTTTAATGTTCTTAAATATTCCGAGACACTTAATGCGGTATCGTATGTCAGATAATCAGGCACAAAACACAACAGGAAACGTCTGACCTGATGTAGAGACCGCAAACCATTTTTGAGAAGTATAAATAAAAACTAACTTAAACATAACATTTCCAACCAAATGTGGGAAAAAAGTGAGGTTAAACGGATTAAATCAGTCTCCATGCCTTAATTAGAGGGTAATAAAAGAACAAAGGGCAGATAACTCCGTTCCTCGGATATTTCAATACATGAAAAACATATTGGAAACTGATTTTGTAGTATTTTCACAACCCTTTTTTCCACCCGATGATAACTGCACTGTAACAAATGTCTGGCACAAAGGCAACACAATTCCGGCACAAAGGCAACACAAGACTGGCAATCTTAGTCTGGTGATGAAGTGGAATTACTTTACCCAGATGATAATAGAGAGAAAGAAATTATTTGCAAATGTTTACAACAATTTATAATACACATTACTTTGACACAGATTAAGATGAAACTTAAGTATTGATATATTAGTGACACAGCAGGGTAAAACATTTAAAAGTACAATTTACTTCTCATTTCTTATTAAAGTGAGTGAGTGAGTTTGGTTTATCGCCGCTTTTAACCACATTCCAGTTATAGCACGGCGTGTCAGCTTAATGTGGGAGGAAAGCCCGAAGTGATGCAGGTCTTAGACGTTTACCACTTCGGTGAAACCCACGAGCACAGGTATGGAGCCAACTCTGCGCAGCGAATCGCGGCGCCTTAGACGACTGGGCCACCCGTGCCCCATTTCTTATATAATCATGACAACTAAATTATATACTAAACCCAAATTATTATACCCCGCTCAGTTTGTCTTTGCATCGGTTTATCGTGTAACTCGTGAACTCATTAATTCATGAAACTGAGCGGTGATGTGCACATTGTACAGCTTAACCTACTTAACAAAATTTAGTTTTCAATTTCTCTTAATGCAGACCCATGGTAATGACGAAACATTAATAGCAATAATAATAACAAAAACATAACGAACACAGTGAATCAACTGCAAATCTTGCAGTTTCATCAGTTCAACATCAATGGTAGTCCCAAAGATCAGTAAAGAAACAGACAAAATAATAAAGTCATAATCATGATAAATTATATGCGAGTAATTTAAGCAAATATATGTTTCGAAAGAACTGAAAAGGAACAGAAAATATGTCATGCAGTAATGAAACATTTGGGTGACATGTGTTATGTCTGCAGCCGTTGATGAAATGTGATAATAAATTTTGATATTGGTTTCAGTTACCTATACCACCATCAACAAAATGTATGTATTGGACAGCTTGTCGGGAGTGCACCAAACAGGGGACAGCTGTAAGAACAAAGAGTAATTGTGGCAATTGTCTTAAAATTGCCGTCGACAGTAAATCAATGCAGTTTACTCAGAGTTTGTCTATTCAATCCTTGTAGCCGCAATTAAACTAAGCTGTATGGACTGTAATAAAACATGATGAACAACATGATATATGATAAAATAGATGATTTATATCCTGTCAACTCACTGGCGCCATAATAGCTCAGCTATAGTTGTCAACTTTATGCAACTGGTTTCCACTCATCAGCCAAGTCAACGAGCCTGACCACCCGATCCCGTTAGTCGTCTCTTATGACAAGCATAGTCGCCTTTTACCGCAAGTATCATTAATTGCAAAATAAAAATGTGCCACACTGGCCACATGCATCCACTTTTCTGTGGCAATAAATGTCTACCACTGTGCCTTCAGCATGGTTATCCTGAAGATGGTAAGTATTTACTGCAGTGTCATTTTCATATTTCACATCCCAGGCAGAGTGACAAGGATCATATCCAATGCAGTCTGAGTATGTGTCACGTTCATCACTATATCTGAAAGCATGATTAACGGTCTTGCCTACTGATAAGGGATGTCCAACCAAATATTTCTCATCTTTGTTTGGGGGCGTAAGTGAAGCACGCACAAGATCCCCAAGGTTCTTCTCAAGATCCTGAACTGTCAAGGATACATTATTTCTCTTTGTGGTACTGAATATACTCCTATCATAATGTTTCTAGTTCAGGACATTTTTTCTTTAATTAAACTGAGCGCAAAGGGCTTTTCTGCATTCTTGTTTCTTCTTCGACTTCATAAGGTCACTGTTGTTCACATGAATTGCTTCCTCTGACTGCCAGAGACCATACTGCACAGTGTCACTAGTCAGCTTTTCCTTTTCCTGTCGTTCCCATGTCTATTTCTCTGAAGTTGAATTGTCTTGCTGGGCTTTTTTCTTGTTTCCGTGATGTCCTCACAACGCAGCTTCAACTCCTATTTGATTTCCCTCGCCAGTGTGTGACACGTCTTTATCATCTCATCGCGCTCCTCCTTTGGCTTGCTATCAATCCAGTCAGATATGTTATTTTTCACTTACGTTATATACGCCTCATTGCAGAGAGTTGTTGCACAGGAAGTTGGTGATCGAGTAACCCAAATATGCTGTCTGGAACATTGTTGTGCTTCATTGTGGATTGAGTGAGATCATCTCTGCGCTGACTTTCTCATGGTCACCTCCATGATCCTTTACATCCTTCTGGGGGCACGGGGGGGCCCAGCCGTCTAAGACGTAGCGATTCGCTATGCAGAGTTGTGTCCCTTGAACACGCCAGAAACTTATGGTTGTGGGTTCGAATCCCGGTTCGCCCCTATTATGTTTCTAGGTTTTGTCCGCACCACACCCGTGCTTGTGGATTTCACTGAAGTGGTAAACGCCAGAGACCTGCATCACTTCGGGCTTTCCTCCCACATTAAGCTGACACGCCGTGATATAACTGGAATTCGGTTAAAAGCGGCGTTAAACCCAACTTACTCACTCACTCACTCACTTTACATCCTTCTCAATATATGACGCAAACAGTAACTGCTAACATCTGTTAAATGTTACCAGTAGATATTCATGATCTTTGTCATGTTTCACATGGTCAGGAAAGGGTACTTGTTCCCAAGTGAGGAATACCGAACTATCAACTGAAGACTCTCCGAGAAATGTCAACGAAATTAATGCTGATTCAGGTCGAGAATATGTCTCTTGGCCTCAGGCTCTCTCCACAATGGGGATGTCACTTGCTTCTCTATCAGACATAAGACCTTTGTGCCTGTCAGGTAGGCTAGGACTTTGGAGTCAACATGAACGTCGCCTATGATTTCTGTAATATATACTCTTCAAAAAAAGAAACTTGACACTGACTTTCAAAATGTAATATAATGCAATTGTTTTAAAATAGGACACAGAAACCATAATTGAAACACTGTTTGAAGATCAATGTACACAATGTTCAAAACATTAATCGTGTCACCTAGACAGACACACGTACACGATACAGTTAATGTCACAGGGGTACAGAAAATGTCAGTATCGGTTGTGCCCAACTCGTCCCACAGATGCTCAATCGGGGACAAATCTGGTGACCGGGCTGGCCAAGGTAATGTCTGGATGTTGTTGTGCTGTAAGAAGTCCTGACAAACACGTGCAATATGCGGTCGAGCGTTGTCCTGCCGGAACTGTCCGCCATGAACGTTGACGTGAGGAAGAACGTAAAGCTGTGGGATCAAGTCTCTGTAACGCACACCTGTCAATGCACCTGCCACATGCACTAGAGGCGTTCTATCACCGTGATGCATTCCGGCCCATACCATGTCACCCCGCCGCCAAACTGGACAACCTGCTGCACACAGTTGGGGGCGTAACGTTCACCCCGACGTCTGTAGACACGTGCGCGCCCATCAGCACATGTGAGTCGGAAACGGGACTCGTCAGTAAACAGACTGAGTACATTTCTCCACCTTGCACGTGCCCACCTAACCCTCTGTTGGCACCAAAGCAGACGGTCCGCCAGATGACGTGGGGTTAATACATGACGTCGAACAGGTCTTCGTGCAAAAAGTCCAGCCTCCCTCAATCTGTTGCGTACCGTTTGATCCGATATTCTGTGTGGTTGTAGACGTGGCTGTGGTAGTGAGGTCTCGGAGGTGTCGCAGCCGGATGTATCGATCTTGTGCTTGGGTTGTCACCCTTGGTCTGTCGTCTACTCTGTTAGTGTTGTTGTATCGGGTCCACAGTGCGGAGATTGTCTGTCTGGATACGCCAAAGTGCCTGGCCACTTCTTGCTGAGTTGCTCCAGCTTGTAATCTCCCAATGACGTTGTTCCGTTGAGCTGCATTCAGTCTTGGCATTCTGTCACCGCCTCTACTGCCGTTATAAGGACTGTATGAACAGCCGTTGATGTGGATTTTTATACCCATTCAGCAGCGGGGCCTGCATGCCTAAATGCAGGATACTGTGCTGCACATTTTTTTACAGGCGGTTGCGTTTGGATGAAGCTGTAAAATTGATCACCAAACGCTACGTTCATGTGCTTTGCGTGCGTTTCGCGAATTATAGACACATCATCTTTCTGTTTGACTTATTTGGTTCTCATTTAATGTAATTATTTTAGATATTTGGCAAAAAAATGGTTTTACATCTGTCAAGTTTCTTTTTTTGAAGAGTATATTTAGATTAGTGGTAGACTGAGCACACCTTCAACAAACAAGATATTAAACCTATTCCCATGAAAAGGTGCAGTCGGAGGACCTGATGTCTTTGTTCACCGATGTGGTCTGCAATTGGCTGTAAACTCCGGCCTTCTCGTCTCCTCCTTTCGTGAATGCGTCGCATGCTGTCCTCACTGTTCCTGCGATCTGTAGCGAACTGTTCCTGCTTCAGAAGATATCAGAGAACTTGTTTCCTTTGCCTTGCCAACTTTTAACAATATCCTTTTCAAGTGTCTTTCTTAAATATATTGACTTTCTCCTTTAATTCTGATACTTTCCTGCACGACTCTCTTCAAGCTGGGAGACCTCACGTTTGAAGTACCTCTGTTCATCTTTCAACTCTTCAAGTTCTTGATTCTGTATTTTTGTGGTGGTTAGTACTTCAGTTATAATTGTCTGAGGTTGTTTGCTGTTTGCTTTATGGAGTGTTCAACAGTATCTGCAGGTATTTACCACGTTTCATCTTTCCTTGTTTTTTTTAATTAAAAAGTCTTGGAAATAATGGTCTTTTATATCTATTATGAATGTTCAGAAATCTACAAACTACTTCCGGTGTTATATCTCTTGGGTATTCAGTTCTCACAGGACACATGAAGATCCGGGGTATAACAGGTCTTCAGCAACACATGCTGGCCGTAAAAGGCGACTGTGCTTGTCGTAAAAGGCGACTAACGGGATCGGATGGTCAGGCTCGCTGATGGGTTGATACATGCCATCGCATCCCAATTGCGTGGATCGATGCTCATGATTTCAATCACTGGATTGTCTGGCCCAAACTCGATTATTTTCAGGACGCCGTCATATACATGTAGCTGGAATATTGCTGAGTCCGGCGTTAAACAACAAAACAACAACAAACAAACAAACAAAAGTTCTCATAGCGAACAAAATCAAACCATTGGTAATGCACTACCCCTTAGGAAGGACAGTTTAAGAAACATCAGAAGTTATGACGCCGAACTCATCACGTATTTGTAAGCCATTATATAATGTTAAAATAAAAAGTCTCACAAAAGATCAAGAATCGCCAAAATGAATAATCCACCAATCTACCAATACAACAGCCAGTCCGCCGATGTATTGCGTTGCATGTCTAGGGCATGGCAAGCCATTTCTTTCAGCACTATCCTGTCGAAGTGGCCATTAGTGAAACGGAACTTGTGTGCAAGTTCCGTTCTCAGGTACATGTACATTCTGATTTTCTGGTTGCGGAGATAAACTTTGAATGTATGGTAGGTAAACCTTCCACATTCCTCCAAGTTCAGCTTCACTGATGACTGTTGGTAAGACATGCTCCATAACGTCATACACTCTCTGGGCATAGACAACATTATGAAGTTCTGACACATACAAGTCTCTGAACATAGCGTTCAGATTTCCCAACAGAAGTTGCGCTTGACGAGCCATATAGAAACATTCAATTTGCACAAAATAAACTGATGAATATTAAGAATATAGTCCCTAAACCTACATTTATGTCATACCCTTCTGCATGGGTAACCTAAAAAAGGGCAAAATCGTTCAAACAATCATGACAAAAAACAAGTATCATGTTGGACATGTGGGTTGATTTTTCAACCTTTTATATCGAGTCCCTGCGTCTCTTTTACGCTTAACATTTGGTCATATATCTTTTAAATCGTTTCTCTATACATTTAACTTGCATTTTCCATCAATTATACACGTTGACAATGGTTATCTTTATGTATTATTCAATATTTTTGAAGATCTCAATCAATTTTACTCATCAGGTCTGTCACTGTCTGATTGAAAAGCCTGACAAGTCCTCAACTGAAACCGGTTTCCATAATTTTCAAACCGGAATCGAATGTATTTTCGACCTTCTCGAATTGAAGAAGAATGTAATTGTAATAAGGGACGTAACACAGAAGGCATTCTGAAAAACAAAACCCGTTTATATGTAAATCCGCCAATAGGCGGCGTAATTGTGCTTCCCGTGCCGTCTCAACCTAATGCACCATAACGGCCGCAAATTCTTTGTTCGTCAAATTCTATTTACAATGAAATAATATCCCCAAAACATTTAATCAAAACAGGCATCATAAACCATGATTTCTGGTGTCCCCAGCCGTGATATTGCTGGAATATTGCTAAAGGCGGCGCCAAACATACTCACTCACTCACTCACTCACTCGTAAACAATATTTTTTATTACAATGCGATTACCTCCCTTACATAATGAATTTGATAATGTCAGTCCACAGTGAATGAGCGCAGTCGCCCATTTGGATCGAAAATCAAGTCAAGCCGCATTCCGCTTGTGATGAGCCGGCATCTCATTATTGCGGTAAACTTTCTGACACTTGTCATGTATTAAAACAACAAATAAACAACAAGCCAACTATCAACAATTGTTTGAAAAAGCAGAAATGTATGTACTTTCCAGTCAATTATCCACAAAGATATGTTTCAATTACCCATAAGTCCAGTAGACTTTTTCAGAAAACTATTACAAATAGAAAGAAAACGATATTCAGAGTGTTATATCGATATACTATATACTCGTTCAAATGCATTATTCGTTCACTATTTCCACTTTTATATGTTTCACTGTTATATTGTCTCGTATGTGGTTACCTCCCGTAACTCCGTGGAATAAACACGGTAGACAATTCAGTATAACTGGAACACTGTTAAAAGCGGCGTTAAACCCAACTCACTCGGTGGAGCAGGGTACCCGTATCCAATGATGTAGTCAGAATCGCAAACTGGACTGAATGCTGCTTTGAGGACTTCTACATAAACAACATGGTTATTTTACTTTCAACGACATATACGATTATGTACATCGTATACATGTCGGTTTGCATGTGCACATGTTGTCAGCGTTTCGAGATCGCTGATATATTATTTCTTAAAAAAGGTGCAAATGACGAAGTATATAGGGATTTTTGTAGTTAACTAGATCTACAGAATTTACGAATTGAGCATATGGTAGTATATCGTCACAAAATTAAAAGCCCCCAAACCCTTTTCTTAATTAAAGAAATCTCTGCTAAAAGCAATCTAGTCTTTGGCCCATACTTTGACCTATGCACAGCCGAGTTACAGCCACATGATGAAATCGTTCTCCACTTAAAACGAGAAAGGATTCGCCCTGTTTTTAGTAACTAATGAATTTGGCTTTATTTCTTTGGGAAGACGTGACTTCGTGATAACGTAATCGGAATGCCGGGGGCATTATTACTATTTGAAACGATCAACTTTCAGACTTCCGGCTTTTTACTGTTATGCACTCAATGCCATGTGCGTGTCATCATGTGTTTGTGTCTTCTTGCCGCACAATTGGTATTTCTTTAGGTCTGGATCGTTCTCAGCAGAAACTTGAAACGATGCTTAAACAACCCTTAAACCTTTGAGAAAATAATCCGTTTCATGCACATGGTGTTAAAGAAATGAAGTCTTTGAAAACGTGTTTTTTTCGCGAAATGTGTTTGACTTCCAAACATAAAAACAAAACAAGGGAGGTTTGCAGAACTTAAAGAATTCTTATTTTGAAAAGAAAAGTGTGGCTGGTTGTGACATAAGTGGGTGAGTTAGTTATAATTTAACGTCACATCGGCAGTATTTAAGCCATAGAATGACGATGTGCCTTAAGTGAGTAGGTGGGTTACGAATGTGATGGTGTAGTTGCACATATCAAATTCATCATCTCAGTCAGTCGGTCCGTACAATCTCTCTCTGAACGCCACCGTGGTCTAGTGGTTAAAGCGTCTGCCCCTAGTGCGAGAGATCAGTGGTTCGATCCCCGGCCGCATCAAAAGATGGTATTTCTTGTTGCTTTGCCTGGTGATCGACATGTCGTCCTGCATTGTCACAGAACTATATGTCACACGTGATTGGTATCATAAGCTGGAGTTTTTTACATTATTCCGAAATACGGCTACAAACAAATGAAAGCGACAAAACCCTTTTCTTAACCTCAAAAGCAAAGTCGATGGTATTATTACGTCGATATCATGAGCATGTGTTGATCTGTTACTATGGTGATGAAACCAGGTATTCGCGAAAAGGTGATGTATCCTGCCCCACATCATGGCGTCCTGAGTCACACAAACCAGCGTTTGGTATAAGAATAAACATGGACAAAAGCGACCAAACCCTTTTCACATTCATAAGAAATCCCTGCCGATTGTACCATTCCGACTATATCAAGAGCATGTGTTTATAAATCACTGACAAATATAGTAATGATACCAGGCTAGGGTCACACGTCACAAACACATGTACTGTCAAGACAATTATTCACCTGATATAAAAGAAGTAGAAATCAGGAATTGCATCGGATATCATTTTGTCACGGATGCGTCAAGTTTGGACATGTCGTCTATGTGGCTATCAAAAAACCTTTAGGAAGTTTTCCTAGGTCTTGATGTTGTTGCCTTGAGCAAACTATTTTGAGCAAGAATCGCGTGACCCCCTTTGAGATCTTCGTGGAAAGATCATGCACGATTGTACCTCAACAGTTGTTTAATGTACGCACCAAAGGATGGGGATGTCGGAATATTGTTCTTCATGAAGAGAAAGAAGGCTATTTGAAAGTTGAAGTCATGCATCTCGCCATACAGTCTAGTGCAGAGTGTTTTGTCACTCAAAGTAACGGATATCATTTTACTTTCTTGGTTCAACTTCGGTAAGATCTTTTGTGAATCGTCAAACACACAATAAAAAAATGGATTTAAGAATGGAATAACTATTTGTTTTTACATTAGCAAATGCAAATCTATACAAAGCAAAATGAAAGCTAATTCGTATCAATGTTTTAAGCATCGGAGTATAAACATAGAGCCTTAAGTTTACATATGTCCTAAATGCAAATCTAATATACCCTATCTGTTGTGTGATACAAAATGTATGATCACCGATTTACAGGGTACAAGTTATGTGTCTGGGACCCCTTGAAGCACAGCATATTCCCCGTCATGCTTGTATAAGCAGGTAGGGGAGATAATTGGGACATTTGACCATTTTCTAATCCATGTATGCCAGATTAAGATGCAGTGTTACAGGCACGTCCAATGAAATATGACATCGATTGAAATGAAATTGATGATGAATATCATTTGTGTTCGTGCATATATGTCCATATGATCAAGTCAGTAGAACAAAACATATTCCAAATTATTTTCAATTATGTACTTCAATACAGAAACGCGTCACTCAAATAACTCCAATATGTATATCGTTCAAGGCCTCGTAATTCATTAAGAATAAGTTTACATTTTGATAACGAAGTTGTACTACAATTTGAGACCTGGAAATTATAGATAATTTTCTGAACAAGAAATAGTATATGGCTTGCATATATAAACCTTTGCAACACAAACATGTGAAAAATATGAATTGAAGCTCTTGAACACAATGCTTCCAATACTGAATAAACTTGTTCGTCTATCTTGTTAAAGTGATTATACAACTCCAGAGGTCAGATTAGCAATCATTTGATGTTCCACTAACCTAAAATACAGGTAGAAAGAGGTGAGGTGAAATGGAGTTTAACGTCGCGTCCAAGGTCATTGTACTCATATAGCGACGTGCATGCACAAGTGTGTGGCTGCTTGTACTTGTCAGGACTAATGCCGATTTGACGCTAGCCCACTGAGACACCAGTTTAACATAAATACCCCCATTCAGACACAGTATACTGACTACGAGCCGACCAGTCAATGTTTTAGCCCCTTACTTAATGCCGAGCGCCAGGTGTGTAACAACAAGTACCATCTTTTGACGTATTTTGGTATGACGTGGCCGGGGATCGAACTTGAACCTTCCCCCCTTTGGGCGAACGGTCTACCACTAGACAACGGAGGCGGTCCTTAGAAAGCACAGATGTTAAGGAACTGTGGACAATATAAATCTCACTCTCTGCCACATTTCTATTGATCAACTGTTAAACTGAAAATCTGCCATGTGGACAATCAGTTCTACATGTATAGTGGTGCTGATCCGTTGCGGAATAAGTAACTATAAAGTACAACCGTCTTTAAGGGACTTTGCATCTACTTAGAAGGAATCATTCGAAAATAGAATATAACTTGTTGGCACTACCTATATTCTGGTGATACTTTGTAATATTTCATATGTCTTTCTCCAAGTGTTAGCCAAAAAGCGCATCAATGTGATATGAGACCGTATGTCAGAAAATAATCATGCGATTTAAGCCAAATTGTGATAATCACTACAATTAATCATCCGTTTTAAATTATAATCATACCTTCTGTAACACACTCATATGTATTTTCAAACAGACATGAACCTCTTTCTGAGACTCATTTATCCTCTGCCGTTAATTAAAGTGTTTATTGACTTCATTTGCATGTATACGCCATTGGATAAAGACAATTTGTCTTCTTTTGCTGGGGGAATGTCAACCATTCAACCATTTCAACAAATGAAAAACTGGCCCTATTGCCTTGCGTGTTGGCATGGCAAGAGTTTCACATGATTTAAACCATATTAACCGTGAGGAGAACATAATTCCAAGATATTTCAGTTATTGTCTTTATCTTCACATTGTCCAGTGTCCACGATTCATAACGAGATATTATCACTCCATTTATATATACAATAACATTTAATATGGAAATATTTACACATAATCCCCATCTCGAACAATGTGTATTTAAAACATCCAGCTGTCCCTGCAAACCAGTATACGAGAAAAGTACAACGTCATCGGCAAATAAAAGTATCATAAGATCTTTAATATTTCGGGTAACAAATATACCATGATCACAAGCAGCATACATTTCTAGCACAAGCTGATTAATAAAGAACATAAACAAGGCAGCGCTTAAGACGCAGCCTTGTCTTACCCCACTAGAACTGAAAAATAAGAAGTTTAAAGCTACCAGTCTTTACACCTTCTTTTACAGATGCATATGTACTTTGTACATTTCTCCTGTCAACATAATCAAACGCCTTTCTGAAATCAACGAATGCACAACAAACATCTGCATTTGGGCTTACAGGGTCACTTGGAACATAATGCATGTAACGTATAGATATGATCAATGGTAGAATATTGAGAACGGAAAACCTGCTTGAGATTCTGAAATAAGATCATTTACCTCTATCCAGATTCTAAGGCGATTTTCGCTTTAGTGTCCTAGATTTCTTACGACTCGATAATAATTCGTCAGTAAATGGCAATTCGTTAAACACATGACATGAATGGCTTTCAATAAAATCTGAAACGGATTGGTCAAACAATAAATGATCAGTTCGTTGATCCGGGTTTATCAAATTCTTAAAATAGGAATAATTCTGGGGTAATAGATGATTTGCCTTCATCACAATAGAGAAGGCGTTTTAATGATTACTAGTGTGTAGTTACTCTGGGAGGCGGCATCTTTTATATTATCATAATGCAATCATCGATGTTATTTTCGCACTTAAATTTCCTTAACTTATAAAGACATTTGTACTTTTCAACTTACGGTTATAACATTCTTCACCAAACCATGGTGGTTGATTATCTGTGCTCTCTTAGCAAAATTCTAGGTGTCATATTCTATGACACAAAATTCTAAGAATTCAGGGTTTATTTAACTACTACTACTGATTGACATCATTGTTCCGCTCTGTGTGGAATGTTTCCCGAAGCCAAGGGTGGTGTCTCCATAATGATAAGATGAGGCCGTTGAAAGCTAACTGTGACATGACATCAGGCAAGCTATGGTAGGCAGGCATAAACAGATAGACGATGCATCAACAGCTAAAGTAAAATAGTAGCAAAAAAGGACTTCACAAAAAGCCATCCATGAGTACAACAATGTCCCTTCCATAGTCCCCGTAAAGAGGAGTTGAAGACGACCCCGACCCGGGAATGCCTGTTACGTCAACAAAACCAGAAATGATCCAGAGAATTCACGATAGGATAATGACCGACTGAGCGTCCTTTTGCTAGTTCATTAGGCAGTTTCCCAGGAGAGAGCACATTCTATTATCACGGAAACATTGTCTAGGAAGAAAGTATAATTTCGTTGGGTTCTAGAGCTTCTGACATCAGATCGAAAACACACCGGTCAAAACAGGTCTTTAACGATTTGTGATTATGGATGAAAACTGAGTTCACCTCTTCCAGTCTGACATCTGATCACTGATATCTACGCGATCCACACCATTGTCCAATTGAGTATAACAGAATAATACTTCAAGCATATAACAAGTTTTCATGTAATAATTTAACACCATGCAATACCTTTAGAATTCAGGGGTCCGTTCCACAAAGCTTTCGCAGTGCTAAGGGTATCGTAACTCGTAAACTTTAACACAGACTTACGACTGTCGTTGCGCTACGATAGCTTGATGGAACGGACCTTGCACAACAAAGTTTACAAATACGTCACAATAAAATCTGACGTAATGAAACTTTTTGAAATTTTATTGCAAGATACACAGGCGAAACAACAGTCATACATCGTGCGCCACAAGCCGTCACGGTGGATGGTGGTACAATGATTGTGTGATGTCTAACCTCAACGGAGACGATAACTCCACCGATGAAAGCGCCGGCATTATCTTGCAGACGTTGAGTACCCGTCCCCTGTTTAAGGTGGAAAAACGCCAAGGGGAAGAAAGTGCAAGTGATATATACTTTCTTATTTAAATGTTTTGGCTCTTAAAAATTCTGTTCTTTTAATGTTAATTTGACATTTAACATATCTTGCTGCATATTTCTTATAAATAAATAAAACATAAAAGGGGATAGTTGCCTTGTTTGTGATACGCTGATGGTTAAAACCGGCCATTGACAAGTCATACAGAGACGACAGGATGGCTCCGAAAACTTATATCGTAACTCTGAATATCAAGAAGGACTTGGGAACCTGATGAGTAATAAATTCTACATAATTCAGTCTAATTTCATATTTAAACATTTGCTCATGAGTAATAGAAGGAAATGAAATAAAGTTTTTATCTTTCATCGACTTTACTTTGGAAATTGCAGTGGCACAGCTGATGAGAATGATGAAGAAACTGTGAGAGAATCATTTTTGATTTCATGACCTTTCATCGATACTTTCACATAAAGGGGTCACAGGTGGCAATGTCGTCCAAAACTAATCAACCAACAAAGTTCCGTAATAGTCCCTGTAGGGTTTCGACTATATTATGAGCATGTGTTTTGGGGGACCGTGTCTGGGAAGGGGTATTCATGTTGAACTGCGGAATGGTATCTCAGTGGACTAGTACTATAAATCGGCACTAGTCATGCATGTCGCTATATAAGTGGATGCGACGTTAAGCCCCATTTCACCTCACCTCACCTCACCATGTGTTTTGAGTCACTATCAAATAGTGCTGATGCCAGTTGTTTACAAACTTTTTTGTTTAAATTTGTTTTGTTTGTTGTTTAACGCCGCACTCAGCAATAGTCCAGCTACATGAAGGCGGTCTGTAAATTATCGAGTCTGGACCAGACAATCCAGTGACTGACATCATGAGCATCGATACACGCATTTGGGATCGATGACATGGTTCAACCAAGTCATCGAGCCTGACCACTCGATCCCGTTAGTCGCCTCTTACGACAAGCATAGTCACCTTTTACGGCAAGCATAGGTTGCTGAAGACTTATTCTAAGTGGTGCCAGGTGAGCACACAAAGCCAAGTTAAGTGTTCACCTGATCAAACACCTTAACATTTTATTCTTGTGCAACTTAAAAGAGGAATCGCATCGGATATTATTTAGTCTCTGATACGCCCTCCACAAAGGCAAGTCTACCATAAACCGTTGTGGAACCGTTACTGAGGGTTTTAATGATCAAACAACTTTTGTGCAAGAGTCTTATGACGCTCTTTGAAATGTTAATAGAAAGAGCATGTTTGATGCAGACACCAAACGCTGGAGCTGCTGGAGCTTCTGGACCTTTGCTCGGCATGAAAGGAATGTTGACTATTGGAAAGTTGAAACCACACTACTTGTCATACAGTCATGTGTCTTTGATATAATCTTTATGCATGAAGCTAACTATGACACAGAGGAGGCGGTTTCCCCGTTGCCCTGTAGTTCTAGCTGGGTAAATCAGTGGATGGGAAATTGGTGCTTGCACATATTGAACGATATCAGATCATCTATATACATGTCAAGCATTTTCACGTTGTCTTCTCAGATATTTTTCATTTCTGACAAATTGTTTTCACAAACAAAAGGGAGCCTTTATTGACAATTATATGTGACGTGATATTCTAAAAGATGTTTTTTGATCCAGTGCAAAGGTCAGGGATTGTCGTATAATCCCTCCTCCAATATCCCAACAAATTTGTCAGCATTTCAAATTTGGTTTGTCAGTTTCCTTATTTATGCATATTAAGTCTCGATCATACACGTGTAAGAGACTAATCTATGATGAACTGACGTTCAAAGGCCATTTTGATGTCAAGGTCACTAGCGAGAGTCACTAAGTGCTTAGTTAGTGACAAGACCCATGGTGGCAAAAGGGTCCAGGACATGTATCGCAATAGAATAGTGATAAAATACAATTATTGATAATAATCGATAATGGGCATAGCCAGGAAAAAGATGTTTTGCTTTTATTATTTTATTATTTTATTATGGCTACCTTTATTACATATATTAGCTAAATAATACATTTAGAAGTAAACGTGTATCTGAAGCTTTCCTGTATTATAGTAATTCTAATATTTTAATATAGCTTTTCGGTGTTGTTATTGCTATTGAATCTAAATCTCAGTCACCATTGTTCATGTGTATAGTCTTTAATATCACTAAATGCAAAGGATACCATTAAATAATTTTTTAATTTGAAGTTTACACGATATACGGCTTTTCCATTAGACGAGAGGTCGGTCACATGACCGCGAAATTGACGTTCATAAGTGTATGAACGTCACAATTTGACGTTCATACGTTTTTCACGGTGTTCTTGAAATGACGTAAACACTGACGGACTACTTCCACATTCCTGGGGAAACCCCTGGGAATTCCCTAGCACGAAAACATACATACAAGCATTATTTCTGATCATTTAGAACCTTTAATCTTGGTCTCAGCATTTCAGTATACATTGAGAAACGTAAGAGAGTTGACTGCATGATTGTTCACGAATTTCCTCGCTACGGCCCATCCTAATGAACAAACGAAAAAATGCACATCCAAACTATCGTCAGTATCGACTCGAACTGTGTCTAGGCTGACAGTGACCGTCTCCAGCAATCTACGAATTTACCTTGGTGTCTGTTTGACGCATCTTTAATCACCTTTCAATAATCGGTCAGTTGATCAATGATGACTAACACATGTAAACGCTTCAGATTCATTAACAACTTCGGAAATCCTCCCGTCACGTTTATCGTGTCGGCCATTTTGACGTCTTGTACTTGATGTAAATGTATTACGACGCGCTGTCATTGTGACTGACTTACTGAGGTAGTTCATTACAGACCTTTCTCATCTAATGGGGATATTATATGAACACATGTGTTGCGTAAGATGTTTCTGAAGAGCAAGTTCTGCATCCATACGCTCATGTCACCTCTCTTTTTGGGGAACTATTTTATTCCGGGATATAGCTGGTTGTTGTTCGACTGTCAGTGTAAACATGAGGTCACACGTACTAAATAAAATTGTGTTCAGATCTTGGCCTACGTCCTTTGAGGAAAGAAATTGTGATAAAAAATTATAAGAATTGACTTTCACTTTGTGTGAGTTCATTGGAGTATGAACCAGCATAGAGTGAGGGCCAAACATTGTATGAACGTCGTCGCAAGCTCCGACGTTCATACAGTTTGGGCCTCACTCTATGCAGGTTCATACTCCAATGAACTCACACAAAGTGAAGGTCAATTCTTAATTGCCTTTGAGATACTGATCCCGAGATACTATTAGGAACAGTGATTGAACAGGACTGAGTAACGTTTGTGGACCTGTGATAAAGTCATTTAAGATGATGCATCACAATACCACTATCGTATGAGATTTAGCACTATGGATAGTGACCATGCCCTAGATTATGGCAGCTGCAGAATGTTACCAGTCAGCTTGGTGGTTCCAAACATGTCTGCAGAGCAATGTGAACGGCTATTCAACAACTCGAACGAAGGCCATTGGATTTACTGGAAAACCTTTAGATTCTCTTCAGTACTCTCTAAAATGTTCAGAGATGAAACAATGACCTCAGTATTTTGTGTGACTATTTTGCACTGTTTGAGAACAAAACAGTGCTTGAAACAAATATTTTGGTCTTTGTAATGACAAATGTTTTGTGTTCAAATTTATTATTGCCGCTCATTACATCGCTCACTAGGACCCACGAGAGCTATTTAGCCTGTATTGTCAACACCTCAAGTTAATGTGTCGTATGACACAGGATTGAAACTGAATCGATCTTGCAATCGTGATATCGAAGAAATATCATAATTTATCACCAACGTGTCACTTGCTCAAGTGATCTGAAAATATTGTTCTCAGGTTTTAATTAAGCTTCAAAGAAACTGACCCGTGAAGATCTGGGGTAGAATTGGTCTTCAGCAACCCATGCTGGCCGTAAAAGGCGACTCTGCTTGTCCTAAAAGGCGACTAACAGGATCGGGTGGTAAGGGTTGCTGATTCGGTTGATGCATGTCATCGTATCTCCATTGCATAAATCGATGCTCATGATATCAGTCACTGTATTGTCTGGTCCAGACTCGATTATTTACAGACCGCCGTCATATAGCTGGAATATTGCTGAGTGCGACGTAAACAAAGCATGCAAACGTATCCCAATTTCGTGGATCGATGGGCCTGATGTCAATCACTTGATTGTCAGGTCCAGACTCGATTAATTACAGACCGATCTCATACAGCTGGAATGTTGCTGAGAGCTACGTAAAACAAACAAAGCATGTCAACGTATCCCAATTGCGTAATTCGATGGGCGTGATGCCAATCACTTGATTTTCAGGTCCAGACTCGATAAATTACAGACCGAGTGCGGCGTTAAACAACAACAAACAACAAACAAAACCTTTGAATACAGCCTGTCACGATTTGTCCATCGTGTACTCAGGCGGGTCATGGAATTTTTTGTGATAAGAATGAAACATCATGGTGGTATAGAGTAACTGATAACCACTTACATGTCTACCTTTGTCCGTGCAGTAGTGTGAGCATACATCTGTGATTCAGGGCTCAACACAAAAAAACAAGCAAAGAAAAACGACATCAATGCACATTTGCCTCACACTGTAAATCAAAATTTCATCCCCGAGGCAATGAATCATTGCAGTTAAATATTCTGCACGTCCGGTGCTCCTGACAAGATAAACATCTGATGATGACATAACACAGTCGTTTGTGTCTTTTTTCTTTGATTTTAGACTAAACGATTACTTGTTCAAAACATGATTAATGGTGATCTGTCGAAACAATGAGCGGCGGCGCCTTCTCCAGTGACGTATGCTGTCCATGCATTAAATTCCATGTTCATGTATGTTCTTATTCTATTGATGAATTATTGCAGCCACATCCCAGCGAGGACAAAGAAAATGACTTCCCATACTTTATCGTTATGGGGGAGAGAACACGGTTCTTCAATGTGACGAACGAACGCTTTTACTGCGGAGTGGGGCGGTGCTGTAGCCTTGTGATTAAAGAGCTCACTTGTCACGCCAAAGACCCGTTTCAACTGCCTCCATTGGTACAATGTGTGAAGCCCATCGTGTGTGAATTTGCTGGAATATTGATAAAAGCGGCGTATATCCACACTCAAACACTAACTCTGAATGAAAGGACTGGATAGCCTGTTAGCTCATCACGCCAAATAGCCGGGTTCGTTTCCTCATATGGATGCGTTTTCTATATTCTCCCTACCAGCATTTCGAAAAGTATTATTTAAATATTAATAGAAGCGGCATAAAACCATACTCAAACAAATGTTGAATTAAAGGAGAGCATTTTAGGTATAGCAAAAATATGATCGATGTAATTTAGTGTATAAATGTACACACGCAGTTAAAAGTCGAATGACAGGCACTGAGGACAACTGTAGCATATCTGGCTATGTCCTGCTGCGGACATTTTCAGCAACCACAATAACAATATGGCATCATGTGGCCTTCCACAATGCCTCTGAAGTGAATCTTGTCACATGCACAACAAAACAATTACTACAGCAGACATTTTGGTAAACCATAAAGTACGACTACAATGGGTTGTCGATCGTTCTCAGTGAACATTTTAGAGGAAATAATGTCTGGTGTTTTAGCAATCCAAGTCATAGCTCACTTTGCGTTTTGATATTAGGCCAGGCTAGTTTGTGTACTCGAAAAATATCCAAATATATATGTGGCGCAAGTGAGAATGTCAAGTTGCCAGCCATACATTTCTTTCAAAAGTATGAATCAATTACGTTCTATAAAAAACTCAATTGTAATTATTATGATTGGATGTCAAATACATTTTGCGAACATGTGTTCAAATGTTCTTGGACACCATGTGCATAAAACGTAAGATTATTTGCTCAAAAGTTTAATGATTGTTCATGCATCGTTTCTAGTGTCTCCTGAGAATGATCTTTACCTAAAGAAATACCAATTGTTTGGCAAGAAGCAACATGGCACAGAGTGCATAACGGTTACTAGGCGCAAGTCCTAAGTCGATCGTTTCAATTGGTCATTACACCCTCTGCACTCCGATGAAGTTATCACGAGTTGATTTGTAAAGAGTATTTTTCAGAGGTAAATTATAGGTTTGAAATCGGTTCAATGGGGCCGTGGTACTAATTGCAACGACAATGGGCAGATGTTGTACATCTATTGCGTTCTGATAAACCACAATGGACGGGTATTGTGGGTCCAGGGCGTTCTGATGCGACCACTAATAATTGGTGATCACGTCAGGTGCGAAAAGGTGTTTGTTGTTTAACGCCGCACTCAGCAATAGTCCAGCTACATGAAGGCGGTCTGTAAATTATCGAGTCTGGACCAGACAATCCAGTGACTGACCTCATGAGCATCGATACACGTATTTGGGATCGATGACATGGTTCAACCAAGTCAGCGAGCCTGACCACTCGATCCCTTTAGTCGCCTCTTACGACAAGCATAGTCACCTTTTACGGCAAGCATAGGTTGCTGAAGACTTATTCTAAGTGGTGCCAGGTGAGCACACAAAGCCAAGTTAAGTGTTCACCTGATCAAACACCTTAACATTTTATTCTTGTGCAACTTAAAAGAGGAATCGCATCGGATGTTATTGAGTCTCTGATACGCCCTCCACAAAGGCAAGTCTACCATAAACCGTTGTGGAACCGTTACTGAGGGTTTTAATGATCAAACAACTTTTGTGCAAGAGTCTTATGACGCTCTTTGAAATGTTAATAGAAAGAGCATGTTTGATGCAGACACCAAACGCTGGAGCTGCTGGAGCTTCTGGACCTTTGCTCGGCATGAAAGGAATGTTGACTATTGGAAAGTTGAAACCACACTACTTGTCATACAGCCATGTGTCTTTGATATAATCTTTATGCATGAAGCTAACTATGACACAGAGGAGGCGGTTTCCCCGTTGCCCTGTAGTTCTAGCTGGGTAAATCAGTGGATGGGAAATTGGTGCTTGCACATATTGAACGATATCAGATCATCTATATACATGTCAAGCATTTTCACGTTGTCTTCTCAGATATTTTTCATTTCTGACAAATTGTTTTCACAAACAAAAGGGAGCCTTTATTGACAATTATATGTGACGTGATATTCTAAAAGATGTTTTTTGATCCAGTGCAAAGGTCAGGGATTGTCGTATTATCCCTGCTCCAATATCCAAACCAATTTGTCAACATTTCAAATTTGGTTTCCTTATTTATGTATATTAAGTCTCGATCATACACGTGTAAGAGACTAATCTATGATGAACTGACGTTCAAAGGCCATTTTGATGTCAAGGTCACTAGCGAGAGTCACTAAGTGCTAAGTTAGTGACAAGACCCATGGTGGCAAAAGGGTCCAGGACATTTATCGCAATAGAATAGTGATAAAATACAATTATTGATAACAATCGATAATGGGCATAGCCAGGAAAAAGATGTTTTGCTATCCTGACTAACAAAATCTAATACATTATTATTTTATTATGGCTACCTTTATTACATATATTAGCTAAATAATACATTTAGAAGTAAACGTGTATCTGAAGCTTTCCTGTATTATAGTAATTCTAATATTTTAATATAGCTTTTCGGTGTTGTTATTGCTAGTGAATCTAAATCTCAGTCACCATTGAACTCTGTTCATGTGTATAGTCTTTAATATCACTAAATGCAAAGGATACCATTAATTGCCTTTGAGATACTGATCCCGAGATACTGCCAGGAACAGTGATTGAACAGGACTGAGTAACGTTTGTGGACCTGTGATAAATACATTTAAGATGATGCATCACAATACCACTATCGTATGAGATTTAGCACTATGGATAGTGACCATGCCCTAGATTATGGAAGCTGCAGAATGTTACCAGTCAGCTTGGTGGTTCCAAACATGTCTGCAGTGCAATGTGAACGGCTATTCAACAACTCGAACGAAGGCAATTGGATTTACTGGAAAACCTTTAGATTCTCTTCAGTACTCTCTAAAATGTTCAGAGATGAAACAATGACCTCAGTATTTTGTGTGACTATTTTGCACTGTTTGAGAACAAAACAGTGCTTGAAACAAATATTTTGGTCTTTGTAATGACAAATGTTTTGTGTTCAGATCTATTATTGCCGCTCATTACATCGCTCACTAGGACCCACGAGAGCTATTTAGCCTGTATGGTCAACACCTCAAGTTAATGTGTCGTATGACACAGGATTGAAACTGAACCGATCTTGCAATCGTGATATCGAAGAAATATCATAATTTATCACCAACGTGTCACTTGCTCAAGTGATCTGAAAATATTGTTCTCAGGTTTTAATTAAGCTTCAAAGAAACTGATCCGTGAAGATCTGGGGTAGAATTGGTCTTCAGCAACCCATGCTGGCCGTAAAAGGCGACTATGCTTGTCCTTAAAGGCGACTAACAGGATCGGGTGGTCAGGGTTGCTGATTCGGTTGATGCATGTCATCGTATCTCCATTGCATAAATCGATGCTCATGATATCAGTCACTGTATTGTCTGGTCCAGACTCGATTATTTACAGACCGCCGTCATATAGCTGGAATATTGCTGAGTGCGACGTAAAACAAACAAAGCATGCAAACGTATCCCAATTTCGTGGATCGATGGGCCTGATGTCAATCACTTGAATGTCAGGTCCAGACTCGATTAATTACAGACCGATCTCATACAGCTGGAATGTTGCTGAGAGCTACGTAAAACAAAGCATGTCAACGTATCCCAATTGCGTAAATCGATGGGCGTGATGCCAATCACTTGATTGTCAGGTCCAGACTCGATAAATTACAGACCGATGTCATACAGCTGGAATATTGCTGAGTGCGGCGTTAAACAACAACAAACAACAAACAAAACCTTTGAATACAGCATGTCACGATTTGTCCATCGTGTACTCAGGCGGGTCATGGAATTTTTTGTGATAAGAACGAAACATCATGGTGGTATAGAGTAACTGATAACCACTTACATGTCTACCTTTGTCCGTGCAGTAGTGTAAACATACATCTGTGATTCAGGGCTCAACACAAAAAACAAGCAAAGAAAAACGACATCAATGCACATTTGCCTCACATCGTAAATCGAAACTTCATCCCCGAGGCAATGAATCATTGCAGTTAAATATTCTGCACGTCCGGTGCTCCTGACAAGATAAACATCTGATGATGACATAACACAGTCGTTTGTGTCGTTTTTCTTTGATTTTAGACTAAACGATTACTTGTTCAAAACATGATTAATGGTGATCTGTCGAAACAATGAGCGGCGGCGCCTTCTCCAGTGACATACGCTGTCCATGCATTTAATTCCATGTTCATATATGTTCTAATTCTATTGATGAATTATTGCAGCCACATCCCAGCGAGGACAAAGAAAATGACTTCCCATACTTTATCGTTATGGTGGAGAGAACACGGTTCTTCAATGTGACGAACGAACGCTTTTACTGCGGAGTGGGGCGGTGCTGTAGCCTTGTGATTAAAGAGCTCACTTGTCACGCCAAAGACCCGTTTCAACTGCCTCCATTGGTACAATGTGTGAAGCCCATCGTGAGTGAATTTGCTGGAATATTGATAAAAGCGGCGTATACCCACACTCAAACACTAACTCTGAATGAAAGGACTGGATAGCCTGTTAGCTCATCACGCCAAATAGCCGGGTTCGTTTCCTCATATGGATGCGTTTTCTATATTCTCCCTACCAGCATTTCGAAAAGTATTATTTAAATATTAATAGAAGCGGCATAAAACCATACTCAAACAAATGTTGAATTAAAGGAGAGCATTTTAGGTATAGCAAAAATATGATCGATGTAATGTAGTGTATAAATGTACACACGCAGTTAAAAGTCGAATGACAGGCACTGAGGACAACTGTAGCATATCTGGCTATGTCCAGCTGCGGACATTTTCAGCAACCACAATAACAATATGGCATCATGTGGCCTTCCACAATGCCTCTGAAGTGAATCTTGTCACATGCACAACAAAACAATTACTACAGCAGACATTTTGGTAAACCATAAAGTACGACTACAATGGGTTGTCGATCGTTCTCAGTGAACATTTTAGAGGAAATAATGTCTGGTGTTTTAGCAATCCAAGTCATAGCTCACTTTGCGTTTTGATATTAGGCCAGGCTAGTTTGTGTACTCGAAAAATATCCAAATATATATGTGGCGCAAGTGAGAATGTCAAGTTGCCAGCCATACATTTCTTTCAAAAGTATGAATCAATTACGTTCTATAAAAAACTCAATTGTAATTATTATGATTGGATGTCAAATACATTTTGCGAACATGTATTCAAATGTTCTTGGACACGCTGTGCATAAAACGTAAGATTATTTGCTCAAAAGTTTAATGATTGTTCATGCAACGTTTCTAGTGTCTCCTGAGAATGATCTTTACCTAAAGAAATACCAATTGTTTGGCAAGAAGCAACATGGCACAGAGTGCATAACGGTTACTAGGCGCAAGTCCTAAGTCGATCGTTTCAAATAGTCATTACACCCTCTGCACTCCGATGAAGTTATCATGAGTTGATTTGTAAAGAGTATTTTTCAGAGGTAAATTATAGGTTTGAAATCGGTTCAATGGGGCCGTGGTACTAATTGCAACGACAATGGGCAGATGTTGTAAATCTATTGCGTTCTGATAAACCACAATGGACGGGTATTGTGGGTCCAGGGCGTTCTGATGCGACCACTGATAATTGGTGATCACGTCAGGTGCGAAAAGGTGAGCGTATCCCGCTCCATGGTTGCATCCGTCACAAACACACGCAAAGTCATGCATGCACCGGCACAAACACGGCACCCACGAATGAATATTTACAAAGTTTTCCATGGCTTCATCTGATGTATTATTATGTAGATATAACTTATTTGTTCACATGTTCTAAATATTTGGCTACAACTGTGAACTATTTTGAAATGTATTGTACACTGCGCTCTGCTATGTTAATGGCTTTCATGTCTGTTTGAAAGCGGGGGAAATCAGAAGTGAACACATCTATGTGGGTATGTACATGTATGTGTACTCGTGAATATCCGGGTAAGAATAGGTCTTCAGCAACCAATGCATGTCGTAAGAGGCGAGTAACGGGATATGGTGGTAAGGTTAGCTGACTAGGCTGATGCATGTCATCTTATCCCAATTGCGTAGATCGATACGCATGATATCAGTTATAGGATTGTCTGGTCCAGATTCGATTATTTACACAGACCGCCGTCATATAGCGGAAATATTTAGAGTGTGGCGTTTAACAACAAACAAACAAACAAAACATGCATATGCGTATGCACATTTCAACATGTGCAGACGCCGCAGAATAGGTCTTCAACAACCCATGCTTGTCGTAAAAGGCGATTATGCTCGTCGTAAGAGGCGACTTAAGGAATCGGGTTATCGCTGGACATCGGGCGGATGTTGTGCTCCCTCAACCGTTTGCGTACGGTTCGGCCACTAATTGGTCTCAATCAAGAAATTGTTTGTTTGGTTGTTGTTTAACCGCACTCAGCAATATTCCAGCTGTATGACGGCGGTCTGTAAATAATCGAGTATGGACCAGATAATCCAGTGACTGACGCCATGAGCATCGATCCACACAATTGGGATCGATGACAAGCATCAACCAACTCATCGAGTCTGACCACCCGAACCTCTTAGTCGCCTCTAAGGACAATCATATTCGCCTTTTATGACAATAATGGGTTGCTTAAGACCTATCCTATCCCCGTTCTTAACGGGTCTATGGGAAGGTTGGGTCGTAATAATTGTTGATAAGGTTACAATCTGGAATCCTTCTGTAAATAGTGATTTGTACAAAGTTTGAAAATTGTTCATACTTTGTCTCAACACGTCAGAAATTCAATTCAATACTAGGCGTTAAGGTTAAAGGCGAAAAATAGCTATTCGTGTTTGGTGAACATCAAAAGGTATGGTGCCAATCGTGGATATTGCAACGACACGCACACCATATAAACAAGGCAAAAACTTTGATCATAACAGACATATTTGACAGGTCATACAGAGACGACGGAATTGGTCTGAAGTTTCTTTTGTAACTTTGAAGACAATCAGGACGGATTTGGGAACAGTAGTAATGAGTTCAGCATAGGTATCTGTCAGTAAAGGTATAGATTGAAACAGAATTGTCAAATATTTGACATTGGATATTTTACAACCTTTTTGACTGAATGATCTGCATTATAGTTATCCGTACACTGTTATTTGATGTCCGTATGATTGATTATTAAGATGTGTAGGACATAATGAAACATCGAACACAGCATCTTTGCTTAGATCTGACATATTTCAAATGAGATTCACAATATAAAGTATGCGAGACGCTTTGCTTCTCATTAGTTTATAATTTATAATTAATGGCAGACAAGTTGCACAGTTTATAGGAACATAAGAAATGTACAATGTCAACGCCAGAGTGTAACAAGTCTCGATTATCTGCCCAAACAGATTCCACTAAAAGGCAAAATAGTGGATATTATATGAAAAGTGTGAGGCAATTCTCTTTTCAACACTTGTGTTGGTCGATAGGTCGATAGGTGATGGAGTAGAGGTACATGTACATTATACAAATTTTAAAGTCATGAATAACATTGATAACGTAACGGCCTGTCTAAGTGAATATGTTTGTCCTGCCTACGGTTTTATGTTATATTTGAAAGAAAGTGGTCTGTATAATAAATTTACATATATATGAATAATTAAATGCTTGTTTTTAAATTTGGTGTGATGTTTTTATCAACTAATTTATTGAAGCCTCTGTCCAGGGGGGTTGAAGTATCATAAAATTATTGTCCCCCCTGTGTGACACGTAATCCTATCATAATCGATGTAACTATCATCAACCAGTGTAGGCATCTCTTTCGAAATAGTTGTCATGGAGAAACTATGATCGTTCCCAAAGTTTTAGATGTATGAAATGGAAGAAAAGATGCCAGAAGAGTGAGTTAGTATCATGCAGCATCATGCTGGGTAACGACAGATCCAACTGGTCCACCCCTCCGCTGCATGGTTATCTTGAAGGAATTAGATAATTAGAAGTATAATTCACCAAGAATAATGACAGATAAAATTCAGTTATGTTCCCCTGAAGATGAAAATCATGCTGTGACCAGGTCTTTCGCAATGTCACATTTGGAGGTAGGACATTTAGGCAACTAGTAGGCATCCCCGTGGGCACCAAGTGTGCTCCCCTTCTTGCTGACCTGCTTCTCCATGCATACAAAACGTAATGTTTGCTCGGATTTGCTGAGCCAAACCAAGGGAATTTGGCTAATTCCGTTCCACTGGTTTACCAACGGGAACAAGAGACAAGCGAATCCGCCTCATCTCTTTTATATTTAGATCTATGTATACAGATTTGAAGGGACACAAAAATCTCCACAAGACTCTATGACAAGAGGGATGATTTATACTTTCCAATCGTCAACCTTTAATCCTTAATGTCGAGCAACATTCCAGAAGCTCCAGTTCTCGGTGTCTACATTTCACTTTTCATCTTTTGAGATGCACTCGAGCATGCTCTTTCTGCCACGATTTCAAAGTGCGTCATACAACCCTTTCTCGGAAGGTTGTTTGATCAAGGTTACAATATGCAAGGCCTCAGTAAAGCTTTCAGAAAGTTTTATGGTAGACATGTGAAGGGCATTACCATGTTTGACGCATCACTGACAAAAATGATGTCCGATGCAAATCCCTATTTTGGCGTGTACCATTGTGTTCCAGGGTTTTTTTTCAGGTGAACAATTGACTTGCCTTTGCATGTGTATGTAACGGGTGCCACAGGCGGGGCAGGATACGCTCACCTTTTCGCGAACACCAGGTAACGTCACTATGTGAATGTGATTCATAAACACGTGCTCATGATACAGTCGGAATCGTTTTGGCAGAGATTTCGTATGGATATCGAAAGGAGTTTATCGTGTTTACTTATTATAATACTAATTTGTAACCTACGGCTGTTTCAATGAGAGGTTTTTTTTATTGTGATTTGACATCCTATGATTGACCAATAGGATTGAGTAATTTCAAAATTCATGGTGGAATTTTGTTTAACCGTAAATATCGCTTACGCAGTTTCTACGGCTTGCTGAACATCAACGTCGACGCGCTGTGGGTATGCTGCAAACAGGAATGTCGCAAAACGAGGTTGTCAGACGCTTAGAAATCGTCCACGTGTGAAGTCACGTCAACAAGACAACCATATTGGATTGGGGAATCGACTCCATACTGAATTGATAGCATACTGCCACATTAAAAGCTCGGACAATTCCTGGGTTGAGACAGTGGCTGAACCGTACGCAATCAGTTGAGGGCGTACAACATCCAGTGATACGACCAATTGTGCTTCCGCGTCACCGTCAGGTACGAACAGCTCGGTGAAGACAGCATCTGAGGTTCAGAAGACAAGCCGAGGACAGTATACTGTTCACGGGTGAGTCTGAATCCCATGTGAACAGCTCTGATGGTCGTGCAAGGGTCTACAGTTGTCCAGTGAAGTTTGCGTTACTCAACGTCGACAGTTTGGGGATGGAAGTGACGACACAATTCATCATTGTTAACGGCAGTTTGAATGGTGTACGCAACCCGGAGGACATTGGTCGAGATCATGTCCTACATTTTTGTGCAACTGCAGGGACGTAACGTCACGTCGCCTATATTAAAGCCAATGGCGGTCACGCCCGACAGTGATTTTGTTAGTTTTTTAGTTGTTACATCACCCCCCTTTTAGGGCATATCGCACTGTCTAGGTATGTTTTGTCAATGAATTTGTTATGATAGCACACTGATAAGACGACTGACCAAATGACGTTGGCAACATTTACACCACTTTGTAAGAAGCACTGTAACTATTTTCCTGTTGGCATACATCAACAAATGGTATTCTACATATTGACGTTCGCCATGTAATGAGTGCTTTTAGACAGAAAGGGTTGTTTGAATTATTTTCATGATGTATTTTAGAGTAGGGGCGTCACATGTATACAACAATCTCTTCTGCCACATTGTGAGAAATATATTACTAACGCCAAGGTTTTAGGATCTTAATTAAAGAGTAATATACTCAGATCACGTAATCAAGGGACACGTTGGTGGTTAATTATGATATTTCTTCGACGAGACGATAGCAACATGGATGTTAATAGAAATATTTTCAGTTGCAATCATTACATCATTTGTTGTATGAAAAGTTAACTTGGGGTGTTGACGATACTGGCTAAATACGTCTTTGGGTAAATCTCCTACCGAAGTGGTATTGTAACGCGTTACCTGAAAATGAATATGTCACAGATATAAGTTACTCAATTCTGTTCAATCACAGTTCCTGTCAGCAATATCTCAACAACAATAAACACTATTCTATGTATTTAATGATATAATTGAAGAATATACCCATGGATAAGTGCAATGATGACTGAAATGTAGATTCATTAGCCATAACTATACTAAAAAATCTATATTTAACCACTTATTAGAATATTACTTAGTTATAGATTTACTTCACGTTTACTTCTTAATATATTATTTAGTTAAAATGTACATCAAACGTGACAAATGTAAATTGAGGAGCAAACGACACCATAACCCTCGGTTAATTTTATTACATGTTTGATTTATTTAAAAATGTCTTAGGCGATATTAATCCAAAACATGAACTGTACGGGCGCTTAGTCAGCAATCTAAAAGCACTTCTACATTTATTTTATTAAAACAATAATTTGATTAAAACTTTTGAAAAAAATATATAATAATATCGCATAATACGCAACTGCTGATGAATATCTTCGACAACTTACATGTACATTTGAAAATAAATAAGTTGGCTTTTTTCGCCTCAAATTTACAACATTTCAAACATGGTAGGGGTCGTGTGGTTGCAAACTAATTTCTTACCCAAGTCTTCATTGAACAAATTTAGTTTTACACAAATTACCCAGCTACGGAATACATTTTTAAACTGTTGCACGAATGCGTGATGGTTATAAAAAATAGCCCTAAATCAAATTTATCATCAGTTCTTTCAATTTCCAATTACATAAAAAAGCTCGGAATACTTTCTTTTGACCCTCAGTTTACTAGATTTGATTAGTCGTGGTAGAAAAACGTCATTTTTTCTGACGTTCGGGACCTTAACACCAACATCAAATCAAAATAACGTCAGTTCGGCACAGACCAGTCACTTCTGATCGATCTCGCCCCAATGTAGCTTTAGAAATACAGATGTTGACAAACCAAATTTGACGAGTCTTTTAAATGATATGTGTGTGAAAAACATATTCTCATGACTATTACGGGTGGACTAGACACGGTCAAAGACCACTTTCTTTCTTTCTTAAATCACTTTTCGTCATGTATGTTATCAATTTTACTGTTAATGATTACTCATGACATAGAAACAGCTTTACAATATCAACGTAAAAGACTGAATATGGACAGGAGTGGCACTAATGGCCACTCTCGATCGTAAAAATATAAAAAGAACAGTTTTATTTGATTACATATCAATTTATAGCGCCGTGTCACTCCAACCCGATTCAGAACAAGGTTTTGGAGGCAAATGGGACCACGGCGGTGGAGGTACAATGCACTGAATAATCGAGGAAGGACAATACAACATTCGCTTACTGCTGCACTTGATCGAAAAACATCTTTTAGAATATCATGTCACTTAAAAATGTCAATAAAGGCTCCTTTGTTCAGGACAGTTTGTCAGAAAGGAATGGAAATATCTGAGAAATGGGATGCTGGACTTCATGTATAACATGATCTGATATCGTTCAAAATGTGCCAAGTAGCCAATTCCTTCCACTGATTTACCCAACTAGGACTTAAGGGTATCGGTGAAAGCGGCTGATCTGTTTCATATTTAGATCTATGATTAAAGATTCAGAGTGACAAATCACTTTCTACAAGACTGTATGACTTCTACAAGAGCGGTGACTTCAACGTTAAAATAGTCAACATCCCCGTCATGTCGAGGAATATTACAGCAGCTCCATCCTTTGGTGTCTACATTTCGCAACGTTTCAGGTACAAACAACATGCTTTTACTACTAAGATTTCAAAGAACTTTTGCGACTCTTGCTCAAAAGTTGTTTGATTATAGCTTCCACTGGTAAATCTTTATGGTAGACTTGTGGAGGATGCTTTAAAATCTAACGCATCAGTGACCACAATTAATGCCCAATTCAATTCCTATTTATACCAGTGTACCATATCTTTCCGTGTTTGTTCAGGTGAACTTAACCTGCCTTTGCGTGTGTTTGTGATAGGTGCCACCAGCGGGGCAGGATGAGCTTACCTTTTCGTGAAAGCCTGGTATCATCAGTATTTCATCATGATTCATAAACACATGCTTATGACATAGTGGGCATCGTACAAGGACTATATTTTTACATATTTCTGTTGAATATGAAATTCTTGTTGATTATATTTGGACGACCTTACCACGTATGACCCCTTAATATGAAAGTATCGATGGCAAGGACAAGAAAGCAAAAATGATTCTCTCACCGTTTCTCCATCATTCTCACAAGCTGTGCAACTGGAATTTCCAAAGTAAAGTCGATAAAAGTATCTTCCCGATGACATATATAGTTCCTGGTGTACTTCATGTAATTATTTCATTACTTATAAATCAAATAAAAACGTGTCAATGAAAACTAGTCTCGGTGGTTTTGATCAAGAATATATACATGAAAAGTGTATTTGTTTCATTTCCTACTAATAAACATGAGCCAATGTTAATATATGAGATTAAACGTATTATTATACTTACCTGACAGAATTCATTACTCATGTTGCCAAAACCTTCTTCATATTCTTTAATGTTAAGAAAAACGTTTTCGGAGCCATTCTGTCATCTCCGTATGACCAGTCAAATCTGTTATGTTACGCTGAAAGTTTTTGGAATGTTTATAGGTGTGCGTGGACGGATGGCCCAGTCGTCTAAGGCGCCGCGATTCGCTGTGCAGAGTTGCATCCCTTGGGCACGCCAGAAACCTATGATTGTGGGTTCGAATCCCGGTTCACCTCAATTATGTTTCTAGGTTTGTCAGCACCATACCCGTGCTCGTGTGTTTCACCGAAGTGGTAAACGTCTTAGACCTGGATCACTTCGGGCTTTCCTCCCACATTAAGCTGACACGCCGTGATATAACTGGAATACTGATAAAAGCGGCGTTAAACCCAACTCACTCACTAACTCTTACCCTCAGATGTGCATGTTGCAGATGATATCTTGCACTATGTACATACAATCCATCCACCACCATCAGTAGTCGTATCAGAGTATACCTTGAAGGGTTGCTGCATAGCAGGGTTGAAGATATAAACACCACTGGCAGCTGGTAGATGTTCCAAGTTTATCTGGCCATAATCTATAGTGTAAAATATATATTGTGGTAACCAAACAGTCATATATTCTGTCTGTAACAATTTTCAGCTTCAATGACATACCTACCATATCATAATAATTTAGGTAAATCGTGAAGGAATTCCATTGGGTGTTGTGAACGCAGATTCCTAGATTCATCCCAAGTTTCAGGTTATTGGCAAGTCGGGATAACAGGTGTTCTTGTTAGAGGTGAGGTGAAATGGGGTTTAACGTCGCGTCCAAGATTATTGCACTTATATAGCGACGTGCATGTACGTGTGTGTGATTGTGTGGCTGCTTGTACTAGTCCGGATTGATGCCGATTTATAGTGCTAGCACACTGAGATACCATGCCGCAGTTTAACATGAATACCCCACTCAGACACAGTATACTGACTCCGAGCCGACCAGTCCTTGTTTTAGCCCCTTAATGCCGAGCGCCAGACAGGGTAACAACAAGTACCATCTTTTAACGTCTTTTGGCATGACGCGGCCGGGGATCGAACCCCGGACCTTCCGCTCTCCGGGCGGACGCTCTACCACTAGACCACGGAGGCGGTCTGTTCTTGTTAGAGACCCTGGAGTACTGGGCGTGGCACAGCGTGTACCGGTATTCTTCTGGGGTAAGTCTGTCCCAGTGGCAGTATCCGCGGTGACATGTATGGCAGAAATAGTGTTCAAATAGTGGAATTCAACAATTTTCTCACTTACATTGACATGCCTTCCACTATATTACAGAGGTTGCCTGCACAAATTGTGGGACCTGCACATCAGTGGAATAGGTCAGGTAAACTGCTCATTATGAATAAAATATAAATATTTAATTTTAATACTGTGATTGGATTAATGTGAGGATTCTCCTGTAAAGCTGACAGAGGACATTTTGTTTAGATATAAATCTACTGATGCTTGAGAGGAGGGGGTGTCGCATTCATATTGAGTCGCATTTTTTTCTAGGGGCCAGCTGTCGCATTCTTTTGGAGACGCATTAATTTCACGTTTTACAGTATATACCGCGATTGTCAGGTAAGTCAGTTTTATCTCAAATGCGCAAGGTTATATTTAAAATTTGTTTTGTAATATATGATCGATGTATTAAAAGTTCAGGTTTTGTATGAACCTTCAGAGAATGAGGGCAAAGCTGTAGTAACGGTCGATGCTATCAACTTTTGATGGCTCATGCTACATTCTTCCATGAATTTGGAAAATGTTCGATTGATTGGTGATCAAGAGTTTCAAATCACAGTAACCACATCTGATTGTAAAAGCTGGTTTTACACCCCCATGACCTCGGAAGCTGATGTTAAGACAAGAGTACTCTCTTCTCAATCATTGTATGGATTCTGAAATCATGATCTATACAATTATACATTACTAAATGCAGATTTATGGACTCTTGTGTCCATGGAGAGCGTTTTATCGGTTTTATTTACATTGTTTTTGTTTCTCTGGGTATTGAAATAGTATGTGCTTAATGTTTGTTTGTTTGTATGTTTGTTGTTTAACGCCGCACTCAGCAATATTCCAGCTATATGACGGCGGTTTACAGAGTCTGGAGAAGACAATCCAGTGATTGACATCATGAGCAACGATCCACACAATTTGGATACGATGACATGCAGCAACCAGAGAGCCTGACCACCCGATCCCGTTTGTCGCCTCTTACGACAAGCATAGTCGCCTTTGACGGCAAGCTTTGGTTGCTGAAGACCTATTCTGTCCCGGCCGCCATATACCTGGAATATTGCTTAGTGCGGCGTTAAACAACATACAAACAAACAAAACCATTGAAGACAGGGGAACCAATATCTCTGTCATCCATCTATACATTCACATAGATGAGGATTTTCATGCCAACAGAAAAAACAGTACCGTTAAAGCTACTAAACTGTTACTGTAACATCATTTAAGCTGAAGATCAGAGGACGGATATAGTACTTATTGTTATTTAATAACCCCTGGATATCATGCAGCGGAATTTCACTCATGGCTGTTTCTCAACAAATACAATAGCATGCATAATAGCTTGAAGGCACGACACCTCTAGATTCTAAAGTATGTTCGATGGGATATCTAGAAGGTTATCCCTTTTTCACAGCGAGTTCCTTTCCTGTATTGCTCTCCAATTACGCCAACTGCATTAGTAAAAAGGTTTTATAGTTGAATGAAGTATTTCTTAACAGTGTCTCGTGTCAGATTAACGCCAACTGCATGACAAAAGAATATTTGGAGCCAATGAAACCAATGTAACCGTTAACTTAAACTGATTAACAAGCCAACCAACAGATAGAAATACGCTGGTTTCCATGTCCCGTATCTCGTTCCAAACGCACGACCGTGACTGATCTCGTTAACCATTCGTCTTAGGATTTGACACTAGCAATTCCTACATCCACATGTGCCATTGAAAAAGACAATTGAAGGTTTATTCGAGGTTGTGTTCATTTTGGTGTGTTGGTGACGGTAGTTCGTTTGAAAAGGGAATATTTCGAAACAGATCTATACATTTTGACTTTTACTGCAACCCCGGTCAAAGTTTCCCAGCGTTTCCTTTGAAATGGCTGATGGTTGATCCATAATGGCCGGTTTTAACCATCAGCTCATCCAAACAACTTGAAGGCAGCAACCAGGAGCATACATAGGTGATTATTTCCATCATGATTCGATTATAACCTGCTGTGGCACCCAATCTCTCTGGCCCACATTTGTTAATAACATCGATTTAGAAAGTTTATAGTTGCAAGGTGGAAACGTAAAAGAAAGATAATAATAAATAAGCTACAAAAAAACATTTCCACAATCATACGAAATGTGTACTAAAAACAGAGTCCATTGCGCGAAACCATCATTCAGATATGATCTTGAATCGCTATCAAATACCAGGTGTTCAAGAAGCACTACTATGTAATCATTGTGATGTTTGTTCATCCGGCCGACTAGTCACAGTAAATAAATTTGCTCCGTTGACTTAAACTTTTGTGGATATACCTCTATGACATTATGAGGGGCGGTCGGGTAGCCTAGTGGTTAAAGCGTTCGCTAGTCACGCCGACGACCCGGGTTCGATTCCCGACATGGGTACAATGTGTGAAGCACATTCTGGTGTCCCCCGCCGTGATATTGCAGGAATATTGCTAAAAGCGGCGTAAAACCATACTCACTCACTCACTCACTATGACATTATGTAAAGCCCACAACAAAAGAGTTCCTGACTAGCAATGCAGCCATATCGAGCGATAAATCAATACGGATATTTCAAATTGATGGAGCATACATATATCATATTGCAAATATTCAAACTGTATTCTCACAATGAAATCAAAGTGTCTTTAATTGTATAAGCATTTGTGAGAGCCGCAGTGCATGTTTACTCATGTACTTAATCCACAAACATATCAATATTTAATGTATGCTGTATAATAATGGACCGCCTCCGTGGTTTAGTGGATAGAGCACCTGCTCGAAGAGCGGTAGGTAGTGAGTTCGATCAAAAGACATCGGCATTAAAGGATTGGTCGGCTCGGAGTATCTGGGTAGGGTATTCATGTTAAACTCCGGCATTGTATCTCAATGGGTTAGGACTATAAAGAAGGCATTATTCCGGACAAGTACATGCAGACACACACACGCACGCACACACGCACACACACGCACGCACGCACAAACACATTATGTAAGTGCGACCCCATTTTACCTCACCTCACATAACTGACGCAAAGAGCGGAGTGAGGCCGATTTTCATTCAATCCCTGCAGTTCATAGGCCAGCATTACAGACATGGTTTTCACATCACATGATAGGAAAACTTCTGAACTTCTGTATTTACACATTTCTACAATCACATATAAACAGACATTCTGCTGACACATTTCAAATTAATTTGAGTAGTTGTAAATGTCAGTATCACTTCAACTATATAAGTTCAACAATCTGCAACGCGACGTTAACCCCCATTTCACCCCGGCTCACCTGTATATAATAGAGCAAACACTGATGTTCAGACAAATTCAGTTTTACAATTTGTTTTTACACAATGTCTCCAGCATAATAAAAGCATATTACACGAGCTTACTTCTGTTTGTTTCATCTTTGGTTGCGTGTCCCACGTAAATGTGATCGAGTAACGAACAAATGACTAATCAACTCCTGATGTGCTCACTGGGAAAATAAAAGAAATATGTGCACATTTATGGGAATATATCAAAACATGTGCACACATGGAAAATGTCAGAAATATGTGCACACATGGAAAATATGTGCACCGATATGCTTTACCCTCCCGGTAATAAATAATTATAATAATTTTGTTTTATCAATGCCTGTTTCTTACCCAACCAGAATTCAGTTTCCAAATCCCCAAATCCTTTACGATAGTAACGACGTAACTTCATGTAAGGAAATCTAAGTCCTGCTATTTTGCCTTTCTCTGTACCACTTAAAATTATGAATGCAGCATTACTGTGTTAACGGCATCATTAATATTTCGTTTGCTGTTGATGCATCGTCTATCTGTTTATGCCTACCTACCATACAGCCACCCCTACCTGATGTCATGTCACAGTAAGCTTTCAAAGGCCCTTTCTTATCTCAAGGATTAATCATGCAGACACCACCCTTGGCTTCTGTAAACAGTTCATGCAGAGAGGAACAATCTGAATGCACATGGATAGGTTTGAACGTAATTTTGAAATACTAAATCTTTCATTAGTCGTTTTGAGCGCAAATATACTGACCGCAAAAGAAACGTCACTTCAGGAAAATAATTCATGAAAGTTTCACATTGTAATATCAATGACTTTTTTTTTAGGTTTCTCGTTTTTCGTTAGTCTGTATTCAAATTAATGTTAACGGTCAAAACTTGACAAATATGGATATATCGGGTCGACAAAACGCAGCTTTATAAACACCCATTGTGCATACGTGGATCCAACATTCTTGTATCGGTGATAGCACCATGACAAGATGTATGAAGAATATGAAAAAATGCTTTATGACGACTGCATGCTCGCCAGGCTGCACGAATTGTTGCCAATGCTTTAAATGTCCTCGCGAGAACCATCTACAGATTACAAGCAACCAGGTCACCAGGAGCATCCTCTTGTAATACATAGTTATTACATTTTGAAATACATAGTTTTTTCTTGGCAGTCTTGTCTTGTACTGAAAATGTCCAGAAAATAACAGCAAAAACTTTATGCATAAATATATAACGTCAACGCAAGAGAATAACTACCGTGGATGATGGTATTATTATCAACAGAAACAGATACCATTGGGCGTAAAAGGCAAAATAGCTGTGAAAATGATATGAAGAGATTAATAAATCTCCTTGATATACTCCCCAAAGCTTGTAGCAACTCAAGGGACCCTTACAATCTTGTATCATGACATACGATGACCGATACTGTGTGAAATATTGGATATTTTTATTTCTGTTTGCAATAGCTTCTTTATCACATGCGGCAATCGAAAATGTCAGCTCTTTCAGGTCACAAGCAGAGACACACGTCACATGTAACAAGAAGAGCCAAATGTTATATTTATTAAATATGTATTTTATCACTGATTATAGCCTAAATAGCAATCATTCATTGACGAAGACCAAAAGTTATTCCGACAAAATGTTTGGAGATAGGAGATATTGCTTTATCTTGCCTTAGCGATAACTCTCGTGGAAGCCACTTTTAGATGATGAATATAGTATTTTATCTTGAAATGTATAATAAAATTCCCACCTGACGTTTCCTGCCACTCATTTCATGGGAGTTAGATCACCTGTCAAGTGAGAGAGGTGAAGTGTTTGAGAAAAGCACACGCTTTTATTAAAACCGAATGGTTGATACCCCATCTTCGACATCGTTAGTGTTTGCGATTAATGAGATAGTGTTTTCAGACTTCTACTCACGTTATTTTCATGAGGCTTTCTAGACAGAAGGTCAGCACATACATTAATTTCATGATTTACAGTATTCTGATTAAAACGTCCATTTGGATTGCACTAGTTTTGTGACAAATGGGGAATAACTTTAGGGTTTAGACACCACGAATATAACATGAGAATAACACACTCAGATCTCATGATCAAGTCACGCTGTATTTGGTCAGTTAGGATATCCCTATGACAAATTAGTAACAAATTACTATGACACAAAGTAACGCGAGGAGTTGATGCTGCTGGTGAAAAGCCGCAACGGTTGTTGATCTTCGTCAGTAATGCAAAGATCAGCATTCATGAATCGAAACAAACCAGTTGTCATTATGAACAGCTGTACATTTATTTTCTGTTCACTTGAATCCTTACACATGTAGACACACAAGAGTTACATTTATGCACAAAACTAAGTCTTAGTTTAATCTCTCAATTGTTGGTAAGTAATAAAGATCATGACTCGTTTTTCCAAGGATGCAGTCCCATAGCCTTCTTTGGGTGTTGTATTGCCCGTTCACATTAACCGCCGGACAAGAATGGAACCAACAGAGTGGTAATGAACTGCAGTTTCCATGAGTGAGATCCTGGTCATTATCCATAAGGTGAGGTGAGGTGAGGTGAAATGGGGTTTAACGTCTCGTCCAAGATTATTGCACTTATATAGCGACGTGCATGCACGTGTATGTATGTGTGTGGCTGCTTGTACTAGTCCGGACTGATGCCGATTTATAGTGCTAGCTCACTGAGAAAACATGCCGCAGTTTAACATGAATACCCCACTCAGACACAGTATACTGACTCCGAGCCGACCAGCCCTTGTTTTAGCCCCTTAATGCCGAGCGCCAGACAGGGTAACAACAAGTACCATCTTTTAACGTCTTTTGGTACGCGGTCGGGGATCGAACCCCGGACCTTCCGCTCTCCGGGCGGACGCTCTACCATTAGACCACGGAGGCGGTCCTTATCCATAAGGGTAAACTGAGGTATGTTAAGGTGTTACCTGAAATAAATAAAACAGCGACACAAAAATGTCCATAATCATAAGAAATCTTCTACAAAAAGAGTTCATTGTACGATTCTGACTACAACATAAGTATGTGTTTATGAATCACTATGAAATAATGATAACACAGGTGTTCGCGTCCTACCGGTGGCGCCCGTTACAAATACATGCAAAGGCAAGTCAATTGTTCAACAGATAAAGTACGGGCCCATATGACACAAGCCAAAATAGTGAATTATTTCATTGGACATCTACGTATTTCGTCCCTGATGCGTCAAATTTGGACATGTCCTCCTAGTGTTTGCAATATACGTTTTGAAAACTTTACTGAGGCCTTGAATGTTTTAACCCTGATCAAATAACTTTTGAGCAAGGGTTGTATGGCGGTGGGATAAATGGTTCTCAGACTGTTGCTCTCCTCACGTAGCCCTTTATATTACTGGTATCAGAGTGTCCTATTCAAACGAAAGCCGGATTAATTACAGGGAGTATAAAATATATTGTGCACATTATCAATTCCAAGACTGTTAAGATTTCCTGGCGTAGATCGCCAGTACCTCAACCTTGACGTAAGAGCTGCGAAGGAAGTGGCCAGGCTGATGATTTGTGTGTCATTGTACCTGGGTCGTTGGTCGTGCTGGAACCACATGCATGCCTTGTTCATACTACACAACGTACAGGTCGCAGTTTTTATAGTGGGAGTGAGGCGGGAAAAACAACAAAAGCAATAATTCTAGGACATTATTGGAATCGAAACGTAACTTGAATCTTGATTTGGGATTTGGACTGTCACACAAACTGGAGAACTGGAATGTTAACTTTTATGTATTTAGATTTTAAGTCAATCAGCTGGTGATCAAGTTAAAAGTGTAATTTACAGAGACGTGCCTCTTAGGCAAATCAATAAAACAGGGTAAAATGTAGCGTACAGGCTCCACGAATGCAAATTGGAACACTATATCACACATTTTAAACCCGGTAAACAAGACCAAAACAACAACTCAATTGACGGTTCAGTTCTCTTGTTCTTGAAATAGGAACATACGATGTACTTTCTTTTACTTTTCGACAGTAAAATATTCATCATAATTGATATGAAAAACATAAATTCATGAGGTAAATGATACACTAATCGATTTTAAAGATTTGTGTTTTAAAAGAATGGCAAAAGCCTCAGGGCTTATCTCCCTTTGATAATGAAGCGATTGCTGCTGACTGTGAAAAAAGCATATTTATTGCATTGTCAGATTTTAGTAAGTTGTGTTAGTCTCGTTTGTTAAAAACAGTGTATTGATTGTATAGCCAAGGGACATCACTACCAGATTATTTTAATAGGGGTGGTCAGTTTGGTTTGTTGTTTAACGCCGCACTCAGCAATATTCCAGCTCTATGAAGGCGGTCTGTAAATAGTCGAGTCTGGACCAGACAATCCAGTGATTGACATCATTGGCATCGATCCACGCAGTTGGGATACGATGACATGCATCAATCATGGAATATATCAAGCTTTTTTGTTTTTGGCAAAACAATATTTGCCAAAATATATATCATGGCCATGGCAACACAAATTCAGAAACGCGTTCCTACGTCTTGACATGGTAAGACATATACATGTTGAGCGTCCACCGCAATATTCATCACTCACCACTGTATAGGCGGCCTCACTACAGACTGCACAAAAGCTGAACCAATCCAGAGACCCGAGTACACATTTTCCGAGCTTGTAACTAACAGCTTTTACTTACATAGATGCTTCTTTGGAAATTATTTTTAAGCTTTTTATTTAAGATTTGTCAAAGACCTGTCACTCTCTTCAGAGCACTGTGCCTGTAGCACAGAGTTCTGTGTTTGCGTCAGCCAGACAAATTACATTGGCAACTACACGATCAGGCACAGAGAGAAGGGTTGTTCAAAGAATCTTATAGTGTGAGCAGAAGAGAGGGAAAAGAGAGGTTGTTGTATGATAGAGAAAGGGCGGCCGGTGGAGAGGATGTCTGTGGTTGATTAGTCGACATGGTATAGGTCATTTGTCGTACGGTTCTTGAGGTTCGAATCCTATTACCTCCACGGTAGCCGTATTTTACAAAGCATGTTATGGTTATTACTAATTTTAGGCATCAATAGAGCATATATTTTTATGTTGTGATAACATTGTAATTAAAAGTGATGACTCCTTTCAGTGTTGCTGCTTTGACGTTACATAAATGGGACGTTTCGTCAAAACACGAGACAAAATGTCATTTGATGAAGAATTCGATATTTGATGGTTATTTACAGACATAAACTGAGGGGCACTTGTTAGCTCACCTGACTGAAAGTCAAGTGACCTATATCATGACCTGTGTGTCCGTCGAGCATCGCCCGTCGTTAACATGTTTGACGATGGTCCAATGATGACACACGATGGTACATTTGTAGTTAGTGCGGGGCTCAACATATATGTTCAGTTGTCTTTCTTCAGAGGGTTACACTGTACCACATGCACCTTTAGAGATTGTGATGGGTGTCAAAGTGCTGGGGACATTTTCCAGCGCCAAATTAACAATATGGCAGTCGGCTGTGGCTCGGGAGTGATTTTGGGTACATTCACGCCAAAACAATTTCTGGTCAAAACATGATCTAAGATAACATTGGTCCATTTTATATTGTTTCTATTGTTATTATATTGTAGATTGTTTGGCAAATTGTAGACCAACATGAATCATGCCCACTTTGTCTTTTAGTATTAGACCAAGGGAGTTTACGTGTTCGAAAAACAGTTTGTTTGTTTGTTGTTTAACGCCACACTCAGCAATATTTCAGCTCTAAGACGGCGGTCTGTAAAAAATCGAGTCTGGACCAGACAACCCAGTGTTTAATATCATGAGCATCGATCAACGAAATTGTTTGTTTGTTGTTTAACGCCGCACACAGCAATATTCCAGCATATGACGGCGGTCTGTAAACTAATCGAGTCTGGACCAGACAATCCAGTGATTGACATCATTAGCCTCGATCCACGCAATTGGGATCGATGACGTATCAACCAAGTCAGCGAGCCTGACCACCCGATCCCGTTAGTCGCCTCTTACGACAAGCATAGTCGCCTTTGACGGCAAGCAAGGGTTGCTGAAGACCTAAGGGGAAAAAAAGTAAATTTGTGCACGTTGTATGGAAAAGGGAGAAATCCATTAATAAGTTAGATTGTAAAGGTTTGACTGATTGAGATAATTCTAGTTACCTGAGCACTGCTACACCTGGTGTCACATCATCCGTAGCATAGCTAACCATGTCCAAACCAGCCAGAATTTGCTTTTCAAAACATCAACATCTGCAAAAACAGTTGTGATTCTTCAACCATACGTTCTGAAAGCTGAAACTAATGGAAATTACACAGCTCCAAATGTAATTAAATTTGATACAAGTGTAGATAGTATTGGATTTCAATATACTTGTTTCCCTGTTTTGCTATATTGTCAATGTTTACCTTGTTTGACCATGCATTTAAAATCTCTAAAAATGCATATTTGCCCCAGTCTGTAAACTTCTCTGAAAGTACCGGCCTGAAGGAGCTGACATTTGGACTGTACGTGTTTCTCCTGATGATCAAATCGTATTTGTTTCTATTCGTTAGATTGTTGTGTTATACCACAAATATGTGAAAATCAAAGGTGACAGAAACTTGTACAATGGCTGTTTATGACCACATCTCTATGTGAGCTACAGTGATGTGTCATTATATTAATATGTATTGTTTCTGACTACATCTTTTATTAAAAGTAACTTGGATCAAAGACTGTTCAAATATCAGTCACCCAAAACCTGCTGGTATCAGCCGTTTTAACATACTTTATTTTTAACAATGCATTTAATTTAGTGTTGTAATGAGTCCAAAACATGCCAATGTTGAAACATCATTCATCTGATACCACGTCTCTTCCTCCATTTTATGACAACTGATGCATTCCCGTGTCTTGAATCTTTCGTGCTCCGAAATTATCCAACAGATAACGTAGCCAACATCGCATGAGTAAATAAATAAATAAATGAGTCTTTCGCTCTCTCCCCACCCATTGAACAAATTTAGAAGATTATTCCGTTGAATGCAGACTTATTAATGTTTGTGTATGTAAATGATATAATGAGTATGTTCTTAGAATCCGTATCTTATCGTGCATTGTAATAAATCGCGGAGAAAGCTGCCTACTTTATTGCAAGCTGTGGTCGAAGCATCAGACGTATGTATTCATACTCCACCCTTATATAGTAGCAACAACGTCTGTTTTTCAACGTTAAATTCGATACCGTGCAACGATTAAGTGAGTAATAATTAGATTACTAGGCTCGTCACCCTTAGATACCAATTTTCTGTAAGTCGTGTATTGAGAAACCTATCCAACGGGGACTAGTTTGTATTCTATATTTACGTCATCAAGTTTGAATTTCTTAATAAGTATTAATAATAAGTACATGTTCATGTGTATGTAACGGCCATAAAATTTCCGAGTCCCGTGATGGGATTCGGACCACGGACCTTCTGATCAGAGGTCGGACGCCTTGTCCACATGACCAAAGAGGTTAACCCCCGTCAGCAAGCTGACAAGGTAAGGATGTCATCTGTGGGATGACTCCACGCCCTGCTACATACTCCCCCGTCAACAGAAGGCACGTCCCGGGCCGCATAGTAGGGTACTGAGGCTTATTTTGCTCAAATTTAATATGAACGTACTCAGCCCCACGTTGGGCGCCAATGTAACGGCCATAAAATTTCCGAGTCCCGTGATGGGATTCGAACCACGGACCTTCTGATCAGAGGTCGGACGCCTTGTCCACATGACCAAAGAGGTTAACCCCCGTCAGCAAGCTGACAAGGTAAGGATGTCATCTGTGGGATGACTCCACGCCCTGGTACATGTACATGGCGTGAACGTAACCGTAGGCGTGTGTGATTAACTGCAGTGTTTTTTTTCATCACGAATGTGGCTAAGGGGGGCTTATGACACTCGGCTTTCAGCTGATATTTCTCAAACGTTCATAAATGTGTTTTACAAAGTTTTCTAGAAGACATGTATACGAAATTTCAAAATTCCACTGTAAAAATAATATGTCTAATGCAATTCCCTATTTTGACTTAACAATATGTGCTTGTGTTATATTTTTTAAGTAAACGGTTGACTTGCCTTTACATGTGTTTGTATTGGGTGCTTCCGGTAGAGCAGGATACGCCGACCTTTTTTCTCGAACACATGGTATCACCACTATTTGATAGTGATACCATGCTCATGTTATTATACTCGGTATCGTGCAATCGTGCAATCAATTCTGCTTTTGGCATATATATTTTATGAATACTGAAAGGGTTTAGTTGCTTTTATTTATGACGATTGCAGTAAAGAAATTATATATATATATATATATATATATATATATATATATATATATATATTTCCTACGAATCAACAACGGTTATTTGCTCTTCATGTGTACAGTTTTCACAGTAAATCATAGCTTCCGTTTCCAATGCCCCTTCAAACAGTGGAAATTCCTTGAGAGAAGTAATATTGATGTGATCCTACAGAGGACAATAACTCCAACGCTACTCCCATGCGGATCAATAAACAATTTGACGTTTAATGATTTAGGGACGATTACCAATTGAAATGACCGACGTGATATGATAAAGGCAACTACATGTACATGCTTTGATGGATGGTCAGTATAGAAAACACAGACAATGGGTTTCCGAGCGGCAACATTCATGTACAATGTTGGAATTCGTTTACATTCAAGAAGGTTTGTCCCACTCAAAGAGAATTCTAATGTTACAGCACTCACAGAGAAAGTAATGAAACAATAAGTTACTCTGAGTTTAAGCTCATGGCAGATTGCTCTTTCACGATGATGTCTGTGTTATTAGCCATATTCTGCACCCAGGAAACACACCGCCAGACGTCTGAATGTCAAACTCTTCGTTACATATCTTTATTGGAAGCAGTTACGTATAACTGTACGACATATACATCATGTTATATTATTTATCCTTCTATCGTATGTTACTTTTAAGAGAAGAGTTTTGTGATTCCTGGGCGAACGTTAAATCAACAAAGGAATCACTTGCAAAATTGATCATATGACTTTATGCTTTCACGAAAACATGACAATGTCCTTTGATAAAAGCACACACAAAAAGTAATATAATAACCGAAATAAAGAAACTGTGCACGGAGAAAATATAGATATAAGGGCACACCGTCCATATATGAAAGAAAGGTTTGAACACAGCAATTATTGGAGACATTCAAACGCTCATGCACGTGCCATGCGATATGACGTCATTGATGGGGGCCTATGGACGTGCAATGTGTTATTGCACATGCATCCTGTGCAGCTGTACACAGCATGTGCAACTCAAAATTCGCTGTCACTTTAGAAAGCATGATCTGTGGTCATTCAAAAATTCAAAACTTCTCAGGCGCAGACACAAGCATATCACAAGCAAATCATGCCAAGATTGACAGCTGCACAGCGTCATGAAGCCATTGGAATGATCCGAGCGGAAATGAGGCAACAACAGGTGGCAACACATTTCCAATGCCATCGTAACACGATATCGGCATTGGTGAGGCGTTATCAGAACACAAATGACGTTGCCGACCACCCACGTTCAGGACGTCCCCGAGTAACGACGCCAAGACAGGACAGATGGATTCGAGTTACACATCTCCGACACAGGTTCCAAACGGCAGTAACGACGTCCCAGACAATTCCTGGACTGCGCCGTATCCATCCCAACACTGTCAGGAATCGTTTACGTCAGTACGGGATTCGACCACGACGCCCTGCCATACGTCCCATCCTGACACACCGTCATCGAGTCAACCGTCTAAGATGGTGTCGAAATCATGTTCGTCAACCTCGAATATGGTGGAGAAATGTTGTCTTTACAGATGAATCGAGGTTCAACATTTCCCACAGTGACGTGCGCCAACGTGTCTACCGGCGTTTGGGAGAACGTTATGCACGCAACTGTATTGTGGAGAGGAATCGTTTTGGAGGTGGCTCTGTGATGATTTGGGGTGGGATAACAGCACGGCACCGAACCCCTTTGGTGGTTGTTCAGGGCAATCTCCCCGGTGTTGGCTACAGAGATCAGATTCTGAGGCCTGTGGTCATTCCTTTCCTGCAACGTCATGGCCCGGGATTGACATTTCAACAGGACAACGCTCGTCCTCACACGGCTAGGGTCGCAATGGATTTCCTTCACCATAACAATGTCATGTTACTGCCATGGCCTGCAATTTCTCCAGATCTCTCCCCAATAGAGCATGTGTGGGATGAAATGCAGCGCCGTCTGCGTCGTCTTCCACATCCTCCAGATAACGTCCGTGACTTGGCACAGGATTTGAGGAGGATATGGCAGGCCATTCCCCAGGCCTTCCATGCCCATTTGGTGGACTCCATGCGTCGCCGATGCACTGCTGTGATTCACGCACAGGGTGGTCATACCCGTTATTGACTTTGTGACTTTGTCGTTTGACCCCCTACTCCATTTTGATCTTCTGACGTCATCGTAACAGATGTTGTTCAGGTCCCGTTGACATTTTCTTATGGTCCGATCATTCAGCTGCTACAGCGTCTGCATCATTTTGTTCTTGCTGTGTTGTATTTCAATCCGGATTATATTTTCTCCGTGCACAGTTTCTTTATGTGGCTAGTATATATTTTTTCTTTTAATATGTCACGATTTCTTATAAAAATCGGGATACGGCTATCGGAAATGACTACAATACCCCAAACAGGTTTTAAGTCTATACTCGTACATTCACCGTGTCTGTTGTGTCATCTGTGTTAGTAATTAATTAAAAGTTCCATAAAAGGGGTTATTGGAAACACCGTGGAAAATTAGAACCTAACTGAATCAATTTCTAATCATGACTCCTGTGCACATGAAAGGACGAATACACAAGCATGTCGACTGTAGCTATATAAGGACAGAGGACCACTATGGTATTTGGACATATGAATATGAAATATTAACTATTACATTTGCATCTCAGCTAATATCTCTCACATCATGAAATCAAGCAGGATTAGTTGACATGTGTCTAAAATGATTAATATACTTTTTAGTTCCCGCCGATCCCCGGAGGCTTTTACCGAGCTCCTGGTTTTACATTTTTAATAAAAAACGAGGCGTTTCTAAATTAACTTATGAACCGTCCAAATGCAAGAAATACCAGATAGAATAAAACGACATCGGGATACCTTATAGTGAAAAATATAGTAGACGATGACAGCGGGTGAGAAAAAGACCACGTGCAGCATGCAGACACATGAAGTCATGACATGTAAGATTGGACATCCGTACATCACCTGCAGATGCGGCTCAGCGGGAAAACAGTTGGTTACTAATACTAAACATGATAAACGAGGTTGAAGGTTCGATTCACATCATGGAACTTTCATGTAAACAATTTTGAGTTTTAAAATATCATTAGATGCATATCAAAAGGAAGTTTCTAAAATCTTCAGTGAAGTAACATTCTTCATTTAAGTAAGAAAGTCTAGGGCATTCACGCGGAATGCCCTGGGCATCGATAGTAGCAAGTCTACAAGCTTTACACTAGTTAAAGAAAAACAAAGAACAAAAGTATTACGTCACAGTATGTTTATTAGGAAAAGGAGAGATGCATTAACATACAACATGTTGGATGAATGTAAATATTTCTCGAAATATTTTCGCGTTTTATTTTGGTTGTTATATCACCAAAGGATTTATTTGTATTGTTATTCGCAACTAATCCCTCACACTAAGTGTCATATTGTGGACATTTTCAGAATTCCAAACACTATACAAAATATAGCCACAAGACTATATGACAAGAGGAATGGCGCCAACTTTCCAATAGTCAACGTTCCCTTTATGTCGAGCGTTACTCCAGCAGCACCAGCCTTTGGTGAGTACATTTAACAACTATCGAGGTACAATAAAGCATGCCATTTTAATACGGCCTTGGCTCAAACGTTGCTTGATCATGGGTACAGCTTTAGTAAAGCTTTCAAAATATGTTACAGGAGACATGAGAGGCACATTTTAACATTTGACTCACCAGTGACCAAAATGATGTCCAATGTAATTCCTAACTTTGACGTTTTGGAGACATTTTTCAATAATATGAACGATCGTTGTGCCGTTCTTTCATTAGACTGAGATGAACGCCCGGAGTGGTATCACGTGATTTTCAGATGAACAGCGGTGCCACCGATGGTGCAGGATACTCTCCAATCTTTGTGAACACTTGGTATCATCCCTTTTTGACAGTGATTCAAAAACACATCCATGCCTTTAGCAGAGATTTCTTATTATGGAAATGGATTTGAGGCTTTTATGTATACGTTTACACATTGTCTACCAAATGTAGGAATATTTAGTGAGCTTCAAATAGGTCTGCGCTCCTGCATTCCCATTATGAATCCACGTCTGAATATATACTCTTCAAAAAAAAAACTTGACATAGATGTAAAACCACTTTTTGCCAAATATCTGAAATAATTACATTAAATGAGAACCAAATAAGTCAAACAGAAAGATGATGTGTCTATAATTCGCGAAAACACATGCAAAGCACATAAACGTAGCGTTTGGTGATCAATTTTACAGCTTCATCCAAACGCAACCGCCTGTAAAAAACGTGCAGCACAGGATCCTGCATTTAGGCATGCAGGCCCCCGGGTATAAAAATCCACATCAACGGCTGTTCATACGGTCCTTATAACGGCAGTAGAGGCGGTGACAGAATGCCAAGACTGAATGCAGCTCAACGGAACAACGCCATTGGGAGATTACAAGCTGGAGCAACTCAGCAAGAAGTGGCCAGGCACTTTGGCGTATCCAGACAGACAATCTCCGCACTGTGGACCCGATACAACAACACCAACAGAGTTGACGACAGACCAAGGTCAGGAAGACCAAAGGTGACAACCCAAGCACAAGATCGATACATCCGGCTGCGACATCTCCGAGACAGCACTACCACAGCCACGTCTACAACCACACAGGTCCCTGGGGTACGCAGAATATCAGATCAAACGGTACGCAACAGACTGAGGGAGGCTGGAGTTTTTGCACGAAGACCTGTTCGACGTCATGTATTGACCCCACGTCATCTGGCGGACCGTCTGCTTTGGTGCCAACAGATGGTTAGATGGGCACGTGCAAGGTGGAGAAATGTACTGTTTACTGACGAGTCCCGTTTCCTACTCACACGTGCTGTTGGGCGCGCACGTGTCTACAGACGTCGGGGTGAACTTTACGCCCCCAACTGTGTGCAGCAGGTTGTCCCATATGGCGGCGGGATTTTCATGGTATGGGCCGGAAATCATCACGGTGGTAGGACGCCTCTCGTGCATGTGGCAGGTCCATTGACAGGTGTGCGTTACAGAGACTTGATCCTACAGCCTTACGTTCTTCCTCACGTCAACGTTAATGGCGGACAGTTCCAGCAGGACAACGCTCGACCGCATATTGCACGTGTTTGTAAGGACTTCTTACAGCACAACAACATCCAGACATTATCTTGGCCAGCCCGGTCACCAGATTTGTCCCCGAATGAGCATCTGTGGGATGAGTTGGATCGACGCGTTCGCAGAAGGAATCCACCGCCCCAAACACTTCCGGCGCTTCTTGATGCACTTCTACATGGATGGCAGCACATCCAACAGCGTGTTATTTACAACTTGATTGCATCTATGGGTCGTCGGTGTCAAGCGGTGATTGATGCACGAGGTGGGCACAACCGATACTGACATTTTCTGTACCCCTGTGACATTAACTGCATCGTGTACGTGTGTCTGTCTAGGTGACACGATAAATGTTTTGAACATTGTGTACATTGATCTTCAAACAGTGTTTCAATTCTGGTTTCTGTGTCCTATTTTGAAACAATCGCATTATATTACATTTTGAAAGTCAGTGTCAAGTTTCTTTTTTTGAAGAGTATATATTATTTTCCCCAGTGTATGGTGACATAAATTAATAAATTACCACTGAAAAATTGAACGCAATCGTGTAAACAGACATCCACCATTCGGGGCTCAGCCAATAGATCAACGGACGATCTTGGAAATATATCTAACTGTTAACATGTTAAGCGTTGAAATTGTCATGTAGAACATTCTATAACAAAGCACGAATCATGTAAAGCACGTCAACATCAAACTCAAGGTTATTGATAATCTCCAACAGAGGCGGAAATGTCACAATCAAATCTGAGACATTACCCATGAAGCATGATAGAGTGTTCTGTTTTACTTCCGGTACCACCACCATGATCAACGGTTGATGATGACATGTCACAGCTGGTTGTGAAATATGTCTGTTTTATCTGGGTGTCATTCCCTACATGGCCACAATGTACAAAGGCATTAGTTTGTGTTATACTCCATCCTTTGACTAATACTAAACGAGGAGTAAAACCGTCAACCATCACTGAAGGGATCGCGGTCAAGGATAGATTGAAGATGGTTATGTATAATGTGGACATGGCGTGAAAGGTCGAATGAGTGGCACAGATGATTACATTGTTCCTAAAGTACCTCTAGAGATTGGTTTGAGTGATACAAAGTGTCTTCTTGTGGATATTTTCAGCAACGTTATTAACAATAAGACAGTCAACTGTCTCAGACGTGATTCTTGGCACGTATTCGACATAACACTTGCTGACAGCTGACCTTTCGTTGACACAGCCTATTTTTTATCGTTTGTTTACCAAAGTTTATAACAACTTGAGTCATAGCTCTTTATCTTTTAGTATTAGACCAGGGAAGGAATGTATACTCAAAACTACTCATATTGTACACGTTGTATTGGAAAATTGAGAAATCAATTTATGTGTTAGATTGTAAGGGGGCCGACTGACACAGATAACATCAGTCAGCTGTGGGCAGCTACATCAAGATGCCACCAGATCCGTAGTCCAGCTAACCATGTCAAAACCAGCCATAAATTTCTTTTCAAAATATTAACATCGGCAAAAACAGGTGTAATAGATTAGATTGAACGTCAAATGAATTTGGCGACTTGATTTTGTCAAGTCTAAAAACGTAAGAATATTTGTTGAAATGTTTTATTTAGAGTACAGCTTAAGCATTCCTTTCGCCTGGTTTTAATACTTGACCTAGGGTGTTTTTCACCTGCAATAGAGTATCTGATCATGGATAACCAATTATTTGGCAAGACGGCCATGTCGAGAGTGTTGAATTTTCAATGCATCACAGCAGAGAGTATAATAATGATCATTTTTGATCATTTAAAGTAGTAATATTGCCGACGGCATTCCGATGAAGATTCTTATCTATAAAGAAATGTCACGTTGATAAATAATTAAAAGCAAATAAACAGAAGAAATATTTTTTTCTCGATTCTAGGGTGTGACGATAGAACGACTTCATCAGAAAGGTAATTGGCTTCTTTGTCAAACCATCTTCATTTAGTAAACGTGCAAAAGGCCCTACATCGTCAAATTATCTTCTACCTCTTACGTGTGGATAGGAATTAATTATTTAAAGTATATCTATTGCAGTTAAAATGCTCTTTTCTGTCAGCTTATGGTGTATAATGATATGAGTTTGATATATTTATTCCATATTGATGAAGAAACTATTTTTTTTATCAGAAAGGATGAGGTATGATATGGACAAAATTACATGTTCACTTGACTTTCAATCAGGTTAGCTAAAATAGATCTTATATCCTTCTTTCAAGAACATTTCAGACGGCATAAAATATTACGGATAAGGCGTGGCTTATATTGGATGTTCCTCTAAGACAATATCCATGCGAAACAGTCGCTCTTCTATGATGTCAAACATGTCATTTTCAGAGTGAAAATATCTTGTTGAAACTCTTGGATGTCTATCCGATTTTAAGCAAAAGTGATTTGTGTTTAGGTCAGAGAAAACAAAAGCGTTTAAATTTGTCGCACACTCACCTCAATGTAGACATACGCAGGGTTTCAGATCGGATCCTTTGCTGGAACATGTATTAATACCAAAGGTTGGTTGGATGGTTGGTTTGTTGTTTAACGCCGCACTCAGCAATATTCCAGCTATATCACGGCGGTCTGTAAATAATCGAGTCTGGACCAGACAATCCAGTGATTTATATCATGAACATCGATCCACGCAATTGGGATAGATGACATGCATCAACCAAGTCAGCGAGCCTGACCACCCGATCTCGTTAGTAGCCTTTCACGACAAGCATAGTCACCTTTTACGGCAAACTTGGGTTGCTGAAGACCTATTCTACCCCGGAATCTTCACGGGTCCTAATACCAAAGGGACAATCTCTGTTTTGAATACGCAGACAGATGTTGCCTCACAGCCATTTTCATCCTCTGAGATTATATTTGACCAGTTGAATCTATTTCGAGGTCTGTGTGTCTGAATCTCCTTGAAACACAATGAACGAGACCCTGGCCCAGGTTGAGGATGTAGATGAACGACATTTTTCAGCAGACCATTAATGGCCAATATTATGCTAATCAATTTGGCTAATCTGCTGTTTATGCCTTTTGGATCCCTTTTAGCAGATATTTGAGACTGGTTATTAATATTCTCTGGCGTTGACGTTTCGAATACGCAGACAGGTGTTCCCCCACAGCCAGTTTCATGCTCTTAGATAATATTTGACCTATTGAATCTATTTCGATGTGTGTGCCACAATTGCTCTTCTTGCCTGCAACTCAATGCAATAGGCCATCTCCCAGTTGATGCTGTGGATAAACGACTTTTTTCAGCAGGTATAGTTACCAGGGCGTAAACAGTTGGACGGCAACTTTTGGATCTCCTGACTATCCATCGATATCCTAATAATGCAACGTGCAACGTTCACAGTTGGACCATCTTGACGTTGAGAATACCTTGCCCATTGCAATTCCAGTTAAATCAAAGATTTCTTTGGAGAATTAAAAATCAATACTTGATAATGTTACGCGTGACACAGTGTCTCAAGTAACAAATGGAACCAACCAACCCAGTTTCACTATCAAGAATATTTAATTATTACCAAAACCTACAATTTTCAATATTTACACAATTGCGAATACAATCTGGCAAACAAACATATATGTGGCAAAGCAAAATAGATTAATACATAATGTGATACAGAAATTCGATCAATCGGACTCAATCTGGAACCTGGTCACAAACATATCACAGTTCGAATGGCGAACGACACATTGTGCACACACGTAGTAGTTACACTTTCCTGGACCCGTGAAGATTCAGGGGTAGAATAGGTCTTCAGCAGCCCATGCTTGCTGCAAAAGGCGACTAAACTTGTCGTAAAAGGCGACTAACGGGATCGGGTAGTCAGCCTCGCTGACTTGGTTGATGCATGTCATCAATCCCAATTACATGGAACGATGCTCATGATATCAATCACTGGATTGTCTGGTCCAGACTCGATTATTTACAGACCGCCCTCATATAGCTGGAATATTGCTGAGTGCGGCGTTAAACAACAAACCAACCAACCAACACTTTCCTGGCTCTCACAAATGACCGACATGGCCGAAGACTCCACTGACCGATATGGTCAATACAGGACCTAGTTGGTGTGAGTGGTCCGTCCTGGACCCGTCTCATGAGTGATTCAGTTACAAAATAACGTCGCTTCCGCATTTTTGCAGCAATATAGCGACGAGACCAAGTTGATATATACACAAATTTCATGAATACAAAGTTATATTAAAAAACAACTCAATCAACTGTAACGCCTGGGAGTAGGTATACACAACCTGCCCCCACCCCCACAACCTCATGACGCAATACATTTTCCAAAGAATGCAAGCTCTCGACTGTGCTTTCAAGTATATTAGCCACAGTATTTTCCATTGTGAAACCGGGTATCAAACTTATCCGCAGTTTTCTCTTCTCTCACTGAGTTTAATTTATGTTCAAACATATGTTGATTTCGAAATGCAAGAAATAACAGATATGTCATCATTTACCCACACTATGGACCAACATATGTCTCTTTGCACCTCTTCCCAAACATTATGATGATAACGTCGTTTCGGCTGAGGAGGACGTTTTGCACCACCAGGAGGAAGCCTTACGCCAGGCACATCATCGTTGGCAAAAGGGTGTGGACCTCGAAGGGGTTTGTGATTGGTGAGTATGGTTTTATACCGCTTTTACCAATATTCCAGCAATATCACGGTGGGAGACACCAGAAATGTGGCTTCATACATTGTACCCATGTCGGGAATCGGACCCAGGTCTTCGGCGTGACGAGCGAACGCTTTAACCACAAGGCTACCCGACCGCATCTCCGTCAACGCAGTCGATTTAAGTTAGGCACAGAACGTTTCAGCTAACCTTCGTATTTCAGACAGAAGTCTTCAACATGAAAACCAGTATTAGCACGATAAACATGTTTTATTTACTGTTGATGGCAGGGTAACCAAGTTGATTCACGCAGGTATCCTTTACACCCGTGAAGATCCGGGGTAGAATAGATCTTCAGAAATCCATGCTTGCCGTTAAAGGCGATTATGCTTGTCGTAAGGGGCGACCAACGGGATCGGGTGGTCAGGCTCGCCGACTTGGTTGATGCATGTCATCGTATTCAATGTGCGTTGAGCGATGCTCATAGCGTCAATCACTGTATTGTCTGGTCCAGACTCGATTATTTATAGATTGCCCTTATATAGCTGGAATTTTGCCGATAAACATCTAAATTCTTTTTTATGAGATATACCTGAATGATAAAATGTTGATGAAATGGTTCGAACACCTTTTCAAACTATGCCTGTTTATGATGATATGATGTTTTTCATATTCTGGTCAAAAGAATAAAAAAATTCGGACTATATTTCAAAAGTTGCTGTATTGCGAAATTATTTCACGATACTTTCACGATAGTGCCATATCGCAAAAGTGGTTCGAAAATGGCGCGATAATACCGCGGAAGTGGGGCGATAGTGTGTATGTCTGCAGAGGTTCTAAGCGTCAGCAGTAATCGTGCGCAAGGCTTGAATACAGTACTAATTCATTGTAGCATCAATGTCAGAATTATTCTCGTTTAATTTGATTGAGGGCAGGTTTCTGTTCATGCTTCGCTTCCCCCATGTTTTTTTCTTCGAATGTATCTGTCTTTCTGGTTACATGTTTTATATTCTATGGGGTATTAAAGAATTTTAAAACCCAACATTTCTGAAGTGCAAATTGCCCCTCTCTACAAAACGCAACACGCTGGACTATACGTCAACATATCATGCAGTTCAATCAATCCAGTTCATCCATCTGTTATACATGTTTGAGGAAATCAAGACAGGCTGACTGTTATATGACAATCGTAACCACTGATCGTGAAATAGAATCAGGAATACCCTCAGCTCGCAGTATTTGTAACTGTCTCACACGTATTGACAGAAAACAGATTGCAATTTATTTCACACACCTTTTACTCAGTATGTGTTCCGTGTGAATACGCCTGTGTAACAGGGGTTGTACTGAAGCACCAATGGCCTCGAGTTATGTCTTATTGATCTGACTATCAAGTGTCAGTCCAAGGTAAAATAAAGATTTAGAGAAAGTTTATTGAATCTTAGGCCCAAGAACCTCATCGTAAAAGTGATCTTTGTGATCGCGAATACCTCATTGAAATATTGTCGATGTGACGTTAAATGTTAACTTACTACAATAACCTAGACGTGACACTCGGCGACATGGCTTGTGAGTTAGCCAATACACAGAGAGTGATGTAATAGGACATCATGGTATTTTCCTCACATTGTCAAATTCTGTGTCAGTATAAACAATGAAGGATTGATTGTGGTTTAAAAGGTTTAAATGCCTAATGATGACTTTGAAACCATCAGGAAAGAAAGAAATGATTATTACTGAAAATGTTGTGGAAACCCTTCACAAACGATCACGTTTCCACGACAGATGTGACCTGAATCACTCTTTTGCATTGCTGCAGAAAACTCATCCAATTCCGGAACCTCTGCATAAGACATAACATGCATCCTTCCATCTACCAAATTTTTCAACGTGGCTGGAGCAAACGGTTTATGGGGAAAACACTTAGTATGTTTCATCAGGAGAAAACACGGGCTAATATATGTGGCGCCAATCAAAGTTCCATCCTTGTTGTTCCTGGATCACTTCGAAACTATTCCTCACAAAACTATTACATACCCTTCCCGATTGTCGTGGTCATAGCCGTTCTCAAATTATGCATTGTGTATTAGAATATATGAACAGAGCCGACTTGACTTAAGTGGCAATCCAGTCACGTCTGTGCGCGAATTGATGCGGGATGAGTCGCGATGTAATCCCATACTATGACTTTTAATTACATGGTGCTTTTATACCTACTTACCAGTATTTAATTGTTAATGGCAGTTTGTTTGTCAGTGCTGGGTGGTACCAGTAGAGCAGGACATCCTATCCGTTTCGCGAACACCTGGTGTCATCACTGATATTCAATGATCTGTTCAACTTATTTTCATCGGCATTTTGCTATTTTTGCCCAATGGAATTCCTTTCAGCAGATATTGAGAACTGATTATTCTTTGGCGTTGACATTTTGAATACACAGACAGCTGTTGCCGCACAGCCAGTCATGCCCTTAGATTGTGTTTGGCGGATTGAATCTATTTCGACATGTGTGTGCGTGCCGTAATTGCTCTCCTTGCCTGTAACACAATGCGAGCGCCAATGTTCAAGGTTGAGGCTGCAAAGTTGACTGACGGCAGCTGTCCAACGATCTGCAAATAACGCCATGTGCAACGTTCAAATAGGGACGCCGGGATTACCTTGCGTCCAAAATACCTACTGTCAGATAGTATGGTGTCTTCATAATGGTACTATAAACATGATCACTCTTAAGAAGGTTCTATAAACATTTATAGCTATACATCAGTACAAACGACATCACATTTCGTTTTCTTCATTCATCCACATTCAACTTCTGCTTAGTGTGTGCGAGTATATAAATGATATTTAATATCGTTGAGAGCAATATATTCCACCTTGAAAAGATACACCAGCCAGTGAAATCAGTTGCACACAGTTCAAGTAAAAACTCAACGCCGTCGGTCATGGCAATCAGTCAGGTCTTACATTGTAATCATCCGAGTCAATAAAAATATGCAATACGTGAACAACAAACTGTCATCTTGTGTCAGCGCAGTTATACTTAACGCCATTGTCATCTCAGGTTGTTTTAGCAGTTGTGTTTTATCTGTCAGATTACAAGTCCTTTTAGGTTTACAATCAATTAAGAACAAACTAACATCAACGACTTTCAAAAACAAACTAAAACGAACATTATGACATTGGGGATTATAAGCATATGTAGTTTGCATGGTCACTGTAAGAAACACGTGTCAAGCTGTAAACAGATATAATGACACGTCAACATCAGTGCTTGGAGGTGTGTCAGTTATAAACGAGTATGGATGCGCCTTAAACATTTTCTCATTTTATTTGTCAAAATATCACATCACGACCGTGACTGTCCATGGGGAAAATATAGGTAACCTAGCATTAATAATATTATGATCTCATAGTGACATTGTTTACATCTAATTCATGCACTTTCCTTTCAAGCTAAAGTTTGGCAAAAGAGTCCACGAATCAGGTCGTTAAAATGTGTGATCTAATTCCGTTGTGTAACAACCACCTCCATGAATCTTCTAGACTTAATTATGTACAGGCAACGTATAAGGCTGACATATGATCAGAAAGCAATCACTTATTCACTTTTGATCACTCATGGATAAAATAATTGTATTGTGAGATAATCGCAAATATAAAATACGGCATCCTACCCAATCAGTAACTGTGTACGAGAAGCGAAATGTGGAAGGATGTGTCAATATTGTAATATCATTGCAATTACGTTTGCCGATGTATATTCTCCTTTTCCAGTGGTGAACCTTTCTGTAGTGGTAATTCTATGTTTCCTTCGAATGTTGTTCTGTGTGCAGGGTAGCATGCAATATTTCACGACGCCTCTAAATAGCACAACATGAACAGTCAGGTTTCCAGAAACATTCCAAAGCAATTGTCAGGACTTTTCCAGTGCATTATGTTCAGCTGAGTGTGAAAAAAACCAAAAACATTTGAACATTAACAAGAAAATTAGAGGACGCTGAAGGTATCCGGAAGGCATCCGGATGCAAATATTCTCAATGTTTTGTTTCAAATATATTATGTTAGCCTGACTATGTCAGAAAACTGTAGCATTAAACGGTGTAATTTTGTGTCCTACATGTTCCCTAAAAAGCTAAGATTCCTGGTCTCGTACTTTTCGAGAAGATGATTGAATTTTGTATATTTTGTGTGTGTGTGTTGACTGTATTGTAATGAACATACATGGAAAATATTATAATACCAGTTATTATCCCTAAGTTTTATGTTCATGTGTTCGGGGAAATAAATTGTAAGTCATAACTCCACTATGTACTTTGCTCCTGGTAAAAAACATAAGAAAAAACCAAAAAGGAACACCTCAATTGATAATTTTGAAACGGTATCAGTTACATCCAGACATACTAGTTTCATTGAAATTCTAAACACAATGTGACTGATCGAAATAGGTGCACAAGAGCAGCAACATATATAGTATATACAAAAATGAAGTTCATCACAAAAAGATAAAAGCTGCTTATTCTCCTGACATAGAACTAAAAACTTCAGAGTTCAGTGTCCAGTGTCCAGTGTGCCCTTGAATATAAAGTAATCATAAGTGGTTGAAGTAGTTGCGAAAACAGAAATGTTAACATACCATCTCCTTCCTGTCTGAAAACATACTTCCAGAACTTAACCTTTACCAAGACAACTTCTTAAAATCCATCAATTACTCACTAAAGTTTCTTAAGATTTTGAGGGCAAAAAACATTACTGCATATATCTGATACACCCAAGTAGAAAGTATTTACTATAAACAAAACATGGAGAACACTTGAAGAAAACATGTATACCTTTTGCCCCTTCGTTTGTCGTGGTAATTTGCAGACATTGTTTTTGTGTTTCTCCCTTAACTGAATAAAATTAACTACCAACATTTTGTCATTTTTGGGGGAGGTGACACTGTACAGGTACAATGACATCCAATCATCTAAATAACAGCCTGGTCACCCGATTCCCATTTTAGTCGGCTCTTACAACAAACATAGAAAATGACACATCCCAACACGAACATTTTGTAATCATTACATCCACAAAATCATTTAATTAACGGTGTCACTTCTATTTTTACCATTCCACTCCAAATGACTATATCGTACACATAATCCTTTCATTTATGTGAAATTACCAACAGAACAATCACAGTATGCCAAGTTGAGTACTCTCTTGTGGAACACGTTGTTTATGTTTCAACGATGATATTTTAGTGTTTAAGTCTTCGTTATCACTCACCAGAGAGGGAGTCAGCATTGTTTTCTTCACTGAAACAAAATGTGTTTCCTACCTTCTACATGTTGTTTAATGTACAATTGGGAACATATACATAAGGTAGTGTGTCAGTTGTGTTTAAAGTTTAGTGTGGGTTTCGAATAGTATCTCTGTTTACCACGGTGGTTCAGCTCTATGCAGAAGAAATACCAAAAGGGGTCCGTAGTTGAAGCGCTTACTACTTCAGTAAAACAAACCATTCATCACATATGGTTCTAATCAAAAAGGGGCGATTGGATAGCCTAGTGGTTAAAGTGTTCGCTCGTCACGCTGAATGCCCGGGTTCGATTCCCCACATGGGCACACTTTGTGCAGCCTATTTCTGTCCCCCGCCGTGATATTGCTGGAATACTGCTAAAGCGGCATAAAATCCAAATCCCTCCCTCACCCCAATCAAACATGGGTCATAATCAAACTGCAAAGTGATGCAATTCTGCAGAGAAAATTGTGGCACCTGAGATGGCTCTATCACCCGTGGCCAGTACTGTTTGGGTAAAATCGTTACAGTTAAGGGAGCATGTAGCAGCAAAGTCGAAAATACTCTAAACGGAAGGCAACAGATATACCACATTCAAATATTCAAACTTCAAACACGAACCTGGTGAAAGAGGTGATAAGACCCGTGTTAAATCTCCAGAGCAGGTGTACATTATCGGCTCAGTCCCAAGACCACTCACTATCACTTGCCAATGTGTTGATCTATATGTATGCATTACATTTAAAGAGTCCAGCTGGTCGTGACGACCACCAGTAGAAGTGCGCAGTTTTAGCCACTTAAATAAGTTAAAAGAGTCCTCCTTCTAAACGTTTCATGTGTAATGCCAGTGGCAAGGCAATAACCATTGTGATCACTCACCAGCACATCGATGTGTCACAATCATTATCATTACCACCTGGGTCATCAAACTGATGCACATCCCACAGGCCTGGTATGTGTGCTGTAGACTCTCAGTCTCATAGTGGCTCTCATTCTGTTCTCTCTCACGAATGTATATCTCGAAGGCATTGTTGTTTTATAATCAGAAGATGAAGGACATCACAACTGAAGGCAACCGTTAGCTAAAATGAATCACAATCAGTTGAAGGGCAAAGTACCGAGCAAAATATTACCTCAAACATATATCAAACATAAGCTGGTTTGGAACATGACAAAAACGTGAAGGAAGCAAGCAGATGAAAGACATCACATATGATTTCGATAGATGTAAACATTAGGGTACATCCAACAGTTTAATGGATCCTGGAGAAGGATATTACAAACACTGATGGACATCACCGGCTTATAAGAGACATCTCAAAGACACAAAGGACACCACAACCATTTGAAGAGCGCCACGTTTATTTGCAGTCCGTAAAGGTCATGTGAAAGACACCACATTTCGGTCATTTGTGAATTTAATTAAAAGGCAGCTCGACTTAAATGATACAAAGTATTAGGGATTCTTCATGGAAAGCTCTATGTTGTGTGGTATGAGGACACAATTATTAACATTTCATGTAAATGGATGGGCTCTCTGTAACAGTATAAGAAAAGATCTGTCTGAAAAAACTTGCTGCTATATTTACACGTAACTGAGGCCGTGATGCCTTACCAAATCAGATATGATAAAGGATATAAAATTACAATTTGATTTAATGTTACGCTCTGGCCTACTATTTATTACAGGTTTTATACATGTTCGGATAACTAGACATTATAGTTATTTCAGCTTGTGACAGAAATAGAACACAATTTAACAGACTATTAACTCTGGTGTTATTTGGAAGCAATGCTACAGAGAATGTTATAAAATACCCCAACTTTCCCCAAGTCATCTACAACTGATCACTACGTGTCGTCTCACTCCCAAAAGTACACTGACTCCAGGCACTGCCATCAACCCACGCCACACTCTGATGGCCATATTGCTGAATCACACTCGTAGTGGTACACTTAAATCATATTTTTTTCTGTGGTCAGAATAAGACAATAACGTCATATTGTGTTAAGTTAACAGTATCGGCTAATACCAGATTAATACCACACAGATGATATATAACCTTTCCATAACGTCTCAGAAACGTGTGATACATGGGAGATGGATTTATGTTGATTTACACTTTCAGTGACGATCAACTAAAGTGTCCCTGTACCTTCAGATGGATGCGCTCTGCACGAGCTGTTTCCCGACGTCAAGGATGGTACCCACATGATTTATCCTGAAGATAAGAATGAGCAAGTGACAGTTTACTGTGGCAACAGGTGGGGGCGGCTGGATGCTGAGCAGAAGACGTGCATTTATATGGATGATGTGTGTAAAAGCAATAATTGTTGGTGAAAGATATGATCAGATGCCCTGATAGGTGACTCTCTGGTGTACCACAGTGATGGGAGCATGTCTCCGTCGACTCTCTGTTGTGTCACGTTGATATAACCATATCTCAGTTGACTCTTTGTGGTATGAAAAATAGGCTTGTGGAACTAATAGTTTCATCAGTGCACTGAGTGAGTGAGTGAGTGAGTGAGTGCGTATGGTTTTACGCCGCTTTTAGCAATATTCCAGCAATATCACTGCCGGGGACACCAGAAATGGGCTTCACACATTGTAGCCATGTGGGAAATCGAACACGGGTCTTCGGCTTGACAAGTGAATGCTTTAAGAACTAGCCACCCCCCACCCCCCACGCTCGCCCACATTAGTGCATTGAATAAAGTCACTGATTTGGAACTGTTGTCTACAGCTTGTATTGTATTGATGATTAGATGAGCAGTTTGTGAAGACATTATCATCAACATATTTATTCATAAGAACTGACTTCAATATATTTTAGTGTTTATTAGGCTACACGGACTGGATTGCCACTAAAGTGAAATCGGCTCCGTTCATTTATTCTAATTCACAATGCATGATTTGAGAACGGCTATGAACACGACAATCGGGAAGGGTATGTAATAGTTTTGGGAGGAATAGTTTCGAAGTGATCCAGGAACAACAATGATGGAACTTTGATTGGCACCACAGATATTAGCCCGTGTTTTCTCCTGATGAAACATACTAAGTGTTTTCCTCATAAACAGTTTGCTCCCTCACGTTGAAAAATTTGGTAGATGGACGGATGCATGTTATGCCTTATGCAGAGGTTCCGGAATTGGGTGGTGAGTTTTCTGCAGCAATGCAAAAGTGTGATTCAGGTCACATCTGTCGTGGAAACGTGATCGTTTGTGAAGGGTTTCCACAACATTTTCAGTAATAATCATTCCTGTCTTTCCTGATGGTTTCAAAGTCATCATTAAGCATTTAAACCTTTTAAACCAGAATGAATTCATTCATTGTTTATACTGACACAGAATTTGACAATGTGAGGAAAATACCATGATGTCCTATTACATCACTCTCTGTGTATTGGCTAATTGGCAAGCCATGTCGCCGAGTGTCACGTCTAGGTTATTGTAGTAAGTTAACATTTAACGTCACATCGACAATATTTCAATGAGGTATTCGCGGTCGCAAAGATCACTTTTACGATGAGGTTCTTGGGCCTAAGATTCAATAAACTTTCTCTAAAATCTTTATTTTACCTTGGACTGACACTTGATAGTCAGATCAATAAGACATAACTCGAGGCCATTGGTGCTTCAGTACAACCCCTGTTACACAGGCGTATTCACACGGAACACATACTGAGTAAAAGGTGTGTGAGACAGTTACAAATACTGCGAGCTGAGGGTATTCCTGATTCTATTTCACGATCAGTGGACACGATTGTCATATAACAGTCAGCCTGTCTTGATTTCCTCAAACATGTATAACAGATGGATGAACTGGATTGATTGAACTGCATGATATGTTGACGTATAGTCCACCATGTTGCGTTTTGTAGAGAGGGGCAATTTGTACTTCAGAAATGTTGGGTTTTAAAATTCTTTAATACCCCATAGAATATAAAACATGTAACCAGAAAGACAGATACATTCGAAGAAAAAAACATGGGGGAAGCGAAGCATGAACAGAAACCTGCCCTCAATAAAACTAAACGAGAATAATTCTGACATTGATGCTACAATGAATTAGTACTGTATTCAAGCCTTGCGTACGATTACTGGCAATCCTGTCACGTCTGTGCGCGAATTGATGCGGGATGAGTCGCGATGTTATCCCATACTATGACTTTTAATTACATGGTGCTTTCACACCTACTTACCAGTATTTAATTCTTAATGGCAGTTTGTTTGTCAGTGGTGGGTGGTACCAGTAGAGCAGGACATCCTATCCGTTTCGCGAACACCTGGTATCATCACTGATTTTCAATGATCTGTTCAACTTATTTCATCGGCATTTTGCTATTTTTGCCCAATGGAATTCTTTTCAGCAGATATTTAAGACTGATTATTCTTTGGCGTTGACGTTTTGAATACACAGACAGCTGTTGCCGCACAGCCAGTCATGCCCTTAGATTATGTTTGGCGGATTGAATCTATTTGGACATGTGTGTGTCGTAATTGCTCTCCTTGCCTGTAACACAGTGCGAGAGCCCCTGTTCCAGGTTGAGGCTGCCAAGTTGACTGACTGCAGCTGTCCAACGATCTGCAAATAACGCCATGTGCAACGTTCAAATAGGGACGCCTTGCGTCCAAAATACCTGCTGTCCAATAGTATGGTGTCTTCATAATGGTATTATAAACATGATCACTCTTAAGAAGGTTCTATAAACATTTATACCTATAAATCAGTACAAACGACATAACATTTCTTTTTCTTCATTCATCCACATTCAACTACTGCTTAGTGTGTGCGAGTATGTAAATGATATTTTATATCGTTGAGAGCAATATATTTCCCCTTGAGAAGATACATCGGCCAGTGAAGTCAGTGTCGCACAGTTCAAGTAAAACTCAACGCCGTCGGTCATGGCAATCGGTCAGATCATACATTGTAATCACCCGAGTCAATAAAAATATGCAATACGTGAACAACAAACTGTCATCCTGTTATACTTTACGCCACTGTCATCTCAGGTGGTTTTTAGCAGTTGTGTTTTATCTGTCAGATTACAAGTCCTTTTAGGTTTACAATCAGTTAAGAAAAAAATAACATCAACGACTTTCAAAAACAAACTAAAACGAACATTATGACATTCGGAATTATAAGCATATGTAGTTTGCATGGTCACTGTAAGAAACACGTGTCAAGCTGTAAACAGATATAATGACACGTCAACATCGGTGCTGGGAGGTGTGTCAGTTATAAACGAGTATGGATGCGCCTTAAACATTTTCTCATATTATTTATCAAAATATCACATCACGACTGTGACTGTCTATGGGGAAAATATAGGTAACCTAGCATTAGTAACATTATGAGCTCATAGTGACATTGTTTACATCTAATTCATGCACTTTCCTTTCAAGCTAAAGTTTGTCAAAAGAGCCAACGAATCAGGTCGTTATCTAATTCCGTTGTGTAGCAACCACCTCCATGAATCTTCTAGACTTAATTATGTACAGGCCACGTATAAGGCTGACAGATGATCAGAAAGCAATCACTTATTCACTTTTGATCACTCATGGATAAAATAATTGTATTGTGAGATAATCGCAAATATAAAATACGGCATCCTACCCAATCAGTAACTGTGTACGAGAAGCGAAATGTGGAAGGATGTGTCAATATTGTAATATCATTGCAATTACGTTTGCCGATGTATATTCTCCTTTTCCAGTGGTGAACAGTTCTGTAGTGGTAATTCTATGTTTCCTTCGAGTGTTCTGTGTGCAGGGTAGCATGCAATATTTCACGACGCCTCTAAATAGCACAACATGAACAGTCAGGTTTCCAGAAACATTCCAAAGCAATTGTCAGGACTTTTCCAATGCATTATGTTCAGCTGAGTGTGAAAAAACCCAAAAACATTTGAACATTAACAAGAAAATTAGAGGACGCTGAAGGTATCCGGAAGGCATCCAGATGCAAATATTCTCAATGTTTGGTTTCAAATATATTATGTTAGCCTGGGTATGTCAGAAAACTGTAGCATTAAACGGTGTAATTTTGTGTTCTACATGTTCCCTAAAAAGCTAAGATTCCTTGTCTAGTACTTTTCGAGAAGATGATTGTATTTTTTATATTTTGTGTGTGTGTGTTGACTGTATTGTAATGAACATACATGGAAAATATTATAATACCAGTTATTATCCCTAAGTTTTATGTTCATGTGTTCGGGGAAATAAATTGTAAGTCATAACTCCACTATGTACTTTGCTCCTGGTAAAAAACATAAGAAAAAACCAAAAAGGAACACCTCAATTGATAATTTTGAAACGGTATCAGTTACATCCAGACATTCTAGTTTGATTGAAATTCGTAACACAATGTGATTGATCGAAATATGTGCACAAGAGCAGCAACATATATAGTATATACAAAAATGAAGTTCATCACAAAAAGATAAAAGCTGTTTTATTCTACTGACATAGAACTAAAAACTTCAGAGCTCAGTGTCCAGTGTCCAGTGTCCAGTGTGCCCTCGAACATAAAGTAACCATAGGTGGTTGAAGTACTTGCGAAAATAAGAAATGTTAACATACCATCTCTTTCCTGTCTGAAAACATACTTCCAGAACTTAACCTTTACCAAGACAACTTCTTAAAATCCATCAATTACTCACTAAAGTTTCTGGAGATTTTGAGGGACTTATCTGCCGGTATCTGATACACCCAGATAGAAAGTATTTACTATAAACAAAACATGGAGAACACTTGGAGAAAACATGTATACCTTTTGCCCCTTCGATTGTCGTGGTAATTTGCAGACATTGTTTTTGTGTTTCTCCCTTAACTGAATAAAATTAACTACCAACATTTTGTCATTTTGGGGGGAGGTGACACGGTACAGGTACAATGACACCCAATCATCTAAATAACAGTCTGGTCACCCGATTCCCATTTTAGTCGGCTCTTACAACAAGCATAGAAAATTACACATCCCAACACGAACATTTTGTAATCATTACATAGACAAACTCATTTAATGAACTGTGTCACTTCTATTTAACCATTCCACTCCAAATGACTATATCGTACACATAATCCTTTCATTTATGTGAAATTACCAATAGAACAATCACAGTATGCCAAGTTAAGTACTCTCTTGTGGAATACGTTGTTTATGTGTTTCAACGATGATATTATAGTGTTTAAGTCTTCGTTATCACTCACCAGAAAGGGAGTCAGCATTGTTCTTCACTGAAACAAAATGTTTCCTACCTTGCACATGTTGAAGAAGAAAGACCGAAGGGGTCCGTAGTTGAAGCACTTACTACTTAGGAAAACAAACCATTGATCACATATGGTTCTGATCAAAAAGGGGCGATTGGATAGCCTAGTGGTTAAAGTGTTCGCTCGTCACGCTGAATGCCCGGGTTCGATTCCCCACATGGGCACACTGTGTGCAGCCCCTTTCTAGTGTTTCCTGACGTGATATGCTGGAATACTGCTAAGGCGGCGTAAAATCAAACTCCCTCCCTCACTCACTCATTCACTCACCCATGGGTCATAATCAAACTTCGGATCCTGAAACTGCACAGTAGTGCAATTCTGCAGAAAAAAATGTATCACCCGTGTCCATTACTGTTTGGGTAAAATCGTTACAGTTAAGGGAACATGTAGCAGCAAAGTAGAAAATACTCTTAACGGAAGGCAACAGATATACCTCATTATTATTCAAACTTCAAACACGAACCTGGTGAAAGAGGTGATAAGACCCGTGTTCAATCTCCAGAGCAGGTGTACATTATCGGCTCAGCCCCAGACCACTCACTATCACTTGCCAATGTGTTGATCTATATGTATGCATTACATTTAAAGAGTAAAGCTGGTCGTGACGACCACCAGTAGAAGTGCACAATGTTTTAGCCACTTAAAAAAGTTAAAAGAGTCCTCCTTCTAAACGTTTCATGTGTAATGCCAGTGGCAACGTAATAACCATTGTGATCACCCACCAGCACATCGATGTGTCACAATCATTATCATTACCACCTGGGTCATCAAACTGATGCACATCCCACAGGCCTGGTATGTGTGCTGTAGACTCTCAGTCTCATAGTGGCTCTCATTCTGTTCTCTCTCACGAATGTATATCTCGAAGGCATTGTTGTTTTATAATCAGAAGATGAAGGACATCACAACTGAAGGCAACCGTTAGCTAAAATGAATCACAATCAGTTGAAGGGCAAAGTACCGAGCAAAATATTACCTCAAACATATATCAAACATAAGCTGGTTTGGAACATGACAAAAACGTGAAGGAAACAAGCAGATGAAAGACATCACATATGATTTCGATAGATGTAAACATTAGGGTACATCCAACAGTTTAATGGATCCCGGAGAAGGATATTACAAACACCGATGGAAATCACCGGCTAATAAGAGACATCTCAAAGACACAAAGGACAGCGCAACCATTTGAAGAGCGCCACGTTTATTTGCAGTCCGTAAAGGTCATGTGAAAGACACCATATCTCGGTCATTTGTGAATTTAATTAAAAAGCAGCTCGACTTAAATGATACAAAGTATTAGGGATACTTCATGGAAAGCTCTATGTTGTGTGGTATGAGGACACAATTATTATCATTTCATGTAAATGGATGGGCATTCTGTAACAGTATAAGAAAAGATCTGTCTGAAAAAACTTGCTGCTATATATACACGTCACTGTGGCCGTGATGCCTTACCAAATCAGATATGATAAAGGATATAAAATTGCAATTTGATTTGATGTTACGATCTGGCCTACTATATATTACAGGTTTTATACATGTTCGGATAACTAGACATTATAGTTATTTCAGTTTGTGACAGAAATAGAACACAATTTAACAGACTATTAACTCTGTGTTATCTGGAAGCAATGCTACAGAGAATGTAATAAAAAAACGCAACTTTCCCCAAGTCATCTACAACTGATCACTACCTGTCGTCTCACTCCCAAAAGACTCCAGGCACTGCCATCAACCCACGCCACACTCTGATGGCCATATTGCTGAATTGTATCACACTCTTACATTTAACATTCAAGCAGAGGATACAGGCTGTGCAAAAACGTTTTCGAAACATTTTTCAATAATCGGAACAATCGTTATGACGTTCTCTCTTTAGTAAGATGATACTCACAAAGCCCGGTATTACACTCCCAGATTGGTATTACGTTATTTTCAGATGAATAGTTGAGTTACCTCTGCGTGTTTGTGATGGGTGACACAGGTGGGGCAGCATAGGCTCACCTTTTTGGAAATCTGCAAATCACCATTTCATAATTATTCATAATCACACGCTCAAAATATATTCGGAATTGTGCACTGGATTCTTGTTTTAGCACAGGTTCCAATGGGCTGTGTCGTTTACATTTACCATTCAGTATCATCAGCTTGTATGCATTAATTAAGCTACAAGTACATGTCTAATTAAAGTAGTTGTTATTTGCACGTTGTTATCTGTTGCTTTATAGAGAATGCATGTTGATGGGGACGCAAGGGGGACAATCCTGTTATGACAAACATTGTAAGAGAAATGTGAGTACGAGTGTTCAATTAGATTTGAAATATCGAATTAGTGATATCATATTTGGTGGTGTTGAGAGAATTTGCTACAACTAGGTCCGTGCAAGCTCAGAACAAAGGCAACACATACACAATACACACACAACTTCCGGGCAAAAGAAACCATACATTTGTGGCCGATACCCTGCAAATTTAAGGTCCAAAACACAAGTTTGATACTCGTATCAAATACATTACCATCGGAAAGTATTTTCTGTTTGTTTCAATTTTATCCATCATCAAACATGGGTACATACATTCTCTTGCCTGGTAGTTAAAATGCACCATACCATGCGTCATGGTTACTAAAGGACAATGTACGTGTTTGCAATGTGAAACAGATACCAGGAAGTAATATATGGATGATGATCAAAACATAGCAATTCTGTGATAAACGTTATCGATATTTAAGAAACATACGCAGCCCCGAGTGGTTTATTCCCCCTGCAGAGTTTTATTGTACCATTAACAACGTCCACGAGTCGTTTAGTTCTTATATGAGATATCAACGTTATGAATAGCCTCTTCGAGGATGATGATAAAACATGCAAGCTTTAAAAATATTTACCAGTATTTAAATAATTTCGTCTTCCGAAATAGAATACGACCTCGGCAATGTCGGGCAAGTCCTTTTTTTGCACAGGTGGGTATTTCCCGCATGTTTTCACAATCTTCACATCGATTACCTGTACCTTTTCTCCCAATACCGATTGTCATATCTCTCCCGCTTTTGGATGCGATCTGTCGCTCATCGCGTTTATCTGCTTACCCCAGCTACATTTATGGGGAAGAACCTACTAGACACTTCCCTCTAAAAAAAACGTCGTCCAATACACGACGTCATCAAGTTGTTCAAATCTCCAGAATGGACTCATGAAAGAACAATGTTTCATTGTGTAATATACCACGCTTCCTTCTTTTGTTTTCTTTGCGATTTATAGCGTAGCTACCTTATAAAGCCATGTAATATATGAATTTCAGACTGAGGAATACAATGCTCAATACAATACCGACAACTGACCACTGGCAATGCGTCTTATCTGATTTATGTTTCTTATCATGATGGTCATTTTAATAAAATTCTACTACAGCCGAGATTACTGAAGTAATCTTTGCTATTGTGTTGTCAATTGAGAGGTCTCAAACGTAGAGTTGATCCATTTCATTTGAAACCGAACGAGTTAAGGTTTCTTATTGGATCCCGAAACCTTTCATTTGAAAATACGGTACACCTGCACTCAAAGCAAGAAAATGAACTCGTTAATAGCAGCGAATTTAATATGCGATGTGGATCGCCTGGCGCGATGACTGTTTTCGATAGGTTGAATGGTCAATTTCGGGGAATAATGACCACTGGTTATGTATTTGCTTTCATATATATTACTCAGTTACATCCAATATGTGAAGGCAGTGTGTTGCAATACCCACCAGGCATGTCAGATTAACTATTGTCATAAGAAACTTAAACCATATTTTTTTCTGTGGTCAGAATAAGACAATAACGTCATATTGTGTTAATTTAACAGTATCGGCTAATACCAGATTAATACCACACAGATGATAGAGTACCTTTCCCAAACGTCTCAGAAACGTGTGATACATAGGAGATGGATTTATGTTGATTTACACTTTCAGTGACGATCAGCTAAAGTGTCTCTGTACCTTCAGATGGATGCGCTCTGCACGAGCTGTTTCCCGACGTCAAGGATGGTACCCACATGATTTATCCTGAAGATAAGAATGAGCAAGTGACAGTTTACTGTGGCAACAGGTGGGGGCGGCTGGATGCTGAGCAGAAGACGTGCATTTATATGGATGATGTGTGTAAAAGCAATAATTGTTGGTGAAAGATATGATCAGATGCCCTGATAGGTGACTCCTGGTGTACCACAGTGATGTGAGCATGTCTCCGTCGACTCTCTGTTGTATCACGTTGATATAACCATATCTCAGTTGACTCTTTGTGGTATGAAAAATAGGCTTGTGGAACTAACAGTTTCCTCAGTGCACTGAGTGAGTGAGTGAGTGAGTGAGTGAGTGCGTATGGTTTTACGCCGCTTTTAGCAATATTCCAGCAATATCACTGCGGGGGACACCAGAAATGGGCTTCACACATTGTAGCCATGTGGGAAATCGAACACGGGTCTTCGGCTTGACAAGTGAATGCTTTAAGAACTAGCCACCCCCCCACCCCCCACCCCCCACGCTCGCCCACATTAGTGCATTGAATAAAGTCACTGATTTGGAACCGTTGTCTACAGCTTGTATTGTATTGATGATTAGATGAGCAGTTTGTGAAGACATTATCATCAACATATTTATTCATAAGAACTGACTTCAATATATTTTAGTGTTTATTAGGCTACACGGACTGGATTGCTACTAAAGTGAAATCGGCTCCGTTCATTTATTCTAATTCACAATGCATGATTTGAGAACGGCTATGAACACGACAATCGGGAAGGGTATGTAATAGTTTTGGGAGGAATAGTTTCGAAGTGATCCAGGAACAACAATGATGGAACTTTGATTGGCACCACAGATATTAGCCCGTGTTTTCTCCTGATGAAACATACTAAGTGTTTTCCTCATAAACAGTTTGCTCCCTCACGTTGAAAAATTTGGTAGATGGACGGATGCATGTTATGCCTTATGCAGAGGTTCCGGAATTGGGTGGTGAGTTTTCTGCAGCAATGCAAAAGTGTGATTCAGGTCACATCTGTCGTGGAAACGTGATCGTTTGTGAAGGGTTTCCACAACATTTTCAGTAATAATCATTCCTGTCTTTCCTGATGGTTTCAAAGTCATCATTAAGCATTTAAACCTTTTAAACCAGAATGAATTCATTCATTGTTTATACTGACACAGAATTTGACAATGTGAGGCAAATACCATGATGTCCTATTACATCACTCTCTGTGTATTGGCTAATTGGCAAGCCATGTCGCCAAATGTCATGTCTAGGTTATTGTAGTAAGTTAACATTTAACGTCACATCGACAATATTTCAATGAGGTATTCGCGGTCGCAAAGATCACTTTTACGATGAGGTTCTTGGGCCTAAGATTCAATAAACTTTCTCTAAATCTTTATTTTACCTTGGACTGACACTTGATAGTCAGATCAATAAGACATAACTCGAGGCCATTGGTGCTTCAGTACAACCCCTGTTACACAGGCGTATTCACACGGAACACATATTGAGTAAAAGGTGTGTGAAATAAATTGCAATCTGTTTTCTGTCAATACGTGTGAGACAGTTACACATACTGCGAGCTGAGGGTATTCCTGATTCTATTTCACGATCAGTGGACACGATTGTCATATAACAGTCAGCCTGTCTTGATTTCCTCAAACATGTATAACAGATGGATGAACTGGATTGATTGAACTGCATGATATGTTGACGTATAGTCCAGCGTGTTGCGTTTTGTAGAGAGGGGCAATTTGTACTTCAGAAATGTTGGGTTTTAAAATTCTTTAATACCCCATAGAATATAAAACATGTAACCAGAAAGACAGATATATTCGAAGAAAAAAACATGGGGGAAGCGAAGCATGAACAGAAACCTGCCCTCAATAAAACTAAACGAGAATAATTCTGACATTGATGCTACAATGAATTAGTACTGTATTCAAGCCTTGCGTACGATTACTGGCAATCCAGTCACGTCTGTGCGCGAATTGATGCGGGATGAGTCGCGATGTTATCCCATACTATGACTTTTAATTACATGGTGCTTTCACACCTACTTACCAGTATTTAATTCTTAATGGCAGTTTGTTTGTCAGTGGTGGGTGGTACCAGTAGAGCAGGACATCCTATCCGTTTCGCGAACACCTGGTATCATCACTGATTTTCAATGATCTGTTCAACTTATTTCATCGGCATTTTGCTATTTTTGCCCAATGGAATTCTTTTCAGCAGATATTTAAGACTGATTATTCTTTGGCGTTGACGTTTTGAATACACAGACAGCTGTTGCCGCACAGCCAGTCATGCCCTTAGATTATGTTTGGCGGATTGAATCTATTTGGACATGTGTGTGTCGTAATTGCTCTCCTTGCCTGTAACACAGTGCGAGAGCCCCTGTTGCAGGTTGAGGCTGCCAAGTTGACTGACTGCAGCTGTCCAACGATCTGCAAATAACGCCATGTGCAACGTTCAAATAGGGACGCCTTTGCGTCCAAAATACCTGCTGTCCAATAGTATGGTGTCTTCATAATGGTATTATAAACATGATCACTCTTAAGAAGGTTCTATAAACATTTATACCTATAAATCAGTACAAACGACATAACATTTCTTTTTCTTCATTCATCCACATTCAACTACTGCTTAGTGTGTGCGAGTATGTAAATGATATTTTATATCGTTGAGAGCAATATATTTCCCCTTGAGAAGATACATCGGCCAGTGAAGTCAGTGGCGCACAGTTCAAGTAAAACTCAACGCCGTCGGTCATGGCAATCGGTCAGATCATACATTGTAATCACCCGAGTCAATAAAAATATGCAATTCGTGAACAACAAACTGTCATCCTGTTATACTTTACGCCACTGTCATCGAAGGTGGTTTTTAGCAGTTGTGTTTTATCTGTCAGATTACAAGTCCTTTTAGGTTTACAATCAGTTAAGAAAAAAATAACATCAACGACTTTCAAAAACAAACTAAAACGAACATTATGACATTCGGAATTATAAGCATACGTAGTTTGCATGGTCACTGTAAGAAACACGTGTCAAGCTGTAAACACATTGATGACACAACGTCAACATCGGTGCTGGGAGGTGTGTCAGTTATAAACGAGTATGGATGCGCCTTAAACATTTTCTCATATTATTTATCAAAATATCACATCACGACTGTGACTGTCTATGGGGAAAATATAGGTAACCTAGCATTAGTAACATTATGAGCTCATAGTGACATTGTTTACATCTAATTCATGCACTTTCCTTTCAAGCTAAAGTTTGTCAAAAGAGCCAACGAATCAGGTCGTTATCTAATTCCGTTGTTTAGCAACCACCTCCATGAATCTTCTAGACTTAATTATGTACAGGCCACGTATAAGGCTGACAGATGATCAGAAAGCAATCACTTATTCACTTTTGATCACTCATGGATAAAATTGTTGTATTGTGAGATAATCGCAAATATAAAATACGGCATCCTACCCAATCAGTAACTGTGTACGAGAAGCGAAATGTGGAAGGATGTGTCAATATTGTAATATCATTGCAATTACGTTTGCCGATGTATATTCTCCTTTTCCAGTGGTGAACAGTTCTGTAGTGGTAATTCTATGTTTCCTTCGAGTGTTCTGTGTGCAGGGTAGCATGCAATATTTCACGACGCCTCTAAATAGCACAACATGAACAGTCAGGTTTCCAGAAACATTCCAAAGCAATTGTCAGGACTTTTCCAGTGCATTATGTTCAGCTGAGTGTGAAAAACCCCAAAAACATTTGAACATTAACAAGAAAATTGGAGGACGCTGAAGGTATCCGGAAGGCATCCGGATGCAAATATTCTCAATGTTTGGTTTCAAATATATTATGTTAGCCTGGGTATGTCAGAAAACTGTAGCATTAAACGGTGTAATTTTGTGTTCTACATGTTCCCTAAAAAGCTAAAATTCCTTGTCTAGTACTTTTCGAGAAGATGATTGTATTTTTTATATTTTGTGTGTGTGTTGACTGTATTGTAATGAACATACATGGAAAATATTATAATACCAGTTATTATCCCTAAGTTTTATGTTCATGTGTTCGGGGAAATAAATTGTAAGTCATAACTCCACTATGTACTATGCTCCTGGTAAAAAACATAAGAAAAAACCAAAAAGGAACACCTCCATTGATAATTTTGAAACGGTATCAGTTACATCCAGACATTCTAGTTTGGTTGAAATTCGAAACACAATGTGACTGATCGAAATATGTGCACATGAGCAGCAACATATATAGTATATACAAAAATGAAGTTCATCACAAAAAGATAAAAGCTGTTTTATTCTACTGACATAGAACTAAAAACTTCAGAGTTCAGTGTCCAGTGTCCAGTGTCCAGTGTGCCCTCGAACATAAAGTAACCATAGGTGGTTGAAGTACTTGCGAAAATAAGAAATGTTAACATACCATCTCTTTCCTGTCTGAAAACATACTTCCAGAACTTAACCTTTACCAAGACAACGTCTTAAAATCCATCAATTACTCACTAAAGTTTCTGGAGATTTTGACGACTAAAAAACATTACTGCCGGTATCTGATACACCCAGATAGAAAGTATTTACTATAAACAAAACATGGAGAACACTTGGAGAAAACATGTATACATACCTTTTGCCCCTTCGATTGTCGTGGTAATTTGCAGACATTGTTTTTGTGTTTCTCCCTTAACTGAATAAATTTAACTACCAACATTTTGTCATTTTGGGGGGAGGTGACACGGTACAGGTACAATGACACCCAATCATCTAAATAACAGTCTGGTCACCCGATTCCCATTTTAGTCGGCTCTTACAACAAGCATAGAAAATTACACATCCCAACACGAACATTTTGTAATCATTACACACACAAACTCATTTAATGAACTGTGTCCCTTCTATTTAACCATTCCACTCCAAATGACTATATCGTACACATAATCCTTTCATTTATGTCAAATTACCAATAGAACAATCACAGTATGCCAAGTTAAGTACTCTCTTGTGGAATACGTTGTTTATGTGTTTCAACGATGATATTATAGTGTTTAAGTCTTCGTTATCACTCACCAGAAAGGGAGTCAGCATTGTTCTTCACTGAAACAAAATGATTCCTACCTTGCACATGTTGTTAAATGAATAATTTGGAACATATACATAAGTTAGTTAGTGTTTAAAATTTAGTGTGGGTTTCGAATAGTATCTCTGTTTACCACGGTGGTTTAGCTTTATGCAGAAGAAAGACCGAAGGGGTCCGTAGTTGAAGCACTTACTACTTAGGAAAACAAACCATTGATCACATATGGTTCTGATCAAAAAGGGGCGATTGGATAGCCTAGTGGTTAAAGTGTTCGCTCGTCACGCTGAATGCCCGGGTTCGATTCCCCACATGGGCACACTGTGTGCAGCCCCTTTCTGGTGTTTCCTGACGTGATATGCTGGAATACTGCTAAGGCGGCGTAAAATCAAACTCCCTCCCTCACTCACTCATTCACTCAACCCAATCAAACATGGGTCATAATCAAACTTCGGATCCTGAAACTGCACAGTAGTGCAATTCTGCAGAAAAAATTGTATCACCCGTGGCCAGTACTGTTTGGGTAAAATCGTTACAGTTAAGGGAACATGTAGCAGCAAAGTAGAAAATACTCTTAACGGAAGGCAACAGATATACCTCATTATTATTCAAACTTCAAACACGAACCTGGTAAAAGAGGTGATAAGACCCGTGTTCAATCTCCAGAGCAGGTGTACATTATCGGCTCAGCCCCAGACCACTCACTATCACTTGCCAATGTGTTAATCTATATGTATGCATTACATTTAAAGAGTAAAGCTGGTCGTGACGACCACCAGTAGAAGTGCACAATGTTTTAGCCACTTAAATAAGTTAAAAGAGTCCTCCTTCTAAACGTTTCATGTGTAATGCCAGTGGCAACGTAATAACCATTGTGATCACCCACCAGCACATCGATGTGTCACAATCATTATCATTACCACCTGGGTCATCAAACTGATGCACATCCCACAGGCCTGGTATGTGTGCTGTAGACTCTCAGTCTCATAGTGGCTCTCATTCTGTTCTCTCTCACGAATGTATATCTCGAAGGCATTGTTGTTTTATAATCAGAAGATGAAGGACATCACAACTGAAGGCAACCTTTGAGGTAAAATATATCACAATCACTTGAAGGGCAAAGTCTCGAGCAAAATATTACCTCAAACATATATCAAACATAAGCTGGTTTGGAACATGACAAAAACGTGAAGGAAACAAGCAGATGAAAGACATCACATATGATTTCGATAGATGTAAACATTAGGGTACATCCAACAGTTGAATGGATCCTGGAGAAGGATATTACAAACACCGATGGAAATCACCGGCTAATAAGAGACATCTCAAAGACACAAAGGACAGCGCAACCATTTGAGGAGCGCCACGTTTATTTGCAGTCCGTAAAGGTCATGTGAAAGACACCATATCTCGGTCATTTGTGAATTTAATTAAAGTCAGCCGGCCTTAATGATACCAAGTATTAGGGATACTTCATTGGAAGCTCTATGTTGTGTGGTATGAGGACACAATTATTATCATTACATGTAAATGGATGGGCACTCTGGAACAGTATAAGAACAGATGTGTCTGATAAAACTTGCTGCTATATATACACGTAACTGAGGCTGTGATGCCTTACCAAATCAGATATGATAAAGGATATAAAATTGCAATTTGATTTGATGTTACGCTCTTTCCTTCTATTTATTACAGGTTTTATACATGTTCGGATAACTAGACATCATAGTTATTTCAGTTTGTGACAGAAATAGAACACAATTTAACAGACTATTAACTCTGTGTTATCTGGAAGCAATGCTACAGAGAATGTGATAAAATACCGCAACTTTCCCCAAGTCATCTACAACTGATCACTACGTGTCGTCTCACTCCCAAAAGTACACTGACTCCAGGCACTGCCATCCACCCACGCCACACTCTGATGGCCATATTGCTGAATTGTATCACACTCTTACATTTAACATTCAACCACAGGACACAGGCTGTGCAAAAACGTTTTCGAAACATTTTTCAATAACCTGAACAATCGTTATGACGTTCTCCCTTCAGAAAGATGATACTCACAAAGCCCGGTATTACACACCCAGATTGGTATTACGTTATTTTCAGATGAATAGTTGAAATACCTCTGCATGTGTTTGTGATGGGTGACACAGGTGGGGCAGCTCATATTATGTTCTGAATTGTGCAATGGATTCTGGTTTCAGCACAGGTTCTTAAGGGCTGTGTCGTTTACATTTACAATTCAGTTTCATCAGCGTGTATGCATTAATTAAGCTCCAAGTACATATCTAATTAAAGTAGTTGTTACTTGCACGTTGTTATCTCTTGCTTTATAGAGAATACATGTTGATGGGGACGCAAGGGGGACAACCCTTTTAGGACAAACATTGTAAGAGAAATGTGAGTACGAGTGTTCAATTAGATTTGAAATATCGAATTAGTGATTTATTAGGCATATTTTGTGGTGTTGAGAAAATTTGCTACAATTTGGTTAAACAATCCGCGCAAGCTCAGTATAAAGGAAACACATACACAATACACACACAACTTCCGGGCAAAAGAAAGCATTCATTTTAAAATAAGATTTGACCCAAACTTTACAAACGTTATCAAGACGTTATTAGCTTGAAGACAGTGGCCGATACCCTGCAAATTTAAGGTTCAAAACACAAGTTTGATACTCAAATACATTACCATCGGAAAGTATTTTCTGTTTGTTTCAATTTTAGCCATCATCAAACATGGGTACATACATTCTCTTGCCTGGTAGTGAACATGAAGCCATACCATTCGTCATGGTAACTAAAGCACAGTGTACGTGTTTGCAATGTGAAACAGATAAACCACCAGGAAGTAATATATGGATGATGATCAAAACATAGCAATTCTGTGATAAACGTTATCGATATTTAAGAAACATACGCAGCCCCGAGTGGTTTATTTTCCCTGCAGTGTTTTATTGTACCATTAACAACGACAACGAGTCGTTTAGTTCTTGTATGAGATATCAACATTATGAGGTGAGGTGAGGTGAAATGGGGTTTAACGTCGCGTCCACGATTATTGCACTTATATAGCGACGTGCATGTACGTTTGTGTGTTTGTGTGGCTGCTTGTACTAGCCCGGACTGATGCCGATTTATAGTGCTACCACACTGAGATACCAAGCCGCAGTTTAACATGAATACCCAACTCAGACACAGTATACTGACTCCGAGCCGACCAGTCCTTGTTTTAGCCCCTTAATGCCGAGCGCCAGACAGGGTAACAACAAGTACCATCTTTTAACGTCTTTTGGTATGACGCGGCCGGGCATCGAACCCCGGACCTTCCGCTCTCCGGGCGGACGCTCTACCACTAGACCACGGAGGCCGTCCAACATTATGAACAGCCTCTTCGAGGATGATAATAAAATATGCAGGCTTTAAAAATATTTACCCGTATTTAAATAATTTCGACTTCCTAAATAGAATACGACCTCGGCAATGTCGGGCAAGTCCATTTTATGCACAGGTGGGTATTTCCCGCATATTTTCACAATCTTCACATCGATTACCTGTAACTTTTGTCTCAATAGCGATTGTCATATCTCTCCCGCTTTTGGATGCGATCGGTCGCTTATCGCGTTTATCTGCTTACCCCAGCTACATCTATGGGGAACAACCTACTAGACACTTCCCTCTAAAAAATAACGTCGTCCAATACACGACGTCATCAAGTTGTTCAAATCTCCAGAATGGACTCATGATAGAACAATGTTTCATCGTGTAATATACCACGCTTCCTTCTTTTGTTTTCTTTGCGATTTATCGCTTAGCTATCTTATAAAGCCATGTAATGAATATGAATTTCAGACTGAGTAATACAATGCTCATCTATACGGACTTGTGAGGTTGATCCGATACCGACAACTGACCACTGGCAATGCGTCTTATCTGATTTATGTTTCCTATCATGATGGTCATTTTAATAAAATTCTACTACAGCCGAGATTACTGAAGTAATCTTTGCTTTTGTGTTGTCAATTGAGAGGTCTCAAACGTAGAGTTGATCCATTTCATTTGAAACCGAACGAGTTAAGGTTTCTTATTGGATCCCGAAACCTTTAATTTGAAAATACAGTACACCTGCATTCAAAGCAAGAAAATGAACTCGTTAATAGCAGCGAATTTAATATGTGATGTGGATCGCCTGGCGCGATGACTGTTTTCCATAGGTTGAATGGTTGATTTCAGGGATTAATGACACTGGTTATGTATTTGCTTTCATATATATTACTCAGTTACATCCAATATGTGAAGGCTGTGTGTTGCAATACCCACCAGGCATGACAGATTAACTATTGTCATAAGAAACTTAAACCATATTTTTTTCTGTGGTCAGAATAAGACAATAACGTCATATTGTGTTAATTTAACAGTATCGGCTGATACCAGTATAATACCACACAGATGATAGAGTACCTTTCCCAAACGTCTCAGAAACGTGTGATACATGGGAGATTGATTTATGTTGATTTACACTTTCAGTGACGATCAACTAAAGTGTCTCTGTACCTTCAGATGGATGCGCTCTGCACGAGCTGTTTCCCGACGTCAAGGATAGTACCCACATGATTTATCCTGGAGATAAGAATGAGCAAGTGACAGTTTACTGTGGCAACAGGTGGGGGCGGCTGGATGCTGAGAAGAAGACGTGCATTTATATGGATGATGTGTGTAAAAGCAATAATTGTTGGTGAAAGATATGATCAGATGCCCTGATAGGTGACTCCTGGTGTACCACAGTGATGTGAGCATGTCTCCGTCGACTCTCTGTTGTATCACGTTGATATTACCATATCTCAGTTGACTCTTTGTGGTATGAAAAATAGGCTTGTGGAACTAATAGTTTCCTCAGTGCACTGAGTGAGTGAGTATGGTTTTACGCCACTTTTAGCAATATTCCAGCAATATCACAGCCGGGGATACCGGAAATGGGCTTCACTCATTGTAGCCATGTGGGGAATCGAACCGTGGTCTTCGGTGTCACAAGCGAACGCTCAAAGCACTTGACCCCATCGCTCCATTAGTGTACCGAATAATGTCACTGATTTCGAACCGTTGTCTACAACTTGTATTGTATTGACAATTAGATGAACAGTTTGTGAAGACATAACCATCAGCATATTTATTAAGAAGAACTGACTTGAATATATTTTAGCCTTTATTAGCCTACACGGATTTATACAAAATACACTTTGATTATATCTCAATAAACGAAAAAAGATATTGAAGTTAATTCTAAGTCTACATGATTGGTACGTTGATGACGTTTTCGCCGATAGAAATATCATTAGGCTCCTGGGCCCATTGGCAGTTCCAGAGAATTTGATTCATCTCAAACAATAATTGTTTGTCTGCTTACCTGAATTCCATGATGTATACAAATGTAGCAGTAACTTATTACCTCAATCACTGTAGAGAGTTCGAACAGGTCCCAGTTTCCACACGGTACCAATCAAAACGTCTCCGAGACGGCTGAATATATATCCCCTTTAAGTAGTTTAATACTCAGATATTATCACGACCGGGTAGACTGTGGAGATCGAGATTTACACATGCAGTGAGTGAGTGGTGTTTTGCACCGTTTGGAGCAAATCCCGGCGTGACAGATTAGTGTAGGAAGAACGGCCGTAGTGAAGCGGGTGTACCACTTTGGTGAAACCAACGAGCACGAATATAGTGTTGATAAACCCAGGAACAGATCATCAGTTCCCACTGTGGGATTGTGCACGTAACAGAGGTGGCGTAAGTCCCAACCGTCCCTAGTGTGGTGGCTAACTTTGGTTGGGGACGATCTATTGTCCGTTTATTTTTCAAAATTAAAATATGATAAATTGCTAATTATAGTACTGTCCATCATGAACAGATTTTAATATGCTACAGGATAACTTTTTCTAGTCACGATATGGCTGAAATGCTGCCGATTATTATATTTAAATTTACTCACTCACTCATTGTGACTTGATCACTTAGTGGATTACAGTTGGGGGTTATTCCTGCGTGTGATTAAGTGATATTGTGTCGCTTAGGAAACCGTTATAGACTACTCCATCTTCCTGACAGAAAGCATTACCTTTCACAGGGACACATGCACATTAAACATTTAGTTGAACGTTGTATCATATACTCTATTGATTTTCCGGTCTCATATGTCAACACTAGATCTCTGCAAGAAGGCGGAGGTGGTTTGGGAAGGTGGGAATATGAGTGGAGATTTACTCGTGCTACCATTAACCAAGAGATCATCAAATTACGTCAGTTTTATAGATTACTGTAGTGTTTAATACAATGCATCAATATGGAAGGGGATTATGTTGAAACGTACAGTATTCTAATTTAATTGGGTTAGTTATTTCTGTGCTAGACCTACAACCTATCAATCATCACTCATATGGTATGGTAAATATCATGGCTGGAGTTGAGATCAAAGGCGCCTCCATCTTTTGGACAAAGGCTGGACGTTGTCGTGTGAACCTGCACCTCGTTGAGAGGACGCGTACACAAAGCGTACACAGATCACTGTTTTCGGGCTGCTGGTGGGTTTGTGGAGTCAGTCTTGTTACGTGGCTAACAATGAGCACAGAATATAACTTGAGTAGGCCAGGCCAGTGCCAGTAACATACATATCACTTGTCAACAGCGGTCTATCATCTAGGATCAAATCTTCCGTGGATATTTGGAGACATCTGTCGTCGTATCACAGTAAGCCTTGTGGAGATGCTTCATGTCAGGACTAAAGGTGTACCACCGCGGATTTCCTCATTTAATCTCCCCATAATCTACAGCATTAAAATATATCATTCTCTCTCTGTTGAAAATATACCATTGTTATGCAAAAAATAAAAATAGCGGTGAGGACTTTCATCACGAAAATACAAAGCCGAGGATTATGTTCAAATAGCTCAGAGGCTGTGGTGTTTAGAACGAAACATTTGCGAAAAGTTAAAATACTAAGAAATAAAAACGATTTACGTACCAACATGTCATATAACTAGCTCGAAGCTGTGACACAATGATTTAAATTTCAGGAACCGCCAGCAATTTCATTTTCCTATATGAACACCGTTTCATACAGGTTGTTCAATTATAGGAATGTGTTGCAGAACGTGGACATGGGAGCTCATGATGTAAATTACACTACTAGTGGCAACCAAGACTCGTCATATTGCTACCAACCTGTAGGTTATATAATCACAGGTGACTTCTCTATTATTGACAATGAATAATAACCTTCGTCAGTTATGCAATGAGGACCAAAATACCTTGAGCAGGCTCCTTCCAATTGGGTACAACTTTAAAATCATTATAGATGTGATAGTGTCGAAACATATGCCAATAAATGGGCCAAAAGAGAAGAAGAACCTGTTGAATGTGCCAGGTCAAGTTTAGTTAGTGTGTGATATTGTCATCGGTAGAATGGACAATCTGAAACTGAGGAAAAGGAGCAAACCTCTTCTGTCTCAGCTAGCAATCCTTCAAAGTTTGGCTGACCTACAAGAAAAGAGTGTAGTTGTTTCCACTGACAATGCCTCAGATAACATAACCATTATATGGAACCATCACTACATTATATCGTTTGATCAAAGAACTTGGTGAAATATCAAATAATGCCACATATAAGGCCAGGATGTTAACTGATGGGGAAATCTACCAAACTATACATCAGTACCATCCACTTTTGACTAAACTCTAAAACCTGAAGACATATTCATTCCTCTTTTGTACTGGATTGCAAAGCTCCATAAAAGTCCGTGCAAAGTTATATTGCTGGGTCCGGCAAATGAATCACCAAATCCCTGTCTCAAAGATTAATACAATCAAGGAAGGACTTTCATTATATTCACGAAAAGTATTTGACACAAGTGGACTTAATACCATAAGGCAACTTCAGTTTCGTAAAAACGTTTGATTTTCCAACTTTGTACACCACTTTCACACATGACAAAAAAATCATTCCTTGATCCATGGGGCTTTTGTGAAAAACGTTGAGCCCATATGATAGTTACATATCTATATTCAGAGGTCCAGGTCAATCTGTCAAAAATGAAAGCAATTACCATGTGGGGTTTACTGAGAAAAACAATATGTGAAATGCTGAACGTACTCATTGATAACGTCTATGTAACATTTGGGGTAAGACATTTAGGCAAGAAGTAGCCTTATTGACAGTAGCCTTATAGGCATCCATATTGGCGCCAATTAAGCTCCTCTTCTGATCTGATCTGTGTCTTATCGCATATAGTTTAACTTCAGCTTCAGGTGCCAGTATATCGATGATCTGATATCGTTCAATAACCATCTGAACTAGAAATAATTGAGATAAGTGAGACCGCTTCATCTGTTTCATAATTAGATCTCCACAAGAGTGTTTGAGGGATGACATTAACTTTCTAATAGTCAGCTTTCCCTTTATGTCTAGCAATGTTCCTGCAGCCCCAGCAGTGTCTATATGTCACAACTTTTGTGGTACAATCAAGCATGCTCTTGCTACCAAGATTTCAAAGAGCGTCATAGAAATCTTGCTCAGAAGTTGTTTGATCAAGGTTACAACGTTCAATGCCTCAGTAAGGTTTCAGCAGTTTTATTGTAGACATGTAGAGGGTATTGCCAATTTGACGCATCGGTGACAAAGATGATGTCCGATGCAATTCCCTAATTTGTCTTTTACCATATGTTCCCGTGTTGTTGGTTTTCAGATGAACAATTGACTTGCCTTTGCATGTGTTTGTGACGGATGCCTGGATGGGACAGTTTACGCTCATCTTTTCACGAACACCTTGTTTGTGTGTTTGTTGTTTAATTTCGCACTCAGCGAGCCTGACCACCGATCCCTTTAATTAATTAAGATCATACCCAAACTAAACAATTTTCCCCAACTTAGATTTTCCTAGATTTTAAATATGTTGTGAGGGGATGCCTTCTGTACATGAAACAGGAGAAATCATTTCTGTTGCAATTTGTAGTGGGTTTGGTAGGATTTGACAATATATTGACCGGACTAAATGGCCTCTTACGACAAGCATAGTGGCCTTTTACGGCAAGCATGGGTTACCGAAAGCCCATTCTATCCCGGGTCATTACGGTTCCCACGAACATCTGGTATCATCACTATTTGTTTGTGATTCATAAGCACATGCTCATGATATAGTCGGAATTGTACAGTAGACTCTGTTTTTTAGCGGGGGCACGGGTGGCCCAGTCGTCTGAGGCGCCGCGCTTCGCTGTGCAGAGTTGCGTACCTTGGGCAAGCCAGAGACCTATGATTGTTGGTTCGAATCCCGGTTCGCCCCAAATGTTTCTAGGTTTGTCAGCACCATACCCGTGCTCGTGGGTTTCGCCGAAGTGGTAAACGTCTGAGACCTGCATCACTTCGAGCTTTCCTCCCACATTAAGCTGAGACGCCGCGATATAAATGGAATACTGTTAAAACCGGCGTTAAACCCAAATCACTCACTCACTGTTTTTTAGCAGAGATTCCTTATGATTATGGTAAGGGTTTTGTCGTTTTCATTTAAAATATTTACTTGAGATAGAAACAATTTGAAAACAATTACGAGAAGTTCAGAAAGATACTTTTACGGTAGCTTTTAAAATACGATTGCCTTGCAAAATAAACTGACATCCCTTTCCATTTATAACATGACAGCATACACCTTATAACATCAGACGTATTAATTGCATGACCACACACGGTATACACTAGTATATACTGGGAACATGATAACATATTGAGTACATCACATATGTTGATGCTGATAACATCGCTATATGCTTAAAGCATCACAGACGAGTGATATCATCACGACATATTAATTATATAACATATTCACCCAAAATAGTTGATTTTCAAGACCTCTCACGTCTCCATGTAGAAGCCGATGAACCTTCAGCTGAACAAAACTGCAATAAATCACAAAAACGTCTTCAAATCAATCCAAACCAGCACCTAATTGTAATTGTGTTTTCGGCCCTCTTTATGACGACCTGTTTCAAAATATATCAAACCTGGTTCCACCACTATGAAGCATAATTCAGCTACACAATACTGCAGCGAAAATAGATCTTACTATCACTTCAGACTTTTCCTCCCCTGAGGGGGCACGGGTGGCGCAGTCGTCTAAGGCGCCGCGATTCGCTGTGCAGAGTTGCGTCCCTTGGGCAAGCCAGAAACCTATGATTGTGGGTTCGAACCCCGGTCGCCCCGATTATGTTTCTAGGTTCGTCAGCACCATACCCGTGCTCGTGGGTTTCGCCGAAGTGGTAAACGTCTGAGACCTGCATCATTTCGAGCTTTCCTCCCACATTAAGCTGACACGCCGCGTTATAACTGGAATACTGTCAAAAGCGGCGTTAAACCCAACTCACTCACTTTTCCTCCCTGGCAGTTGGTGAAGTAAGAGGTAGACCTCCCTCTCACCCACATCTATAAATCCGAAGCCGATCCTTGTGTGTATCAACAGGAAGACAACTAGTTACGAAGAACCTGTCAATGAATCCAAAACTGTTTTCCCAAGAATGCCAGATAATAGTTCAATCTTCACTGCTGAGGCCTAATCTACCAAAAGAGCTTTGAGCTATATCAAATAATTAAACCAATATGAAACTTTCATCATCGTATCAGATTCCTGGTCTTGGCTTCAGGCACTTAAAAGTGTCTCCTGGAATCATATCATTATCCCAGACATTTTAGAACTCTATAATGATCTTTCTACTTTTGAGGGGTGAGATCCATTTTACTCAAATATAGATCTTGATTATCGATCAGATCATATTGACTGGGCGACGCAATTTTGTTCGAAGCAAACGTAAGTTATACGAGAGATGGAATCCGATTGGTCAACGGGAGGGACAGAGGGACATAACTCGTAAGAGCCACTGGTGGCGCTACGATCGGGCCTGGAAACTGGACTTGTAGAGTCAGTTAACGCCCTTGCCTCGGGAAGATGAAAATTCACAGCCCATGGAGATCCGAGTAAGAATAGGTCTTCAGCAGCCCTTGCTTGCTGTAAAAAGCGACTATGCTTGTCGTAAGAGGCGACCTACGGGTTCGGGTGGTCAGTCTCGATGACTTGGTTGAGGCATGTCATCGTATCCCAAAGCGTGGATCGATGGTCATGATGTCAATCACTGGATTGTCTGGTCGAAACTCGATTATTTACAGACCGCCGTCATCTAGCTGGAATACTGCTGAGTGCGGCGCTAAATAACAAACAAGCAAAATACACATCTTGAAGGAGATTCTGTTGACAGTACCAACTTATTATGTCATCGGATCCTGGGTCTTTTGTTTTGGTAATGAATTCCACTATTCCACTTCCCAATCTTTAATGTACACATCTTTATAAGTGACAAATCGACGGATCTCAGAATTTCGTCCATCGTTCTTTGTTTGGTGATTCTATATACATGTAGGTAAAGTAGAACACCTAGAATTTGGAGAAAAAGAACATTTCTGACAAACCAAACATGTTACTGACATATACATAAGTGTTACTGATACAGTAATATAAATCAAAGGCGATACTACTTAAGCTCCACACATTGTGTAAGAAAGTTTTTGACAGCGCATTGATTGATTGATTGATTGGTTGGTTGGTTGGTTGGTTGATTGTGACATTATTCATCACATACCGGATCATCGACCACTTCACATTCTCTTCGATCTTTAAGATTTTCGAAGAGGGTTCAGGAAAAGAAATATTGACGGTTTCATGATTGGGCACGTAGGGACATTTAGAGACACAACAGGTACCACTGTCGTCGCGGGGACCGACTAAAATGAAGACCGGGGGTCGCGATGTTTGACCAGGGTGACCATACGGTATCCTGACGGCACGGATCATTGTCCATACTATCACCCACCAAACTAACATTGGAAAATGTCAATCTAATATGTCAAGATTTAGACAATCATGTTAGCTGCACTGGGCCCAACAACTGCATATAAACAATCTGTTGTCTGGGGTGTCTGGATAACATATAATTTCAAATTCACTGCAAGAAATTGACGTTAGCAACAATCTCAGTGCAGCGTTTAACAACAAACAAACAAATACATGTAAATGTATGGAATGAAAGCTGGATTATACACATAGTGTCCACGGATATCATGTTTTTAATCACCAGTATGCAATAGTAGTACATCATCTAATCTTTGTTGACTTTCTGTCACTGCCTTAAACAACATGATCACTGAAACAAGATGAGCTTTACATCTGTTTTAGGGGTTTGTTTATACCATTAAAGATCGAGGTTTACAGATTTGACTGTGCAAAAAATTACCGAGGAGACTGGAGGTCCAGATCGATAAGTTTACAATACGGAAACAGGCAAGGATGTTCACTGGTTTAAATTCCATTCTTGAATACTTTTGAAATTCTCGGAGATGAAAATCATGTCCAAGACTTGAAAATTCTTTCTTGGACTACTTTGTGATTCATGGCGTGAAACCTACAGTGTCATTAAAAGTGCGACATTTGACATTTCAACATCCATATATAATCAGTTCCCCATGCAATGAATTGAATGAGGCGAACCAAATTCTACTTTCTGGGAAAGGTAATACATTTTTCTGTTCATAACGTTCACTGGAACATTGGATGTAATGGACAAACTGGTCGCAAGATGTTCGTTTATTATAGAATTGACTGAAAAGGGATCCTGATATACATGGTATTCGTTAGCATGGCTCCTTCCACGTTTAAGATCCGTTATGGTTCATGTAGCTTTGGGACAATAAAACACCATCTGGATCCTTTCATGATCATGTTCATTGTAGCTGCATATTATTATGTGTCTGTGTGGCTGTTTGTACTAGTCCGGACTGAGCACTGCTCTCCCACTGAGAACCCTTCCTGCTGTTTAACATGAATACCCCACTCAGACACAGTATACTGACTCCGAGCCGACCAGTCCTTGTTTTAGCCCCTTAATGCCGAGCGCCAGACAGGGTAACAAGTACCATCTTTTAACGTCTTTTGGTATGACGCGGCCAGGGATCGAATCAACGACTTCTCCCAATCCGGGCAGATGCTCTATCCACAAGACCACGGAGGCGGCCACGTACCACGTAATGCACATCTTCGTAGTAAACTGACAAATTTCAAGCTCATACTGACGTAGGGTTGAAGTACTACAACGATATCATTGCTATAAATGTGCGTCACATGTTGTATGCATATGACCTTACGAACGAACGCTTTAACCACGTCTCCTGAATGGAGAGAGATGGGGCATCAGTTTAGAACATTAAAGAGGTCGACCAAACACCCATACATCAGGTTTCCATTTTCAATATTATTGGAATATTTGAAAAGTGGGGAACTGTTGCACTGCGTCACTCATAGTATTTCTTTAATAACAATTTGCAGTAAATGGAACAATCAGTTAGAATCTATTGATTATCGATCTCTGGAAAATAAATGTTATAAGTGCCTCGCCAAAGGCTAGGGATTTATCATATTCAATCATTCGGGACAGATAATCCTTAATTCCTCGTTGCTCGTTATTTAGTCTATTAATACAGAAAAATGAACTTATAAAGGCATTAAGGGTTGCGATAGCGTAATTCATTGCCCTTCGTCTATGAATTAAGAGGTTTAAGAATGGAGGACACGTAGATTCCATCTGTTGAGGGTTCTTGTTTTTGTAGATCGTTTGAATGTAACCAAATAGAACAGGTCGACTCAATTCTGTCATTTCAATTCTAACAGAGAAACGAGGACGACTTACCCTAATGCATCTCAGATAAATATAACTTACATGTATACTCATGGGCTGACATATGAATATTTGGTTAAAAAGAAATACGCCCCAACATTCACGATGTTTTGTTTGTTTTGTTTGTTTGTTTGTCTGTTGTTTAACGTCGCACTCAGCAATATCCCAGCTAAATGACGGCGGTCTGTAATTATTCGAGTGTGGACCAGACAATCCATTCATTGATATCATGAGCAGCGATCCAAACAATTGGGATACGGTGACATGCATCAAGAAGGTCAGCGCGCCTGACCACCCGATCCCGTTTGTCACATCTAACGACAGTCATGGGTTGCTCAATATCTTTTCTGACCCGGATCTGCACGGGTGCATTCACGATGGGGTGTCATTGTCCACTCACTTTGACATTTAAACGTAAACATATAATTTCGAACATAACATTTCGAAGAAATCGTCCCAAATTTCAACAGATTTAAAGTATTACTAAATAGGCAAGAAATAAAAGAGTGATGAACAAGAACATCAGATATTGTAATATCAGGCGCTGACACCATTAGGCGGGAAGAGATACAAGCGAACATTTAATTTCAGACTTAAAAAATATGAGAAACATTAGAACATTGATCAAACGATCACTTGAACACCTTGACTTGCACATTTGATGAGAATTGCCCCGACAGTCTGTAATCAGTTGGTACATGTACGTGTTTCGCCGGATTGCTCTACATTTGTCAAATTATTCCCCGAAGTAAACATCGTCTACACTGTTAATCTGGGAGATGAGGAAGAAGGATTAAGGTTGACGACATAGACGGTGGCTCGTAGGCGTCATCCGGTGTAGCTAGAATCATTGTCCAACATGTATTATTGGGTTATCTGTAATGCTGTACACATGGGCGACCTCAAAAGACCACTTTCAGGGGACGTCATTGTCTATTATAAGTGTTTGTTCCAACGCAATACATGGCGATGAAATATACCCAAGGAAAAACATAACAGACAAGCAGCTGGGGAGAGACGTTGTGAATACACTTTTCAGTAATTAGTAAAGAACTATTATTACTTTCATGTAGGTTGATTGGCAGAAAACAATTCAAGGACATAAAGCAAATTAGTTTTTGAAATATTTATTCCTAAGATTACATGAATCGCAGATATTATATTATTTTGCATATATCGCTTATTCTTGCAGAATACATCAACTTGTCAAGCCTGCCCGATCATCAAAACCAATATTCATGACCTCGTGGCGAACCGGGATTCAAACCCACAATCATAGGTTTCTGGTGCCTAAGGGACGCAACTCTGCACAGCGAATCGCGGCGCCTTAGACGACTAGGCCAAACCACCCCATCCCATCCCCTTTCCCCTACACTGTGACATTTATACTACCGATATACTGTCCTTTGTTGACAGGTATTCATTTCTGAATAACTTTTAACTCACTGACTCACTTAAACGTAGAATGTTATTGCTCAGCAGATTCATGTGCTGTTAACACGTACAGAGATCAGCGGGAATGCCTGGCTTATGTGCATCTCAATATTAGCCAAATTTTGTCGACACTTGCAGATTAAAATTATAAGTCTAAATGAGATCTGTCTGAACGTGGACAGTAGAAAGCAGGAGGGAAGGAAAACAGAGAAATAAATCGTCTATATGAAAGTGTGCATTCCTCGGGGGACCTTGCCAAGGAATTAAAACTGATATTACTGTATTTCGTGACTGCTTGATTGGGAAACTATTGAACAACACAATTTCAATTTGTATCTGTCAAATCATGAATGCATCCCATTCTCCAAAATGACGATGTTGATGTCTCGTTTGAAGTAAATTCTGATTAAACCTCTCACTGTCCATTTACAAACACGTAGTCTGTCAGCCTGTCGTTAGCCTGCCCACATAATCACTGATCATGCAAAGACCGAAAATAGGAAAAAGGGAACAAAACTATTGCAACTTCTGTTTAGAGTTAAGACGATTCTTCAACTTTCAAACGATACAGATATCCCAACACAGGTGGAACCACCAAAAACAGTTCTCAGACACCGAAGTGTTTTATATCACGGGGGAAATTGAGCGCATGGGTTTCTACACAAAATGGCGAATAGATCGATGAGGGAACGAGGGAAATGGTGACGCGATTTCTAAGAGATCAACACAGAATGCGTTTGGATATAATCGAGTATTAGGAATTAAGGAGTGTGCGTTCGTCTTGAAATGAAAGGTCTCTCCATAAGGACAATTCGATCATCCAGAGCGGATTATATCCAAGCGGGACCAGGCTGATTCCAATATCTGGTGCCAATCAACCTATGATTTCCGTACTATACTATTAGCTATAACAATGTATTGACAAAGTTATAGCCATTCAATCAATTCCGGCATTTCATCCCATCCGCCTACGATGATCTCATTAAGCAATAATCCCCACCCCCACCCCACCCCCACCCCAACCCTACCCCCACCCCCATCTATTTACACTTAATCCTGTTTATTTGGCTTCCTGTCTTAATGGGCACTCATGGAGAGCATCCTTCTCGTGGTGAGTGCTGGGTAACGCTAATAGCTCTTCCCCCGTGTGGACCCGGGGTAGAATTTGTCCTCAGCACCCCATTGCTTGTCGTACGAGGCGACTAAATTGGGCAACCTGTTTGCCATGGGTTGCGCCCCTGTCTCGGCGAAGTAAGGGTCAAAGTAGTGTGTTGGTCAAAGGAACACTATTCCTGGAACCAGTGCCCTCAATTACCAGACTCCCGTCCTCCGCCGACACAGGTGCGCGACCCACGGCATTCAGGTTGCCCAATTTAGTCGCCTCGTACGACAAGCAATGGGGTGCTGAGGACAAATCGGCTGGTCATGCCATGTCCTGTGCATATCAATTGTATTGCACAAATTTCTCATTTATTTCAAAATTTCAACAGTTTCTATGAATCTGTTTTTGTCTTGGCACAACGTTATATTCATTGAATTTCAAATGTATTATTTAAATGTATGTTCTTTGCCTAGAGTCTAGAGTATTCCCAGCAGGCGGTGGACAATGGGCCAATCTGGTGGAATGATTCTTGTTTCATTATTCTACTTGAGTATCTCATCCCAGTATCGCTGGTGCTTCAAGTCGGAGATCCACTTGTTTATAGCACTGTCTATATGACACTCCATGGAGGGTGGGGTGCAGGGATGATGAAACATTATACATACCAACACGGATCTTGAAACCCCATTGAAAAAAACCCCGTCTACTTGACAATGATCCAAGTACCAATGATCGTCATCGACCTCCAAAACAAGTTGAATACTAGCCAAGCTTTTTGGTTATTGAGTCTCCTGATACAAAAATCCAAATTAAACTCATCCCGTTTGCTATTTCAAAAAGAGTGCATGGAATAGCAGATGGTGTAAAGGATATAAAACGCATGAGATCTGGATCACTTCTTATAGAATGTGCTTGAAGACAGCAATCAACTAACCTGCTATCTACTGATACCTTGGCTGGAATTTCTGTTTCTGCCCATAGGTCCCTCAACTCAAGCAAAGCAATCTTGGTCTCGGAAAATATAAAAATAGAACTGTTCAATATCAGCACAAAACAGATTCTTTGCCAACGAAACAGTCACAAAGTGTACATGAAACTCATGTCAAGCATCCTGTAAAAGTAAGTCAAAAGTTAAATAGGATCAATTAAAGCGATGGGTTGGCTAAGGGTTCAAAAGATCAAATCGAGCTTTACAATAAGTTTGGATCCCTCCAAGATATGGATGTGTCTGAACACATCTATCATCGGACATGAAATTTATCCCCTTCAAAGTCAAGGCGTGGTAGATCACCAATAAAATATAATAAAGAATTGAAGAGGTTTTAGGGCCAATTTTAATGAACTCGAGCTTCTTCTTCCCGTAGCATTTTGTCTTCAGGAAACATTCCTGAAGGTAAGCGATAGAGTACATTTTCGTAGGTATGATATTCATCAAAGTTATTCCTCAAACACAGAGAAAGTATCGGGTGGTGTGGCCGTGATGGTTCGTCAAAACATACTTCAAAGTCCAGTGCCACGCAAAACCAGGGTATGAAACTCCCCAAAATTTCAGCCAGACCACAGGACTGGCTAGCTGAAATACTTGCCAGCCCTGACCAAAACCTGCCTGCCCACTATAATCATATGTTTCTCAGGATAAGCTAACGGGGTTTCCTTTTGGTTACATTTTATCATTCATCTTTACATGTGAATTAATGCTTATCATTGGGAAACATTTAGAATATTTTCACATATGAAATATAACCTGACCGTCGGGCAGGGGGATTTGAAAATCTGGCAGCCCTAGTTGAAATCAACCCGTCTCGGACGGTCGGGCAGGCAGGTATTTCGAACACTGTTAAAACTGATCTTCAAGCAGTTGTGGTACGAATAACTTTACATGTTGCAATTACTATTTGCTCATTATATGTACCACCTTCATCTTATCCTCAATTTCTGACATTTCAGAATTTAATTGATCAGCTTCCCAGGCCCTTCTTTATAATGGGCGATTTGAATGGACAGCACTACAATGAACAACAATAATAGTAAATAAAGGAACAAATACTTATCAACAATAATCCGTGTATTTTTAATGATGACTCCAATACACACTTGCATCCGGCTACTGGGACATATTCGGCCCTCAATCTAACAATTGCAGATCCTTCACTTTTGAATGATTTTGAATGGACAGGGCATGGTGATCTTTGTGAGAGTAATCACTTTCCAACGCTCCTTAAAACCATTACTTGAAAAAAAAGAGATTCCAGTTTCTAGATGGAATTTCAATAAAGCTGACTGGACTCTATTCCAGCAGTTATGTACTGACAACCTTTAAACTGCATCGTATCAGAACGTCGATGATCCTATTGAATCCTTTTCATAGGACCTCACTTATATCGCCACGAACACTATTCCTTAATCCTCCAAAGTTCCCCGTATTAAAAAGCCATGGTTCAATGATGAATGCAGACAAGCTAGAAGACAAAGGAAAAAGGAAAAAAAACCCGTTTTAATGCTAATCCACCACCTACTCATCTAAACAATCTTAAATTATTCAGAGCAAAAGCTCGTAGGACTATGAAAGAAACTATGGCGAACATTTGTTTCTAAAATAAATACTCGAACGCCTCTTAAGTAAGGTGTGGAATATGATCCAGAAAATTAAGGGTAAGGGACCTTGACATCTCAAGGTGCATGATAATATTTTAAGTAAACAGGACATCGCAAACAAATTGGGGGAAACAAAAGCAAATATACTCACACGCAAAAGATACGCAAGTCGAGTATGCAGTACACATGTTATTTATTTTCAATAGTAAAGACAAGAAATACTAATAGGGCAAGGTTAACAAAAATTTGACTGAAGACACTTTAATGGATTAAAAGGCAGATGACATAATTGTTTTTATCAAATGTTAAGGGCTTACACAGTTTCGGGTCAATACCCAAAACGTCAGTCAATACCTGGTGTGACCACCATTAGCATTGATCACTGCCACACATCTCCTGTACATTGAGTGGATCCTTCTGCACACATCCAGAGCAGCTGTGCGTAGTTCATCGGCAGTTGTAGGGACTGGGCGCACATTGTGCAGACGCCTTTGAACCTCATCCCACAAGTGTTCGATGGGGTTCAGATCAGGGCTGAGGGCTGGCCACGGTAGAACACGGATGTTGTGTTGTTGCAGAAAGGCCATGGTAGCTCTGGCAACATGGGGACGAGCTTTGTCCTGCTGGAAAATGTGTTGTTGATGTTGTGCAAAAAATGGAACAACGTGGGGTCTGATCACTTGGTCGATATACCGCTGAGCAGTGACGCCGTGTCCCCGACTATGACCAACATTCAGAAAGCACATGGGTCCAAGTCTCGCATTAAGTCCAATCCCTGCCCATATCATGACGCTTCGGTCCACCCCATGGATCCCTTTCCACAACGTTTCTGTCACCGAAACGATTACCTCGACGCCGCCAAATTTTGACTCTTCCGTCTGGATGGGATACACAAAAGCGACTTTCATCAGAGAAGATGACACGCCTCCACTCACGATGACGCCAATGGTGATGACCCTGTGCCCACTGAAGTCGTGCTTGTCGATGCCGTGGTTGGAGAACAGGACGACGTGCTGGTCGGCGACATATGAGGTTGTTGGATCACAGGAAGGTCGTCTGTGGTCTGTGTAGCATTGTATCGATGCAGGAGACGGTAAATTGTGGTTATGTTAACGTTGAAATGACGGCAACATCTTGGACAGACTCTCTAGCTACCTGCGTGGCATTGTTGACTAAGGAGTGGTAGGTTCAAGAATCGGCCACAGGTTTATACCCACTACAGTTCGTGAAAGTTTGTGCATTTTCGATTTCGCGAGAAATTGGTGCGTGATACCCACATATTCATTGATATGGTGCGTTTTGGCTATTCGTTTTTTATGTTGCGTTTTTACTCGGGGCTTCAAAAATGCAACCAAAAATATTGATAACACCATCAGGCTTCACTACATGCTAAAACTCGTATCAATTTATGGTTCCGTGTTTGTTACCTATTTGCTTAAAACCACTGGCGTTTCTTTTGCGCGTGAGTGTAGTTCTTCTTCTTATTATTTACACTCCTGAATTTCAAAAATATAAAACTAAGCAGGAGCAGAAACATATCAAATTTTATAATTCGGAAGATTATAATGAATCATTTTGTCTTTATGAGCTCTCTGCAGCTCTTGATAAATCCCATGACACTGCAACTGGGCCTGATGAGAGCCATTATCCATTGTTAATGCTTCTTAGTATATTTAATAACATATTGGAACAAGGTATATTCCCAGATTCCTGGCACAAAGCAATCAACATTCCTATTCCTAAGCCAGGCAAAGATAATACCAATCCAACAAATTACTATCCAATTGCCTTGAATAGCTGTGTTTGTAAAGCACTGGAAAGAATGATCAACAATAGACTTGTTTGGCATCTTGAATCTAATAACGTAATAACAGATATCCAATGTGGATTCAGACGTCATAGAAGTGCAGTTGATCATCTTGTTCGACTTGAGTCATATATTCTTTGATTTCTTTTTAGGAAATATGGTATATTGAGTGACTTCTATAATATGGGATTCCGTGGGCGTATGCCTGCTTTTATTTCTCAATTCCTTGAAAATAGACAATTCCAGGTTCGTGTGGGATCGACTCTGTCAGATATATTTGATCAAGAAATGGGCGTGCCACAGGGTAATATTCTATCAGTTACCTTGTTTAGCATTGAGATCAACAGTCTCGCCAAAGTGCTAAATGATGGTTCATTGTTTGTTGACGAATTAAATGTGTCTTGTCGCGGAACTAGTATGCATAATATTGAGAGACAGCTGCACATGTGTCTCAACAAAATTCACAAGTGGTCCCGGGAGAAGTTTTCTGCAATAAGAGGAACATACATTATGACCCTGAATTGTTCTTGAATACTACACCGATAAAAGTAGTTAAAGAGACAATGTTTTTAGGTATTACATTTGAAAGCAAACTGTCGTTTATTCCCCATATATAAAATCTGAAGACCAAATGTCTAAAGGCACTTGATATTCTTAAAATGCTCATTGGGTTGGGAATAAAGAAACACTATTGCATCTCTACAGAGCGTTAGTTCGATCTAAGCTGGACTATGGATTTTTTTATTCATGGTTCAGCCTGTAAATCATATTTACGGGAACTAGATAGTATTCACTCCTATCGAAAGTCTGTATGTTGAAGCCAAAGAACCGTGTCTCAAATTAAGACGGAGTAAGCTTGCACTTCAATTTATCACTAAACTTGAACCGAATCCTTCTAATCCATCCTTTGACAATGTTTTTAAACCTCTTTATGGGGGTTTGTATACCAAAATGTGTCACGCAATACCACCATTACGCATTCGCATGAAACCTCACATGATAGATGCTAATTTAAATCTTACGTCTATTGCCAGGCTGCAAATGTAATCTATACAGCCTGTGGTCAATCTTGAACTAACAAGGCTGAAAAAGCCAATACAAATGCATTACAATATGAACAAGCTTTTCTAGAAGTTAGAGATATATTCCCTTCTTACACATGCATTTACACAGATGGCTCAAAAGAAGGGGAGAAAGTATCTGCTGCTGCAGTTATAACTGATGGTACGCTTTCGCTTAGAATGACTAATGACAGTTCCATTTTCACTGCAGAGGCAAAGGCTATTTTGTTAGCTTTGCAGTATATTAAGCACTCGCCGAACAGACAATTTATCTTTATTTTCTGATAGTTTATCCTGCTTGCAGGCGATTAATGGTCGGAAATCTGATCATCCTTTTTCTGGCTGAAATTTTAGAACGAAACCTGAATTTATCAGTGGCCGATAATGATACTGTCTTTCGTTGGCTTCAAAGCCATGTTGGAATAAAAGGTAACAACAAAGCTGATGCAGCAGCAAAAGCTGCTAGAGAACAGAGAGTAACACAGACTAAATTCCCTTATAATGATTGTAAACCAGTTATAAGGCAATATGTCAATACATGTTGGCAGTCAAATTGGGATACTCAAACCTGTGACAAGCTGCACAATATTCAACCACGCATATTTCAACACAATATCAGTGTCGGTTGTCGTAGAGATGGTGTTGTTTTAAGCCAATCCCGAAAGGACATTCACATTTTACTCATGCTTTCCCTTTAAAGGGAAAAGATGCTCCCATGTGTATTCCTTGTCAATGTCAAGTTACCACGAAACACAAACTTTTAGACTGTGGATACTGATTTAAGTCGTGCGACATATTGTAATGTTTCTTCTTTAAAACATTTTTTTACTCAAGTTCATAGCCATACAATTATAGCAATTTTGAAAGAAATCCATCTTTAGGACAAGATATAGGTTTTAACCCATATAGTCATTTTTTCCATTTGTCTGTGATATAACACTGATATTTTATGTGATCTTTGATATAATACTTTTATGGTTGTTCTTTATACGCTCGCCGTTAATAGCTGGAAAATTGCTGATGTGGCGTAAAACTATATTCATTCATCTATTCCTGTCTTAATGACTAAGTCTTCCTCATCATGTGTTCTCTGCCCATCATTTAGTTACAGTATCATCCTTCTGTTGTCACTACTTAACCTACTAATAATATCCAATAACCTACTATATGTTAATATCTCTTGTATGCAATTGTTGTTACTGTCAATCCTCCATCTACTATATATATTCTGTACCATGTTCATTATTCATTATACCGTTGCGACACACGCATATGTCGGAAAGCGCACGTTAAATTCCTAATTTAAGTAAGTCATTATTCCGCCTTGCTTGACAATGGTATATGGAGCTATACCGAAACGTCGCCTTTACAGTAATTAAAGCAGTTGTTATCCATCAATTGTCTCTACTGAAAAATTCCTGTAGTTATAAGATCCAACGTTTCTCCTCGACCAGTCAAACGTTAGGTCCTCACTGTTTCTGTTACATTATTGTACAATACTGCTATTACCAGGAGATTAACAGGATAGGAAGAGTGTAGGTTCTGGAAATTGGTGCTTTCATTTTGCGTGGAGATCCCTGGTTAGGCGGTGTTCTAACCTTACCAATACGGAGACATAGTGGATCTCATGGCAAGGCTCGGTGACTTGATTGTGTGTCATCACAACCTGAGGGCGTGGATCGTCATAACATCAATCACTGGTTTGTCTTGTCAACCATCTTCACTAGTTACCCTTAGATAGCATGGTGAAGCAGGCCAGGTGGTAACTGGAAGGACGTGATTTTAATAGTTTAATGTCAACTTATGGCTGACAGTCATTATAATTATGAAATTGAGGTGAAATGGGGTTTTACGTCGCGTCCAAGATTATTGCACTTTATATATATATATGTAGTGTGTGTGTGTGTGTGTGTGTGTGTGTGTGTGTGTGTGTGTGTGTGGCTGCTTGTACTGGTCCGGATTAAGGCCGGTTTTATAGTGCTAGCCCACTGAGATTCCATGCCGTAGTCATGAATACCCCACTCAGACAGTATACTGACTTCGGGCCGACCAGTCCTTGTTTGAGCCTCTTAATGCGAGCGCCAGGGTTACTAGTACCATCTTTTAACGTCTTTTGGTTTGACGAGGCCGGAGATGGAACCCCGACCTTCCTCTCTACGGGCGGACGCCCTGCCACTAGACCACGGAGGCGGTCTATTATGTGAAGAAGTGTACAGTTGTCATTGTGTGACCCTGAGACACTTTATAGCTAAGGTAGAAGTGAATGAGTGTGCTTGTCTGCACGGCGCATTTAGCCTTATTCAGCCGGCCTAATCTGGTAGGAAAGCCCAAAGTGTAACCGGTCATAGATGTTTACCATGTTGAACAAACCCATATATGCGTTTATGTTTCTGACAAACATAGGATTGAGTACACATACTGGGATTTTAACCAACGATCATCGAATCCACGACCACTGAACGCAACACTGCACTGTATTTTCCGCCTTAGACGATGGTGCCATCCAAGAAAAGCTTGACCGTCAATGATGATGTCAATGATGATACACTTGAAATAACGTTCCGTGTTCCTCGCCGGCTGAAAGACTAATTATCATACTGTAATGCTGACTTTTAATACAATTAACGATGTGTCATTCTCAGAAAGTAAACTCCCCAAATACCCCTGATTGATGAACAACAGCAGGATCAAGACTGACATGATGGGCGTCTGTGTCTGGTTCTACGGCCAGACAGGTCTTGAGAGTGAATCACAATTGTGCCACTTTCTATTGTAATGAAGCGTACAAAATGCCTCTGAATGGGATAGGCAAGACAAAATATTGAATACTAAAAAAGGGCGATTGCAAACTGACAACATTAATAACCATAACACTCTTAACATAACTGAAGATATGCGTCCAAAACACAACATTTCCCTTTTGAAACGCAATGATGATCTTGGCTGACATCCCACATTTGAGGGACATGCTTTGGGAGGCAGTTGTGTTTATGTACAATAGTATAAACAAGATGTCCAATCTTGAAGGCTCAGCTTTGGATTTGGAAGAGTTGTTGCCCCTCCCTCGGGAACTATTGACACTGCGCAATGTAAGAATAAGACTATAAGACTATTGAAATGAATCAGTTGCCTTCAGCAATTTCGCTGATATATGCGTTTTCACACATGAGCCTGCAGTATCGAATATAGAGCATGGTTCATGCTATTGTTTAGAAAGGTTTCGCAAAAGCAGAAACAGACTCCACTATACTTTACAAATAAACCCACATGTTCCTAAATTTACCAACACGGGAGTTGATGCTTTAAACCTGAGTAACATTCTATGACAAACATCCGTTTCCCTGAACGTCTGAAACCACCAACAGTTTCAATGTCGAATATGAACTTCATTTTATCCAAGTTGTTCAATAATAGAACGCAATGCAGAGCGTGGACTTTGGAGCCCATGATGTATATTTCACTAATTGTCTTGTCAAGATCAATCATATTGCTACCAACCTGTTGGTCATGTAATACAGGTGACTATTCTTTTGTTAACAAAAACCTTCGTCAGATATGCAAATGTGGACCAACATGTCGCGCACAGCTTACTTCCAATTGCGATCACAACTTTAAGATCAGAGGATGGATGCTGTCGAAGCATACACCAAAACAAGGGCCAGTGGATAAGATGAACCGATTGAAAGTCTTTCAGAGTGGTTGTCGTTGGTAGAATGCATTCACTGAAGAAGAGGAAATAAACCCATTCTCTCCCATCCTGGTGTCAAAGAGATGGTTATAAACTGCCTTATCAAATAATGTCACATATAATACCAATGTACCGAGGATGAAATCAGCCAAAACTACGCATCAGTATTATCTTTTGACTTTAAAACATAAGGACATGTCCATTCCTCTTTTATACTGGATTCAAAAATTCCGTAAAATTCTGTACAACGAGATATATATTGCTGGATCGAGTAAATGTACTTCCAAATCCCTGTGCAATATATTTTGTGATGGGTGCCGTCGGTATGTCATGATACGCTCATGTTTCCCTGGTTAAAGTGGTTCGCCCGTCACGCCGAAGACCCGGGTTCGATTCCCGACATGGGTACAATGTGTGAAGCCCATTTGTGGTGACCCCCGCCGTGATATTGATGGAATATTGTTAAAATCGGCGTAAAACCATACACACTGACTCATGTTTATTTTCATCTCTATTTCCTTCATAAACATGTGTTTTGATACAGACGGAATCGCACAATGGACTCAGGATTTCAAGAAGAGATTTATTTTAATTGGGGAAATAGATTTGACGCTTTTTTGTAACTACCTGTCACTATTTTTTTATGAAATAGCCAAACACCACGATCCCCATTTCACGATTTCTCAAGCATCAAACCCAGAAATTTATTGTGTCACAGAAAGCAGAACAACATATTCCGTTACCATGACCCACATGTTTGATCTGCAGGATTTATTGAAGAGTAACAAAAGCTACAAGGGGTCCTGTCAAATCTGTCGCCACCGGCCAGATTTGTTGACAAGCAAGATCAAATAAACTTTTTTGTTCCTTGAAGTGCACCCCACGCTCCCCCCCCCCCCCCCCCCCCCCCCGCCCTCTGCACATTTGATTGTCATTCTCCTGTAATTGCTCTGCCTATCTTGGCGGATCACTCTCCGCTCCTGGCAACAAAACATGCCAAGGTTTTTAAGTGAAAAGTATTTTTGTTGAACAAGAATGTGGGGAGATGTTACCTTCCAGACGAGCCTCGTGTAATGTCAAATGAAGTCTGGGGTGAATAAAAACACCTTCTTCCACATCTAGATGTAATATTTTTCAAAATGTATCAAATATTTGTTTGACTCGTGAAGATCCGTGGTAGAATAGGTCTTCAGCAACCCATGCTTGTCGTAAAAGGCGACTAACGGGATCGGGTGGTCAGGCTCGCTGACTTGGTTGATGCATGTCATCGATCCTAATTGCGTGGATCGATGCTCATGATATTAATCACTGGATTGTCTGGTCCAGACTCGATTATTTACAGACCGCCGGCATATAGCTGGAATATTGCTGAGTGCGGCGTAAAACAACAAATCAACCAACCAACCAAATATTTGTTTCATTCCTTTCGGACTTACCTTTGTAACTGCACGATATTGCCTTGTACCTGCACGATATTGCCTTGTACCTGCACATGGTGAAGATGAAACACTTTATTCCCAAAACATCGATGTTCCACGGCGAGAAAGAACGAAATTTCACAAATGACACAATGTCTACATCCAAAGTAGGGCAGATCCTGAACGTTGATTACCAAATACCACAAAGGACCCTGATGCTGACAGACAGAGGATCCTACTCAGAGGTTGTCATGGATTTGAACCCTCGACTTGGGGTGCACAACACAGCGATTTGCTGTAATATCGCATAAGTATTTGACGCTGTTAGTTGGTGGCAGGGTGGACGTATTCTTACAGCTAAACTAGGTCTTATCCTTCAAGGAGCTCTCAAATTCCAGCCAGCGTGAAATGTGTCTTCAATGTATCGTACATCACGCTTTTTTTCCCGAAAGGTTTATGGCAGCTACATACTCCACCACAACCATTTGACACGTGTATTATGAAATACAATATTGAAACATACAATGACCTGTGCGTGTGTGTGTTTAAATAGTTTAATCTCCCTGCAACCTGGACGTGGATTCTATTTACTTGTTTTTTTCTGCATTACCTGGTTTAGATTTGGGGGAAAACACCTAATAATGGTACAGCCCAAATTCTGGAGTTCTTTACTTATTGGTCAGTGAGTGGGTCAGTGAGTGGGTCAGTGAGTGAGTGAGTGAGTGAGTGAGACACACAATGTGCACACATTATTTCTGATGTCCCCCGCCGTGATATTGCTGGAATATTGCTAAAAGCGGCGTAAAACATACTCACTCACTACTCACCAATGTGACATATCAGTAATACCATCATGTAATCTGCAATATTATAATTAGTATCTTTACTTTTAGTATCTTTAATATCATAATTAGTATCAAAATAACTCTCTTCTGGCCAACCACAAGCATCTTGAACTTTTTTGGTATCACTAAAATGACAAGAGAGGCGAAGCCTGGTACACACACACACACACACACACACACACACACACACACACACACACACACACACACACACACACACACTGCCACTCTGTAAAAATGTCACTTGACTGTCAAGTTCTACTGCAACTGTATCCTGCCACGTGATCATGGCAAGTCATATATTCCATTTCCCATCATATTTTATATTTCAATATCATACATAGAGTGTGCATGGATTTATTGTGACATTATGTGTACGTTTGCAGCATGGGCAGATCATATATCATAGTTATACAGGGTTTCTAACTAATAAACGTTAAGACTACCAGAAGGCAGGGAGGCTTGCATAATTACAATTTGAATATGCAATAAATTTTGTAATTTAATAATAGCTAAGTATTTCTTTTTGAGTTAGTAAAAAGATTGGTTTTACTTGTTTTCTAATAAATGCGTACAGCAAAGATTTTGTTAACATTGTTACTGCATTGAGTGAATTGTTATTCTTCTCTTTAACTCCAAACAGTATGTGTTCATCATTAAAATCAACTCTGCCTTCTGTATAAAGTTCCATCCATATATCAGCAACATAGTGACAATTACATAATACATGAGTAATTGTTTCAGATGGTTCATTACATAATGAACAAACCGGCGATTCAACATTTCCAATTTTAAATAAATAACAATTAGTACATCAATCAAGCTTATGGTGTTTGGCCGTTTTTGTTCGTGTTTTGTGATAATTAAATGTGGAAATAAGGGACAGATCATTTGATATTCTTGGAAGGGAGGGGGGAAAGGGGCTGTGATTTTGTATGGAGACGATGTTTTGTTCAGCTACATCTTCAAAATCAGATATTGTTTTATTAAAGCTCTAGCCTAGATGTTTTCATGACAGAGATCTGGCAACAATGTATATATTGTGGCTAACAATCTCCTTTTCTTTCAACAGTCAGAAGCATAATTATGTTTTTTTTAAATTTCAAATGGTCGGTCGCTAAAAGTGCCCAAACTCTTTCCATATTCACAAGATATCAAGATTGCACGATTCCGACTCTGTGAAACACTGTTAAAGAGTGATGATACAGTTCGCGCAGCCTGCCCCACCGGTCGTGTCCGTCACAAATACTTGCAAAGGCAAGTCAATTGTTCACCAAAAAAACACACACGGACACATATGGTAAAGTCCAAATAGGGAATTGCATTTTGCAAGCTCAAAAAATCAGATCGTCCAGTAATCTAATTTATTCAACAGCTATTATCGTAAAACCTCTGAAATAAGTCATTTTAGGACTCGTTAGGAGGTGTTTTCTGTTCTCTGGTTTGTCAACAAGAATCGTGTTTCTCGATCATTAGTCAACGAGGCGGTTGGTAAAGGTCACAACTGTTCCTTCATTTACGCTACTGATTCCAATCACCAAGCCACACACCATATTGATTGCAATATATATACTCAGGTGTGTTTTAGACAAATGTTTTGCGGGGGAATAACTTAACGTGTATGTTTGACGTGGATAAGGGGGTGGATGGCGTCTTGTAGTGCACTGCAGTGCAGAAAGGTCTCCAGTACCCCATGGTTGTCGTGAGAGAGAACTACATGTGTATTAGGTGATTACAACATGTGCCCTTGGCGGTATTTATAAAACAACTTCAGTCTGAAAAAACCCTTAAAGGTTGGAAAAAACTAACTTTTTTACCTTTCCTGACTTAGTTTTCTTTGGATACTTAGCTAAGTTATAAACTTAGCATCTTTATAAATAACAATTTAAGTCTCTGACTCAGCTAAGTCAGATTTCCAAAACTTAAGTTTTGACTCAAGAAAAATCATAGTTTTTTTTATGAATACCGCCCCAGGTCTTTTGTGCGTCAATGAGGGAGTGAGTGAGCTGGGTTTATCGCCGTTTTGAACATTTTCCAGGTCATATCCCTTTAAATTAACTTTAGAGGCAGCACGATATCTACCGGATCAAATATTCTGTTTATGCTCAAGTTGGATGCACGCAATTGATTTTTGACATCGGACATTTCTGAAAAACATTTCTACATCACATCGTCTGTGGTTTCACTGTGATGTTATCCAAATTGAGGACATGTATCGTTTTATGTTTATTTGCGCCTCAATAGAAAATATGAGAAGGGACCACACACCAAGTAAATATCTTATCAATAAATCTGAAGATTTCTCGCCTGACATCGACACGACGTTTGTTCAATGTAGTACTGAAAAGCAGAAACAGTACAAAAATATGATAATATGTTTCCACTGCGCAGGGGAAATAACTAGTACAACAAACAAAGCAAATGATTGGATAACGCATTGCAGTCACGTGACGTAAACGGTTAAACCTAACATCGTGGCAATTACACTCCCACCAATGCAATACGTTCAAATTCTATACTAGCATCGAACATGAAAGTTGACTCCTCATTAATGTTCATCCCGTCATTTATAACATTTTCCGAAGCTTCCGCGTGGTTACTTGAAATAACTGCAACTACCTCTGATGAAACGTCGTTCAGATAAGGGTATCAGTGTCCAATGTTTGTCGTAAAAAGATACTAATATGCCTATCGGTTGATTAAAACGTGGGCCCTTTTCATATTGTGTATCTTCGGCCCCTGACGAATTGGATAATTGCTGATTCTATCACCCCCTCCATTATTCCCGGTTGGTTTACACGTTGCAGCCACATGAGGCACAACCACTAAATCCCCATCCTCTCAATCCTTAAAGATCCTACTACATTGTGATTTAGCACTGGTATTGAACTATCACATTAAATATGACTCCTCGTAAATGTTCAGTCCGTCGTGTTTATCATTTCCTGAAGGTTGCTATAGCCAAATGCAACTACTTCTGTGGAAACGTCGTTACGATAAGGCAATGCCACTTAACACCACATTCAGATCTGTTTCAGATTTAGATCGACCGTCACCGTGGTCTAGGGGTTGAGCGTTCGCACAGAGAACGGAAGGTCGGGGTTTGATCCCTGGCCACGTCATACCAAAAGACGTTGAAAAATGGTACTTGTTGTTACCCTGTCTTTCGGCAGTAAGGGGTTAAAACAAGGTCTGGTCGACTCGGGGTCATTATTCTGTGTCTCAGTGGGGTATTCATGTGAAACTGCGGCATGGTATCTCAGTGGGCTAGAAATATATAATCGGCATTAGTCCGGACTAGTACAAGCAGACACACACCTACACATCCATACACACGTGCACTAGCAAATAACAAATGCCCTTCCACTTATTTACCCACCTGAACGAGAAATAAAGGAGATAAGTGAGATCACTTCATCTGTTTCATATTTAGATCTTTGTATAGAGATTCACAGTGACAAAGGGGCGGCCGGGTAGCCTAGTGGTTAAAGCGCTAGCTCGTCACGCCGAGAACCCGGGTTCGATTCCCGACATGGGTACAATGTGTGAAGCCCATTTCTGGTGTCCCCCACCGTGATATTGCTGGAATATTGCTAAAAGTGGCGTAAAACCATACTTACTCACTCACTCACAGTGACAAAAAATATCCACATGGCTATATGACAAGAGGGATGATTTCCACTTCCTAAAAGTCAACTTTCCCTTTATGTGCACCAGCCCCAGCCTTTGGTGTCCACATTTCACAACTTTTGAGATACCATCGAGGATGCCCTTTTAAAAAGGATTTCAAAGAGAGTCATATGGATCTTGCTAGAAAAATGTTTGATTATGGTTACAACATTCGATGTGTTAGTAAAGATTTTAAAAAGTTTTGGTTTTGTTGTTGTTTGTTGTGAGTTTTTTTAGGGGGTGGGGGTCGGGGAATTTTCCAGTTGTCAACTCCTTTATGTCGAGCATTATTCCTGCAGCTCCAGCCCTTGGTGTCTGCAAATCACAACTTTTGAGGAACATGCTCGACCGACAGAGATCTCAGGTTGATCTCAGATGATTAGGGTTGCAACATTTAAAGTGTCAGTAAAGATTTCAAAGAACGTCTAAACGACTATTGTCAAATGCAAGGCCTCAGCAAAGCTGTCAAAACGTTTTCCAATGACCGATGAAATTCCCCTATTTGACTTGTACCATTAAAAGTTTGGTTCCTGTGTTTTATTTAGGTGGACAATTGACTTGCCGTTGCAGGTGTTTGTGACAGCTGCGGTCACCCGGTACCATCACTGTTTGATAGTGATTCACAAACACGTCCTAATTTAATCGGAATCGTACAATGGATCATATATAGTTTCGTAGTCGGAGTAGTCATAAATATGACTTCGACTGGTACTGCTGTCTGATATATCACATCATAGTCTATAAACCGAATAACCAGTCACCCATGGGCACATATACATGAAGATGAGTTTGAACAAAACAATCCAGTGATTGGCATCATAAGTATCGATCCACGCAATTGGGATACGATGACATGTATCTACCAGACAGCGAGCCTGACCACCCGATCACTTTGGTCGCCTCTTAAGGCAATCATGGGTTGCTGAAGACCTATTCTAACCCAGATATTCACGGGAGCATGATCTCGCAACACTGACCCAAACATCGTTTACCATTCTTCACATATTCTTTCCAGGTTCAATTAGATATTACCAATATCAAAGAAAGGTGAGTGTTTTTTCATTACATCCGTCTTAATTTTATAATAATTGTGTTGCTATTCCTCAAAAGGAATAGCTCATTTCATCTCAGTAATGTGAAAAGTGGAATGAAGGGTTTCGTTCATTAGCTGCCAGATAGAAAAATGTCACTTGGAACAGATAAAAAATCTCCGCTTTGGAAATTACAGTTGCGTGCAAATCTTGTTTTCACGGAAATATGTCGTGTAATGTTTTACAACCTTGATTGTTGTTCATGCAGTCCACCACATGGTTGCCTAGCTAAGACTAGATTAGTTACAGGCAGCTGTAATATGTTTTGAATATTGCTAACTGCGGAGTTACAACATTCAGTAAGCCAGAAGCCCAAGCTGATTGGTTTATCAAATTACAAAGATTGGTGTTCCTGAGGTTACGGCAAATGGATGCTAACTAACGACTTTCATTGTAATGAGCATTGGCTTTGTCGGGTGTCTCAAACACTAACTAAAAACATCCCAGAGAAGCCCACAGCCAATCTTGTTTTCCATAGGGTATTGATTTCGTAGGAGCGATCCAGTCAAAACCTGTGAGGCAGCAGAAAGATACACAGCACAGGATGAGAGAGAGAGAGAGAGAGAGAGAGAGAGAGAGAGAGAGAGAGAGAGAGAGAGAGAGAGAGAGAGAGAGAGAGAGAGAGAGACCACTCCATTCTTCAGAATTGGGAATAGTTTTTTGTAATCAAGCTAGTCGTGTCGTTGTTGTAAGACGGCACCGTGTGTGTCTATTTGGAACAAATATTCCAAAGAATGGTAATGCATCACGGGATAGAAGACAGAACTGCTTTACGACAAGATCTTTTTAATGTTCTAAAACTAGTTTCCAAAGTTAAAACTTATATTGCTAGTTGGTACCCATTCTTCGACGACACTTTTTAAAAATTTAATATACATCCATAACTTGTTCAAGTCACGATATGGTTGAAATATTGATGTTGACTCTAAATATTAACTCACCCACGACAACTAAGGTACTAACTGTAAAGTATGGGCAAAACAGATAGCACGGAATACATGTGAAAATGACAATAACATTGGTTTGGAATGACAAAGATACGTTATATTCAGGGTTGATATGGAGTGTGATATGAAATTCATGCATCTTAGTAATTAAGGATGTTGTAAACGTAATACAGATTCAATATTGAGTCTTAAAGAAAAACTAAACCTAATAATGCATTAATGTATTTTCGACCAGGTTTACCACCAGTACATCTGTAGACGCCTATTTCACAGTATGGTGCTCGGAGATCATCACACACACGTACAATCATAAATCGTGTGGCCCCAAGGAATCATGGATCTTATGATCTCAAAATGCAGATCTTGCGTGACCTCAAGGAAATAGTAAATCTTGTGACCTTCAGGCAGTCATGAAACTTGTGACTTAAAAAAGTTAATATAATAATATGATTAATAGTATCCATGAATCGAGATGATAAGTGTCTTTCAATGAGGACCCGTGAGTTGGGTTTAACATCGTGATGGGTTTTATAACAGATACAACAGACTTGAAATAAGATCCATACTGTTAGAGTCACACAGATTCAAATTCCAGCCTCCGTAATATTACCGACTGAAGAAAAACAAAAATATTGAAGACTTAAAATATATTAGGAACTCTGTGTTTCATGCTACTGACGATTATCGGATTTAACGTCTCGATGAAAATATTTGAATTTCATTTATGTCTCTTTTTATCGTTATCAAACAGTCAAAAAATACATGATCAGAGAATTATAACAATGCTGCTGACAAAACAGCCAACGGCAACATTATTAACTAAATATTGTCTCAAAACACACTATATGCCACCTTTACAAACAATTTCTGGTTTCTTTCCTTTGATATTCCAGACTAAAAAAGATGTTATCATGAATGTAAAGGTTAATGTACGGAACCATCGCCTCTTTGTGTTTCTAAACAATATCAACAAGGTATCTTACATGGTCAACTATTGATCTTCTTAATCTCCCACAACTTCACTTATCTCAATCCTGCTAAATCCAGCAACAATTCTTAATACCTGTCACGAAACGTTTCTTTGTTGATCGGTACAGTTCACCAGCACCAGCTAGTTTCTCAAGCATCGTACCTGATGATTAATAATCACATGCTAGATAAGGAAATCAGAGCGATTTATTCATGTATCATCAGTTGCATGTTTGAACTGCAGGATCCATGTAATAGAAACAGGATGCAACGTTATCGCAAGGGTTGTAAATCAAAGAATATCAAATAAATTGTGTCGCCACGGGCACGTTCAGTTGGCCAGCAAGATCACATAGGCTTCTATTTGTTTTCTTGTGCATCCCATGATATCGCTCTTGATGGTCACCCTTCCTCTATAATTGCCCTGCCTCTCTCGGAGAATCATGCTGAGCTTCTGACAATGTATAGAATACCAAGGTGTTAGCGAAGGAAAGCGTGATTTTTGTTTCGGCTTGGGGCCATGAGGTGTGGTGAGGTGAAATTGGGTTTAACGTCGCGTCCAAGATTATTGCACTTATATAGCGACGTGCATGTACGTGTGTGTCTGTGGCTGCTTGTACTAGTCCGGACTGATGCCGATTTATAGTGCTAGCTCACTGAGATACCATGCCGCAGTTTAACATGAATACCCCACTCAGACACAGTATACTGACTCCGAGCCGACCAGTCCTTGTTTTAGCCCCTTAATGTCGAGCGCCAGACAGGGTAACAACAAGTACCATCTTTTAACGTCTTTTGGTATGACGCGGCCGGGGATCGAACCCCGGACCTTCCGCTCTCCGGGCGGACGCTCTACCACTAGACCACGGAGGCGGCACCTTGGGGCCATGAAGGAAGGGGACCTTCAAGATAATGCAAAGCACATTAATTCAAGATTAATAAGAACTAATTGTTTTACGTCCTGATAAACATTTTCAGCGACAGCGTGCAAAATTTGATAATTGTTCATAACAAAATTTCTCTGGGGCTGTAGATAATCCTTGTTTGATAATTAGCGATCGTTTGATTGGTTCGTGTTTATATTTCTATATCATAACCAACCTTTCACAGAGTCTTCACAAATGACTCACCTATTTGGTATGGGTTGGTGGTAATGGACTATTTTTCTAAATTTCTAAGATTGTATTGTAATCCTACCAATGGTATTTCTCTAATGGATAAGGTGGTCGATTTACTTCCTCTTAATTAGCGCAATGGTTCGTTACGGCATTACTGACACTGACATTAACTTATTGCTTAATGATACATCTGTTCTCCTGCATATTCAAAGTGAGGTCTTGTGAACACTTTGTGTATATGCCTGTGTATATTTTTCGATTAAGTAAGTATTCTCGCTTCCTTGTTGAGTTAACCATGACGGATGTTGTATTGGTATTGTTATTGCTGTTCACATAGTGCAAACGCTGCCAACATTGATCACTCACACGGGACGCCTGCTTCGAAACGCGAGTGAGTGAGCGAATATTGTTTTTCGCCGCTTTTAGCAATATTCCAGCAATATTACTGCGGGGAAGCCAGAAATGGGCTTGACACATTGGGTGAACATCTTAACCACTAAGATAACCGCCCCTCACTATATGACAAGTCATCTTGATAATATTTGCAAGCATAAATATACCATCGATGACCACCAGTAACTGAGCCTGACCAGGTAGTTTTATATCGATTATACCAGTAACTGAACTGACCAAGTGATCCTATGCAACATGTATGGATGTGCGCAGTTAGGCCCTTCATAATGTGAGATGAGGTGAACTGGGGTTTAACGTTGCGGCCAAGATTATTGCACTTATATAGCGACGTGCATGTACGTGTGTGTGTTTGTGTGGCTGCTTATACTAGTCCGGACTGATGCCGATTTATAGTGCTAGCTCACTGAGATACCATGCCGCAGTTTAACATAAATACCCCACTCAGACACAGTATACCAGCCGACCAGTTCTTGTTTTAGCCCCTTAATGCCGAGCGTCAGACAGCGTAACAACAAGTACCATCTTTTAACGTCTTTTGGTATGACGAGGCCGGGGATCGAACATCGGACCTTCCGCTCTCCGGGCGGACGCTCTACCACTAGACCACGAAGGCGGTCTCCTTTCATAATGTCTGGATCCAGAGGACATGGATCGGAATTGCAAATTTTGCCTGATTACGACGAGATTTCTGCGAGTGTAACCCGTGCTCGTGGTTATGACTTCCTTCAAGTGAATTCTCGGCCGCATCAAACCGGCAGGATGAGAGACCGCTGAGGTGGTGTTCAAAGCAATTTTACCCAGCTGAACTCACTCCTCAACCCGAATGTCAAAAATGTCATCAGGTAATCTGGTCCATTATCAATATTAGTCCTTGAAATTAACTCTTTTATGTCAACGAAAACAATGTAAAACTAACCTGATATCAAGTGACAAGTGGCACGGGTTGCCCTGTGGTCTAAGGTGCTGCAATTCGCTGTGCAGAGTATCCTCCCTTGGGTACGCCAGAAATCTTTGCTCTTGGTTGGAATCCAGGTTCGCTTCGATTCTGTTTCTAGGTTTGCTAGCACTGTACCCATCCTCGCGGGTTTCACCATAGTGGTAAACGTCTAAGACCTACACCAGTTTGGGTTTCCGTATAAATAAAGCTGACGCGCCGTGATATAATTGGAGCACTGTTCAAAACGGCGTTAAACCCAATTCACTCACTTATTCAAGTGACAAGTACGTGTACATAAGTACTGTAACCATATTATATTGCCTCCAATTTGCACTTGTCAGCACAAAAATATAAGCCACGCAAATATAGAACTCCAACGTCAGAGAACAATCTCGATTATCTGCCGAAACAGATTCCATTAGGGTAAAAGTCAAAATAGCGATGACAAATGAATGGATCACTAAAAAAATAATTTATGACACCAGGAGTTCGCGAAAAGGGTAAGTATGTCCTGCCCTACCGGGAGCACCCGCCACTCACACAATTTGCCTAAAAAGGTAAGTGCTCCCTTACGTCGAAGAGCACTACGACTGTCATACGACGACGGCCTGTAAAAACTAGTCTTGACAACAGTGATTATAAATAAGTAAAGTTCAACCTTAGTTGTTTGAAAAGGTTATTCAAATGATAAAATGTGTGAGACAAAGTGACACAAATTTACAACTATTAATTGTTAGAAACATTTAACAGCGACATAAAGGAATGAATCGAAGAATAATCGATTGCCTCGCTTATCCTTCGGGTCAAAACCAGATTCGTGTTATTCCACTTAATGTCTGTAAGGTTGTTGAGGTTAACATTGCTCCAGTGATTGCAGTACCGTCCTATACCGTATTACCTGCAACCAGTGCATATGGTTGTGTTTCTCATGGTGGAGGAATAACTGAAACAATACCTTGGTGTTTTCAGTGACCAATCGAAACTCGTGAGCTGCATGAATAGTCCGCGCCATGCTGGGTTCCCACTTAGTGAAGGATTGAATTTAACCCCGTTTTGAACAGCATCTTAGTCATGTCATAGCGTGTCCACATTATGTGGGAGGAAACACACACTACTTAGCTAAAAATAAAAGCAACAAAACCCTTTCCATCATAACAATAAATCTAAAAGCCATTGTAGGATTCCGACTTTATCATGAGTATATGTCCATGAATCATTATCAAATATTGACGATACCAGGTGTTCGCGAAAAGGTAAGCGGATCCTGCCACAAGCACGGGTATGGTGTTGATAAACCGAGAAACATAATCAGGGATTTGAACCCATGGTCCTTGCCATGTTCGTGGATTCCATCGAATGAAACAGCTGTATTACTTCGGGTATTCCTCCTCATGAAGCTGAACGCTGTGGTGTAACTGAGACGGTGCTCAATATGGTATTAAACCAACTTCTACTACTACTTCTACTACTACTACTACTACTACTATTCAAACTACTATTACTGCTACTACTACTACTGCTACTTCTACTACTACTAATTCTACTACTACTACTACTACTACTACTACAACTGCTACTGCTAATAATAATAATAATAATAATAATAATACTGCTACTGCTACTGCTACTGCTTCAACCGGCACCACCGTTACTTGTATTACCCTGGTAAGTAAAAAAACATGTCAATGATTGTGGATGTAGAAGCACCATAAAATGGACACTCAGTATCTTGATTGTCAACCATCATTCCAATCAACACTGAAATAGATAGTAAATCACAAGTATCGATGACAAACTGCCGTGTAACTCAGTGTTACAGGAAGACAGCATCACAATTATACAGAAAAGTAGAAATTTAGTCCACATAAATACGTTGAAATTACAAGGAACTTCAGAACATGCTGCAGAGGAGGACAAGCGGGCAGACGCTAACTTCATCTTATTCAGGATGGTTATCTATCAACGTCTGCCCTTCCTGGAGGTTCCCTGTCTCTTGCTATGGAATTATGCAAATAGCTTTGCCGAAGTGTCATTTGGATACGAAAAAGGAACGTCGGCACGTTCTTTTTGTCTATTCCTATTTAATACGAAAGGAAGTGAGCCTTCATGCTGGTCGATACTGTTTCTGGTATTGTTTTCATGGCAATTCAATGGTGCGGGGTTCGATCCCCGGCCGCGTCATACCAAAAGACGTTAAAAGATGGTACTTGTTGTAACCCTGTCTGGCGCTCGGCATTAAGGGGTTAAAACAAGGACTGGTCGGCTCGGTGTCAGTATACTGTGTCTGAGTGGGGTATTCATGTTAAACTGCGGCATGGTATCTCAGTGAGCTAGCACTATAAATCGGCATCAGTCCGGACTAGTACAAGCACACACACACACACACACACACACACACACACACACACACACACACACACACACACACACACACACACACACCACACACACACACACACCACAGTGAGACATACAGTACCAGTCCTACTGCAAACCAAAATCGAACAATTATCACACATTTACAGCATAACATAAATGATTATCGCTAGCACCCTGCAAAAGAAACATTCGTTGAAACCTGCAAACGAGGCATTTGTTTATTTGTACGTTTGGGATGATAACTGGTGATTATCATTCCGAAATATTGACATTGAATGCAAATAAACAACACACACACAGATACGTTGGAATTTAGCTTCCAAAAAGGTACACATGCTATTAGATCAAGCTGATATTAACCCATGTAGACGAATGCCAAATTTCTCTTGTTTTGCACGTTCGTTCATTAACGGCGACTTCCTCTTAAAAAACATCGAACACTGTCCAAAACAAGCAACGTTGTAACAGTTGCGTGCAAGCCTTTTCTTTGCTGAAAGATTAAACCTTTATTTGAACACCGCTGGTAAAAAACATGTCTATTTCTATAAGAAGCGTATAACAGAACTCAATATTCAAAGTGAGTCTTCAAACGTGTACGGTGTTAAGTGTCTGTAAATTTTTGGGGGGTTTTCATGCTTACTTTGAACATAGTTGATAACACTTGTCAGTGCTTTAAGGGCTTTCGGTTTCGTAAAACTGCAACAAGAAAAGGAACTTCAAACAAACTTGAGGAAACAAGTATAAGAACTAAGTAGCTTCTGCTTTTCTCTTGATAAAAATGCAAAAAAAATAACTATGCTTAGCTTTTAATTTCTCAAATATGAAATATCGCAAAACTCGGATTTTGTGTTCAACTGTAGGTATAACAAACGAATATAGGCGCTATTCAGTCAATTCGTTGATTGTATTGAACAACATGCTAATAGTTGAACTACATTATGATAAGCAGCATTCATCTGTAGTTATATCTCAATGCGTAGAGAGGCAGTATTAATTCTGGATAGTGAAGATACCGGGGTAGAATAGGTCTTCAGCCACCCATACTTGCCGTAAAAGTCGACTATGCTTGTCGTAAAAGGCGACAAACAGGAACGGGTGGTCAGGCTCGCTGACTTGGTTGATGCATGTCATCGTATCCCCATTGCGTGGATCGATGCTCATGATGTCAATCACTGGATCGTCTGGTCCATACTCGATTATTTTACAGACAGCCGTCATATAGCTGGAATATTGCTGAGTGCGGAGTTAAAGAATAAACAAAAGATAGTGATTCACACAAAGAACATTCATACGAGAATGTTAATATAAGTACTATTTAGAAATAAGGGAACTAATGATTTGAATGTAGACAGGTTTGTGCCCAACAGTGTGCTTGCGCGAGGTCAATTAAATATTCGAATGTGTGTTGATTGTAACGTTGTAATACAGTTACTCATTGTTAACTCGAAGTACATGCAAAAGTAAGTCAACTATTCACCTGGGGAAAAACAACCACGGGAACATAAGGTACAAGTATAAAAAGGGAATTACATTGGACATCATTTTCTTCACTAATGTATCAAATTTAGAAATGTCCTCCACATGTCTTCCACATGCGAAAATGTGTTTGGTCTAAATGTGCTTAACAAATTACAAGAACGACACAGACCGCCGTTGATGATAATTGCTTTCGTTGTTGCAACACTTCTTGATCAACTTACATGAGGGAGCAACACTAAAACAACGCAAAAAATAATTAATGAATTTGCCTTGCTCTCATAGTAAAGTGCATTGGCTTTGTCATATGTCCGAAACACTAACTCGAAATAGCAAAAGGGGGTTCAAGGCACCCTCTTGTAACCAGGAGTGTATTGACTTCTTTGGTATGACGCAGTCAAAGGCTGTGAAGCAACAGAGAGAAACACAGAGCTGTTCTTGGTGGTTGGTCCCATCTTCATGTTTAACGTACCTTAGAATTGTGTGCGTACATGTATACACGCTGCCCTATTTCCTTTAGATGCGCCAGGACAAAGCCTTGGCATATCTTGATGATTTTTTTCTGGATGATTACCCGTGTCCAGTACAGAAGCCAAGTCAAGGCACGGATAATTACATGTAGACGACAGAGGGGCTAAACAGTTTAAAGTGAAGCATGCTTGTAAGTGTATGGGTACTTATGCAACCATTATGACCACAGACTTACTTTCGATATTATGTCTGCAGACTTTCTCTTTATTTCATGTATGTAATTAAGTACATAAAAGTGACATCACTCTTTCCATAATCATAAGATATCTCTGCCCCTGCTTTTAATGATTTAAGAAATCGATACATTGATCATAAATACTTTGTAAATACGCCACTGGAATCCTTTGTTCGCCTGATGTCTTCTCATCATGGACCTACATACCTACAGTTATCACAATTTATATGTAATGCAATGAAATTGTATAAGTCACTTTATCAGTAATTGTATTCCTATAATGTTATGTTCTAAGGACCTGTGTCCTCTATCTTGAAATATAGGTGTTACAAGACATCTCTGCCAAAATCAGCGTCGATAGTATGATTCAGACTACACATGTATAACATGTGCTTTTGAATCACTATCGAATAGTAATAATACCAGGTGTTCGCGAAAAGGTGAGCGTTTCCTGCCCCATAGGTGGCACCCGTCACAAACACATTCACAGGCAAGTCAATACTTCGCCTTACAAAAAGACAGGGAAATGTGATACACGTAATCCGAAAATCCTTTTTGTGACTGATCTGTCAAATATGGAAATGTCCTCCACCATAAATCTTTTTAATATAAAAGCTTTACTGAGGCCTTTAATGCTGTAACCTTGATCAAACAACTTCTGAGGAAGAGTCGTATGATGCTCTTTAAAATCTTCGTAGAAAGATTATACTTCATTATGCACGATTGAATCTCAAAAGTTGCGAAATCTAAATGCCAAATGCTTGAGCTGCACGAATATTTTATTGCTCAACATACAGGTTTAGGCATTTCATATACTGTTTTCTCAGTAAACCTCAGATGACATTTGTTTTCATTTTTTAAAAATTGCCCAGAACCTATGACGATAGATGTGTAACTGTATCTACGGTCACCACGTTCTATAACAAATAGAAGAATAAGTTAGAACATGTACGTAGAAAGCTTGTGGTAAAAGAGATTTAGATTTTACATGGATAGAAACATTTACATATTGATTTACATCAACATTTCATGTTTTTGATTTTTTTCGTAAAAACGACAAAATCTATAATGAGTTAATTCACAGTTTAGGTTTATAAAAGTAGAGCTTCTTTCTAATTTTCAGAATCAAGGAATCCAATGCAACCCATTATGATATACTGTTTTGAAATGTTTTCTTCCTTCAGATTGTGGCGGTTGAAGACAATAATTATTGAGTGGGTGTGCAAGACGCGTTGTTATTGTGAACACTGTAATCAAGGATTCATGGCCATGTTTAAAGTCTGACCGATATTCGTTGACAGTTTTGGCATTGCAGGAGGAGGGTCGTAATTGTGTCTCTTAAACCAACATGATAAGAAACTTATCCCTAAATTTTGTGTGTTTGAGTATTGATCGTATAGATAATCCCAGTTTAACTTTGAAGGTAAGTGCTAAATCCTAACACTTTTTGTTGCAGCGAAGGGTCAGTCTATTTTTCCACGAACGAAGGATTTCACCGGACTCCAACACGATGACCTATTATGTCACATTTTCAAAGTATCGGCAGCTACATGTTTCAACTGCAGGATCTATACAAGAGTAGCAGGGTGCCACATAATTACACGTCTGTAAATCATACGGCGTCCACTAATTCCGTCGCCACAGGCCAGATCTGTTTCCCAGCAAGATCAAATAGCCGTCGCCTTGTGTCCATGTGCCTCTTGCAGTGCATCCTATTCCGCCTTCGTCCTCCTATGTGATTCAGTCCTCTGTAATTGGTCTGCCTATCTCGGAGGATCATACTCTGCTCCAAACGGATGCTGCTCGTGACAAGACATTCTGTCATGCCAGTCAAGATCCACCTTTTAGTGTTGATGTATCGACCTTTTCCATGGCAAATATAATAATACAATTTAAAAAGTGTAAAAGAATGGGTAAAAATGACGTGTTAATGGCACGTTAGGAAAGAGATCTCTTCCCAGTAAGGCACACGCTGGTTCTTGATGACAAACTCAGCGACACGGGTAAAATATAAAAGTGACAAAACGCTGTCCTTGCCACAAAATATCTCTGCTAAAAGCAGATTTGATGTTAACATTCAATCCCTATTTCAACCATTCAATCTCTATTTTGAATTTTACGACATGCGTGGTGTGCTGGGGGTCTCTTCTGCCGCGGACTCCCTTGGGAACAATGGCGAGAGTGGACTGACATTTGGCTATTAGCCTCTCAAACAATACTAGTATCACTCACGTCTGTTTAGGACATGCCCCTAGTGTGCATATATATCAAACTAGTTCAAAACGTCCTTTTTCATCATAATATTACTTAATATCTTTTATGAAGCCAATGAATGTTAAGCGTCTAACAAAAGACAAAGTCATCGATATACCCCGCACTTTTATATATGTACATAGAATCACAATGTGTATGTCATTATCGGTGATTATCCTTTGAGTACAACTCACGTTATGACTGATATGGTTAAACTAAACGATATGGTTCCCTCTATACTTACAATGCGTTCTTTACTTCCCGTGACGTGATTTAGTATTGATATCGTTCATTTGATAGCAACATTTCATATAATATGGTCTCTAAATTACATACCGCCGTCATATAGCTGGAATATTGCTGAGTGCGGCGTTAAACAACAAACCAACCAACCAACCAACATCGAACAACAGAAAACAATTTCCTGAATTGAATTTTGATTTGTGTTTGCTTGTGGTTTTAATAACCATGACATTTTGACCAAAGTCCCACTGACAAAACCAACCAAGTCACCAAGCCTACCCACCCGATCAATTTGGTCTCCTGTCAAAACAAGCATAGGTTTTTAGGGACTTACTTCAACCCGGAATCCCAAAAGGCTGCATGATATCTGATGTGCTTACAAAGATTTACGAAGAAACTGGAATGGTTTATAAAACCTTCAAATAAACCCTAAGATATAACCTTAGAAACGCAAAATCTAAAATTAAAAAAAAAATTATATCAAAAGGCACCAGTTCAGCACTTGCCTGATAGCCATGCGAAAGATTCATCAAAAATCGACGAGTAATACCATTGAAGCTAACCCTATCTACACCACGTAAACGAAACGAACACAAATAACAGAATCCTGATTATCTAAAGGCATAATTTCACAAACAAACATTAATGAAGAAACATTAAATGCTTTATCGGTTCGGCTTTCGAATGGAACCTAAATCCATCTTATAAACACAAAACATGCAACATCGTTAACAGTAAATGGCACCAGTTGAAAGCATCCTAATGTGTATATGTTACATGGAATATGTAGAATCAGGGAATATGTTTAATCCCTGAACTTTTTAGGGAATATATTTAATGTCTGATTCACTCAGGGAATATACATAATCCCTAAAATCTCGATTTTCTTTATCAAGTTTGACGATATGAGGGCCTCAAAAGTTATTTCAGGGAATATGTCTAATAAACGTGATGTTAAATCCGGGAATATGTATAATACCTGAAAAAGTTAGGTATTATGTATATTCCCTGAGTGAATCAGACATTAAATATGTTCCCTGAAAACTTGAGGAAATACACATATTCCCTGATTATACATATTTCCTGTATCATATACATAGTGTCTTGAATATTATGGGGTATGCTTCCATAAGCGAACCCTATCCTAACTTGAGTGAGTAAATGAGTATATTTTTACGCCGCTTTTAGCAAAATTCCAGCAATAACACGGCGGGGGACACCATAAATGGGCTTCACATATTGTACCCAAGTCGGGAATCGAACCCGGGTCTTCGGCGTGACGAGCGAAAGCTTTAATCACGAGGCTACCCGACTGTTCCCTACCCTAATTTGAACCCATATCGATCCTGTCGCTGGCATGAAAACGCCAGAAAATAAAACAAACCATTCGTTATTTGCAAATGTTCATGAAAACGAAAAATAAACAAAACAGTTGAAACATTCAATTCGTTAATAGCATAAGCCACGAGTTCGATGAATGCCTGATATACAATGTTTCGTGAAGAAATATTGGACGGGTTATAGGTTGCCCTCATGATACGAACCCTTGCCCGCATTTCAACCTCAGTCTTTGAAAACGTAAATATAAACTATAAATATTCGTGGAAATCACGGAACGAACGTTCTTAGGGGTCCATGTTTTGATTATCATTTTCCAGTTGTATATATATGGTTCCCGCATTACTGGTACTGGTGGCCAAACATACCAGATACCAAGAGTTCTCACCCATCCTCATTATCATCTTGGTCCTCATATTTCTTTCACGATTTAATCAGATTAATTTGTTTACGTCGCTGATTTAAGAAGAAATTCTCTTTACCCAAATGTGTGTTTCTTTTGATGTGTGATATTTACTTGTAAACATCAATATCCTATCGTCAAAATAGATACAGCCGACGTGATTCAGAGGAATCATTTAGATAAATTGAAACCTGTGGTCCATCTGGCAGTCTGGGCAGTGCTTGTTGATTGCACTTTTCACCTTTTATGTCTATTGAAAGGTTATCCTCATTTTAAAGAACCTCGTTGGTCGCAGACATAAGTATACCTTTCAGCAGAATAGTCAGCTTGTCTTGTCTTTGATCACTTTAAGACTTATGATGACGATATACTTAGTATTTGAGTGTTCATAGGTTTATTGTACCCATAATTGTGTGTTGTGTTGTGACTGAATTGTACGTGAAACAACCCAGACCAAAATAAGTAAAGTTATGCATTTGTCGATAAAAATACAGTAAGAATGTTAAGGACTGGTGTTGACATCTAGTTTGAGTATACCCTCCCCTACCGCTAACACCCGTCATGGGTGAAGGTCAAGGCGGTTGTACTGTTGGTCATACAGAATATTTGAGAAAAACTGTCATTATTGTTGATTATGAAATCTGATTTGACAGCGTTTGAAAACATTAATGTTCATAATTGGCATCTAAAGCTCCGGGCGTCATAATATTTGTGCGACGTCACTTCCTTGCAATTTCAAAGCTTACAAACTTTACTGGAGGGCCATATTATGGATGAGATTCATCTTCACCTAAATATGTTTTCAGATAATGACATTTTACTATACTCTGTGAAGGAGCCGACCAATAAGGAGTTTGATGTTACGATCTATCGTTTGACCTGGCTGATTGTGACATCAAACCCCGACAACAAGAATTGTTGCTCCTGATATCAATTAAATCACTCGATAGGTGAAAAAGCTCGTTTGGTATCTAAATGGTTAGTAGGGCAAGCTTTACCGAGAATATTGTGATTAAATACGATAGCCTTAATCAGAGGAGAGGGATGGATGGATGGGTGGATGATGGATGGAGGGATGGATGAAGAGAGGTAGGTAGGTACATATAGGTTTGTGGATACCAAAGCGGCGTTAAACCAAACTCACTAACACACTAAAACAGTATTTGGTTTTGCATTGACTCACTTATGCAGAAAGTCCTCCCAAGTCCGAATAACTCAAACTAATGTACCTACCCACAGAATAAAACTCGACTACTGAAAATAGATAGTGGCGAATCAAACATTACCCTTGTGGTAGAACATATTCCATCAGGTTATAAAGAGCCCTCTCTCGTTGATGTTAGCATGGCGAAACTTGAAACGCCGTATTAACAGTATTTAACGTTGTAACAAAACATGTCATGATATTAAATAAGGTTTTTGATTAATTGGAACAAAATAAACATATTCACTCAAGATTCCACCCTCGTATAACTAGAACTCTCATTTGGAGTGTAGGCGTCACTTTCCCCACCTATCAGTTTATCATCTTTATATTAGTAGAAATATCCATTTAACCCAAAATCTTATCCCATGTAGTGGGTGGGGATCAAGGATCATTTTGATTTCAAAACTCTGTCTTCAAGACCGGTTCATGGTTTCAAACGTGATAATGCTTCCCTTTTCCAGCACTTGTGAATTCTCTCCAACCATTTATGTTTCCCTTGAGCGAATCGTGATCATTTAAGTCGGACAGAGCAATTACAGGGAAAGAAGAACAATCAAACCTGTGTTGAGGGCGAGCGAGAATGTGATGTTCTACACGAGGGAGAAGGAGGCGGCCATATGATCCTCCTGGGCAACACATCAGGCCTGTGGCGACGTAATGTATTGGGCACTCTATCATTAACAGCCCTTGTGATTACATAGCTTCCTGCTTCTCTTGTACATATCACCTATTTCAAACATGTAGATGATTGTACTGAGATAAATCGCAAAGAATTTCTTTTTCTTGAATGTGACATAATTATCACGGGATTTGGTTCTTGAGAAATCGTCTCATGTTGGTGAAATGTACTGACCGTCACCAAATAGTTTAATTAAGAATCGCTTCTAGATTTAACAGGAATAGAATAGCTGTAATCGCATGGGATTTAGAAGGTCAATAGTTGAGCGTCCAGGATACACAGATAAATATCTTTCTATTTGTGAATAGTAACACAATTGCGTTTCATTCCCTAATGGGTGGTTATTTCTTTAAAGACACAGCGCGTGAATTAGTCATCCAGGGCACGTGTCAAGTATTATTCCATCATGCTATCAATAACTATTTTAGATGTGTTCGGAGTTGTAAAGTAGTGTGATTGGAAAGAAGACCATTTGAAGGCGACGTGTTTGCCGTGGGTTTTGCCCCAGTGTTGGTGGAGGGTGGGAGTCTGGGTTTTGAGGGCACTGGTTCGGGGAATAGCGGCCTTTGCCCAATACACCACTTCGACCCGATGGGTGGTAGAATGGGCCCAGTTCTACCAATCGGCTGGTAATGTTGGTTGGTTGGTTTGTTGTTTAACGCCGCACTCAGCAATATTCCAGCTATATGACGGCGGTCTGTAAATAATCGAGTCTGGACCAGACAGTCCAGTGATTAATATCATGAGCATCGATCTACGCAATTGGGATCGATGACATGTATCAACCACGTCAGCGAGCCTGACCACCCGATCCCGTTAGCCGCCTTTTACGACAAGCATAGTTTCCTTTTACGGCAAGCATGGGTTGCTGAAGACCTATTCTACACCGGAATCCGGCTGGTAATGCCAAGCCCTGAGCACTTTCATTGCTCTCTCATTATTTGGCTTGGGTTTTTGATATCTTGTTGACGTGTTTGTTTTTGAATATCTTTACAATGTGAAATGTGGATTTTCAATCTTCAAAACGTACAAATTTGCGTAGATGCTGGTGTCTGAAGGCGGTGGCTCATGGGCAAAACTGGTGGATCTTACTAATGGTGTATATCATCCCAATATCCCTAGTATCCGTTTGTTGGATACCACAGGCTTTAAGATAATGCCCTTGTTGGCACTCGGTGGCGGGTGGGGAGTAGGGATGCTGAACCTTTACTCAAACTAACATGGCTTTCCGATCCCCCTGAAAATATCCAAACGTACACTGGAAAAAAGATCATGGGACTGACGATGTAAATCGCAGTTCAACATCAGTAGTGTACTGGCCAAGATTCTTCGTGAGTGAAACACCTGTTAAGATCCCAATTAAATTGAACCCTTTTGCAGTTGCTACGGCATCTATGAAATAGCGGGAGACGTTACAAATATCGAGAGATTGAGAACAGGATCAATATTCATTGAATGAAAACCAGCAACAAACCTGATGTTAATCGATGCACTTGTTGGAGTTTCAATAAATGTATTTCCCCACAGAACCCTCATCACTAACAGAGGCATCATCAGAGATCGTGATCGACTCTTTGAAGATATGACAGAGCTTGATCCTGTTTCTGAAATGAAAGAGCAATGGGTATACATTTGTGAAATGATTTATCATGTGTCAAGGTACCGAAACGAAACAAATATTGTAAAATAGATGTAGAGTTGTATATCATAAATCCATTGAGATGTTTCCTGCAAATATAAAATCAAATTTGCGCATTGTAGTGAAGCTTCTGATATCACAGAAGACTGTAACAGCGATTTCAAAATGTGTAAGCATTAAAGCATGTTAAAGCATGTCCGGTCTGGAAAAGAGAATTTGAAATCAGCAAAAAAAAATGTAAAATATAAAACAGACTCTACTTCATGGCGGAAAAACAAACGAAATTGTAAACCACCAAAAGGATCAGATGACATTTTTATAAATTTGGATCTGTTGAAGAGATGGATGTTTCAGAAATCATCCGTACATGTTTGCTGCCTACAGATGGGCGAGGAAGATCTCCAATCAGTCCCCCCCCCCCCCCCCCCCCCCCACACACACACACACACACACACCCCAAGAGATGGATAATTCTCAAACATTGATTCAGTGGAATTGTAGATGACAAATTTTAATGTTTTGCAATTATTGATCCAAGAATTCAAACCATCTGCATTCTGTCTGCAAAAAACTTATTTAAAGCAATCAGAAATATTTAACATACGTGAGTACAGCTCTTACCATTGTTTTTCTCCTCCAGGTGATAGGACCACTGGAGGCTCTTCTATCTTGGTGAGGCAGGGCGTGATCCACAATCCTGTCTCACTAAACGTCAACCTTCAAGCTGTACAGTTGCTGAACGCCTTACACTACACGTGGCTTTTACACTATGCTCTTTGCACGTCCCACCTTCCTTATATCTGCAGAAGTCTGATCTGTAGGCATTATATGACCAATTACATAAAATATGCGATTTAAATGGTCATACCCCGCTCTTGGATGGTAGACATACACACACTAATGAGAAAATCCTTGAGGAGTTTATCTCAAAAAATGTTTTATGCATTTCTAATGATGCTTCACGCACTTATTTACACCCTGCAACTGGTACATACCATATCAACAAACATATCAACATGTTTAGAAAATGCTATAAAAATGTATACATGTATGAAGAGTATTATAAAATGTCTATAAATCTTCACAACAGGTTAAATAGACGTTTAAGGCAAGAACTTAATATACAATACTTACCATCCTATACCATAACACCATTGGACCGTTTTACAAACAATATATAAACTAACCTGGAGACCACATACTTCACTCGAACCTCACATGAGCTCTCGAAACGCAATGGAAAAAGTACGGAACCGCGGTGTACAATCTTATTGAAGCAGATAATCCAATCAGGCAATCCAAATTCTCAATGTTACCTGATTCCCACTTGCATGGAGTACACGTGCTATGCATATTTGTTAACGTGGGCCTACTTGAACAAAGCGATCTTAGCGCTACGATGATCGTAACTCCCATACTTTAACATAGACTGACGAAGCGCTAAGATCGCTTCGTGCAAGTGGGCCCTGACTTTAACAAAGAACAGGCAAAGAGAATTCCGTGAATAATATTGTTTCCAACAAAACCGTATTACACAAACAAGAAATGTTTTTGTTTAACGTTTTATTGACTTATTATGATAAAATATATTATGTAACGTGGGAACGTCACGGTTACAGTCACAACTTACAAGAACAAACAAAATTACTTGCGTCAGCACATTACAATCATAGAAAGACACTGTTCTTATCCGGTCTCTCGTTTTTCTCAAAGTAGCATGTCGTGAATAATTCTTCTCAGGAAATAAAACTATCTCGGGGATGAGAGTGCGTTTGTGCAAAAGGGCAAAGGCGTTTGTAATAATGGATGATTGCTTTTAATAGCTTTGACCTTCCGATCTCTCTTTCATCATTTCATTTAATCGAAACACCCCAAGTAATTTGCATGAGAATATATACCTCATATCGACAACAGCCAAAAGATCATATCAATGAAAACACAATTTAAAATTTATTCAAGATGAAATAACATCCATATTCTGCTGTCTTCACATGAGGTGATAAACGTACTTTTAAGTTTGAGGTTGTCTAACCGTAGATTAGATACTTCATATATTAATTTAGTTTCAAATGTGTAAGTGAGAGGTATCTAATTAGTCAAACTCAAATTTCATAAACAAACATAAATATATTTTCAAGTTCAAGATTATATGAGGTTTGACTAAATGGCGACATTACTGTCGGTTCACCTCTATGATTCCTTCGGGGTCACGGGGGACCCAGTCGTCGAAGGCGCCGCGATTCGCTGTGCAGAGTTGCGTCCTTTGGGCACGCCAGAAACCTATGATTGTGGGTTCGAATCCCGGTTCGCCCCGATTATGTTTCTAGGTTTGTCAGCACCATACCCGTGCTCGTGGGTTTCATCGAAGGAGTAAACGTCTGCATCACTTGGGGCTTTACTCCCACATTAGGCTGACACGCCGTGATATAACTGGAATCCTGTTAAAAGCGGCGTTAAACCCAACTCACTCACTCACTCACTCACTCATTACAATCCAAAGGCAATACAGTGGATCAAATGTGAGGCAACAGCTATAAGTAGAAGGCCCTACTCAATAAGATTTGTCACCGCACTCAAGAATGTTCAGAAAATTGTCACTGTCGAATGTATAGAAACACACCGTGTTTTCTTGGCAGCCTTCCAGAAACTGTCCAATCCTGATACTCCTCGAACGACTAAGCCTGCCATGTTCATAAAGTACAACCATGATCAAATAACTCTAAGCACTCACTGCCACTCGACATATTACGTGTACTTCAAACATTATCATTATCTCCTGCCACCGATAATCACTACAAATAAACTTACAACAGTCTCCACTGCTACATAAATACAGAAATGAGATGGAATATTAAAATCAAATTTTGAATCGAATATATAGAAAGAATATGTTTTTATCTTTCAAAAAGTAATTGTTTTAGTGTAGCCTATCTTTACTTAGCCGACAAGAAGTATCATAAGATAGCAATCGATAATCATTTGAATCGGCGTCAGATTTTGTCTGAAAGATATAGTACGGTCATAAACTATGATATATCGCCGCATCTAAATGTGTGTCAGAGTCTCTAAGGCAATGACTATGTGTTTAAATAAACATTCCTAGGTAAAATAAATAATAAGAACAAGTTGTCCGGGATTACACTGATGACTTATGCATATTCCTCTCTCCATTGGTACATTTGTAGGTGAGATCATTACTTAGTCACAGAAATATGTAGGTGTTGCAAGCAAATATGACACACCTACAAATGCATCGTTCACTTAAAGACTCTGGTTATCAATCAATATCGAAACATCTGTCATACCTCTTCTGTTAATGTCGGATAAAACAGTAGGTGTCGTGCCATGGACGTGCTATCATCGCCACATGCGTATGTTCATGCATAATCTCATGCAGAAGTGTGAGATCAGTCCAATCATTGCAACAATTATGTGTTAATGAATGACTGCCGAGGTTTGTGAGTCATAATCAAATAGTGATGATACAATTGAGTCAAAAGGTGCCAAAGTCATTGGCCGTTTCAACCTACAGTAAACTACGGTTATAACGAAAACAAAGGGGCCACTCATTTTAGATTTTTATATAACCGTAGTTCGTTATAAGCATATATACAGCCAATGTCCGGGACCAAATATATGTTCGTTATATCCGTCAGTTCGTTATAAACGTAATTTTCTGTATTTTGTTATATTTTGAAAACTTGAAGGTCCTCCTACGTTTATGGTACTGTTCCAACGCATACTTTTAATGTTATAGTTAATTATGTTAAACGTTTGAAAAAGGACCAAGGCCCATTTCCATAAGGGCCAAAGTCTATGGTATATAGTCTAGCATCGAGCATCTACCGGGCGCTGTGATCCAGCTGGCTTATTGCTGATTGCAGCATAAAACATTAATATATTTATTTATTTATTTGCTATTATTCCTATTGATTATTGTAACATGTTCTCAGGAGTTGTTCCTTCCAGTCTCTCGTCATCGGTCTTCATTGCTGAAACATAACTTTGGGCCAAATAAAAGCGATAGACATAACAGCTGCTTCCTCATCTTCAGATCGGATGATGGATACTAGCGAGGTGTATAAAAAGAATTATAATCATTTAGGTCAAGTTCTTCGACAAAAAGAATAGTGTATCATAAAAACACAAAACCTCAACGCCAGAGAACAACCAGCCCCACAATGTGCAATAGGCTAACATCTACGAACACCACACGAATGGACCACCAAAAAACCAGCGATGACTCCAGGTACCTGCAAAAAGTGCAAGGCCGACCCTCCCGGCCCCAGCCCCACCGGCAGCGCCCACCACCCACACACACCTTGCCAAGGTATTGTTCTTCGGTCTGTATGTTGAAGCGATATGCAACCCTGTTCTTGGCTTTGTCAGAGAGTCCATATACTTTCTGTTCATGGGTTCTTGAGACCCCAGTAACGAAGCATGAACATGAAGAAAGGCATCATTCACAATGGAACATCATCATTCATTATACAATAATACCTTCTAAAAAAATGCAAATAAAGTCGCCAGGAGGTAGGTAAAATAATAGATGCCTTGATATTCCCTTTTTGTATTTTTTACAATGTAATTAAAACACTAACATACACGAACTGAGTGAGATGCTTCAGTTAATGACTTAGACCGTTCGTCTACGCAATGGAGACAGTGCGATGTAGGCTCTGTACACTGATTGATTAGATTTGGTGATAACGAAATGCTCACTGAACGATGTGTGCAAAATGTTAGAAGGGCGTCACATATTATGCTATCAGTCAGATTGGCTTCAAACGACCAACTTTCTTACACAAAACGAGAACACGTTAATCATTTTTTGTGCTGTCGGTATGACTTGAGATGACAACATAATGAAATGTTCAGTGATAATTACGATAATTATGAAGGAAAAAGGCCTACAGTAATAAATAAACACGTAGTAATTATATTAAAAACATAGTTTTTCGTTGAGATCAAATTTCAGGGTGTTAAAGACAGATCACAGGAGACATTAAGTACATTCCCAAGTTGTTTTAATTCTCATCGATCATTGTGCAGTCAGTTTCAGTGCTTGATACGACAAACATGGGAAAATGGCGACGTATTCTGCCCATCAACGCCTGATAATTTGACAGTTGGAGGATTGGAAATGAATTATCTCAATGTGCAACTTCTTCATGAGTGCGATTTGTCAAGATTCCGCGAGCGTGACAGCTGTCTTATTAGCACAACTGGTTTGTAACAAATATCATATGGTTAGGGAAGAGAATATATGGATGTCAACTTCTTTATTATGAGGAACACAACGGTTCGGAGTGTATGCTTACTACTCCATCTAGTGAATAAATGAGGCAGGGAGCATATATATACTCACACGCAAAAGAAACGCAAGTGGTTTTAAGCAAATAGGTAACAAACACGGAACCATAAATTGATACGAGTTTTAGCATGTAGTGAAGCCTGATGGTGTTATCAATATTTTTGGCTGCATTTTGGAAGCCCCGACTAAAAACGCAACATAAAAAACGAATAGCCAAAACGCACCATTTCAATGAATATGTGGGTATCATGCACTCATTTCTCCCGAAATCGAAAATGCACGAACTGTCACGAACTGTAGTGAGTATAAAACTGTGGCCGATTCTTGGACCTACCACTCCTTGGTCACCAATGCCACGCCTAACTCAAATTCAGAGAAACCAGGCTATCGGACGTCTGGAAGCTTGAGAGTCTGTCCAAGATGTTGCCCTTCATTTCAACGTTAACATAACCACAATTTACCGTCTCCTGCATCGATACAATGCTACACAGACCACAGATGACCTTCGACAAGATCGGCAGATTACCCGTCAACACCAGCGACATCCGTTCCTAACTGCAAGTGAAAGTGCTCGACAGACCATAAGAACACATAATCGACACATTAGCCGGGACGCTGTGATCCGACGTCTCCGTTCCAACAACCTCAGATGTCGCCGACCAGCACGTCGTCCTGTTCTCCAACCACGGCATCGACAAGCACGACTTCAGTGGGCACAGGGTCATCATAATTGTCGTCATCGTGAGTGGAGGCGTGTCATCTTCTCTGATGAAAGTCGCTTTTGTGTCTCCCATGCAGACGGAAGAGTCAGAATTTGGCAGCGTCGAGGTGATCGTTTCGCTGACAGAAACGTTGTGGAAAGGGATCCATGGGGTGGACCTAGCGTCATGATATGGGCAGGGATTGGACTTAATGCGAGACTTGGACCCTATGTGCTTTCTGAATGTTGGTCAAGGTCGGACACGGCGTCACTGCTCAGCGGTATATCGACCAAGTGATCAGACCCCACGTTGTTCCATTTTTTGCACAACATCAACAGCACATTGCCAGCAGGACAACGCTCGTCCCCATGTTGCCAGAGCTACCATGGCCTTTCTGCAACAACACAACATCCGTGTTCTACCGTGGCCAGCCCTCAGCCCTGATCTGAACCCCATCGAACACTTGTGGGATAAGGTTCAAAGGCGTCTGCACAATGTGCGCCCAGTCCCTACAACTGCCGATGAACTACGCACAGCTGCTCTGGATGTGTGCAGAAGGATCCCTAGGGCCTTCACAAATCGTATGATCCACTTAATGTACATGAGATGTGTGGCAGTGATCAATGCTAATGGGGGGTCACACCAGGTATTGACTGACATTTTGGGTATTAACCTGAAACAGTGTAAGCCCTTAACATTTGAAAAAAACAATTATGTCATCTGCCTTTAATCCTTAAACTTGTCTTCAGTCAATTTTTTGTCAATCTTGCCCTATTAGTATTTCTTGTCTTTACTGTTGAAAATAAATAACATGTATACTGCATACTCGACTTTCTTTTACGTTTCTTTTGCGTGTGAGTATATGTACATGTAAGAATATATCAGCGCCAATTATATGTTGGCTTTCCTTGTTAAGTTTTCCCTTTTTGTTATCTTATAACCTTTGTTGTTCTTACATGTACATATATACGCTCCATATATACGCTTCTTACATGTACATATATACGCTCCATATGTGAGTTCACTGCAGTTAGTGCTTGTAACTTCATAGGGTAAGGGCCAATGAAAGTCGGAGCTTCGTTCTATTATTATACTTCAGTTTCGTTTCAGTTAATACCTTTTATATATCCTCATATTATATATCTCTATCTGGTATAAGAATGCTGGACAAAAGCTTTCGGTACGTCTGTCCTCATGATTGTGTAATGCAACACAACGAAATGTGTCGCTGAAACAAATACGTTCTCAATACCAGCTGGTTTGATAGAACAAATGTGTTCAAAATGCACTACAGTAATTATGCCAACATTACATAAGCATGTTGTGTTAAGAACATCCCACACTGAGGTTGCGTCGTAATACACGAGGGGGCGGTCGGGTAGCCTAGTGGTTAAAGCGTTCGCTCGTCACGCCGAAGACCCGGGTTCGATTCCCGACATGGGTACAATGTGTGAAGCCCATTTCTGGTGTCCCCCGCCGTGATATTGATGTTATATTGCTAAAAGCGGCGTAAAACCATATTCGGTCAGTCAGTCAGTCGTAATACACAACGTCATATCGTGGCGGGAGATATTTCCCAAGTGGTGTCATTGTATGTTAGACATAATTCCTGAATTGGCCAACTTAATAATGGCGATCCTTGACATGGTTGACGAGGAAAGTTTACATACAATGCAGATAGGTTTTAGTCTGTATTCCTTTGTTTTGTTAACCAAAATCAGAGGTGTACAATACAATGGCAATCCGTAAATCATGTAAAGAATAAATAGAATAATGCATTAACTTGGTTACCATTGGACTCTCAAATGTTCAGAGTATGTTTGTGATTGTTCCAATTGAAATTCACCAATAAAATAAAGGTTTATTTAAAACGTTTTCTAACCAGCAAGAATTTAATTATGAGAAGAATCAGTTGGACATTTGAGAAATCAGCTGTCAACAGATGTCACATTTGGGGAGAGGACATTTAGGCATGTAGTGGGTATCCCCATGGACACTTAACTTTTCCCTTCTCCCTGCTGAAATGTTTATTTTTGTATACGTATATGATATGTTGACTACTTAAGTTAGAAGTGTTTGTCAACAAATCCAACCTCAGTTTCTTCGATTACTTCTCAGATTACTTAATATCTTCCAACAGCGCAGAGGTGTATGTGTGTCTCCACCTCATCGATCCGCCATCGCTGGCCAACTGGGAAACCATAGTCAGAAATATAGAAATTCAAAGTATTGGCAGTACCTGCACAAAGCTGTTCGACAAAAGGAATGAGCACTGAGGTTTCGCGAACACTGAGGTTTCAAGTGACCCAGTATTACAATAATCATCACTATTTATATCGCCATTCTACCCCCGTGGCGATTCCAGGTTACACTTAGTCCCCTAGCAACCTGTCGTGGACAGGCATATCATGATTTGGTCAGAACTCGTATTATTCTTGCCATGTTAGAAATGCTCATTTTGCTTGTATTAATAAGTTTTCGGAACTTATTCCTTTTATCACGAGAACTAGGTTATGAGGACAGCAGATTTAACGAATCAGTCTTGTGATCTGTCTCGTTAACCATACCCTTCAATTCAGTCAATGATTGCATGTCTCTAATCATCACAAGGAGCGCCGAAATCAATTCCCTTCAGACAGCATAACGGTATGCTCTCTTTGAAGCCAAAACCGAAACTGTGTTGTGTCACTGTGTTTTGTGGAAACAGAAACCGCTCTAATCTGTGGAACATACACTCAAATGTCTGAGTTAAAGAAGCATGGCTCTTTCCAAATGCACTTTCATGTACAAGACATGTTTTATTTACAGACGGGATAAAGTAAAATTCTTTGAGGGTTATTTCCGAAAGGCCTAAAATGGGATTAAACGCTAATGAACACGAACTGAACAGCATTATGTATAGAACTTCCAGACACAAATACATAATTCAATGACAGTTTCCTTAGATGAGTCAGTTAGATATTGTTGTTCACCACTTCCAGCAATATCACAAAACAAGCAACACCAAAAAATGGATTTTACCCATGCAAGGAATCGAACCAGCAATCGACGCTTTAACTACTTGACTATACCACCGGTCCTTATAGTGTACGTGAAGGTCGCGATGCATAAGAATATATTGCACTTATGCCTACACCATCCTGCACCTGTCTGCATGTTTAGGGGCGGCTTTTTTGTAGAATCTCAATGTTTATAAGGTTTTTTTTAAAGATCCCGATCGTTATGGTTTTGTGAAATAAACATGCAATAACGTCATTCCGCGACCTTGAACAACTCCACCACACTGGATGATTAGAAACCTACCTACAAGCATTCTTCCAGTAATTGTCCTAGCTTGTCGTTATTAGCACCTCGATAAACGTCCTCATTGGTACAAATTGGTAATGTAAAAGATTTACAGGATTTCCCTGGTCATTAATATATTATAATATGTGACTTCCTGTTCGGAAATTACCAGCTAAATTACTCTGTATTTCAGGTTAATACCACAGGATGACAATCATGTTTAGTTTCCATGCATTTGCTCTGTTGTGAAGAAAAATAACATGTATCGATTTGGTTCCAATTATTTTGAGGTCATTAATGTCACGATTTTCTTATGATAATTCATGTCCAGTTCAGACTCTAGGAAATGATCTATTGTTTCCATAATTCATGGTATAATACAGAATAGTGCAGGTGCCAACGTCAAAATATTTGGTGGAAATTAAACCTAGCATGTATATCGTAAACAAGTCCGTTGGAATTGGGACAGTTGTTAACATCTCTGGTCGAATGGCTTGGAAAGTTCTGTTATCCATATTTAAAAGGACAATAAACAACGGTAAACATCTACAATTATTGATAGATAATGCAATTTGGTCAATATAAAGATTTTGATAACATTGTTTTAACGATTATTTCACACTCAAACATCCAATACTAGGATGATGCCGTATAATGGACATCATTAATGAGAAATGAAAATACCAGACATTTCCTCATCACTTTTGTTCAAAACACAAACATCTTAAGTTTAACACTTAATCTTAATTTTTCACAAAATAGAACAGAATATAGTTGGAGAGGATTTTGTAAGGACATAAGTTTACAGTATACATACACGAATAAGAGACAGTAAGTTAATGATTCAAGATAACACTTTCATGTCAGCTTCATTGAGAAGATAAGTTCGACTTTGCTTAACGAAAAAAGTTAGTCTAAACTTCAAGAACTTCAAGAACGCAAGTTGTAACAGCTTCAAGAATAGAGTAATCTCCTGTTATCTTCAAAAAGAACGCACGGTCGTGTTAGCTTCAAGAAGAGAATACGGTCGTGTCAGCTTCAAAAAGAACCTCATGGCCGTATTAACTTCAAGAAAAAAAAGCTAGTTCAAGATGAATGTTGATTCATGTTAGCTTCAAGGTGAATTTTTAGCTTCAAGGAGAGAGTTATGTTGTGTTATTTTTAATAAGAACGCAAGGTCGTGTTGAATTTTTTTTAAAACCTAGGTTGCATTAGCTTCAAGATGGCGATTTATTCTAGTTAGCTTCAAGATGAAAATTAGTTCTTGTTAGCTATAAGATGAAAATTAGTTATTGTTAGTTTCAAGATGGAAATTCGTAATTGCCATCTATAAGATGAAAATAAGTTCCTGTTAGCTTCAAGATGAAAATAAGTTCCTGTTAGCTTCAAGATGGAAATAAGTTATTGTTAGCTTCAAGATGAAAATTAGTTATTGTTAGTTTCAAGATGGAAATTCGTAATTATTAGCTATAAGATGAAAATAAGTTCCTGTTAGCTTCAAGATGGAAATAAGTTATTGTTAGCTTCAAGATGGAAATTAGTTATTGTAAGGTTCAAGATGGAAATTAGTTCTTGTTAGCTATAAGATGAAAATGAGTTCTTGTTAGTTTCAAGGTGGAAATTAGTTGTTGTAAGCTTCAAGGTGAAAAGTAGTTCTTTTGAACTTTTAACTGGAAGTTAGTGCGTGTTAGCGTAAAGATGAAAATTAGTTCATGTTATAATGTTATTCAAGAAGATGGTAAGTTAATTTTAGCTTCAAGTAGTAATTTAGGTCTTATTAGCGTCAAGGAGAAAGTTACATCATGTTGACGTTGCGAATGAATACAATAAATGTTTGCTTGGTGTTTGCTTGTCACACATTTGTTATGAAAACTGACCTCAACCCTCAACAGCTAAAGTAAAACATTATGAATTGCTCACTTGTGTTTGTGTTACCTGCAAATACCCGCACGTATGTGTTGTTAATGTAATTATTACAGTCAAACAACTCTAGTGCTATTATTACGAAATGGAGGAAACCAAATACTGTGGCAATCAACTTGAACCATTACTGTTACCAACAATCAAACTACAAAAGACCGAAATATAGTCCATAATAAAACATAACGATCAGTGTATCACTCAACACTAATGGTGTTTATATTGTCTATTACCAACATTGTTTGAATTTTTAATTTTCGTGTATCTTTCTATGACCATTTGTTTTAATTCATCTCCATTTCGGTACATTCAATTCTTTTGGAATTATCCGTTTAATTCTGGAGCGGAAATATAATACTTTACCAATACACACTTGTCACTTAAATGCGCCTGCAAGAAAACAGTGCATTCAATCTAAATGGCATGCCCGCTGGATGCCATGCGTATCCTGTACTTCATTAAGTAAGGCCAAACAATATGCATTGCGTTTGTAAACGTGACATGACCAAAAATAAAATTATTGTGTTTTCTCTATGTTTTTATTTAAGCGTACTCTGCAGCGTTTTTTTTTTGCCTGTGGTGGCTTAAGATCTGCTACTTACCTGAGTTGTAATTAAATGCATAAAACTATTTCCATAAGCATTAGCATTATGAAATGGAATCACTGGATAATTCCCTGGTTGATATATATATATATATATTCTGCGATGTGACATGTTTCATGTCATGTCTATCATGAGTTGCGTCCCTTTGGCACGCCAGAAACCTTTGGTTGTGAGTTCGAATCCCGGTTCGCCCCGATTATGTTTCTAGGTTTGTCAGCACCTTACCGTGCTCGTGTTCACCGAAGTGGTAAACGTCTGAGACCTGCATCACTTCCGGCTTTCCTCCCACGTTAAGCTGACACGCCTTGATGTGGCTGGAATACTGTTAAAAGCGGCGTTAAACCCAACTCACTCACTCACTATAATCATGTTCCACGGACCAGAATCACAATTCGTTAAAACATGCTTTTTTACTATATTTGCTGAGGAGGAAGAGAGCTTATTTCACCATGAGCCTTTTAATCAGTGTATGACAAGGAGGTGATTTCAGTTATCCAATAGTCAACGTTACCTTTCATTCGAGCAATTATTATCCAGCAGCTCCAGCCTTTGGTAAAACGTTTTAGGAAAAGTAAGTAAAGTGCTACTTCTAAACCGGATGTTGATGTGTTCAGATACACTCTTGACGTCCAACACTGTTATCCTGTATCTGGTGTTTGTGTGTGTGTGTGTTTTGTGTGTGTGTGTGTTTTGTGTGTGTGTGTGTTTTGTGTGTGTGTGTGTGTGTGTGTGTTTGTGTGTGTGTGTGTTTGTTTGTGTGTGTGTGTGTGTGTGTGTGTGTGTGTGTGTGTGTGTGTGTGTGTGTGTGTGTGTGTGTGTGTGTGTGTGTGTGTGTGTGGAGGGAAGGGGGGCGGTGTGGGTTGCTGGCTGCAACAGCAAACTGGGACAACAGCAAACTGCTGTAAAAAACATGGAAACTTCACAAGTTCACAATATCTCTCTGTCGGCTAATCAGACATTCCATTTTCACCTGTAGTCAGAAACTTGGGAGTTCAACTTGATTCCAGCCTGTCTATGACATATCATTTTGACTACTTGTGTCGTAGTTGCTATTACCATTTTAGGATAATCGGAACCATACTTCACATTCTGATGCCACAGCAGCACCAGTAGTCTTTTCCGGGCTTGACTATTGTAACAGTCTGCTGGTAGGGTTATCCAAGACTTAACATTAACAGGCTCCAGAACATCCAAAACACTGCGGCAAGGATTGTAAGAAAGTTGCGCGGAAGAACATGTCATGTCCCCATTAATACGATTCCTTCATTCGCTCCCTATTGCAGACAGAGTTGACTGCAAGCTGCTGACTGTTCCGTACAAGTGTGTAAATGGAGCAGCTCCATCTTGTCTCAACGACCTTGTCCATGTGTACCTGCCATCTAGGAACTTGCACTCTAGTGACAAACTTCAGCTGGTCATTCACACATAGGAACCTCAATCCTTGATGCCCGAACTTTTCAAGAAACTGCTGCAAAGAAATGGAATGCTCTTCCAATTGCCCTCAGAATAGCCGTCACTGGATATTTTCAAGTCAAGACTTTAACCTTGATTTACATATGTATGTGTGTTGTCAGCGCTTTGAACATGCTTTGTTACGTTGAAATTAGCACATTATAAGAATTCTTCAATTATGACTCCGGGGACCTTATAGGGCTTCATCTCAGCCTCCAAATGTGACTGACACATGTTGCATGTTTAATCAAATAACATTGTTCGAAATAGGCCTCTGTTCATCCATCAGTAAACTGGTACCCGGTAGGATAAGGTGTAATGTAATTGTTTAACAATCCAGCGCCTCAAATGTCAGCTTGGGTTGTATTCGAATGCACACCGAACAATTGCCAGGGGCAGTAAATAATGATGCAGCGCTTTGAGCATGCTTTACATTATGGGTGCGTATTTAGTGCATTATAAAGATAGCTACGCGATAAATCGCAGAGAACAGTGAAGAACGAAGTGTGGTTTATTTCACAATAATATATTGCTCTATCATGACTTAATTTCAAGATCTTCGAACAGACGCTCGCAACTTGATGACGTCGGACGACGTTATTGTTTAGAGGGAAGTGTCTAGTGAGTTTTTCACAATAGAGGTAGCTGGCCAACGCAGATGAACACAATGGCTGAACGATCGCAATCAAAAGTTGGAGAGATATGACAATCGGTTTGGGGAGGTACAGATAGTCTCTGTGACAATTGTGAGACTATCTTGGAAATAACAAACGTGTTCATGTAATGGACTTAACGCCGCATCAGCAATACTACAGCTATATATCAGAAGTATACGACTCGTGGTCGTTGTTTATTCACAAGAAAACACTACAGGGAGAATAAACCATGATGGTTTGCACTGTATATCAACCACACGCGGTACCACCTATCAACACTCAAGTAAATCCAAATAATTATCACAGACACGATATTACCTACATGTATTTAAGTGGTCTTGATCCCTACATCGTAATGCGTTACAAAGCTTGTTACGTGTGCTCAAAGCAAATTGATATGGCCCTACACGTCACAAAATGATCGAAGCTTTTAGCGTCATGTAATTCCATTTCTGTGGGAATCCTAGTTAGGCCTGTAGTATAATCAGGAAGCTGCTATCTTCGACTCGACGGCATTACTCCCACATGTTTATCATTGTGTTTACTGCAAACCTCTCGCCGGGACCCATGACGCGACAGCCACGTGGCCTAAAGACGTCCAAACCTCTCATCTTCACGATAGCTGCTGATACACCATGGTTAACCAAAATCATTGCAATGGTAACGGCAATCGTTTCCTGCTTCTAATCGTAGTCAGATGGCGCTGCATTATTAAACGCTTGTCTACGATGGTGTTATATCTATCTTGGTGGTAAGATTTGGGACTATGACTGTGTACATGTACGCCCACTTAACAGTCCGATGTGACCTTTCGTTGGGTGAAGCCAATATTTGTGCATGTGTGACCATAATTGGCAGTATTATTTGTTGAACAATTATGGGCGGATATGGCTAATATCAAGGTATATTTACATTCACCTTTATTGTATTGTGCGTTTTCGACTACAGTAACAGTGGCATTTCTTGTTGATATGACTGTATTGATTCGTCTAAGCTGCCTGACGTTCACATTTTTAGTATCAAAACTGGAATTCGTGCACTGAGTAGTAGGGAGCGCGGGTGGACCAGTCGCGTCCCTGGGCATGTCAGAAACCTATATGATCTTAGGATGGCATCAAGTTTCGCCCAGATTAGGTTTCTTCATGTAGGTTTGTCAGCTTCGTACCCGTGCTGGTGGGTTTCACCAAAGTGGTAATTGTCTGAGACCTGCATCACTTCAGGCTTTCCTCACACATTAAGCTTGCATGCCATTATATAACTGTAATACTGTTCAAAGCGTCGTTAAAACACTCACTCACTGAGTAGTAGCAGCCAGTATTGACAAATGAAATGCGTTGCTGATAAAGGATTTTAAGTTTTGAAACCAACAAACTATAACATTTGCTCGTTTATGTTTTTTTATTACTTGATGTGGTCTTCCCATCACAAAATATATAAAACGACATAACTATTTTACATTATCTAAACAATCAATCAAACAAACAAAACATCCATGCGCTTTTTAGGAGGATATGCATACAGATTTCTAATCAATGTCGAATCACTTTTACAAATGCATTGTTTTCAAATCAAATTATATACTTTCATCAAAGGTAGTTCAGTGGGCCAACTTTGAATGTAATAATTCAATAACTCATTTCTAAATCTTCCAGGACATAATTTGATGAATATTCTGGATAGGGTGTATATATATCGGGTGGATTTCTCTAAATTGACTCTTCTGTTATTCATTGATGGCAAAGTTTTTCCCGTGTATCAATAACTTCTGATTACTTATGGGGAATCTGATTTCAAAACATCATACACAAAAACACCCTCTCCCCCATTGCACTGACTACACATTAAATAACTTTAATGAGTGTGTGTATCCAATTTGTTCTCACATAATTGAACCGTCTAATGAAATAGTATCCTGAGGGAATAATTACATGAACAGACCTATTTCCACAAACCACTTTTTCCAAGACTCAATTATGGACAGGTTTCTGTGATGTAAATGTATATTGCCTTTACGTTACTCCTAAAGGCTGAAACCGAAAGAACTCTTCGATAACATGTTTCACCTTATTGTACGCCGTCAAATGTTAGGTAAATAATGTTAATAATGCCGAGTCATTGTATGTGCATGAGTCTTGTTCATATTTATTATGATAGAAACAACATCTACAGAGAAACTTGTCCTTAGTGCTGATTGCGCGTGCGGTTATTTCCGAGGCTGTCATTCATTTGTTAAGTTAAGAACGATAAAACTAATTTCAACTTCAGAGCGATAATTGTCTTAAAGGAAATCGTTTTGAATATTTTCCCCATTACTTTGAATTTAGATTTGAACTGTCTGAGTTAGACGACTCTCACCTATCTGAAGCTGAAACCTGATCTCAGAGAGTCGACGATACAAGAGACATGTCAGGAACATGCAGTCCTGAGACGGTTTGCTGTGGACATAGATATGCACAGCTGAATATGTCATCAACCAGACAATTCGAGTGATATGGACATACAAGGAGTGGCTGAAAAGTTCTGAGACTAACTGCGAAGGATCGATTCGAGTCTCACTACCTCAATCCAGAGCCGGTAATTATGATCTAAAGATCTATAAAGATATTCTTCAAAAGACTACCAACATATGCACATGTACATCTTGTAACTTAATCTTGCAGAAAATAAGTATCATTTTATAATTGTTTGTAAACTCTAGCTTCAATTAAAACAAAAATATTCAACAGAAATGTACATCTTATCGACATGTCAAGTTGTTTTGCATACTCATGCAACCTCAAATGTTACATTATTACAAAATATTGCATTGTATATGCATCATGCATTTGTTAGTTTGAAGAAACATGCATACCTTGTAATTATGTCTTACTTTGGGTCTATGGCCTCTCGGTTTGCCACGAATAAACAATTTCTACGACGAAGGATTGTGGTACACACTTAACGGTTTGAATGACGTTGTATTAAGTACAATACTTTCCATGCTTACTGGCTGTGTGTGAATAAAAGTGACACAACCCTTATGATAGTCATAAGAAATCTCGAGTCGATTGTACGATTCCAACTATATCATGAACATGTGTTTATGAATCACTATCAAACAGTGATTATACCAGTCATTGTGAATATGACGCTGATCTGCTCTAAGTAACTGCGTTGGAATATAATGCTAAACGTCGTTGTTGCACCTTTACAATGTACCTGTGCAGTTGTCGTCGTGGCTGCAGTGCATGACTGTTGCACCGTCAGATATCCACCTTTTCACAAACTTGAAGAAAGAACTGTCTGGCAGAAATGCATGGACCTGGGAGGTGATTATGTTGAAAAATGATGGGCAACCAATTCCATCGCAGTCCTTCATGGTTAGGCTCTTAAACCGTATAACCCGAAGTTGTATAAGTGTATACCCAGAAGACAGCAAAATAGACTGATTACATTACACTGAGGCCAGACACAAATTAAAATAATGACAAAGTATATCTTGTGTACTCTATTGAAACAAGGGTGCACATCATGAGTTACAGACAGAGCTTGTTTTGTCATCGTTTTAAATGTCTTCCCTTAGTGAATGCACGATATGTTACACATTTAGTCATAAGGACTGCTCCAGCGAGAAAGGTAGTGAAATAGCCCTGAGATTTAAATTTCAGATATATTAGTAACTACTTGTACATTGTACCTCACGTGTGGGTATGTGCGTGCGTGTTTTGTGTATGTGTTTTGAATTAATTAAATGCAATACCTTTAAATCCAAATTTCTTAGGCATTATTGAACTGCTTGAAATTACGCTATAACGTTCTACAACACATATTTATCACAGCTATATTCATGGCAACGTAGGCCCTTTGGTTGTGCAGTCTTTCAAGTTTGCTGCGAGAGCAACATTGAGGCGGATACTGGAATTGTCCGTGCGTAGAGATAATGACGGCTGTCATTTGAAAAACAAATATTCTGAGTGAAAAAAGGGAAATATACATCTTATGCTACTTTAGCACTTGCTCGAGCATAGTTATTAACCAGACTTGATTTTTATATAATACACTGCATGACACCATCAACCGCATGGGTTATCATTTTCCATCGGTGCCTGATAAGGAAAAACCCAATATAGTTTTACACTTCAGGAACCCCATAGACAGGATTCTATTCTAGGCTGAATAGAATCTAGGCTGTTCTCCTAATGACCTGTTACTCATCCAATAGACGATACGACAAAACGAAATGTAAGCTTTAAGAATATTATGATATAAACTGCATGTAACTAGTGAGAAAACGTGTAGATCCAATGGAATTTAGGAAACGCAGAGGATACTTGTCATGAACAGGGCTGGTTTAATGTAATATCTCATAATTTGTCAGTAATGGTCATTCCAACAAATTATTTGGTACAGGTTAGCTCGAAATTTGCACGTGTACACATTCTTCTATTTGTATCACTTTGCTTTGTATGGTTCGTGGAGAACGTATTCTATCATGGATATACCTGCAGTGACAGTTTTTGTCGAATGTGTACGTGTTCCAATAACTGATTCCAATAGTTCATATGTTTGCTTTCTTTGCTATTTCACATCGCCATCTAGAGAAGACAGACAAGTGATTATGAGCAAAGTCCCATGCCGTTCGGGTACGATAGTAAACAATAATTAAATAAGTATAGTAACTAAGGGACAGGTCGTGAACTCCAGGGGTTTTGCAATGTACCCCTGGTTTTCCAGGGGTTTTGCAATCGTACTATCGAGATTCCTATTGGATATGGAAAGAGTTTTGTAGCGTTTTTATTATTATTTTAGCGTGGAGTCAGAGGTTTTTGAGGCACTTATGTTCTGAAAAAAATACCCTCCCTGGACCTATTGCTTGTTATGTTTTTAGATCAATCTCCCTAAGTCCTTGTACAATGTTTTCATGACACTCCCCGTCAAACATAACATGACAAATCACTGTATATTTATTATAAACTGACCATTTTAATGTATATATGAACCTCCCCAAATATGTGTATCATTCTTATAATTATGACCTCCCCAAGAGACTGCCACGTGTCACTCCCCGATTCCCTCTTACATTAATGTTTGCAGTCCTGTAGCATGGACACAGATGTTATAAAACATGTGGCGTCTCCTGAGGCAAGTGACTGTGTTCATGATGTCACTCTGTTCATTATTTGACTGTTCATGATGTCACTCTGTTCATTATATCACTGTTCATGATGTCACTCTGTTCATGATGTCACTCTGTTCATTATTTCACTGTTCATGATGTCACGCTGTTCATTATTTCACTGTTCATGATGTCACGCTGTTCATGATGTCACTCTGTTCATTATTTCACTGTTCATGATGTCACGCTGTTCATTATTTCACTGTTCATGATGTCACGCTGTTCATGATGTCACTGTTCATGTTGTCACACTATTCATGATGTCACTGTTCATGTCAATGTTCATGATGTCACTCTGTTCATGATGTCACTCTGTTCATTATTTCACTGTTCATGATGTCACTCTGTTCATTATTTCACTGTTCATGATGTCACGCTGTTCATGATGTAACTGTTCATGATGTCACGCTGTTCATGATGTCACTGTTCATGATATCACTGTTCATGATGTCACTCTGTTCATGGGACCTATACGGGACCTATATATTCCTCCCATCGGGGTGACAAGCATGGTGCATGAGAATTGTTCAAAACGAATATTCTTAAAATACACGTACATGTACATCGAATATCAACGACCAGTAGCAAACGGCGTTTTCCTACCTGTCATTAAAATCCGGAATGGATGACATTTCAGCATATAACAAGGGTATCACGTGTCAGGACAAGGACAAGTGACCAGAACAGTACAAATATACTTAACATGAGACATAAATAAAACAAGACACAATAAAGTAAGTACTCCTGATAGTGGGCTGCATCTATACATTCTGACGGATAATGCTTGAGGGAACTTCTTGAAAATGTTCTGTCGCCTTAACTCCCTGGATGCCACAGGGACATATACAAGTATAGCCGGGATATTGCTGAGTGCGGCATTAAACAACAAACAAACAAACAAACAAACAAACATAACATCTTATGATTTGTCACGATGACAATGTCACGGTTTTCCTATCAATATTTGTGTTGGAACAGTTTGGTTACTCGTGAACAAAACAATACGAAAACTTATTGACGTTATTCATAGCAAATTCTGAATCCTCTACAGGTCTGCGTAAAATAAAAGTTAGAGGTGGACCAGAGCCGCGCGACCGCAATTCTCGCACGAAATACGCTTTTCAGAACTTATAGAGATTTGCGTGAGAAAAATAACTCGGCATCCCGAGTGTTACAGCTGTGTAGTAGCCAGGGAGCTGACAATGCCGTTTGAATGCAAACTGATTCGTAGACGGGGATCATCGTGTACACTTTTGAGCCAACTAGTGTGGAATATTAGCCTATACTACTACTACTACTACTACTACTACTACTACTACTACTACTACTACTACTACTGAACCGTGAAGATCCGGGTTAGAATAGGTCTTCAGCAACCCATGCCTGAGGCGACTAACGGGATCGGTTGTCATGCTCGCTGACTTGCTGAATGTCATCGTATGCCAACTGCATGGAACAATACTCATGATATCAATTACTGGATTGTGTTATCCAGACTTATTTACAGTCAGCCGTCATTTAGATGGAATATTGCTGAGTGCGGCGTTAAACAAAACAAAACAAACATCCACCACTACTACTACTGCTGCTGCTACTACTACTACTACTACTCTACTACCATTACTGCTGCTGCTGCTGCTGCTACTACTACTATCGCCCTCGTTTTACAAGTTGTAAGTATAGAGATCTATTCCTTCCACGGGATCCGGCATGAGCTGCATGACGCATAAGAACTGTTCAAAACATGTACATGTACCTCGTATATCAACGTCCAGGAACAAACGGCGCGGTTTCCATGCCTGTCAGATAAGGGCCAGTGGAAAATCCAGGGTACAATAAGGTATACAGTGGCTACCCCTGGTAGGGGGGCTACATCTTTATATATAATGTAAAAGATTAAGCCACGCCCACCAATGCGGACTACTTTTATAACTTCTGAATCGGGGAATCCCAATTTTACAGTCGAGGGAATTCCCTTTCTGCTCACGTGTATCGTAACGCACTGGACATTTAGCGACTTTCATGTATATTCATTATCCAAACTACCCTTTTTCACCTAAGGCCGAGAAGGAAAGAAACAACAAACGTGCAGGCTCGCGAGACTGTTTTTTGTCTGCTCCCCTAAGTTCGACAAAATTCATGTCTTCTGGTTTCATTTTTAACCCGCATTTTTCCAAATGTGTCTTCCCGTTCTCAGGGAACTAATGTTTGAATCTGGCGGTTACTGACCTTGTCATTTGAAACAACCGCCTTCTCCCGGAAATATTTGTTCCGGTTCGTTACAGTCTGACTGTTGCAGTTCTTCTCGCCTCTTGCCTTGATCGACAGGTCCTATGAACTTTGTTTTGATTTGTGGGCGTGTCAAGTTGTGTACATAAAATAAACAATCACCTGATTAAAATCCTGCCACAGTATGTATTCCTACGCTAGAATGTTTATCAATCTCGTCATTTTTGTCTGCTTTGCGTTATATAATTAGTAATACTTTTTATCAATACATTGTAGATAACACATGTTTTCGTTGTCGAACTTAATTCTAAGGATGGACTGTGTATTTTTTCGGTTCATTGAGGTATGAATCGAAAAACTGATGTGCAAACTGTATGAATCCGCGTAGCAGTAAATCCGCAAATGGATAATGCTTCAAGGAATGTCAGAAAGTCGCCTATAGAACCAGAGAAGTATATACGTATATGGAAGGATAAATCTCTTGTAAGGGCTTTACGTAAATTCAGAGTGTCATTACACAATTTCAACGTATTTTTAACTTAGATGTGAAAGAAGAGAAGTTTAAATGGGAGATCTGTCATAAACGCCATTTAGGAGAGAATGAGGATAAATTTCATGTTTTATTTGTATGAACATCTCAGAGAAAACGTATTCCAAAGTTTAATAATATGCATACAAACAAGATGTTTATGATGTTAATAACTGCTGTTGTAAGTTCACTAACCATATTGGTGAAACATATTATCTGTCAGATAGTTTTATATATCATATATCATGACTAAACAAATGAAACTGAAATGAAAACTTACAAAGGCTTTAAATACCGTGGCTTTAAATACCGAATAAAACGTCTGTATGTCTGTCTGCCAATGTAGCAATTTAGTGTTTGTCTTGTCACACAGTGAACAAACACACGCTACGACGTCAATATTACGATGCCTTGGATTAAGAGATCAAAGATCACAGATCACAGATATAAGACACCCTTAAACATATCATTTCAAAATAAATAATAGGTACAACATTATCATCAACGCTACATACATAGCATAGGCTTATCACAAGTATTCGAAATTGGTATGACATATCAGTCATCCATTAAAACATAACAAACATGATGCACAATCCTGACATTCAAGGGAGATAACTTTTATGTTGGCTATATAATATATACACAAAATACGTATATAACGCGTACACATTCTGTGTATACATACATGTATATACATGTATAACACTTTAAGACAGCAATTAATGATATTATGATGTTACATTGAATGTGATCATTACATTTAGATTACATCTTAAGTCTCAGACAAATAGAATCAATGCAATACACATACACATACACTGAAGTTGAGACAAGGGTGTGGATCCCACTTATGGCATCACCATAGTCATTGATCTGAATAAATAATACATAGACTAAACACAATTCAACATTTAATATATTGAACAAAGTAATACACAATTTTTACTTTCAATTATTCGCATGTATCACATCTGAATCTGTACATCACAAAGTTTTCTAAAACATTCAGTTAGCTTGGCCAATCAGCATATGAAGCCTCTCTCCAGTGGGCTATTAGTTGGTAAAACAGGTCAAATACACTTCGTTATAGCTGACTGAAACTGACAACTAGTTATATGTAATAAATATATGAGAAACCTAAAATGAAATTAAAACAAATATATACAAAAATTACATCGGCCACAAAATGTCTGTCTGTCTGCCTGTCGGTATGTGATGTGTTGATTTCCTAGCAATCCGAGCCATTAGTATATATATTCCTGACTATTAATTAAAACATATGCCCTCAGAGTCAATAACAAGAATCGGAGTAATGCTCCCGCGAAATGTGAATTCGAACCAGTGTTATAATTAGAAACCATTCTAAATGTAACCTTTTACGACTTTTTAAACCAAACATGTCTTTGATTTGATTCAAATGTTCCTAACGCTGTTTGATATTAGCACATCCTGTACCACACTGGACATAAGCCTATTGTTGCTTTTGTGTTGTGCTTAAAAAGATATTTAATTCCAAACTTGACATCCTTTTTCCCCATTACCTTGATGTTAAGACTTATTTATCCTCGTACTGTCAAAAAGGTATTAACAACGGATGTAGTTACCCAAAAATATAACTATTGACGTCATGATATTTTTATTTACAAGTAATTCCATATGATCGAAAACAAAATGTAAATTCTGTGTTAACTCTTTATGTCCTACCGATGCCACAATGTTATGCCCGTAACTACAATTGCACGCATTAATGTTAATCATCACGATGTGTGTATATTTGGATTCTGTCAGAAAGCTATAAGATGGTCATGTGCGACCTCTTACAGACCCGGAAGATCCGGCTAATAATTGGTCTTCGGCAACCCATGCTTGTCGCAAGAGGCTCGCTGACTTGGTTGATGCATGTCATCGGGCACCAATTGCGTAGATCGAAGTTTATAGTGTCAATGACTGAATTATTTATAGCTGGATTATCGCCGAGTGTGACTTTAATTAACAAGCTGTCATATCGCTGGAATATAGCTGAGTGCGGCGTTAAACACCAACCAGACCAACAAACAAGACAGAGCTTGTACGTACGTATGATCACAGAAAATAAATATGCTTCAATGTGTCACAAAATGATTGAGGCTTTGACCGCCCTGTGATTATATTACTGTGGGAATGTTGGTCATGCCTGTGGTATAATTTAATTGAAATGGACAAATGGTTAATATAATTCGACTGAAGAACCATCTCGACTCCGGAAGAAAGGCAACCATGCAGTTCCTAGATGCCGCTGGTCACCTGATCAAATTTGGACAAAAACTTTCTATGATTTGTAGTTAACTGATTGAATGAAAAAGTATTGTCAAAACTCTTTTTCTTCTGTGTTATATAATAAATAAAATATATCCGTGACTTTCATATGTGTTATGGTAACATTTATTTCATTTCACAAGTGTTTTCAATTGTGCCTACACTGTTTCGTTGTCTCAGTATGGACCAGTTTATCACAAATCACATGTTCACTCACTGAGCATCAGACCGTATCATTTCATGATTTTACTGTGGGCAGAATGGGACTGAAGGCATATTTGAAAGACACCTTTCTTCCACACAGGTAATCCTTGTGTTTACTCAGACACGTGGTCTAAACTCGAACACAACTCTCATCTTCAATCAAGGTTACCCCAAATCATTACAATGTTAACGGCAACCATTTCCTGCTTCTAACTGTCAGCAGATGGCGTTTCCATCTATATTGTTTACCCTGATGGTATTTTGTAAGCAACTATTTTGTAATCTGGCTTTGAATGAATGAAAGGAAGTAAAAGAATGATTTACTCTGGTGGCAAACTTGATTATGTTGAACCTATTGCTCTTAGCTTGTATTTCAAAGTGTGTTTATAGTTTACTGTTTAACTGTGTTTCCGCCACAGGTATCTAATCTGAATAGGAATCATACGATGTTCACAGTTGTGCTGTTCACTTTGAATGGAAAATAGTTTTACTTGTTTAAAGTTGCGACAATGTCTGTTCATTGAAAACTAATTTTTATAGATCAGTCTGTTTGTATCTCAAAGGTCCTTTAACCCATTTCATTCAGCTCCTCGTGGCATATATCCAACAGCAGCATCGCGGAAGAAACTATACCTTAAAAAGCATGAGATAACATGAGCGGATTCGTTTCTCAAATGTCCTTCCAAAGCAACTTAAAGCTTATTTGCAACAACAAGCTTTGAAGGAAATAGCAGATGAGTGTTTTATGCTGTCGTACAAGAAAGTTTAAATCCGTTGAAATGTATTGACTACAAAGTACACGAAGGGAGAGCTTTCAAATTGTTGTCACCGAAAACATGTAGTTATCCGTTAGTTGCTAAGCTTGGGGATCGTCTTAATGTGATTAAAAAACGATGTCGAATAGACGCTGAAGTAACTTGTACAATCGGGCATGCTTTTCCTACGCAATTTCAAAGAGCGTCATACGACTCTTGCTCAAAAGTCGTTTCATCAGGGTTGCAACATTGAAAGTCTCATTAAATCTTTCAAAACTTTTTATGGTACATGTGAAGGACAATTGTAAATTTGACACATAAGTGACAAAAATTATGTCTGGTGCAATTCCTTATTTTGACTTGGACCATATGGTCTTGTGTGTGAACAAAAAATATTGACTTACCTTTGCTTGTGTTTGTGACGGCTGCCACCGGTGGGGCAGAATACGCTCACCTTTTTGCGAACGCCTATTTGATAGTGATTTATTAACACTTGCTTATGACATAGTCTGACAATGGACTGTGCTTTGAGAATAGATTTCTTATGATTATTGAAACTGTTTTCTGTGGCCCCTATTTACACTCACAACACACTTATCTCACAACTGCTCGCAAAACACTGATTTGACCATCGCATGTCTTACTGACAACTAATTCTATATTTTTAACACTTTGGTTTCTCCGAGGGTTTTCCAGGGAATTGGGAAGGGATCCGACACAGTTTCAGTCATTTCCGGTTAATTTCGGAAAATTGTGTCTTTTATTCTCTTCATGGATATGTGTCACAGATCCATCAGAGAAAGAATCACACAGAGGTCTTTTTTGGATCTGTGCATATAGCTTTTGGATAAAGATGGCAGCTTCGTAATCGTGAATTATCCCTTTATGCCGTGAAGTATACCACAAGCTCCAATTGTTGCGTTTACGTTCCTCCATTACGTACGCTACCGGGTACTTTATAGCTTGTACATTGTTGTTCAAATTTCATGGAAGACATAGTTTTCTAACACCTGTGCTTTAATTTAAATCATGGTTTCCAGGGTCTTTCCAGAAGTTTTATGGCGGACATACAGAGGAATTTGACACATCACTTTTCAACCTAATGCACGCTGTTATACAATACAATGAACTTTACATAGAGTTTTCACACTCCCTTACTTTGGCATTTACATTTTCATGAAAGTTGTGTGAGTTGCGGGTTCTACCGGTAGAGCAGGCCATGTTGACCCTTTTCGCGAGCACCTGATGCCATCACTATTTCATTTAAACATCATCACTATTTTGGCTTTCACCTACTATGAACTCTGTGTCGGCACATTGAATTATTTAAAATATGTATGGCAAGGTATATTTTCACCAGCGGGTCAGACGTCTTACATTTTCTGATGAGTTCACTGTCATTTCAATTCAATTTTTTTATTTGAAAATACTCACTAGTGGTTATAAAGAAAAAAACGAGTATAACTTACTCGTACTGGTCTGCTGTACAGTATTTGTTCACATTTCGGTTTTACTTGTTATTCATCAATTAATTGTTTTTTCCATCTTATGCAATTAACCCACAAATGTCACATGTCCATCATTTGAAACATGTCTCGTATGACAAGCTTAAACCAATTTTGATATAAAAAACGATCCTCATTTGTATACATGTATAATATATTTGAACAAATATACCATTCCAAGAGAGAGTCGGGATTGATATACATGAATGCTGAATGTAATAAATAAGACGCCGTTTTGCTACTCTTTGACGTTAATGGCAACTTTGTCTGACATGAACCGATGATGAGTACAGAAAGGTGAGCTTGTTTTCTTGGTTCCAAATGTTCCATAAGTAAAATTAGGAGATAGATAGTGTTACCACTGGATGGCAGAGTGGCGGCGATCACAGTTACCCCAGATTCAAGTTAGTGACGTCGTATGACCAATTGTTACCGCTATTTTGCCATTTACGCCTGATGGAATCTATTTTGTCGGATAATCGAGATTGGCTATTCCCCCTGGCGTTGACGTTTTATATTAAAAATAAATGTGACACTGGATGTTACTATTGAAAAAAGGTGGCAATGTGGCGACCATTATCGATTTCCCTTAATCAAAATTGGCGTCATTATCGGAGGAAAAGGTCATGGATGATCATACAATATATATGGCACTGGATGCAACTATATTCTTGCGCAGCGATGAAGTCTTCAACCATTCAGATTCAGGATTTCAAACTGGGTAGTTGGCTCGTAATCCCGAAAGTAGTCGACGAAATCCTACACAAGAAGAAAGTTGTGTAGCAGGATCCCTGAACATGTACAATGCACAGATACAGATATCGATAAATATATTCCCAATGTTCAATATTCTGAGTGCTACTTGTGCTTGTTCAAGTTTTCTTCAGCAATGTCCAATTATATTACCTCCCTCCAACTCAAACTGATTAAATACATACCGTGACATAAACTGACTATTGGCTCAGCACACTCTCGATCGCACGATTGTTTATCCGACTTGACCTGACGTGCCTCCCAAAAGCTTGCCAGCTGCTCTGACAGATTGCTGACTGAAACTTACATCCCATGGGTACGCACCCATTCCTCTACTTCCTCATCCCTTAGGTTCATCGTCACTTCCAACAATCATCCACTTCACAATAGTTATATCACCTACACAGTACGTTCAAACATGGATACACAAAATCATATCTAGATACCAAATTAACCACCAACTGCGTACTTAACACACTCTCATAAGTATCAGGGTTTCTTCACGCGTTCTCTTATCGTTTGTTTATTTATACACATGAAGTAAGTTCAGAGCATGTTACACATATTTATGTATTATTGTTGGCACGAAATGTGCCATTAGAAAATAGAGATACTGCTTAAAGGGCAAGTTCACACGGAAATGAACCTATTTTTCTTGTACTTTTTCCACATTAAAAGTGTTAACATAGAAGTGTCATAGACAAAAATATAAAAACATCAAATTTAATTAACATATTTTTTGCATTAAAACGATTTATATTTTTCACTTTTACCAAGTGTTCTATTTCCATAACAAAAACACCATGGCTTATGCCCCTTGCAATATGACGTCATTGGTGCCAATTGATAAACATTATGACGTCATCATGCTTTGTTAGAGCCGCTTCACGTGGTGTAGGTACAGTTATGTGATTCTAGCGTCTCAGATGCCAGCCAGAATTGTGTTATGCTGAGTCACCACTGCGCCGGAGTGTGTCGTAGACCATGTTGTTTTATCGCAAACTGGTCGTTGATATCTTTTGCGTTGAGAATAGACAGGGACCCAGTTGAATTGGCACCAATTACGTCATAATCTAAGGGGGATAACTCAGGCCTATTTCGCTCGTAAAACGAAGGCTTCATAACGGCATATCATTTTCACACTATTGTGAGCTTCCTACTTTCACTGTGAAACAAAATGAGTGTATATTTTCAAACACAGATACTAACTAATTCTAAAATTGCGTTTTGTTTAGAAAAAGAAAGAAAGTGATTTTTGCGTGTACACTTCCCCTTTAAATGTACATTCTATAAATGTGACCTATCAGAACCTGACGTTTCTCGCGAAGCTAGATAGGTGGCTTCATAAGTTGGCTATTAACTTTGGTGCTGGTTGGTAAGCTGGCCCGAAGACACATTTCGACATGCATTAATTAACTATCTAAGAAGTCGGGAATAAATCCTTGATCCGATGATGAGTACAGAAAGGTGACCCTATTTTCCTGGTTCTAATTGGCATATGTAACCCGATACCGGTGGTAAATAATATTGCTCTCCGGTGATTTGATGGGCAACTGAACCTGACGATACCTAGATATTTCAGTTTGAGGCTTGTTGGTAATGACGTCTTATCACTGTTTATGGACAAGGCAAAAGGGTGGCGAGAATCAATAAATGATGAAACCTTTAGTCCCGACTTTCTAAACAAGACACCCCAGAAAGCAAGCATTTCTCATCAATCAGGATGATACACTTATGACTAGTGAGTGTCTTTTGGTTAAACGACGCCTTTTACAGTGTTTCTGGTATATGACGGCGTGTCAGCTTGATGTCGTAGGAAAACCCGAAGTGATGAAGCTCTCAGCTATCTCTTTGGTGAACAAATCTATAAGATCACACTTTTAACGATACCGCAAAGAATTACGAGATTTCACTGTATTCAAACTGAGAAATGTAAACATACAATAACAATTTCACCTTTCACAGGAAATGCTGCATTTGTAAATTAGGAGATAGGTAGTATTGAAAATGGCTGGCACAGTGGCGACCTTTATCAGTTTCCCGGATCAAAATTAGTGACGATGTTTAAGGTTGGTTGGTTCGTTGGTTTGCTGTTTAACGCCGCACTCAATATTCCAGCTATATAACGGCGGTCTGTAGATAATCGAGTCTTGACCTGACAATCCAGTGATTAATATCATGGGCATCGATCCACGCAATTGGGATTGATGACATGAATCAACCAAGTCAGCGAGCCTGAGCACCCGATCTCGTTAGTCGCCTCTTACGACAAGCATAGTCGCCTTTTACGGCAAGCATGGGTTGCTGAAGACCTGTTCTACACCGGAATCCGGCTGGTAATGCCAAGCCCTGAGCACTTTCATTGCTCTATCATTATTTGGCTTGGGTTTTTGGTATCTTGTTGACGTGTTTGTTTTGGAATATTCTACCCCGGATCTTCACGTGTCTTGTTTGAGGTAAAGGCCATGGAAGATAAAATAAAACAAACGAGGCACTGGGGGCTACTATACTCTTACGCAGTGATGCAGTCTTCCACATTCATATTCAAGATTCCAAACTTCAAGCTCGCACTTGATCTCGAAAGTAGTAGACGGAATCCAACACAAGAAAAAAAGTTCTGCAGCATCTCAACAGGCATGTACAATGGAAATACAGATAATATATTCCCAATACATATCGTGTGCCACTCGTGCTTGTTCGATTTTTCTCAAGCCATTTCTTGGCCTTTCCAATTTTATAACCTCCCTCCAACTCACACTGATTATTTACGGGCAGCTGTGACATATAATGACTATGGGCTCAACAGCTGCTGTTCATCTGACTTGACCTGACTAGCATGCCCCTTGGTAGCTACTCTGACATACTGCTGACTGAAACCTTCACCCCATGGCTATTCACTCATGCCTTGACCAAACATGTACAAATAGTCCATCACTTGGGTTCATTGTCAGTTCCAGTACGCTCAAATATGGATGCACAAAATCATATCTAGATAACCAATTTTACTACCTTACTTGCTTAACACTCTTTCATATGTATCAAGTTTTTACACACGATTTCTTATCGTTTGTTTATTTATACCTATGAAGTAAGTTCAAAACATGTTCCACTAATGCACAAAACCTTTCTAGGTACAAAATTAATCATCTAATGAGTACTGAGCTGTTTAGACGCGATGTCTTGACGTTTTATTTATGTATACCAACAAAGTAGGTTCAGAACACATATTTAACCATTAAGATCACTAGTGTTAGCAGGAAACATGCCGATGGAAAGGTTAAGATACTGCTGAAATGTACATTTTAGAAAGTAACCTCTCAGATCCTGACGTTTCTCGGGAAACCAGATCTCAGGTTGGGCTATTATCAGTGGCGTCAGCTACTGAGCTGCCCCGAAGACACTTTTCAACACGCATTAATGCCCCCTTGTACGTGGGCTTAAGGTACCGACCATTTGATATTCGAAAGAGTTTACATGCAACAAATGATCGTACTGCCAATACTTAACGGCGATTGTATGTTGTGAAACCTACGAGGGATCTCATTACCCATTATTAGCAGGTGTAAAGTATGTATGTACAAATTATACACAAGTGATGGTATCTCAAATACATGTAATGTTAATCCATGATATTTATTTGTTCTTGAGACATATTCATCATTCAACATTAATGTTCTTGACTGCGGAAGGGGATATTTCATCAGCATCAGCTACAAAACCAGATGTTTATTTATTTAAAACTATAAGCCTGAATTCTTTTGGAGAAAAAAGCAACGTTACTTTTGTTGCATGCAATTTGTTTTATCATCAGCCCGAAGCATAAAATAATACGTACCATGAGAATCATTTGAAAATATTGTTAACCAATAATTATTTTATATTTATATTTATAGTTATTTTCATTATTCTTGCGTACGTCATCAGTTGTACTGAAATATGATCTTACATGGCGGTCAAAATTCAATCAATATTTAATTGATAGAAACTTGGCGACACAACATATGCATGTCATACATGCCGTTTTGACTACAACGTAGACCTGCTTCTATAACAGGATCATGGCATATGTCTACTGTCCTTTGGGAATGTAATCAACTTAGGGGGTAACGGTACAGGTGAAGACCTCCGAACCAGTTATATCTGCATGTTTATTTGTTAGAAAAAGAAAACATCCGGAATATATAGGCTAAGTAGACATCAAAGACAAGCATATCTAAACGGAGATATTCTTTTGTAGAACGATTCGTTGGATTATAAATATTACAATGGATCTGTCCAAGCAAACCTGAATAAGCACAAAACAAATGTCATTTATGAATCACTATGAAATAGCGATGACACCAGGTGTTCGCGAACAGATGAGTGTATCCTGTCCCACCGGTGGCTCCCGTCAGCAACACATGAAGAGGAAAGTCTAATAAGGCATTTTAAAGAATTTCGCTCTGTAGTGAGGGCACAGTTCAGACAACCACAAACCATATTCGATGCAAATCATGGGATTCGTACAACCAGTGGATCCTGTCAGCAGAGAGGAAGTAGCTCCGGAATACATATATAAGTGAAACGCCATAGACCACCTATGCCCCCAGTAATACCACTGGATGGGGCCGAACACACACAGCTGAGCTACATTTTAGCTCGAACACGAACACAAAAAAGAATACTGACTGTATGCCATGGTCTAAGTATCAAGACAGCTGTCAGACTGAGTAATAATGTGATTAGGTAATAGAGAACTGTCGACTACAGCCTCGTGTGTCAGATGCGTAGAAATGCCATGATCACGGAAAGTCATGATATACACATTGTATGTCCATCGGAAGCTGCATATGAGTGCTGCAGCATGTACACTGCACTACGGGGATGAGGATAACCAGTGTGACTGGTTATCCAGATAATTATAACAAAGTAGTAATTCCCACTCGATTTAAAAAATAAAAAGACCTACGACCTGTTTTTTTATAGCGTATCGACTAAAGGTTGTCCTATATCCGGAAAGAATCAATCGTTATTCGTACGGTTGAGTGAGTTGTATTACCCTAAATTATATTGAATCTAGTTTGACAATCAATCCGCTAACTTTGCGAATTCCCAATCGTCAAGCAGTAATTTGTTTTTCACTGCTAGTTTGCACAATTGTATCGTGACGTCAAACTCTCCGATGTAAAATAATCATGGACAGATCAGACGAACCACTTCAATTTACTTCTTGTTGGGATTTTTACGAAGCCTGGTATCTCCAACGGTAAATAAAATGTTTAAAAGCATGAGACATTCACACGCTGGAGACGCATTGTATGACTGGCTAATTACAGCATGTGGCTCATACTACAGACGGGGAAGATACTACAGTAAACTACGGTTATAACGAACACGCTTATAACGAACTGACGGATATAACGAACTAACTTTTTGGTCCCGACTGTTTGCTGTAGTTATGCTGTATAAATGCTTACAACGAACTACTGTTATAACGAACTAAAAATAGTAGTCCCTTTGAGTTCTTTATAACCGTAGTTTACTGTATCTGTGTGACCTTTTAATTTTACAGCTTGATGTCAAAACACAATCAGTTACACCCGAAATCTGAAAATTGTTCCTTGACATTTCTGTTGATATTGAATGAATTAGTGAAGTTGTATCACGGTGTGTCAGTTAGTGTAGGTTGAAAGCCTGAAATGATATCTTTGACGTTAACAACAGCACATCACGTTCAATTAAAAGCGATAGTATTTTGGCTTGCCTGACAATTAACTGCTGCGCCAAAGAAGACTTGGTCACCCGTTCCCACTGGTTTGAAGGAACTATAAGGTTGACTGATCGTGCGTTCAATTCCTTACTGATAGCTTTGAGCGTGTTATTAGTTTTTACACGCATTTGGGAAAAAATCAAATCAAACATGTATCTGTCATTATTTAATTTCAACTTCAGCTTCACAGAAAACAAATATCATAATGATTATATCGGTTAACATAAAACATGTTATTATCAATAAATATTTTTAAAGTTTTTACAAGTCCGTGAGATAAAACATCACATGTGTATTTTTGAAAGAATGATCAAAACAAAATGATTGACCTTGAACGAACATCCCTGTTATCCATCCTCATGGAGATTAAGCTGACGTTTTGTTGATGCGCTCAGTGACCGTTAATCAACTACACGACGTCATGATTCCATGCATTTACGCAGATATGTTTCAACAGTGCATATTGCTACGCAGCGGGAAGTAAATAACTCCCTCAGTCCTGTAATTGAACGTCCTGAGTGCCGAACTGCAAGAACGTCTTGCCATCAAAGCTATCAACGCCGAATATCTACAGCACAATTTCTGCAAGATTTAACTGCTTCAGCCGTCACTCGACGCACTTCACCCATAACAACTATAACCACAACACTACTTAAAGGGGGACCATGCCCCACGATCTGGTTGCAGCTTCGGCCCAGGAGCTTTAATGAATGTAATATGTCCTGCTGAGATATTATCTCTGTGTAGGGTTCCATTGCAACACTGAGTTAGTAGAAAAACAAAATGGGTCTTAACTGATTTTCTCGGGCAACCAACTACTGTTGTTGTTTATTTCGTAATGAAACCACTGACCCATTATGCAAGCACGCATACGCAAGCACGCACGTAAGCACGCATGCACCCACAAAAGAATTAAAACTCGTGTATAGTAGCACATTTATAAAGAAATTACATTCGTGTAAAGTCGCACGAAGACAAAGCAATTTCAGTCGTGTACAGTAGAGGGTAGATAAAGAAATTTCACTTGTGTGCAGTGCAGTTTCACTAGAGTCGGAGACCAATTCGTGTTGTGTCAGTATTGTGTGAATTTCTTCACACACACACACACACACACACACACACACACACACACACACACACACACACACACACACACACACACACACATTTATATATTTATATATAGTAGTAATTAAATAATTTGAGTAAGATTGAACACAGTTTTAATTGGCAAGCGCTTTCAACTCGTACCACGTACGAGTCTCATCAGGCAGTTGTGCCTGAGAGTTAGAACTTTACTGTGCTTTATATATATACATGGATTATCATGCATGTGCATTTTATATCATATTTACAATTGGGTATTTCTTTTTATATTTACATGATATAGGAATAGACAGGCATGTCTGATAAAATCAGTGCTCTTACTCGGCATGATATATATAAAATTGATTATTGTAGGATATTTACTAAAATATTTTACAATGAACTTGTTTCTCATTTCAGAGTAGGAGTCACATACATAGATTTGCAATTTATCTTCAACAGCAAACGTGCATGACATACAATATCTTTCATTATAAATTATATTCAATTTGTCATATCTGCCTGTTTCAACCCACGAAGGGTTATTTTATGTAATATAATATACATGACAAATGATAAACCTCTATGTTTCTGTAGATACGATTCTTTTTACATTTGACTCGGCTGCAGATGAAGACACACAGTTCATTGTACATTCATTTCTCCCGTCTGCTGTTTACATGAGTAAATATGGTAATGTATTTATTCTGGTCGTAAACAAGTGCTTCTGGTTTTATTGGGTAGCTCTACATATTATCGGCCAGCTTGAACCAGGACTAAGACAAGTCATAGACAATAATACTATCACAGAAACTTCGAAATAGGCTATTCGGTATTCTGATGGACCAACACATGACCGGAAGGACCCCTCTTGTATGATCATAACAGCTAACAGCTAAAATATCCCAACGACACAAGTCCTGCAGACAATACTAAGGACGTTTATTATTAATTCAGCAGACAGTCTTTTGAACCTGCCTCTCTTAATTCTCCCAGAGGCATTCTTTTAACGATGGCTTACTGCTCGACTGGATACTTTGATTGACAGATATGGTTGAGGAGGGTTCGTTACGATCCAAGTGATAGACAGTTTTCACGAGATATTGCCCTGCCTATACAAACAGCAGAATTCCATGAATTACGTACGCGCGATAACGGCTGAAGCAAAGCGAGTTTGATAATTCCATTACTGGGAAGCCGCTACCGATAGCTTTGCCAGCGCTGGCCCAGCCCTCCAAATGACTTTGGCTATTGGTAGATGGCATCGCTTACTGGTCAATTCTAGTGGATGATAGCATAGGTAGATAGAGGGCACGGTCTGTCGAGTGCGGACGCTGGGCAAAGTCGTGTTATCTCAGCACTGATGATGAAGAGGTTTTCCCTGCTCCATGAAAGGTGAGAACTTATTACTAACTTATATAACTGATATATGCACCAGTATATTGCTATTTGTGTTCTCAGTTCGGTCCTTTCGGTCCTGACATCCAGTTATCATTGTCACCACATCATGACACGATAGGTTCAGGCTAAATTAAATCTGTCGCAGAGCTTGAAATAACTAGTTTCGTAAATATATATTTTAGTAAACAATTTGATGGCTACTTAACGTGTATCGTGTGTGTTAGTTGTAAACAGTATGAATATGTAACAGTTGTATTCCAACAGACATGACCATATTTGCGGTTAAATGGAACCAAACAATCATAAATGGAACTATTTATATATTTAGATTTCCAAGGTTTTAGATCTTCCATATACCAACTAAAGCTTGTCAGGCAGTGATATTTCATTCGTGTTACAGATGATATGTTAGCCTACATACGTATCCAAATAATAACAGATCGGTTTTGTTATCAAATAGTATTAGCGAGTGTTATATGTTCACTTACTGTGGAGGTATCTGGGGTATGCACACGTTTTACCATATTTATGGTATTCGCGTTTGCGGAATGGTATTCTCGGTTCCAGACAGCTTATTTACATATGTTGTGATGACGTCACTCATGTAACGTTTAATTTATGCCTGTTATGAAGATTATTAGCTGAGTGTTTCCGTATCGTCATTGTCGTATATTAGGAACATACATTGATATTGGCTTTGACAAGCATAATACACATTCTGTATTCCTTATATATGACATTTCCCACACGAGCTGGGGACATAATCTATTCAACATATCATGTCATTTTTTTTAAAAAGTCGATGATTGAAACGTACATTCACTTTAAGAAACAGCTTTACAAGTACATTTACCCTACAGTGCCAAATAATTTGCGACCATTTTCGTCTTTCAAAAACTCAATCTTAACTTATTGGTATAGTTTGTCAATATTTCATCGATGTATGAACATTCAAGCTTAAAGTAGTTCCTGCCAAGAGATTTCATCTGTATATTTATCGGATCGTGATACCGCGCTTATCAGATGGGTTCCTCGCATCAATCACACTATACATTGTATGATAAATACCCTTTGTTACGTCTATTCTCGGTACCAACATAACCATGTTACGGTGAAATAGTCCCGTTAACTTCTTGCAGGCGAGACAAAAACCGGATCACCTATATCACCAACAACACAGTCTAGACTATCTAGATGTATCGCTAAAAGCTCGACAATTCCCACATGTCTGGTTGCGTTTTGTTCTTGTGGCTATCGTAGCTGAGGTGAACGTCTTCAAGATATAGACAGTCCCTTACAAGAGACATGTTGATGTTTGAGGTACATTATGACTTTCTGTCACAATCATACCCTAGTTTGTTAGTTTATCTGTTGCTTAATGCCACAATCAGCAATATATGTCGAGTCTGGACCAGCCGATCAGTGATTGGCATCATGAACATCGATTACGCAATTGGGATACGATGACATGTTTAAACTAAGTCAGCGAGCCTCACCAGACCGATCCCGTTAGTCGCCTCTCAGGTTGCTGTGGACCGCTTCTGATCTGGAATCCTAACGGGTATGCAGACACATGTATGCGATTTCCACAGGAGGCCCCACGGTCTGTAGAGGGCACGGGTGGCCCAGTCGTCTAAGGCGCCGCGATTCGCTGTGCAGAGTTGCGTCCCTTGAGCACGCCAGAAACCTATGATTGTGGGTTCGAATCCCGGTTCGCCCCGATTATATTTCTAGGTTTGTCAGCACCATACCCGTGCTCGTGGGTTTCACGGAAGTGGTAAACGTCTGAGACCTGCATCACTTCGGGCTTTCCTCCCACATTAAGCTGACACGCCGTGATATAACTGGAATACTGTTAAAAGCGGCGTTAAACCAAACTCACTCACTCACTCACCCACAGGGTCTGCTTTCACTTTCTGGGATAGCATAAAACACAAGGTTATTCATACTTTATTAAAGATTCTTTCCACAGCATCCGTTGTCATTGAAGGCCAAGGTCATTGACCAGTTTTACTCCCAGAAATATACAACAATGTCTTGTCTAGACTTTTTTTCCTGACAAGAGTGTCAACTCTGACGGCTGTACTGGAATTGTGGGATATTATAACTACGGGCACTCGACAGGGAGAATATCAGTTTCTTAGAATATATAATTCATGTTTGTGACGGGTGCCACCGGTTGGGCAGGATACGTTCACCTTTCTACAAACGCCTAGTGTCATCAATATTTGATATTCGGAAAGAATATGCCCACGATATAGTCGGAATTGTTGAAGCGTCTGAGCTTTTCGACGAGTTCCTGTGAGTATAGACTTATTATGGACATTTCCGTTTTCACTTGTATTTTTGGACATGGCTGACATTCTTCTCATATTGACGTTAAACCAATACTCATTCACGAATGATGCAGCGTGCTTGTACAGTATTTAATCGTCGCGATTAGCTGCAAAATAGCTCAGTCGGACAGAACCGACCGATTTGGGCAATAATGATGGAAGACTATCCTATATTTGTCCCCAGACCACCACACGTGAACACTCATCACACAAGTGGGGTTTATCACTGCAATATGTTTGCAGGAGCCTCATGATCGCCATGGATACTGGTGTATGAATAGCGATGTGCTGTACCCAAACAGAATTGATAAGGCAATGGGGATTTTGCAGTTGGGGACTGCACGTCCTTGCAAAGGTTAACTGCAGGGTGTACGGGCCTCCCAGTTGTCAAAGTTCGCAGCGTCCCTTAGACATATCAGTAATCTAGGATCGTTGGTTCGAATCCCAGACCGCCCTGATTATGATTTTTCTATTTCATTATCACCACACGCGTACCATATGTACCCGTGTTCGTTGGTTTTACCAAAGCGGTAAACGTCTAAGACCGGAATCACTACAGACTTTCTTACGACATCAAGCTAGCATGCCTTGAGGGGGCACGGGAGGTCCAGTCGTCTAAGGCGCCGCGATTCGCTGTGCAGAGTTGCGTCCCGTGGGCACGCCAGAAACCTTTGGTTGTGGGTTCGAATACCCGGTTCACCCCGATTATGTTTCTAGTTTATGTCAGCACCGTACCCGTGCTCGTGGGTTTCACCGAAGTGGTACACTTGGGGCTTTCCTCCCACATTAAGCTGACACGCCGTGCTATAACTAGAAATACTGTTAAAAGCGGCGTTAAACCCAACTCACTCACTCACTGACATGCCTAGACATAGGCGAAACACTGTTAAAAAACGTCCTCAAACCAGAACACAACATGCCACACCATCGGATTTACTTGTTCGTCAACAACAAGACGAGACATCTGACGGTAATATCATAATTCTGAACTATACAGATGGAACAAATGTTAAACACAACTTTATTTTCACATACATTTATTCCGAACTTCCGTGTATCTTTTGGAAGTACCGGCATATCATCATGACACTGTACTTATTTTATAAGATTCGAAGACACCATCGGTAGCCATGACGTTGTTACAAGAAGTCATATTATATAATGCGAAGATGCAGAAAAACCAATTCAAAGGTTTTAAAAAATATTGCCATGGAATATGTCAGTCCATATTTAAATTTTGTTGTCTGTTTTTCAATATGTGTTTTCAACTTTGTAAACTAAAACAGACGTTATTCGTCAGACATTAAATACAAGAAACGATTTTAAAAACAGCTATTTCATATTTCATATAATTATTTTTCATAGGAATAAAAGGCAGTTGTCATAAGAAACACATTAATAAAATGCACAAACTGAAAGGAGGAAACATAATTGGAACAAACCCATTCTGACCCAGCCGGCAGTCGTTCTTAGTCTGGCTGGCCTACACGTTAAGTTCGTCCCGTGAAGATTCCGGGTTAGAATGAGTCTTCATCAATCCATGCTTGCAGTAGGAGGCGACTAACGGGATCCAGTGGTAAGGCTCGCTGACTTGGTTGATGCATGCAACCGTATCCCATTTGCGTACATCGATGCTCATGATGTCAATCACTGGATAGTTTGGTCCAGATTCGATTGTTTACAGACCACCGCCATGTAGCTAGAATATTGCTGAGTATGGCGTTAAACAAAAACCAAACAACAAAAACATAAGTTCGGAGTCATACCCAGTAGCAAAGCCGAAAATAACACTATATTAAATAAGCATCAATGCATTAATTGTTGATCAATGAACTAGGTATAAGTGACGGTTGAAATAAAGCCACATCGACTCGCAAGACCAACATTGGCGCACGTTGTACATCTTTGATGGCACGGACTCTGCACAAGGACGAGCAGCAGCTATTGTCGAACATCCGAACTCACAGCTGCCCGTTACGTTCAGGATTCTGCCTGTTGACAACATGGTGGTTTGGACGGCATTTATGATTACCGGAAGGCGGAGGCGGCGGTTTATAGCAATAATCTCAATGCACGTTGGTATATTGACAAGTTGAAAGTATTGCCTGATGCCCAATAGTTCCGGAGAGATTCCTATTAATAGGACAATACGCGACCACATGAGGCACGTTTTGCAGTTTCTCAACGTTTTGTTTGGTCTCCAGTATATCACCTTGACCACCAGTTGTTGATTAACCACACAATAAATAGATCCAGACATTCGAAGAATCCGTGTGAACTCAACAGAATGTTATCCTGAGTGCGTTGTGTGAAGTATTGCATTGATACATATTGGTGACTCATAAATCGTTGTGGTGATTAATTGAAAGAAAGGTTGTTTTACGCAAACTACGTGAGTGAGTGAGTTGGGTTTAAAGCGGCTTTTAACAGTATTCCAGTTATATCGCGGCTTAATGTGGGAAGAAAGCCCGAAGTGATGCAGGTCTCAGACGTTTGCCACTTCGGTGAAACCTACGAGCACGGGTATGGTACTGACAAACCTAGAAACATAATCGGGGCGAAACGGGAATCGAACCCACAATCATAGGTTTCTTCCTAGGGACGCAACTCTGCACAGCGAATCGCGGCGCCTTAGACAACTGGGCCATACGAGCCCTCTCAAACTACGTGAGAGGCAGGTGGTTAGGACATGCTTACCTTCCTTTTTAGCAAACACCTGGTGTCATTGATATTTAGTGTTCCATTCATATCATTTTCATCACTATTGTTGTCTGTTACGCTCAATGATATCTGTGTCGGCAGACAGTCGAGACTGATTATCCACGATCAGTAATATTATGTCTGTATCACCGCAAACTGTCAATAATCGAATGTATAAACACCAGTGATTTATAGCATTTATAAACATCTGCGTCGTCAGGGACCATCAGTCATTTCACAAACTGTAACCATCTACCGTCATTCGTCGGCTAATACGAGTGAGTGAATGTTTTAACCCGCGAAGCTATTCATGACGAGAGCCACCGACGATTAGCATCGGGTACTGCGAACCTCTTCTGTAACTGATTAAATACAGATGTGAAAATATAGCGAACTAGCTGATGTAAACAGGTGACAAAACCCTTTCCATAACCATAAGAAATATCCGCCAAAAGCCAAGCCCACTGAACGAATCGGACCATGTCACAAGCATGTGTTTATGGATCGTTAGCACACCGGATGTTTGCGAAAAGGTGACAAAACACATCCAAAGGCAAATCAACTAAAAAACACATGGTAAAAAAAAAAAAGGGAAATGCATAATTATTTTTTTGTCACGTTTAGTAATGTTCTTCACCTTTTTAAAGCTTTTCTGATGCCTTGAATGTTGAATCCCTGGTCAAACAACTTGGGACAAGATGTTGTATGACGATCTTTGTAATTTTTGTAGATAGCGCATGCACAACTGTACCTGAAAAGAAGCGAAATGCATGTGTCGACTCCAATGGAGCAGCTGGAACATTGCTCGACATAAAGAGAAAAGTGGACTACTGGAAAGTTGACTAGTGGAAGCCACCCCTCTTATCATACACGTCGTGGGGCTATTGTCTTGTTTAGAGTGTTTTGTCACTCTGAATCTTTCTATATACATCTAAATTTTGAAACTTATTAGTAGGTGACACTCGTCTCTTACATTCCAAGCTCAGATGGGTAAATAAGTGGAAGGGAATTGACTATTTGACATTTAATGAAGGATATCAGAACGATATGTATCTGGAGCTTTAGTCAATCCGAACCGGATTTCTTACTCGTATACAGGAGTGTGACACAGGATTTCACATGTTGTTTCCTCGGTACGGTTCAGATGATTTCAATTTTGGTAAATTGTTCTGAATGTTTGAAGACAGAGATGTAACTACATATACTGAACCGCAAAGGAAACGTCACCATGGATAGATATATGAGAAATCTTATTTGTCCAAACACTGTAAACATACTTTGAGGCATATTAAAAAGATGAAACTTGGCAAAACTTATCATCAAGGTTGAAATTAAAGTGTCAAATGTTCTTAAAGTGAAACACAACACTAGTCTCTGAGAAAATGGCATCACAAGTCATTATCTCGTATTTCCGCCATGTGCATTGATGACTGCCGGGCAACGCGGCGATACATGAAATGGATGAGGAGGTTGATGGAGGCCACAGGCACTTGAACCCCCAATCTGTTCAGCTTGTAATCGTCCAAGGGCTTGGAGTCGCTGATTTCTTGTCACTCTTTGCATGTGGTCGCACTTCAATAACGAATGAATGTTATACGATCTGGGTGGATTTTTATAGGGCAAGAAATGGGGGAACGCATGTGCATTTCAATTTGCACGGAACCCACGTGCATCGGGTTACCATGGCCGTTGCCATGATGCGTTTGGGCGATCGGTTTTATTGTCATCTGCTTTGTTTTTTTTATCATCAAATTTCATTTTTCAGGACAAGGTAATGTTAACTTTTGGAAAATTACCCAGATATTTAAATGACAACGTTTTATGCAATGTTACTTGGGGGGACGTTTCTTTTGCGGTTCAGTATATATGGTCACACCGTTTAGTGGATCAAGAATGAAGTGTGTCCTTAAATGTGTCGTGTGGGATAGTGGTGTGCAAAGTAAAACTAACACGTTTTGGCAGAATTGGACTTCGTTCTTTTCTCAGACTGCACAATTCAAGCAAACCAATTGAGATTTGAGATTCCACATGATATTAATTCCACTTGTCTCAAGTACTTTTTGTGAATATAAAGAAAGTCCTTCCTTAACTTGTATTGAGGATTATGGTTATCTTTGCGTGTCTAGTGTGTATCTTTGAGACAGGGATTTAGTGGTAATTTTGCCCGACACAGCAATCTCGTTCAGTACAATCCAGGAATAGGCATATCTTCAGGTTTTAGAGTCAAGTCATGTTAAAAGTTCTAACGCGTTTGAGCAGATTTCGTCCTCAGTTTTCATGCTGGCCTTATGTGTCATTATTTAATGTTACTTATAGCAAGTTGTTTCATCAAACAATTAATGTAGTTAATGAAGTGTACTTACATATGATGGCTATGTTATTTGAGGCCTTGTCAGTGGGGTCCACGACATGTTTTCCTGTGGGCATCCATATCTGTCTATTTTAATTTTGATTCCTCTTTTCAGTTTTTGCATTCTACCAATGACAACATCTCGCACTGACTTCACCTAATATGAACACAAAGTATAATTTAACAAGTAGGAAGGTGTTCGTATAGGAAAATGAACCGTTGGTGGTTTCTGAAATTTGAAATATTGTGGGACAATATTTAGGGAAATATCTTGGAACGTTACGTAAGTTAAGCGCCAATTTCCTTGTTTGCGAATTTCAAATTAAGGAACATTCGGTATTTCCTGATTCAGTAGAGTCTGTTCTGGTTTGGCCAATTCTTTCAAAGCAATCTCAAGAAATATTATAAACTCCAGTCGATAATGTGGACTGTCTGTCGACCCTTCCATCAGACAAAGATCCTGATTTCTTTTAACGTCACAGATCATGATCTGTTTTCGGCAATAAATCTTCCGAGTCAATGGTTTTCGTCCTCTGTGACACTGGCCGCGGCGACGTTTTTGGCATGCCAGAATCAAACGCTATACATTGACGTTGATAGTTCGTTAGTTTGAAAGACTGTCAACGTCTTTTACTTTGCCAAAACATCCATATGACATTGCTGGACATAGAAGAGCCCAAAGACTTTCACTGGACGCAACTAATAAGATCGACTGCATAAAGCCTTTCATAAAAGGGGTTGATTAATTTTTCATAATCAAAATTTTGGTGGACACAGTAGAAATATTTATGTTGAAGCCCGATGATGATTTCTGTTGTGTCTCTCCAACATAATTTAATCCAATTCAGAAAGCCCTCCAACTGAATATTTTAATCAATCCCTGTTATTGAAAAAGAAATTCCCTTCATCTCAAACATAGATGGAGATATCCCGAAGGCTGCAAGCCAAACCATTTCTTTCAGCAATACCGTCTGTAGGAATGTGGGGGCAATCAGTTCCTCGTTTGTCTGCTCAGCATTTTCAGTAAAATGCTACCAAGCTAGTGATACGTCTTAGTGTCAAAATAATTACCAGCGGACAAATCGACTTGGTTCATGTAGAAATAAAAGCCACAAAACCCTTTCCATAAAAATACGAAATCTCAAACAAAAAAAACTTGAGACCAAGGAGACGCCAAATTCTGGCGCCTTTGACTATTCCACTATTTTGGCGTCAACTTTGTTGACCCTCCGTCAGCAACCATATGGTCTTCACACAGCAAGATAAGAATATCATCGGTGCCGTTAACGAAATCAGCAACTTTGCGTGGATAGGTCTACAAACATAAAGAGGCAATACTATAGACAAGTAGTATAATAAGTTCTTGAGGTTGATTTGAAAGGTTTGGCCGAACCAGCAACAGACTAAACTAAATTAAAAAAGGCCCTAAATTTAAATTTTTCAAACAAGGAACTGATGCTTTATAATAACATTCTCAGTTTCTTTAAATGTCCAGCAATATTTCAAATTACCAGTTAATGTATATCTCAAAAGGTGCATCTTATTTGTGTGTGAATAAATACGCTTGTTCATTGGACCATTGATGGTTTACATTATATATTTACTTGAACTGGGTCGATGTTTCTGGTAGCATCTTGGATCTCGCTTTCAACCTCTTTAATAGGTTCGATCCCCGGCCGCGTCATACCAAAAGACGTTAAAAGATGGTACTTGTTGTTACCCTGTCTGACGCTCGGCATTAAGGGGCTAACACAAGGACTAGTCGGCTATACTGTGTCTGAGTGGGGTATTCATGTTAAACTGCGGCATGATATCTCAGTGAGCTAGCACTATAAATCGGCATCAGTCCGGACTAGCAGCCACACACACACACACACACACACACACACACACACACACACACACACACACTCACGTACATGCACGTCGCTATATAAGTGCAATAATCTTGGACGAGACGTTAAACCCCATTTCACCACACCTTAGTATGCCCAAAGCGTCAACTGTACGTAGTTTGGAAATGTTATATGGTAAAAGTAGAATGTGCACAGCAAATACAGATCAATGTTCATGTGTCAAACTACATTCACGGATATATTTGCTTCAAGGGACTTGCATATCTCCATCCTCTCCACGTGAGTCTATGAATGGCGTTAATGATTAAGGAAACCACATCGAAGCTGCCTGAAGGACGGATAGTAAAAGGGTTTATAATAAGGAATTATCCGTACTCACACAAATCACACCAGTAATGGTGTTAGTTAATTAATGCATGTAAACGTGGATTAATTGGGCGATAACTGTGGTTCATCGCCAGTTCAAAGGGAAATCCATTGTAACTGTGCCGGATGTATAAACGATTGGCTATTAGGACGGTGTTGTGGTGATGAAAGTGCGGGTCTTTTTACAGAAAAGTACTTGCGGAATTCAGGTTTTTGTTTGACGCCGCTAAACTTACCTGCAACTGTTTGAAGAGACGGAAGCAATGATACACGTAACATGGAGAACGAGCTGGTGTACAAGATCCCTGGTAACTACAGAAAACAGGCCACCAGAAGGCAGTGTTGGAATAATCCTGGAAAATAGTTGGTCTACGTTGCAAGTATTATCAGTAAGGTTGGGCTTAGTGAGAATGCAATTAAGAGTTGTGATATGTCCGGGTGTATTGCTGATGCCACAAAATGTGTCCAAATTGGAGAAGCAAATATTGCAATATTAGCAATATATATTTCAACGGCAATATATCAATACATCGATGAGATTACGTGATATTAAGTTTCTTGTTGTTTGTTTGTTGCCCCACTCAGCAGTATTTTCAGATATATGACGGTGGTCTGTAAAGAATTGAGTCCTGTCCAGACAATCCAGTGATTTAGCATCAATCTACGCAACTGGGATACGATGACATGCATCTACCAAATCAGCGAGTCTCACCATCCGATCCCGTTAGTCGCCTCTTGCGACAAGCATTGGTTGCTGAAGACAATTCTAACCCGTTCTTCTATTAGTGAGGTGAAATTGAGTTTAACGTCGCGTCCAAGATTATTGCACTTATATAGCGACGTGCATGCTTGTACTAGTCCAGACTGATGTCGATTTATAGTGCTAGCACACTGAGATATCATGCCGCAGTTTAACATGAATACCCAACTCAGACACAGTATACTGACTCCGAACCGACCAGTCCTTGTTTTAGCCCATTAATGCCGAGCGCCAGGCAGGGTAACAACAAGTACCATCTTTTAACGTATTTTGGTATGACGCGGCCGGGGATCGAACCCCGGACCTTCCCGCTCTCCGGGCGGACGCTCTACCACTAGACCACGGAGGCGGTCCGTTCTTCTGTTAAAAGCTGCGCCACGCAATACTATCGGTAATATCAACCAATGCCCCTTAACTTTCCCCTATCGTCGTGCACTTTGTTTTAATAGATACTAGTATGTGACTTGAATAAAATAAATGCAACTCTATCATTTACGGATCACTGGTCTTATAGCTCGACTAATATTGGGTGCGGGGTTAAACATCCAAACAAACATAATCATCAAGGTTCTAAAAGACTTAAAGTATTCTAGTAGTCTAGAGGTTAAAGTGTTCGCTCGTCACGCATACGACCCTGATTCGACTCTCCACAGTGGTACCATGTGGGACGCCCGTTTGTGGTACCGCTCCCCCGCGATATGAAAAGCGATGTGAAGCAATACTCACAGACTCATAAACGGGGGCACGGGTGGCCCAGTCGTCTAAGGCGCCGCGATTCGCTGTACAGAGTTGCGTCCCTTGGGCGCGCTAGAAACCTATGATTGTGAGTTCGAATCCCGGTTCGCCCCGATTATGTTTCTAGGTTTGTCAGCACCATACCCGTGCTCGTTGGTTTCACCGAAGTGGTAAACGTCTGAGACCTGCATCACTTCGGGCTTTCCTCCAGCATTAAGCTGACACGCTGTGATATAACTGGAATTCTGTTAAAAGCGGCACTTACACACTCATGATCACATTCTATAAATTCGCTTGGATTTTCGACACAGGTTTCACCATCCATATTGCTTGTGATAATGTTACCTGCATGTATTTATTCATCTGCATAGTTTTAGCTTTACACCAATTGTTTCATAACGATGCTAGTTGACAGCGATGACATGACTGAAATGATGTTCAAAGCAGCGAGGATCTGATATCGTTAAATAATGATCAAAAAGCCAATTTCTTTCCACTGAAATAGAGACCAGTGAAACCTCATCTGTTTAATAGTTTGATCTATGCATAAAGATTCTGAGTGACAAAACAATATCTACACGGTGGGTGACTTCAACTTTCCAGCAGGCAACTTTCCCTTTATGTCGAGCAATATTCCAGCATCTCCACAACTGTAGAGGTACAACCGAGCATGCGCTCTATACGAAGAGCATCATGCGACTCTTGCTGAAACGTTTGGTCAGAGTTACAACATTCAAAGCATTAGAAGAGAGACACAGGATTTGATATAATTGTAATATTTGGTATTAATTTGGGTAGTTTACATTTCATGCCTTTTTTATAGTTTAAAGCACCATCCTGCCTCCAAACTTTCTGAAAAGCTTTAAAAAGCTTCTTTTACTGCCACAAATACAGAACCGACTTTAGTTTCAATTAAAACTATGAGCCTACATGTTATTTTTATGAAAACACCTTGCAACAATGTTTTGTGGCAGAAAATTTGTTTCTGTCGACAGTCAGCGACTTTTTCTGGGACATGTTTTTGCTTCAGTAGAATCCAACAAATCTAGCTCTAAATTGAAAACACATTATTTTTATATTAATACAAACATTATTGAATAAAACGCGAAATGTTTTGTGTTAGTAAATCTACTGAGTGAAGCGGCATGGGTTGAGGCTAGTGTGTTGAGTGAGTTTAAACAAAATATGGTTCTCGTATATGCTCAAGCAGTTTGTTTACACCATAATACTTCACTCGAACATATGACGGACTTTGAAAGCATGTATAACACAGCAACCTCGTAACTTGAGATGCATGAGATGGTCACCCCCAATGAAAAACAAACTTGTCTTGCAAAGGTGTCGTTCTACGTCACTGTTATGACGTCATATCGCTCATTGTGACACAAAAGGTATGACGTCATTGTCGTATATGGGAAAGCACTAAATTCGAGCTCCTTGATGCCCCTTGTCACGGAGCTGTACTCCAATGATCAGGGGTGTCATTAAACAAGAATAAAGTAAAATGAAAACGTGGTTATAGGTCACAGGTTTACTACCAGCAGCTAATTGTATCAATATATGACAATATAAAGGATCAAATAGACCCAATCTGCACTGACAAAGATCACTGATTAATTACATCAGATTTTTGGTTGTTGGTTGGTTTGTTGTTTAACGCCGCACTCAGCAATATTCCATATATATATATGACGGCGGTCTGTAAATAATCGAGTCTGGACCAGACAATCCAGTGATTAATATCATGACCATCGATCCACGCTATTTGGATCGATGACATGCATCAACCAAATTAGCGAGCCTGACCACCCGATCCCGCTAGTCGCCTTCTACGACAAGCATAGTCGCCTTTTACGGCAAGCATGGGTTGCTGACCTACTCTATCGCGTATCATCACAGGTGTAAATTAAATCAGAGGAAATACGCAAGCAGCTTAGCTGAGCAACTGTATTATAGTAGTAAAATAAGAGCACAACAACAATACTACAACAACACTTTGACGAGATACAGACAAAATGCATAGACACCTAATTACTTCGTACGCGACCAATTAACACCTGAGTTAATTACCTCAACACTAAAATGAGTGAATGACCTCGGCTGGGTTAATAAACACAGAGGGAATATCCCTATAGAAAGTCACTTGGACAATAAAATAGACGAGAACGTCAGAACATCAAAGTTAACTATCCGGGGTAGAAAAGGTCTTCAGCAACCCATGCTTGCCGTAAAAGATGACTATACTTGTAAGAGGCGACTAACGGGATCGGGTGGTTAGGCTGTCTCACTTGGTTCATGCATGTCATCGTATCCCAATTGGGTCGATGCTCATGGTGTCAAGCACTGGATTGTCTGATCGAGAATCGATTATTTACAGACCGCCGCCATATAGCTGGAATATTGCTGAGTGCGGCGTTAACCAACAAACAAAGAAAGTATCTAAGTAACTGGTAACTAAGACTCAACACTTTGACTGAGCAAGGAAATTCTAAAATTCCCAAAACAAATTGACAATCACAGGAAGTTTGGTCATCCTCGGATTACTGGAAAACGAGTAATATGGAAAACCCTACCTGATACGTTTAGCTCAATACAACCAACGTACGTCAGAACAAGATCAAGGCCTCATCCACCAGACTACACGACAAGGGGGATGACCTCAACTTACCAATAGTCAAGTTTCCCTTTACTTTGAGCACTATTCCTTCAGTTCCAGCCTTTGGTGTCTACATTTCACAACTATTGGTGCCCAATCGAATACGCTCTTTAAATGAACATTTCAAAGAGCAAATGCCACTCTTGCTCCCAAGTGCTTGTATCAAGGTTACAACCTTCAAGGATGGGGGGACATTTCTGGATTTGATGCAAAGGTGACCAAAGCGATGCCTGATGCAATTCTCTATTCTGAACAGTGCCAGAACAATTGACTTGCCTTTGTATGTGTTTGTGACGGGTGTTACCGCTCACATTTTCGAAGACCGAGTTTCAACGCTATTTGTTAGTGATTCAATAACACATGTCTATAATATGGTCGAAATTGTAGAATGCACTCTGCATTGAGCAGAGACTTCTTCTGCTTATGGAAAGGGATTTTTCGTTTGAATTACAATCATTTCAGAAGATGTTTGTCACAATATATGACACTTTATTAAACAATGTTGAGGAAACTCTTAAGGAGAGGGCGGTCGGGTAGCCTAGTGGTTAAAGTGTTCGCTCGTCACGCCGAAGAACCAGGTTCGATTCCCGACAAGGATACAATGTGTGAAGCCCATTTCTGGTGTCCCCCGCCGTGATATTGCTGGAATATTGCTAAAGGGGCGTAAATTCATACTCACTCACTCACTTAAGGAGATTCTTGTGGCGAATCTCTTTACCATCCAACATAATTATCCAACGTTTTGAGTTTGTATCAGTACTAAGCATTGACTCCAGTGTTAAAGCACAGCTAACCGACTGATAAACATCAGTGGCAGAGAGATTAGTGAGATCATTTGATCTCCGGTACTTCTTACAGTTATTGAAATGCATGAGTACACCTGAAGCAGTGTCAGGATTAGAATGTTTGAAATGTAAAAGGTGATGGGACATGTAAATAATAGCGACAAAATCCTTTCCATACTCAATAGAAACGATTCCGACTATATCATGAGCATGTGTTTATGAATCACTATCAAATAGTGAGTGAGTGAGTATGGTTTTACGCCGCTTTTGGCAATATTCCAGCAATATCACGGCGGGGGACACCAGAAATGGGCTTCACACATTGTACCAATGTCGGGAATCGAACCCGGGTCTTCGGCGTGACGAGCGAACGCTTTAACCAATAGGCTACCCGACCGCCCCTCTATCAAACAGTGATGATACCAGGTAGCGTATGGTGAGCGTATCCTGCCCCACCGGTGGCACCCGTCTCAAATAGTGCAAATGCAAAGTCAATTATTCACATGGAAAGCCTGAAAGCTTCACTGAGGCCTTGAATGTTTTAACCCTGATCAAACAACTTCTGAGCAAGACCAGTATGACGCTCTTTGAAATCTTGGTAGAAAAAGCCTGCTCTATTGTATCTCAAAAGTTGTGAAATGTAGACACCAAACACTGGAGCTTCTGGAATATGAAGGGAAAGTTGAATCCATCCCTGTCATACAGTCTTGTGGAGAGTTTTGTCACTGTGGATCTTTATGCATTAATCTAAATGTGAAACCGATGCGGCGGTCTCACTGGTCTCCTTGATGTCTAGTGCAGGACGTATGTCTCAGAAACTAGTATCGAACTACATGGCGTTTGCAGAGAAGTATATATTCAAGTAGTAACCTCACGATGCCAAGCAGACATGCACTAGAGCTTTTATTGACATTCCCCTTGCTGCAGACAACTCGTGTTATTTGCACTGCAGAGTGAAAAACGGACTCAGTCATTATACTCCTACAATACATATTGACATAAGATCACAGTTGTGGCTGTGGCTTCACGACAATTCGCAAACAACAATGAAGAACGAAGCTTGGTTTATTTCACGATAAAACATGGTTCTATCATGACGTCATTTCGGGAGATTCGAACATACACTCGCAACTTGATGACGTCATAAATAGGACGACGTTAACTGTGAGAGGGAAGTGTCCAGTGAGTTGTACCTCCTAGATGTAGCTCGGCAACACAAAAACGATCACATCCAAAAGCGGGCGAGATGTGGTCATTTGCATTATTGGACATAAAATCGCCGTGGAAATTGTGAGCTTATCCGTGAAATACCAACTTTATCCCCCTGTTCGTAAAGTGGACTTGTCCGACATTGCCGAGGTCGGACTGTAATCTTGAGTCATCATTATTTAATACGGGGTAAATATGTTTAAAGCATGTACTTTTTACTTAGATTCTTAAAGAGGCTGTACACAATGTTGATATTTCATATAAGAAATATACCACTCGAGGCGGTTGTTTATCGTACAATAAAACACTGCGCCCGTCATGGATTATTCTCACGTCGTTTATTTCTGAATTGGAGCGGTGGGTTATCCTAGCGGATACCGTGTTCGCTCGTCACGCCGAAGACCCGAGTTCGATTCCCCACATGGCTACAGAGTGGAGCCAATCAATGGTGTCCCCTTCGACATTGCTATTGCTAAAACGGAGTAAAACCATACTCACTCATTCACTCATTATTTCTGAATTATAATCAATAGGAGCCCCAGTTAAAAGGGAGAAGCCGGGGCAAAATCTGGACTTGCTTTATTCAGGATCCTGTACTTTCGTCTTACATCGTAAGGGGGGCGGTCGGGTAGCCTAGTGGTTAAAGCGTTCGCTCGTCACGCCGAAGACCTGGGTTCGATTCCCGACATGGGTACAATGTGTGAAGCAAATTTCTGGTGTCCCCCGCCGTGATATTGCTGGAATATTGCTAAAAGCGGCGTAAAACCATACTCACTCACTACATCGTAAGGTAACTCAGCAGTTTACGGCTCCAAGTTGCAAACTCTGCTTCTCTAGTTTGCATGATCGTCATCCCAGTTCCACTATCCCCATCAAGCACAAACACAACACGTCTGAACGCAGCACTGATAGAAACAATTACGAGAAACAATTACACACACCACCACATCGTTGAATTGCCAGTTATCGTGGATTTCCGTTGCGGTAGCGCAAAGCTTACATCGAATTGCCGGCGCCGTACAAGAAAATGATCAGACAGATGGTATTCATTATCGACGTCACTATTTGCTGGAACATCTAAGATTGTATCATGCAATATGCATCAGTCGTTTTGTATTTTTCTATTTGGAAACCAAATTGATCACCATGAGTGATTTCTTTCAGGTTTTGAGACATGCGATGTGTTTGAGAGATTGGCCTGTGTTTAACACATTTACGGAGCTAGACAAGTAGCTGTAACAGATCACTATATACGACTTAAAGATTGTTTTATCTAGCTAAGCTTCTGATCTTTGTGAATAAGGGATTCTCAGAACATACCATCCAGTCTGCAGCCTCCCTGGCCATTTAATAGATCGGCACTGTGGAGATGTCTGGTACCATTACTATGTGTTGTATAGGATAATAACAAGTTCCTTTATCGAGTGCTGGACTCCACGCCTTTGTATTCAGGGACCGCCTCCGTGGTCTAGTGGTAGAGAGTCCGCCCAGAGAGCGGTCCGGGGTCCGGGGTTCGATTCCAGGCCGCGGCATACAAAAATGCGTTATTAGATGGTACTTGTTGTCACTCAAGCTGACGCTGGGCATTAGGGGGCTAAAACAAGGACTGGTCGGCGCGGAGTCAGAATAGTATTTTTGTTAAGCTGCGTCATGGTATCTCGGACAAAATCGGTAAGATCGGCATTAGTCCGGACTAGTACATGCAGCCACACACATTTCATCCCACATTAAGCTGACACGCCGCGATATAACTCGAATGCTGTTAAAAGCGGCGTTAAACCCAGCTCACTCACTCACTATTACTCTTTTCTGTGAGTTTGATCTATTTAATCCTCCGTGGTCTAGTAGATGGAGCGTCTTCCCGTAGAACGGAAGGTTGGTGGTAGTTTGATCCCCTTCCACGTCATACCATAAGACGATAAAAATTGGTATTTGTTGCTCTGCCTGGCGCTCGGCATGAGTGAGTATGGTTTTACGCCGCTTTTAGCAATATTCCAGCAATATCACGGCGGGGGACACCAGAAATGGGCTTCACACGTTGTACCCATGTCGGGAATCGAACCCGGGTCTTCGGCGTGACGAGCGAACGCTTTAACCACTAGGCTACCCGACCGCCCCGCGCTCGGCATGAGGAGTCAGCATAATGTGGTTGAGTGGGGTATCCATGTTAAACTGTGGCTAGCATTATAAATCCGGCAAAAGTCCTGGGTAGCAGATGCAGCCACACACACACGTGCATGCACGTCGCTATATAAGTAAAATGATTCTTAACGCGACGTATTATGTTTCCGTGTTTGTCAGCGCTATAAACGTGCGCGTGGGTTTCAACAAAATGGTCAACATTAAACCTGCATCATTCCTTTCTTCCCACGTTATGCTGACACACCGTGATTTAATTGGAATACTGTTCAAAGCGACGTTGAACAAAATTCACTCCCTCATTCACTAAAACCTGATGTTACCTCTCCTCGATCAATTTATGTTAAAGGTCATTCCGTGTTTTACATACAGCTGTCGTCACAGATACTGCTGTCACTAACAGAAACATTTTGAACAAATTATTAATCATTATAATCGACCTCAAGTAAAGAAAAGTTCATAAATCTATCGTAACCGATAAATCAAAATAAATCATTTGATCGATGGTCAACGGTGCGAACCTCACATACAATGGATCCAGCTTGCGTTTCAAGACTTGGCGCTATGGACATAATCACACGTTAAAAGTGTCTGTGGAATTGTATGAATTATCATTTGGTTCCATTTAAACTTCGAAACAGTCGCTCATTAACCAGATACACGAAACGGGTATTGACTTCATCGAACATTATGTTACCGTCCAACTTTGAGCTGTAATTGATATTCCTGGTTATGGGATCCAAGTTCATGTCCCTTCTAAGTGAATTACCAGCCCCTACCAGCCCTCACAATGAACAAACACCATTGATCGTGTCTGGTTTAACAGTGATGAAGTACCCCCTGTCATAGACACGCCATCCATCAAACTGCTTGTCAGTTCACGGTGTGTCAATATCAGTTTGTTCGTTAATTCATTGTTCCTTAGTATGCATATCAGGACCCTTCTGTCTCCGCGATACTGATACAATATTGACAGTATTAAGTCACTGTGTTAAGGTGTTTGCAATTTTCTTCCCGCAGTGTAACCACTCGCACAAGGTAACTAATTGTATTATACTCGGCATGCATTCGGCACCAAAACCACGGTTGTGGAATGTTGTGCTGTTACATGCAAACACTGGTATCCATATATCAGTGGCTGATGGAGGTGAAGTAGCATAGCTCGGTAGTCTGGGGTTCAAACCGTTATTCGTCACACCAAAGATCCGGGTTCGATTCCTTGCATGTTTGAATAAATAGATAAAAGCGACAAAATCTCCATTAAAAAAACATTGTTTGTGTCAAACACCTTGACGTCGTTGGAGTATTGCAAACATCAGACGCACTCACCCTTTTAATTTCTTGTAGCTATTTATAAAGTGTATGAACAGATGTGACTCGATCTGCATTTAACTAAAAGTCCTCAGCTAAGGGAAAATCCATTGCTCGAATTGTCCGATAACCAGAATAAAATGTATTTAGCTATATCTAAAACAGCACCATTATCACAAGGTAAAAACATAGTTTCAGATATAACAAAGACCTTTGGAAAATTAAATGGACTTTTAGCAGATATTTTTGTGTGATTATTGAAAGGGTTCTGTCGTTTCTATTAATTATCTCTGCGGGATAAATGAGTTCCTTCCCCTCATCTATCACTAGAGTTGAAATTCAAAGAAATCAACGAGAGTCAGTGTGTAATCGCGTTATGTGCTCAGAAATTTAAAGTAATTAGAATGGCAGCCTCTTCACCAAGCTGTACGATTTCGATTTGTACTTTCGTGAATATCCGCTTTATGTCGGGCAGTATATACCACCAGGTTCTGGCCTCATGTCTCAATCTTCTTCAGACCTTGTAGACTATATTCACTACGACTAAGCTTTTCAATCAAGGCTTCACAAACAAAGGTCTGCCTTAGTCATTCCAGACTTGGGATGAGAGCTATTAAGAATTTAATGAACATGACACGTCACCCGTCAACATGATGCGCGATGCTATCTCACACTTTGACCTTTACCCGCAGTTTCCACACCATTTTACCCATTGGTACCGCATTTCCACTATATGACGCACCGGCGTCTTTTAATTTCGCGCAAACCATAGACCACGCTCACACATTTTTCAGTCATATAAAAGATACTTTTGCAGTTTTGCAGGAAACGGTCATTGTTAATCAGCAATACATCACCGTATTAGAGATCCGGCACCTAATAGATATCCGGTTTCTATTTTTGGGACAAATCGCATGACCCGGTGTAAATTTGAAGCCGGTGTGTATTGGAGGCCAGGTGTCTAACAGAGGAAAAACGGTACATATTTAACGACAGATTTGTGAGTTTTGGGTGCGTCATGTAAAGCAGGACATACTTACCCTCTTAGTGACCACCTGGTGTCGTAGTGATGTATTCCTGAAGGTTCCGTCACTATGTTTGCCTTTTAAGCCTTATGACATTAGTTTCGACTGATTATTCCCAAGCGTGGACGTTTTTAATTCAAATCTTCGTGGCACCCGACGGGAAGACGTGTCGTACCGCCTCGCCCATCATTGACTTATTTGACAACGCTTGGAAAGTCTCCAATAAACAAATCGAGATGGGCCCGCATCCAACTCTCACTGATTGCAATGCAATTTACACGTACAGGAAGCATTAACTATAACCTTGTTCTTCCTAAGAGCACTAGTAGTGGACAACTGCTGATCGTGGAACAAAGGGATTGTGGTAGTTAGCAGTGGTGTACTGAACTTAAACACTTTCAAATATAGTTGCAATTAATCACCATGATAATAATAATAATAATAATAATAATAATAATAATAATAGATAGATAAAATCGACAACACTTTTCAATAATCATAAGACATCTCTACTAAAAGCCATAATTCAATGTTTGTGTCAAACGCATTTACGTCATTTGTATAGACCTGTATTATAAGCATGTGTTAATGAATTAATATCAATTAGCGATGATACCAGGTTTTCGTAAAGTCATGCCACACCGACTGTGCCCATCACAAACACACGCAAATGCAAGTCAATTGTTCACCTGAAAAACACGGGAATATAATGGGGAATTGCATCAGACATCATGTGTGTCACTGATGGCGTCAGATTTGTAAATGACCTTCACGTGTCTACCATAAGACTTATTAAACACATTGAATGTTTTAACCATGATCAAACAACTTGTGTATAGCGTATAACGCTTTTTTACATTTTCGTAGAAAAAGCATGTTCGAATGTTGGGGAGCAGCTGAAATAATGTTCCACATAAAGGGGAAGATGGCTATTAAAAAGTTGAAATCATCACTCTTGTCAAACAGTATTGCGGATAGTTTTTGTCGATCTGAATCTTTATACGTAGATCTAAATATGAACCGATTAGGCGATTGTAAAGAGTTCGAAAATTGGTGCTGCAAATTAATTTTTTTCCAGACTTACGTTCCTTCCTGCATGTTTTTAAGTGTTGAGTTTCCTGTCTTCATTGGGAACAAATTTCGTGAACATGCACGTTTGCATGCTTATAGGAGATATCTGTCAAGAATGAGCTTAGTTTAAATTAAATTATTTTTTATCCAAAGTTACGGCCCTTGATCCATGCTATTTCACTAAGTGCATAGTGGCCGAAGGCTTTTTCTCAGAAACTACCGACGTTACGTGTATGCAACTTTGAGTGCTTATATAAGAGATTCTTGTCACGACTGAGTAAAACGTTGCTTCCATAACTGATTTTCTTTGTCCTGAGTTACCCTCCCTTTCAAAATGCTAGAGATTTTGTGCATCCTCTTTTCAGTCCATGCTTTTAGAAAAAATATCATCATTGAGGTAAACACTTCAAATTCTAATGTGCCCTATGGTGGGTGATAGTGATAACGCTGTTTTCCTGTTTGATATGTTACTTATACCAAGCTCTTTGATCAAACAAGTGCTGCTTATAAGTTACATATGTTATTTTAGGCTTTGTTAGTGGAAACAACCTCAAACATTTCATGTAGGGCACAAGGACTTAGGATGACAGGTGGCTTGAATGGGTATATTATAAGTTGTAGCATGATCACGAGGGGTACATGGGGTTTTATGCTTCCGGCGTTAGGTTTTATACCACGCGCCGGAACCTAACGAGGGACGCATGTGATCCTGCTACAACGAAATTATTGTTTTAATATGACATTGTAAAATAACTCAAACATATTCAAGATTGATACAGCGGCTTTTTCCTTGGAAGCGGGGTATAAGGGATTTATTCTGCCTCTCAGGAATCTACATTCAGCCTGACTTGCTCGTGGAGGGGTATAAGAGATTTATTCCCCACCACCACACACACACACACCCAAGGCGGGATACACAGTATGTTACTCGTATCATCAAGATCACGTGGACCAATCAGATCTCATCATTCTGATACGGAAGTACGCTAATCCAGTTTGTGCATTCTTCCATTGACAACACCACGCACTGACTTAACCCATTCGCAGGTCATTCAGACATTCAACAGGTCCATCATTAACAGCGTCCATAATGATTTAGAGGTGTGATCCCAATTGGTAGCAGACTGTTCGCGATATTGTGGGCCATATTTTGAATAAATGGTTGTCATTGTCAAAGTAGACTACAAATGTGAAAGTTATAACATATCCTTTAAGTTTGAATTACCTTATGTGTACATCGGTCTTGATTGATCTCCTATCAAATTAGCCCACATGAAAAAGGGCCAAATCAATAGAAAGGTTGCTGGATCAGCCAGTGAGCCCATTGATCGCATGTGTTCACACGTATAAGCACTACAGGCATTCGATCATGGCTGCTAATAATTTCAAGTCAACTGTCAATGCGATAGGGGTATTGATATTCATCAGTCGGACACAATATAAGTCCCTTAAATAGTGTAATGTATCAAGGAAATACCATCGTCGCGATAAATCTCACTGTGGATAGAATTCTAAGAGAATAAAACCAACGAGGAATATCGGATTATCTGCACCGTATAAATGAATGTATGAAGCCTTTGGAGAGATATTCCGATATTCCGAGTTTCGAGTCAGTTATTTATTGCTATTGTCGTTTGAAGAAAAGAAATCTATAAAAAAAACGTATGTCATGTCAACGCTACAGACAAACGTCAATTAAGTCAGTCAATTGTTAAGATGTCATCAGTCTATGACATCATGAATAATGGAATCGTCATATCATCAACAATGAAACAGTGTGATATCATATCGCTTCATCTGTCCAATCAGCACCCAGAATCGGTTACACGTATATGTAAAATATCAGAAAGTTATTGCATTCGCTATGTCTACCCTTATGGATATAATTTTTTTGGTAGACAACTGGGCGTGGGGGGCATGTTAATAAAAGGAACTGTTAAGGAGAGGAAGCAGCGACGTGGAAAATTTGGTGATAGTTATCATATGACAAGGATTCGATGTTCAAGGTCTCTGACGACAGTGTTGGGTTTTATCATGTGATAAACATACCATATCAAGAAATCTGATATTGTGCCATAAGACTTCATGCAAAACGTGCAGATACGCAGCGACAATTAAATTTTCATCTCCTAAACAATCCCAAAATATTTTCGAGTGCATAGAAATACACTACCGATCCATCCTGCTAAAGATAGCAACCATTATTTCTCTGAACATAGGACGTTGTTGCTGATGTGGGTATCTCTTCGGAAAGATACTTATTTTGTAACCAAAATCATCTGAAGAATAGAACAAACAATATTTATGTTAACATTAAAAGCCTCCGAACGTCAAGAACAGTATTACCGAATTTAATTTAGTTTTATCCTCATGAGTTATTCATTACGATTGGAGAAGGTCTGTGAAATGTCTTTGAAATCAGAAACGTTGTTAACTTTCCCTGCCTCAGGGCAATTTCATCAACACCCTGTTGCACACTATTTGAAAAATGAGTAATAACGTTGAGGGTGAATTCGACCACCTGAGACTCGAAACGGACACGGATGCCACACGAGTGACCTCAAGCTGACAATACATGACTATTTTAACGCTAGTTCCAAGGAAACACGTTGATGGAACAAAACAATTTGACGACAAGTATCTATCCAAACGCACATACATACACCTTGATAGAACGTATCACCTTGAAAATATGGGCTTCTATAGAATTTGTCGAATCAACAACTACCGGAAACTTTAAAATCAAAAAGAGATAAGATCCTCTAAAATTGAAAACAATAAAGATCCAACAAAATTTAAGAGCTTAATGCATACCCCAGGTTACATTTCCATGATGGAATCTTTGATCTTCCTTTTTGTGTACACTGAACATTTTGAACATTATTTTAAAAAGGAGTATATTTTTGTGTACATGCAATAATAATTCGGTCGTATTTATAAACTTTACTCAACGTAAGGAGTGATTGTTACTGTAATAGGGGCGGTCGGGTAGCCTAGTGGTTAAAGCGTTCGCTCGTCACGCCGAAGACCCGGGTTCGATTCCCGACATGGGTACAATGTGTGAAGCCCATTTCTGGTGTCCCCCGCCGTGATATTGCTGGAATATTGCTAAAAGCGGCGTTACACCATACTCACTCACTCACTCACTGTTACTGTAATGCAAGATGACTTTCATAATTGTCGAGGTTAATATTTTATTTATAATAATTTTATTTTACTTTATTCATCGTGAGGAAAGGGTATCTTGTAATTATCTTGTATTAATGGTCATGAAAATAATTAAATTAGTTACACGGACAGTAAATATACATTTATAACAATCCTTAACACTTTCATTTTTCTATTCCTCTGCGAAGAAATTATGGGCTACAGTGTTTTCTGTCATCCTGTGAAATAATACGTTTGGGTCTTTCTGATTCGACATGACTAGAGAAAACTGGAATACGCGTTTCCACAGAAAGACAGACAGACATATTTTCCTTCTTCATCATTTGCCATCTTTAAAATGTTGCTGTGGATGCCAGCACTATAATCATACTTTTCAAGGCAAAAGAAGGCATGCTGAACAATGGATTCGACAACATTAACGGACAAAGTTATTTGAGCACAGTGTCCCATTTTCGCATGTTTTACATTTGGTAGTTCAATAATCGGGTTACAGGGGGTTTCGTGGGGCCTTCGAATTGCAGCGTCGAGTAATCTGTAATTCGAGACAAGCGGTGTGTTATCTAGATAAAAGTAACATGCCGGGGCCAAAACTTTATATCGTCCTGAACGATATATTTTGGTTATCCACATGTTTAAAATTACTTCCACGTACATTTCATTCACTCGAATATGAGGGATTACTACGAATACGTCATAGCCAAATCAAAATGTCATTATTAACAGCGTTAACACAAACAATTGGCAATTCGTTAATGTGTATGTGATCTATTTGATGAAAGAAATCTTCAAAGAATTCAACATGCAAAACAAAGGAAATATTGAACTGTTCTTGGCATAGATTGTTCTTGAATCTCTCCACATGAATGCTTTACGTTACGATGTTATTTCAGATAGATTTAAGCCTTAAACTGACTAATCTAACACAAAGCACATATTGGACATCTTTTCGCGTACATGTGTTTGAAAAACGTGGTCGGACATACGTGCTTTGGAATCAACATCGCAGATATAACTGAACTTGTTTTCAAAATGCATCAACCCTCAAGGCCTGCTTTCATCAACGCTCACGTACATCGTTTAATGGGTTCTGTCTCCTGTGTAAATTAAAGACAACTGTGGTTTATGATTTGTGCTAAATAAGTATTGGTTTACATATACTATTTCAAACATTTTAATCACACTCTGCTAAATACACAAAGAGATCAATTATCGTAGAATTCCTTTTATATGCCATCCTAAAAGATGAATGCCACAGAAGTGTGTAATATTGGTTAACAAGGCATATCTGATCACACAAAAAAGTACCAGTTTATTTGACTGTGCTACCAGAAAATAGGTTTAAGATGATAAACGTTTTCTTATTACATTTTAACACCCTGTGAGGCACAATTAAATTAGTCTGAATTCGAAGACAATATGTACCGACCCTTACACTGCGTGGTTTAACCTTTCACAGTATCCCAGAGAAGTAATATAAATGTTATTTAGAGTCAACATACATCTTAATGAAATACTTGTAAGTAGGACAAGGTATGATTCATTTCGTTACTGATCTTCTTGACATTTGGGAATATGATCATTAACACGTGTCTAACACGCTGTATCTCGGTGGCATATTGTTTGGACACACACATGTGATTTTAATTAAATTTGCCTGTGGTTTAGGTTATTCTGTCTGTATATTCTATTGAGAGTTAAAAATGCGATCTTACTATTGTTTAGACAGGGCTTTGTTTTCATTTGCCATTGATTACGTTTATTTTTATATGGATGACTGATTTAGACTATAGAGAAATGGTCACATGTTTCCATACAATCGTTTATCAAACGAGTAATTTAATAGTTGGTTTAAACATATTTTTATTCATTGAAATGAGTGGGGACTGGTGAACAAGCTTTACAGCTTATGTTAACACCGCTCCAATACAACATATATTACATACTGAAATGAAGGATGTGACGTCATCGATATAGACATTATTTAAATAATATGTCTGTACATATTACATCAAATACAAATACAAAGTGAACATAAATAGAAAGTTACTATAAATAGAATAGTTATTGGCGTTGTTCTATTATTTGTATAAATGATACATGTAAAAGTACCGTGTCATTTGTATGCGGGCTCGGATAAACATATTTTTATCGAGGTATTTTGCATTTCTCAAGTTTATTGATGCTGAATGAAGACTTTTATAACTATCAAGATTGTTTTGTGTATTAATTTGCTTCCACTCTCTAAAGCCGATGCAAACATAGAATTGATCAAATCATTGATTCATCATCATTTTATACTGAAAAGAGTGAACACGTAGGAAATTATAATTTACTGTGTTTCAATCAACAGCTAGGATACTTAAACTTAAACTTCGCTCAGTTGAATTGGGAACAGAACGAACAGCGTGAGGCTTCAAATGAATATGGTTGTTGATTCTATTAACATATTTAATGTACGCCAATGTTTAGTGGTGTATCTTCTGTGCTTGATCTATAACAATTAAGAGTGAGTTGGTTTAACGCCGCTTTAACAGTATTCCAGTTATATCACGGCGTGTCACCTTAATGTGGGAGGATAGCCCAAAGTGATGCAGGTCTCAGACGTTATCACTTCGGTGAAACCCACGAGCACAGTTATGGTGCTGACAAACCTAGAAAAAAAATCGGGGCGAACCAGGATTCGAACCAACACTCACATGTTTCTGGCGTGCCCAAGGGACGCAAATCTGCACAGCGAATCGCGGCGCCTTAGACGACTGGGCCACCCGTGGCCCCATGACAATTATGAACTTAGTTCTGTCAACCCTGTTAGCAACAAACTGAACATTTATCATTTTGCAATGATTTTGTGACGAGTACAAATAATGTACGCACATGCAACACTGACACCTATCGCTCATTACTAATTACCAATCAACGTATGAATTTCTTTAATGAAAATAATCTTACACTTGTTCATCGCTCAGGTACCCACATGGTCAGCCACTCAATGAGCAGTGCACGTGTTTACTCTTAGAAAAGTTCACCTGCACATGTCCACTTTAGTCAAACAGACAATCCTCAAAATGTAGTGAGCCTTAATCCCTTATAACATTACCCATGGTGAGGGCACAGTGAGGTTTAACCGTTTAAATTAGTTATATCTTCAGGCAACCTTGATCAACAGCTTGTTTATCTCCATTCTTTAATGACGAAATTAATCCTGAACCATGTGGCATCAGCGAAGATGCTGCGTGTAGAGGGAGGGGTGGTGGCCAATGTTTGAGAAGGTTGTCGATCTGTGCTAAGGTAACACCGATAATAGCCTTCACAACAAAAGTCGAGGTTCACGCTGGAACATTGTCTTTCCTTACATCAATACCTTAGTCATATATGTTTGTAATGACTGGCAATAACAACATGCACAGCAACTTCGTAAGCAAGAAGTGTGCACCCCTAAAAAAGTATAAGGAAACCTTGCATGATTTCGTTCTATACCGCACGTCACACCGCTCATCGTGAAGCAAAATATATGATTTTACAGTCGGCATCAGAAAGCTCTCTGTATCCCGGAAAGTTGAAAGACAGTAAACTATTTTTATAACGAACTCAAAGGGGCCCCTAATTTTAGCATGTAATAACCGTAGTTCGTTATAAGCTTGTATACAGCTTATATAAAGCATATATACAACAAATGGCCGGGACTAAAAAATAAGTTCGTTATATAGGTCAGTTCGTTATAAGCGTGTTCGTTATAAACGATTTCTGTCGGATTTTCTGCCCAAAGTGTATTGTCATTTATACTTTGAATTGTAATGAGCTCTAATCTGCATTTTGTACTCAAAGATTGTATATATCTAATGGACAATATGAAAGATAGCTATGGTACCCAATGATTGTATGAAGTAAGTATGAATCCTTATTTCTTCATGGAGTTTTCTAATAGAATGCTATATTGCATTAGCGCGTTAACCCCTACTCCTCGTAGATACTAATGGAAATATTATCCCTTTTCAAAATAGCGGCTTCAGTTGCTTAAAATAACAGTAGAGAGAATGAAACGGCAAACTGTATATATTTTACATAGGAGTACTCTAGATTTCTAAGGACTGATAAACTGTGAAAACGATTTGCGGTATTTAAGTTGTCATGAACAGCAGACATGTTTAGAAGCAACTGAAAGTCTTTGTTTTACATCTGGAAAATATGAACATTTTTAGACGTAACGAAATTTGACTCTTATTAAATAAGAAAATTACATAGTTTCCAAATTCTAAAACCTGTTATATATATTAAACCAAGTTCTACAGTATAATTTTGACATATCGAAAAAGGAGGAAACATTCAAACAATGACGACTATTTTTCCATTTTGTGATATTCGCCCTTAGAATAATTACACAAACTCACTATGTAATGCCTGTATATATTGATCTTTGATAATTCTTTCTGCATGTGAGACAATACAGGTTTTACGAAATGAATATGGGACGTCGAGTGTGTAAGACATACCACAGCTACAAAGAATATGTTTGATATGATTGAACCAGCTGAGGGATAAGTACCTTTCGATTTGCCATTTTCTTCATTTTTCGGAGTACAACAGTACGAAAGTTTCGTGAGGCTGAAAGCTAAATTTTCTCTTTTGTTTCATTGCAGGGTGACATTATTGACTGTTAACTTCAAGAAGTCAGCGAATCTATCAATTACGCGCTGTTATTGTTTATGATCATCTCCCAACGAAACATATCATCAGTGGACAGAATCACTAAAATGTTTGAATAGAAAGTATTTTGTTCTATATATGTTCCAAGACGATGCAATCACAGGTTGAACGTTTTCTAATTAAATAAAAGCCACAAAACATTTTTCAATATTCATCAGAAATCTCTGTCAAAATTTGAGATCTGTCAGATTTGATTTAACGATTCCGTATCACGTTGGAAAATAAAAGACAAAACGCGATAACAGATTTTTCCCCTTGATTGATCATGATAATATTTCATACCAATAAGATTTACTTCTTAACGCACAGACAAGGAGTTTATGTTGCATTTGATAAACAGGTTATATGTTTTCTGTCGTTACCGACGATATGATTAACTCATTACTGAAACTAAAACCAATCCTCTCAGGCTTAATGAAACATACGGACACGCACACGTACTATTACGAATTTGATGAACGGGTTATTCGATATTTGGGAATTACGGAATGCAAGACTTCTTCTCTCGAGCTTACCGATACATTTCGAGGTGATTACGTTGTTAAAGCAGACGTGTTTCAAGTATATAAACCAAAATACTCACACTAGAATGAGTGATTTACTTTCGACTACCAGATACATCTAAATACACTCATTCGGTATCTGGTTGTATGAATAGTCCCAGTTTGATAGAGTGAGATATGAGCTAACCCGAAGAAATACGCCATCAATCATTGGGTCGCCTATATTCACCGTCTGCAAGTCATTGTGGACACTGGCTTGATTAAACATCTTCATAACCCAGTTAGTACAGCTAACCTTAATAATTCCAGGACCAGTGCAAATTAATCTCAATCAATCCCATAAAACAAATATTGAGTTCCTATGTCCCCTCTCTCCAGAGGCTTGGCATCAACATGGTATTGACATAGTCTACTATCCAGACGAATAGAGGCTTGCACATCCTCTTGACTTGGTCTTCAAGAACACCCAGTGGTAATTGCTAAGCACCTTTCAATCAGCACAGTCTTGTATACTGAGCTCCGTGAGTAAGCGTGTAGTCTGTTCTCGACGACCGACATTATTCACCTCTTAAAATACACTTTTGTTCAGATGGTGTGGTATGTTTGGAAAGATGCTCTTGAATATGTGGACTGACATACGATTTATTGCTGCTGTCTTGGGCGATGCTAAAACCGTTACTTAGATCGTACAACCTACGCCGAGAAGTGTTAAATATCGCGAGGGTTCTAAGCCTAACCCATTTATACCAAACACTAGCGGTACTTCGTGGTGACTGAAGGGGCATTGGTGGCTCTGTATTGAGAAATAACGTTCTTTGACAGCCTGGGTTGGCTTGCTTAGTAGTCCAATCACAGATTTGACCCGATAATGATACACGGCCATCAGCAAGACACCCATCATTGATAGCTTCACCAATCTTTTAAATGTTTCGGCATGACATGATTACCCTTTACGCGAAGACCTGGTGTCCATTCATATTATTTTCATCGCTATTTTGCCTTTGACGCCCAATGGAATCTGTTTCATTTTCTCATTCTCCTTTTATTATCTTTGAGCGATTTGTATCACACAATAAGATGGTTTGCAGCGAAATAACACGTTCAAAGTGACGAATACCTAACTCACTCGTCCATAGGTAGGTCCAAGGGTTTAAGGCAGGCGTGAGGACATTAAGGTGTTGAAATAATCTATCTACCGCTGATTCAACAAACGGCTTTTATTTGTCTATATTTTCATAGCATCATGCAGTAATATCTAAAGTGGGCCTGTTTTACTTGTGTTGAACCATATTTATTTTGCGGTTGTGTCATTGTTTCGACATAATCATGTATCAGCACAACTCAATGTTTGTGTCCATACAGACATTGACTAACGTTAATTAGGTAATTTGGGTATGGCAGTGGGAGAGGGAGCATATTGATTAATGATTCGAAACTCTTTAATGATCATTGTCTGGTTCAAGATACTGAAGCCGAAAGTAAACTGTTTAAAACATTCCCTGGTAGGACTTTTAATTGTATGAGTTATGGTTCTGTAAAAGGTCAATACCATTATTTGGAGACTCTGTTACACGCATAACATTTAAAGCAAATAGAAAAAAGAAACGCTGCCAAATAGAAAACTAATGATCAATAGTAAACAAGCCTTATTCTACCTGACAGGCGTTTTTGCTTGTTTGTACCACTAATTTCTACAAGGATCCCTTTTAACTTTCGGTGGCGATGACCATCTTCTTGTTTGGAAAGTACAAGGACGCGTGTTTGTATTTTCATATTTTAACCCGTCTGGTCGATCCGGTATCTCACCAGCGGCCCAAATTAGAAGATTGTTCTTGGACCTACTCAGTCTTGGGATTACTGCCTGTGAGCAACACAATCTACAAGAATAACTGGAAATGGTGACGTCTTCTGTTGCTGGCAAAAGTAGGGAAGGTAGTCTGCATTGACCGTCCGTTGTAAACGTACTATGAACCCGAGGATTTGGAGGAATCCACATGTACTTGTTCCAAGGCGGTGATTATCTTCACTCAACTACTTCAGACCTTTTTCTTGAATGATAACGTGAAATAAATAAATTACCAGTGTTTCCATGGCATTTGATTGTCCAACCAAGGAAACTTATTCCATAATGTTCCCTTAACCCGAAAAAGAGGGTGTTCCCTAATTGGTTGATAATAGAGTAGGCGGGGCTTGGGTTTCGTCACTGCTCTGTTCATTGTGAGTGATCATGATTACGTATATGTGTCCACAGTTTCTTGTTTTAATGCTTAAATTAGCAGTGGTGAAGTTATTATTGTAACTTATAACTATTGACTTCAATAAGTTTTGGCGTTTAAGGAGGTATAGAGCCGATGGATATGTAATGCATCAATTCACGACAAGAGAGAGTGTGTGCCATGGGGTTAATTCAAAACGTCAGGGAATTATCAGTCTTGAACATGTGCCGAAATACATTCCACTGGGCGTAAACGGCAAGAGTGATAACACTTTTATGAAAATTAATTATGAAACCAGGTGTTCGCGAAGAGGGTAAATGCATCTTTCTCCAAGGTCAGAACAATTATGTTAAATTTGTAATTGCCAAGCTATAGATTATGAATATAGCTTTTTATTTTCATGCCCATTGTACTCCCCTGTGAGAAAATAATATATTCTTGTATTCTTGTTTAGTTATCTATTTTATTTCAATTCCGACAATTGTTAAACGGTCTAAATAATTATTAATAATATGTATACATTAAAACTTGGCCATGTATATATACCATGCATAATAGAACCAAATTGTTTAAAACAGTTTACATCTTTGTGCAACACCTCTGCTATGTGTACTATAGGCCTGTGGCCTTTTAAGTGCTTGAATAAAGATTGATTGATCCTTATCTACCGGTGGCACCGCTGCTTAGGCAATGTCAGAGTGCCAGTAAGGAAGTGGTAAAACCTCATGTAAGTGATCGTATGGGATAGCATCGCAAATCATGTTGACAAGGGAGGTGTCACATCTGGTAAATGTCTCTGAATGTCTGCCATGTGTTATATATACCGTATACTTAACCAGGCCTTTGGTGCTGAAAGCTTAATTTGAAAGTTAAGTTGTGAACTAAATATTCCAACTTTGAACAGTATTTGAATTATTTTACAGTTTTAGCTTGATGTGAGAGGAAAGTTCGAAGTGATGTAGGTCTGAATCTTTATCTCTTTGATGAAATCTACCAGCACAGTTATGGTGCTGACAAACCTAGAGACACGACCAGGGCGAACCAGGATTCGAACCCGCAAAACACGCAACTCTGCCCACCTTTCACGATATGAGTGAGTGGGTGAGTGAGTGAGTGATTTTGGCTTTACGCCCCTTTACACATTGTATCCATGTGGAGAAGCGAACCCGGGTCTTCGGCGTGACGGACGAACGCTTTAACCACTAGGCTACCACACCGCCCCTGGTACGATATGAAGCAAATCGTGTGTGTGTGTGTGTGTGTGTGTGTGTGTGTGCGCGTGCGCGTGCGCGTGCGCGTGCGTACGCCAATCCGTGTGTGTGAATCTGCGCGTGTGTGTGTCAATGTGTGTCTCAATATGTATGTGTTTGTGTTAGCGTGTGTCAATCTGTGTGTGTTGCTTTGTGTTTTTTGTGTCAATCTCTGTGTGTGTATTGTTGAGTAGTGTGTGTGTGTGGCGAACTTGGTAGACATACAATTAGTATAACAGTTAAAATTAGAATAAAATCATACTGGTGTAAATTTATTTCTACAAGGAAACATCTCCCCCACACTTAATATTCTATTATGCTGTCGATGACGAATAATAATGAAAACGCCTCCTTTCCGCTAATAAATATGGCAAAGGAAATCCTTCAAGAAACCGGGTTGTATTATACATGGTTATCACAAACTGTACCAAATATATTCTGGGTAAAAGTACAAGTTAGTCTCGTTTAACTGGACCAGTCTAAACAATATTGGAGTATGTCTATTAGAACTTCTTCGAAAGCGGATACTTATTTACTTTTGAAACATGATCTCATTTTAGAACCATATCTGTTACCACTCCCTTACAAACTCCGCACCTGGTTAACTCGGTTAAGAACAACACATCACAGGCTAGCAATTGAAACTGGAAGATGGAATAAGTACAGTAAACTACGGTTATAACGAACACGGTTATAACGAACTGACGGATATAACGAACTTACTTTTTTGGTCCCGACTATTTGCTGTAGTTATGCTATATATATGCTTATAACGAACTACGGTTATAACGAACTAAAATTAGTAGTCCCTTTAAGTTCGTTATAACCGTACTTTACTGTATATAGAAATGACAGACTGCGCTCACTTTGTAACACTGCAATTGGGGATGAATTTCACTGTGTATTATGTTGTAATGAATTACAGGATCTCCGGAAATCTTTATTACCCAACTATTTTTGTCAATATCCAACTATAGACATATTTACCTATCTCATGAATTGTCAATATCAGCCTTTACTTATAAAGTTTTGTAAATATGGATTGTCCATACAGAAATAAATGTGAGATACTTTTTATTATGATGAATGTGTGTATATTTATTAATGATGTTAATTGTTATCTCAATGTGTTCCAGTTAAAATGTACATATTTGCTTCCATATGTATGTAAGTATGCCGCGCACCGATGTATATGTTCAGTACTATATTTATTCCCCCGTGTATATAGTATTTGTATTTGATTAACTGTAACATGTATGTTCTCTACATTACTGAGTGATTTATGAGAAATAAACATTGTTCTGTTCTGTTCTGTGTACGCCAATGTTTGCGTGTGTCTTTGTGTTTTGTGTGTTTGTCTGTGTGCGTGTCAATCCGCGCGTGTGTGACAATCTGTGTGTCTTTTTTTGTGTGAATGTCTGTGTGCGTGTGCCTGTCAAACTGCGCGCGTGTCAATCTGTGTGTGTCTGTGTTGTGAGTGTGTATCTCTCTGTGTGCGTCTGTGTCTGTCTGCCTGTGTCATTCTTTGATAAATAACGCCTTCGACATCTCATCACTATACATAGACTCGAACACTGGTTCCTTTTCGATCTGTGACATCTTATTACAGTATCTTCTGTCTCGTCGGAAGGACGTATTCAACTCTTTATTCCAGCTTTGATCCACTATGATCAATTGTTCCTGTTGCACACTACGTCTACAGCCCTTGAGGAAGCAGGCGGTGTTATTAATACCCTGTGCGTACATGTACATCCCATGTGGGATTGTAGGATAACATATAGCAAACGTTTGCGACAAGCTGCTTGAAGATATGTATGATGCAAAGATTAAAATTAATACATGTATCGTTTCCGTTATAAACTAAGATATGGTGTGTCTTAAAGTCTTTAAAGCAGCGTCTCGTTTGGAATCTCAATGATCCACAGAAAGCTCCTGCTGGGTGTTTCTTAGGTCGGACAATAAAACATAAAACGCAATATATTAAACTGGGTTTTCTCGGTACGTGTTCGCCTATGAAGAGCTCAAGAGATATTGGTGTGGATCCCAATAGCCTGTGATAAATAAAAAAGACAGCAAATGCAGATACTTTTCTTTGGAAAAGGATGGGTGAATTTTGTGAACACAAGTTAACGTTAGTTTCATGATACAAGTCCTTGATCTAGATTTATGCCAATAATCCGCTCCGCAAGTTGCATTTCCTGTTCTTTGTGTTGAAGACGTATCAGTCTTGGTACGTCGCCTAATAAAACCGTTTCCGGCTCATCCCAGACAGAAGGGAATTATGGTGACAGTTTTCAACTGAGTTTGTTCGTTTGTTTGTTTCTATGTTTGTTGCTATATATGACGGCGGCATGTAAATAATCGATGCTGGGACAGACACATAAGTGATAGGTCTTGTGAGCATAGATCTACGCCGTCCTGGTACAATGTCATGATTGACTGACCTGGCTATCCACTCAAGTTCTGCTTAATTTGTTACCAAAGACAGCAAAGTGTCCATGCAAAGAACTGAGCAGCTTCCCATCACACAATGGGCGCCATTATTTATGAATCCATTACCCCTTTGCTTTTTAAACTAACTGCTTTCTGATTGCAAGTATCAAACACTCGCCAGATGATTTTCTTGAAATAAAAACAAATAAGCCGTTAGATTGCGCCCATTTTGCTTGTTTTTTTCTGTTCATGTGACAGAGATAGGAGTATACCAAACCCTAAAGGTTTGATGCTTTGATTAAAAGATACCAAAATCCATTGTCAAGAAGCCTACAAAAACATCAATGGTAAGAAAGTGACATTACTTGTATACATAACGTCACAATGTTTTTTTAATATCTAATGTCTGGGCAACATGTAGGGGGCAACATGTAGGGGACAAATCAAAGGGAAAACGTCCTTATAACCTTCTTCAAGTTGACCCGGTACAATTGCCTCTTGGTGATGGAACATGTCGGTTCTTGACGACTAATATTTTATTGCAATTTGATACACATTTTTATATACCGCTTCCGCGGTCTAGTGGTAGAGCGTCCGCAGGGAGAGCGAAAGGTCCGGGATTTGATTCCTGACCGCGTCATACCAAAAGACAGTAAATATGGTACCCTGCCTCGCGCTCGGCATAAAGGGGCTAAAAAGGACTTGTCGGCTCGGAGTCAGTATACTGTGTCTCAGTGGGGTATTCATGTTAAACTGCGGAATGGTATCCCAGAGGGCGAGCACTATGAAATTGGCATTAGTCCGGACGAGTACATGCAGCCACGCACTCACGCATGCTCTTGAGTTCTCCTTGTGCCTGCAATACATGTCTACAAATGTGCGTGTATGTTGGGTATGAACTGCTGTGTAACTCTTCAAATTGAAAAATACGAAAATCTTTGCAGATATTTTCAGGCATTTCTTGAAAGAATCATGGCATATGTATATTTATGTAGCCTGTTCTTGGTAACATGAAAACTACACTTTCATGTTTCAAGTGTTTCCTGTTCGCAAATACCTGGTGTCATCACTGTGTGACTCTGATTCATAAAACAGAGAGAGATCGCTTATGAATAGGGAAAGGGTTTTGTCGCTTGTATTTTCTGGTGAGTGAGCTGGGTTTAACTCCGCTTTTTAACAGTATTCCACTTATATCACGGCGTGTTAGCTTAATGTGGGAGGAAAGCCCGAAGTGATGCAGGTCTCAGACGTTTACCTCTTCGATGACACCCACGAACACGGGTATTGTGCTGACAAACCTATAAACATAATCGGGGCGAACCGGGATTTGAACCCACAATCACAGGTTTCTGGCCTGCCCAAGGGACGCAACTCTGCACAGCGAATCGCGGCGCCTTAGACGACTGGGCCACCCTTCCCCCTTATTTTCGAGATATTTTTAAGATGTTACTGAAGTTATATCCATCTCGTAACTACAATTCCCATCATGACATGATAGCCAAACATCTCGCATATTACCCCCATAAGAGATAGGAGGAGACATTTTCGTACATGAAAAGAGAGTCCCTTATTAACTGCAGACCTCCCACTGGCTGTTATCATTAAATGTTATTAGTCACATGCATTTAGAACCGATGGGTAGAATGTCTTGATGCACTTTTACGTTACATTATATGAAACAAGATAGGGTTGTTTCTGAAGTTGGATGCATCCCTGCGGATATACATGGAATATTTAGTATTATATGTAATAGATATGCCATCAACTTCACTTAATACGGTGGGATGTACATCAGCACAAAATGCCCGTAGGGATGGTTCATTATGTGTGAAGCGGGAGGATTTTGTGTTGAGGACCGACCATGTTGGGATTTTGCATCGAGATTAGATATTTTCTTTGAGCTTCAAATGCAAAACCAGATATTGTTTTCTTTGATTTATTTTTAACTGGGAGCCTGAACTTTTACAGAAAACCACATTGCAACAATGTACTTTTAGTTGCAAGCCATTTCTCTTATTTCAAAGGCTGAGACATAATTATTTTGTTCAAGAATTTTCAGGATATCATAAACTTGGTTCCTAAACTCTTGAGACAAAACATACGACGTCCTGCTTCGGTGCCACTCCATCCACCGACACTTCTGCAGGTTCAGCCGTAGCGATGTTTTTAAGATTATCAGAAAAAAGGATATTCGTATTTTGGGGGAAATTAATGAATAAGATATTGCAATACTTGGCGAAATAAACAAACCTTTGATCAGTCGTTACTGGAATTTTCTGCAACAACCCAAAATTTCCTCAAGTCTGTATACATCAGTTGTTAATGCGAGATAGCTGTATTGGCTTGTTGTGTGGGTTTGGTCAGTCGGGTAGCCTAGTGGTTGAAGCGTTCGCTCGTCACGCCGAAGACCCGGGTTCGATTCCCGACATGGGTACAATGTGTGAAGCCCATTTCTGGTGTCCCCCGCGTGATATTGCTTGAATATTGCTAAAGGCGGCGTAAAACCATACTCACTCACTCACTCACTGTGACCAGAAGGGCAGGACGTGCGTACGCCTTTCTCGGACACCTGGGGTCATCACTGATTTTAAGTGATTCAATTTTCATCGCTATTTAGCATTTTACGCTCAGTGGAATCTGATTCGGTGGATAATCGACAATGTTTATTCTCTAGCTTTGATGTCTTATATTTACATAATATACACTGCGGTTAGCTTCTATTTATACAATGAACATGAGAGTTAACCCTTGATGAAGGCATGTTGCATTAACATCACCAGAAACCCATCTTTATCGACACTTTGCTACAAAGCCGTGGAAGTGGTAATTCGTCATAAAGCAACAGGCACTCTTTAACGTAAGTTCTGGTTGGTTGGTAAGTGTTTAACGCCGCAATATTCCAGATATATGACGGTGGTCTTTAATAGTCTGGACCAGACAATCCAGTGACTGACTTCATGAGCATCGATCCACGCAATTGGGATCGATGACATGCATCAACCAAGTCTTCAGCAACCCATGATTGCCGTAAAAGGTGACTATGCTTGTCGTAAAAGGCGACTAACGGGATCGGGTGGTCAGGCTCGCTGACTTGGTTGATACATGTCATCGATCAACAGCCTGGGTGAAAGTGATCCAGCCATTAGTTTTATTTGCTTGTTTAGTAGGAGCTTGTGAAGTGGTGAGTGCGTGAGTATGGTTTTACGCCGCTTTTTGAAATATTCCAGCAAAGTCACGGGGACACCATAAATGGGCTTCACACATTAACCAATATGGGGAATCGAACGCGGGTCCTCAGCGTGACGAGCAAACGCTTTAACTACTAGGCTACCCCACCGGCCCTTGTATTGTGGTTTTGTGATTTTTTGTGGCAAATGAAAAGTGGACATGTTTTTAGAAAAACGTACGGTGTCAAGTCAAACCATTGAACGGAAGAATGTGACATACTGCGCAAGTCTAAGCTGACCAACAGGACAAGAGGCCTTGCTACACGGAACTTGTCCTTTGACTAGCCGTGGACGAACCGAATGCTTTTAATTTCTAGCACTCTCATAACCTCACGAACATGCTCGTACATTTAACAAACACCTGCCCCAAGTGCTCTTTACACTGTGAACATGAATGTCTGTGCTGTCGAAGTTGTAGCATCCAACTTAACGCACGCTGACAGTCTTGACCCATTGCAGTCTCTGACAAAGCAATTGAAATCACTGCCAGAGTCGTGTTCAGGAACAGGATTTCTTGCTTATGTTCCTGCACATGTGTTAGGAAGCTGAAGTGTCTATTTAAGCAATGCTTTCTCTGAAGAGTAATTACGCGAATGTAGGGAAGATACTTAAGAGCTACGTGTGGTAAAGTTTCCACTCTCGTATTGAACGAAACGTGTCGAAACAGCTGCAACTATCGACCAAGCTCGCGATGCCTACTGGAGAGTAGGAAGTCCTAACTGTGAACACGAGGAGAATTCACCCTGCAGATGTCATAGAATCACCTACATATCAACTGCATTTGATTCCTCTCCAAGCCAGGAGATGAAACGGTAAACGACCAACTGTATCGTTTCCATTAATTACGGTTGGTTGGAGATATAAAGATAAGATTTACTCTTTTGTTAGTGTTCCAGGAGGTGTTTTACCGGCCAACATACAGTCTGCGGTAGTGAAAGGGGTTCCAATCCCGACACAAATCCTTGGTTAAGAGAAGAAAACCAATGGTCTCTCAGAATTGCATTATCGATTATCTCTAACGGAGAAATGCACGGAGTTAATAAATTTTGATTATCGTTGAAGGGGGAATATTTAGGATTAACTTAATCTAAAGAAGGGAATGTCTTAATAAGCTGTCTCCTTACTGCTTACCGTATGTTATTACTGACTGGTCTTGGAATTTGTTTATGCGATTTCTTTGTCGAATGGTACTGAGAAAGTAATGTTTGTCATAATTCGTTACATATGTATATCTCAGTGAAAGTAGTCATCGTTTATGGTGATAATTTACTATAGCTCCTTGTTGAGTTACATGATAAAGAAAATGTGTTTTTTTCTTGCCCAAAAAGAAATGTCGGTTAGTTTAATGTAGGTATAAATTAATACAACTTTAAGACGTGACGCCGGTGGATTCATTCTACAGAGATCCTTGTTTTGGAATAAGAAGTTACACTGCAAAAGGCGCAGTGCAGACTGGAGGCAAAAACGAATATTTTTGCATTGGTAAATGGATGTGCGTTTTCTTTTCCCATAAACTTCACGTATTGTGTCAAGTATCTGTGTCAGGACAATGAGCGACTGCCTCCGTGGTCAGGTGGATAGAGCGTCTGTCCATGCTAAAGTACGTGGGCTAGCACTATAAACCCTGTGTGGCAGGATTAAATCACTCCCCTTAAAGTTCACTCTGGACTGATTCTGGGGCGTCGGGTAGCCTTGGAGGTTCGCTCGTCACGCCGAAGACCCGGGTTCGATTCCCGACATGGGTACAATGAGTGTGAAACCAATTTCTGGTGTCCCCCGCCGTGATATTGCTGAAATATTGCTAAAAGAGGCGTAAAGGCATACTCACTCACTCACAAGACGGATTCTGTCCTAGGATAGAATCATTCTTGATTGACCTGATCCTAGGGCTGACACACTCTTGAGTGACCTGATCCTAGGAGTGACACACTCCTGAGTGACCTGATCCTAGGATAGAATCACTCTTGAGTGACACACTCTTGATCATGAGAGACCTGATCCTAGGACTGACACACTCTAGAGTGACCTGATCCTAGGACTGACACACGCAAGAGTGACCTGATCCTAGGACTGACACACGCAAGAGTAATCTGATCCTAGGACTGACACACGCAAGAGTGAAATTATCCTTGGATCAAATCACTTCCTTCAGGATAAAATCACTCCCCTTTAGGATCAAATCACTAAAACAGACAGACACCACCCACCCACCCCATGTAGCTAGTACTTCAGTAGGATCGATAACGATCACAAACTGAATACCCTTACTGAATTAAATGTATCGCAATTCGTATTCTCCAGTGCAAGCTTTATTCCGTTGGCCCATGGATCATACCTGGGCTTAGCGAGCCTCTTGGTCTGGGTGAGTTAGACATTTGTGTAACCGTAAAGACATACATCACATAATCCTGTCTCCAGACAATTTGGAATTGGAATGGTTGGGGATACATTGTGTTAATGTTTACGGTTGCACGTAGTGATATTATATCATATGTACGAAGACGTTCGTTAATGAAAGTGACAAAACCCTTTCCATATTCAATAGAAATCTCTGCTAAAAGCTGAGTCGATTGTACGGTTCCGACTATATCATGAGCATGTGACCATGGATCACTATCAAATAGTTAATGTACCAGGTGTTAGCGAAAAGGTGAGCGTAACCTGCCCCACCGGTGGCACCCGTCACAAACACATGCAAAAGCAAGTCAATTGTTCACCTGAAGAAAATACAAGGGAATATATGTTACAAGTCAAAATAGGAATAGCATCATTTTTGTCACTGAAGCGTCAAATTTTGAATGTCTTTAACATGTCGAACATAGCCCTTTTTGAAAGCTTTCCTGGGGCCGTGAATGTTCTAACCTTGATAAAACAACTTTTGACCAAGATTCGAATGGCGCTGTTTGAAATCTTGGTAGAAAGAGCAAGCTCGATTGTATCTCAAAAGTTGTGAAATATAACACACCAAAGACTGGACCTTCTTTAATATTGCTCAACATGAAGGGAAAGTTGACTATTAAAAGTAGACCGACCCGTAAAGATCCGGGATAGAATATGTCTTAGGAAACCAATGCTTGTCGTAAGAGGCGACTAACGAGATCGGATGGTCAGGCTCGCTGTCTTGGATGATGCATGTCATCGTATCACAAATGCGTGGATCGATGCTCATGATGTCAATCACTGGATTGTCTGGCCCAGACTCGATTATAGCCGTAATATAGCTGGAATATTGCTGAGTGCGGCGTTAAACAACAAACAAACAAACAAACAAACAAGCAACTAAAAGGAGACCATTAAAACTAGGTTTGCATCAGAAACATTCATATTGGTTTGTTTCAAGTCATGACATGGGCCAGAGTGGCACAGTCGCCATCTGAGGCTCCATGATTGTGGGTTTGCGGAGTAGAGAGTGAGTATGCAAGTATATTTTGAGTGAGTGATTTGAGGTAAAGGCCGCTTTTAACAATATTCAATTCAAGTTATATCACGGTGTAGCTTAATATGGGAGGAAAGCCCGACGTGATGCAGGTCTCAGATGTTTACCACTTTCGTGAAACCCGTGAGATCGGCTAAATGTGGTGTTGACAAATCTAGAAATAGAATCGGGATGAACCGGGATTCGAGCTCATAATTAGGCGTGCTCAACGGACGTGCCCGCCTTAGACGACTGGGCCACCCGTGCCTATCGTTTAGTAGATGACTGTCCAAGGCTTTATGCCTGTGCCGGTGAGTTTTACCAAAGTTGTCTAAGACGTGCGTCGCTGTGAGACTTCCTCTCATATTAAGCTGATAACACTTGATGTCTGACGTAATGTCCAAAGCGGCGTTAAAACCAACTCACTCACTAAGTCAGTTATTTCAGATACTCTTGGATTAATTTTTCGTTTTTATCGATCCTATAACTTCATAAACGTAAATTCATATACATATCAATTCTTATACATACATACGTCAACAATAATGACTTCACAGATTGCTTATTTAATCATTGTCTCTCTTCACGTCTGACTAGTTACTTACAGTGCTGCTAGCTCGTGTATATTCGCATGTTATAACTAATATTAATGCTTTAGCCTTAATGCCTTAGCCTGGTGATTATTGTCTGGTGTTAATAATTCCTATATCTATCAGTTGGTTTATCTTTTTTGAAACCTTTCTAAGACCGTTTCACAATTACGAGTATAGGCGGCTATCGTTATTCAGTTATAAATTGTCAATTGTAGATTATCTAGAAAGAAATAGAAAAAAGTTGTCCTAAAGGTCAAAACAGCTGTGATGTACATTTGGGAGTCCCACTTATTTGCAAGTGGTTTCCATTTCTGGTCACAACCGTATTATCAGTGGTTCATATTGGGAAAGGGATAAAAAAAACTCACGAATCACTTTGAAACTGGCAACCACATCAAACATGATCACAGCGGCTTCAGGAAGAGACACTCATCTCTAGATCATATACTAAGACTAGAAATGAAATAAAACCAGACACTGCCTTGCCGAAGGGAACATGGCAATTTTCATAGACCGCTTCCTTCAAGAAAGGTTGCTATCAGTTACAAAAGGGAACAATCAAGCTGATCCTTTGCCACCAGACAATAGCACGCCACAAGGCAGCATTTTAAGCCCAACCCTGTATAACATCATGACCATTGATCCCTTAAAACATGTCAAAGCTCCTGCCCAAACGTTTAAATTCGGTAACGACGGAGCAATATGGGTAAAGCAGAGAAATATATCACTAATCTGAAAAATACCTCCAAGTCAGCCCTGGACAGAGTAGATCAATGGTGCAATAAATAGGGGTTTACCCTTTCAAGAGAAAAAAAACTGCAGGAGTTCTGCGCTATGATACCCTGTCGCACTATAAAAGGCACACTGATCAAATTCGAGAAATACGCAAAAATATCTAGGAGTGATCCCAAATCCTATCAACAACACTGATGTTTACGGATCCATATCCATAGCTCCAAACCCCTAGCACATTCGGTCCGCCTGCCTGACGGTCAGTCAGTGTCCACTGCTGAATTGGAGGCAATTCATAATGCACTCAAACATGGAACTGTCGGAAGCCAAAGCAGCCATCCTGCCAGACTCCCTAAGTGCCCTACAAGCCATCAGCGACAGAAACTCAAACTATATACAAAACTATGGGATCGAGGGGAACAGGTGGAGCTATGTTGCATCCCGTCTCACATTGACATTCTTGGAAATGCGAAGCCGCGGCTCGACAAATCGGAGATACAGCCTATTCCCTTCAGCCAACAAGTGGGGAAAAAATCAAAGCCCCCAAACAGGCAAGTCCGATGGGAAGCAAATGAGATCGGCAGATGGCTATACAAAATTCAACCCAAAATCCGAAAAAGCCACAATCATACACAAATGAAAAGAAAGTTGAAGTAGCCATCTCACGCCTCAGACTCGACTAAAAATTCAATATGACAAGGTATGCCTATCTTGCAATCAACCTGAATCCATTGCTCACTTGTTACTGGAATGTCAAGAAAGGACCCAAGCCCTGGTTCATTTAAAACGAGAATTGCAGTTAGATCCGCTATCTGTCGTAGATCCCCTGAAGCCAAGAGATATAATAACGAAGGCCAAATTAACTCTATTTCTGAAAGATGGTCAGCTATCGAACATATATAAACAGAGCAGCTAAAGAAATTCCATCATTTTCTAAAAATAATTAATCAGATCATATCATCACAAAAATAGACATCTTATCAATACAAAAACAGAAATTTTATCAATACTAAAACTCAAATAGATGTATATACCCTACATTACACCTGATGCCCAATGACGGGCAGGTCAGCCGAAATGGCCAAGACAGAAGGCGACCTCTTAAACACTTAAAGCAACAACACCAACAAGAACAAAAATCAGTACGGCTGAGCAATCTAGCGAAGGACGGGTCACCCTATACGGCCGGGAGATAACTATTCGTTACAATATGGTTATTGACGTTGACATCTATTATGAAACCAAAGATAACTTGGTCACATGTAATAATCCTTCATGTTTGAACCCATGGTCGTGTTACCAAAAGACGTTGAAAGGTGGAACTTGTTGTTACCGTGCCTGGCGTTCGGCATTAAAGGGACGAAAGAAGGACTGGTAGACTCGGGATCATTCTGAGTGGGGTATCAATGTTAGACCGTGGAATGGTAGCTCAGTCCGGACTAGTACAATCGGCAACACACACACACACACACGTGTCTGCACATCGCTATATAAGTGCAATAATCTTGAAAGGACGTTAAACCCCATTTCACCTCACCCTGTCACCAGTGTGAAGGAGTCAAGCCGTTTCGGGAAACAAGCAATTAACGCCAAGAATATACAGCAACGGACTTACATGAGTATATTGACTGGCCACAATACTTAGTGACCGTGCCATTACTTTCACTAAATGATTAATATATAGGAACATATTGCACACGTACCCATATTGTCAACAGTGACTGGGCGTTGTGTTGCGTTGCAACTCTATTCCAGGATATATCCGACAGGATGTCGAAGCCTGAAAGATTTTCATTTCCATAATACAGTAAATTGACGGTAAATGAGCATGGTAGATAAGGGAAATACCTCTGAATATGAACCATAGTTAATTCTGCAAATTATGTGTTTATTGAAAATGGTGAATGGTCAAATTTATAATGTTTTCATTTACACGATGGGGCACGCGTCTGCAATGGGTCCGCAATGTAGAGTTGCGTCCCTTATGTGTACTAGTAGCCTATGATCGTGGGTCCACCCTGATGAAGTTTCCAGGTTTACCAACACCAAACACGTGCACGTAGGTTTCGCCACAGTTGTGGTTGGCCTGCACCACTTCGGGAATTCCTCCAACATTAAGCTGACACGCCGTGATAGAACTGGAATACTCCTTAAAACGGCGTTAAACCAAACTCACCCCGCGCAGTATCACTGCTAACTCCGACTATCCTAACTTCATCGATGCATTGCGATCGAATTATGGACAGTTGACTCTAGAAGCAGGGCCTCCTGTTGATAAATTGTGAAATGAAGTTACTTTTACTGTTGCATATTATAGTCTGTTTGTTTGTTGTTTCACGCAGCACGCAGCAATATTCCAGCTATATGACGGCGGTCTGTAAATAATCGAGTATGGACTAGACAATGCAGTGATTGAGTGAGTGAGTGAGTATGGTTTTACGCCGCTTTTAGCAATATTCCAGCAATATCACGGCGGGGGACACCAGAAATGGGCTTCACACATTGTACCCATGTCGGGAATCGAACCCGGGTCTTCGGCGTGACGAGCGAACGCTTTTACCACTAGGCTACCCGACCGCCCCTCCAGTGATTGACATCAGCAGCATCGATCCATGCAATTGGGATGCGATGACATACATCATCCAAGTCAACGAGCCTGACCGCCCAATCCCGTTAGTCGCCTCTTACGAAAAGCATCGTCGCCTGAAGATTAAAGGATAAATAATACTAAAAATCATTTTAATGACGTCAACGCTAGAGAACAATCAAGCCCGATTATCCGCCGAAATAGATTACAATGGGCGTTAAAGGTAAAACAGAGGTGAAAAAAATATGAAATTCGATATTCCTCACATTTTACACTTTTTTTGTACTCAACAGTGCTGTATTTGCTAGTCGACTCGCAGTGTGATACAAGCGCTTTTATGGTTGTTTTTGCATGTTATTTTTTCACAATCTGATTCTTTTTTTCAATTGTGTTTCCACGTGGATGGGAAGGAAGATACGTGCACATCCTGTATTCAATTAAGAGATGTTCCTTGGAATCCTCATCACTGTCTTCCTTCACGGAACCTGGTAGCTTCTATTGGCTATTCTCTACACTCCTCTCCTGGCTTTTGTGACTGTTATTATTTCCGATGCCAACCATTTAACTTAGTAATTATGCACGGTATTATATCATGGAACAAAAACCTGAAAAATAAAAAAAAAGTGTTTTCCTACAAACATGAATCCGACAGAAAAAACCACTGAAACACCATGGGGATCCTGGGTCAGAATTGTGCATCAGCGCCATCATGCTGGTTGTATGAGCCCACTTAATGGATCGGAAAGTTGGACTCGGTGACTTGGTTGATTCTGTGTCATGGTCCTCCGAAGGCGTGGAACGGTGTTCACAACATTAATCACTAGATTGTCTGGTCTAAACTTGATTATTTACAGGCTGACGCCAAATAGATGGAATGTTGCGGCGTTTACTAAAAATTCAAAGTTAACTCAATTGAAAATTTTGACAGGTGAGACAGGTGCTAATAATGTCGTCATAATTCCCTAATATTTCTACTGATGTGGAAACGGTTTTATAAGGCAATGTATCAAGACTACGGACCCCGTGGCTCGCACGTTTGATTAAGTGGTGTTTTGAGTTATGTTGCTGATGGGGCTTTTCAGTCATTTACGCACAATCGACTCTTGGTTTCAAATTCACCTCCGATCGTGATCATATGACGGCCGCAGCGCCACAGAAGTTATTGCACGGCGTCGTGCCTTATGAGTTATGGGTTTGAGAAATTACCAGGGGCACGGGCCTTAAGGATGAGTAATCGTTGGAAAGATGTAACCAAACTTTTAAAAGAAACTTCATCTTTGTCTCACATGTGTTTAATGACATGCGTACATTCGAAATACATAAAAATAATTATGAAACATATTTTGTTAAAACACTCCTAACTTAAATTTTCACACTAAACATGTTTATGTTATTCGGTAAATATCATTACAGGGAGCCACGTCCTGTCCTTGACTGGTTTACCTGCCCTAGAGCGATTGTGCTCCTCGCCGGCAGCAGCTAAGAGGTGCAGGGCAGGGTACCAGTCTAGCTATATCCGACCTATTTCCCCATACAACATTTCGCTGCTGTTAAACGTTGATCCATTTCCGTGAAGGGGATCTGTCTGTCGTGAGATTTGGGAACAGGCCTATAGCATATCGCTGTGCAGGAAACGTTGACCCAGTTTCCGTGTAGCGAGATATTAGCACTTTTGGAAAGTGTGAATAATTGATGTGTCAGGCTACAGGAGTAAACATATTACAATAAGGGAGATAACTCTCAAAGAGATGTATAATTAATGGTTAAAAATAACAAACGCACGTGTTAGGTTTCAATTTTCTGCATGTCTCTTCAGATCTACTTCATTATAAAATAATATTACAACATTGTAGCTATTACGTTGAAAAGATAAATTATGAAAAAATATTAAATTAAATAACTATATCACTGTAGATGTATCATGTCAAAAGTCCCATGTATATTCCATTATGATTTTGTCAACTTAATATCCAATGTTCCTTGAAAACAATAACAAATGTTTCAGGAAGCCATTATGTGAATGTTAGTTTTCTACTTTTATAGGGGCGGTCGGGTAGCCTAGTGGTTAAAGCGTTCGCTCGTCACGCCGAAGACCCGGATTCAATTCCCGACATGGGTACAATGTGTAAAACCCATTTCTGGTGTCCCCCGCCGTGATGTTGCTGGAATATTGCTAAAGGCGGCGTAAAACCATACTCACTCACTCTACTTTTATATCACATAGATATTTAAACTGGAATGTGCCAAAATCTCATTCTTGATTCTTAAGGTACCACATGCAAATTTCAATTTGTTTTATCTTCTGCGTTACGCATGTGCGCTTTATGACAGAAAAGTACTTGCATCAATATGAAGGAATGCTACAAAATTCTTTGCGCCGCGTTGATCCTCTGGATCCTCTGGATCAAAATTATCTTGTTACTTATTGAAAGTACAAAACAAAAGGTCAAGTGGTAGAGCGTCCGCCCGGAGAGTGGAAGGTCCGTGGTTTGATCCCCGGCCGTGTAATACCAAAAAGACGCTTAAGATGGTACTTGTTGTTACCCTGTCTGGCACTCGGCATTAAGGAGCTAACAAGGACTGGTCGGTTCAGAGTCAGTGTACTGTGTATTCGTGTCAAAATGCGGCATGGTATCTCAGTTGGCTAGCACTACATAATCGACATCAGTCCGGGCTAGTACGAGCAGCCACACACACACGCGCGCGTGCTGCACGTCGCTGTATAAGTGCAATATTCTTCGACGAAACGTTAAACCCAATTTCACTTCACCAACAAAACAGAAACGCAAGGGGACATCCAGTTCCTACCATCAGCTGTGACAACCCAACGAATGGATCACCGAAAACCATCGTTGCCACCATTTGCCCACGGCAAGGGCATGCACCCACCATTCACACAATTTGCACAAAATAAGTTACTATTTATCGCCAGGCACCGCACAAAAGCACTCCCGCGACGATGGTTGTGCACACAAACCAAACAAAACCAAATCCTTCTTTTTAAATCAGTGTCGTAATGATTGTGAAAAAAATGATGTGTACAATTATTATTGGCTACAAAATGCAAAGTTGCGGTTTTTACAATATTCAAAGTATGTCTTGCAATATATGCTATGGAGAACAGAATGAGGGAGTGTATTTCATGTTCTTAGGGACAACGTGTACAAGGATCTTGATCATGAAATCTGTCTCTGTTCAATATCCGAGTGCTATTCCATATGGTTTGCGGCACAAAGAGCGCGGTGATGCCCTGTCACACTGCAACGTTTTAGAGTGTAGCTTGCACCTAGCGTATAAAAGACAGTTAGTACGCTGTCATACGTCGATCTTTCATTGAAAAAACATGATTTAGCGTATCCATGACGTATACATAACGAGTTCACCGTATATGTTTGTTTGTTTGTTGTTTAACGCCACACTCACCGTATCTGTAACGCATGTCTTATTAGTAGCGTATCACTGACTTAAACAGAACTTATGACAGCGTATAAAAGCGTATTGCCAGGTGTGTCTGGCGTGTTCAACGTATGGCCAGCGTATGCCCAGCGTATGATTAACGTATGGCCAGCGCGCCCAGCGTAGGGGAAAGGTGTCTAAAACGGGCCCCGCCGTAGTATAACTCGTAGTGTACACCCATTCATCAAATTACTTCATTCAAGCAGTAGTCCTCGCTCTGTCAACATCATGCCTCCCAAGAAGAAACCTGCCAAGGGCCGAGCAAGATCTGGTAAAGTGTAAATTGGAGGATGTCATGCTGATGTTGGAGAAGGCTATTTCTTCTTGGTGCAGCCTCTCGTGATCCCTCACCATCTTTTATGAGGTATCCATCAACGTCTCAATTAGTGATGACGAGGTACTGACCAGGACCTAAGATATACAGTAACACCAAAAACGCTGGTACAAATACGCAAGCTAAACGTTAGAAACACGTTTAAGAAGTTATTTTGTCGTCAGACATACGTCTAATACGCCATATACTTTAGATGTATACGTTAGACATATGTTAGAAGTAAGTTACGCATAGGTTATCAATACGTTAGGTGTACAGTTCACCTTCAGCCAACTTATGTCGACGTATATCAGCGTATGGGTAACGTATATCTGGCGTATGTAAACGTATGTAGAGCGTACCTCTAACGTATGCCTAACGTATAATCCATACGTTCCCATACGCCGAAAATTTTGTGTATGCACAAACATGTTTTTAAGCCTCGGCGTAATACAACGAAAACCACCGTGCTTTAAACGTATACAATTAACACCTTACTTATTCATAGCGTGTTTCAGCGTTGCCGGCGTTCTGGCAAAAATTCTCATACGTTGCCATACGTTACTGCTATACGTTGTAGTGCGACAGGGCCATGACGTCTTAATAGTGATGTGCCGTATACCTACAATCATCCTCTTGGGGTGCCCAGACTCGCAATGCCAGTCATATATGTTTTGGACCATACTTTGTGAAAAGGGCTATTATCGACACCTATTCAAAAATGGACCAATCCAGTCTCGCTCTATATCTTGGCTAACACCACGTATAATTTTATAAGGAAAAAATGAGATAAATATACTGTTCATTCAGACTCACCCACTCACGCACTCACTTACTCGTGAACATAGTGGAGGTTTTCAGTGTACCTGTAGCACTACTCTTATCTTAAAAATATTAGTCATCGTGCAAAAGGTGGTGAATGATGCTATGTCATTCGTTACAAATATTACACGCACTATAGTACAAGATGGATAGTACACTGGTGTCGTCACTGCTTTCGGATGTCAAGTGGGACCCTACTACAGTTACTGAAAGTACTGTCGTTCCTGGTCATCATGGTCAGTTAAGCCATGACTGTGCAACTCGCCTTGTCCGCATCGGCTCAGCTCAGTTAAGGACTGATTGGTCTAACGATGCCTACTCCGAATTCTCTCCATCAGCATTTATACTCGCAAAATAAAGATACGCAACACTAGCTTTATACTCACATTAGTTTTACTTACTCTTAGTCCATCTATCAATACAGGACAGGATCACACCGGTCAGGCTCGTCACTAAATTGGGGAGAACTTAGAGCGATCGGGATTCGACTCGATCGACTGCAAACCGCGCTCTCCTCTCCTAATGTTGACGGTATCATTTTACAGTGTTCGGGCCTGGCCTGTCTTTGTCATATGTCCTCTAAGACCATTAATTTATTTTTAATTGGTTAAAAACAATATCAGTGTTTGTGTCGTGATCGGAAAGTTACTGGAACCTTTTGACCGACTAAAAGATGTCTACACATTGGTGTAACTGTTCACGATCTTAAATGAGTTCGAAGATTGGAGTCTTTAATCCATTTGTACAGATTTATGACCTTTGCTTCATGCATTTCAACTTTTCAACAAGTCTTCCCAGAAACTATCGAAGTTGGTTGGTTGTTGGTTGGTTTGTTGTTTAACGCCGCACTCAGCAATATTCCAGCTATATGACGGCGGTCTGTAAATATTCGAGTCTGGACCAGACAATCCAGTGATCAATATCATGAGCATCGATCCACGCAATTGGGATCGATGACATGTATCAACCAAGTCAGCGAGCCTGACCACCCGATCCCGTTAGTCGACTTTTACGACAAGCATAGTCGCCTTTTACGGCAAGTATGGGCTATTGAAGTTACATGACTGACACTTTGCATGCTCATCTGAGAGATACTTATCAAGACTGAGTGAAAGAATTGATGCCGTAATTCCTCTTTCCTGACTTACCCTCCCTTTTGCCATGTATATTCACTACCATATGATCAAACAAACGTCTTATGTGCCCACGGCGGGGGGCAGTGATGATGCTGTTTTCCCGATTACATCACTTCAAGTAAAACATAATCTCAGAGAAAATGTGGTAATATTTTTAATCATATCCCATACCCTTGAAGCCGCTGTCAGTGCATGTTAGGTTATAGCAGCGTTTTTATGACACAATCCTGTCAAATTAAAATTGGTATGGATATATAAATTTTGCTTTGTCGAAAATTCAAGATTCCAGTTTTATTCTTCTTTTAACTAAATATTTTACTGGCTATTACTTTCTCACACTGTGTAAACAATGCGAATGTTTGTCTTGGACCACACAATTACGATAACATACATGTACATATACTGAACAACAAAAGTTCCTGTGACATTGAATAAGATTTAATGCAAAGTTATTTTTTTTTACCAAATCGGAATCAATTTCGGTTTGCAACAGATAAAAGACTCCTGTAAGTGTTCAAATGGTTTAATTTGCCATCCTGACTACAGAAAATTTCATAAAAATCATGAACATGCCAAAATGTCAATTCACAAATCAATAGTGTGTCCACCTCTGGTTGCGATGCAAGCAACACATCTTCGTCTCATGGATTGGACCAGGCGTCGCACAAAGTCCTGTGGGATATCTGTCCTTAACTGCTGGAGCATGTTCGAAGTTCCCGGAGTGTCTGTGGAACACGTGGTGACGTCGAAGGCGCCGATCCATCTCATCCCAAATGTGCTCGATTGGTGAGAGATCTGGGGAGCGAGCCGGCCATGGGATGACATTCACGTTGTTTTGTTGAAGAGGTTACTGAACAAGTCGAGCAATATGAGGCCGGGCGTTGTCATGTTGAAAGGTAATGCCTGGGCCATGACGACGCCAAAACGGTAGAACAACAGGGCCGATATTCTCGTCGCGGTATCGCTGTCCATTGAGATTTCCCTCTACCACTATCAAACGGGTCCTCTGTCTTGCTGTAATCCCATCCTATACAATAACGCTGCCGCCCCCGAACCGATCTTCTTCCATGACACAATGATTGACGTAACGTAACGTCGGTACACTCGAATCCGTCCATCGCTGTGGTTGAGGTGAAAACGAGACTCGTCAGTGAATAGAACTTGTCCCCACTGTAGGCCGTCCAGCGTAGACGCTGTCTGCTCCACTGTAGACGTGCTTGACGGTGGTTTCCTGTCAAAATGGGACGTCTGGCGAGTCTTCTGGCGACAATCCCTGCACATCTGAGGCGACGACGTACGGTTTGTGAAGATATTCGTCGAAGGCCAGGGATGCTTCTTGCAGTCACTGTTGCTGGCTGTAATCGATTTCGTAGGTGTGTTGTTCGAATCCAGTTGTCTTGTCGATTATTGGTTACACGTGGCCTGCCACTCCGAGGATGGTCTCTGATCGCATTCGTCTGTTGCCTACGTTGCCATAAACACCAAACGGTGTTTCTGTGGACGTTAAATTGTCTTGCAACATCACTTTGACTCGATCCTGTTTCAAGCATACTAATGGCTCGCAGACGCTCATTTTCGGACAGACGTGGCATTTCGTAATGTTGAATAATTGCGTAGTTTTGTTGTTTTTCTGAGTGGTTGTTGTCAGCACGATGCAAAACAATGTATATGGAATCCCGTTAACGCACATGTCTTTATACCCATTCTTGGGTAGTGAAATGCATGGGGCTTGCATAAAAGTCAACTTTTTGCATGGAATGCATGCTTTTCTGTAGCAGTTGCGTTTTTGTGACTTGATTCCATACATGTACTACAATATAAAAAAAACCAAAATTTACTTGTTTGAAAAATACACTGAAATATTGGTGTCACAGGAACTTTTGTTGTTGAGTATATATTCCAAAAACGTTAGGTTGTTTTTGTCTAAAGAATCGGTTGCATATTAAGAATATCTTCTCGCTGATTCGTGTTGCCATCAAAGATTTTCAGTGATGCATTCGTATAATTGTCTCCACAATTTTCACGTTCACGGACAATGGAATCTGTCTCGACACATAATTGAGATTGATTGTTCTCTGACCTTGACGTTTTATATATTCGTTTACATGTAAATATAAATTATATTTATGGAGCTTAAAAACCATCGCATAATACGGGGAACAAGTAGATGGATTACTTCTAATTATACCCGTGGGTCATTTTGTGTGAAACAATATACACCATGTTTACTTTTAATGTAGTCATTTGTCAGAACACAAGATCTTGATAAACCATGGTTAATCGTTGATGAGCCTGAATTAAGCGCCACCATGATCGGGAGCTAATTTACGTGCCACACCAAGCAATTATCGTCGCTGCATGAACGAATGTCAAATATCTGCCTGTCTCCTACCACGTAAGGTGCTCAGATGGATCGATCCTCATGAATGGCGTACCAGAATAATGTTTGGATGGGCTTGTTTCATATATCGATGAAAGTGAGACCCATTTTGCGTGATTTATGTTACTTTCTCTCGTATTATTTAGTGGTCTAAGATGCCCTAACTTGCTGTACAAAGTTGCGTCCCTTAGCTCCAAGGACCTGCTGAAAGTGGGTTTGAATCCCAAATTCCACCTTATTTGATGCTTGGTTTGTCAGAACCATACGTTTCGCGGTCCCACGTAGATGAGTAAAAGGAAAGTTTGTTCGTTTATTGTTTAACGCCGCGATCGGTAATATTCTAGCAAAATGAAAGTGGTCTGTGCTCCGTTCGACAAAGCGATCTTACCGCTGAGGTGATCGTAACTCCAGTACTTCAACATAGGCTAAATATCATTGTAGTGCTTAGACCGCTTTGTGGAACGGGGACATGGATATAAAATGGACCCGATATCCCAGTGATTGACATCATGAGCATCTATCTGCGCGATTGGGATACGATGCAATGCATCGACGCGCCTGACCATCTGATCCCATTAGTCGTCTCTTACGACAAGCATGTGTTGCTGAAGACCAATTCTAACCCGGATCTTTACGGAGTGTGTGTGTGTGTGTGTGTGTGTGTGTGTGTGTGTGTGTGTGTGTGTGTGTGTGTGTGGGTGTGTGTGGGTGGTAACAGTCTGTACAAATATATTGAATTATGTTCCGCAAGTCGCGGACATTTTCCAAAATTGCTGGATCGCTGCATAAGTCAGTAATATTAAACATAAAATCAAGTTTAACAATGAATTAAAAATTGTCTCTATAATTATCACGTTAGTGCAGCGGCTGGGATACCTTTTTAGCATTTCAACAAAATGTTATGACCCACATGAAAGCCGGTTTCACGTCCCGGGAGGACGGGGCCACTGATTATACCATTTCCGAGTTATCATTAATGTACGAGACCAGTGCTATAAGTTCAAGTCCCGACACGGACACAACATGCACACCTGCCTAATGAAGACTAGATATTCCAATTAGACCGACCATTCGTCCATTATCATGAAATCCACGAATCTTCAAATCATGCATTCATGAATATCAATTTAGCAGGATTTGCAAGGCAAGGCAAGGCAAGGCAAGCAACAAACAGTTTCTGAACCCCCCCCCCCCCCCCCCCCCCCCACACACACACACCAACAGCAACCGTGTTCTGCTGCTCTACTATGTACATAGAATGAACTTTTACATAATACCTGCGATTCATGTCATGGAAATATCATGTAAAATAATCTTGACTTTTAAAATGGCTGAGTAAAAAATCAGCAGTAGATGCATATTGAAAAGATGTTTATGATTAGTGGGTAATATAAAACTCTCCAGTGAAGTCAGAAAGTCGAGGGCATTCTCTCAGATTGCCCTGTATACGGATATTAGCCGCAATTTTGCGGCCTTTCCACTACGCGACCTAACAATAGGGAGACGTCACTGTAGGTATATAATTACACGGAATATATTATATTTTCGTACCTGAAATCGACGTTTAAATTATACATTTTTGCTTCATTATGACACTTTTTTCTTGAAAATACATGCAACCAAACATGTAAAATGTAAATTGAATGACTTTTTACCCTCTTCACTTCAAACATCCGTGATGAATACATGGCATGATCATATAGTTTCATTCGTCTTTGTATCAAGTTCGGATGAATAAACGCTTTTCCTCCACCTGAAACACACTGCCATCTGTTTCTATTAAACAAAACGGATGTGGGAATACATTTGTTACTTTATGAATAATTAACCACTTACTTTGCAAAAAGTTCCAAACATCCGAGTCTCATTCATCCATTCTTGCGCCTGGTCTAAACTACACAATAATTCTCATGAAAGGATGTTGTCAATTACACGCTGCCATTTCTAACCTGATGTATAGTCTGTGATTATGACAGCTACTCTATTATTTTGTCATTGTGGCTTTTTCGGTTGGAAGAAGCCATTCCAGTGACAGAAAAAGTGCAATGTTTGGCGAAACCCATTTGCGCTTAATTAGAGGATGTCAGTTCTCTGAATGTATTGATTTACAAGCGTTAGCATACAATGCAGGCACCTTCTTGCTCAATTACCAATGTAAAAGCGTTTACAGGCAACAAATAAACGTAGTTATAATATATAACGGTGATTGTAAGTGGTGAAGACTACGAGGGATATCTTTACATATTATTAGCAGGTGTAAAGTATGTATGTACAAATTATGCACATGCAATGGTATCTCCTATACATGTAATGTTAATCATATTTGTGTTTTTTTTAGATATATTACATATTTATGGATGCAAACATACAGTTCTTCACTGAGGAAGAAAATGTTCTTTTAAAACATCGTTCATGTTCATTAATTACAATTTAGATTGTTTTGTGGATAAAAGATGGTAATGACTTTGTTAACAAAGTGGTTACAAGTAACAAAAACTTATATGTAGCTAACTGGGTATAATTAGTGATCACTTTTGGAGTGAATTGTAATTGAAAGTGATGTTAAAGACAGTTTTACCATACAGAACTAAGCACTGAAACTGAACGAAATGTTTCCGACATCACAATATATTTCACTAAACAGTATCCAGTATTCACCCTGCTTCCGAACGCAATGTCGTGAAACAGTAAAAACTGTTTGACCATAAGCATTCACATTGTATCTGGACGCACTGTTTCAGGTTGTAAAACTGTTTCACCATACACCTCCAAGTGGTGACTGAAACATTCCGAGCCTAACTAGGATGGACTGCGTTGATGGAAGTGGTTGCGAATTATTTTTAAAAATAACCGCCACACGTCTGCCAACGATGCTGGAGTGTCTGGATCTCGCTAGAGTAGGACTTTTCTCGAGTTTAAATGACACAGAAAGGACGTCATCATTATTTTCATAATGCTAACTAGACTGTTCTTTCCTCAAGGTTGAGCTGAGGCGGAAATCTGTCAGTGTCATATCTGGTGAATACAGAGGCTGTTCAATTAGTTCAGAACGCCGCCATGGTCTTGTGGTAGAGCGTCCGCCCAGAAAGAGCGGAAGGTCCGGGGTTCGATCTCTGGCCGCGTCATACCAAAAACGTTAAAGATGGTACTTGTTAGGAAGAGACTATATGTATGTCAACGTCTTAATTATAAGGAAGACAGCGTTTCTGAGTATATGCTTACTCCTTCACCAGGGGATGATGAGGCAGAGAGCATATATATGTCAATGTAAGGTCAACAAAATTAATATTTATTTTAAGATAACGAAAGGTGGAAAATAACAAAGGGTAGAAGCTAACAAAGGAAGCCAACAGATGACTGGCGCTGATAGGTTATAAGCAATAGACACTGGAAGCCAACACTTAAGTTATCATAGCTAAGTAATTGGTAATGGACACTGGGCAAGCGGGGAGGGGGGTAATTAGCACTGATACGTGATGAAAGAATGGACATAGCAAGGGGAAAATAGAAGCCAGCTAGTCAATTAGCCCCGACAAAGTACAAAGCAATAAGTCCCAAGCACTAGGCAGTTGGTTCCCTGTCACAGTTCATGGCTGGCTGGTGGCTCCTGATGTCAGAAGCTTCTTGTAGTTTCCTTTGTCGCCAGTTGATGTTAGTAGACAGGACTTTGGTGGCTTCCCACATGATGTAATGGTTTTCTTTGGTTCTGCGGGATTTGTTCGGAAATAGCGGATTTATAAAATCGGCATTTATAATTAGTCCGGACTAGTATAAGCAGCCACACACCCACACACCCACACACCCACCCACACACACACACACACACACACACACACACACACACACACACACACACACACACACACACGTCGCTATAAAAGTACAATAATTTTGAACGCGACGTTAAACCCTATTTCACCTCCCCCCTTAGTTTTTAGTAACCCCTAGTAATTCTCGAACGTCCAGACCAGTTCGTATTATCCGAAATCAGGTATGTCTCAAATATCAGTGCTGCGCATTTACAATGAGTTTGTAACAGCCGATGCTGATCCGTGTGATGTACACAATGCTCCATACATACAATCCATGTTCGTCCCATCCATCATCTGGATAACTGTGATCACACTACGTATACAAAATCGCAAATGGGCATACGCCGATATACCTACCAGCTTAGTAGCTAACATGCTGGGCATGCTGTGTAACCTGGACGATCGATGGCGCTCTTCAAAGGAAGCTAAAAGGATAGTCTATCATAAGTAACACGATGCCCGCTTATTTCGGGCATGGATTTCCGTACAGTTCCTTCCGCGCTAATAATATGGCTTCATTAATATAACATGATGGAATATGTTTTGTGTAAAAGTGATTAGAAGAAGACAATCATGACAGTAATGTAGTCTTAACATGGTCTTTACTGCATCATGGCCTTAACATTGCGGTGAACAATCAGTCTCGATTATTCGACGAAACAGATTGCATTGGGCAAAAACAGCGGAGACAAGTATATGCATTTAGCACTGAAATCAGCGAAGACACCAAGTGTTTGCAGAAAGCTCTAAACGTGACCACTTTCAGACTAAAAGAACCTTTATGTACTGATTTCACTGTCGTTGGAAGGGGTGGGGACTGACATCTAGAAAACGTATTGAAGTTGAGTTAATATATGTAACCCCATACGTCAAAACCAAATTGGGTCAGATATATATAGATATACCTAGGTCCTTCAACCGTAGCTATTCATTCACCTAACTGTCTACTTATGGAGCCGATGAGTCCAAGTAGAAACCTAGCGTGTAGAAACCAATAGCCGAGTATGATTTCTGGTAACTAATAAGGACGGTAATTCATTCAAGTTGTGCTTGGTCTATTACCAATCTGACTTTCAAAGGGAGAATATTTGGAAAGCATTTTGAACAAGTCAAGACAACAAGTCTACATTGTATGATGAAGCCACATCCAAAGACAACAAAACATATTGAATTATCACATGACGTCCGTAAGCAAGATGTGAGGTGAAATTGGGTTTAACGTCGCGTCCAAGTCCGTAAGCAAGACAGTTGTACACGATCATACGTGATCCTTTTATGGTAAGGCACACCTACAATATTTTTGCTGCCAGCTGTTCCGAACTAAAAAATATGGAGTTACGTGACAGTCTTTGAGTTTATGCAAAATAATGTACGGCGGAGTATCCATCACGATAGAAGCTCATTGAAGCATAGTTATATGCCTACGGGCGAGGTGTGTTGACAATCAGTAGTGTTAAATCAATACGTTGCAGGCTTATGATCATTCACCACGACTGAATTGTGCAGCGAACGTGTCGAACAGATGTAACAGCTGTGTTGACGACTACCGTAACATATTGTTGAATGTTGATGTCGCTAGATTCAATGCTACATGGCGCCAACTAGACCCCATAGCAACTCTGTGTGACTCCTCGTCGTACTACTGGGCACACACCTTTCTCATGGTCAGGGACCCTTTCCACAAAGCGATCTTAGCGCTACGACTGTCGAAAGCCTATGTTAAAGTATGGGAGTTACGATCATCTTACCGTTAAGATCGCTTTGTGGAACAGGGCCCTGACTCATTGTCGCGAGACGATAGAGATGCGGCACATCAAGGAGCTAGAGAAGTTAGCTGCCGGACAAAACAAAGCATACACTTGAACACTGGATTTGGCCAAACACATTAAGCGTTATCAAAACGTCACTAGGATGACAACTGTCACCACAACACTTCAAGATCCAAAACACAACGATGTCATCCGTATAAAACACATCACCATCGAATAACCATTTCTTTTTTTTTTACATTTTTAGCCACAACCAAACATGAGTGTATAATTTAGTTTGCCCGGCAGTGTACTTTCCTTCAAATGTTCCGCTCGATTTGGATCCCAGGGCCCCGTTCCACAAAGCCATCTTAGCGCTAAGGTGATCGTAACTCCCATACTTTAACACTGGTTTACGATAGTCATAGCGCTAAGATCGCTTTGTGGAAATGGTCCTTGGTGCGCTAGATGTTTTTCTGTCAGCACCGTACCCGTGTCCATAAAGGATGTAAACACAAAGGGAGGTATTGTAATCCGTCATTAATGCACAGAGAATGAGTGAGTGAGTGAGTGAGCGAGTTGGTTTTAACGCCGCTTTAACAGTTTTCCAGCTATATCAAGGCGTGTCAGCTTAATGTGGGAGGAAAGCCCGAAGTGATGCCCACGAGCACGGGTACGGTGCTGACAAACCTAGAAACATAATCGGGGCGAACCGGGATTCGAACCCACAATCATAGGTTTCTGGCGTGCCCAAGGGACGCAACTCTGCACAGCGAATCGCGGCGCCTTAGGCGACTGGGCCACCCGTGCCCCCCCCACAGAGAATGAAAATGCGCACTGATCCACTGAACGGGTAAATAATAAGATAGCGCTTTGAGCATGTCCTTGAGTGGTGTGGAAATATTGCGTAATATATATGGCATTATTGATGTTGGCGGTTGTGGTAGTGGTGTTGTTGTTGTTGTTGGGTTACGTTTACTTCTGTTTTGTCGGTAAGATCATGTGTATAACCTTAAACCACATAATCTCGATGATCGGGTTCCTATCGCCACAGTAACCTCAGCTTAAAATTTTTGTTTGTTTGCTTGTTGTTTAACGCCGCACTCAACAATAGTCCAGCTATATGACGGCGGTCTGTAAATAATCGTGTCTGGACCAGACAATCCAGTGACTGACATCATGAGCATCGATCCATGCAATTAGGATCGATGACATGCATCAACCAATCCATCGAGCCTGACCACCCGATCCCGTTAGTCGCCTCTTACGTCACGCATAGTCGCCATTTACAGCAAGCATGGGCTGCTGAATCAGCTTTAAGAATAATAGTTTTACGATGACACTAAATATTTGAGATCTTGACTATGTAACCATCAACAATTAGTTTTGAGAACGTTTATTATATATGTACTCAGTCCATGGCCAGGATATCGTTCTAAAAGCGAAGTTAATGTTACGTGTCTGTGTAAATTATGGACGTTACCACATTCATAATACTAAGACCGATTTGTGAAACGGGCCCCGAATTTACACACGATGAAATATGTTACGTGTGCATAAATATCGACCAGCTTTTAACAAGTCGTTAATACACTGTCCATTGTAGCAAGCTTTGATACTGTATGCACAGTGCATTTCATTCGGAGAAGTTAAGCAATGGCAGATGGTTGGGATGTTATACATAATACATATGTACAGATGCTCCTGTGAGTATCCGGGTGTCCTTCGTGATCTCACAATACTGTTTGAGGACGTTCGCTGTCCACAGTGAGTGCACTTGATCGCTTTGAGCAATGACGACGGACTCCTGCAAATCAGCCCCTTCTATAGAATATTGACCTAAGGTAACGTACATGTACGTGATAACTACTTCAGTATATCCTAATTATACGCTCAATACTGCCTTTAGAGATGTCCAATATCCATCGTCTCCTTGGGGATGTTCTTGATGAAGGCTCTTTGATTAGCTATAATCTGGAAATGTATACACGCTTTGTGATGGTTTCGCTGCTCAGCCGTGAACACCAACACGACCCATCTGTTTTTATTGAAAACTCTCACAACCTACGTCAATCTTGCCATGGATTCGCACGCGTTAGGTGGTCCGCTACCCTCCTCTCCTACAAACATAGTTCATGTGTTACGTGCATAAGTGTTTTAACAAACGTTTATTGGTTTCGTTTGCAGCTTGGTGGAGCCGACGTTCAAGTCATGAAGAATCTGAAAAGTACCGTTACGCCATGTGAAGTCATATGTTACTGAAAAACATCTTGACAGGTATCCATTTGAAATGTGTTTTCTGAGTGTTTTGTGGAAGGATTGGTTGTCTGGACCTGGCGCGGAGGAATACGCTGTCAGAGAGAAAGTTTCATACCCGCACCTTCCAACTTTAAACGGACAATAATCGATATCAAATAGTCAGTGCAGGAGGTGGTGGGCCTGCATATGGTAGTTCATTCCTTGGGAGCTTTGACGCTGAAAGCATTGCTGTGGAAAGGTATTGTTACCAGAGGCACACTACACAAGCAATAACTATGGATAACTGCACAGCTTGTGATGTGGAGGCATTTTGTCATAATATTTCACAAAGGACACCCGTTTCCGCGGAGGAAAAAGCCCTCATAATGTCGGACCCGAGATTTAACAGCTGTGTAGATTTTAAAATTCCTCATCGCGGGATTTCACTAGAAATGTGCATACCTTATGCTGTGATTTTTCTGTTGTCAGTCGTGGGAAACTCTTTAGTGGTGTTAACGCTTTTCCAACACAAGAAGATGAGGACCATTACCAATGTCTACTTGCTGAATTTAGCAATTAGTGATCTTCTCCTGGCGGTATTCTGCATGCCGTTCACGTTGGTACCGTTGCTGTTGCAGGATTTTGTGTTTGGAGCCGTTATGTGTGCTCTAATCAGATACCTCCAAGGTAAGTCTGGAACAATTTTTGTGTGTCTTATAAAAAAAACTTTAATATGCAAATGAATCGATTATTTTAAACTGCTTCATTTCAATAAATATGACATATGAAATCGCTGTTATGTGGGGAAGAAATGTTCGTAAAAAAAGTAACTTTTTGAAGATGGATGTAGAATTTCATCACTATTTATTGAAACATATTATTAGCCTGTTGAATAAAAACATGATATGTTCCAGATTAAATAACAGATGACAGTTGATATATGTTAGCTTAACCTATGGAAACAGCTAATGTGTTCTTCGATTTATTACTAATTCTGTACATGATTTCCAAGTGCGCATCCAGACGCCAATTTTGTGTATTAATTTCTATGTTATCAAAGACAAAGTTAACTATAAAAAAGATTTAAATACAAAATGCAGCAAAGAGCATTTGGGGTATCCTGGCACAGTCAGGATTGTTGGGCTCATCATCATTAGCTCAGGGCCCTTGTCCTCCAAACGCAGCCCAGGCAGCAAATGGGACTTCTACCAGGAAGCGTTGCCTAGTTGAACCCACCCAGAACTTTTCGGAAAATGTAAAGACTCCCCAACACTGTAGCCTTCTGCATTACCCAAATTAGCGGAAGGGCTGTAAAAACCTGGCTTAAACCCGGGTACTCTCCCAATGTCAGTCAACAGATTTGGAGGTACCAAACTTAAGGCACTGAGAACAATGGGGAGTCGGACAACTTGGTACATGGGATGCAAGCGGGACATTTCGAAAGCGAGGTCCCCATATTTGCCATGTTTTTCCTCAATCTTGCCAAGCACACTAGTGTCAAAAGGGCTCGAAAATTCAATAACATAAATGATTTCATTGGAGTTTTAAAAAAGAACAAGGTCAGGTTTGTTTGCCTGGATAGGCCTGAGGCTGTATACGGGACTATTCCAAAGAATTTTGTATTTAGCATTTTCTATGACGCTCTCTACATATTCAGTGTCATACCATGGATTGACGTCTGTGTCAAAACCACAAGTTTAAAATGATCGAGCCACGCCATCATTTTGTTGAAGATACTGTGTTGGTGCCAAAGCTGGGCGTCCACTGACAATGTCCTTCTCATTAAATTCATTGCATTATCAAAATTTCATATTTACATTTAGATGCAAAATCACACATTGACGGTTTCGAGTGGGAAGTGACTGGTCCTGTGAAGCAAACAGAAAGCCTTCTGTTTCACTTTTCAGACCAGTCTGGGGTTTCTGATCTTTTCAACACACTGCATATAAACTCGATGCAGTGATCGATCAGATAGCCTCTCCTTGAAAAATCTTGGCCGATTTCATTTGTAACTTCGCTTGGTTGACACTCATTTCTGTACCGTCCAGCAGTACATAACCATCAACGAAATCAACACTGACATTGAGATTATGTCCCACATACTTGGAACGTTTAAGAAATCTGTGGAATGCCGTGTTTTCATCATGAGTCTTGACATGTTTCACAAGAGGATCATCAGACAAATGAATGTGTGCAAAAGTGCACAATACAATTCTCCACCTTAATCAAACCGCGCCGTCCTATTATGATTGGCAAATATAAGTGATTGAGAGACGAGCGAGGGTGATGGGATCTATTGTCTGACATGATTCTTCGGGTGACGGTGTCAATACCTTACATTTCTTGTTTCGTCCAATCAACAACACCAGAAGAATATGAAAGGACGGGTACATCATAAGTATTTGTGGCTCTAACTTTATTGCAAGCGTTCATCTCTTAACTCCAGATTGTTTAAAGTCTACATTTGACTCTGCCCGAAGTTTTCCCTTGATATGGACATCCTGGAGTTTGTCCGTAAGCTGAATCCCTAAGTATAGGCCTGACCTTCCACGACATGGTCAATGACTCCTCCTTCACGTAAACTGACTGATCCTCCCTCTTCTACCTTGGCACGTTTCAGATGAAGAATGTTGCATTTGTCGCCAAAAGGACATGCCGATCTCACAAGAAAAGGATTCGACAAGGAGAATCTGTTAAATGTGGATCCTCCATTGGCAATAAGTTCAATGTCATCCACTTGAAGGAGGTGAGGGGTGTTGGGATCTGTGCTGAGGAGGTCCAGGATGATAACCTTCCTCATTGCTAAGCGAAAATCTTAAAGATTAAGTGACAAACAGAAAAGCAAAGGACTAAAAGAATCGCCCTGAAATATTCCTCTTTTAATAGAAATGGGTTCCGACGTCACCACCTGCCCCTGCGAATACATCTCAAGTTGAGTTGACCAGCAATCATTAAAGAGATTTGTAAAACAAGCTTCAGTTGTCGCTTGGGGAGGTCAATGCGTTCGAGTGACTTGAAAATCCATTCGTTGGGTACAGAATCATAAGCTTTACTGTAGTCTGTCCATGAGAATTTACAGTGGTAAATTTTAGCCTCTTCAAGGATAATTGTCTGCACCAGCAATTGATCCTGACAATCCCAGTATCTTTTTCTGGCTCCTTCCTAATCCATGTTAATAATGTCATTTGTAGCGCAGTATAATGACACAAGATCTGAAAGACACCCTGTAAATATGTTGTATTGTGTATTCAGACAAGTAATAGGGCGGAAGTTTTTGGGATCAGTCAAATCACTGTTTCTTTGGGAGTATTGTGCGACCTTTGCACAACCAAGGCGGAACATCCTGTATATCCACAAGAGAATTTAAACAGTGAAGTAATGGTGTTTGGACACATGGGAACAGTTTCTAATACCGGTTTCGAATACCATCAGGCCCTGGCGCCGTATTAGATTTGGACCTTTTAATTACATTTTTCAGGCAATCAGGTGTAATGAAACACAACAATGGTGACCTTATTCTTTCGTGTACAATGGTTCCTCGAGGTTACAGTTGACGGGTATAGACAAGTTGTGCCAAATCCTTTCACTGGAATCCATGGTGGGTCTTTTCTAATCGTTTCATTGGTTGCATTTAGTTGACTGTAAAATTGTTTTCATTTGATTTGAACAATTTGTTTTGTTTGATGAAATTTTTCTTGTCCTACTTTCTTTTCTCTCTCCTTATACCTTTACCTTTGCCTTTAGTGAATCAAGAATTTGATTTAATATTTTCTCTTTTGTTGTCTTGTATTTTGTTTTTAATATTTTCCAAATTCAGTTTTGGCGTTTAGACATTGATTGCCCCGTGGAACGGAATTTTAAGCAAAGTTATATCTTTCCTTGTTTCATTTAGTTTAATGTAAAACCGGTTTTTCTTTTGATGATTTTGTTTATTACCCTTTTGTGGTTCAATGTCTTTGGAAACTGTATGGAGTTCCTCCAGTGTTCGAGCAGCGGCATAGACGCTAGAGTTAATTTCATACAAAGAACAATCCGCATTGAGAATAACAGAAATAATGTCATTTAAATTATCAAGTTGTTTCTTTGGAAATGATTGGTTAAATTGTTTAATTGGTCTCCGTTTCTCAATCGGTAAATCACAGATTTGATTATAAATTTACATGAACAAAATATACAAGGGATCATCAGAGTGATCATCGACAGAGGAGGGGAAAATCGTCTGTCTGATATGCTTACATTGGCATGGCTATGTCCCAATGTTGCTTCAGTAATTTGCCATTTATGTATGTCCTGACATTACCCCAGTGATCATCTACAGTCAGTGGAATAGGGTGTTGGTATCATTTCCCATGCTATTGCGTTTTCCAATGACGGCATCCTTCCCCAGGGTAAATTAACTACACGAAGTCTTGCATGCGGAAACATAGTTAGAAGTTTATATCCGCTTCGTTGCCAGATTGGCCATTTTGTAACAAATCAAGCACTTAAGTTGATTGAAACGCCATTGCCTTCCTCACGTCTAATACTAATCACCCTCGTTTATCCACCGAAACATATTCCATTGTGGCGTAAGAGGCAAAGGTAGGGTGATTGATATGTATATGTCATCAGTGATGGCACCAGGTGTTTGCGAAAAGGGTAACCATGTCGTGTCCCACCGGTAGCACCCGCCACTCACTCACACCCACCACTCACTCACACCATGTTCACAACGCATTAAAAAAAATCGTGGATTCAAAACGAACCCATGGTACGGTTCCGAATGTATCACGATGAGGTGAGGTGAGGTGAAATGGGGTTTAACGTCGCGCCCAAGATTATTGCACTTATATAGCGACGTGCATGTACGTGTGTGTGTGTTTGTGTGGCTGCTTGAACTAGTCCGGACTGATGCCAATTTATAGTGCTAGCTCACTGAGATACAATGCCGCAGTTTAACATGAATGCCCCACTCAAACACAGTATACTGACTCCGAGCCGACCAGTCGTTGTTTTAGCCCCTTAATGCCGAGCGCCAGACAGGGTTACAACAAGTGCCATATTTAACGTCTTTTGGTATGACGCGGCCGGAGGTCGAACCCCGGACCTTCCGCTCTCTGGGCGGACGCACTACCACTGGACCACGGAGGCGGTCGTATCACGATGAGCATGTGTTTTTGAACCACTATATTTTATAGTGATGATACCATCTTGACCCACACTCGGCATCCATCACCCGTCACAAACTTAGCATGCTACAGATCCGTTGCTTACAACCCAGGTGGTTTGAATGTTTCACTTTGGACAACCTGTGACGGATGTTACAGTTTTCAAAAGTTTCAAAACCATGCATTCAAAAGTATTAAATATGAATTGGGTAAAATGTAATCGCATTACACTACGTTCCTGTACGTAGTCCCTGCAATATTGGAACCTAATCGTTCCATACTTCCTGCATATTACATTCTTCACGTTCATGCGTAATTCATTCATTGTCCCTTCACAGTCTCTGTATAATCAATACAGAATCTCTGCATAGCCCTAAATAGTCTATTTAAATACCCTGTGCGGTCACTTTATATATTTAGTTCCTGGTTAGCTCCTGTATAAGTCCTTCATTGTCTTCTTAAAGTCCCTCCAAAGCCTGTGGATAGTTATGGATAATCTTTGTACGGACTCAGAATGGACACGTTTAGTTTCTTGTAAAGAGCCCGTATAGCCTCAGTATAAACCATGTATAGTGACTATGTATTCCCTATATAGACCATATATATATATATCCTGTTTACACCCTGTTTAGCCCATGTACATACCCTGTATAGTTCCTGTTTAAAGACCATTGTAGTCCCTGAATAGCTCACGTATAGACGCTGTATAGTCCATACATAGACAAAGTATAGTCCATGTATACACCCTATGGTCCCTAAATAGTCCCTGTGTAGTCCCAACGAAGAACCTGTAAAGCTCCCGCATGGTCCCCGCAGTGTGCATATATAGATCCTCTGTAGACAAGGTTTATTCCATATATAGACCCGTATAGACCATGCATATCCCACGTATAGCCCATGTATAGATATACCCTGTATACCTCCTGTATCATCTCTTTAGAGCCCATGTTTAGACCCATATAGACCCTGTATAACTATAGCTCATATATAGTCATTGTATAGACCATGTATAAACCCTGTATAGCCCATGTATATAACGTATATAGTCCAACTATAGCTCATATACAGTCATTGTATAGACCCTGTATAGCCCATGTATATATCATCTTTAGTCCAACTATAGCTCATATATTGTCATTGTATAGACCATGTATAAACCCTGTATAGCCCATGTATATAACGTCTATTGTCCAACTATAGCTCATATACAGTCATTGTATAGACCCTGTATAGCCCATGTATATATCATCTATAGTCCAACTATAGCTCATATATAGTCATTGTATAGACCATGTATAAACCCTGTATAGCCCATGTATATAACGTCTATAGTCCAACTGCCGCCGTCATATAGCTGGAATATTGCTGAGTGCGGCGTTAAACAACAAACCAACCAACCAACTATAGTCCAACTATAGCTCATATACAGTCATTGTATAGACCATGTATAGACCCTGTATAGCTCATGTATTATATAACATCTATAGTCCAACTAAAGCTCATATATAGTCATTGTATAGACCCTGTATAGCCCATGTATATAACATCTATAGTACAACTATAGCTCATATATAGTCATTGTATAGACCATGTATAGACCCTGTATAGCTCATGTATTATAAAACATCTATAGTCCAACTATAGCTCATATATAGTCATTGTATAGACCCTGTATAGCCCATGTATATAACATCTATAGTCATTGTATAGACCCTACATGGTCCTTGCAAGTACAGGTAAAGACCCTGTATAGTCCCTGTATAGTCACTTTATAGACCCTGTTGGTCCCTCTGTAGTCCATGTATAGTCCCGGTATTTCCCCTGCACGGTATCTACACAGTCTCCCACAATCACAAGAAACATACTGGAGTATTATAAGTGTACCCCTGCGTAAACTGTATGTTAATATGAGTGAGTGAGTATGGTTTTACGCCGCTTTTAGCAATGTTAAAGCAATATCACGGCGGGGGACACCAGATATAGGCTTCACACATTGTACCTATGTCGGGAATCGAACCCCTGTCTTCGGCGTGACGAGCGAACGCTTTACCACTAGGCTACCCGACAGCCCCGTATGTTAATATGAACTTGCATCACTTCGGGCTTTCCTCCAACATTAAGCTGACACGCCGCGATATAACTGAAATACTGTTAATAGCGGTTTTAAACCCAACTCACTCACTCACTGTCCAACGGGTCTTTGAAAACTTGTTTTACTCATAAAACGACAGACACGGACAAACGTCAGGAACGTATCTTGTTATTACAGAGAACATACCAAGATGTATGTGCGAAATGGAACATATCAAATACTAAACTCTCAAACTGGAAACCCATCAATGTCATCATAATATAATACCAGTTGATATCATCTTTCCAAGGAAAGTGAAACTTTAAAAGTCCAGTTTCCACCCTTGCCGAACTAGGCTGGAATTATGGAGTTATATTTTGGCTGGACTAATGAGTCGAATCAAAATCCCGAAACGAAATCGACATCCGGTCCATGAACAAGATGGCAAGTGACGTGCCGAATTCGTTCGATTGCGGGATTTGCAAGTCATGTGTACCATAAACTGGGCGTCGACAGATATTTTTTTTCAAATCTTCTCATGTTTTTGATCAAGGTGCTCAAGTGATTTGATGCACTTCGTGAGGTAAGACCCGTGTTATTACAATATAGATCTTGATTATCGTCTTGACTGGGCGCCGCTATTTCGTTTGAAGCAAATGCAAGTGATATGAGTGATGGGCAGTAATTTTCCAAATCTGCTCATGTTTTTAATCAAGGTACTCAAGTGCTTTGATGCATTTCGCGAGTTAAATGCCGTTTTACGCCTATAAAGATCTTTATTATCGATGAGATCGTCTTCACTGGGCGCCGCGATTTTGTTCGGCAAATGCAAGAGATGTGAGATGTGGAATCTGATTGGTCAATAGGGGGGACATTGGTGGGGCATAACTCGTAATAGCCACTGGTGGCGCTACGATCAGGCCCAGAAATTCCGACCTAGTTCGGCAAGGGTGAAAACTGGACTTTTAAAGTCAGTTAACTCCCTTGCCACGGGAAGATATTTGACATTTAAGTAAAACATTATTTTCCCTCAATCTCCTACTGTTGTTGTTCCGACACACAACCAGCATCCTTTCATGCTGCAGCTCAACAATGGGCGTCCAAATTACTACCGCGTCCGTCTCCATTATTTCATACGACTTTTCAGGGTGTTCTATTGTACGCCATCTTCTTTAAGCCTCATCCTGTGTCCCTTCCCATACGCTTGCCTTCGCTCCTACTCTTAGGCTATGGGTTTGAACTTTCAAGCATAAGAACGCGTATTGCAATTACCGTATTTCATCGAATTGAAACCCCTGATTCCGAAGCCTTGCCCGTTATCGAGGATTTATGATGTGCTTCAAGCTAACTGCTTTCTACTTCACACCGAAGACCCAATGACGTAACAGGAATAGTGTTTGAAGTCACGTGACGAAGGCTTTTGACGTGAAGTTCCGTTTCTTGTGTTTACTTTATCGGGTGTCGCAGCAAGAAAATACCATGACGCCCCTAGCAATTAATATCATTTGCGAACCGTCTGTGTTCGATTTTATATTTTTGTAGCTAGACATGTGCAACTTTCGCAAACATTTTAGCTTACAAAACAGTCTGATCGGTACCTTTCTGACGTTGATATCTTCTTGGAGCCGTTCCAACTTTTTAAAAGACATGTATAAATACATTTGAAAAGGTCTAAGCTATCGCTTATCAGAATAAAAAACACATTTTAATTAGGACAGCTTCGACAAGAACGTGACACATCCAAAAGAATTAAACTTGATAAAACTTTTCGTTTGTAATTGCATTGAATGCCTTTTTACGTTCTTCAAGTTTGAAGAGTTGAAAGTAAATTTGCTCAATGTTTTTGACGTGTTTTTTTTTAAACGAATGTCTGGAATGGTGGAACAGGTTTTTATCAGTTCTGCTACCCTAGGCGGGCGTTAGACAATAGTAAATGTCCGTGACGATATCAGTAGCGCTTGTGTGAAGGATGAACAATCTTCTGTCTGCTATCGCCAAAATACAATACATTGATCAAAGTGAAAAGGCATCAGTGAAGCCCTCGATCATGAAAAGATATATTCCCGTTTGGCATCTGCCCGCCAGTGGTCTAGTATACATGTAAATCTATCCACAACATAGGTCTTGGAAGTGAAAGAAATTAGGTTTTAAATACCAAGGGATGCCATAGGTTTCAACACATGGGCTAGGTTCCAAGTTCTATGCAAAAAACATATTTCTTTGTGAAAACCTTGATTGTTATTTTTTTTCTCCGTTATGCCAGCATTCGTCTTTGTGACCACCCAAGGCAGTATAGGCATTTTACCATTACACTCACATGACAATTGCCACCACGGTTCCAACCAGGGGCTCTCTGTAATGAAACCAGTGTGGCTTTGAGCTGCATGTTAATGACACTGAAGCTTCCAACGCCAGCGTTGGGTCAGGTCTAGCTGACACCCAACAGTTCGGGGGAACGGATGGCCCAGTCGTCTAAGGCGCGGCGATTCGCTGTGCAGAGTTGCGTCCCTTGGGCACGCCAGAAACCTATGATTGTGAGTTCGAATCCCGGTTCGCCCCAATTATGTTTCTAGGTTTGTCAGCACCATACCCGTGCTCGTGCGTTTCACCGAAGTGGTTAACGTCTGAGACCTGTATCACTTCGGGCTTTCCTCTCACATTAAGCTGACACACCGTGATATAACTGGAATAGTGTTAAAAGCGGCGTTAAACCCAACTCACTCACTCACTCACTCACTCAACAGTTCAAATCCGAAATGTTTCCGTCGACAGGAAAGGAATGAAAAGAATGTCAAAGGATTTCCTTCGAGATAATTTTTCGCACTTAACTTCAAATGAGCACTACCGTTCATAGCTAATGAAACTGTTAATAGACTTACACGAGCTGAAATTACTACTGAGGCAATAATGATGTCGATGGAAATGTTGCTTACAATGCCTATTTATATCCTTATTATGTCAAATCAGAATGTATCAGTCTCAACAAATAAGAGGTTTTAGTTAATCCAATAACCCTTACAGTTACAAAGATTACACCAATCGTCTTGTAATTACCGATGAGTAATTGGTACCAACCATGAGTTTCGTCATGGGTTCCAATTACCCATCCGTCACTACTCCCCCCTTTCCGTAACCATTCGTCACCACGCGCCCCTTTCCGTAACCTGCAAGAAGACTCGTCCCCCTATCGATGAATGTTTTGTGCGAAAATACGACAAACCAGTCTAAATGCGCGTATGATTTCAAGTTCTTCGTCCAAGAATCCCTCAGAATATATATTTTTTATTTTACATATGTCTTGCATCTAAAAACATACCCAAGACACTGTATAATTCCGCATGTCAAGATATTCTTTAAATTGCATCTGAAATATATATAATATATGGGGAAATATATGTGAACCATTATGCAACTAGTTGACAATTGCTTTAGGTATGCCCGTTTGCGCTAAGACGGATCCCGGTCGCAAAAATGGCCATGTGAGAGGCACGGGTCGCTATTCGGCTTGTCCCGGAATAACACGAGCTGGTCACGAATGCGAATTACCGATTCACCCTGATCTGTCGGCATCATGGCTGTGTTCGCTGGTTAAACTGAACTGACATCCCGATATAACTAAAAATATGATATTGTCAAAACGCACACTCGCTATAACGTAAGGGGAAGGGTAGCGTACTAGTACAAAATGAATGTGAAGAAATGGGTTAATCTTTGTTTTCCGGCCTTTTCCCATTATGTCACAACGTTGAAGCTTAAATGATTCATACTTTAGAACCGTGTTACGTTCTCACGTCAGATTAAAGACGTATGGCCTGCGGGAATATCCGTCATTGATCCTGCCGGATTTCATTATAGTATTTTCTCATAGGCTATTCTAAAGATCACAGAGCCATTAGTTTTGTCCTGGCATGACAGAAGCGGCCATTGTACAACCCGCCATAAAGGAGTGGTCATGGTATTTAAACATTTGCATGAATATATATAGCTCTACATGGCAAAGTCCCTGACAACGTCGACAAATTGGCGCCATACATTTCAGTCTTGGAGTGCACATAAAGTCACTGAATTGTGTTTAGTTTGGGAAAGAATTTTGTTAATCTAAGTTAATCTAGCTCTGACGCAGTAATACTGCCTGTTAGTGCCAAGGTCATCCTCCCAAACAGCCGCTGAAGAAGCCAGGATCACACATCAGTGGACATTCCTGATTAAAGTGAGATGGCGGGATGGTTAGAGCCACAGCCACCAATTTGTCAAACCTGCATTCAGGTTGAAGTTGACATGCTCCAATCTTCAATAATTTATAACCAGGCATGTCAAAGTCCTGAGTATTGGAAATAGTTTACAATGACCGGCACGATAAATGCACGAAGGCAGACCTCATTTCTCAAAGCTCAAACTGATGGTACGGGCGTACTTAGATATGATATCTGAGGTAGGAACTGTATGTTGTAAAGTACGTCATTCGGAGAGATTATACGTCAGGGTAGTTAACTCGGGGAAGTAAAATCACAGTCGCAGACTGCAGATGGGGTGGGTGGGGTTGGGGGGGGGGGGGGGGGGGGGAGATAATAATCAGTGAGTGATCATTTCAGCCATATCACGGCGGCGGCTTGGAATGAGAAATATAAAACTATGGTTTTACGCCGGTTTTAGCAATATTCCAGCTATATCATGGCGGGGGACACTATATATAAGCTTCACACATTAAACCCACGTGGGGAATCAAACCCTGGCTTTGGGTGTGACTTTACAACACCGTTTCCAAGATAGGGTTACACACATTAACTGCCCGCCAAAAGGACGTTTCACTTCAAAATTACATGTGACCGAAAACGCTGAAAACAATCGCCGAAATGGTGCACACTTAAGGTTGAAGCAGAACTGTGAACACTATCGAATACATCACCATCGAATTACCATTTAATCTTTGTGTGTTCGCCCGTATCATGCATGCAAGGCCTATGCTACACTCCCTATTGTTCCCTATTGTTCAGTCCTTATCACAGCGAATATGAAACACCATGTGATGCATGGGGGTGATAAGATGCTGGATGCAATGGCATGATATCGGGTGTATTAACATATATTCGAGCCGCATTCGAAGCTGACGGTATTGATTTGCCATATTCAGACATTTGAGGTAAATGGACATGACCAATGACCATTACACATGTACATATAATTATGTATGCAGCATGTATGTAGCATTTTTAAAACAGAACTTCCTGACATGATTTATTAAAAGCATATGATTAGGCGGTGAGAACACGAGACATTCATCCTATGGCGCAGTCGTTCAATCGTGACGTCAAGAGTCCTAATATTGTCATATTGGAAACTAGTTAACTGGCGATAAACAACATTTTCAGGAAATTGATATAATTACATCAAAATAATAATAATAATAATAGTCAAATTGTAACGCACATAAGTTTAGCCATGTATGATTGAAGCGCTGTATTATTATAACCCCGGTGATCAGTGTGGCTTGATTATTCATTGTCGTCTCCCTGGGGAGTATACAGCGTTGAACTTTTCGATAAGGTTAAACCATATCGACTGATTCGCCCTATTTTGTGTAGTATTCTTCCACGTATAAAGTGGCACAAGGGTGTTTCAAATCGTTCATACTCTATCATACTTTATAATGAACAAATAAAGTCCCAAGCACCCCATGCTTGAGTTGCACAGAGCCGACTGAGGTGAAGATCATGTCATCTGTCTGATCATATGCCATCTTACTCCGATGGCACGGAACTATTTTTCTGGCCAGGAGTTGATAATATCTAAACCAAGGGGATGAAGCTGGAATATGTTAACGCAGCGAAGAACAACATCCCTCAATATAAAGTTGAACTACCCAATCAGCAACGTCACACATCGAGGGATGCTGCTGCAGCGGCCATATTTACATCTCAGTGATCGACAACTAAACGGCCGTTACAATTCTTCATACGAAAAATGATCCCAAATTTATTTATTACGCTGCCGTAGGCGATGACATGTGGCGTGAAACAAATGAACAGTTCCATCCCAGCCGTTGGGAAAACTAAGATCGAAATAGATTGCGACAAATATCTGTCTTGGCACATGATAAAGATAGAGCTAGGGTAACATTTCAAGGACAATTTGTTACATGAGTGTTCACAGAAGTGCGTACCCATTAGTGGCGGCGATCTTTGAATTAGATCTAAAACATATAGAGCATATTGAAAAAAACTTTTATATTTTAATATGTGACAGATACAACATTGTACATATTTATTTTATTCACCTTCAGTATCTGCTTTTAAGTGTTCAACTTTAAACATAAATCATTAGTTAAGATAGATTAAATGTAGTTAATATGTCCTTCATGTTGTAAGCCTTAACAAACCCAAGCCATGACGTGCTCAACTGATTGGCCAAGCTAACCCTCAAAGTTGACCCTTTTGTATCAGTCTGCACACAGGGGTGTAGATACTAGATACTACATATTAGGTAGATAAATATGTGACAGATCCATTGGCGAAATAAACGTCTCTCACCCGTAGCGTGTGTTTGGCTATCACATCATTCACTGCCCTGCTACAAATAGATGCAAAGGTGGTGTTCATAAAGTGCACATGATATGATAGTCTGAGCTATTTCCTTAATCTACCACGTAGTCATTTACACTCCCCTCAGGCAGGCAGTAATAAGGGTATTAATGGAGTGAGCCTTCTCATTACCGGGACTTTCATATATTTCTTCGTGAATATGCCATATTGACACATTCAAGAACTGCTTCGAGACTTGCTTTTCAGATTTAATCTTTCACCTTTTCGTAAGCCATGAGAGTAATTTTATCATTCAATAACAAAATGGCAGCTCTTTTGGGGACGACCATAACTCCAGCCATTGGACTAGACATATTTTCCACATTCATCATTATGGTATATTGAATCACTGCTAGACATTTATCTTCAAACCAACAACTGTCACTCAACGGTTGATCCTTTGTTAGAAGACATGGGTCTTCACGAATATTCAGAAGAAGTCATATTGAATGGTAGCAACTATATAGTTGCAAGTCATTTCTTTCGCTCTTGGTATTTATAATTTGGTTGTGGTGTTTGCATATTATGTTGTATTATTTGCTCACGTTGTGATTACGGGGTAGAATTTATCGTACCGGCATAATATCCGCCCGTCTTCAGGAATATGTCTAGCGGACCGTTTCACGGACATCTTGATAACTAGATTGGTTGCTTTGTTGTTTAACGCCGCATTCAGCAATATTCAAGCTATATGACGGCGGTCTGTAAATAATCGAATCTGGACCAGAAAATCCGGGGATTAATATCATGAGCATCGATCCACGCAATTGGGATCGATGACATGTATCAACCAAGTCAGCGAGCCTGACCACCCGATCCCGTTAGTCGCCTCTTACGACAAGCATAGTCGCCTGTTACGGCAATCATTGGTTGCTAAAGACCTATTCTATTCCGGATCTTCACGGGTCCTTGACAACTAGAAGACGACTCAATCAATATATATCGCCTTTAATTACAATCGCATTATACATGATTTCTGAACATATTAATGATCTTTTTCTAGGTTCAATATCAAACATGTTCTTTCATCCAATCTGTCTCATAGTTGAGCAAACAAGGTCTTAATGTGATTTGCATATGCGAGGGACAACTAATAATGTAGTTTTCAAATACAACATTGCTGATTGACATGTTACAATTATATTTCAATTTACTTCATACCTTCAATATTTTGCGTTTTAAAAACCTGATATTCGCATTTTGAATATCTTGTGTATTTTTTTTAAGTTGTAGAGATTGCATAGTCGTTAAAAAAATGTTTTCTTATTTTTCTTATTAGCTAGTTTTGCCCGTGTGGATTCATTCAACAAACACTTATGCTTACACTTTTATGCTACCAGTAGGGAAGGGCATGTTTAGTCTTTTTGTGAACACCTGGTGTCATCACTGATTTTCAGTGATCCATTCCTGTATGGGAGGAAAATATATATTCCATTTTTTAAAGTGATTATCAGCATGTTCAAGACGTGTTTTTTCTCTGTAAAGAATATTTGTTGCGGGGTAAAGATGATATGCCCTCCAGCTTTATCATTTTGCCATTTTTCTAATCGGCACCATTCGGGTTTGCTGTAAACGCTGTGATGGAAATGTGGACTATTGTTTCATCTCCACGCATTATCACAATTACGACACAATGATGTGTTACCACAACCTAAATATTAGTTTGCAGGTATAAATATATCAAGTATTTCGCACTGAAACCAATTGTGTTCCACCAAAACACAACGAAAACAACCAAACCAATATAATGTACACAAAACGTCAATGCAAGAGAATTAATACCACCGAAACAGAACAAATGAAATCAACAAACTGCCAACGTCAATGTATTGAGTATGTTTCCAGTACTCTGAAGACGTCGATGCAGCCATAATCACAAGAAAGGACAAGGGCAAAACGATTCCATTCATTTGGAAGATTTGTTGATTCTTTCCCCTGAACCTACGGGCCTGCATTAAGTAAGAACAAGACTATGCTGTGTCTTTCTTCAGCAATTATGCTGATGGATTGGTCTACAAACTGTAAGAACCCACAGTACCGACCAGAGAGTATAGTTCTTAATGTTTCATTTTGGTCAAACCAAAAACAGACACCACCAAATAAAGTAAAGTTCGCAGGTTCTTGAATTTGAAATTTACAAACAAATCAATTGATGCCTTAAATTTAAGTAACCCAGACAAAAATAAGGTTCCCAATAACCACCATTTTCCTACACAAACACCATTTCATCCAAATTGTTCAATTGGAACGTGTTGCAGAACATTGATTTGGCAGCTCATGATGTTAATTCCACCACTTGTGGCTGCCAAGACTCATCATAATGCTACCGACCTGTTGGTCATATGATAACTGGTGACTTCTATTGTTGACAATAACAACCTTCGTTAGTTATTCAACTTTGGACCAAAATATTGTATTTAACTGATATCGCTTAGAAACTGCTAAACAACTAATTCTCTTACACTGATTTTCCCTAGAAATAAATATTTAGATACGTGCATGAAAATTAAGAGTGACAAAATAAAACCTCTCCACAAAACTGTTTTACAAGAGGGATGACTTCAACTTTCCAATGGTCAACTTTCCCTTTATTTCGAGCAATATTCCGGCAGCTCCTGTCTTTGCTGTCTACAGTAACAACCTTTGAGGTTCAATCGAGCATGCTCTTTCAACCGAGATTTTAAAGATCGCCATACGACACCAGGAGGGGCATCATCAGTTTATTCAAGGCCTCAGTGAAGCTTTCAAACGGTTTTATGATGGACATGTGGAGGACATTTCCAAATCTGACACAACATTGACAAAGATATGTCCGATGCAGTTTCCTATTTCTACTTGCACCATATGTTCCCGTGGTTATTTCCGGTAAATAAGGCTTTCAAACAGTTTGATAGTAGACATGTGGAGGAAATTGTCAAAGTTGATGCATCTTTGACTAAAAGGATGTCCGATGTAAATCCCTCGTTTGCTACTCCCGCTGTTTGTTGTGAACAATTTATTTGCCTTTGCATGTGTTTGTGACGGGTGCAACTGAAGAGGCAGGATAGACTCAACTTTCCGCGAACACCTGGTATCATCATTATTTGATAGTGATTCTTAAATACTTGCTCATGATATAGTCGGAACCGTACAATGGACTCTGCTTTTATTGGTGATTTCTGGTTTTTCGTTTGTCGCTTTCTATATATTTTTATCTTCATATGACGTCATGTTAAGTTCCAAAGTTGTACATCTGTTGGAAGAACATGAAGACATGAAACTTTAATGGATAACAACTTCCTTATTTTTCGATTATCGATTTGAAATATTTTTGCTGAAACATTGTTACATATTTGATATTGAAATAATTGATCCGGGTTGGAATTGGTCTTCAGCTAAACCATGCTTGTCGTCAGAGGCGACAACGGGATCGGGTGGTCAGGCCCACTGACTTGGTTGATGCATGTCATTGTATCCCATTTGCATATATCGATGCTCATGATGTCAATCACTGGATTGTCTAGTCCAGACTTTAGTATTTACTGAGAACCGTTATATAGCTTGACCATTGCTGAGTGCGGTGTTAAACAACAAACAAAAACACTTCTATCACAGACATCCAAAGCCCCTTCTGCCTGTGATTGGGTCAAGGCAAGGTTATCAAGATGTCAGTACATTGAGTATTTGTGGCTGTATTGGTCAACTCATCATGCATACTTTCACTGTTAATGCTATCCCCCACCCAATCCCGGCCACTGAACTGCCGGCCACTAAAGCAGCTGGATTTATACTTTACAAGGCAAAAGTCTGTCAAAGAACGGATGTACAAATAGTTACGGACATTAGCGGGTAAATATGTCAGGGTACGATTACACAATGAGCAAGGTAAGACACTGGACCCTCTTGGGGATTCAGGGTTAGAATTAATCCCCAGCAATCTATGCTGGTCTTATGAGGCGACCAATAAATCTGGTGTTTAGGTTCGGTGACTTGGTAGATGGCGTTTTCTCGTTTCCCGACGATGAGAATTGTTACTTCTTTGAGTGGCATTTAGAAGTAAATCGATGAGAATTGTTGTTCGTGAAATTAATCTCTTGATTGTCTTCTTAGGCCGTCAAATAGCTGGAATACTGCTGAGTGTAGCGTTGAACAATAAACAAACAAAACATGCCTTTGAACTACAAGGTTTAAGATCAGAAACCAAAGATGAAAATTTAACATGCTGGGGTTCCATCTTCTACCCTTTTGGTACAGTGAGTCTATTAGCCAATTGTTTCCAGAAGAAAAATTAAAATTAAATATATATATAATGAGTGGTGGATTTCGTCGCTTGGTTTTTTGTTAATAAAATTAATCCCTTGCCTTGAGTAATGTGACATCCTTGCTGTTTTAAGACAATTGAATAATGTATTTTACGCCGCTGAAACGTCGTACTGATCTGCACTGAAGGCGATAAGGCTCTCTAGCGGCTCAAACAGACATTACAAACATGTTATTCTGCAGATGTTAATACTGATAATACATGTTGATACGGGTTACATCTGTTCGACCTGTTGAGTGTCAGATCAACTTTCTATTGTTTTATGTTTATTCATTTTTCAGCAAACCAAAAGGAAATCGATTCAATGTGACACTTTTAACCGGAAAGGGTCGCTGATATGCACACGATTCAATTCATCACGAGCCTTGATGTAGTTCATTTTTTTGCATGGGGCATATTAAAATGGTTAATGTGATCTGAACATGCATGCTGAGAAATGGGCATGGAGTATCCGAAGAAAATTGAAATGAATATTCTTTTTAATTTCCGTAAGGTACAGAAATGCCTTTAGGAACATTCAGACTCACAAAACATGAGATATGGGTGATCACATTACTCTGATGCCAAGTAGTAGAGACGCAATAGTGGCAGTTAAAAGAACCTCATTTCCAGAGGGAGAATGACTGTAACAGGTTGAGCCCCGAAGTAATGTGTCCGTGTAATTTCATTACGATGATGAGTTCTGTTTCAGTGACCTAGTTGGTCTTGGCCACCTTTATTAAGGTCGAGAGCGCCAGTGTGGCACATAATCAATCATATTGGTCCACGCACGTGACGTGCTTAACTTGTGATGCCAACTGACATTGAGAGCGATTGACTTGGTTGATGGTTGACGTGGTCAGTGCAGCAGCTGTTTGAGGTTACGCCAAATGAGATTACCGCACAAAGAAATCCTCGATGTGACAAATACACATGAGATTTGATGAAAACATGGATTATACCTGATTCGATTGAATAAACCTTGTTTGGTAAATATTTGTCAGCGCCGAGTTGAGAATCAGCCACCAGCTCCCCTAGGAATGTATGTGGTTGGTAGTGATGTACATAATAATAATAATAATAATAATAATAATAATAATTGATTTGTAAAGCGCCTAATATCCATCGACAGTTGCTCACTGGCGCTGTGACAAGGTTAAAAAGTAATGTCTACGTTCATATGCCAACGATCAGGAGATCTATTGAAAAGCTGAGGCGAAGAAGTGGGGTTTGAGGACTTAAACGTTTCCTTAGAAGCAGAGTTTCTCAGATTCAAAGGCAAAGAGTTCCATAACTGTGGACTGCAAAAGGAACAGGCACGGTCAGACATAGCAGAAGAAGACAGAGGCTGATACAGTAGAGTTCCACCAGAGGATCGGAGAGCACGCTCTGGAGAGTACAGGGATATAAGATCTTTGAGATAGTCTGGATAGTCGCTATTGTTGAGGCAGTCGTGAGTGATGATACATATCTTATAGTTTATACGAAAGGAGACTGGAAGCCAATGTAGTGCTTTGAGGACAGGACTGATGTGACTGGATCTTGGAACTTTAGAGATGCATCTAGCTGCAGAGTTCTGAATGCGTTGTAGCTTTGATATGGCTTTCATGGGAAGATTAGCATACAATGCATTGCAGTAATCCATATATCCATACATATATTTAAGAAGAATCGGGTCTGTAAAATATATGTAATATATGAACCCTCTCCCTGACTTCGATCCGCGCACATTCACATACGCACGTACACGGGAACAACAATGTACAAACCCATGTCATGGTCATCGCACTCTCATACCAGCCTTTGTGATAAATGACACTATCTGTCACCAACAGACCAAAGAGCTCCGATATATCCATGGAACTTTACACACAATCCGACCAAGTGATTTAGTTGCGACTGTTTAAATTTCATTCAGATATGAGACGCCATTCAATTGTTACACGAACTATATATTTGTTTTTTGAATGGACAGCGACCCGTATAGATCCGGGGTTGAATAGGTCTTCAGCAACCCATGCTTGGCTTAAAAGGCGACTATGCTTGTTGTTAGAGGCGACAAACGGGATCGGTTGGTCAGGCTCGCTGACTTGGTTGATGCATGTCATCGTAACCCAATTGCGTGGATCGATGCTCATGATGTCAATCACTGGACTGTCTGTTCCAGACTCGATTATTTACAGACCGCCGTCATATAGGTGGAATATTTCTGAGTGCGGCGTTAAACAACAAACAAACAAATAAACTTAAATGGACAGATATTTATTCATGTCTATATTATCTTGAAATCATACGTCAAATGACAGGAGGAACTATTTTTTTTATATTCCCAAGTGAATGACTTCCTTGGCTCGAACTCGTATCGTATGGTGTAAGGAGGAGTAACAGTCGGACAGTCGACCTCTGGGTTTGGGGAGGGGCTGAGATTTAGGTATTTTTTTAATTTTCTACTCTTAAAAACATCTTGAAACCATGTATATTTTGTGACTGACAATATCTTCTGTTCAATAGTCTGAATTATAATTATTTTTAAAAGCATTTTCTTGACCATTTTGTTTCGATAAAATTTCCAATACGCCCCGTCAGCATATTTTTAAAACGACACTGATAGAATACTTGTTCACGGGCCCACGAAATTGTAAAGAGCTTTGTGCAGATCAACTCGACGCGGACCTTGGCGCTCGGGCAACAGCAACAAAACAATTTTTAAAATAGTTTCCACGAAAGAATAATCAAAGTAGTGGTCCAAGGGGAAGGGATGTGATTAAAATTAGGGAAGTCAACATACTTGTAACCGTTGACTCTTGAGAGAACCCTACGGGCCTCGGCAATTCCTATTCCGTGCACAGGGTTAGCCGAATGCTCTCCTTAACATAGCTTCCACTTCATGTTAGCAACAAGACCAAGTACTTCTGATAGCAAGGATGGGTAGGCTTCCAGGTACATGTGTAGCTGCAAAACCGTTTAAGAGAACTCCTTGAACACTTAGAGTTACACTTTGCAATAAGGCTTTGATATCTTTGAATTAGTGCACTGTTGTGAGAACGAATTGTCACAATTAAGAATTACGTGAGGGATCACCAGAAAGGACTCCAGGAGGGACATCAAGATGGACCACAGGAGGGGTCACTCAGAGGTGTCGGAGGAGGGTTATCAAGATTGGTCACATAATGGCTTACAGGAGGGGCATCAAGATGGGTCACATAATGGCTTACGGGAGGGGCATCAAGATGGGTCACATACGGGCTTACAGGAGGGGCATCAAGAGGGATCACATACGGGCTTACAGGAGGGACATCAAGAGGGGACACATAAGGGCTTACAGGAGGGGCATCAAGATGGGTCACATAATGGCTTACAGGAGGGGCATCAAGAGGGATCACATACGGGCTTACAGGAGGGGCATCAAGAGGGGACACATAAGGGCTTACAGGAGGGGCATCAAGAGGGGGCACATAAGGGCTTACAGGAGGGGCAACATGAGGGAACACATAAGGGTTTACAGGAGGGGCATCAAGAGATGACACATAAGGGCTTACAGGAGGGGTATCAAGAGGGGGCACATAAGGGCTTACAGGAGGGGCATCAAGAGGGAACACATAAGGGCTTACAGGAGGGGCAACATGAGGGAACACATAAGGGTTTACAGGAGGGGCATCAAGAGGGAACACATAAGGGTTTACAGGAGGGGCAACAAGAGGGAACACATAAGGGCTTACAGGAGGGGCATCAAGAGGGAACACATAAGGGTTTACAGGAGGGGCAACAAGAGGGAACACATAAGGGCTTACAGGAGGGGCATCAAGAGGGGACACATAAGGGCTTACAGGAGGGGCATCAAGAGGGGACACATAAGGGCTTACAGGAAGGGCATCAAGAGGGGATGCATAAGGGCTTACAGGAGGGGCATCAAGAGAGGACACATAAGGGCTTACAGGAGGGGCAACATGAGGGAACACATAAGGGTTTACAGGAGGGGCATCAAGAGGGAACACATAAGGGTTTACAGGAGGGGCAACAAGAGGGAACACATAAGGGCTTACAGGAGGGGCATCAAGAGGGGACACATAAGGGCTTACAGGAGGGGCATCAAGAGGAGACACATAAGGGCTTACAGGAAGGGCATCAAGAGGGGATGCATAAGGGCTTACAGGAGGGGCATCAAGAGAGGACACATAAGGGCTTACAGGAGGGGCACCAAGAGGGAATACGTAGGGGCTTACAGAAGTGGTATCAAGAGGGAACACATAAGGGCTTACAGGAGGGGCATCAAGAGGGAACACATACGGGCTTACAGTGGGGGCATCAAGAGGGAACACATCAGGGCTTACAGGAGGGGCATCAAGAGGGAACACACATGGGCTTACAGGAGGGGCATCAAGAGGGAACACATACGGGCTTACAGTGGGGGCATCAAGAGGGGACACATCAGGGCTTACAGGAGGGGCATCAAGAGGGGACACATAAGGGCTTACAGGAGGGGCATCAAGAGGGAACACATAAGGGCTTACAGGAGGGGCATCAAGAGGGAACACATAAGGGCTTACAGGAGGGGCATCACGAGGGGACACATCAGGGCTTACAGTGGGGGCATCAAGAGGGAACACATAAGGGCTTACAGGAGGGGCATCAAGAGGGGACACATAAGAGAGGGGCACCAAGAGGGAATACGTAGGGGCTTACAGAAGTGGTATCAAGAGGGAACACATAAGGGCTTACAGGAGGGGCATCAAGAGGGAACACATACAGGTTTACAGGAGGGGCATCAAGAGGGAACACATAAGGGTTTACAGGAGGGGCATCAAGAGGGGACACATAAGGGCTTACAGGAGGGGCATCAAGAGGGAACACATAAGGGCTTACAGGAGGGGCATCAAGAACGGTCACCAGGACAGGCGTCAAATGAAGGTCACCAACAGGAGGAGTTACAGTAAGGAGTCTCCAAGAGGGATATCAACATTAGGGCATCGTAACTGAAACCTTGTGTTTGAGTACTCGTATCTGACGCTGGATATTGATGATTATCATACCGTTTATTGATGACTGCTTTCATGTCCGGATGGGACATGTATTCTTACGCATCTCCATCGGGTCAATGATTGCTGGAATTATGCTAAAAGCAGCATTAAACTATACTCATTGTTCGAAGATGTCGTAATATAGCAAATAGCAGCATGAAAGGCTTTATAAAATACCCACTTTTCATTGTACGAATATGTCGTACTATTGCTAAAAGCAGTATCAGACTATGCTCACTGTGTCATTGTACGAATACATCGTAATATTTCTAGAAGCAGCATTAGGCTATACTCACTGTCATTGTACGAATATGTCGTAATATTGCTAAAAGCAGCATTAGGCTATACTCACTGTCATTGTACGAATATGTCGTAATGTTGCGAAAAGCAGCATTAGACTTACTCACTGTGTCATTGTACAAAAATGTCGTAATATTGCTAAAAGCAGCATGAGACTTACTCAATTTGTCATCGCGTGAATACGTTGGAATGCAAATGAATACTATTTAAAGTCCCTCTCGAATGTCTCGATTTCCGTCACTACCAGTTTCACACTTCGGGGGTTTAATACTATTATAAATACCACTCTAAAACAAATTGATAAATTACCCCAATTTGCATAGTTCTGTATTCTCCGTATCCACCGGGTCTTTTGGGAATACAGTATTGATACCTTCATATAAAATAAAAAAGATGGTTATTACCGTTTGAAATATGCATCAAATCCGTACGATTTTTTGTGCAACAATCAATGAATATTTCCTGCTGCTAAACACTCAGCGCGACTTCAAACTCATATGGGGTTACTTGTTGGCATCCTGATTTAACGCGATATTCCCAGGTGTCCATGAACATGTTGTCTCTAGTCTGGGCCAAATCTAGTCTCTAACTTTTTTTAACAAGGATTTTCATTTGGATATTTTTCTTCCATAGTTTGACTTTGGTAAAACTACAAATTTCAGTCGATATATGGTTATGTAATTATTTTACATGTGCGTATACGTTTTCAATACACGTAGGGCAAACGGTAGGCCCGTTCATCTAGAGATACGTAATTCACCGTGAAGGGTTGCATCTATTGGAAACCTATGATCGTTAGTTCGAATCCTAGATTCGCCCATGTTTTGAGGTTTGTCATTGCCATACCTCGTGGGTTCCACCGGTGTGGTAAATGTCTGAGACAAGCAACACTTTGATCATTTCTTTCATATTAATCTCACACACCCTGCGATAACTGAAACAGTGTTCATAGCAACCTAACACACTCACCCTTTCAAACTCACCTATCCACCCACAAACTCACTCATGCAAACCCTCCCAACTCTGTCACTTACGCTGTAGTTTGACTATACGATTGTTGGAAGGCATCGCGTGAGAGATCGCGTGGGTTGGATGAACACCGTTTTTAACAGCATTTCAAGTATGTCATGAAAGGTCGGTGGAAAACCGAACTTGTCGCGTGGCTTAGGCGTTTCGCTAAACCGGTGAGCACAACCAAGGAACTAACAAACTAAGGATACAGAGAATCCTGAGGTATCAGGGATTCGAACTGCCGGCAGTGAATCCTGCCACAACGCTACGCGGAGTCGTAAATTACTGGGCTACAAACACAAGCAGCGTATATGCGTAAACAAATAACTCTTAATTATTATTTCGGACGCATCGAGCTTAATACAAGTAAATGTAACCTGATATATGGTTTAATAACATTAGCCAGTTCCATTAGTACTGTCGTTGATGAAATGTCCTGTCTAGCTTTCACGGGGAGTCTGAAATGACATATTCCAGGGGCATTTACACTGATGACATTTCCTGGACAGACTTTTACCTACACTGCTCATTACCAGGACTAATGGGTTATCTGGTCCATCGAAATGGTTGTCGAGTTTACTTTACAAGACATGTTTGAGTGATTTTTCCCTGTTAAAGTCCATTTCCTGGTTATTAACCCCAACTTATGGACTCATTCAGTTACTTTACCAACTGGATAACTTATTAAGTAAAGACCGCCTTCGTGGTCTAATGGTAGAGCGTCCGCCCGGAGAGCGGAAGGTCCGGGGTTCGATCCCCAGCCGCGTCATACCAAAAGACGTTAAAAGGTGGTACTTGTTGTTACCCTGTCTGGCGCTCTTCATTAAAGGGCTAAAACAAGGACTGGCTTGGAGTCAGTATACGGTGTCTGAGTGGGGTATTCATGTTAAACTGCGGCATGGTATCTCAGTGTGCTAGCACTATTAATCGGCATCAGTCCGGACTACTACAAGCAGCCACACACACACATACACGTGCTTGCATGTCGCTATATAAGTGCAATAATCTTGGACGCGACGTTAAACCCCATTTCACCTCACCTCATCGTGATACATTCGGAACCGTACCATGGGTTCGTTTTGAATCCACGATTTTTTTTAATGCGTTGTGAACATGGTGTGAGTGGCGGGTGTGAGTGGGGGGTGCTACCGGTGGGAGTAAAGTAAAGGTAACTTAAAGTTTAAGTATGTAAACAAAGATGTTATTTACGTCATGGAACACATTCCCAACTTGCATGACATGGTCTATGCCCACATTACAACGTCAACGCCGGAGAACAATCAATCTTGAGTGTCTGCTGAGTCAGCTTCCATTGGGCTTAAAAGGCAAATTGGTTTGGTTTGTTTGTTTGTTGTTTAACGCCGCACTCAGCAATATTCCAGCTATTTGACGGCGGTCTGTAAATAATCGAGTCTGGACCAGACAATCCAGTGTTGCATCGATGAGCATCGATCCACGCAATTGGGATACGATGACATGCATCAACTAAGTCATCAACCGATCCCGTTGGTCGCCTCTTACGACCAGCATAGTCGTTTGAGGCGATCATGGGTTGCTGAAGACCTATTTCCGGATCTTCTATAGTAGTGAAAATTATATGCATGGATCACTGAAAATCGGGAGTTGGCGAAAAGGGGATACGGCCATTATTAGGCATGACCCACAGTGTTTTCGGCGTGCCGAGGAAGCATTTAACCACAAGGCTACACCAGCGCCTCCAGAACGGGAATGTCAGTTGTGTTGAACATTTAGGGTTATCGAACAACCGCCGTTTTCCCACATTCAACCTCATGTTAATGTGGAGTAAAGAGGCATGAAAACCTCTGATAACTCGAAAAGAATTAAGCTGACACGCCGTGATATATGTGAAATACTGTTCAAAGTGGCGTTAACCAAACTCACTCACTCACTCACTCACTCACTCACTCACTCACTCACTACATGTTCATATGTGAATGTGATGCATTGTCTACACAATACGATGGATTTGATTTACCAATGGTGCCAACCATAAACCTATTCAAACCTTGCCATGCAGTTGTAATACTATTGCCACAAAATCCACAACACAGTAAATATATTACAATGCCAGAGAATAACTGGTCTCGATAATCCGCTGACGCAGATTCTGTTGAAGGTAAATGGTGAAAAAGCGGTGGAACTTATATGAATGGATCACTGAAAACTAGTGATGCGATGGTGACCTCTGAACTTATTTATATCATTATATCATTGAACAGGATTAATCTTTATCAATCCATATTGGGCTCGTGAAATTGTATTTGCCAAGTAATGCGTTGATTAATGGTTTTCCACCGGTGGGACAGGATAGCATCACTATTTGATAGTGATCCAGGTTATGATGTAGTCGGAATCGCACAATGGACTCTGCTTTTAGTGGTGATTTCTTGTGATTATGGAAATACTTTGCTCATCATATAGTCACAATCGTACAATCGACTCTGTGTTTGGCAGAGATTTCTTATGAACATGGAAATGGGTTTGTCTCTTTTATTCAGAACACACGAACTGCTTACCTCAACATGATACAATCTGTCAACGTCATAGAACAATCAGTCGCGACTATCTGCCCAAATAGATTTCACTTGGCGTAAAGGGCAAAATAGGGTGAAAATTACATGTATGTGACTAGGAACGCGGATGTGCCTGCATTTTCCGAAATTGTAATTTGTAAAGACGATGATAACGAAATGTTTTGTAATTTCAAACTTCATGGCATTTCCTTTGATAGGCTATATTATGGCATTTATAGTAATTAAACTTGAAATCTTGAATATATTTTTGATATCATATTAGGTTCAAAAGTTATGCAACTGTTTGTACATCTGCATCTTTCAAACAGCTGTAGCTGAAGTCAATTCTTTGGTAGGCATTTACATGTTGGAAGAACTTGAAGACATGACACCTTTATTGATAACATTTTTTGTCTGTAACTACATTTCATGACTCACGACTTGCCCCTTCACCAGGTGAATACTATGTAAGTATATTAAGGTTAATGTATATACAGGCTGATAGATATGTTTACATAAGGTAGGATTAATGTACAAAGGTAACACTACAACGAGGCAGCCAATAGAGAACATGTGGTGTCTCCTTGGGCAAGTGACTTTGTTTGCAACATGCCTCTGTTCATTCAACAGTGAATTGGTACCCGGTAGGGTGAGATGGAAATGTGACTGTTAATCTTCACAGGCAGCTTGGTCAGTGTACTCCCCAGGGAGGTGAGAATGAAAATAGTGTGCGCACTGGTCCATTGACCGGGCTAATAATAATGCAGTGCTTCGGAGTATTATTTACAGATTAAAATATGAATTGCAGCACAGAGGGTTTGGGTTATCCTGGCACATCATCAGCTCAGGGCCTTTGCCCCACACATCCCAGACAGCGAATGGGACTTCTCCCAGGAAGCGCTGCCTTGTCAAACCCACTCCGAACTTTTCGGAGAATGTGAAGACTCCCCAACACTTCAGTCTTCTTGCATTACCCAGAGTGTCAGAAGGGCCGTATTCCCGGCAGCGAACCCGGCCGGGTACTCTCCCAATGTCAGTCAACAGATTGGGAGGTACCAAACCTAAAGCACCGAGAACAATGGGGAGTCGGACATCTAAATACTTGGGATGCAAGCGTGACATTGCGAAAACGAGGTCCGCATATTTGTCATGCCTTTCCGGAATCTTGTCAATCACTTTAGTGTCAAGAGGGACAGAAAAGTCAATGATGTAAATGATTTCACTGAATTTATCAAAAAGAACAAGACAAGATCAACCTATTCAAAAGAAATAAAGTTTTCATTGTCCATTACACCCTCTACGTCGTACCATGGATGGACCTGTGTCAAAACCCCTAGCAAGTAATACTTGTAATAAAGATATCGAACCACTCCATCATGTCACTAAAGATACTGTGTTTGTGCCAAAGCTTGGCATCCACCGACAATGTGTTGATCATCCTAATTGAATTCATTGCATAATCTACATTTCATATTTACATTTTGATGCATAATCACACATTGACGGTTTCTTCTTCTTCTTCTTCTTCTTCCTGCACAAGGAGCGGTCGGGTAGCCTTGTGGTTAAAGCGGTGCCCGTCACGCCGAAGACACGGGTTCGATTCCCGACATGGGTACAATGGGTGAAGCCCATTTCTGGTGTCCCCCGCCGTGATATTGCTGGAATATTGCTTAAAGCGGCGTAAAACCATACTCACTCACTCACTCACTTTCTGCACAAAAACCCAAATTCCGGCGAGTGCATTATGGACTGTTTATCATAACTTATGCGTCGAATGTTCCCTGTAATGGATATAATGGGCATACGCTCATAGTGAAGTGATGAAGGATGGGTGTAGTGGCACGCACAAGGGTCCAACTGAGGACGACACCGTAATGTCAGTACAGAATATGTACATGGCGGTATAAGTGGCACTTACTACAGCCATTAATTACACACTTGGTACACTCCCAGTACCTCATTGGCTTCAGTACCGTAGACAGAACCCAGACACCAGTACTGCTGGGTGTAGACTTTATGGCCTCTCAGCACGTAACGAGAGTCTACCTGGAGGATGCACGACTCAAGAAGGAACAGTCTGTAGGGAATGTCTGCGTTTAATAAATCCCCCAATACATCAGAACGTATAGTTGTCTGAATGTTACATGAATGCCATGGCATTATTTACACGTATGTCCTTAAAATTATTATGGCACGGTGATCTTTGTTTCGGATCATTGTGATGAAGAAAACCGAACATGCATTAATCAGAGAGGTGTTATGTAGTTGTCCTTGTCTCTATATGTGTAAGACTGCCTTGTGCATTATCAACATCAGGAAAGAGTACACATGACAAACATTTGAGTACTGAATACAACTTACTGTTTCGGGATGTGAAACTGTAAATGACAAGAAACAATGGAAATGTTATTGTTCGATATATCAGATTTGCGGATTTAGATGCTTTGTACCCTTGAATTAACCTATATTGTTTATAGAGTCCTTGGAAGAATCCAACAAAGTCGAAGCAAGTATATGAAATATACATTTTCTGGTTATGACAATAAATTAAGTAGTTCATGTTCATTTCATTACTATGGAACCAAATTCAATTCTGTCAAAACATATGATTTTCTTCTGTGTACACCGCTATCCCACACGACAAAACTTCAGGAAAAACTTCATTCATTGATCCATTGGGCATGTGTAACTCAACGAAGTGACCACTGATATAGTTGCGGTTCTGGACAATTTGTCATCAATGAAAGCAAATGTCGTCTGATGTTAAATGAGAAAACAATATGCCAAATGCTGGACGTTCTCAAAGATAGCATGTTTTGGGGGTACATATAGGCAGGAAGTGGTTCCCGCATGAGAACCAAATATTATTGTGCTCTAAATCTTCTTCTTGATGGTCTGTTTCTTGGTAGAAATTTCTGCTCGGATTTGCAATATCAAAACACGGGAATTTGGCTAAGAAGTTTAACTTCAGCTTCTGGTATATCGATGGTCTGATATCTTTCAAGAAAAAAAAAGACCAACGAAACAGCAGCATCTGTTTCATAATTTGTTATGTGCATAATATTCAGACTGACTGAAAGTTATTCACAAGGCTGTATGATAAGAGGGATGGCTTCAACCATTCAGTAGCCAACTTTTTATTTATTTTGGGCAATATTCCAGCAGCTCCAGTTTTTTATGTCTACATTTCACAACATTTATTGTACAAACAAGCATGCTCTTACCATGAAACTCCTGCACAAATGTTTGATCATGGTTAGCATTCAATCCGCATTGAACGCCCTAGTTAGGCTTTCAAAAAGTGTGATTGTAGACATGTGGGGGACATTTCCAAAGTTGACTAAAAGGTTGTCCGATGCAAATCTCTGTGTTGGTATTGCCGTGTTTGTTCAGATAAACAATTGCCTCGCCTTTGCATGTGTTTGTGACGGGTGCCACGAGTGGAGCAGGATAGGCTCACGTTTTCGCGAGCACCTGGTATTATCACTGTTTTATAGTAATTAATGAACACATGTTTATGATAAAGTCGGGATCGTACAATGGAAATTCTTATGATTATGGAAGTAGTTTCGTGGATTTTATTCATGATTATGGAGCGTTTTGTCTATTTTACTTGAGATGACCTTCGACGTTATTCCCGGACAGAACAGGTTCACATGACGCGAAAAACAGCTGAAATTATGATCGGCTTGTACATTGTGTGATCTGGTTTATTGTGTGCTTTACATCGAAGGTGTGGATTGTTGTTAATGCTATCGATCACTTGTTTTCCATGCCCAGACGCTATCAATCACTGCCCGCTGTGATATAACTGGTGCACTGGAGCGGAACATGGTATCATTCGCTTATTGTATGATCTCAACACTTGCCTGTGTTTGTTATGTCTGTTTTTAGCATGAGGCAAGAACTACAGATACAGTCTTTATTATCACTAAGGGCAAAGAGACGAAAGAAGTATTTACAAATCTCAAATTCATTTTTATATCCTTTTAATTTTCCTAAACAATATGATACTTGTCAGTCTGGTAATATGGTATGAAACCGAACGTCACCATATACGAAACCTACAGCGTTCCTTGTGGCGCCTTGTGGGTGTGTGTGTGCCCACTGAGATGTGATGCCAAAGCTCATCAATGCCACTCAACTCTACTGACTACAAACACATTAATGCCGAGCGCCAGGCAGGTTAACAAGTGCCATCTTTTAACGTCTTTTGGTATGACGCGATGGGGCGCGAACCGCCGACCTTCCACTCACCAGGCCTGGATTTAAATATCCCATTATTCTAATATGCTTTTTACTTTTTGCAGCGGTGTCAGTCGGCGTGAGCTGCTTTACCCTGGTGGCAATCTCCCTGGAACGTTTCTACGCTATATGTCAACCATTACGTTCCCGACGCTGGCAAACGCTCTCCCATTCTTACAAGGTCATATGCGGCATCTGGGTGGTCGTGTTTATTCTGATGGTCCCCATTGCCTGCTACAACAAAGTCACCCCCCTCGTCAGCGGAAGTCTCGCCTGTAGGGAGATATGGGATAACTCACTGGCGGAGAAGTTGTACACAGGACTGCTGGACGTTGTGTTGTTACTGATGCCGCTTATCATAATGGCGACCTCGTATGGCAGAGTTGCCTACGAGCTGGGCAAGGACTTGAACTCCCACGGTCCACCAACTCCTGTTTCAGGTAAACCAGGTAAGTCATTCCTTTCTTTAGTTAGAGAGTTTGTTTGTTTGTTTGTTGTTTAACGCCGCAATATTCCAGCTATATGACGGAGGTCTGTAAATAATCAAGTCTTGACCAGACAATCCAGTGACTGACATCATGAGCATCGATCGTTGCTCATGACTTCAATCATTGGATTCTACTATTTACAGGCCACCGAGGGGCGGTCGGGTAGCCTAGTGGTTAAAGCGTTAGCTCGTCACGCCGAAGACCCGGGTTCGATTCTCGACATGGGTACAATGTGTGAAGCCCATTTCTGGTGTCCCCCGCCGTGATATTGCTGTAATATTGCTAAAAGCGGCGTAAAACCATACTCACTCACTCACTACAGGCCACCGTGAATATTGCTGACTGCGATTTTAAACAAACACTTAATATCGATACATCTTGCTAACAAACGAATAGGTATACAAGAAATGTAACTAATTAACAATACATATACTACTAAAAACATGTTAAGGACCACCCGATTCTTCGAAATTAGTATATGCCATAGTCACGCCATAGTCACGCCATAGTCACGCCATAGTCACACCATAGTCACACCATAGCCATGCCATAGTCACACCATAGTCACACCATAGCCATGCCATAGTCACGCCATAGTCACGCCATAGTCACACCATAGTCACACCATAGTCACGCCATAGTCACGCCATAGTCACACCATAGCCATGCCATAGTCACACCATAGTCACACCATAGCCATGCCATAGTCACGCCATAGTCACGCCATAGTCACACCATAGTCACACCATAGCCATGCCATAGTCACACCATAGTCACGCCATACTCACGCCATAGTCACGCCATAGTCACGCCATAGTCACGCCATAGTCACACCATAGCCATGCCATAGTCACGCCATAGTCACGCCATAGTCACGCCATACTCACGCCATAGTCACACCATAGCCATGCCATAGTCACGCCATAGTCACGCCATAGTCACACCATAGTCATTGCCATAGTCACGCCATACTCACGCCATAGTCATGCCATAGTCATGCCATAGTCACACCATAGTCACGCCATAGTCATGCCATAGTCACGCCATACTCACGCCATAGCCATGCCATAGTCACGCCATACTCACGCCATAGTCATGCCATAGTCACACCATAGTCATTGCCATAGTCACGCCATAGTCACGCCATAGTCACGCCATAGTCACGCCATAGTCACACCATAGTCATTGCCATAGTCACGCCATAGTCACGCCATACTCACGCCATAGTCACGCCATAGTCACGCCATACTCACACCATAGCCATGCCATAGTCACGCCATAGTCACGCCATAGTCACACCATAGTCACACCATAGCCATGCCATAGTCACACCATAGTCACGCCATACTCACGCCATAGTCACGCCATAGTCACGCCATAGTCACGCCATAGTCACACCATAGCCATGCCATAGTCACGCCATAGTCACGCCATAGTCACGCCATACTCACGCCATAGTCACACCATAGCCATGCCATAGTCACGCCATAGTCACACCATAGTCACGCCATAGTCATGCCATAGTCACGCCATACTCACGCCATAGCCATGCCATAGTCACGCCATACTCACGCCATAGTCATGCCATAGTCACACCATAGTCATTGCCATAGTCACGCCATAGTCACGCCATAGTCACGCCATAGTCACGCCATAGTCACACCATAGTCATTGCCATAGTCACGCCATAGTCACGCCATACTCACGCCATAGTCACGCCATAGTCACGCCATACTCACGCCATAGTCACGCCATACTCACGCCATAGTCATGCCATAGTCACGCCATAGTCACGCCATACTCACGCCATACTCACGCCATAGTCATGCCATAGTCACACCATAGTCATTGCCATAGTCACGCCATACTCACGCCATAGTCACGCCATACTCACGCCATACTCACGCCATAGTCACGCCATAGTCACACCATAGCCATTGCCATAGTCACGCCATAGTCACGCCATACTCACGCCATAGTCATGCCATAGTCACGCCATACTTACGCCATACTCACGCCATAGTCATGCCATAGTCACGCCATACTCACGCCATAGTCATGCCATAGTCACGCCATAGTCACGCCATAGTCACGCCATAGTCACGCCATAGTCACACCATAGTCATTGCCATAGTCACGCCATAGTCACGCCATACTCACGCCATAGTCATGCCATAGTCACGCCATACTCACGCCATAGTCACGCCATACTCACGCCATAGTCATGCCATAGTCACGCCATAGTCACGCCATAGTCACGCCATAGTCATGCCATAGTCACGCTTTAGTCACGCCATAGTCACGCCATACTATTGCAAGAATCAGGTGGTCCTTAACTTCCATGGAAATATCACATTATCTTTTTTCATCTCATAGTAAATGCATTTGTTTTATGGGTTTGTTGGCGTAAAGGACAATAAAAGATTGTCATTGTATGTCCCTAAAGGTAACTGACGATTCCATTTCAGAGGGGGAGTCACTGGAACCAGTTCGATACGTAGTGAAGGACCCTCATTCCACAACATCCAGCGGTCCATCCCCCATTGTCCTTCGCCGTACCGAACCACGCGGCCCAGGGGAGATAACTCACCCACTTCTCCTCCAAACCAACTTCCGGCAGGCGAACTACCATAAGATCCTGATGAACAAGAAAAGAGTGATGAAGATGTTGTGCGTTGTGGTCCTGGAGTACTTCATCTGCTGGACACCACTGTTTCTCGTGAACACGTGGACGGTCATGGATTATCTCAGTGCGAGACGTAGCGTGAGCCTCACTGTCAAGTCCACCATATTCTTGTTGGCGTATTTGTCGTCCTGCATTCACCCAATCACTTACTGTTTCATGAACAAGCGGTTCCGTCAGGGATTTGTATCAGTGTTTAGTTGTTGTGGATCTAAAGACTCTGTGCGACTACTGAGTGAGACGTCGAACGGGAAACATAATTCAAAACGTCTTGCGCATGTCACCGACACAACAAACTTAAAGTTCTCATGGCGGCGACAGGTGTAGAATGGTAGCCATTGGTTTGGAGGAAACAAAGAAATATATGTGTTCTGTGGATTTGTTGTTGTAATAAATGTTTGTATCGCCATACTTAGGATAAATGTGGAAAAACTTGTTATGTTTTTGCTCAAGAAAGTTCGTAACACAGATAACTCGTATCATGTTTTTGTAATGTTCGGTTGATATGGAGCGCCTGTTGTCGTAAGTCTGGAAAGTCTTGCGACTCAGTTATTTTTGTAGACCCCAAAACAAACAAAAAACGTAAGAAGGCATTTTGTATTGACATCCACACATACATCCCATTGGTCAAAATGTGATCAAAAGTGTGGAGCTTGCGGACTTCTTTTTACAAACTGAGCAAAATAACATGTCTTTGCGATAATACGTCTTATGTTCATTGATACGATTCCATTTTCTGATTCCGAAAACCCTTAAAAAGTCGCCCAAACCTCTTAAAGCCACTATTTATTTCTGAATTAATTCTGCCGAATGCAAATGTTTCTGGTCACCACAAACATGCGGTGATTACAGTAATCTAATAGTTAAACAGCAATACAGTAGACTACAATGGGTTAAACAGCCATACAGTAGACTACAATGGGTTAAACAGCAATACAGTAGACTACAATGGGTTAAACAGCAAAACAGTAGACTTCAATGGGTTAAACAGCAATACAGTAGACTACAATGGGTTAAACAGCAATACAGTTGACTACAATTGGTTAAACAGCAATACAGTAGACTTCAATGGGTTAACAGCAATACAGTAGACTTCAATGGGTTAACAGCAATACAGTAGACTACAATGGGTCAAACAGCAATACAGTAGACTACAATGGGTTAAACAGCAATACAGAAGACTACAATGGGTTAAACAGCAATACAGTAGACTACAATGGGTTAAACAGTAATATAGTGGACTACAATGGGTTAAACAGCAATATGGTAGACTACAATGGGTTAAACAGCAATACAGTAGACTACAATGGGTTAAATAGCAATACAGTAGACTACAATGGGTTAAACAGGAACACAGTAGACTACAATGGGTTAAATAGCAATACAGTTGACTACAATGGGTTAAACAGCAATACAGTAGACTACAATGGGTTAAACAGCAATACAGTAGACTACAATGGGTTAGACAACAAACAGCAAAAGGTTAAACAACAAGAAAATAGACAGCAGGTTAAACGACGAGACACAGCACACATGGCGTGATAACAGTTATCTAACAGGTAAAACAGTAAGGCAGCTGGCCACAATAGGTGGACAGGAAGACAAAAGACTGAAATGGTTTAGGTACCAAGTACAACATTGTCCAACGTGTATCTCAAAACGCTAGGAAACATTCAACAGAGCGAGCAAAACAACAGATGAAAGGTAACCGTTACATTGTATACTCCCGCGAGTGCCAGAACAGAGCACTGTGCACTTGTGGTGCAGGATTTTGGTAAAATGTAATTAAAAAATCCAGCAACTGATTTTATCCACTACATCAGTATCTCCATGTGGCACGCGTTAACGATGAGGTCTGGAATCAATACATAACATGGAACCTCAGCGTACATGTAGGTACTTTTCCCAGCATCAACCTCCCCAGTACAATGTGAGTGAGTGTAGACGGGGGAATGTTTTCTCTCACAAGGTCCAGATATATGACGACAGCTTGTACACCAATCTAACCTGGACGAGATAAACCAGTTTAAGCACAGACCACGCAGTCAGGGCATGATTGAACACCATTGTCGGGCCATGCAGATCCGACGAAAACCCTCCTTGGGATTATCCAACAGGGGCTATCCAGTATAACCAGGGACATATATAACCTTCCTTTAATGGTAAACATGGGATACTGGCGATTATTCAGCTCCATGTAGTTGGATATTTGTTTGCAATACTGTTTTCAGGCAGCGGCCTCAGGCAACAAACACACACTTACTTTTTTGTGCAAAGTATGCGAGTGGTAAGTGCTTCCGGTAGAGAAGGACATGCTACCCCTTTTCGCGACCACCATAAGACATCACTGATTTTCAGCGGTCCATTAATAAACTTTTCACCTCTATGTCCCCTTTCACGCCCACTGGAATTTGTACCGGCGGATAATCTTCTCTAGCGTTGATGTTTTATATTCTAGACCTCGTGTTACTTGTGAATTTGATTCAAATAGGATTTGAAATATATGGCGGTTAGAACAATTCACAAACATCCTTTCTCGGAAATTAACCTCCCTGGAGGCTGGCCTTGTTTGTTCTTGTAATGATATAAAAATATGCACATGTCACTTAACGCTGCACTCCATTAGACGTGAAGCTATTTGCCTCGATATTTCTTCCTGCAAAACTACTTGAAATGAGGCTCATGGGTTGTCAATATAAACATACGAACATCGGACCTAGCTCATTTACAAGTCCCGAACCTCGTATTCCAATTGAAAAAGTACAAGTAATAATGGAAAGAAAATAAATGATGATTTCATGTTTGAACCGCAAAGAACTGCACATCCATCTATGTCTTGTTTCTTAATAACATAAGAGTAATTGGCAGCTCGTCAATAAGAATCTCCGCTAACATAAAACACAGCCATACCTTCTCAAAATTAAAATACATCCCTACACAAGGAAGATAAAAGAAGGTTTTGTGAAAAGGATTAACAAAATAAACAGACATTCCCTTAGGTGCTGCACGAGAAAAGTGTTAATGATCATGATGCACATGCGCAAAAATCCCTTCATCTTTAGAATGATACAGATCTTGGGGCCCTAAATAAGTTTAAACAATTGTGTGTTTTAGTACATGTTGACGTGGGTAAACGAAACTGCAGCACATATTTGCTTCTGGTTTTGTTGGGTTTTCTTTCTTTTTTCTAATATCACACCATTCTATATATCATGTGTAGCTCATGTCGACACGTCCTCAAATTATATCATGCGGGTTCGAGTCCCGCTGGTGACACGTTTCCGGCAAAATTTGAAATCATTCAATTTAGTGTCAAAATTAAGAACTTGTTCTGTTGATTTCAAGAGTACATAATTCACAACCAACAGGGGGCAGTGGGGTAGCCGAGTGGTTAAAGCGTTCGCTCGTCACGCCGAAGACCCGGGTTCGAGTACACACATGAGAACAATGTGTGAAGCCCATTTCTGGTGTCCCCCGCCGTGATATTGCTGGAATATCGCTAAAAGCGGCGTATAATCATACTCACTCACTCAAAACCAACTGTCCATTCGTTAACAATGGATCGTTTAAATAATAGCTCGAATCACCTCACAGATGTATGTAATGTAATATCAAATTAGATTACCTTATCATTATACTGGACGTGTACGTGTGGTTATAGACGGCCTGAACAGAGATTGTATGAGGTGAGGTGAAATGGGGTTTAACGTCGCGTCCAAGATTATTGCACTTATATAGCGACGTGCATGTACGTGTGTGTGTTTGTGTGGCTGCTTGTACTAGTCCGGACTGATGCCGATTTATAGTGCTAACTCAGTGAGATACCATGCCTCAGTTTAACATGAATACCCCACTCAGACACAGTATACTGACTCCGAGCCGACCAGTCCTTGCTTTAGCCCCTTAAAGCCGAACGCCGGACAGGGTAACAACAAGTACCATCTCTTAACGTCTTTTGGTATGACGCGGTCGGGGATCGAACCCCAGACCTTCCGCTCTCCGGGCGGACGATCTACCACTAGACCACGGAGGCGGTCAGAAATTGTATGAATAAGATATGACACCGCCTTTATATGTCATATGAATCGGTTTCACAATTTTCATCCATGTTGGGAATAGAACCCGCCTTCGAGCTTCCATCACTTAAGGGGCGGTGGGGTAGCCAAGTAGTTAAAGCGTTCTCTCGTCACGCCGAAAACCCTGGTTCGATTACCCTCATTGGAACAATGTGTGGTTGGTTGGTTTGTTTGTTGTTTAACGCCGCACTCAGCAATATTCCAGCTACATGACAGCGGTCTGTAAAATAATCGAGTCTGGATCAGACAATCCAGTGATCGATATCATGAGCGTCGATCCAAGCAATTCAGATCGATGACATGTATCAACCAAGTCAACGAGCCTGACCACCCGATCCCGTTAGTCGCCTCTTATGACAAGCATAGGCGCCTATCACGGCAAGCATGGGTTGCTGAAGACCTATTCTACCCCGGAATCTTCATGGGTGCCTTCCTTTAATGATAAACATGGGATACTGGCGATTATTCAGCTCCATGTAGTTGGATATTTCTTTGCAATACTTACTTCCGGCAGCGGCCTCACACACCTACTTTTTTGTGAGTATGTGAGTGGTAAGTGCTTCCGGTAGAGAAGGACATGCTACCCCTTTTCGCGACCACCATAAGACATCACTGATTTTCAGAGGTCCATTAATAAACTTGTCACCTCTATGTCCCCTTTCACGCCCACTGGAATTTGTACCGGCGGATAATCTTCTCAAGCGTTGACGTTTTATATTCTCGACCTCGTGTTACTTGTGAATTTGATTCAAATAGGATTTGAAATATATGGCGGTTAGAACAATTCACAAACATCCTTTCTCGGAAATTAACCTCCCTGGAGGCTGGCCTTGTCTGTTCGAGTAATGATATAAAAATATGCACATGTCACTTAAAGCTTCACTTCATTAGACGTGAAGCTATTTGCCTCGATATTTCTTCCTGCAAAACTACTTGAAATGAGGCTCATGGGTTGTCAATATAAACATACAAACATCGGACTTGGCTCATTTACAAGTCCCGAACCTCGTATTTCAATTGAAAAAAGTACAAGAAATAATGGAAAGAAAATAAATGATGATTTCATTTTTGAACTGCAAAGAACTGCACATCTATCTATGTCTTGTTTCTTAATAACATAAGAGTAATTGGCAGTTCGTCAATAAGAATCTCCGCTAACATAAAACACATCCATAGCTTCTCAATATTAAAATACATCCCCTCTTAAAGATGATAAAAGAAGGTTTTGTGAAAAGGATTAAAACATAAACAGACATTCTCTTAGGTGCTCCACGAGAAATGTGTTAATGATCATGATGCACATGCGCAAAGTTCCCTTCATCTTTAGAATGATATAGATCTTGGGGCCCTAAATAAGTATTAAACAATTGTGTGTTTTAGTACATGTTGACGTGGGTAAACGAAACTGCAGCGCATATTTGCTTCTGGTTTTGTTGGGGGTTTTTCTTTTTTCTAATATCACACCATTCTATATATCATGTGTAGCTCATGTCGACATGTCCTCAAATTATATCATGCGGGTTCGAGTCCCGCTGGTGACACGTTTCCTGCAAAATTTGAAATCATTCAACTTAGTGTCAAAACTAAGAAATTGTTCTTTTGATTTCAAGAGTACATAATTCACAACCAACTGGGGGCAGTGGGGTAGCCGAGTGGTTAAAGCGTTCGCTCGTCACGCCGAAGGCCCGGGTTCGAGTACACACATGAGAACAATGTGTGAAGCCCATTTCTGGTGTCCCCCGCCGTGATATTGCTGGATTATCGCTAAAAGCGGCGTATAATCATACTCACTCACTCAAAACCAACTGTCCATTCGATAACAATGGATCGTTTAAATAATAGCTCGAATCACCTCACAGATGTATGTAATGTTATATCAAATTAGATTACCATATCATTATACTGGACGTGTACGTGTGGTTATAGACGGCCTGAACAGAGATTGTATGAGGTGAGGTGAAATGGGGTTTAACGTCGCGTCCAAGATTATTGCACTTATATAGCGACGTGCATGTACGTGTGTGTGTTTGTGTGGCTGCTTGTACTAGTCCGGACTGATGCCGATTTATAGTGCTAACTCAGTGAGATACCATGCCGCAGTTTAACATGAATACCCCACTCAGACACAGTATACTGACTCCGAGCCGACCAGTCCTTGCTTTAGCCCCTTAAAGCCGGACGCCGGACAGGGTAACAACAAGTACCATCTCTTAACATCTTTTGGTATGACGCGGTCGGGGATCGAACCCTAGACCTTCCGCTCTCCGGGCGGACGCTCTACCACTAGACCACGGAGGCGGTCAGAAATTGTATGAATAAGATATGACACCGCCTTTATATGTCATATGAATCGGTTTCACAATTTTCATCCATGTTGGGAATAGAACCCGCCTCCGAGCTTCCATCACTTAAGGGGCTGTGGGGAGGGAAGTAGTTAAAGCGTTCTCTCGTCAAGCCGAAAACCCTGGTTCGATTACCCTTATTGGAACAATGCGTGTTTGGTTGGTTTGTTTGTTGTTTAACGCCGCACTCAGCAAAATTCCAGCTACATAACGGCGGTCTGTAAAATAATCGAGTATGGATCAGACAATCCAGTGATCGATATCATGAGCATCGATCCACGCAATTGGGATCGATGACATGTATCAACCAAGTCAACGAGCCAGACCATCCGATCCCGTTAGTCGCCTCTTACGACAAGCATAGTCGCCTTTCACGGCAAGCATGGGTTGCTGAAGACCTATTCTATCCCGGATAAAGCGGCGTAAAACCATATTTACTTACTACATCACTTTAACCATGAGCTACACCTCCGCCTAAGTCGTCATGATGTTTACCCATGAAGACAAATGTGTTCTTGTCTAAACGTTTAAAACATTTAAATATTTAACACTTGATGAAGAAAACATGTTGACAGATAAATACACAACGTTCTAGGAGCGACTTGATTACAAACACGTGTCATTGTTTAGAAGGCAGGAACACGGAGAAAAGAGGAGGGTCGTTGATAGTTTTACAAGTTTCAGTAAGAGTGATGTATGGCAACACTTACACTACATAACATATATAGCACGAGGAGCCCGACGGGTGAGAGCGGCAGTTGCATGAGAACTACATGCATATTACCACATGCCAGTGTGTTGATTCGAGATAGACCATGCTGTACGATGAGTTAATAGTGCCAGCACAGATAGAGCTGTACATAACAAGAAGGTGTTTTATATTAGTCTAGCTACGTTTCAACAAGGTCTGTGCAAAAAGAGGTTCATCTAAACACAAGAAAATGTGTTTACGAGTTATCTGTTAAGAAGAACATACTATGAGTTGTAGCAGTATCTCGAGGGGTACATGTGGTTTTATGCGTCCCGCGTTAGGTTTTATACCACGAGCCGGTGTGATACTACTACAATGAATTTATTTTACCGACATGTTTTTGTATGACATTGTAAAGGAATTAAAACCAAATCAAAATTGATAGAATACAGATGTTCGATTGAGCTGAGGTTAACTTGTGCTATGTCATTGACTCGGAAAAAGCGTGCGGCTTTTTGCTTCGAGGCGATGCATAAGGGATTTATCTCATAAATCCACGTGCAGCTTGTCTTGTTCGTGGCGGGATATAAGGGATTCATTCTTACCTTGAGAAATTTATTTCCCTCCAAGGCGGGATACGTGGTATTTTATCAAGATCAAATGAACCAATCAGATCTCATCATTCTGACATGAAGGTATAATAGAGGTGATCGTTGATTTGTGAAAAAGAACCGATGTTGGACTCCGCAGAGGCGAGGCGATTCCTGTTCACTGGCAAACAATTACGACTATGTTTTCTCAAACACATCCCTAGGTTCTCAAGCTACCTACCTTTGGATTTTGACAAAACGTTATTTTTGGAAATTTGAAATAATTTGAACATTATTAATACAGTGGGAATTGCCTTTGCGTGGTGTACATGTAGCATGTTCTCTGTTGCTGATATACGCTTGGGGAACATGCTGGCGGGAATTGTAGTAATATAGAGCCTTATAAGGATATATATGTTCTCCTGTTTCTTTTGTTTTTCTCTTCAAAGGTTTTCAATATTAACATAAACTTTTTTGCAGGTTTCGTTGTCGAACACATCATTACACAAATAACTGGTTGAGCCTTTAAGTATTATACCACTTCACACCATACTATTATATGCAGCAGCAGCTGTTGTCGACTAGTTTTACACGTACTAAATTATACGATGCTGGGCACATTGTTTCATAAAACAAATGAAACCAGTGTGTGTCAAAACAGAAAAAAGTTCCGTTAAGTCCAAGTGTACATGAATTAAAATGTTATATCAAGATAAGGTAAGCATGTATAATTGACAACCAACTGCACATTGCCCTTATACACAAAACCTGCGGGCCATTGGTAACATTCGTCATCTTGTCACCACCGAAGCAGCCCACACATTCTAGAACATCAATATGGGATTATTGTAACAGTTTGCTCTCCGGCTCAGTCAAAAGGTACAAATGGTGCAGAACACCGCGGCACAATTTGTCACCAGAATATGACGAAGCGTAGGCGCACAACAGCTTCATTGCCTGCCGTTCCAAGTTCCTGTGTCTTGAATACAAATGTCTCCATAAAACCAGCCCTGATTCCCTATGTTCTTGACTCCATATACGCTCAAGTTTCTCTCAGTTCAAACTCAAAACATTCGTCCATTGAACATTCTGTTACTTCGCCAAGAACTTAGCCTATGTATAGTTAAGGCTGTAATGGCAGAACAAGGTCAGTCTATGTATAGTAAAGGCTGTAATGGCAGAACAAGGTCAGTCTATGTATAGTAAAGGCTGTAATGGCAGAACAAGGTCAGTCTATGTATAGTAAAGGCTGTAATGGCAGAACAAGGTCAGTCTATGTATAGTAAAGGCTGTAATGGCAGAACAAGGTCAGTCTATGTATAGTAAAGGCTGTACTGGTAGGACAAGGTCAGCCTATGTAAAGTAAAGGCTGTAATGACAGAACAAGGTCAGTCTATGTATAGTAAAGGCTGTAATGGCAGAACAAGGTCAGCCTATGTATAGTAAAGGCTGTAATGGCAGAACAAGGTCAGTCTATGTATAGTAAAGGCTGTAATGGCAGAACAAGGTCAGTCTATGTATAGTAAAGGCTGTAATGGCAGAACAAGGTCAGCCTATGTATAGTAAAGGCTGTAATGGCAGAACAAGGTCAGTCTATGTATAGTAAAGGCTGTAATGGCAGAACAAGGTCAGTCTATGTATAGTAAAGGCTGTAATGGCAGAACAAGGTCAGTCTATGTATCGTAAAGGCTGTAATGGCAGAACAAGGTCAGTCTATGTATAGTTAAGGCTGTAATGGCAGAACAAGGTCAGTCTATGTATAGTAAAGGCTGTAATGGCAGAACAAGGTTAGCCTATGTATAGTAAAGGCTGTAATGGCAGAACAAGGTCAGCCTATGTATAGTAAAGGCTGTAATGGAAGAACAAGGTCAGCCTATGTATAGTAAAGGCTGTACTGGTAGAACAAGGTCAGTCTATGTATAGTAAAGGCTGTAATGGCAGAACAAGGTCAGTCTATGTATAGTAAAGGCCGTAAGGCAGAACAAGGTCAGCCTATGTATGGTAAAGGCTGTAATGACAGAACAAGGTCAGTCTATGTATAGTAAAGGCTGTAATGGCAGAACAAGGTCAGCCTATGTATAGTAAAGGCTGTAATGGCAGAACAAGGTCAGCCTATGTATAGTAAAGGCTGTAATGGCAGAACAAGGTCAGCCTATGTATAGTAAAGGCTGTAATGGCAGAACAAGGTCAGTCTATGTATAGTAAAGGCTGTAATGGCAGAACAAGGTCAGTCTATGTATAGTAAAGGCTGTAATGGCAGAACAAGGTCAGTCTATGTATAGTAAAGGCTGTAATGGCAGAACAAGGTCAGTCTATGTATAGTAAAGGCTGTAATGGCAGAACAAGGTCAGCCTATGTATAGTAAAGGCTGTAATGACAGAACAAGGTCAGTCTATGTAAAGTAAAGGCTGTAATGACAGAACAAGGTCAGTCTATGTATAGTAAAGGCTGTAATGGCAGAACAAGGTCAGCCTATGTATAGTAAAGGCTGTAATGGCAGAACAAGGTCAGCCTATGCATAGTAAAGGCTGTAATGGCAGAACAAGGTCAGCCTATGTATAGTAAAGGCTGTAATGGCAGAACAAGGTCAGTCTATGTATAGTAAAGGCTGTAATGGCAGAACAAGGTCAGCCTATGCATAGTAAAGGCTGTAATGGCAGAACAAGGTCAGCCTATGTATAGTAAAGGCTGTAATGGCAGAACAAGGTCAGTCTATGTATAGTAAAGGCTGTAATGGAAGAACAAGGTCAGTCTATGTATAGTAAAGGCTGTAATGGAAGAACAAGGTCAGCCTATGTATAGTAAAGGCTGTACTGGTAGAACAAGGTCAGTCTATGTATAGTAAAGGCTGTAATTTGCAGAACAAGGTCAGCCTATGTATAGTAAAGGCTCTAATGGCAGAACAAGGTCAGTCTATGTATAGTAAAGGCTGTAATGGCAGAACAAGGTCAGCCTATGTATAGTAAAGGCTGTAATGGCAGAACAAGGTCAGCCTATGTATAGTAAAGGCTGTAATGGCAGAACAAGGTCAGCCTATGTATAGTAAAGGCTGTAATGGCAGAACAAGGTCAGCCTATGTATAGTAAAGGCTGTAATGGCAGAACAAGGTCAGCCTATGTATAGTAAAGGCTGTAATGGCAGAACAAGGTCAGTCTATGTATAGTAAAGGCTGTAATGGCAGAACAAGGTCAGTCTATGTATAGTAAAGGCTGTAATGGCAGAACAAGGTCAGTCTATGTATAGTAAAGGCTGTAATGGCAGAACAAGGTCAGTCTATGTATAGTAAAGGCTGTAATGGCAGAACAAGGTCAGCCTATGTATAGTAAAGGCTGTAATGGCAGAACAAGGTCAGTCTATGTATAGTAAAGGCTGTAATGGCAGAACAAGGTCAGTCTATGTATAGTAAAGGCTGTAATGGCAGAACAAGGTCAGCCTATGTATAGTAAAGGCTGTAATGACAGAACAAGGTCAGTCTATGCATAGTAAAGGCTGTAATGGCAGAACAAGGTCAGTCTATGTATAGTAAAGGCTGTAATGGCAGAACAAGGTCAGTCTATGTATAGTAAAGGCTGTAATGGCAGAACAAGGTCAGCCTATGTATAGTAAAGGCTGTAATGGCAGAACAAGGTCAGTCTATGTATAGTAAAGGCTGTAATGGCAGAACAAGGTCAGTCTATGTATAGTAAAGGCTGTAATGACAGAACAAGGTCAGTCTATGTATAGTAAAGGCTGTAATGACAGAACAAGGTCAGCCTATGTATAGTTAAGGCTGTAATGGCAGAACAAGGTCAATCTATGTATAGTAAAGGCTGTAATGGCAGAACAAGGTCAGTCTATGTATAGTAAAGGCTGTAATGGCAGAACAAGGTCAGTCTATGTATAGTAAAGGCTGTAATGACAGAACAAGGTCAGCCTATGTATAGTAAAGGCTGTAATGGCAGAACAAGGTCAGTCTATGTATAGTAAAGGCTGTAATGGCAGAACAAGGTCAGTCTATGTATAGTAAAGGCTGTAATGACAGAACAAGGTCAGTCTATGTATAGTAAAGGCTGTAATGACAGAACAAGGTCAGCCTATGTATAGTTAAGGCTGTAATGGCAGAACAAGGTCAGCCTATGTATAGTAAAGGCTGTAATGGCAGAACAAGGTCAGCCTATGTATGGTAAAGGCTGTAATGGCAGATCAAGGTCAGTCTATGTAAAGTAAAGGCTGTAATGACAGAACAAGGTCAGTCTATGTATAGTAAAGGCTGTAATGGCAGAACAAGGTCAGTCTATGTATAGTAAAGGCTGTAATGGCAGAACAAGGTCAGTCTATGTATAGTAAAGGCTGTAATGGCAGAACAAGGTCAGTCTATGTATAGTAAAGGCTGTAATGGCAGAACAAGGTCAGTCTATGTATAGTAAAGGCTGTAATGGCAGATCAAGGTCAGTCTATGTATAGTAAAGGCTGCAATGGCAGAACAAGGTCAGCCTATGTATAGTAAAGGCTGTAATGGCAGAACAAGGTCAGCCTATGTATAGTAAAGGCTGTAATGGCAGAACAAGGTCAGTCTATGTAAAGTAAAGGCTGTAATGACAGAACAAGGTCAGTCTATGTATAGTAAAGGCTGTAATGGCAGAACAAGGTCAGCCTATGTATAGTAAAGGCTGTAATGGCAGAACAAGGTCAGCCTATGTATAGTAAAGGCTGTAATGGCAGAACAAGGTCAGTCTATGTATAGTAAAGGCTGTAATGGCAGAACAAGGTCAGCCTATGTATAGTAAAGGCTGTAATGGCAGAACAAGTTAGCCTATGTTTAGTAAATCTCACGTATTTTACAGTCAATTATGACGTGGATCATTTGTGACGTCGGCACAAAGTTATGACGAACTGGAAGCGGCTTTGATCTAGCCGCCGGCCACTTTAGGGTTCGCAACGTAGTTCAAACGGAAAACAAGTAAGTGTTGCTTTTTCGTTCATCTAATCTGGATTCCATAACAGCATTAACAAAAAGTAGTATGCATATACTGTCAGATGAGTCGTCTGGCAGCGTCTGTCGACAACGTAGGTGAAGAGTGTTGATCATGGCTCCAACCACGATGACAGTTACTTCGCTGAAGGGACTCTTCCTGCAAATTTCCAACCTACGGACCACTTTTTGCCGAACAGCTACAATTCGGAGAATACTTTAATTCAACATAAACCTAACAATGACTAACTACACATTAAGGATGAAGCCAATGCGTCAAAAGAATTGTGGATAGCACAAATATGCAAATGAATGTCGAAAAGAAGACAGGGTATTCAAAAGTTTAAATACAAATATACTCAACAACAAAAGTTCCTGTGACACCAATATTTTAGTGTATTTTTCAAACAAGTAAAGTTTGGTTTTCAATATTGTAGTACATGTATGGAATCAAGTCACTTAAACGCAACTGCTACAGAAAAGCATGCATTCCATGCACTTTTATGCAAGCCCCATGCATTTCACTTCCAAAAATGGGTATAAAAACATGTGCGTTAACGGAATTCCATATGCATTGTTTAGCATCGTGCTGACAACAACCACTCTGAAAAACAACAAAATTACGCAATTATTCATCATTACGGAATGCCACGCCTGTCCGAAAATGAGCGTCTGCGAGCCATTGGTATGCTTGAATCAGGATCGAGTCTACGTGATGTTACAAGACAATTTAACGTCCACAGAAACACCATTTGGTGTTTATGGCAACGTTGGCAACAGACGAATGCAGATAGAGACCATCCTCGGAGTGGCAGGCCACGCGTAACCAATAATCGACAAGACAACTGGATTCGAACAACACACTTACGAAATCGCAATCAGCAAGGAACAGTGACTGCAAGAAGCATCCCTGGTCTTCGACGAATATCTTCACAAACCGTACGTTGTCGCCTCAGATGTGCAGGGATTGTCGCCAGAAGACCCGCCAGACGACCCATTTTGACAGGAAACCAAAGTCAAGCACGTCTACAGTGGTGCAGACAGCGTCTACGCTGGACGGCCATGCGGTTGGGACAAGTTCTATTCACTGACGAGTCTCGTTTTCACCTCAGCCACAGCAATGGACAGATTCGAGTGTACCGACGTCGAGGTGAACGTTACGTCAATCATTGTGTCATGGAAGAAGATCGGTTCGGGGGCGGCAGCCTTATGGTATGGGGTGGGATTACACCATAACAGAGGACCCGTTTGGCAGTGGTAGAGGGAAATCTCAATGGACAGCGCTACCGCGACGAGATCATCGGCCCTGTTGTTCTACCGTTTTTGCGTCATCATGGCCCAGGCATTACCTTTCAACATGACAACGCCCGGCCTCATATTTGTCGACTTGTTCAGGATTCTCTTCAACAAAACAACGCGAATGTCATCCCCTGGCCGGCTCGCTCCCCTGGTTTCTCACCAATCGAGCACATGTGGGATGAGATGGATCGGTGCCTTCGACGTCAACCACGTGTTCCACAGACACTCGATGAACTTCGAAACATGCTCCAGCAGATATGGACAGATATCCCACAGGACTTTGTGCGACGCCTGGTCCATTCCATGATTCGAAGATGTGTTGTTTGCATCGCAACCAGAGGTGGACACACACGCTATTGATTTGTAAATTGACATTTTGGCATGTTCATGGTTGTTGTTTTTTATGAAATCACGCATTTTCTGAAGTCAGTATGGTAAATTAAACCATTTGAACACTGAGTCTTTTATCTGTTGCAGCCGAAATTGTTTCAGATTTGGTGAAAAACATATCTTTGCAGTAAATCTTATTCAATGTCACAGAAACTTTTGTTGTTCAGTATAGTTTTTAAATGGTATAACAGTTAAACACCATTGTGTCAAACGTACGCTTGTCTCCAAGAAAAAGTTTGGTCCTTGTGTATTCCTTTTTTATTAATCATTTTCGGTTGTGTCGCACCTCTGATAAGTATTTACGCAGGTCCCTTCAAATTCGACACAACAGTGACATCAAATTACATTATAAAGGATGAATCAAATTCAACTTAACTACTGCGGACAGCCAGATATTCAAAGGGATGCCCAAAGGACGACAGGGAATTCAAACGTTTAAATACAGTTAGTTTTAAAATGTTATTAAATATTTCGCCAGTGCGTTTGGGAAGGTTTCGGGAAGATTTCATTAAACTGAAAAAAACATTGTCCAAAGAATAGCTGTTTAATGTTATGTCACAGCGAGACGTTTGAGAGGGGAAAGTAGAACATGAATGAATGTGGCTCTCAGCGCCATACTCCAGTTCAAAAAGGCATCCGGAAGGACTCTCATTAGTTGGGTGCAGAGCGTAACATTTAGAATATGATTAGTACGCCTCAGTAATAGAACCGTCCTTGAAATGAATATCCACAACAAGAAACGACATTGCTAAGTCACTTGAGAGACGTGGTCTGGTAATGTCATATTGTTGACGGAATGTGGATGAAACGTTTGAATTGCTAATTAAGGTTGTCTTTTTGAGTCAAAGCCAGACTCAAATGATGGCATCCGAGATGTTTTCATATAAAGTTGGGAAAATCTATACATCTGATTAATATTTTTAAAGACATGCTGGGTTTCGTAGAAGTTCGGGGGCGTTAGGATCCAATGTGATACAATGTGCGAACCCTGTAAAGATCCGGGCTAGAATCGTAATGCTGTAGAAAAAAACTACTACCCATGCAACTACTTGTACTAACTATTATATCAAAACACACCAATCTATCCAAACGTAGAGATACAATATTTTCCAACGAAAATACCATATTTCCAATGGAAGCTCGTAAAGTGGATTTTTCACCGGCGGGAGCGAGCGGGCGGGGGACAGTATTCTAGGCATTTAATCTCTTAACGCTGATGTTAGGGGGTAATACATCAAAGAGAAACAATCGGGAGGTTATATCCCATAAGTGCATGTGTGTAATTATAAAAAAAAGTCGCTGAAACATATTGAAATGGATCATTTGACATCAGTGATGACATCATGAAATTATCAAAAGGGTTGGAATTAAACTCGGGTGGACCGCCTATGTGGTCTAGTGTTTGAGCGTCCGTTCGCTCACTGACCGCGTCATACCAAAAGACGTTAAAATATAATATAATAGTACATGTTACCCTGCTTGACGCTCGGCGTTAAGTGGCAACAACTGGCCGAGTCAGTAAACTCCCCCCCCCCCCCCCCCCCAACAACTGCAAGGGTAAAACCTGACCTATGCACACGACACGTGTTACAGGTAAACAGGACATGCTCCCACATGCTCATGGTGTCATTTTAATTTTTTTTACAATAATTTGTGTCCGGTTTGTTGCTTCTTCTTTGTTTACACGAATGTCACTACGTCAATATTATTTTAATTTGTGGTAGGGAAACACTAAACGCAACTTCAATATTTAACGATCTCTTTCAGATTTATTTTATACGAATACCTAGAAGGTTTCATATGTGACCCTTGAGTTCATCGACCCTGGAATAATGGCGTACAGTTTCTCAGTCAGTCCGACACACATGGGGATTGAAATATCTAATAACTGTTAACCACCACCAAAAGGGAAATTCAGATCAGCTAATTACCGCTCCAGGATGCAAAGAAACATTAGATCCGGTTAAAAATTAATTTATCTCCTCTGACATGTAACCTTTACTTTTATGAATAAAATGAGACCAAAAACAGTGTGCCGAGTCAAACATTCGTTTACACTCTCGAGAATCAGGTCGGGTGGAGGGCATTGCCAGTACTTCGAAGTTTGATTCAAGTTATTCAAAACCAATACTGTGTACCTGTGTATCAGGAGACCCTATTTCTTATGATATATGTTGATCTAACCGTTAATGATTACTCGAATTTCACGTAGCTTATGTCGCTAATGAAAACGTCTAGACACTATCTGAAATGTAGCCTGATTTGATTGAGTGGGACAGTCTCCGAGAACCACTGTAAAAGCCTAGGGGAGACACTGTACAGTCTTTTGATATGACACTGGAACCAAGTCGAATAGCTTCACATTTATCGGTATATAGTTAGTGCAGATATATTAGTTCAAAAGAAGCTATGCTGACCAAAGTATCTGAGTAGAAACACAAAAAAATGGTGTTTGCATTTAGTCATATTTGAGAGGATATCCACATGTTTGTTAAAAGGTCACATGAAGAGGGAATGCCTTGGAATATGTTAACGTGGAACATGTTAATGTGATATTTAAAAATCTATCAATATTGACGAAATACCTGCATACGAACAATGTGTTGTTGGCATCATGAACAAAGACCAATAACGCACGCTTCGGTTGCAATTGTGAGTGAGTGAGTGGGTATGGTTTTACGCCGCTTTTAGAAATATTCCAGCAATATCACGGCGGGGGACACCAGAAATGGGCTTCAAACATTGTACCCATGTCGGGAATCGAACCCGGGTCTTCGGCGTGACAAGCGAACGCTTTAACCACTAGGCTACCCGACCGCCCCGCAATTGGAACGAGGGCTGATTGAAAAGTTCTGAGTCTAACACAGGAGGAATCTATTGTTGTGGACATTACCTAATTTCATAGAGGTATATTAACAACAAAAACATGTGTCAACTGAGCAAATTGTTTCGCTGTGACAAGTCAGTAACATGATCTTGGGTCTGTGAGCTTTGGCAAATGGACAAACTTGAAGAAGGTGCAGTGATCAAGTACCCTCAGAAAAAGCGCTTGGCACCAAAAGCCATCCCTAAAGATAAGAGTACAACACTGGGGTAGGATGCCCCTCCATATGCCAGCGTAAAGAGGAGGGCAGCAGTGTTTGAGCGTGGCAGGGGGAGTCTTGAAGACGACCCAATCATGGAGGGTCAGTGTCAGGGTCATTGTTGGTCAGGGTCAGCAACACCAACAATGATCCAGAGAATCCACAATATGCTGACATCATATTGCCAGTTCAGTAGTCATTTCCAAGGAGAGAATACATTCCATTATCACAGAAACTCTGGCAATGAGTAACTGCTTTTGGGGTTCCAAAGCTTCTGACCAGAAAATGTGTAGCAATGTGGAAGGAGATTTTGTTGAAAAAAAGCATTTTAATATCTTAGGTCAGGTATTTCTATGTGAAGCACAAAACGTATACACGAAGAATTATCTCTCAAGCAGTATGTGTTCTCGACAAGAAGATTACGGTCGTTACTATTGACGAGTTTCATACGACTAATAACCAAGGTATGATCTGTTTGAGTACAAGAGAGTACAACAACCTGTAGGATTGAACTGCGATGGCACCATGACAAGCTTGATACTGTTTCCTCTGAACTGATGGAATGACAATTGTACTAGTGTTTCATCTATCTTCACTATTGGAAGGATGACACCAGATCTTACTCACCTATCTGCAGTGGGGGAATAATGACACTTGTACTACACTTTTGAGGTACTTTCTCATCTATCATCACTATTGAAATCATGACGAGTTTGCTAAAGTTTCATCTATTCACTATTGGAATTATGAAGAGTTTGTTTCTGTTTCATCTGTCTTCACTATTGGAATGCTGAGTTGGCTACTGTTTCCTCTTTCTTCACTATTGGAATGATGCTGAGTTTGCTAATGTTTCATCTATCATCACTATTGGAAAGATGACGAGTTTGTTTATGTTTAATCTATCTTCACTGTTTGAATGATGACGAGTTTGCTACGGTTTCATCTTTCTTCACTATTGGAATGACGAGTTGGCTACTGTATTCCTCTTTCTTCACTATTGGAATGACGAGTTTGTTTCTGTTTAATCTAAGTATCTTCACTGTTGCAATGATGCTGAGTTTGCTACTGTTTCATCTTTCTCACTATTGGAATGACGAGTTGGCTACTGTTTCATCTATCAACACTATTGGAATGATGACGAGTTTGCTACTGTTTCATCTGTCTTCACTATTGGAATGACGAGTTGGCTACTGTATTCCTCTTTCTTCACTATTGGAATGACGAGTTTGTTTCTGTTTAATCTAAGTATCTTCACTGTTGCAATGATGCTGAGTTTGCTACTGTTTCATCTGTCTTCACTATTGAAATGACGAGTTGGCTACTGTTTCATCTATCAACACTATTGGAATGATGACGAGTTGGCTGCTGTTTAATCTATCTTCACTATTTGAATGCTGAGCTTGCTACTGTTTAATCTATCTTCACTATTTGAATGATGAGTTTGCTTCTGTTTCATCTTTCTTCACAATTGTAATGTTGGGTAACTCTTTCACGTATCTGCACCAAATGTTAGAAGACGAGTGTACTACTCCTTTACCTGTTTTCACTGATGAAATGAAGCCGATTAGGATACTCTTTCACCGAACTGCACTGAGGGAATTATGACACCAGGTGTTACTCTTTCATCGCACTGCACTACTGGAATGATGCCACTTGTGCTACTCTTTTACCTAACTGCACTCAATGAATGGTGACAGCGGGCGCTACTGCCTCACCTGACTGCACTGGTGGAAGGAGGGTATCAAGAGCTACAAATTAAGAGTAGCAAAACAAACAAGATAAGCAAGCTCATTCTGCGGTTTTCTACAAATAAAACAAGTAAGCAAAGCTGCAGATTTGCGTCCGATTAGTTAGGCTTTGGCAGATTTATTAGATGGAAGCTTCCCCTCCGGATACAGTGGTTCAACACTTAATCTGTCCTCCGCCGAGCTGGGCGTTATCCATCATCTCTTGTAGCCTAGTCGTGATGTACAGAAACAACAGGTTCTGACCAGACCAAAGAGTCGAAATGGAAGCTCGATCAGGGCTAGCCCTCGAAAATGACTTGACCTTGCCATGTGTGTAATATCAAGGTTTCAAACAAAACACCCCCGGGCCACTTATACGATGAGCAACGTGACCACAGCTGGGCGACATCGTCTACGAAGTAAGACACAATCACTCTTATGTCCAGCGCCGGAATGACGGATACGTGACAGCACTTAGTGGAGCAATTCACGTTCACGACCCTTCGTGTGGTCATTACCGTTAAGATGATAGTTTTTGTAAATGAATGTCAATGAATCATCCTACAATCTCTAATGCCACTCAGAGAGGCGTCGTCACATGGATGGATATAATAGGCGAAGCTGAATAATGGAATTACATGTCTCCCATATCACTTTCCTGTCTGAGAGTAAAGTTCCTTTGTTTAAAAACATTCTGTCATGGGTGAAGGCAAGGCTATGGTGATTGTGCTAACACTGGCGTGCAAATGTCTAGGTGTCATATGTTGGGTACCTTCAATTGTCTTTATGCCTTGTTTGTTTGTTTGTTGTTTAACGCCGCATTCAGTAATATTCCAGTAATATGACAGCGGTCGGTAAATAATCGAATCTGGACCAGGCAATCCAGTGATTGATATCATGAGCATCGATCCACGCAATTGGGATCGATGACATGCATCAACCAAGTCAGCGAGCCTGACCACGAGATCCCGTTAGTCGCCTCTAACGACAGGCATAGTCGCCTTTGGGTTGCTGAAGACCTATTCTACCCCGGATCTTCAAGGGCTTGTGTTTCTGATTGAGTCGGGTTTTACGCCGCTTTTAGCAATTTTTCAGCATTATCACAGAATCAGTAGTGTTTCAAGTATGAAGCATTATACCGATATTCAGTTGTCAGAAGGAAATACGTTCTATTATTGCGTTTTGTGATATGTATGATCGAACCGGAACAGCAAAACCAGCGACGGACTATCGATCAGCGGAGGAATGATACTTTTAATAACATCAGTAGAGGTTATCACACGATGGTAAATGGTAATATCCGGTATTAGGAAAACACATTGTATTTATCGAGCCTTGGCGAGCCAAATACATAGTGTTTATTCCTAATACCGGATATTTACCATCGCCAAACACACAAGCGGGATAACCTTCATTCTTCAATTCTGTGCTCGAAAACTCTCTTCCCATCTCTCACAAACACTACCTCAACATAGCAAGTTTACCTGGAATGTGTGCACCATATGTTTCGGACCTTGACAGCAGTTAATATAGTACCATCTGAAACCTGTTTCTTATACAATAGCGTAACTACATATCGGCAAAGCAGTAAACTACGGTTATAACGAACTCGAAAGGACCACTAACTTTAGTTTGTTATAACCGTAGTTCGTTTTAAGCATATATACAGCATAACTATAGCAAATAAGTCGGGACAAAAAAATCAGTTCGTTATATCCGTCAGTTCATTATAAACGTACTTTACTGTATCTCTAAACGCATATGACCCCAAAGGATATCGTTTTTATCCGTTGGCTTTATCCTACCGAGAAACCTACCCATTATATGATAGAGTCATATAACAGCAGAAGACATCAAGAAATGAAATCACACATTGTACCCATGTCGGTAATCGAACTTGGCGTCTTTGGCGTAACGGGTAACGGGTGAGCCCTTTAACAAGTGGGTTACCCGACCAACTCTTTCGATCCTCGAAGTGGTTCGAATGAAAGAGAAACAACGTATATCCCGTCTGTTCCGAATGAAATAAGCGACCATGTCCCTTCCATTGTAAGTAGAACTTTCGGACAGTTAACAGCGTTGTCTCCGGGTTAATCGGTGTTCATGTTTCAATACATGTTGCCCTGTAGGGAAGCCGGGTCATAATAAAATAAGATGACGATGAGTTTATCGCAAGGTCATTGCTAAGTTTGTGTCACCATACCCCGACGTGGATCTCACGCTATCAATTATTTTTCTGTCCCCCAAAACGAACCGGCCGCTTTTCACACATTACAATTCAAATATGCAGTAGGTTTAAGACGTATTAACAAAACTCGAAAATTACATTGTTACAATTATTTATGTTTCGTTCACATCATGACGTTACATGATGACGTTATAAGGCAATATAAGATATAGACGCTTCTTGTGCATCCAGTGATATGATAAACGCTTCTGGCAGGTACGTTGCTCAACTATTGAAATTACGCCGACATGTAAACGCAGTATGACAAGTCAACTAATGAAGTCATTCCAGAACATGTTGTTGATGATTCCAGCAACGATGAGGCAATGCGTCTGTGGGGTTAAGCTTTATTTGTGCAACGTCAAGCAATTTCTGGTGATGATTTATAGGATCCATTAAATTGAGAATGGTGTTTGTACTGGCCTCCACTAGAATGTATTCCATGACTGTAACACAGCAGGATTCACTCACAATAAAGGCATATTTCCATTTGTTGATCCTTTGGGTAATTGGTTATACCATCTTTATTTGGTTAGAGTATTTAAGTAGATGCTCATCATTGAACCGGGTATTAACCGGTCTGGGGAAGACACGATCCGACAGATGGCGGAACAATCTTTTCAATCGGCAGCTGCTTCTCTTCCCTCAGGATGGAGAACCAGCAACCCATGGTCAAAGATGGGATATTATAGCCGCTTCATTTGAATGCATCTCCGTGGAGGAGCGGCTTCATCATAGAAAGATTCATTTGTTTAAACACGGAGAATGTACAATATATATGTTTGCACATACTTGACGTCAAAGGTTTACATGTGAATTCACGAGCCATCGGGTGGTCAAGCTCGATGTATGTCATCGTATCCCAATTGCGTAGATCGATGTTCATTATATCGATCAGAGGACTTATGGTCCATATTCGATCATATACAGACCGCCGTCATATAGCTGAAATATTGTCGAGGGCGGCGTTAAACAACAAACAAAATATGATCATTTTCTTCTGGACCGAGTTAATGATGTTTTACGTCAGCTTCATCCGTGTGGGTGACTGGTTGAGTTTGGTTTAACAGTATTGAAGTTATATTACGGCCTGGAAGCTTGACGTGAGAAGAAATCCGAAAGTTATTAGCCCATAAAAGTTTATCAAGTTGATGAAACCCACGAGAAAGGGTATGGTGCTGACAGACCTCGAAACATTATCAGGGCGAGCCAGGCTTCAAACCCACGATCATATTTTTCTGGCGCGACACTGCACAGCGAATGGATGCCCAGTGTGATGAGATAACACTTTAACCACTAGGTTACCCATTGCCTTCCTTTCTCTGAAAGACAACTGCGACTCAATCATCAGTGGAGAATGGGGCAACGACATCGATGAGACTCATACTGTCTGATTATTCATAACGAAACAAACATCACAGACATGTACTATCACAGCCTGCAATGACACTGGCAACACACTAATGGACGAACGTGTAGAACCCATAATCAGCCACTGCCATCATCACAAACATCACGTTCTTTACTAAATAGCATGTCATTTCCAGAGACACAATTATGGTTTCATTTGATCGTATTCTACAGCATATTCATTATTTACTGAGAATCAGACATTATGGCTGTCAGAATTGGTCCGTTTCCGCAATTGATGCCAACTTTATTATCGGTAAATCATTCGTCTGTCTCCTGTTTCAAACCTCATTATATTGTTTCAGAATTGACAGTAATAATCAATAGAATCAGGTGAAATTAAAAGACGAATCTCCACTGGATTCGCAACAACTTTTTAATGCTCAGATTTGGAGAAGCATGTACGAGGAATTTCCTATTTTATCATCCAAAACTGGATTCCACAAGGGACATGGCTTATAGGGCGTCTGGATAATAGGTGGAATATTGCTGACTGCGGTGTTAAACAACACACAGACAATAACAACAGACCAACAAATAAATAGTTCGTAGAAAGTGCAAGCCCTGATGGACGCCCTGATCTTATGGGAGTTGTTGTGGGTGACCTCCGATGATATTTATGTTCCAGAGAGCTGGAGTCTTGTTTTACCGACCTGTTTAGGCCCATCATCACTTAATTTCCCTAGCAACCATATCGTCCCACATGTTTTACTGAGGACATAGGCCACTGCTAATATTATTAGAAAAAGTAGGTCACTGTGGCATCCTTAAGGGCTACGTGATTCATTGCATCAGCAGGACATGTGGCGCCATCAACCTTTGTCATTTATTTCAGATTTCCCGAGTAATTGTAACGTATTGCCAATCGGATATAACGTTACGATATGATTCGCCGCAACACAAGCTGAGGGGAGAATTGCTGAATATAAAAATATATGACGCCACGTCCATTTGCCGTTCAACTCACTATTTGCGGGGGGCACGGATGGCCCAATCGTCTAAGGCGCCAGAAACCTATGATTGTGGGTTCAAATCCCGCTTCGCCCCGATTATGTTTTTAGGTTTGTCAGCACCATAAACGTGCTCGTTGGTTTCACCGAAGTGGTAAACGTCTGAGACTTGCATCACTTCGGGCTTTCCTCCCACATTAAGCTGACACGCCGTGATATAACTGGAATACTGTTAAAAGCGGCGTTAAACTAAACTCACTCTCTTTTTGCGCCTGTATGGTCAACTTACATAGTTACTGTAACAGCTACTGCCATACTTATAAGCACTATGAATATTTAAAGTAGTCAGGTAAGAATTTGTTGGGGGTTTGCCGGGTTCATCTGAACTGCTTCTTATTTAAACCATGGAGTTACATGTTCACGATTGACACAATCATACATGAATGCTTATATTGATGCTTGAATCCATTCGAGAAGCGTGACAGCGAGGAACACTTAGTTCTTTAACGGGCGCTTCTATACATTTATTGGAAACCTATTCAGATCACAGAGTTTTAGAAGTGTTTGATACTTTTGAACGTATATATGTTGTGCGCTTTGATGTGGGAGTAACAATAGCGGAGCCAGGGCCTGTAAATAATCATCATATTTATTGGTCACTGGGACTATTTTTCTTTCATAACTGCGACATATATTCTGCCTTGTTTGTGAACTTGGGACCTCAATTTGATCACCTTATTACATGTGTTAGTGATATGTTGCTCAGTGCTTCATCATTATTATTGCCGTCAGGGCAACTTTGCCACCGGTAGGGCGGAACATTAACCTTTAACCAGTAACCAGTAATTCATATTGATACGTTCCACCCCTTCTTTACCTTTTACGTCCAGTGTAATCTGTTTCGGCAGATAATCGAGAATGATTATTCTCTTGCGTTGACGTTTACATTAAGAACATAATTCTGCATCATTTGTATGTCTACATTTGAGCTGGGATATGAATATGTCGCTCGTATATTTTACTTTGGAGATGCAATCATGGAATCTATATAACACTTATACAGCCTCATCACTGCAATTAAAGTCTTAACTGATATCGGTCATGTAGTTGCTGCGTGTAGGCGCGCCATTTTAAGAGCAATGCTATGGTTCTCATGGAATTGGTGGTGACTCTTGTCCTTATTGCTGCTAAGGCTCGTCTCCTTCCTGTATCAGTTCCATACATCTGGTTGGGGAACTGGAGACTGATGCTTCAGAAATATCACAAAAACCTACATTAAGCAGTAATACTTAAAGAAGCAAGTATCCATCATTAAAATATATTTATGGTATAATGCAAGGATAATCCTGATTATTATCTCGAGTAACATGTATGAAGTTGTTCCAGTAACGCTACAATGAAGTAGAGTGACTTTGGAAGTAAGGAGAGAGGCAAACCAATGAAATATGAAGATGGCGCTTGTTAAGTAAAATATCAGTTTAAAAAAGAGGGGAGGTGAAATGGGGTTAAACGTCGCGTCCAAGATTATTGCACTTATATAGCGACGTACATGTTCGTGTGTGTTTGTGTGGCTACTTGTACTAGTCCGGACTAATGCCGATTTATAGTGCTAGCTCTCTGAGATACCATGCTGCAGTTTAACATAAATACCCAACTCAGACACAGTATACTGACTCCGAGCCGACCAGTCCTTATTTTAGCTCCTTAATGCCGAGCGACAGACAGGGTAACAACAAGTGCTATCTTTTATTCGTCTTTTAATTTGACGCGGCCGGGGTCGAACCTCGAACCTTCCGCTCTCGTGGCGGACGCTCTACCACTTGACCACGGAGGCGGTCGTTTAAATAAGAAAACAATTACAGCTGTAATTATTGCTTGAAAGTGGAACTGCACAAAAGTCGCGCAAGTCGATGTTACTTTGTTACTGAATAATCCGTAACGACAGTTTGGTATGATATCAGCACTACGTTTGACTCGAATATCGTTAACATTTTTGGGGAGGTTCCGGGATTTCAAGATAACCAGGTGTCACTGTAAATCAGTAGTCTTGGATTGTGAATTTCGGACAGAATATCAATTCCAAACACGCCGTGTGTGATTACCATCGTACGGAGAGGTGAATTGCATAAGGTGAAACACAACGCTTAATCCATGTCCTTATCGCATGAAGAACCCAAGTATTGGCATTGACAGCTTGAATAGTGTTTCCACGCTAAAAACGCATGCTTTTGTATCATTGTGTGGCATAAAGGCAATTTAAACTGCCTCGGATTCTATTTCAACTTGTGAAGATAAATAATAGGATGACAACTTGAAATTAAAGGTCGGGCCTCGGTGCGAGATTATCATTTCTCCCTTCAAAGCTTCTGCATTTTGACTGGAAACGTAATTGTATTGATTTCATGCCTCGATCTGTCTCACGAATAAAAGACCCAGCTTGATTAAGTCGTTTGTAGAGACCTAAAATGTTGATATCAAGCAAGCATTATAGATGCGCAAACCAACCAAACACATTTGGCATCACAGACGATGCGTGGGTAATGAATAACTTCTGAGAATCGTGAATTTATTGCTTCTGTACAATTCGGGGGCACAACATGAAGAAGTAGCCGTTCACACCAGTTTTCATTCAACGTTCCTTTATGCCGTGAATTCTGTGAATTGTTATCGCGAACACCTGGTGTCATCGCTCATTATCAGTGATCCATTCATATAGTTGTCACCTCTATTATGCCTTTTACATCCAATGGAATCTGTTTCGGTAGATAATCGACAAGGGGTATTCTCTGGGGTCGACGTTTAATAGTTGCACTGACTACATCACTGTATTCTATAATATTTGTCAAAGTAAAAAGATATGACAAAGCATTGTAAGTATTGAGATATATTTAAGAGTTGTTTATTTCTTATATGAGATATCAATGTTATGTACAGCCTCTTTAAGGATGTTAATATAGTGTACAGGCTTTAAAATTAAATAACGATGACTCCCTGAATAGAATCTAACCTCGGCAATGTCGGACAGGTACATTTGATAAACAGGGGGGTAAATTTAAATTTGTTTTTTCCCGCATATTCTCATATTTTGCACGTCGATTATCTGTACCTGTTCTCAATATACCGATCGTTCGGCCATTACGTATATCTTCGTTGCCCAGCTACATATATGGGGAATAACTCACGAGAAACCTCCCTCTCAAAAATAACGTCGTCGAACAGTTTTCACAATGAAGGTAAGGCCTTTCAGTATTTATAAACGGTACGTTACAAAGCACATAGGTAGTGAAACGAGAACAAAACAACAAGTAAATTAATATTGCAAATACCTCATTTGAAATCACTTCGCATCATCCTTTGTTTCGTGCCAAGCTCCATTTGTATTTTCTTTGTGAAAAATCAATGTGGACTTATGGGTCGGCGAATGGGAAAAATACATGCGTTTTCAATTTATTCGAAGCGTGTGTTTTGTATCTTCCTTTTCAACGTGAAATGTATCGTCGACATGGAGTGCATACAGCATAGTTATTTTAAGAAGCGTTTATATAAGACATTACGCTACTATAATAAGAGGGGGCATTTCACATGGATGTCCCTCAGTCATTGACCGGCGGTAAGATCTTCGTACTTTTTTTAGGTCGCCGTTGTACAAAACAACCTTAGCGCAACCACTGTCGTACGTCTATGATAAGATTTGAGGGTTATGGTGACCTTAGCCCTAAGATCGCCTTGAACAACGGCACCCTGGGCACGGCGATACAACACGCTAACGGTCTTGCATGATATCGTGAAACTGTATTCGGTAATTGTAGGCGCCTCGCAAACAGCATATTGGTTCAATTAACCGATTGTCACTCGGCGTTTTCAAATTGTCGTTTTTTTTAACAAACATTACTTTTGGATCTGTGTTGATTCCTCGCAGCAAGGAAAGCAAACTATATGTGTTTGTTTGTTGTTTAATGCCGCACTCAGCAATATTCCAGCCTTATGACGGCGGTCTGTAAATAATCGAGTCTGGACCAGACAATCCAGTGATCGACAACATTAGCATCGATCCACACAATTGGGATCTATGACATGCATCAACCAAGTCAGTGAGCCTGACCACCCGATCCCGTTGGTCGCCTCTTACGACAAGAATAGTCACCTTTTACGGCAAGCCTTGGTTGCTGAAGACCTATTGTACCCCGGAATCTTCACGGGTCGAAAGCAAAGTAAGCGCATATTAGACACTGTAGCATTATGAAAAAAACGTACCGAAAAAATCAAATAGTAGCCTTAATGACGTAAAGGCTACTGGCGTGACGTTAATAAATAAATATTATACGTGTATGACGTTATGTTGTAATGGGTCAATTTTTCACAATCAAAGCAATCGAACAAGAGTTATGAATAAGCATATCAACTTCCCGAATAATATATTTCTCAGTACAATTACCGAAAGCAAGTTTAACCAACATATCCACTATTCATGACAAACAGTAAACAAAGCCGTTTATTGGTTGGTTGGTTTATTGTTTAACGCCGCACTCAGCAATATTCCAGCTATATGACGGCGGTCTGTAAATAATCGAGACTGGACCTGAAAATCCAGTGATTGACATTATGAGCATCGATCCACGCAATTGGGATCGATGACATATATCAAACAAGTCAGCGAGCCTGACAAGCATAGTCGCCTTTTACGGCAAGCATGGGTTGCTGAAGACCTATTCTATCCCGGATCTTCACAGGTTACAAAGCCGTTTAACCCCTCGTGAATATTGCGTTTAACAACAAACAAACATAGCAGTAAGGACATAAGGAATAAACTAATCATAAGTCTTTTGATGGAATAACTTGCTATCTTGTAGTTCTTCTTGTCATACAATTCTTCAGAATTGGATAACAATGGACACTAAAGAGAAAACGTCACCCCCAGAGAATACCAAGTGTCCAATATCTCCCGAAACAGATTCCATTGCGCGAAAAGGCAAAACAAAGATGAAACGTAGTTCAATGGATCGCTGAAAATCAGTGAGAACAACCGGTAGAAAAGGTAACAAATCAGATTCATCCATTTAAATCATGAACGGTTAGTCATACCACATCACGCATACAGTCAATGTGTTGTTTAGAACTGCATTTCACTGTCATTATCATAGCTCTTTTGTCTCTGTCTGAGGTTATCGAGCACGAATATCCTTTGAAGTGATCTGCGCCCTTAATGACATTATCTAAAGCACCTTCTGAAAGAAAAATCGACTGATTTCGTTATCAAAGGGAAGTAACTCTTTTATGAACAGTGTAAGGAAGAACTACAGGTCACTTAGGCGCAGACGACTGGAGATTATCCGTCATTCAACTACAATAGCTGTAGCATTTCAGTGCCTACAGTGATTGGCACCGACAATCTATAGACTCTTATATTTGCAGCAGGGCATAATTCAAGTATTCTAAGAGGTTGTAATAGATATTTGTATACCTTGTTCCGAGGTGCTTTTCATCCTTCCATTAGGAGATGATGTCAAACCTGAAGAATTCAACATTAAACAGTCCATTGCTCTTTAGAACCTGTCGACCTCAGAATGCAAAACAAACATCAACTACGATAAACAAATGATGAAAAGACATATTATAACTTACAACACATTATTTTATAATTTTGTTACGCTCACAAAACATTTGCGTCAAAACTGCTTAGTTCGATTAAATAAATATGAGATGCTTACAGAATACTTTTTTTAAAATGTGTTTGTATTGACAAGGAAAGGATTTTCAAACTGCACTATGTGTTATATTAGTAATACGAAATAGTGTTTATTTTCCACAGTAATAGCATATTATCTAAAACCAGTGATCGTATTAAATAGCCTGTAATTTTGCTTCGAGGCACGTTTAACTTTTGTGTTTTACTTCGCTATAGAGTAGAACGAATACATGATACATCCTATTTCAACTGGCTTATTTTGGATCCCATGATACGATACGATACAATGTACAAAACCAGTTTGACAGTTGCATTCGCCTATAGCTAATGACAGTTTCTCTAAAGATTGGCAGAGACAATGGTCCTTATCTAATCGATTTCATGGCTACATACAGCGTCAAGGGACAATAAAAAAAAGGGAAAAGCATGCTGGTTCACACCTAAAAGATTACGATAGATCGTGTTACCGTTACGTGGTAGTTCTTTTGCCTTAAGTGGCTTTTTCGTTAAAATAGCAGATGAATATATGTATACAAAAGCGACAAAACCATTTGTCTTCAGCAACCATGCTTGCCGTTATAAGCGACTATTCTTGTCGTAAGAGGCGACTAACAGGATCGGGTGGTCAGGCTTGCTGACTTGGTTGATGTATGTCTTCGTATCCAAATTGCGTGGATCGATGCTCATGATGTCAATCACTGGATTGCCTGGTCAAGACTCGATTTTTTTACAGACCGCCATCACATAGCTGGAATTTTGCGGCGTTTAAGAACAAACAAAACAATAAAATATTAATCCCGATCAGGTACTAAAGACACCAGGTGTACGCGAAAACGTGAGTGTTGTAAACCTTTTCAAACAACTTAATCACGTTTTATATTCAAGAAAGGAGCAATGCAATTATTGTAGATGTAGAATCGATGTATATAAACAAGTGATCGTTGATTTGTTTGTTGTTTAACGCCGCACACAGCAATATTCCAGATAGATGACTATGGTCTGTTACTAATCGTCTGGACCAGACAAGCCAATGAATGACATCGTGATCATCGATCTATGCAAAAGGACGTGGTCGTTGATGGATGTTGCCAGGGACTATAATAACTGACGTTAGACGCGGGTTATATGAATACAATAATTATTTACTGATGATTATTGGCAATGGTATTTCGTAATATTCCTGATTGTGGATCATTATTGTCAACATGGCTCATATTCGTTGTCTTTCATTTACAACTCGAAATGGAGGGATGTAAAATGAGAATATTATCAAATATTTAGGGACACATTTATCTGAAAATATAAATCATAAAATCGATTTTCATCCGAGTGAAATAACATTCAGGTAACTTAATGATTTTCAGACTAAGACATCTATTATTAGAATATTTGGATTTTCCTGTCAAATAACATGTCTATTTAGGGTCACTTGATGTTATAAACATTTTATTCGCCACATTTAAACATGTTATAAGAATATTTAAACGGCTTCATTCTAAACTTGGAGCGATTTCAAATGCAAGTGAAATAACAAACGTGAAAAGCACACTTTTAGTTGTACTAATACGTACATTCTATATCCGCCATGCGACAATAACATGGTGTCAATGAACAAATGGGTGTTGCTATTGCGTAAATAACAAGTGCATAAATGCGACAATTGTTTTCGTTAAGAAAATCCCACTGACATTGACCTATGATAATTTCGCTACAGCGCCAGTGACCTTGGAATTGTTGGCTAACAAACATGATGCTAACCTTGAAGGAGACGCAGAAGCTGATTCTACTACAGCACTAGTTACTGATGACACTCACCAGTGCACTGGTACCTTGCATACATGACCTATCACTGTATACTGATGACATCAGTGCATCCGTGTCCCTGCATACAGTGGCCTATCACTGTATATCCGGTGAGGCGAAAGCAGCACACGACATGGCGGATCAAGGTTAATAATCGGGACAATCTGGGGCTGAAATCGACCATCTGCTAAAAACGGACGCACGTTATATGTACATGATTGTTTAACTGGTAGAGTCAACGGTCACATGACCCTGAAACGACACATGTTGATGTTTATACGAGATTTTTTCCTGAACTGACGGACAACATTTTGTACCTCCACATACCTCCTTGGGACACATCCGCGATCCGGAATTCCCTAGCACGAACAAATACAAAAACGTTATTTCTTACCATTTACACACTTGAATTCGGTGTTTTTGCAATTATGGTTCAGAGTTTGACTGTATGCCCATGATCTAATAGTCTCTCCTCGACCCATCCTAGTGTACGAAATGAAGTGCTGCACACCCAAACTATCCTGTCGATGCGTGCCAAGAGCGACAGTGACAGTCAACAGCATTTTACAGCAATGGATGAATTTACTTCAGTATCTTTTCGACTCATTTCATAATCACCTTTGAATGATCGGAAATCATTGATCAATGATGACAGGTCCACTGACAACCCCGGAAATCTCCCGTCATGTTGATCGTGTCGGCATTTTAACGTCCTGTTCTTGACGTAAATGTATTACGACGCATTGTCACTATGACTGACTTACTGGGGTAGTTCTTAACATACATTTCTCGCCTGATCTAATGCTGATATAATTAAAATATGATTTGACGTATCCAAGCTATAAAAGATGTTGTTTATGGCAGGAATTCAATAATACATACACTTGTTTTTTTCGAACTACTTTTGTCCCCGATACAGCTGGTTATTGTGTGGCTGTCAGCCTAAAACAGAAGTAATAAATGAAGTCGTGCCTACACGCCTTTCGGTATACAAAATAATGATATTAAAGTCTACACGAATTGGATTTCACTTTGTGTAGGTTCGTACAATTTGGCCCTCTCTCTATGTGTGGTCATACTCCAGTGAACTCACACAGAGTTGGAAATATTTTTGTCTCTTGTGTGTACACAAAATAAACTCTTTTTCTCTTACGGAACAAGTTATCTGTTTCTATGGTCATTCGTATACCTACATATAAATCGATTGGTGCAGGAATGATTCAGGAAAAGGGATTCGAAAAGTCCTATATACACACTCACACACACTCACACAGATACATACACACACACATACACTCACACACATACACACTAACATACACACATACACTCACACACACATACACACACACTCACAGACACATACACACACACACACACACACACACACACACACACACACACACTCACACATCGTTCATAACAACCATATTCTGAAATACCTCGGCACTTGTGATTTTTTTCTATGACGTCATCATTACGACATGCACCAATGGTATGACGTCCATTAAAACTAACACGAGTCTATATCGTATTTGGAACCAGTGAGTGACAGTGTATGGTGACATGTAGATGCTATAGCCTTCAGGTACAACTTCTTAATGTAATACATGGAAGTGCGGATTCCCGATGAATGAATGGTGCTGATCACGAGCCTTGGCGAGGTCCTTACAGCATTCATACACAACAGACACATAATCCGTAATTCCGAGTTTCGGGTAGGTTAATCTATACATTACTCATTGACATTGAAGAGCGAAAATGAAGAAGAAACGTATGAAATGTCAACAGAGAAACTTCACTTAAAGCAGCCTATTGTTCGGATGGCGTAATGTAATAAATTTGTAACGTCATGAACAATCGCTATTGGTGACGTCATATCGCATTTTTCTCAAAAATGAAGCACTATGACGGAGTATGTTTCCTTATCGTAAACATCATATGCTAGGAGTCACCAAAGTATTATGCGAGCTTTTGGCGAGCATAATACATATTTTATATTCCTGTTTAAAACTTATTTTTACCACACTGAAGTCGCGTAGGGGTGAACCGCTCAAATTGACACATATTCCCAAATGATTTGAAGCCCTATTGTCTTAATAAAAGCGACAAAACCGTTTATTTTATTTTTAGCTTGCTGCCAATAACAACAATGAACTGCATTATGTCCACAGATATGAGAATAAATATTTAAAAAGACTTCTGATGAAGAGATTTGGTTGATGTGACTCAAAACCCAGTTTGTCTGTAAACTCAAATAGTATTATTTTATCTTTCGGGTTTTGAATACATATGGAGGAATGTCTCAGTGTGTCTGAAGTAATGCTGTACAATGTGTGGACATAGCCCTAAAACTTAGGCACCTGATTGTGGAGCCCGGCCCCTCTTTAGGTGTTTATACCTCTGCTATACTTGTGGCGTGTCCCTGTACTTGACGTCGTGGAATACTGCTGATGTTCTCAGCCACATTGTGTTCTTCTTGTCCCGACTAGTATCCTGACACGCGTAATGACACATCAGTTGTAATCATACAACACTATTCACTCATCACAAAACTCCAGATTTGAAGTAAAGTAAGAATGAAAAAATGATATGAATTTTCACATGGGCTGCCTGCCACATGGCCAATATGGATCCTCTTTTGAAACCTTTTCTAAATAAATCGGTTTTTTTAATTCACTCGGTAAAACATTATATTAAACTAAGATAAATGAGAGAATGTGCTGAGTCTTGTCGAGGATCCTAATCTTCCAGGTAAATTAAACGTAATGCATGCAAACCACTCAACTGTCAGTTACATCGAAATCCAATAAACAAGTCTCCTGTACAGAATCATATGGAACATGAACAAAAGTAGTTTTTTGTCATCCGGGTCCATGATTATATCGTTACATGATGTCCGTAACATTCTGCTCGAAAATCTAACACGTGGCGATAGGAATTCCTTCTTGGATGAGTGCCTTACAAGATTGATCACTACACCAGTATTGTCTGCAGTAGAGATACATTATTGTGTAGTGAACGAGTAACGCGCCTCGAAATATCATGGGTACGCGAGAAAGTCCATTGAACAAAAAACTTGATGCAAGGACCTGTAATACAAAATGTTCTTCACGTCACCACCACACATATCAAGGCACCATGTTGCATGTTTCGGATTCCTTTTTCCCTTGTTTCCCTGACCCGTGAAGATTCCGGGGTAGAATAGGTCTTCAGCAACCCATGCTTGCGTAAAGGGTGACTATGCTTCTCGTAAAAGGCGACTAACGGGATCGGATGGGCATGCTCGCTGACTTGGTTGATACATGTCATCGATCCCAATTGCGTGGATCGATGCTCATGATATCAATCACTGGATTGTCTGATCCAGGCTCTATTTTGTACAGACCGCCGTCATATAGCTGGAATATTGCTGAGTGCGGCCTTAAACAACAAACCAACCAACCAACCATGTTTAGGACGTGCGACACAGACGACAGTCAAATTAGAGGGACGTCGATACCACGAGACAGTTCATTTGAACTCGGAAGTTGAGGGGACAAGGCGGCTTTCGAGTAACCCAACCCCCTTTTCAATATCTCGTGGAACACTTGTCATTCCATTTACACAACCAACACTGGTATTTTTATGCTCATTTCCGTTTTGCTTGTGTAAAAGTGTCTCTTGTTTCAGCCTAATATTCAACCTCTATTCTCCAAATGTATCTCATGTGATAGACTCTAAATTTGCAAAACTGGGGAATTGATGCTTTAAACTTAAGGTACATTGTAAGACACAAATCCTTTTCTCTAAATGTCCCACTATATTTTAAATCTCGGGAACCACAACAGTTTCATTTTCCTATACCTACAGCATTTCATCCAAATTCTTCAATTATAGGAACGTACTGCTGAACGTGGACTTGGCACGTAAATTCCACTGCTTCTGGTTGTTAGCACTCGTCATACTGTAACCAACCAACCTGTTGGTCATATGATTACAGTGATATTGATTATTGTTGTCCTTCGTCAGTGTTGCAATTATGGCACAAAATATCGTCAGCTGCCTTCCACCAATTTGGATCACACGTTTAAAATCATGGATGCGGTCGAAACGTATGCAAAAACATTGGCCAGAAGAGAAGATAAACCTGTTGGGTGTCTTTCAGAGTGGATCAAGTCAGTGTGTGATGTTGCCATTGGTAGAATGTACATACTGAAAAAGAGGACACAGAATTGGAATAAACAATTTAATCAATATTAATTCTGTCCCATCCAACTGCCATCTAAAGTCTGGCTGCCCTTCATGAAACGTTTGTTGTTGCTCCCACCAACAATGACTCACATAACATGACCATAAATGTAAGCATCACTTCATTATTTGTTTGATCAAAAAACTTTGTTTACGTGACATATCAAATGTTCCAATATTTAACACCAGTATGATAACTGAGGACAAAATCTGCCCAAATCACACATTAGTACTATTAACTTTCTCAAAGATTAATCACAAACTATCTGTCATTAATAGAAATAATACAGGATAATAAGGAAGGATTATTTTTTCTTTATATTCACAGAAAGTATTTGAGACAAGTGGAATATATACGCTGTGGATTCTTAAGTCACAAAGGATTTGCTTTATTTTTTTCAATCTCAAAACCAGATTCAATTATGTCAGTGCTTTTGATATATCAACTTCGTACACCAATTCCCCACTCGACAAATTATATTCGTTGGTCCATGGGACATTTGTCACTTAACGTGGTAACCATGTATATAGTTACATATCTATCCTTAAATGTTCAGGACAATTTGTAAAAAATAAAAGCAAATGCCATCGGAAGTTTACTGAGACAACCATATGTGAAATGCTGGACTTCCTCATTGATAACATCTAAGTGAACATTGGGATAAGCCATTTATGTAAGATTTCAGGTGATCTGTTAACCTTTCTTCATGCTTATGAATCTGAATTTCTGCTCAGAGTGGCAAAATCTGAACAACTGAATTTGGACAAAAGTTCAACTTTGGCTGCTTGTGCGTGTATGTTGATCTGATAACGTTCAATAACAATCAAATAGTCAATTCCCTTCCACTGATTTACCCACCTGAACTAGAAGTAAAGGAGACAAGTAAGACCGCCCTCATCTCTCCACAAGACTGTATGACAAGAGGGATGACTTCAACTTTCCAATAGTCACTTTGCCTTCATATCGAGCAATATTTCAGCAGCTCCAGCCTTTGGTGTTTAAATTTCACAATTTGTGAGATACAATCGAGCATGCTCTTTCTACCAAGATTTCAAAAAGCGTCATACGACTCTTTCTCAGAAGTTGTTTGATCAAGGTGACAACCTTCAAGGCCTCAGTAAAGTTTTCAAAATGGTTTATGGTAGACACGTGGAGGACATTTCCAAATTAGACTCATCAGTGAAAAAAATGCCGTCCGATTGAATTCCCAATTTTGACTGTCACCATATGTTCCCGTGTTGTTCTTTTTTTCAGGTGAACAATTGTCTTGCCTTGCATGTGTTTGTGACATGTGCCACCGGTGGGTCAGGATACGCTCACCTTTTCGCGAACACCTGGTATCTTTACTATTTGATAGTGATTCATAAACACATGATCATGATATAGTCGGAATCGTAAAATCGAATCTGTTTTATACAAAGATTTCTTTTGGATATGGAAAGGCTTTTGTCGCTTTATTTGCAGCTACGTGTACGTATACGCCATGTTTCGTCTTTCGGGGACGAAGGGAATTTAAGTTTCCGTCAAATGGGGCTCGTTTAGTGGTTTCGAAATAGGATGTGTGATCTCCATGATAGACTGTAGGCATGTACTCACACTATCGGCCACCTGCTTGTCGGATTTAATTCATGATGTAGAAGTCATATCAGCCAAGACACAAACTTGTACACCAATGTTAGCATGCAAACCCCGCGTTCCCAAAACGTCAGATGTAAGAAATAAGGCGCTGGTGGTCAAAAGAAAATTGCCAATGAGAACCATGGTAGCCAGATTCGATCGCAAATCTTCTGAAATCTCTCACCATGACGATACTTCTAGGCGCATTCTTGACGTCATCAGCACAATTCGATGAGTATTTTACCATTAATTCGTAGCGGCCACAAAGCATCTATTCCAAAATATTTCGACATAATAATTAGATAAAACAAGATACACTTTGAGTACTAGTGTTAATAGCAATAGCAGCAGCAGCAGTAGTAGCAGCAGTAGTAGCAGCAGATGACTAAAATGTGTATTGGTTGTGTTCATTGGTATTGTGAAATAATAACGATACAGGGTTGGTCGTTGTTCATGCTATCGACATTTGGTTGACGTGGCCCATTATCTACGGGTTCCAGTGATATCGTTAGAATACTGCGAATGGCGGTGTTGAACAACATTCACGTTGTCTCATATCTACTTGAATGATAAATTCCTCTAATTCTTTTTCTATTGTAAATGGCGTAAACTACATCATTGAAGGCACCTAAGTGGTCATTTCTGACTCAGTGAGTGCTTTAGATTAACACCAATCAAGGTGTTGGACATTTACTGGTCCTTGAGGAGAGTCAACTGGCGGTTAGTTCATTGACTTTCATCTTAAATCACGGGGCTCAACTTCCATAAAAAAGTCAAACTTTTCCTTGACCAAGCAGACTATATGACGAAAAACCTTTTTGGAACTGACATGAAATGTCTCCTTTCAATAAAACTGATAGCGTGTCCGTTAATGTTCCCTGACTTTCTTTCGCGAAAATGGCTACGGACTTCAAAACGGCGTCATGGTGTCTCCAGTATGAAAAAAGATTTTCGTATCTCAGAAACATGACGATATCTGATTCAAGAATTCATTAAGAAGCACTACAGATGACATCAAATGTTCGGGTGAGCATATCCTGCAAACGTATAGAATCAATTGACAGTGAAGGTCAAGGTCACATAAACGTAGGTTATACATTTACGACAAGGAAGTTAAGATTGCCACATGTTCAAAGTGAAGGGCCAAAAGGTTAAATTGGCACGTGCATGTTTATGGCAGAAGTCGGAAGTTATTGGAAATGCCCAAGGCACACTGCAGGTAGGAATCGGGTGAAGACAAAAGCACGAGATAGTCCCTTGCTCCCCCGTGTGAAAGACAATATTAAAAGGAAATGCCTATTGAAAGTGTCACGAGAGAACATTTATAAAGTCAACATATGCCACAACAAAGTCATTCCGCATTTTCAATAAGTTTTGTAATCCTTTGAAGTTCTACCAAATTACATCGCAAGTTATTTATTTTACTTGATAAGTTGTACCTTGTCTGCACATTTGGCGCCGAACTACCGTATGGGTTGTCAACAGTTGGCAAGCAAGACCCTTGCGAGAAATGTTTTAAAGCATTTAGTGGGTATTAATCACTTCCGTTTTTTTTGTTACAAGATGGGTGATTAAATGGATAGATGGAGTAGTGATATCATGTGAAGGTTATTTAGGAAGAGGATGACGTTAAGGTGTCACATACGTGTTGTATTGGTTGGGTACCATAATCATTATAATATATACGAGTGAGTGAGTGAGTTTGGTTTTACGCCGCTTTTAGCAATACTCCAGCAATATCACGGCGGGGGACACCAGAAATGGGCTTCACACATTGTACCCATGTCGGGATTCGAACCCGGGTCTTCGGCGTGACGAGCGAACGCTTTAACCACTAGGCTACCCGACCGCCCCATAATATATACGAATTGCACGTAAAATTTAACATGTAAAAATGAACTTAGACATCACAAATGTGAGTGAGTATGATTTTACGTAACTTTTCAAGCAATTCCAGCAATATCATGACGAGGGACACCAGAATTGGGCTTCACACATTGTATCCATCTGGGGAGTCAAACCCAAGTCTTCGGCTTGACGAGCAGACCTTTTAGCCACCTGGCTACCCCACTGCCATCATAAATGTACATCTCCTGGTTGGAAAGCGTTTATTATAAGACATGCTGCTGTCATATTGTCATCTTTTCATTTTAATATGTTGCCTCTAAGCTTAGTAGCAGATAATATCAAAACATTTTGTTCACGCTGCCTGATGGCACTTCCACAATCACCCTAGACGCGTAGTTCACACTTTTACCATCACTATATTTAGATGTGGATATATGTGTATCCTTAACACTATCAGTTTACTTAACAGAGAATAATAAATAATCAAACTAAACGAAATAGTATTACTTCAGCAGTGGGATAAGATTGTCTTTCCCGACTGCCTTCAGCCTACTTGGGAAGCACATCATGGCCCAAAACGAATATGCAGTTTCTATTACATTCATGTAATGAAGTATTCACATCTCGCCCGATGAGAGCGTTCTCAGGGACTCAGGTCTGTTGGTGGAGCAGGTCATCTATATGTATCAGCGCCTCCGGGAACACTGAGACTGAATATACTCGATTACGATTAATGATATCGGAACTCCCAGTAACCTGTACCCTTGTCTCCACGTGTCTCCCAATAATAACACACAAACTCGTGTATATAGGGATGCAGGTTAATGAACCTAGGAATACTCAAGTCTACTGAATATAGGATAAACCCGTGAAGATCCGGGGTGGAATAGGTCTTCAGGAACCCATGCTTGGCGTGAAAGACGACTTTGCTTGTCGTAATAGGTGACTAACGGGAACGGGTCGTCAGGCTCGCTGACTTGGTTGAAGCAGGTCATCGCATCCCAATTGCATAGATCGATGCTCATGATGTCAATAACTGGAATGTCTGATCCAGACTCGATTATTTACAGACCACCATCATATAGGTGGAATAGCGTTGGGTGCGGCGTTGAACACGAAACAAACAAACATTACGTCACTAGCCCCATTATATCAGTGATATTGACGAGTTATTCTCCGTATAATCAGTGTTTGCAGTAAGTGAGTGTATGCGTGGGTGTATTAGTGGGTGAGTGAGCAAACCTAATAGTATGACGGAGGGTTCGAATCCCAGGTTCGCCCAGATTATGTTCCTAGGTTTGTCATAACCATACTCTTGCTCCTTTGTTTTATCAAAGTTGTAAACATTTGAAACCTTAGAAAAAAACATTAAGTATCTGCCTTGAACCAAACTCTATACTCCACTCACTCCAACGTTGATATAGTTGAGGATAGAATGATAGGGTAGTTGTAGGGTCTCTGATGTTGTTTCCCCGGTCGTGAACACTTCGCAACATTACTACTCAATACTGATTCATTAACACCACCTTGTGAAAAAGTCGGAATCGTACAATGGACTCGTGTTTTTACAAGATATCTATTGTTATCATGGAAATATGTAATGTCGCTGTTATTTGTATTCTTTGGAATATTTTGATGTTGTACATGTCTGCGGGGTTAAGCAAGAGAACAATATCATTGGGCTTTTAATTTGCCTAACCTACTAAATAATATAAACGCTGAAAAGAACTGATTCACTTTAAGACGATCTGTCAAAAGAAGCACAAAGACGATTTCACAGATAAAAACTCATGACAGTCATGTTCTAGTCGTCCATGATTCAAGACATCAATGCCAGAGAATAATCAGTCTCGGTTCACTGCCGAAACATACGCCATTCTACGCAAAAGGCAATAGTTATATCAGTACCTCACATACAAAAATAATCCCACGTATTATAGCATGTTGATATTCTGATATCTACATTTACAGTAACATCGCCTGCTTCACCGCCCTCACATAGTCTATCCATTACATGCCATGTACATCCCATATATTGATGCTGTGATTGATTCCTTCAGAGGCCAGTCACCCTACGACTAAGTTTCCGCGTCTTATGATCAGCGATATTACCATTAAGAAGAATGTGACAGTCTTCAAAATATTGATGGGGCAAAATTGTAGGTGGTAAGAGGGTCAAAGTAGTACAACAGGGTTCAAGTAAGAATCAACAAGCTATGCATCATGAAAGATATGTACATAAGGACAATACGTTTATACAATGTACTCATAAACCTTTATCTCGTTACCGCTCGTCTCATTGAAGCCACATACCTTATGATCTCTTAATGCTCTGAACAGGTCTCAAGGGTATAGCTACGTGCATATTTGTGACTTTCTGTGTCTCGTGCGTGCCACTCTAAACGTTTCTAATCTCCTTTTTTATGCTACAATATACTTATTCATTATAATTCTGTGTCTACGTGATCGAACGAGTTTTAGGAGATTCGAAGATGTCCCGATCCTCTTCTTTTGAATGCGAAGAGCATCATCCTCAGCCCAAACAGAACCATATGAATATATGTGGGAGTGATAAAGACATAAGTTATCCCCTTGTAGAAGTTATAGGCGGATGAAGAGTGGCTTGTATGAGTATGTTGGGTTCAAGCACATCGATCATCATTGTACATACGATATGATTCAGTCAATAATAGTGGTGATATACGCGAAGCTTGGGCATCTAACAAAGCATGAAACTATACGACCAGATGTATCGTTGTTCCCAAGTAAAACATGGCTGTAGTTTATTATGAAGTAAAACAAGAATGAATAACATATTGAGTTATTCCCATTGAAAAGGAGGCCGTGTTAAGATTACATGCAGGACCCTTGTATCATAGTGGGAACTTGTTCAAAACAAAGGCTGAAGGAGAACATCTGTCCTCTCATTCACCCATATATGATACTGAAGTATCGCATCTGTCATGCATCTGCCAACCCTGACGACCTATTTAAATTAAGTGTGACATAGATATTGATTATAGCAATGCAGTGAAGAACATGTGTGTGTGTCACATTATCAAAAGTCTAAAGACCAACCTGTCTCTCTCAATGACATTATGAACCTTTGTGTCTTTTCGTTTTTTATAACACTTCAATTAAAATTAATGCCACGCAAGATAGACTTCTTAAGATTGTTGTAAGGGACGATTAAACCTAGAATTAGGTGGTCACAAATGTGCGAAAAATCAAACCTGTAAAGATGAAAGCAAATGTCATCTGAAGTTTATTGAGAAGACAGAACCATGTGAAATGCTGGACTTTCTCATTTCTCATAGGGAGTTAATTTATATCAAATCAGTAAACGTAACGTAACTATTTGGGGAAATTAAATGGCCCAAAGTATCACATTTTTGGTACCTCTACATCATCTCAAAGCCAGCTGAATACAAAACTAATTTTCCATGGATTCCAAAGATACTAAATGATGTTGGACTGACCTAGCTTGGATTATTGTCCACTGCGTCGTAAAATAATGTTGTTAAGAATTCCAATGTCATTTCCTCGAATCATCTCATATCAACTTCGTGATTATGCATTTTGTACATTTCATTTGTTACGGTTTGTTTGTTTGTTTGTTTGTTTGTTTAACGCCGCACTTGGCGATATGCCAGCTATATGACGGCGGTCTGTAAAGTAATCGAGTCTGGACCAGACAATCAAGTGATTGACATCATGAACATCGATCCATGCAGTTGGGATACGATAACATGTATCAACCAAGTCAGCGAGCCTGACCACCCGATCCCGTTAGTCGCCTTTTACGACAAGCATAGTCACCTTTTACGGCAAGCATCGGTGGCTGAAGACCTATTCTATCCCGGAATCTTCACGGGTCAAATATTACGCCTTTTACGACAAGCACAGTCGCCCTTTACTTCAAGTATGGATTGCTGAAGACCTACTCTACCCCGGAATTTTTACGGGTCTCATTTGTTACGGTAAAAGGGTCACATACATGTATGCAAAATATAAAATTGTATAATTCATACCAAAAACCGTTATTTGTACGGGATGAAGGGAAACTTCGTTAACGTGTTTGTGCTGTATTAGGCTTTCGAGACAGGGAATGGATTTTCGTGTCAAGAGTTTAGGTAATTGTCATACAGCGTCAGTGTGTGAGCGAGTTGGAGTTTAAAGCTCGTTGGGACACTTTTCAGATACCGCCGAGTTACTTTAATGTTGGAGGAAATCCCAAAGGTGTGGTGCTGACAAACCATCACAATCGGATTTATTCAAACTCAGGAACATCACACCTTTACAGACAAGAGTGGCATCTCTGCACACCAAACATGAAATACATGTATGTACCTCCATAATATCACTAAAACCACAATCAACTTATTATAACAACCGAAGGAAATGTACCTGTCAAATATTTTTTTATTACAGCCCCACAGTGTCGGAATATATAAATACAAACTTTATCTATCAATATAAAAAATAAAACCTCATGGACTATATGCTTATTTTTGGACATATCCTCAAACCTTGGTAAATACGGTATAATGTCACTATGTTTTTTTTGGCTGGGGTTCCGCAGACAGAAACGCAACCTAGTATGGAGCAATATCCTCCAAAGTTCGTCTCAGTGAGTTGTCACCGTACTTCTATATAGCAGTACATATTATAGACGCCTACATCCTCTTGTTTCCTTAAGAAAGTCGATTTCATGGAGACGACCATTTCTGGTGTCCTCCGCCGTGATATTGCTGGAATATTGCTAAAAGCGGCGTAAAACCATACTCACTCACTCACTCATGGAGACGTAAATACTGTGCAGTAGATACCTCGTAAAACGCGAAATGTCGTTATTACAATGTTTTTAGTATGACAAACAATCTCACTGATATATACCAGAAAGTTGTAGCATCTGGATACACACGGATCCGCTGTAATGATTCTTACATTGCACAGTTACAAACATCCGGATAGAAAGACGCTGGGAAATTTACACGGGGCAAAAGTCCATTTCCGAGCCCGATTTCACAGTTCGGGTCATAACCGGGGGGTTCCTAGCATCGGAAACGGCGGCATCGATTCAGTCAAATCAACATTTTATTCTGTCCCACGGTCTGTGATCATGATGCCTATTCATTACAGATTGGCGATGGATTGAAACATGTTATTGGAAACAACCACCATACAAAAGGGGTAGTTCTAAATGCTTACATGATTGTTTTGAAGTCATTGGTTACGTCTGACTAAACACGGATTCCACGGCGAAGACATTTGAAACAAGAGGATCATTTCGGAGTGAAAAACCTTCTCTGACCTTTGGTGGTTTCTTTTTCGTTAGGATGAAAGTATGTCCATTGTGTAAAAATAGCTGATGTTGACTGCCATAAACATGTATGTCAGGGTTTGGCGTTAATATATCGAGCCATCTATTCATCTAGGTTCTTGTCAAAGCTCATCGCCTTTCACCCTTCTTAGAGATGTCTGATCTGTGCCTAGAGCAGTCATTGAAACCATACTAGACGTACAAATGTCCACTAACGTTCACGCCTTCGGATACTGCCTTATGAAAAACACCTAGTAGTCATGTTGAAAGGTCAAAACAAGTTTCCATAGAAACTGACCAGCTCTTGTCTCATTAAAAGACTAATACAGGGGTATCCTAATTATCGCGGCCAGTGGATGCCCCGGGCTGCCAGGGGCACCAATCCCAAGGTCCACCTCAGACAAATGATAATGTCGTTGGTTCATTAAATGTTACATCCTTAATGTCCAAGTATTAGTTATTTCTTCCCGAGCATGCGGAATGGTCATTGAGGGCATAAATTGAGACATTAGTTGTTACTCTGACGGGCATTGACAGAAACAATTAGATGTGTTCAAACCCCCTTGTTATGAATTACTGGTTATTGGTAAGAGTTGAAAGAAAAGACCACAGAACATTATCCATAAACTCAAGTTGCATATACCATATCATTTTGTGTAAAAAATCAACTGTGAATATATTAACTTGGTCTCGTCGCTATATGGCTGAAATAATGCCGATGCGATGTTAAATTTTAACTCACTCACTCACTCAATGCCTGTTTTAATTTTTTCTGAAGTTTGCAACTTCGGTACTTTAAACTTGGAAGATGTTAATCATGAATGAAAAATCTCAAATATATTACTTCTATTGTATATCTTGTCATTTGATTAATGATTACGTCAAATCGTTATGGCTGCGATGGGATGGGTTCAGATATCACAACCAAGAAAACAGGGACGGGAACCTTCTGCTTTAAACATCTATCTGTTGTCCATCGATTAATGGCACTGGTGATTCCTTACCGCGACACAACGCCGCTCCCGTGTCTGAAGACGTCACACTGAATGTATGATGTGACCCACGTGATGACTCAGATAATCTATTTGCAGATAATCTCACATGTAATTATATTTGATATATTTTCACAAGTAGTGTTATGTGCTCGATAGTCATTACAATCGCGAACACCAGGTATCATTACTATTTGATAGTGATTCATAAACACATAATCATGATATACACGTGTAGTCGGAATCATACAAACGATTTCTTTGGATATGGAATGGTTTTGTCGCTTTATTGAAAAGAACATAATAATGTTCTTTCCTGACAGTACAGACAATGATTAGTTTACGGTAAACGACAACTAAAATGCAATTTTGCACATATACTTGTAAAATTAGGTAAGGACAAGAAGATTCCTTCCAATTTCTATTATTAACCTGTCATGGCATATTCGGGTGGCCCTTAATGTTTTTATTAGTATACACCAAGCTATTCCTAATCGAGACTTTAATTTCAATGTTTGTTTCCTGACTTATCATGTTCGGGATATATCATCATGTTGGTGTATCCATCCGTCAAAACTTTGAACATTAATTAACCTAAGGAAGAACATTTATTGATGTTAACTAAGAGGAACACAACGTTTCGGGGTATATACTTACTCCTTAATCATTCACCTGATGAATTACTTTCAGAATAAAGAAGTTGACATTCATATATTCTCTCCCTCGTGTGTTTCACTTCTAAATGCCTTAAAGACTTGACTAATGAAGCTAATTTAAGGGACCTAAGAGTTTCTTTCAAGGAGGACATTCTTTGGTACGACTTCGTTGGTTGTGATGCTACGGCGTTCGACAGAGAGAAAACTTACGTTGCAACGTTGGTCGTCTCTCCTTAAAACATCTGTATTAGTCAGATTGCACGTACAATTGAGACGTCAGGTGGTTTTCATGGAACAATTTTAATCTTGAGTCTATCTAAAGAACATACACATATACAAAAAATCCCTTATCAAAATGTGGATCAGTTGAAGAGGCACGCCGTATTTTTCAAATTTTAACTATTATTCGTTTCATTTTTACATGGTCAAAACAATTCATTAAGTGGATAACAGTCATAAAGGGATTAATATCTTATTATTATGCGGTTTGTGGCTAGTTAACACCATATCCCTACCGCCATGAAGCAAACATCCAGATAAATGTACGTGCAAATGGTTATGTCCCCATGTCTGTCAATAGTATCTAATGACTACAAGGCGACTGACACATGGTTCATAAAAACAAAATGCCCCTGATTGACGTCATTGTGTTAGTAATGATATTTGTCAACCGTCTATCCTCATTGAACTGCCCATGCGTTCGAAACCTTGGATTCAACTGCGGCTAATAAACCATCACGCGAGTGTTATTAGTTTGCAGTGATATACTGTTCTGAACCGAGTACTTTTCCCCTGGGCCATGATTTATCCCCAATATTTCTTCTCCATCAAATGACGATAATGACCAAAAATAGCCCGAGAGAAATTGGATAGATTCATAATAAATGGACGAAGGTTTTGCTTGTTTTGGCCGTGAGATGTTCCTGCTACATATCACTGCTCAACTCTTTCCGGATATGCACTTTCCGTTGATTTGAATTTATTGATGTTGTGGCCGTTATACTATGGTCATAATAACATATATATCTTATGTTTATGGTGATGACCATACATACCATGTCCTCTTGAACAACGATATGCTGCAATTTTTCAAGTTTCATGCTATCAAATACCTGGAATTTGCTTCTTCCAATCTGTCTTTTCTGCGCTACCTTATGAAAACGTTGAATGAATCATAATTTATCATCCAAATCTGTCTTCCACTAAAAAGAGCGTTTGTCTGAGATCAAGGGATGTCTCCTTGTAGTAGCAATTACATTAAAATGCTTTTGAGACGGGGTGACCATTGTGGCGTCATCGGTTACCATGACGTCAAAATCAAACTGCAACACTAATCATTTTGCCACTGAAGCTGGTGAGCTGTAATTTGTACACTCAAGACACTGGTTATTGCTGTTTACAAACTGAAAAAGTTGGAAGAATGTTGGATGATCAATGGAATCTCACCCTCGTGTCTTTTGATATCAAATATATCGCCACACGTCAGTACAACATTTATTTTATTGATGTGTTTGGCATGAAGATACACTCGGATATCTTGTAACATCAAAGAATGTAGAATCGATTCAGAATAGTTTAAATGCATAAAACTTAAAACAAATGCACATATCTGTAACAGTTATCTGTGCTATTCAGTTTCATCATTACAATCCACAGTAAGTACCGTGATAATAATTACGATGATTTGTACTCGAATGCATTCACTTAAATGACGTTACTGTCTAAATCTACCTTATGAATAGAACTCTCTCCCTTGCCTGAAATTTAGTTTTTTTTAAATATTAATGGTATTCAAACTGTGAAAAAAACTACGCAAACCTTCCATCGGGCAAAATGTAATAGTTTCACAATGAGCGAAATAACACCCAAGGCTTTGTTTACAGTCATTAAAGCAGCCATCTTAGACACTTCTCGGTCTTTGATGACGAGCTGATAACGAGATTACAGCTAGCGCGTCACTGCGCGAGATGAAAGCGAGAGTACAGGAAATTAGGAGGCTATTTACGCTAAGATGATTGGTGATGAAGCCCATATCATATCATCTGCAGAGGCTGCGCAGCAAGTGGACAATCTAACGTCTATCTATTTGTCTAGCGGGAAAGTCAACTAAATGAGGTCATGTGTCTTGTCAGTTAACATATTAGCCAAGAGGGGGGGTATTTCCATCATAGGGTCTATGTTTAGAGCTCTTAATCCTATCATAACATATATGTCCTCAGAGAGTCTGTAAGCAATTTTTAATTATACTAGGTCGATGAATCTCTTGGCCGTTTGTTTAATAGTCTCTGATTACCACCACTAACAGCCAATTTTTGGTTTGGGGATCGAGTCACTTGAGGCACGAAAGTCGTTTATCTGTATATGAGGACTTAAGAAGGGCCTACGTTTGGCTCAGATATTCATTGTCGGGCAGAAACAGTTTATCGGGAGACTATTCTTTATAATATGCAACCCAAGGGTAATGGCAGTGTATGTCTTCTGTTAGATAATTATGCATCTGATAACCCATACAATAAATAGTATTATGGTTCTTGGTGAGTGAGTGAGTGAGGTCATCGTTGTCGTCATAGCGCTTTCCACGAAGGTGTTCTTTCAGTTTAGGAAACAGGTTGAAATCACTTGGTGCCAGGCCTGGCGAGTTTGGAGGATGAGGAAGCTCTTCACACCCACATTGTCGCACAGCGGCCTTTGCAATTCGAGAAGTGTGAGAAGTGGCATTGTCATGAAGTAGTACAACTCCAACAGTCAGCATTCCTCGCCGCTTTTCTTTGAATCTCTCGGGCGATGAAGCAAATCAGCATAGTAGGCACCGGTCATTGTCTTTTGACTTTCTAAATAATCAAAAAGAATCACACTCCTTGCATCCCAGAAATACAGTGGCCATAACTTTCTTCACTGAACTTGAAGACATGAATTTTTTTTGGTGCCGGAGAAGTGGAATGGTGCCATTCCATGGATTGACGTTTTGACTGGGGATCAAAGTGGTAGACCCATGTTTCAGCACCCCTTACTAGTCTTTTTTTTAATTTGACGAAATCCTCCTCAATTAGCTCTACATTTTCTCTGACAATGTCAGTTCTCTTTTCCTTAAGATTAGAATTTAGAAACTTCGGCACCCAACGAGCAGATATCTTTTTCATCTGTAAATGTTCATGAATAATAGTTTCAATTGATCCACAGCTTAGACCTAGGCATGTGTCTTCCTCAAGTGCAGCAATGGTAATACGTCTATCTGACAGTACAAGTTTTTCTATCTCCTTGATTGAATCTTCATTGATAGAAGTTGAGGGACGTCCAGACCTAGGATCATCATCAAGGCTTGTTCTTCCAGCCCAGCCATCGTATCCCTAAAGAATTAGTTCAACATTGTAGTTTTCTCACTTTATTGCAATATCTGAAGTTATATTCAAGGAATGAATATATTGCCATTTCTGAGGTATACCTAAAATTATATTGCAGAAATGTCCGTTTTCTCCACGCCAGTCAATGTCAAGATCAAAGTGATAAGTCTATTTTAACTGGTGCAAATTTATATAACAACGTGTACGTGTAGTATTGTTTTCAGTTTCAATCCGTACCATTTAAGTATGATATATATGCAATGATAAATGTTCTCATTCTGAATGAAAATTTGTCCATGGATGATATTGAAATAATATTTTAACATGAAAATAATTCGGACAAATTACCAGTTACCCATGACCTGAAGTAATATTAAAAGAAGATATGTTGATCCATGTCCCATATTACTATTGCGATATCAAATTTTCCATTGACCTGGTCATCCATTTAGAAGAAATAGTCAACATACCACAAGCCTTAGTTATCTCTCAAGTCGAATTCCATAGATAACCATGTTCCTATGGCCAAATTACCCCTAAACTATTATTTCAGAAATCTATATTTGCCAAAACCCCAGGCTCAGTCATTTCAAAAATAGTATAACAGGTAGTTTTCTTTCTCCCAACAATTGTTCCAATACCACAACTACGATTTCTGTTGTAGTTTAATTAAAAGCGACAAAAACATTTCCATATTCATTTCATATCCGTTGTACGATTTCAACTATATCAGAAGCACCTGTTTATAATAAATCTGTGGTGATTATAACAGATGCTAAAGAAAAGTTGAGCGTTCAAGAGGTGTCCATCGTTCACGAGACTATTATTTAAATTAGTTTCTGAAATGAAATCTTTCTAACAATTTTACTTTTTACGATTGCTTTTTAATTGTCTTTTCATATATAATAGCAATGAGCCCAGATTCTTTTCATTTTCAGAAATAGAAGAAAGAATTGCCAAAGGATTAAACACCTGCTTGAGAGTTTTCGGATATTTTTTTGATTCAGGATTGATATGAGAGACTAGTTTTTACCCTTGGCCCGCTGTCCCTAATGAAAATACACAAGACGAAAGCACATGCGTTAACTTGTCATGATATACACGCATGTTAATATGGTATTATGTATGATTACACTACTGATATTCGGTGGTTTTCAGTTGAATTAGAAGAGACGAAGTCCTGTCGAAATTGGTTTGAACGCTGAGTTGCTTGTAGCATGACTTAGCTAATCAAATGGTGATTTATGAGATTGTTTAGCTAGTTAATTGACCTCAGAAAAGATTGAGGGAGCCAAGCAGCCGAAACAAATCCATATCCAAGAGGCAGTTGGTGCACGTTGTTTTCTGAACTATTTGTTAACTATCTTAGAGGTATAATTACATAATGGGTGTATTAGATACACATCAATCACAGAAAATGTCTGAAATAATAATTATAAGGATAACTACAGCACCGAAAAAAACGCAAAGCATGAAACTATTTCTGAAGGAACCGCAAGAGATAATCGTTGGAAAATGACTTAGGGAAAGTATCGATGTCGTAAATGGAAATTTGTGGAATATTGCATTTTGGCAAGCTAGGTCTTGCCGAAAGGTCAAATAAACGAAATCGTTGACAAAATGTATTTGTATTACTATTGTTATGATTAGTTTTTTGTACTAGCCCTAAGTCTGATGCTATCCATTACGTCACCAGCCCGTGAAGAGCCGGAGTAGAATAGGTCTTCACGACCCATCCTTGCCCTAAGATGCGACTACCCTTGACGTTAAAGGCGACTAACGGGATCGGGTGGTCAGGCTCACCGACTTGGTTAATGCTTGTCATCGTATCCCAATTGCGTAAATCGATTCTTATGATGTCAATCACTGGGTTGCCTGGCCCTGACTCCATTATTTACAGACCGCTGTCATATAGCTGGAATATTGCTGATTTTGGCGTTAAACAACAAAGACAAAGAGTGACAAAAACCACTCCACAAGACTATGACAAGAGGAATGACTTCAACGGTCCAATAGTCAACTTACCCTTTATGTCGAGCAATATTCCAGCAGTTACATCTTTTGGTGTCTACATTTCACAACGTATAAGCTACAATCGAGAATTCCCTTTCCACGAGGACTTCAAAGAGCTTCGCACGACTCGTGCTTGAACGTTGTTTGATATGGGTTACAACATTCAAAGCCCCAGAAAGCTTTCAAAATGCATTATGGTAGACACGAGAAGGATATTTCTAAATTTAACGCATTGGTGACAAAATAGATGTCTCAAGTGACACATGCTCATGATATAGTCGGAATCGTACGATGGACTCGCTTTTAGTGGCGATTACACACGCTACTGAGTTTAAGGATTTATATTGTCTTCATGAGATCACTATACGAACGTTTTCGGACGGGAATGGTCATTTATGACCGATCATACATCTGTCCCGGTTAATAGTTGTTGTGGTTGCCATTTTGACTCAATTGCAATACTGTCGGCACACGTTATTCACGCAATTAAAATATTTGAACATTGTTATCATTATCTGCGTTTCCGTTAGTCAAAATCCTCATCTTCCAGATGAAATTTTTTTCAGTTGGTTGGTTGGTTTGTTGTTTAACGCCGCACTCAGCAATATATCCAGCTATATGACGGCGGTCTGTAAAAAATGGAGTCTGGACCAGACAATCCAGTGATTGATATCATGAGCATCGATCCACGCAATTGGGATCGATGACATGTATCAACCAAGTCAGCGAGACTGACCACCCGATCCCGTTAGTCGCCTTTTACGACAAGCATTTTTTTCAGACTGGACGAGAGTGATACCATGATGTTATACATACTAGTATATAGTTGCAAACAGCTAGGATGCTTATTAAAGCGACCCGTGAAGATGCGTAGAATAAGGTAAAATAGGCCTTCAGCATGCCATGCTTGCTTTAAAAGGCGATTTTGCTGGTCGTAAGGGGGAACTAACGGACCGGGTGGTCAGGCTCGCTGACTTGGTTGATGCATGTCATCGTATCCCAATTGCGTGAATTAATGCTCATGATGTCAATCACTGGATTGTCTGGTCCAGACTCGATTATTTACAGACCGCAGTCGTTTACCTTGAATATTGCTGTAAGGCGTTACATGACAAACAAACAAAGCTTATTTAATTACCATGTGTATATATTGCTGTACACGTGTGCGGCTTTACACAACACATTAAACCAACAAAATCATTGGACATAGTATGGACAGTGTATTCAATAGATAAGCGCATATACTTTTAGACAATCTGTCTGAACAAGAATAGAGACAATTTCACAGATGGAAACTCATGAAAGTCCTGTTCTGTCCGTCCATGATTCAAGACGTCAGCGCCAGAGTCTCGATCATCTGCTCATTCAGATTCTACCCGGTAATAAGTGCCCAGGGCGCTCTCAAAATTAGAAATAGGGGCCTCTTATTAGAATATTATTTTGATGGACAAAACAGAGTTGAAAGATAAATTTCGTGGTTTATGCTGACAGCCTGAAATGTTTATATACGACATATATATCTTTGCAGAATTTAATTGCCTATAATTAAAGGTGCATATAACACACGGGTGCGTATTATACGCGAATAAATAAGTCTTGTGTACATTGATCAATCCGAAGGGGTGCTAATTGGGATTGTTCACTAGCCAATACATCAGCAAATATCGCCGTGGGCGCTTATTAGAGCGGGTGCTTATTACGTCGAATACGGTAGTACGTCGATTAAATGTATTTATTACCTACCAGAGCAAACACATCGGGGTTAATAAAACTCATATGTGCCCTAGGGTCATATCACGTCACGAGACAACAGTGTATTATCATTTCAGTCTCGATTCTCAGCCGAAACATATCCCATTGGGCCTAAAAGGCAAAATAGTGATGAACTTTATATGAATGAATCACTGAAAATTCAGTACCACTGAATTCAGTGATAACACGGGGGGTTCGAGATAGAAGGGCACATGTCAGTCCCACAAAGCATTCAGTCAAAAACATTATTAACTTAAATTCTCTATGTGCATCATCGTGTGTTTTTTACGCAAGGGATTTCAACTGCTGATACATCAAACATACTGAACAAGAATTCCAAAATATTGCATAGTGTGCCAAGCCACTGTTGGGTCGGATTGTCGCTCGAATACTTTCAACACCATTTGACTTTCTAACCGCCTGTAAATTTGGTTCTATGTACTGTCAATTTGTAAGGTGAGGTGAGGTGAAATGGGGTTTAACGTCGCGTCCAAGTTATTGCACTTATATAGCGACGTGCATGCACGTGTGTGTGTGTGTGTGGCTGCTTGTACTAGTCCGGACTGATGCCGATTTATAGTGCTAACCCACTGAGATACCATGCCGCAGTTTAACATGAATACCCCACTCAGACACAGTATACTGACTCCGAGCCACCCAGTCCTTGTTTTAGCCCTTAATGCCGAGCGCCAGACAGGGTAACAACAAGTACCATCTTTTAACGTCTTTTGGTATGACGCGGCCGGGGATCGAACCCCGGACCTTCCGCTCTCCGGGCGGACGCTCTACCACTAGACCACGGAGGCGGTCGTCAATGTGTAAGCGCGTATAGGCATGTTAAGACCATCCAAACGAATATATGCATGTATATATTCGAGACGACAAGGCAGTATCTTAAAAGTATGCATTTTAAGAAATGCTACTTTAGCTTTCTCTTTCATACTAATGCCGGTTTTATGGTGCTAAAATACATGATATGAGATACCATGCCGCAGTTTTACATGAATACCCCATCATACACAGTATACTGACTCCGAGCCGGGCAGTCCCTGTGTTATCCCCTTAATGCCGAGCGCCAGGCAGGGTAATAACAAGTACCATAGTTTAACGTCTTTTGGTATGACGTAGCCTGGGATCACCCCCGAACTTCCGCTCTCCAGGCAGACGCTCTATCCACTAGACCAGAGAGGCGTTCACGCTGACACGGTGACAGTGATAATTTTATATTTTATTATGATATATTTTATATACTGTATTCCATTCTATTCTATCTTATCTTTATTACTGACACAAATGTATACACTATCACATATCCGATAACTACAAACTCTAGTCCTTTCGACGGCCTTCTTTATGCCTGATATCGAATTTCCCAAATAATTTATTAAATCAATGTATAAATCCTCCAATCTTTGATGTGCTAATATATTTTTCGTTTTGCAGGTTTATATAATTACAGATTAGCTTTATCGTCAAATGTAGCCAGAAAATTAGTTTAATTTTTAGTGAATTTGCCCTTTAAAGACCATTAAGGATCGTTACATTTTCTACTTGAAAACCATGCGATGCTTAGAACGGCAAGATTCTTTCAAAATAGAAAATTCAATAAATGAACGAATGTTATCGATTTTGTAATTGGAATGGATCACGGACTTCATTTATCAGATGCAAATCAATCTGTGGACAGAAAGCACCTATTTTCTCACATAATTCGATAAAATATGATAAGCTAGAGGCAAGAGAACGATAATGTCGTCATGAACAGTCAGTGGAAGCATTTATCTAGGCAAAAACATGAACCACTGCCTCCACTACGGGTTACAGCAGCAGAATGAACTTCTCCAAAGACCATCAGCTGCAGCTTTAGTATCACCCAGGGCATGGCATGTTTTTATGTTGACAATTGACTCGAGAGACTTATGTACTACGTATTCCAGGGAAGTTAATTTCGACTTGGGTTGTATCTGGTCACTGATCAGGGATACCGAGGGAAATAATAGAAGGAAGTTTACAACACAGCCATGACTCCCTTCTGAGTGACATATCAACGATACCGTTTCAACCGAAACATCGACATTTTACATGCGTGTTCACATTGACTTCATATTCGCGGTTACCCGTGAAGATCCGGGGTTGAATAGGTCTTCAGCAACCCATGCGTGCCTTAAAAGGCGACTATGCTTGTCGTAAGAGGCGACTCACGGGGTCGGGTGGTCAGGCTCTCTGACTTGGTTGATGCATGTCATCGTATCCCAATTGCGTGGCTCGATGTTCATGATGTCAATCACTTGTCCAGAGTAGATTATTTACATACCGTAATATAGCTGGGATATTGCTGAGTGCGGCGTTAAACAACATGAAACTGAAACTCCTATTCGTTGTATCTTTCTATTGCTGATTAAAACATATGTTCAAATCTCATCTAACGGCGTTTAACTTGATTTCCAATTCGTTATTTGGCTTCACTGGCTACCCCGCTTTCTACGAAGATAATCTCGGGACATTTTTGTGTAGCTGGTATTTGGTGAGGCATTACATATAGATTCTGACACTTTAAGTCCCTTGGTGTTTTTATTGCCATGGCAACACCGACATATAAATGACTTAATGCCTTCTTATTCTGTAAAATTGCGGTCCGATGAAGTTGAAAAATTGAACAGAGGATATGACATTTTCTCATTCCGGTGTATGTTTTTCAGATTGTCAATTCGGGATCCAGTTTGGTTTCCATCAAATCAATGTTGCGATGTCTGCATCTAACTTTTTATATTTTGGTTACATGGTCAAATATAGAACAAGCACCTACTCAAAGCAACGGGGAGGAAAATTAACCAAGATGACATTCATGAGTCACATGTATCGTGTGTTTCCCTCAGACTTTTCCCTGTTAATGTCATCCCTCTCCTAGTCGCCTTCCATGAGGCATCTCTGAAAATTTCTGTTAAATAGATAAACTAGTACAGACATGTCAGCCCAAAGAGGTGCGCCGTCAAACTAACCCGCTAGATGGCGGTGTATTGGCGGCGATACACGTGGCGTGGCGGCTTTGTGGACGGCAGACAGTCGTAACTTGATCTCACTTTAAGGTGTGCTATGCAGCTACATATGTTATTGAAAAATGATCGATCATTTGTTCAAGTGCACTAACGAGAAATTAGAAAAAAACCGAACTTCCGGTGTTTCGATTGTACCACAGCCACATCAATATGAAATACATTTTGTTTGTTTGTTTGTTGTTTAACGCCGCGCTCATCAACTTTCCAGATTTATGACGGCGGTCCGTAAATAATGGAGTCTGGACCAGACAATCCAGTAATTAGCATCATCAGCATCGATCCACGCAATTGGGATCGATGACATGCATCAACCAAGTCAGCGAGCCTGACCACCCGATCCCGTTAGTCGCCTCTTATGACAAGCATAGTCGCCTTTTATGGCAAGCATGGGTTGCTGAAGACCTATTCTACCCCGTGATTATTTACAGACCCCCGTCATATAGCTCGAATATTGCCGAGTTCGGCGTTAAACAACAAACACATCTAATGATTATGGAAATCGGCTGTAGCTTTTATTAACTGTCCCAAAAGGAAGTTATATGAACTATTCTCCATTAAAAAACAGTAACATCATGTGTCGAAAATAATCTCTGGTCCATTGATCAATTCTTGGAATTCAGTTTAGGCTAATTGTGCTGATTAACTTAAATCATTTATTTAGCCTTGAATTTAAACGCAAATATCATGGAATTTCTTTTTAAATATTGTAATTAAGTAGTTTATTGACAGGGTATTATTGCCTTAATATGTTTTTGAATTCTTCAATTCCGTTTTGAAGGTTATCACTGCGGACAAATTATTGTTTTAATTACAAAAGCTCAAAATTACTTACTAATACTCATAGCATACTCATAGGGGGCGGTCGGGTCGCCTAGTGGTTAAAGCGTTAGGTCGTCACGCCGAAGACCCGGGTTCGATTCCCGACATGGGTACAATGTGTGAAGCCCATTTCTGGTGTCCCCCGCCGTGATATTGCTGGAATATTGCTAAAAGCGGCGTAAAACCATACTCACTCACTACTTAATCATAGACCGAATGTTACATCAACTGAAGAATTCGGTAATGAAAATTTGATGAAAGTTAAGACTTTTTACTCATTCGTGTTATGGTTGATGAGTAACAAAACGTTTATCAAATGAAAATCAGTATTATCATGTGTAGTGTGTTTTGATAAATATCAGATTTGCATCTTCCTCAATGATGAGTGAATCAGTGTCCACCAAGGAAAGTGGCTGGATGATCTTTGCCCTGCAGATCAAACGCCCCCACACGAATGGACATTGATTTTAACCAAATACCAAACTCTATTATCAATCACAGAGCATCCCACCTGACCAGCTTTATGTGAGAGGAAAGCCCTAAGTAATGCAGGTCTCAGACGTTTACCACTTCGGTGAAACCCACGAGCACGGGTATGGTGCTGACAAACCTAGAAACATAATCGGGGCGAACCGCGATTCGAGCCCACAATCATAGGCCTCTGGCGTGCCCAAGGGACGCAACTCTGCACAGCGAATCGCGGCGCCTTGGTCGACTGGGCCACCCGTGTCCCCCTACTGAGAGATGATTACGATGGTATAGTACCTAACTGATGACTTGGTTGACTGTAAAAGTCATGTTTTGCTTTTTGTTGGTATGAAAAGTTGTTAAAGCAACACATTTGTGCAATCACCTGGTGTCATTCCTAATTTTCAGTGATCCATTCACATATTTGTCACCACTATTTTGCCTTTAAACCCCAGACCCGTGAAGATTCCGGGATAGAATAGGTCTTCAGCAACCCATTCTTGCCGTAAAAGGTGAATATGCTTGTCATAAAAGGCGACTAACGGGATCGGGTGGTCAGGCTCGCTGACTTGGTTGATATATGTCATTGTATCCCAATTACGTGGATCGATGTTCATGATGTTAATCACTGGATTGTCTAGTCCAGACTCGATTATTTTACAGACCGCCGTCATATAGCTGGAATATTGCTGAGTGCGGCGTTAAACAACTAACAAACAAACAAACAAAGCCTTTAAACCTAATGACATCTGTTTCGGCAGATAATCGAGACTGGGTATTCTCTGGCGTTGACGATTATATTTTATATCAGCATATGATCTACGTAACCTATTGTGTCATTCAGGACAAGCCGATGTAACCAGCAAGAAATAGGCAAGTAGCCATCGAGGATACAAAACTAGTTTTGTCCTGGCCTTATTGGATTATTCCTTGAAGGTGAAATGTAACAATTTCCCAATGTACACACAGTGTGTTTTGGTAGTCTGGGTTGTCCGTCGCTTCTGACCACACGCTTTCTGTATTGATGTCCCCCAGTAGGTGCCAATCTCGGGGCTCTCTGACAACTTGGTGACTGTTAATTGAACTTGAATGGAAGAGTTGACTGTTTCGCCTTTCAATCGCTCCCACTGTACCTGTAATATCTAACAAATTATATTTTGGATACACGCTGTCACACATGACAGTCCATAAGAATATAATGTTTAAATTCATTTTGAGGTTAATACAGTTTATGCATTAATATACAGTATTAAAAACAAATAATCACCATATAATAATAAAAATGGATATCTGCGTTTACTTTGTCTGATACTTACATGCAATTTCCTTCGCATATATCTGTCAGTTACTGATGCTCTAGTATTTTGACCAACATCTCATAGGTTTGTTTGTAACTTTGATGTAACCGCTAGTACACGCGCGCCACTTAGTGACTAAATATAAAAAGCGGATCTCATTGTCAAACGTCCATTCCACATATTATAGTAAAACATATGTTAATACCTTCATGTCCGAATAATGATTTCGTATTGGTTCACATACCTTCATGTCAGAATGATGAGATCTGATTGGTCGAGGTGATCTTGATAAAATACTGCCTTGGAGGGAAATGCACTTCTCAGCGGGAGAATAAATCCATTATACCCCGCCACGAGCAAGTCAGATTTCTGAGAGGCAGAATAAATCCCTTACACCCCGCTTCGAAGCAAACGCAAAAAGCCGCGCGCTTTTTCCGAGTCAATATAGGTCACGTGGCATAGCACCACACGATCTCCTCGTGATCCTGCTGCAACTTAAAATACCATGTCTGTGTACTGTTGAGATATTTTTTTTTATTTTTGGTACTGTGAATGAAATCCCTTAACATTGTCCAGATTGGCATGCATCGAGCTATAAAGACGTAAGAAAGTTTACTATCCGGATTGCAATACCAGTTAGAGGCACGAGGATGCTGTCAGATTTAGCTGTGATTTAAAAACGTTTATAGCCTGCTACAGAATAGTAATTACACAAAACCTTTTCCTTAGCATAAACAACAAGGTCACCTTGCCACTTTTGCAATTTAAGAGTTTGATGCACCTCGTTGCCAAGACAGCTTCCACCTGTTTTAGAATTGATAGGATCACTTTGGCGAATGTGACTACAGGAATTACCATGATTAAAACCTGCCAGCAAGGCGGATGTACTGTTTCCATGCAAGATACCGAAGACACTCATTATCAACACATTATTCCGTCCTATTCCCTGTTAAAGTATATTCATCTGCTACAAAACATCTCTATAACCTTACATTCAAGGTTACAAACTTTCTGTATAAATACGGTAACTTTAAACAATTGTTTCTTTGCTGCCGTCTGTGGAAACACGGGGTCTTATAACGATTCAGATAATCAATATTCTTATTCAGAAGTACTTATAATAATTCTCAATTCACGGGGATTGACACTGGTTTTATTGTAGACGAAAGCCCTCCATAACCGAAAATGTCATGTCCAGTGACTTTATATATACTACTCAAAACAATCTAAAGAACAGCAGATGTTTTCATACGACTGTAGGTAATATGTCATGGATGGTGGCCCCGTGAAGATTCCGGGGTAGAATAGGTCTTCAGCAACCTATGCTTGCCGTAAAAGGTAACTATGCTTTTCGTAAAAGGTGACAAACGGGATCGGGTGGTCAGGCTCGCTGACTTGGTTGATACATGTCATCGATCCCAATTGCGTGGATCGATGCTCATGATATCAGTCACTGGATTGTCTGGTCCAGACTCCATTATTTACAGACCGCCGTCATAAAGATGAAATATTGCTGAGTACGGCGTTATACAACAAACCAACCAACCAATCATGGATGGTGGGTACTGCAACACACAGCCTTCCAATTGTGGGTGTTCTTTAACTTGTTTTGAGTTGAATATAATAATCGTAGGCCAATTGAAACTTCGACTGACGCTGTGCAATAACGGTGTACTGCTGTTAATGAAAGGGAAAAGGTTTCTAAGAAACAAATACCAATAGGTGTAAGCACATAATTAAGTTGAACGGAAACGATGACTTATTAACAATGATCCCACATGTATGGTGACACTAATCCCTATTTCTGAACGACCCGTGAAGACCCGGGGTAGAATAGGTTTTCAGCAACCCAGGCTTGCCATAAAAAGGCGACTATGCTTGTCGTAAAAGGCGACTAACGAGATCGGGAGGTCAGGCTCGCTGACTTGGTTGATGCATGTCATTGATCCCAATTGTGTGGAACGATGCTGATGATATTAATCACTGGATTGTCTGGTCCAGACTCGATTATTTACAGACCGCCGTCATAAAGCTGAATTACTGCTGAGTGCGGCGTTAAACAACAAACAATTATCATCGCTATGTGGCTGCAATAGTACCGATGAGATGTAAAAATCTAATTCACTCACTCACAGAACTTGGGGTTTCTGAGCATAACAAAGGAAACTGATGTGGCCAAAAATGTTGTAAAGTTTTGAATTTGAAGAATTTACAGGAGTCGAATCGAGATTCTAAAAAACACGGTTTATTTGCATATTCTCAAATAACACATAAAAAACGGATTGTATGGCCCAGACTCGATTATTTACAGACCGCCGTCATATAGCTGGGATATTGCTGAGTGCGGCGTTAAACAACAAACCAATCAAACTAACCAACTATTCCTGTACAATGTAACGTGTAGCATCCTGAGAAATGGTACTGCTTTGACATGTGAACACAAAACATTATTGAATCATATAATGCAAAGCAGAAAGAGCAAGAATTGTCGCGCATTAATTGACGGACATACATTTCACAGGACCCCAAACAAAATCGAAAACGACGGGTACTTACTTTATTAAAAAAAGATTTTCACCGAGAAAATCTGACGCACATGTGTGTCAGTAACGCAGACAAACGGTTCCATTTGTTCCAGCTTATTCATGGGGGAGCGTCAAAGACCACAGTGCCATATATGCTTGCAGACTGATTTTGTCAAACGGTCTCCGGACATCGCCAAGAGGAGATGAAGCGAATCAATACAAGTGAGAACATGACACACTGACTCGACATTTCGACGTCTAGAATGGTGAAACAGTTGACACAGTGAATCATCTGAATGCAGCTATTGCATTGAGTGAATGAGTTGGTTTAACGCAGCGTTGAAGAATATTTCATTTATATCCTGGCAAATCAGCTTGATGTGGATGGTAAGATGTCAGTAACCACTTTTGATGATAATTTTTTTTTATATTAATTTCGGATTCGAAGCAACGGCCCCGTCAATGTTTGTTTGTGTGTTTGTTGTTTAACGCCGTACTCAGCAATATTCCAAAGAGCCTCAACCAGACAATCCAGTGATTGATATCATGAGCATCGATCTAAGCAATTGGGATACGCTGACATGCATCAACCAAATCAGCGAGCCTGTTCATCCGATCCCATTAGTAGCCTCTTACGACAAGCATAGTCGCCTCTAACAGCAAGCATGGGTTGCTGAAGATCTTTTATACCCCGGATCTTCACGGTACGCCCAGTCAATGAAAGATTTTGAACCTAAATATGTAAATGTTGCGGCTTCTTAGACCACTCGGTCTACCGCCTGCAATGGTACCGAAAGAAATAATATGGAAAAATACCTACTCAGAAACAAAAGTATTTGTGATCACATTTTTTCATAATCATATAATGATTTTGTAGAAGCACGTTCAAATTCAAAACAGTTTGAAGTCTTGAAGTTAATCGGTGATTGATTTGGTTGAAGATGGATCACATATATTTTTGGATGATTTTAAAATTATTCAATAGTCAAATCCAAACAAATTTATAGATTTAATTTCAAATTTCAAATCGTTACAGTTATTCTCGTGAAGAAATAAAACGTTATGTACATTCACCAATAGGAATGCACAGCATTTTGAAAGGGAATTTCATTTGATGCGTAATTTAAAATACGCATTATAAACTTAAAGTTCATCTAGTTTTACTGATCTGTCAATGTGCACTCACAAAAAAAAGAAACGCAAAATAAATGTTTTCATTAATATTTGTCAACGTTTACATGCAGCGATACTGGAATCATGAATATAATGTATTTTGATGGTCCAGTCGCCAAAACGCACCTAAGGCAAAAATGCAGGTGAGAAACTGCCAATTCGCCACAAATGATTCACGTGCAATTACACATGCGTTTACACTCCGTATCAAGCACTATAACGAGACTGTATCTGTGTTAGTTTAAAAAAAATGAGTTTCTTTGTTGAGTTATCATTGATTTAATACGTTTAATGGAAAATTGATATTTGATTACTTGCATTGCATTGCATAGACATTTTTGACAGTACTGGGTGCTGCACATGCGATTCAGGTCCAATGCCATGCTTTATATAAGTGAAATTAAAGACATATTGTAGTATTCTGTCGTGGTTTTCGCAAAGCGTTTTTGCGGATACTTTATTGGTCACAGACAGGTCACAGATATGTTAAATGTTTGTGTATTCTTCCAGTTTTCATACATTCATTTTCACATAAAATGTATGCGCAAAGAAAAAGATAGAGTGCCGTATAAATTTTGACATGATATTTCTGTAATTTGAACCAGGAAATATATTTATGAAAATATTTATAAGCAATCAAATGCCGCGGGTAGTGCATATTATTTGCAAGAAAAAAAACGAGGAGGAATTGCTTCAAATGTTCTTTATAAAATACCACAATATAAAATCCAATATAATTCCACTCAGAAAAAAACATCGTTTTGATAACATCCAACGCGTAAGTGAAAATAACCAGTACGGAGCACGCCAATTCAACGTACACAGGAAAACCATATGGCACTTATGTCACGACGTTATAAACGAAACAAGCACGTTAGATAACGTCCCCGTAGTGGCCGCCCAGTTTGGCCACAACCCTTTGCCTAGATTCGAACCACTAACTTTCAACAACATCCCGTACCACCCCTGGCAACCGAGGCATATCTGCAAGGACATTCCGTCGTCATCTACGTATGGCCCAGTCGTCTAAGGCGCCGCGATTTGCTGTGCAGGGTTGCGTCCCTTGGGCACGCCAGAAACCTATGATTGTGGGTTCGAATCCCGGTTCGCCCCGTTAATGTTTCTAGGTTTGTCAGCACCATACCCGTGCTCGTGGGTTTCACCGAATTGGTAAACGTCTGAGACCTGCATTACTTAGGGCTTTCCTCCCACATAAAGCTGGTCAGGTGGGATGCTCTGTGATTGATTATAGAGTTTGGTATTTGGTTAAAATCAATGTCCATTCGTGTGGGGGCGTTTGATCTGCAGGGCAAAGATCATCCAGCCACTTCGGGCTTTCCTCCCACATTAAGCTGACACGCCGTGATATAACTGGAATACTATTAAAAGCGGCGTTAAACCAAACTCTCTCACTCACTCTTCACCGACCCCACAGCACACCTTTCAAAAGGCGTCAATGTGAACGTTACGTCATGTCATGTGTTCTTGGTGGTGATCGTTTTGAAGGTCAAATGATTGAAATTGAAAGCAATTTTAATACTGCTTGATACTGGGATGTGAATTTGCAAACGGCCCCTTTAAAGGTTTAACGGCCATTTTAAAGATTTAACGGCCTTGGAGTGACATCAAAGCACGATAATTATGTTGCTGATGTTATTCAGCAGTATCTGACTCGGAACAATGTGAACATGTTGCCCTCCAAGATGCCCTGATCTGTCACCAATCAAACATGTCTTGGATTGAATGAAACATCTGCGACGTCTTCCAAATCCCCCACCAATGCTAACGGAACGCCGAAACTTCCTCAGCCACAGAATACCATTTTCCCTGCCTTTCTGCCTTTCTTCCACGTTTAGTGGACCCGTGAAGATTCCGGGGTAGAATTGGTCTTCAGCAACTCATGCTTGCCGTAAAAGGCGACTATGCTTGTCGTAAAAGGCGACTAACGAGATCGGGTGGTCAGGCTCGCTGACTTGGTTGATACATGTCATCGATCCCAATTGCGTGGATCTATGCTCATGATATCAATCACTGGATTTTCTGGTCCAGACTCTATTTACAGACCGCCTTCATATAGCTGGAATATTGCTGAGTGCGGCGTTAAACAACAAACCAACCAACCAATCCAAGTCCCCCACCAATGCTAACGGAACGCCGAAACTTTCTCAGCCACAGAATACCATTCTCCACGCCTTTCTTCCACGTTTAGTGGCCTCAAAAGAGGCCATGAAGGACACACTCACCACTGACTATGTGAACTTGCCCAGGAAACCCCCTCGTGTGACATGAATCATTTGCATATGACAGAACCTGTGAAGATTCCGGGGTAGAATAGGTCTTCAGCAACCCATGCGTGCAATAAAAGGCGACTGTGCTTGTCGTAAAAGGCGACTAACGGGATCGGGTGGTCAGGCTCACTGACCTGGTTGATGCATGTCATCGTATCCCAACTGCGTGGATCGATACTCATGATATCAATCACTGGATTGTCTGGTCCGGTTCGATTATGTACAGACCTCTGTCATGTACATGTAGCTGGAATATTGCTGAGTGCGCCGTAAAGCAACAAACAAACAAAAAATATGACAGGAGCCCTCTTCACTGTTTGTTAAGACGTAGTGCATGTGATATAATTTGACCCGTGGTAGTAACATCTTTTAACCATTTAACTTTTGCCGTATATCATCACTTTCAACTTTTCACTGAAACTCCAAGCAGTACAAGCACGATAAAAACGAATGGTGTTTTTTTCGTGAAGGGTACCGGGTGCATCGTCGCAGTTGAGGAGGATGTTGGTAATAAAAGGATATATTTAAGGCGGTTATACATATTCGAATACCGTAATACCCTTGCATTCTCGTTAGCGTTAGAGTATTCCCGTGAAACAAATATATTTAGTTTTATTCTCAAAGGCAAAGTGAGTGTTTAAACGACACTACGATATTTAATATGTTTTTGTTGTTTCTGCCCTCTTATATTTTTTATATCTCCTTTTCAAACTCTCTGCAACTGCAACTAATGGTATTCATACTCAAATATGTACTGTCTTGGTAATATGTATTGTCTTGGTAATACGTACTGCAGGGTTTTTGTATGTCTTGCTCAACGGTTAAGTAACGTTGTATTCACTCGGGCTACCACTCAGGGTCTCATTATTGATAGAATTATATCTTGACATTTCGGTAAAATATTGAAACTATGGGTCAGCTGCAGGCAATGATTGTCTTTAGCCAAGTAGGAATCTCTACAAAAGATGTATTTGTGTTATAAGGTCAACGAATCAGAACCGCATGGTCAATACAAAAGAATATACAAAGAATTTCGCCTCATACAAATTGGAATTTGAAATCTTACTAGCATTCAGTGAACGCTCCATAAATTAACTGATAACTGGCGCAGCACGATTTTCTTTCATCCTTCAACGTACCTGAACTGCCACATTAATTTTTACTGGCAGGTGAATTATGACGTCAAAGTGCATACTCCTCACAGTCTCATCCCCAAAATGCCATGGCATTTTACATTCTAGCAGTTTGAGTCTGTGGTACTTTAGTTGGTTGGTTTGTTGTTTAACGCCGCACTCAGTAATATCCCAGCTATATGACAGCGGTCTGTAAATAATCGAGTCTGGACCAGACAATCCGTTTTTAATGTGTTATTTGAGAATATATAAATAAACCGTGTTTTTTAGAATCTCCATTCGATTCCTGTAAATTCCTCAAATTCAAAACTTTACAACCTTTTTGGACACATTATTTTCTTTTGTAAGGCTCAGAAACCCCAAGTTCTGTGAGTGAGTGAATTAGATTTTTACATCTCATCGGTACTATTGCAGCCACATAGCGATGATAATTGTTTGTTGTTTAACGCCGCACTCAGCAGTATTTCAGCTTTATGACGGCGGTCTGTAAATAATCGAGTCTGGACCAGACAATCCAGTGATTGATATCATGACATCGATCTACGCATTTGGTTGGTTGGTTGGTTGGTTTGTTGTTTAACGCCGCACTCAGCAATATTCCAGCTACATGACGGCGGTCCGTAAATAATCGAGTCTGGACCAGACAATCCAGTGATCAATATCATGAGCATCGATCCACGCAATTGGGATCGATGACATGCATCAACCAAGTCAGCGAGCCTGACCACCCGATCCTGTTAGTCGCCTTTTACGACAAGCATAGTCACCTTTTACGGCAAGCATGGGTTGCTGAAGACCTATTCTACCCCGGAATCTTCACGGGTCCCACGCATTTGGGATGTGATGACATGCAACAACCAAGTCAGCGAGTCTAACCACCCGATCCTGTTAATCGCCTCTTACGACAGGCATAGTCGCCTCTTACGACAGGCATGAGTTGCTGAAGACCTCTTCTACCCCCGGATCTTCATGTGTCGCGATGATAACAAATTAATCATTATAAAACATCCGTCTACAACATTACCCTAGTTAGATAAATATGTTTGGGATAAAACAATGTCAAAAATAAAACACATGACTATTAACCACCTGCATCATTGGGACTTACAGTTCCTCTGCTTCTTGTATGACACCCAAGCAGGAATTATGCCATCGCCGTGGTCACCAGTGGCTGTACGTTATACTAACCGATATTTGACCCGTGAAGATTCCGGGGTAGAATAGGTCTTCAGCCACCGATGCTTGCCGTAAAAGGTGACTATGCTTGTCGTAAAAGGCGACTAACGGGATCGGGTGGTCAGGCTCGCTGACTTGGTTGATGCATGTCATCGATCCCAATTGCGTGGGTTGATGCCCATGATATCAATCACTGGATTGTCTGGTCGAGACTCAATTATTTACAGACCGCCGTCATATATCTGGAATATTGCTGAGTGCGGCGTTAAACAACAAACAAACAAACAAACAAAAACAAAAACTAACCGATTTAAAAATGCATACACAAAAACAGTCACTACTTTAACCCCTTTAAGTACAACCGCCATCGATTATCTCAGTTGATGGTTATGTCCCACATCTTTGTAAAATGCATATCAATTATTCAAAACTTGTCTATAAATGATTTTTCTCTGAAGACGCCAAGGAATAGCAATGAATGATAATAGCCGACCCTTGTCATTTTCTCATCACTAGAGACACTGAACGGAGAATCCAGAAAATACTCACGTGTATACCTTGTATGGCCAACACGACACTGTCGGACAATGACCTCTTTAAATCTGAACTGACAACAAGTAGGTATAACCGGTGGTTGGTTTAATGTCATGAAGTTTATGAATACATATTTGGGTGTCCCAGTTTGCATTATATCTCTGACGTAGAATCTAATTACAGGTTTTATATCACTGTACATTGTATGGGTTCAGTTGCGTCACAGATTTGCTGAGTGCTGCTTTTGCTGCAGCATCAGCCATTGTGTTATCAATAATTCCAATTTGGTTTGGTAACCAACAATAGACGGTGACATTTAGGCCAGTAAAAAGATTATTATATAATTTAGCAATTTGAAGTAAAAATGTTTATATGACATTTTAATGGCCTGGAGGCACAAAAGAATCTTGAAAAATAATGAATTGATTACGTCTTGACCTTTTATTGATTTATAAAATCAGAGCCGTGTAACTGGATTTTGATTCTGCTTTCAAAAAAGAACGTTTCGCTGGCAATTTACTGCGCCAAACTCCTTGGATCTATCTGAAAGTAGAGTATTTTTAAAGTATTGGATATACTTCCTAACTGATTATATTCGTGTTGATGTTTTAATTGATTTGTTTCAGATTTCTTTAGTTTTGTTAAAGTCATGTCTCCATGTGGTTTTACCACGGCGGAGACAGAATGTGAAATATTGTTACTTCAATTCTAACAAATAATTTTTTTTTTTTTTATTCTTATTCCTAGAGGAGAAATAAGGAGTGATTTCTTATTGTAAAGATCTTCATAAAGAAGTTTAAAAACGCAGTAGTGTGGTGGATTGGTTCATTGGAATATAGCTTTGTGAAATGCGGCGTTGTTTAAGACATGGCCCATCTGCCACAATGTCGCAATGTTGAAGGGGAAGTTCTGAAAGATGGTGGATGTAATCTTGTTGTTCTAGATTGCCTTTCCAAGCTCCGCCATATACAATGTATGATGGAGCCATAATCCTGTTTAGTGATCTATACAAGTGAAGGAGGGTTGACTGGTCCCCTCCCAACTATGAATTACTGTTCCCCACGTCCTTAGCTTTAAAAAGATCCAGTGCCTTCAGACATTTTGATTTAAGATACTTGATATAAGGCAGAAACGTAAGATGATGGTCAAAGTTTTTACTTTGGCTTCCTTCACAACCTAAATTAAAATGTCAGCAAGATATAATTCTTTGTCACTACGTGGTTTACATTTGCTGCAGAAATGAATTAAATTTGTTTTAAATTTAGAAAACGTAACGCCATTGAGATGTGTCCAATCACTATATATTGTCGTGGATTCGCATCCCGGTTTCTAAGTTTGTCAAAACCATACCCCCTTGGGTTTCACTGAAGTGGGACCCGTTTAAGACCTGCATCGCTTCGGGTTTTCCTCCCACATCAAGCTGACATGCTGTCATACAACTGTAATACTGTTCAGAGCGGCTTTACCCCCTCACTACCTCACTCACTCACTCACTCACTCAAGTGGTTTATGTTGTCTTGTAGATTCAACAATAGAATGCATATACGTATTTTGTCTGAATTATTTGTAACCAAATCACATGTTAATGAAGACAGGACATTGATCATGTGGAGAAAAGGTAAATATGGACAGTACAGTTGATTAAGTCGTGGTGCTCTTTCAATTGAGATGGAAATATTTCATTTTGTTGGTGGTAGTTTGTAACATCACGATTTTCCAAGAAATGAGTTTTGTTTTGTATGAACTTGCCCTTGAAATACATAACGGATCGCTGAATATTCAGCTTTGAAGCAAGCTCAGTATGGCTTAATCGTCAGGTTTCATTCGAAATAGAGAGTTCAATAAATGAACGATATTCATCGATTTCGTAATTGGAATCGTTACCGGACTAAATTTATCAGAATTAAGTCAATCTATGGGCAGAAAGAAACTACGTCCCAACAGAATTCGATCAAATATAATGAGCTTGAGGCAACAGAAGTTGTAATCGTGCCATGAACAGTCAGTGGAAACATTTATCAAGGCAATAAAACATGAACCACATCCGCGATTACACGATATATCAGCAGGTGGATCTACTCGAAGGACCAACAGTTGCAGCTTTAGTATCACCCAAGGCATGTCTCTGTGTTTTTATCTTGACAGAGACTCGAGAGACACATGTACAATGTATTCCGGGCGACTTCATTTCGACTTGAATTGTATCATGTTACTGATCAGGGATTCTTGGTGTAGCATAGTAGGATGAGACTCATACTCATCCATGACTCCCTCAAGTGTTATGGCTGCTGATGTACATTAAGGAAATACATTCTGTACCGGTTCAACGTAAAGAAAACAATTAGACAGGATATTCTGTCTTTATTCGTCTTCATAGTGGCACCATATTCTTTGTGCCGTTTTAACGGTTTCCTTCAAATCGACTACAACTGGCTATTAATCTGTTTTTCAATTTTCGATTTTTAGTTCAACCGATTTACCTGTACTTTATGGACATGACGTCTTGAAAGCTTTCTGCAACTTGTGTTTAGTGAGTCTTAACATATAGATTTCGATTTTTACATCCTTTGATAAACGTTTTGCAGTGACAAAGGTCCACCTTTATGATTCTCTTATGACTTTGTCTTATTCTCTAGACTGCAGCTCCTATGAAGTTGAAACTTTGAAAAGAGCATAAAAACTGCCTCCATCCGGTGCTTTGTTTAAAAAATATCGATTTGAATACCAAAGTCCATTCCATCCAACCAAACCATGTTAGGGAATTCATCAACACTATTTGCAAAACATGTGATATATTTTTTTGAGGTGAGCCTGCAATCTATTTCATCAAGACAATATGATGTAGAAGTTTGTGATTTATGTCAGTGACAAACATTATGCCTGATGCAATTCCCTATTTTAGCTTGTGCCATATGTTCCCTTTTTCAGGTGAACAATTGATGTGAATGTGTTTGTGACGTGTGTTTAGTGGGGCATCATGTGCTGACTATTTCGCGAACACCTGTGCCATCAATAAGTTAAAGCGATTCATAATCACATTCTTATGATAAAATTGGAATCGTACAATTGACTCTGCTTTCAGAAGATATATTTTATGACAACGGAAAGGGTTTTGTCGCTTTGAGTGATTAAAATTGATAATCTTTCTACAAAGAATGGGTGAGTGAGTATGGTTTTTAGCAATATTCCAGCAATATCACGACGGGGGACACCAGAAATGGGCTTCACACATTGTACCCATGTCGGGAATCGAACCCGGGTCTTCGGCGTGACGAGCTAACGCTTTAACCACGAGGCTATCCGACCGCCCCTTCTACAAAGAAACACAAGTTCAATTGTAGTCAGGTGCAATAGTCAGTGGGTCTACAGGACAAGCACCTCGCTGAAAGAAGAAGCCATTTAAATTGACAAGCGACTAAGGAATCTATACGCCTGTGAATGTTACGAAGTACCTGCTCATCATGGTTTCTTTCAACTGTTACCCGTGAAGATATAACCTTCAGCAACCTATGCTTGTACTAAGAGGAGACTAACAGTATCTTGTAGTCAGACTCGGTGACTCGGTTGATGCATGTCTTGTTTTCCAATTTCGTCGAGAGATGCTTATGGTGTCAATCACTGGATTTTCTCTCCGAGATTCAATTATTTAGAAACCGCCGTCATACAGCTCGAATAATACCGAGTGCGGCGTTAAAGAACAAGCAAACAAATCGTTCCGCTGTCTATTTCTGAACGTCTATTGTGCCTGACAAGGCAGGTGCATGTAGATATTTGATGCATGTCGTGTGGTGCAAACATCTCAGCAGAACTGTCATACTTGTGCACACTTGCGTGTGGCGTTAAACATCAAACAAAACATGTGCGTTCAACACGTATCCAAAAAAAACAGAATGACGTTTTTGTGTGAACTATAAATAGTAGCATCAAAATAATCACTGTTGTAAAATGTTCATACCTTAGTTGGATAAAGCAGGATAATAAAGCACGTACTAACATGGAAGGAAGATGTCGACGGACGGCCAACAGGCATGTCGTGGTGACGATGAATGCATCAACATTGATAAAATAATGCACTTGCCATGTAACACAAGAAGGACAATGGGCACACTGGAAAGCCTTCTGAAGCACGAACAGGAACGTCACATGTCTCAGACACTTTCACCGACATTGTCCAATTTAAGAGGTTGTTGATGTTCAATAGTTTCCACATGCTACAGAATTTCAAGGATCTCCATTATAAATGTGATTATTGGATTTCGCATGTTTTGCATGTTTAAAACCATTTCAGAAATGTTGTTATGCTGTGGTCTGAAACATTTGTTTTTCTTGCGACCATCCTTTATAAATAGCACAATCCTCACTGAGTAATTAATTTTATCAAATAATAGGGTATTGTGATTGAACTACAGTAAACTACGTTTATAACGAACACGCTAATAACGAACTGAAGGATATAATGAACTTACTTTTTTGGTCCCGATTATTTGCTGTAGTTATGCTGTATATATATGCTTATAACGAACTACGGCTAAAACGAACTAAAATTAGTGGTCCCTTTGAGTTCGTTATAACTGTAGTTTACTGTAGTTTACTGTAGTTCAACAGTACCAGTGCGTTATATGAATCTTTTCATACAGGGAATGAACTAGTTGATAAACATGCAGTGCACGGTACAACAAGAAATTTATAATAATACAGCTTTAACACAAAAATACCGTAGCATGCTGGGAAGAACATGTTCGCGAAATAATTGAAAGACCTAAAGTTCGCGTGATTGCCCAAAATCCAGAAAGGATAGATACCTACCCAAATGTCTCATTCAATATTGCCTAAATTGAGCGTGTATATTAATGTGTCAGCAACACTGACAAAGCATGTGGGATAATGTCTCCGAGATTATTTTGGGAGAAGCGTCAAAGATTCACGTGTACGTGCTTGGAGACTGGCGGTATCCGGACATCGCCAAGAGGAGATGAAGCAAATCAATACAAGACTGAACGCTGACTCGACACGTATAGACGTCTACAATGAAGGAACAGTTGACACCGGTGAACCGGCATCAGCTAAATGCAACTGTTTTAGTGAGTGAATGAGTAAATTTAACGCAGCTTTGGACAACTTTTAATTGTATTTCAGTTACATAGCGGTGTTTCTGTTAGACGTAGATTGAAAGACACAACTCAATAGAACCACTTTCGATGACAAGCCAAGGATAATAATAAGGTTAAGCCTTGGGTTCGAATCCACGATCAACGGATCTTCTAACGACTACGGACACCGTTGTCAGCAAGTTGCGGCTCCTTAAACCACTCGCCACCAACGGATCTCTGAACGACAACGGGCTTATTGTTGCAGAGCAAGTTGCGTCTCTTTAAATCACTCGCAACCAACGGATCTTTGAACGACAACGGGCTCATTGTTGTAGAGCAAGTTGCAGCTCCTTTAACCACTTGCCACCAACGGATCTTTGAACGACAACGGGCTCACTGTTGCCAGAACGTTGCGGCTCCTTAAACCACTCGCCACCAACGGATCTTTGAACGACAACGGGCTCATTGTTGCAGAGCAAGTTGCGTCTCTTTAAATCACTCGCCACCAACGGATCTTTGAACGACAACGGGCTCATTGTTGTAGAGCAAGTTGCAGCTCCTTTAACCACTTGCCACCAACGGATCTTTGAACGACAACGGGCTCACTGTTGCCAGAAAGTTGCGGCTCCTTAAACCACTCGCCACCAACGGATCTTTGAACGACAACGGGCTCACTGTTGCCAGAAAGTTGCGGCTCCTTAAACCACTCGCCACCAACGGATCTTTGAACGACAACGGACTCGTTGTTGCAGAGCAGGTTGCGGCTCCTTAAACCACTCGCCAACAATGGATCTTTGAACGACAACGGACTCATTGTTGCCAGAAAGTTGCGGCTCCTTAAACCACTCGCCACCAACGGATCGTTGAACGACAACGGACTCACTGTTGCCAGAACGTTGCGGCTCCTTAAACCACTCGCCACCAACGGATCTTTGAACGACAACGGACTCATTGTTGCAGAGCAGGTTGCGGCTCCTTAAACCACTCGCCAACAATGGATCTTTGAACGACAACGGACTCATTGTTGCCAGAAAGTTGCGGCTCCTTAAACCACTCGCCACCAACGGATCTTTAAACGACTACGGACTCTTGCATAGCAAGTTGCGGCTCCTTAAACCACTCGCCACCAACGGATCTTTGAACGACAACGGGCTCATTGTTGTAGAGCAAGTTGCAGCTCCTTTAACCACTTGCCACCAACGGATCTTTGAACGACAACGGGCTCACTGTTGCCAGAAAGTTGCGGCTCCTTAAACCACTCGCCACCAACGGATCTTTGAACGACAACGGGCTCACTGTTGCCAGAAAGTTGCGGCTCCTTAAACCACTCGCCACCAACGGATCTTTGAACGACAACGGACTCGTTGTTGCAGAGCAGGTTGCGGCTCCTTAAACCACTCGCCAACAATGGATCTTTGAACGACAACGGACTCATTGTTGCCAGAAAGTTGCGGCTCCTTAAACCACTCGCCACCAACGGATCGTTGAACGACAACGGACTCACTGTTGCCAGAACGTTGCGGCTCCTTAAACAACTCGCCACCAACGGATCTTTGAACGACAACGGACTCATTGTTGCAGAGCAGGTTGCGGCTCCTTAAACCACTCGCCAACAATGGATCTTTGAACGACAACGGACTCATTGTTGCCAGAAAGTTGCGGCTCCTTAAACCACTCGCCACCAACGGATCTTTAAACGACTACGGACTCTTGCATAGCAAGTTGCGGCTCCTTAAACAACTCACCACCAACGGATCTTTGAACGACAACGGGCTCACTGTTGCCATAAAGTTGCGGCTCCTTAAACCACTCGCCACCAACGGATCTTTGAACGACAACGGACTCATTGTTGCCAGAAAGTTGCGGCTCCTTAAACCACTCGGCACCAACGGATCTTTGAACGACAACGGACTCACTGTTGCCAGAACGTTGCGGCTCCTTAAACCACTCGCCACCAACGGATCTTTGAACGACGACGGACTCATTGTTGCAGAGCAGGTTGCGGCTCCTTAAACCACTCGCCACCACTGGATCTTTGAACGACAACGGACTCATTGTTGCCAGAAAGTTGCGACTCCTTAAACCACTCGCCACCAACGGATCTTTAAACGACTACGGACTCTTGCATAGCAAGTTGCGGCTCCTTAAACAACTCACCACCAACGGATCTTTGAACGACAACGGGCTCACTGTTGCCATAAAGTTGCGGCTCCTTAAACCACTCGCCACCAACGGATCTTTGAACGACAACGGACTCATTGTTGCCAGAAAGTTGCGGCTCCTTAAACCACTCGCCACCAACGGATCTTTGAACGACAACGGACTCACTGTTGCCAGAACGTTGCGGCTCCTTAAACCACTCGCCACCAACGGATCTTTGAACGACGACGGACTCATTGTTGCAGAGCAGGTTGCGGCTCCTTAAATCACTCGCCACCACTGGATCTTTGAACGACAACGGACTCATTGTTGCCAGAAAGTTGCGGCTCCTTAAACCACTCGCCACCAACGGATCTTTAAACGACTACGGACTCTTGCATAGCAAGTTGCGGCTCCTTAAACCACTCGCCACCAACGGATCTTTGAACGACAACGGACTCATTGTTGCAGAGCAGGTTGCGGCTCCTTAAACCACTCGCAAACAATGGATCTTTGAACGACAACGGACTCATTGTTGCCAGAAAGTTGCGGCTCCTTAAACCACTCGCCAACAACGGATCTTTGGACGACAACGGACTCACTGTTGTCAGCAAGTTGCGGCTCCTTAAACCACTCGCCACTAACGGATCTTTGGACGACAACGGACTCACTGTTGCCAGAAAGTTGCGGCTCCTTAAACCACTCGCCACCAACGGATCTTTAGACGACTACGGACTCACTGTTGCAGAGCAAGTTGCGGCTCCTTAAACCACTCGCCACTAACGGATCTTTAGACGACTACGGACTCATTGTTGCAGAGCAGGTTGTGGCTCCTTAAACCACTCGCCAACATTGGATCTTTGAACGACAACGGACTCATTGTTGCCAGAAAGTTGCGGCTCCTTAAACCACTCGCCACCAACGGATCTTCGAACGACAACGGACTCTTGCATAGCAAGTTGCGGCTCCTTAAACCACTCGCCAACAACGGATCTTTGAACGACTACGGACTCACTGTTGCCAGAAAGTTGCGGCTCCTTAAACCACTCGCCAACAACGGATCTTTGGACGACAACGGACTCACTGTTGTCAGCAAGTTGCGGCTAATTAAACCACTCGCCACCAAGTTGCGGCTAATTAAACCACTCGCCACCAACGGATCTTTAGACGACAACGGACTCATTGTTGCCAGCAAGTTGCGGCTAATTAAACCACTCGCCACCAAGTTGCGGCTAATTAAACCACTCGCCACCAACGGATCTTTAGACGACAACGGACTCATTGTTGCCAGCAAGTTGCGGCTCCTTAAACCACTCGCCACCAACGGATCTTTGGACGACTACTGACTCATTGTTGCAGAGCAAGTTTGGGCTCCTCCGATTAGTTGGCCACCACCAGGTCTGCAAACTACAAATACATACATTTAACTGTTTATCTGTCTGGTTCCTTCATAAATTACATAACTTTGACGGCCATTACCGTATTAGTTATTGACTGATACCCGAAACCACAACATTTGGTGCCAGATTCTTAGATTAGATATCCTTGTATTAAATGCATGGGTATTTTCATGGTTTTTAAGTCTACCTTTACATAAAGGAGGATGTTTTGAGAAACATGTCATCTATTTGAATGTGACTATATCCTTGGTAATAGTACTGAAACCCAACAAAATGTTTAAAAATATATTTCTTAGAAACAAACGTGATTGTGATTATATACAGTTTGAAAAGGGAAACATTAATCTACATTATCTGTCAGACGGGTGTTTGTGTGCAGAGAATGATAAGTATGCAGAGCCGAATAGCTTATAGCATGATAGTTTTGTTACAATTCAGTTGTCATACATGTACATTATTTCTTTAAAATATACTATAATACTCATATTTAAATATACAACGTCAATGCCATGGAGTATCCTGTCTAGATTATCTGCCGAATTCCATTGTGCGTAAAGGCCAAAATAGCCTCTAAAATGAGGTGGAGGGATGACACCAGGTGTTCGCGGAACTGGTAAGCATGTCATGCCCCACCGGCCATGCTCGCAATTTGTACAAAACTACAAGTGTCTTTTGCCAGACACCGCATAACCGTACGTCTGTCATATGACGGCACTTTGTTAACGAACCAGACAATCAAGTGATCTACCAGAAAATCCAGTGACACGATAAGGCATTTACTGATTTTGTAATATCTAATACATTCATTTTTAGTTTGGTATTTGACAACGAGAACATTGCATAAATATCTTAAAAAGCCTAATGCAGATTTTTATAGTGTGCATCGCGGGAGTTTCATTTACAATGGCTTTGCTTTACATGGCTTCTCTGGTGACAGTACATTTCTTGGATATTCTCATACATGGACAACAGGTGTGCTTTTTCAGTTTAATTTCATGCCTCGGTGTTGGGGATGTTTTATTTGCATATAAAGTGTTCACAGACAATTCGTTTAATATCTCTATATATACCCAGTTTTATTACGTTCTATAACCACTCCAGACCGCCTCCTAGGTCTTGTGGTAGAGCGTCCGCCTGGAGAGCACACACACACACACACACACACACACACACACACACACACACACACACACACACACACACACACACACACACACACACACACACACTCGTGCATGCACGTCGCTATGTCTGTGCAATAATCTTGGACGCGACGTTAAAATTTCACCTCACCAAAAAATCACTTCAACCCTCTTAATGAAACTAAAGAATGTACCTTTTTCTTGAAACATATAGCATGCATTGTTGGAAGTATGAAGGGTGTCGTCCTGGTAATGGATGGTCACAACGGCTTATGAGAACCTTATTATATATTCAATGAGTTTATGAATGTTCGAAAATCTTAAAGAAATAGCAATAGTCGTTAGCGTTTAAGTATTCTCGTAAAATATTAATTTTAGTTCATTTCAAAGGCAATGTAAGTGTTTAAACGACCACCAAGATATTTAATATGCTTCTCTGATGTTTCTGCCTACATATGTTACCAATGGCACCAATGATGTCTCATTACCAAAATGACTCTGAAGGGAAATTGGATTTTGTAAATACCTGAGTGCCACTTTCGACAAACTGCTAGGAGTAGTATTGATACTTTAATCTGATTTCATATTTCTTGCACAACGGCTGCATTACGTTGTAGTCACTGGGACTACGACTCGGTGTGTCATTATTGACAGAATTATATCTGGATATTTCTATAGAATATTGAATATGGGTTAGTTGACTCAGTAAGCAAAGTATGAATTATTTATGTAAAATATTGGAAAAATGGGTTAGCTGGAAACAATGAAAAGCAAAGTATGAATCTCTACAAAAGGATTACCTCTGTTATAATGTGAACATGTTGACCGAATCACAACTGCCTGATGAAAGCAGAAGTACATGATACAGTCGACTCAGGAAGATCCGTGGTAGAATAGGTCTTCAGCAACCCATGCTTGCCGTAAAAGGCGACTAGCGGGATCGGGTAGCCAGGCTCGCTAACTTGGTTGATGCATGTCATCGTATCCCAATCGCGTGGATCGATGCTCATGATGTCAATCACTGGTTTGTGACACGATAATTTACAGACCGCCTTCATATATCTGGAATATTGCTGAGTGCGGCGTTAAACACAACCAAACCAAACCAAACCAACAAGATACAGTCAGGAATGTCTCCTCATTAATCACACAAGCTCCATCACTGAACTGGGCTCAGCAGCTTGGTCAGAGTAGGCTTTCTTTTCCCTTCATCCCCACATTCAGCGACGTACGATCACATTTGAAATGAAACACTTTAACTGAATTAACACATTTGATGATTAATGTTGGCAAGGTGTTGACAAACACAATAAAGGCGAACCCGGATTCGAACACACAATCATAGGCTAATTGCGTCGTCTTAAGCGACAGGGCCTCACGTGCCCCCAATAGGGTATATAATTGTGCCTATATGGGGCATAGAAAATAGGACATGCCTCATGAGCAATCGTACTACATACGATTCAGGATTCTTATCTGGCTGTCCGTATGCAAACCATATATCGAATCAAATATCGTCAAAGGTTAAGTAGTTCGCCCTAAAGAGGTTGATTTGATCAAATATTAAGTTTTATTTGGTACTTTTAATATATTTTTTTCAAACTCATTGTGCTACAGAATGATCATTCATGGCTTTCCCTATAACCGGCATATGGCATCACGTTGACATAAATGATTTAATTATTAGAGATGCCTGTAAAAGAACGTAGAATTGAGCTTATACCACATTACTGTTTCCTTGAAGTATTGTGTCTACCGGGTTCACAAAGCGTAGTATCATTGTTATGTACGATAAAAACTTATATTATTATGTAATCATGTTAATTAGAAATTACAATGTGTAGGCAAATTCAATTGTTTAACAGTAACATATAATGTTGAGCTTTATTTTCCCGTTAAGATAGTACTTTAAAAGGATGCCTATACGTAATATGTCTCGTAATATGAACTTTTCGATTTCATAATTGGATTCATTACCGGACTAGATTTATCAGAATTATTTCAATCTTTGGACAGAACGCAGCTATGTTCCATAATAATTTGATCAAATATGAGCTGGAGGCAAGAGAAGCGACATTGAGGTTACACAAGCAGGTATAACAACTCTACATGCAACATTTGCAGCTTTAGTTTCACCCACAGCATGTCCCTGTGCTTTTATCTTGACAATTGACTCGAGAGTCACATGCTATTCACAAGGTATTCCGGGCAATTTCATTTCGACTTGAAATGTGTCTTGTAACTGATCAGGGATACCCGTTGTACCAAAGTAGGATGAAATTCATACTCATCCATGACTCCCTTAAGTGTTATGGCCGCAGATGTACATTAGGGAAATACATTCCATACCGGCACATCGTAAAGGTTACGATTAGACAGGATGTTAGCATCGTATTGGTTAAACCGTTTTAATCTCCTTATCTGATTTTTCTTCGGGTCTCCCCAACCGGCTTTTTTATTTTTGTTTAACTGATTTACCCGCAATTCACTACAGCTTGTGTTTAGTGAGTCTTCAGATTCCGATCTTTTAGATCCTCTGATAATCTTGTTACAGTGATAAGGTCGGCCATGATGGTTCCCCTATGGTTAAACTTGCCTTATTTTCTACACAGTAGGTCCCATGCAGTTTAAACGTCGAAACGAGCATAAAAGCAGTTGACTCAATCCGATGCTTCTTTTCATAAAACCTTAATTCGAATTCCTCAACCAATTGCATCCTTCTACTGAAAGATACATTCAGCCATATATTATGCGACTATGCTTGTCGTAAGAGGCGACTAACGGGATCAGGTGGTCAGGTTGGCTGACTTGGTTGATGCATGTCATCGATCCCAATCGCGTGGATCGATGCTCATGATGTCAATCACTGGACTGTCTGGCCAAGACTGGGTTATTTACAAACTGCTGTCATATAGCTAGAGTAATGCTGAGTGCGGCGTTAAACAACAGACCAACCAACCAACCAATATTGTGCAATATTTTTACGTGAGGCTAGCTAACCATCAATTAAATTGTGGTTTATCTTCATATGAATATTTCTATTACAGTCAACTGGGCAATAGGACAAGCAAGAACCTACTCGCTGCTAAAGGAAATACATCAAATTTGAATTCCACAAAGGAGCTAAAAGGCATATTTCGACATAGTCAGCAGGTTTATATTACAGACACTAATCACTTTAACAACTCACAGCAACAGCACGTTCACAAAACTGTCACAAAGGACACCTCCCGTGCAGTACGCATACGTGTAGCCCACTCTCACTTAACGTTCTCATGTTAGGTTACTTAGACATTTCCTTCTTTCTACTGTGCGGGGACCGCCTCCGTGGTCTAGTGGTAGAGCGTCCGCCCGGAGAGCGGAAGGTCCGGGGTTCGATCCCCGGCCGCGTCATACCAAAAGACGTTAAAAGATGGTACTTGTTGTTACCCTGTCTGGCGCTCGGCATTAAGGGGCTAAAACAAGGACTGGTCGGCTCGGAGTCAGTATACTGTGTCTGAGTGGGATATTCATGTTAAACTGCGGCATGGTATCTCAGTGAGCTAGCACTATAAACCGGCATCAGTCCGGACTAGTACAAGCAGCCACACAAACACACACACGTACATGCACGTCGCTATATAAGTGCAATTATCTTGGACGCGACGTTAAACCCCATTTCACCTTACCTCACCTCTACCGCGCGGCTTTTCCTATTCCTGAAGGCATGTTGCATGACAAGTCCGGTGCACGAAGATACTTGTTTCATGACATAAATCTTCGTACAAAGAGCATGCTCGATTGTGTCTGAAAGGTGTGAAATATAGACCCAAAAGGCTGGAACTGATTGAATATTGCTCGACATATAGGGAAAGTTGACTGTCGACAAGATGGAGACACCCTTTTATCATACAGTCTTGCGTTGAGTTTTTTTTTTTTGTCATTCTTAATATTTACGCATATATCTAAATAAAGTTAAGATCGTGCAGTTTCACTGGTCACTTTTGTTTCAAGTTCAGGTGGGTAAATCGATATCAATGGGAGGGAATTGGCTACTTGACGAGTAGTGAACAATGTCAGATCATCGATTTACTTGAAGCTTTTAACTTAAACTTCTTGGTCAAATTCCCTTGTTTTTAAAATAAATAAATAATAATAATAAAAATAAAAGGTTTTTAGCGAAATTCCGACATGCACAAAGAAACAGGAGGAAGGGGAACACAATGGGGATGCTTACTTCCTTGCCCGAATGCATTATCTCCAAATGTCACACAGATGGTATTATTTCAATATATTCACCGCCAAAAGAAACGGATACCATATATGTTTGTTAATATATGAAGACGTACTCATATTCAAGAGATATTACATTGGTTCGATGCACAAACGAACATACTGGTGTGATGTGTGAACCGACGCGCATGAACGCATCACATGTGACGTCATAGATCCATGACTCGAGATGCACCATTTGTCTCGTGACTAGCGTGTAAAGTTTGGAAATCACGTGCGGCGTATCGTGATAAGAATAAAGCCACTCTGGAAACACTTGACTGATTGTTAGTTTAGTCATTAATTGGTACACATCGGAAACATCACTTTTTAATGTAGATACGTCTCTATATGTTTCAATTGTTCACGTTTCTTTTCGCGGTGAGTATATATTTTTTCAGTAAATATTTGATAACATTTAGTTTCACTTTTGACAAATTGTCATGAATCTATAATATGTGTCAACTGTCCCTTAAAGTCACTATAATGTCGAGGATGAGAAATAACAGATTGTGGTTTCACTGCTGAATTAATTCGGAATACGTCTTCATATTAGCATTAATTGATTATTGAAGAGATGTTCAGGTGTCTTGATACGACAGGCAAGTGATCACACACGCTGACTTATAAAATATCCTCGATATGCATGCAGTAATAATTAAAATATTCATCGTGATAAGATGCGAACATCTTAATTATACACGACATTAATAAAGCACGTACTGACATGGAAAACAGATGGCTAACAAGCATGTCGTGTTGACGATGGATTGATCAACTTTGATACGATAATGCACTTGCCATGTAACAGAGAATGGACAATGTGTTCACTGGAAAGTGTTCTGAAGCACGAACATGAATGTCACATGCCTCAGATATTGTCACCTACATTGTACAATTTAAGAGTTTGTTGATGTTTGATAGTTACCACGTGCTGCATAATCTTCAGGATCTGCATGATTAATGTGATTATAGGGTTTACCATACATGAAGCCTGTTTGCAAAGCAGATGCACAGTTTGTTTTTTATTCGTACAACATCTTGCCCTTCTGTCAGCGTTGAGATTACTCAGCTTCTTGCAAACGCCCGTAAACAACACAGTTAAATGAGACTTTTCAAACTTACAGATTATCTAACACGGGGGTCTTAAATGTTAATTTCTTTGCTGCCAAATGCTGCAATGACAAAGTCAATATGGGCCAAATAATCACTATTTTGACATCGAACTACACGTATAATTTTAATTCTCATAGAAGCTGTTTTTGTGGTAACCAGTAGTTGTCTGTAACCAACATCGTTATATCCAGTTGGGTGAGTGAGTATGGTCTGACGACGCTTTTATTCCAGCAATATCACGGTGGGGACACCAGAAACGGGCTTTAGACATTGTACCCATGTGGGGAATCAAACCCGGGCCTTCGGCGTGACGAGCTAACACTTTAAATCCTCGGCTAGTCCCAGCGCCCCTGTGGACTGTGTACATAATTGTATAATAATTGAAATCATGTGTAACACCACCTAAAATAAAATTTTAAACTTATTCTCCTAAAGTGAGCGAGTGATAATGGTTTTAAGCCGTTTTTGCATTTTCCAGCAATATCACAGCGGGAGACACCACAAATGGGCTTAACACACTGCACCCATGTCAGGAATTGAACCCGGTCCTTCGGCGTGACCTGCGAACGCTTTAACCAGTTGGCTACCCCACCGCTCCTATTCTCCCATTGATAGTGCTAGTTGATGGCATCGCATGTTACACGAACCACTGGTACTAAAAAAAGAGATTAAAACAAATCTCGAGAAATGTAAGCATATTATATACCAAGCACGGCTGGGCGGAAGCCGATGAATCACGTTGATCCTACATCAGTACGTGATAATAAGCCCTGCCCTGTGGACAGTGTAACGTGTCTGACAAAATTGACACTGCTCTAGCATGTAAATACAAAAAAATACTTTAGAGGATAATAGCATGCTGTGCAGAACATGCAACCAAAAATACAGTGCTCTCGCAATAATTGAAAGACCTTGTGTTCGCGTGACCGTACAAAATCCAAGAAAGGATAGATACGAACTTTATAAATAAAGGCTTACACTTGATATAACCTTACGTGTATGTGTTATTAATATGTCCCTAACGCAGACAAGGTGTATGGTTAAATGTCTCCAAGATTATCCTGGGGAAGCATCAAAGACCACAGTGTCATATGTACGTGCTTGCAGACTGATTTTGTCAAACGGTATCCGGACATCGCCAAGAGGAGATAAAGCGAATCAATACAAGACGGAACATGACACACTGAGTCGACACTTATGGACGTCTACAATGATGAAACAGTTGACACCGGGATCAGCAAAATGCAGCTGTTTTCAGTGAGTGAATGAGTTGGTTTAACGCAGCTTTGAACACTATTTCTGTTACATCACGGTGTGTCTGTTTGATGTGGATTGAAAGCCACAATTAACTCGCACCACTTTCGATCACAGACTAAGTATAATATTTATGGCAAATCTGGGGTTCGAACCAACGATCCGCGAATCCTTGATCGACAAATCTCCTCAACAAGTTGCGGCCACCAATGCCCTCACAAAGGATTTGAAGACAAGACATGCAAAATACAGATTTATGCATTTACATGTGACTCTGTATGCCTTCTTTCATACATTGCTTAAGCTCTGATGGTAAATATAAATATCCGACACGTTGAAATTCAATTCCACACGAAGAAACGCCAGAATTTACAATTAAGCAAATTCATAGAATTTCACGAAATATGCTAAGCTAGTATTGATCTGGTTAATTATTCAACTGATATTAATAGTATACTATTATTAGTATATTATAATTATGCTAAATCGAATTTGTTTTAAGTAACGAACTTTCAAATCAACATAATACAAAACCTGCTAGTAAGGCCGAGAGATACATAATGATCTAGAAAATGAAGCTTTGCTTCAAAAATGTGTATGATGCTTTTCATTTAATGCATTTACAATGAAATCTGACAGAAATTAGCTTCATTGTATATAAAGGAGGAGGGTTGTTTTTTAAAACTTTCCTTTCAATATTTACCACAAACATGTGTCAGATTTGAATTGAAGGAGTTTTAGCGTACCTCATGAAGCAGTAGTACCTCAACCACAAACTTTGAAACGTATCAAAACACTCCAATATCTACAACACAGAGGAGCATATGAGTACATCAGAGAAAACAAAAAATATCTTTTTTTGCTGTAACCAGGCAGGATGCATCCTCGTCAGTGAGAAGGATATCATATTGGTAACGGATGTTCACAGCGGCCTCAAAGTATCCTACTCTGTATTTTAAGAGGTTATGATTGCTCAAACATGTCAATGACCTAGCATTGGTCGTTAGATTTTAAGTATTTACGTGAAACAAACAGTTTAAGTGTCCGTTCCAAAGGTACTTAATGGTTTAAACGACCTCTATGGAATATAATACTTAATGGTATGTTCCTGTTCTGTTTTCAAATTCTCTTAAGGATGTCGTTTTCTGAAAGTGTAAATGTCAGTCTCTGTGAAAGCTGCATCTGTGATAAACCAATGTAAAGAAACTTAGATGTTTTCGTACACACGTAGCACGTTAGGTAATCAAACCGCATCAGTGTGACGTGTGTAGCTGCTTTACAGGTAAAACGTATTTTATCATTGATCACTTGGTGAAGTATTGATTTGATTATAAGTGGTTTCTTTAATGAGCTGATCATGCCATTTCAGTTTTACCTTTGACCATCCGTCGCGCCATGACCTTTCTTGGGTGCTAATGAACATGAGGGCCTTCAAGCCCGATCTTTCTTTGCGTCAGGATGGACACGTTATTATTCTAGTCCACGTCATAGGCTCGCTATACCGCGAGTGTGGCGCATCTGCACTTCTATCTGTAATGTATCGAACGACTTTCAGATGAAATTGTTTATGACAGAGATACCACACGGAGTGGCTCCCTGATTATACATACAACTTGTGTTAAGATAATGTCTTTAGTAGCATAATTCATAGGGTTTGCCTTTTTGAAAATAGGACAAAAATATGCTTCGGTCTTGGGTAGGCCGAACTGTGAGGCACTGCGGTGGTTAGTAGAGATGATCTCTGCACTGAAAGTAATGAGATGATGACAGTTTCTTTTAACACTGACAGTAACATATTGCAGATATGTCCGTTTCCCGACTGTTCTGCTTATCTTTGCATAAATATCAGTTTTAGAATTAAAAAAGTTGATAGATAACCTCATTCTATCAACAATGCCAAGATAAATGAGTAACTTCACATTATTTAAATGGATAACAGCTCGCAGAACAGAAGATCTTCACAAGCGTCAGCGAATTGACCTGCTCCATATCGATTCTATAGAAGCAATCAAACTAAACGAATTCCATTTAACTTAGATTTTGACTTAGATCAATGACTTCAAACGACAGGTCCGATCACAATAAAACTAGATTAATCTGAGGGCGTTGATAACCGTTGTGTAGTACATGTTCTTCACATAAGTGATGAATGAACACATGACGCTTTTATGGATAACAATTTCTTTATTGTTTGAAATGACGTTTCGTTTCTACTTCTTGCCCATTCATCAGGTGAATACTGAGTTAGTGTAAAGTCCAAAGACTTACAGACACCATATAGTATTTCTCGGCTTCTGTGATCTCTTAAACTGATTCAAAACAAAACAATTTATTTTACCGATTATGCGATTAATTATTCGACCTCCATGTAAATTGTTGTCCTGTTAAAGATGGGTGAGTGTATCAGTTTAATGTGCAAGGAGTGTTCAAATACTAGTATATCAAAGCGACAAAACCATTTCCATAATCACAAGAATTCTCCGCTGTAGGAATTGAACGATTCTGGCTATATCATAGGAATCGCTCCCAAATAGTGATGAAACAAAGAGTTCGAGAACAAGTAAGCGTATCAAGTCCAACAGGTGCCCCCTAACACAAACACATGCAAAGGCAAGTCAATTGTTTACCTCAACAAAAGACGGGAATATATGGAAAAGTCGAAATAGGGAATTGCATTGGACACGAATTTGGGTAATTAATTTGGAAATGTCCTCCTCATATCTACCATAGACCTTTTGAAAGCTTAACTAAGGCCTTGAATGTTGTGACCCTGATCAAACAACTTTTGATCAAGAGTCACAACATGTTCTTTGACATCCTCGTAGGAAGAGCATGCCTTGATGTGCCTCAAAAGTTGTGAAATGTCGACACCAGCGACTGGAGCTGCTATAGTATCTCTCGGCATAAAAGAAAACTTGAATCAGAAAGTTGAAGTCCTCCCTCTTGTCATACAGTCCTGTGTAGAGCTTTTTGTAACACAAATGTACAGATCTCAATGTGAAACAGATGGAGCTGTTTCACTGGTTTCTTTCAGTTCCAGTTCAGATGGAAAGAGCACTGCACATTTGACCATCATTGATATCAGATCATCGATATACCTGAATATGTTGAACGTTCTGGCTAATCCGAGCAGAAATTCCGATTCATATGCATATAGAAACAGATCAGCAAGGAGGGAAGCAATATTATAGCCTTATTCATTTTAACATAAATGTTGTCAACGAGGAAGTCAGGCATTTCACATTTTGTTTTTTTCAGTACACTTCAGATGACCTTTGGTTTCATTTTGGACAAATTGTCCTGCACCATTGAAGGTCATCACGTTAAGTTACAAATGCCAAATATGTCAAGGAATTAAGTTTTCCCTTTAATTTATCATAGTGGTACAAAAAAAAGTTTTAAAAAATAAAATGTTTTGACATAATTGAAGTTGGTTCTCTGAGATTGCAAAACACGCACTGATTGACATTCAATGGGCGGATGGCCCAGTTGTCTAAGCGCCGCATTTCGCTTTGCAGCGTTGCAAACCTTAAACAAGTCAAAAACCTATGATCGTGGGTTCGAATCAAGGTTTGCATCGATTATGTTTCAAGGTTTGGAAGCACCATACCCGTGCTCGTGGGTTTCACCAAAGTGGTGAAAGGCTTTGACCTGCTTCACTTCGGGATTTCGGGATTGAATAACTCAAGAAGGATGTACACACTCGCTACTGACTGTAAATATAACTTCTAAACCACCCCGTGTTACATAACATATGGCAAGAGTGCTTCAAAACTGGTCCGTTGCTTGTTACCGTAACATCGAATTTAGACAATGTTATTTCCATGATATAATTCCATCCAGGGCAGTAAAATGTTTTGACCGATCCCCCGTGTTCTTTTGTATGTCACACTAAAACATGACCTTAAATGAATGAATAAGCAATTTAAAAGGACTCACAGCACATTCTACGTCATTCTACATTGATTGCAACAAAGACATCACGATTACCATCTATTATTTTCCTTTCTCGGTTTTCCTTACTCGTTAAAATTAGAGACTCAACAACTTCCTGATCTGAATGTTTGGATAATTGTTCCGGCTACCTCGAAGCCAGCTGTTCTCGTTTACTCTGTAAATAAAGACGTCCCAGACTAATAACATCTTTGTCAGACCATTCTGGAATTCGTGGACGCACGCCACACATTTTACGCCGTCATTGGACCTTTGGCTTGTCAGACGGATTTACCTTTGTTATTTACTAGTAATGCTACTAGTGAACATAATATATGTGATACATGCTTGAACATAATATATGGATGTCAATGTTTATATATTAATGTAAAATAGTACGTCATCTATTTTACCCTAGATGTGTTGCAATTATCATTTATTCTATAGGTGAAACGCCTATTTCTGGTGTCGCCCGTCGTGATTTTTCCAGAATGTTGCCGTCAGCCGCATTAAAAACCTACTCACTATTCAATGTATGGGCAGAAAGTGGTCACGTTTTTACTCAACTTTTAGCACTATCCTATCAAGGTCAAGGCAAACAATAGGCTTCAAACGTTGTAACAATTTGTGGTATCGATTGTTTTTCAACTTCCGGCTACCCAATTGCCAATGTTTTCCTTTGTTTGAGAAAATGTAGATAAATGTTGTCTTCTTAAAATATTCACCTATGTCCCTGATCCGTATATTGTTTTTCTTGTTTAACGCCACACTCAGCAATATTCCAGCTATTTGGCGGCTGTCTGTTAATAATCGAGTCTGAACCAGTGATTGATATCATGAGCATCGATGCATCAACCAAGGCAGCGAACCTGACCACCCGATCCCGTAAATCGCCTTTTACGACAAGACGGTTGCTGAAGACCTATTCTACCCCGGATCTTCACGGGTCGGAATATACCATAAATACATGTTATTAACCATAGAAAATAACTTGTACGCCAGCATTATCCTTCCATGTGAGCGGTCCAATTTAACACGAGTATGTACATGCACACTTACACTCTTCTTGAGCAGAGTCTCAGGAGCCGAGTAAACTGATTCTGTTAATGTTTACGGTATAACGTGGTTTTGTCACTATCCGGTTTAGGTGACCCTCCTGTCGCTCATATTCCGATCTCAAGGGCATTACAATGAGTATTTGTTTCTGTTATGCCGATTTGTAGTGCAAGGCAACTGAAATACCATGCCTTAGTTTAACATGAATACCCCACTCAGACACAGTATACTGACTCCGAGCCGACCAGTCCTTGTTTTAGCCTCTTAATGCCGAGCGCCAGACAGGGTAACAACAAGTACCATCTTTTAACGTCTTTTGGTATGACGCGGCCGGGGATCGAACCCCGGACCTTCTGCTCTCCGGGCGGACGCTCTACCACTAGACCTCGGACGCTCATATTCCGATCGCAAGGGCATTACAATGAGTATTTGTTTCTGTTTACACCCGTAAAAAACTGAGGAAGCCAGCGTCGAAATGCCAACGAGGAAACAAGAGAACTGCTCTTTGATAACAGACCTCGGTGGAATATGTGTCTTCAAGTTTATCATTCTCATATTTCGCCACAAATCTAGCCGTGAATAATAAAGTATATCCTTAGGTTTACGTTTAAGTGTGGTACTGCTTACAATAAAACACATTGGGGCACCGAAGATACATAATCGCCATGATCGAATGGGGTAATGCAATGTTGCCAAATACTCGTACCCTGTGCATTTATCGAGCTTTGTTTCAACTACAGGTATGCATAGTATTGTTTAAAATAGACGTTCTCCTGTCACGTGTGCCATCTAGGTCAGGGCTTTGTTACCAAATAAAGACGGCACTCTTACTGTTCAAAGGTGAGGTGAGGTGAGGTGAGGTGAGGTTGCGTCCAAGATTATTGCACTTATGTAGCGACGTGCATGCACGTGTGTGTGTGTGGCTGCTTGTACTAGTCCGGACTGATGCCGATTTGTAGTGCTAGCCAACTGAGATACCATGCCTCAGTTTAACATGAATACCCTACTCAGACACAGTATACTGACTCCGAGCCGACCAGTCCTTGTTTTAGCCTCTTAATGCCGAGCGCCAGACAGGGTAACAACAAGTACCATCTTTCAACGTCTTTTGGTATGACGCGGCCGGGGATCGAACCCCGGACCTTCTGCTCTCCGGGCGGACGCTCTACCACTAGACCACGTAGGCGGTCTACTGTTCAAGGCGACTTTAAACCAAGTCAGTTCTATGTGAATGTAATGTACTATTCAACTTTTGATCGGGATACTGATATAGTTCACACGGTTACAAACTAAGAACAGCAGCTTATTAGTAAGGCAATGTTTACTTCTCTTAATAAATAATAATTGTTAAGATGTCGAAAATGAATAAGTTCCGAGGCAATATTGAATGCTTCTGAGTGGTGAATGACAACTACTCCAAGCGCTCACTCATATTCTGTCCGTGCTCAAATACTCAAAATATCCCTATGAATGAATGAATGAATGAATGAATGAATGAATGAATGAATGAATGAATGAATGATCTTTATTTCCTCCAGTGGTTTCGGAGAGTACAAACACATATGCATGTATATTGAAGTACATATTTTACCTGTCCGAGTTTAGTACATTATATAAATAAATACTAGGCTCTCAAGTAGAGCAAGTACGGAGACTGAATGTGGTCCATGATGTGTGTTTAGTTGTACACAAGAGTCGGGGGATGTGGTCATGTTTCAGTCTCACAGTATTGGTGATTTAGTCCGGTTTTAGCAACACTCCAGGCCCATGGTACCCATGGGAGAAATAGGACCCGGTCTTCGGATTAGGCTAGCTCATCACCTCTGCAAACAACATAAAACATGCAAGCATATAAAATATTAATATTAATAATAATAATAATAATAATAATAATAATAATAATGAGGGCCTGATGATGTACGCCTCTCCGTCCGTGGTGGGCTTAGATAGGGAGGATTTATTACCCTGACCTAAACGTACATCAACCAGTTTGGGCTTACCCCCCGAAACTGGTTCAAAACTGGGTTACAAATGCCAAGAAAACATTCAATTTACAACTCCACAGCCCAGTCAGGCCCCCTCCGGAATATAAACCAAGCAAACTGGAGATGGGACTTTACCCAGGGGGAGGCACAGAACGCGCCCAAGAATATCTTGGACGTTGATCGATGCTCATGATATCAATCAGTGGATTGTCTGGTTCAGACTCGATTATTTAGAGACCGCCGTCAAATAGCTAGAATATTGCTGAGTGCGGCGTTAAAAACAAACAGTATAGTTAAAGTTAAAGGTTTGGGCAGAAAGAAAAAGAACGTGGGACAAGAAAACTAATTTCATAAAATTTCCCCCTCAATTTGACTCTAGGATCACATGGGCCTAGGCTCCCATGACTCCCCTAGCCAGGCTCAGAACACTCCCTCTGGGCTCAGCTAACCCTACAGGGCCCAAATGACTCCTCATGTTTTGAATTAAAATTTTACAGAAAAGATCAAACATATCTTCTATTATAAAGGTTTTCAACCCTCTTCCTCATTTTCTATTCTGAATTGTCAGGTTAAGAACAATCCCCAATATTGTGTGTCAGATGGTTTAATACCAGTTATGTTATAACAGTTTTATATTTTTTCTTGAAAAGTTCCAGGTGCCTCTCTTAAAACACTATACTTTTCTTAACCTATAATTTATAATAAGTAATTATTTTCATATGTTTTAAACAATATAGATTTCAATTAATGTTGTTACATAATGATCGTGCATGCATATCAACATTTAAAGAAATAAGATTGCCAAACAGGTCATTGTGCCAAGATAATAAAGAAAGGTGACTTGACTGATCCCCAAAACGTCCGCCCTATTATTGTCTTAATACATAATAATAATGAAAATAAAATAATAAATTAAAAAAACAACAACATGTAAGCAATAAAAGGTCTGTATACAAGAATTTCGGCTCGGATTTTCTGGTCATGAGAGAACTCCGATTAGCGAACATCCCATGGGCCTACCACAACCTAAACCTACTGTCTTGATGCCATCTTGCCACTGAAACATAGTCCCCAGGCCCCAACACAGCGCGTCATTACACAATCTACTGATCTTCACGTCTCACGTACTTGCAACATACAGGACTGAGACGAAGGAGATGAGACTGTGCGTGTCAGGTACAAACGGAGTAGCAAGTAGCGGTGTGTTCTCTTGAATTCATTTATTGATGGGTGAATAAGCTGTTAGACGTGAAAAGTGAGTTTATGTCACTTTCATCAACCATGACCTTCAATAGGTGAGCTATAAGTGAAGGCAGAGCGGTTGGGTAGCCTATTGGTTAAAGCACTCACTCGTCATGCGGGTTCGATTCCCCACATTGTATCAAATTGTAAAACCTATTTCTAGTGTCCCTCGCCGTAATTTTGATGGAATTTCTTTCTAAAACTTGCGTCAAACCATACTCACAGTTTGATGTCGAAATAGTTGGTCCCATTATATCCCCGGCATGTGATATCAGTTGATATCTTTTTGACATTATATGAAAACTCAATCTACGAACACCTTCCTTCCCTTCACGTCCACCCCCTCAACCCCCCATCCCCCACCCCCCATGACCATCCATTACTAGATACTCATTCCACTCCCTACAAACCCAACCGCCATACTCCACTCCATCAACGCATCACAAATTTCCACAAACACATCAGTACACATCCGTACCGCAACCTCCGTCACAGAACGCCTACGAATATCCTCAAACCTCAACTCATCCCCTCCCCAAATCCCATGCATCCTCCCAAACCTCAACCACTAGAGTCCACTAGAACCATCCCGCGTCCCAACAATCCCTACTCATCTCCCTGACAGATACTCATCACACCTCCCCTTCTCATGAACCCCAAGTGCTACTTGTCTTCCCTTCACTTTCTCATCCCCAAAGCCCTTTTAATTCCCCCAAGCCCGACTTATCCGCCAAACCCTTCCACCATCCCAAACAAGTACGTTCTACGAAATTACACGCTCTCACTCTCAAAGAAATGTCGATATAACACAAAAGTTTCAATAGTGTACCATGCAAAAAGATAGTTGGGATATTTTGTTTTTTGGTGAAACTACAGGAAAAGACACCAATGTCTGGCAATGAAAGTAAATAATTTATGTGGCAACATTGTGACAGTCATGAAGCACGTGACCTCGGGCAGCACGTTCAAGGGATGGTGTGCCAGATTTAACATTGTCACTCAGACTCTGTTTTGAGCAGACGCATATTGTTGTCTTGAAACCAACACTCAACGACACTTTATTAAACACATTTAATCAAGCAAGCAACAGTATTGATCTTGCGACGTTTGCACGTGCTGAACGTTCACGTGCCATAGGCATGTTGTTTGTTTGTTCGTTCTTTAACGCCGCACTCAGCAATATTCCAGATATATGACGGCGGTCTGTAAATAATCGAGTCTGGACCAGACAATCCAGTGATTGATATCATGAGCATCGATCCACTCAATTGGGATCGATGACATGCATCAACCAAGTCAGCGAGCCTGACGACCCGATCCCGTTAGTCGCCTTTTACGACAAGCATAGTCGCCTTTTACGGTAAGCATGGGTTGCTGAAGACCTATTCTACCCCGGATCTTCACGGGTCCATATGCATGTTGCAGGTTAGCACACGTCAGAATATTGTTGCCCAAGCGCTGCATGTTTCTCAATCTGTCATCAGCAGATTTTGGGCCCGAAACCAAAACACACATAACGTCGTTGATCGACGCCGCTCTGGACGCCCAAGGGCAATAACTCCAGCCCAAGACAGATTAATCAGAACGAAATCGGTTGCAAACAGACAAGCAGCCGGTTACACAAGGCAACGGGTGTAAGAGAACATCCCAAACGATGTGAAATCGCCTGCACAGATGACATTTGCGTGCACGACGTCATCCCACAACTTGCTGCATGTCATTTGAATGAGAGGCGTGTGGGACGTCATTGACAGACGTGTACGTCAACGTCAAAATCCACCCACCACTCTCAATAAACTCGGTGTTGCTCTCACGTATGAGGGGAACACAAGTCGAGCTGATATCCGTCGACTCATCAGATACATGCCTCGAAGAATTCGCGCATGCCTGTCCAACAGAGATGCTTTTATCCGATATTAGTGACGTTGGCTGCAAAATGCAAATATAGAATTCGACCCCCGTCCTTCTGAGCGACCTACATTAGAACCCATTAGAGCTGATCGCCTACTCCCCAGCAGATATGATCATATCATTTCCATTCGCCAACACCATATAGATCAGAAGATATGTCTTGATGATTCCCACTATCCCCTACTTTTTTTTAATAATATATATTCCACAGTTTAAGAAAGTTCTAGAGTACTTTATAGCCGTGAAAACCGTTATTTATTTCTGAAGCAAAATCCGTCCATATTTTGATTCGTGTTTCGCATCGGCCTCTCGTCCCATTACCGTTTTGTAATGGTGTTCATATACAGCCATTTATCACCCTGAATATACATCATCCTTATCTTGAAGGCCAAAAACGCCGTTTCATAAAAAAAACATTCTTGCTGGATTGTTTCGGAAGATATTCGAAAAGGGAATATTTTTTTCGACTTTAAACTTTAAACCGTTGCACAACGAATATGCCACAATAAACATGCAGTGAGTCTGTTAAAAGTCATAAACAATTGTGAACCAAAGGCATGTTGGGTTTTGGCTTCTTTTTTTTAAAATGATATGCAGCGCATCCATCTGAAATGAGAAACACAGAAAATGATATACTGAGCATCCTTCTGAGATGAGGATGGCTTGAGGTTCCGTACCTATAAGTTGCTGTTCATTTCACGCTCATTGGCATACAGCAGCCACATTCAAGCATGATTCCAAAACGTATTTTATTTTCTTGACGATGTCATCACCAGTTGCTCTGATTGAACTTGACTTTATTCCGACAGACCTGCGCTTAAGTGGGTGCCTGTGTTGAACTTTTATCAACCGGCTTTGTCTTAGCTCCGCGCTGTATCAGTGATTGAAATCGAGCGAATAGTTCCATGGGCAGTTAATCGATGGCGAAAGTGTGATTTGTTTACAAATGCTTCCTCTAATTGACAGAATGAAGCACTCATCGACTCTCGTCGCTGAGTGATACGTCGCAGTCTAAAGTTAATGGTGACTTTCGCATTAACTTGCAACCATATTGATGTTAACATTTGTATAGAACACAATGAACATAATCTTGTTTAAGAGCAATCATATGCCAGTGCATATAAAGAGATTGTTAGAAGAATCTGAATGTGTGTGGTATTCCCATCCCAGAAAATTTATGACACGTAAAAACACGACGTTAATGAAGTCTTTATCATATAATGTCAAGAACTGGTCAGCTCGGAGTCAGTATAATCTGTCTCAGTGTGTCTCACATCACGCCACTATATAAGTGAAATAATCTTACATTAAAACCCATTTCACCTCACCTCACTCATTGAAGTAACAAAACCGCGTATAAATATACTCAACAACAAAAGTTCCTGTGACACCAATATTTTAGTGTATTTTTCAAACAAGTAAAGTTTGGTTTTCAATATTGTAGTACATGTATGGAATCAAGTCATAAAAACTACTATAGAAAAGCATTCATTCCATGTATAAGTTGACTTTTATCCAAGAATGGGTATAAAAACATGTGCGTTACCGGGATTCCATATGCATTGTTTAGCATCGTGCTGACAACAACCACTCAGAAAAACAACAAAATTACGCAATTATTTAACATTACGAAATGCCATGCCTGTCCGAAAATGAGCGTCTGCGAGCCATTGGTATGCTTGAAGCAGGATCGAGTCAACGTGATGTTGCAAGACAATTTAATGTCCACAGAAACACCATTTGGTGTTTATGGCAACGTTGGCAACAGACGAATGCAGTCAGAGACCATCCTCGGGGTGAAAGGCCACGCGTTACCAATAATCGACAAGAAAACTGGATTCGAACAACACACCTACGAAATCGATTCCAGCCAGCAACAGTGACCGCAAGAAGCATCCCTGGCCTTCGACGAATATCTTCACAAACCGTACGTCGTCGCCTCAGATGTGCAGGGATTGTCGCCAGAATACCCACCAGACGTCCCATTTTGACAGGAAACCAAAGTCAAGCACGTCAACAGTGGTGCAGACAGCGTCAACGCTGGACGGCCATGCAGTGGGGACAAGTTCTATTCACTGACGAGTCTCGTTTTCACCCCAGCCACAGCGATGGACGGATTCGAGTGTACCGACGTCGAGGTTAACGTTACGTCAATCATTGTGTCATGGAAGAAGATCGGTTCGACGGTGGCAGCGTTATGGTATGGGGTGGGATTACAGCAAGACCCGTTTGATAGTGGTAGAGGGAAATTTCAATGGACAGTGCTACCGCGACGAGATCATTGGCCCTGTTGTTCTACCGTGTTTGCGTCGTCATGGCCCAGGCATTACCTTTCAACATGACAACGCCCGTCCTCATTTTGCTCGACTTGTTCAGGATTCTCTTCAACAAAACAACGTATATGCCATCCCCTCGCCGGCTCGCTCCCCTGATCACTCATGTTGGATGAGATGGATCGACGCCTTCGACGTCAACCACATGTTCCGCAGACACTCCAGGAACTTCGAAACATGCTCCAGCAGATATGGACAGATATCCCACAAGACTTTGTGCGACGCCTGGTCCATTCCATGAGACGAAGATGTTTTGCTTGCATCGCAACCAGAGGTGGACACACACGCTATTGATTTGTAAATTGACATTTTGGCATGTTCATGTTTTTTTTAGAAATCACGCATTTTCTGAAGTTAGTATGGCAAAATAAACCATTTGAACACTTACTGGAGTCTCTTATCTGTTGCAAACCGAAATTGTTTCAGATTTGGTAAAAAACATAACTTTGCATTAAATCTTATTCAATGTCACAGGAACTTTTGTTGTTCAGTGTACAACGTGAACATGCAAAGTTACAACAAGATCAGGACACGCTAACCCTCTTTACGAACACCTGGTGTCATAACCGATTTACAGTGATCCATTCATATCATTTTCATCACTACTTCGACACTGGTTATTCTCAAACGTTGCAGTTTTGAATTCGCTGTATCCTGAGCACCCGATTGGCTTTTTACAACAAAAATAAATGGTTGTGACTCAGTTCTGACCCAAATCCCCAAGATTGTGATTTGGTAATCCGTATTAAGTTACCAAATGGTACGTGTACAAATAATTAACCTAATTTAAAAATACTATGTATCAATATAAAGACCACTGTGATTTCAAAACGCGAAAGGATTGGGGTTTTTTCTGCTCGTACTTCATCAATGGTAAATATCTGGGGTGTGCATCAACTTGATCCTTCCTCACACATTACAAGTAACTTAAAATAGTGCCACGACTAGCATTACATTTAAACCTTTGGGAATACGCAGGAAAGGCAACTAATTGGAAACTACAAATTGGCTAAAATTGGAATCAATTTATCCCTCTATCGCAAGTGTCTACCCCATACACAAACTGTTGACGTCCTATTTACGTTAGTCCCACATTGACAAGGCAAAACAATGACAGATGGTCATTAATGGAGGTAATATCGTTGGTTGCCGTTTGTTATTATTTCGAAAAATGTTTCGTTATAAACTGTACTTTTCTCATTTAACTCGTCAAGACTCGTCGAGACTGTTCGTTTCGCAAAGCGCCATTTTGTTACTCGACCAGCGTGTATTCTTTCACTTCCAGCAGAAGTCTCGTAGGTTTCAATAATATGTTTTGTTGAAGTTGTTTTTGTATATTAGTGACCTCAAGTATTTATTATTACTTTTGTTTATATTTTTTAAGATTTTGCAAACTCGTAACTACTTTTTAAGTCGCGGGTGGGGAAACGTCCCTGCGCGTTAGGTAGGGATAATTTACCCTGATGTATTACACCAAATACCTCTACACAAACATTGCATTTGGACATTTTTAGGGAACCCCTCCGAACTCCATCTAATCAAATCTTTTCCTTCGCCTTTTTTTACTTTCTGCCTACGAAAACAAATCAGTTCGATTGGCTGAAACTGTTGAAAAACATCTAATCCCTCAATTGACATCTACACATTGAGTACAAGAATGACGAGTACGATCAAACGTTGGCCAAAAGTAAATAACACAAAAATTTAAAAACAACTTCAGAAAAACTAGGCTCTTACGAACGTTTCACGTTTTCAGCTTTTCAGTGCAGTCGGCTACAGTTACGTAATCAATGTTTTCTTGCTTACTGAGCTTTCTGTGGAAAGAGCCTCCATGGAAGGCTATTAACTAATAGAAGGCAATATGTCCCACCGTGTCATCTCCCTTATCGCGTAAATCACAACGGATATTGCAGATAACATATTATCCGAAGCATCGATACACTTCCGTCCTGTTTCTTTTTACAAAGATTTGTTTTACCTGTTTTCGCTTCAAAAATAAACAGAGACAACGGTTTAACTGTTCCTTTAAGTAATGTATTTGCCAAAAACAACAAGGAGATCCTATCATAAACAGTAACAACAAATTGCATTCCCATGTATCATTGTTTTACATCAATGAAACTCAACTAGACGCGACGATCCTGCAATAACCAAAACATTGCCTCGAATAAATCAATATTCTGTTATTTCCTCGGAACCCTCTAGCAACACCTCCTTATTGAATTCAAACCATCATTTAGTCTTTGAAGTACAGGCGTGCATCATATGAACTTCGGATGATGCACATTAAAGTAGCTAAATCACTTTTTTCAAGGGTGTGGGCTGCTGAAATTGGCATAGGCTTGTTTTTTAACCAGGCCCAAGTTGGGAAAGGTGTTTTATTCCACTTGAAGTAAATCATCACTCTTCTAGTGTGTCATATTAAAATAACGATATGCCGAGCGTTTCTGCACCAATCCTAGTCGATGTTAATGATGGATGTTTGTTGATGAGACAATTGCCCAGAGGTCCAATGGTTGAGGCAGAACATGACATTTCTTCTGTCCAAGAAAACATGCCGCCTTATAACCCTGAACAAAGACGAAAGACTGTCGCTAAAGACTGTTTACTGTCTTCCGAGAAGTAACTTTTCCATCGGCGCTGCTCAAGGGTTATATCCCGGAAGATATTTTCCCATCACGTCCTTTCATATACTTACTGTCTAATTGAAACATCCTATTAACTCTAGTCCTTAATTGAACCAGCATTGTTCCACGACTTGGGGCGGAAACAAGCTTTTGATGCAAGAAACCCGCGTGTACCGTCCTTCCCAAGGAGGCCTGCGGTAGAGGTAAGGCTGGAGAGGTGATTAGACACAGTCACCAGAGTCGCATCGACCAGCCAACGACTGCCTGCCGCACTGCTGGATGGGTCTTGTCAAGTGCCTTTACACGGTAAAATGAACCCTATGATCAACGAAGCAGAACACACGTTCACGTAGCAACTTGTCTCCGATAATTGTCAGGGGTTGGCTCGTTTTAGTGTTGAGTTGCCTTTGCACGGGATTACTTTATGTTTCGTCATGTCTGTCTCTGGAGCGGGCCAGAATGAGAGTGTGTTTCACAATAGCACGTGGTCACGGGTCTACAGCAACAACCCCGGGTTGAGACTTAGTGCTGAGATACAGATAGCATTATATTCTATCATATTCCTTCTGTCCGTCGTTGGCAATGTGCTTGTAATTGTGACTTTAATCCAGAACAAAAGAATGCGTACAGTGACCAATGTGTTCCTTCTGAATCTGGCAATCAGTGACCTTCTCCTCGCCGTCTTCTGCATGCCTTTTACGCTGGTGCCTGTTCTACTAAGGGACTTCATATTTGGCGGTGCAATGTGCATAATGATTCGCTATCTACAAGGTAATACACCATATTGTCCTCGGGTAAGAACCAACACTGAAAATATGTATTGAACTTTTTCAATTTTAACAAAACTGAAATTCAAATTCAAATCTTCAAGTTGCTATCTATAAACCGTACTAAATCAGTTTTGGTTCTTGTGTATCATGATTGGTATTTATGTACTCACATTATGCTTTATCCGTTCTTATTGGTTTTCACAGCTAGTGAGAAGAAAACTGGGGAGCTTTCGAACGATTTGTTTTATATTATGATTATATTACATTTCAGCAAAGTTGGTCATTGATTACATCATATTTTGTAGCAAATTATGGTCATTATTCCATATCAAACTACCGGGGAGGACATTTGTTTTGTGAAAAGGGAAAGAGTATGTAAGAAAAATTGACTTTGTTGCTACCTCAATCTAATTCTGATTCTTTATGACTCCATTTGCACTTTTCATGATCGTTTTCCAAATATATACTCATAAAAATTGCAAAAGAAAGCGAAATACAATACAACTGATGTCCATCAGTACGAAACTAAGCGTTTCGCTGTACCGTATCTATTTAGTCTTGACAAATAGCCGTGCAGCTCACTTAAGGACAATTCATTATGAGATGGAAGATCGTTACAGATGCGACATGCATTCTTGTTCAGTTGACAAGTTGACCCCACTCCACAGAACCTACCCACTCTCCACTGAAGGTTAAACTTCAAAATCATAAATATGTCAATTATAATGATACAAATATTTTGTTAAACCTTCACCATATTATCGTAATAAACGAGCGACGTGGAATAATGCAGAGTTTGAAATACAAAATGACAACATGGAAAATATAAGGTTGAACAAACGTTCTATCAACGACTACACTGTTGACAAGCTTTTCTGGAGCTATATTGAAGAATGCAATAAATTATTTCTGTAAGATTGATATGGAAAGGCATTTGAACCGACATTAGAATCGTTATTGATATGTTAGGGATATGTTAAAACATTGATGTGTTATTCCACTTGCGCCTCGTGGGGTTTCCAAGGTCCCAAGTAACCAGTGCTTGTCAGAGTCGAGTAAAAGGGATCGGATGGTCGGACTCGTTATTTGGAAGATGGCGTAACATGTTGCTCGGGCTTTAGGTCACCTGGATTTGCACAGGAATATTGCTGACTTTGAATGAAAGCAATAATTGCCCATCCACTCACTCATGATACTGAATTCTCTTACCTCATAAAACCAATGTTACAGATGGCAACATTTTGTTGGATATAGCCAACAATTCTTCATCAATTCAGTCACTGGAAAACACATAGTTAATTAACTTAACAACTTTTCAATTTATGCCAAATGTCACACATTTATTCAAAACAGATATTATATTACTATAATCGCACTTCTTACTGTGGGTTGTTCAGTGATCTGATATGATTAATGCACAGAGTAATAAACTAGTAAAACAGCTTAATTACATGTACATGGGTAAGTAAAGTATGCAGGGGCCACAGGGGGCCATTCGATGAGTTGCGTCCCTTGGCCTCGTCAGGATCCGATTGTTATGGTACGAATCTCAATTTCGCCCCATTGGGATTCTTGATTTGTAAGCACTATATCCATGCTCAGTGGTTTTATCAAAGTTGCGAAAGAAACAAAATGATAATCATATTGGACTCTTATATGAAACTGACATTTCGGATGTTAATGAAGTACTGTTCAAAGCTGCGAATACCAATTTTACTGTCTCACTGACTCGCTGAAGAAGTACTGTGTAACATGTATGCACTTCAGTGCAGATGGTCATGTCACGAACGACTGTCAAGGCGTTGCTGCACTACAACGTAAGACCAGTTCGACAGCTCTCTATTCCTTTTTGCAAGAAGAGATTTAATTGGATCAGTTTCAGACTCTTCACGCTTTCAGTCCCGAATGTATTTGCTTGATTAAACATTAAGCAACATTGTTTTCATGACGTACCTGGAATAAATGCAACATTTGAACAAACGTTACTTCACGTCTCCATGACATAAATTGATCGAATTCAACATTAAACAACATTTACTTCACGCCTCCATGACAAAGCTGCAATCTACGCTCATGAAACAACATTTACGTCACGTCTCCATGATAAAGCTGCAATTAAAACAACATTGAACAACATTTCCTTCACGCCTCCATGACAAAGCTGCTATCTACGCTCATGAAACAACACTTATTTCATGCCTCCATGCCAAAGCTGCAATTAAGACAACATTGAACAACATTTACTTCACGCCTACATGGAAAGGCTGCAATCAACGCAGCAATAAACAACATTCACTATACGTCTTCGTCACATACCTGTAACAAACGCAAAACAACAACTGTAATGAACAACATATATTTCACGTCCCATCGCGTCTCCACGTAATCCGGGACCATATATATTTGAAACAACATTGTTTGACACTCATTTAAAGGTATCTCTAAAGAACACCACGCTTAGTAATTTTAAAGTGGGACACTCATTTAAAGGTATCTCCAAAGGACACCCCGCTTAGTAATTTAAATGTGGGACACTCATTTAAAGGTATCTCTAAAGAACACCCCGCTTAGTAATTTAAATGAGGGACACTCATTTAAAGGTATCGGTAATCGGATTAATTAATTACCCGCTAGAATAGGTGAAATGCACTCAGCTGAAAATGTGGCTCTACCGGCAATAGCCATTTCTGAAATGTGGCTCTCCCAGCTAGACACCATTCATTCACTTGTGGGATTTAATGCTCCTTGCCTCGTATCAATTTAGTGTACATACAAAGGGACATAGTGAGTGTGTTGTGTTAAGATGTTCTGTTCTGTCACTGAAGATACATGTGATCTATGATATATAACTTAATGAACTCTAACCCTGGCATGTGGGCTTCACATATTGACGACCAAAACAACCTAGGTTTTGGTAAAGCTGTCACATCTTCTTCCACATAATGACGTCCAAACCCACTAGTTCCGCCTCCGTACATGTGAGGATAACATGTTTATGTGCTGAATAGCTTTATATGCAAAGGAACTGCCTTATCAATAATTCACTGTCACAATCATCGAGTTCTTTATTACTTATAGATAAGGTAAGTTGTTATCAGCGACTGTTTCTGCCAATCTGATGGCCTCTGTTTTGACAATAATTGAATGGTAGATAGTGTGATGTGATCCAACTCTTCCATTGCATGTTCTTATCGGGATTCACGTCCGCTGTTTTTTTACTTTCCTATCCATCACGCCTTCCATAATATTTGTAAATAGTATTATTCCATTAAACCAGTCATCATGAATGCACCTGGTATCACTGATATTTGATAAGGATTCATAAAACTCGTTCAATGGACTTTCAGTAGAGATTTTTCATGATTATTGTAATGTTTTGTATAAGTTTTTATTGATTTGATGACTGCATTGCATAGTACAAATGCAGGTACGTTACTCAAAATACTGTAAAAATCATATAAGAAACATTATTATTCTTCAGGATATTTTATGTGCATTATTTTTATTCCACCTTTTGTGGATTACATTTAATAGATTATTTCACGTCTTTTGTTATTTGTTCCTCTCATTATCACTGTTGTAGCATAACAATCACAATGCAATATTACAATAGCTGGAAATAAGGTTAGAGGGTGTCTGTATTTGTTTATCTATTTACTGGAAAGGTCGGGAGAATTGTGACATGTCATGACAACATGGCTGTCGTTTTCCACCAGAAGTTGTTTAGTGCTCCGAGGCCGAAGGATATGTATTGCGATGTTGTGCAATCCTTTAATCATCTCGCCCGGAGAGATGGTAACACACTTTTCACAGAGGCGAGCGAGTTTGTACGTGTGGGTAATAGGATGTGTATAGTTGGGTGAGTGAGTTTGCGAGTTTGGGTGTGTAGGTAATAGAGTGTGTGTAACTGTTGAGTGAGAGTGTGAGGTTGGGTGTGTTGGTTATATGATGTGTCTAGTTGGGTGGGTGAGTGTGTAAGGTTGAGTGTGTGGGTAGTTGGGTGTGTGAGTGACAGTGTGTATGGTTGAGTGTGTTAGTGAGTGAGTGTGTAGGGTTGAGTGTGGGGGAGCTAGTGTGTAAGGTTGAGTGTATTGGTGAGCGAGTGTGTATGGTTGAGTGTGTGGGTACTTGGTGACAGGGGAGTGAGTGACAGAGTCTGTATGGTTGAGTGTGTCAGTGAGTGAGTGAGTGTGTAGGGTTGAGTGGCGGGGAGCGAGTGTGTAAGGTTGAGTGTGTTGGTGAGCGAGTATGTAAGGTTGAGTGTGTGGGTAGTTGGTGACAAGGGAGTGCGTGACGGAGTGTGTATGGTTGAGTGCGTCCGTAAGTGAGTGAGGGAGCGTGTAAAAATGAGTGTGTGGGGTAGCGAGAGTGTAAGGTTGAGTGTGTTGGTGAGCGAGTGTGTATGGTTGAGTGTGTGGGTAGTTGGTGACAGGGGAGTGCGTGACAGAGTATGTATGGTTGAGTGCGTCAGTGAGTGAGTGAGGGAGTGTGTAAAATTGAGTGTGTGGGGTACCGAGAGTGTAAGGTTGAGTGTGTGGGTAGTTGGGTGTGTGAGTGACAAAGTGTGTAAGGTTTAGTGTGTGGGTATTTGGGGGAGTGAGTGACAGAGTGTGTATGGTTGAGTGTGTCAGTGAGTGAGTGAGTGTGTAGGGTTGAGTGTGGGGTAGCGAGAGTGTAAGGTTGGTTGAGTGTGTGGGTAGTTGGTGACAGGGGAGTGCGTGACAGAGTGTGTATGGTTGAGTGCGTCAGTGAGGGAGTGTGTAAAATTGAGTGTGTGGGGTAGCGAGAGCGTAAGGTTGAGTGTGTGGATACTTGGGTTGGTGAGTGACAGAGTGTGTAAGGTTGAGTGTGTGGGCAGTTGGGTGTGTGAGTGACAGAGTGTGTAAGGTTGAGTACGTGGGTAGTTGGGTGTGTGAGTGGGAGAGTGTGTAAGGTTGAGTGTGTGGGTATTTGGGGGAGTCAGTGACAGAGTGTGTAAGGTTGAGTGTGTCAGTGAGTGAGTGAGCGAGTGTGTAAAGTTGAATGTGTGGGGTGCGAGTGTATAAGGTTGAGTGTGTGGGTAGTTGGGTGTGTGAGTGACAGAGTGTGTATGGTTGGGTGTGTTGGTTATATGATGTGTCTAGTTGGTAGGGTGAGTGTGTAAGGTTGAGTGTGTGGGTAGTTGAGTGTGTCAGTGAGTGAGTGAGCGAGTGTGTAAAGTTGAGTGTGTGGGTAGTTGAGTGTGTGAGTGACAGAGTGTGTATGGTTGGGTGTGTTGGTTATATGATGTGTCTAGTTGGTAGGGTGAGTGTGTAAGGTTGAGTGTGTGGGTAGTTGGGTGTGTTGAGTGAGTGAGCGACTGTGTAAAGTTGAGTGGGGGGGGGGGGGGGGGGGGGGGGGTGCGATAGTATAAGGTTGAGTGTGTGAGTGACAGAGTGTGTATAGTTGAGTGTGTCAGTGAGCGAGTGTGTAAGGTTGAGTGGGGGGGTGCGAGTGTGTAAGGTTGAGTGTGTGGCTAGTTGGGTGTGTGAGTGACAGTGTGTGTAAGGTTGAGTGTGTCAGCGAGTGTGTGGGTAGTTGGGGGAGTGAGTGAGAGAGTGTGTAAGGTTGAGTTTTCGGGTATTTGGGTGAGTTGGGGAGATAGGGTGTGTTGGTAATCGGTGGTGGGTAGTTGAGCGAGTGAGGTTGAGTGTATGGTTTGTTTTGTCGCGTGAGTGAGTGAGTGAACGAGCAAGTGATTGCGGTTGAGTGTGTTGAGAGTAGGGTTTTGGAAGTTGGTGAGTAAGTGAGCAAGTGATAGCGGTTGAGTGTGTTGAGAGTAGGGTTGTGGAAGTTAGTGAGCAAGTGATAGCGGTTGAGTGTGTTGAGAGTAGGGTTCTGGAAGTTGGTGAGTAAGTGAGCAAGTGATAGCGGTTGAGTGTGTTGAGAGTAGAGTTGTGGAAGTTGGTGAGTAAGTGAGCAAGTGATAGCGGTTGAGAGTAGGGTTCTGGAAGTTGGTGAGTAAGTGAGCAAGCGATTGCGGTTGAGTGTGTTGAGAGTAGGGTTGCGGAAGTTGGTGAGTAAGTGAGCAAGTGATAGCGGTTGAGTGTGTTGAGAGTAGGGTTGTGGAAGTTGGTGAGTAAGTGAGCAAGTGATTGCGGTTGAGTGTGTTGAGAGTAGGGTTGCGGAAGTTGGTGAGTAAGTGAGCAAGTGATAGCGGTTGAGTGTGTTGAGAGTAGGGTTTTGGAAGTTGGTGAGTAAGTGAGCAAGTGATAGCGGTTGAGTGTGTTGAGAGTAGGGTTGTGGAAGTTGGTGAGTAAGTGAGCAAGTGATAGCGGTTGAGTGTGTTGAGAGTAGGGTTGTGGAAGTTGGTGAGTAAGTGAGCCAGAAAGGAAGGGGTGATAGGAAAGGGAACAGAGGGAGACATCAAGGTAGCTAGTTAGTGAGCAAGTCGTTGGCATTGACATCGATGCTGAAAGCCACGAAAATAGATACGATGTTCACTTAACAAGGATCATTATATGGGATTCGACCAAACACAACTCTTTCACTTCTTCATGGAACTGTCCCCCTGACATTTGTCACCCTATACAACGGCAAATCATTTGCTTATTTCTGACTCAAATTATACACATTGAAATAGTTCGTGTATCTTTAGCCCAACTCGTTTAAACAGCCAGATATAGTGGTCTCATGTAGGAAATGCATTATCATTATCTGTGTATCCAAGAAGACGTGTTGGGCATATCATGAATGTATTTTGCTTTATGTCAAAGTTATCTATCGGTCGATAGGTGACATATCGATTATCAAAAAACACAAGGGTGATATCTCTTGTTTATTACCCTCTGTCATTCGTAATCAATATTTACCATAACTTTGAAGTTTGATTGTTTGGGGTTATCTTGAAATTGCTAGGTTGCATCCCAGCACATCCCCCTAATAAGGACAATGAACTTTCTTTTATGGGACTGAATTCTTTGTTATCAACGTGAAAGCATCACCTTCACACTGTATTCCTGTGATGGTGCCAAGTTTTATCTGTTTGGGTACAAAATGTACAATTATTGATCAGTGGAATAGCGGGATGAAGAATTGACTTCATTCTGTAGAAACGGCGGTGACCGTTTTGACGCCACAATGAACAGTTACTGTTGCTCTGCTATGCTTCTACATTTAGATTAACATTTACCATAACCAAAGACCTTTTTTATTGACGGTTAGAATGCAGTTGGGGAATTGGGTAAGTACAGCAATGCACGCCACGATGTGATAAAAACAACTTATGTGGCTACACGTACTAATATTTTCATATACCCATAGTTACTATGACAGGTTTAAGAGTACAAATTAAGTTCGGGACCAAACGGGACCAAATATTTGTTTGTGTGTTGTTTATCGGATCACCAGCTTGTATAAATTCAGCGTATGTTGTTTCAATAGAGAAGTGAGTGGGTATTGTTTCACGCCGCTTTTAGCTACATTTCAGAAATATCACGCGGGGGACACAAGAAATGGTCATCACACATGTGGGAATCAAACCCGGGCCTTCGATGTGACGAACAAACGCTTTAACCGCTAGGCTACCCCAACCCCCTCAATAGAGAAGCAACTAAAACAGATTAGCAGAACATGTTAGGAATCCAACAAACCCGACAACTGCAACTCAGGAAGCGCTTTTTGTGTCTCCTTTAACCGGTGTGGGGCGATCCTGACCTTCAACCACGACAAGTGGCCATGAACTTTACCCAATGGTGATATGTGATGATACCATTCTCGAATGAGAGAGTGAGTGTGTAGGTTTTACGCCGTCTTTAGCAATATTCCAGTAATATCACGGCAGGGGAGGCCAGAAAAGGTATTTGCACATTGCACACATATGGGGAATCTAACCCGGGTCTTTGGTGTGACGGAGGGCACGGGTGGCTCAGTCGTCTAAGGCGTAGCGATTCGCTGTGCAGATTTGCGTCCCTTCGGCACGCCAGAAACCTATGATTGTGGGTTCGAATCACGGTTCGCCCCGATTATGTTTCTAGGTTTGTCAGCACCATACCCGTGCTCGTGGGTTTCACCGAAGTGGTAAACGTCTGAGACCTGCATCACTTGGGGCTTTCCTCCCACATTAAGCTGACACGCCGCGATATAACTGGAATACTGTTAAAAGCGGCGTTAAACCCATCTCACTCACTCACTCACACTTTGGTGTGATGAGCGAACGCTTTGACCACTAGGCTACTTCGTGAGTGACGATAACATTTTTAGTCACTCGGAAGGATAGGAGTTTTATCGCACTGACAAATTAGTGTATCTCACTGTAAAATATAACACACATGAGTTTATGTTTTGAAAGTCCAAAGGATAATTATTGAACGGGGAGAAAGGATGGTCCTGTAGGGTCTGTTCAAGCCAGGAGTTTGTTCATCCGATTACCGCATGTGCCCTGATTATGATGTTGGTATATCGAAAGCATTCCCGACAACAAGAGGTCACCTGAGAGGTCGTTGTATAGGACCAGCATCACTCTTGTTTTGCACTCAAGTATGAAACTGACACGCTGTTAACAGTGGCTCATAGCCCCAGCTCACTCGATCACTGTCTTCAGCAATGGCAGACAATTCGATATCGTTTGATCTCACAAAAACATTACATCTAGAAACCTAAGTCATTTTAATTATGGGCATGTACATGTACATCTACATGTATGTACCGCAGACCTTTTGTGATCAGACCGTAGAAGTTGAGTTTATCGACACCATCAATATTTCTGTTGTATCCGGCGTTCCAGCGCAGGTCGTGTGGATAGACTAAGATTCATAAATGTGACGAGGCCGCTATCAGTGGATCCTGGCAGTACTAAGGGACGGAACTCTATCGTGTACAGAACATCTTTAGCTTTGTGCAATTGCGTACAGCGGCTTCCTGCCATTGAACTGCTGTGGCAGCCATGCCCTAAAATGACGTATAAACGATCAAAATTTTCCAATATACCTAATCACCTTCTTTGGGGAAATTATTCCATACCACTCACCACTTTTCATAACATAACACTTCTCACCCTTTTACGATGAAAAAAATCGAATTTCTAAAAAGCAATGTGATGCTGCATTCTACATGCATCGTCAATGAAACGTTATTTCAGAGTGAAGACAATGTCAATTAAAACTGTTTATTATAGACTTATCTTGATAAACATAGAGTTTTCGAAATCCGTAAATGACGGCAATTATGTCAGTGAACATGTGTACTAAGTATGATGACATCGTCTCGATGCCGCACTTCGGAGAAACATTTGATGATATCAAGGAATGATAGAGCACAAGAACTACTTGCCCACGACAACTTGTCTCCATCACGAACCAATATAGATATAAAAGGATGTAATAGGCTTTGGTTTGTCAAGATCCCGTAGGATTCGTTATTATATTTATGCCGAAAATAGATATGCCATCTGTCGATGGTGTAAACGTCCAGCAAGAACATTATGTCATGATGTTCCAGGAAGGTTCCAGTAGTCTATGCCTATCCTCCTTATATGTTAAGCCTTGGCTTCCCTGAAGAAAGATAGAAAGACTTTTAATCCTTGAAGTAGTTTGTATACATTAGCTCTTCTTGATTGTATTCAATAATGAGCTCTGAAACATTTCATCCCTTATTCGATTTTCAATTAAACACTGTTAGGGTTGTGAAATGTTCAAAGTAACCCCGGGAATAAAATTCGATAATAAAATAAAATCAATCTTGAAATCAAATCCCTGTGAAATTTCATTCTAAAATCCACAAAATATGCTGCTCTGACCATGGATTAATGACCAAACTGACTGATAACGGGAAATAGGAATACAACATGTTTCCCACGAACAATTTCCAAAATTCAGCGGTTTGTAAATGGATTTGATCCCAGGGATTACCATTGCGTTCACGAATCCATATCTCAAGACACAAGTGAGGGAAACATGTGCTCACACTCGTACAGCTGATGTTCTTGTGTAGTGGCTATACTGTCACGTTAGGAGCGTAAGTGACTGTGGGTGAAGGCGTCACAGGTTCTATACCATCTTGATCATTTAAACAGCTTAAACAGCATTGGGAATCATCACTAGAAAGTATATACATATATGCTTTAAATGTTCTTCGCTGCTGAACCATAATTCCTAAATGTGTTTGCGAGAATATACCTGATGGCTAGATGTGATTACTATTGAAGAGGATCACCAAATTCGACCAGATCAAATGAAATGGATGTATTATAATCAACGCTACCATGATGTAGTTCAAAGAGGCGTGCGAAGAACCGATCAACACAGGCAAACAACTGATGAATTTACGCGGTGAACATATTGTCAAAGAAAGGACATCCTTTGAGATTGTGAAATGCAGAATTTTTTCAATACTTTGAAACAAGATATTAATCTGTGAACGTCATTCAAAATTGTAATATGAATCCCTCTCTCAGTCCACAAAACACAATAAACTCATGGCTCGTATCTTAAAGGCTTAGGCAATATTACGCCTATATGACGGCGGTCTGTAAATGTTCGTGGACAAGACAATCCAGTGATTGACATTTTTACCATACGATTCCATGGTGGCCTCCGTCGTGATGTGCAGGGTTTGTTGCAGGATTGAAATGTTGATTAGTATATTAATAAAAGCGACAACAAATTTCCACTGTCATGAGAAATTTCTGCCAAAGCAGATTCCATTGTAAGACTGTGCCAGTGTTCGCGAACAGATGAACGTATCATTCCCCACAGGTGGCACCTGTCACAAATACATGCAAAGACAGGACAAAATAAGAAATTGCATTGGACATCAGTTACCCTCCACATGTTCCCCATAAAACCTTTTGAAAGTTGTACAAAGGCCCAGAATATTGTAACCCTGACACAGCAACCTTTAAGCAAGAGTCATATGACTCTTTGTAGAAGGAACATGCTCGATTGTCCCTCAAAAGTTGTGAATTGTCGTCACAAAAGACCAGATCTGCTGAAATCGTGCTCGACGTAAAAGGAAAGTTGACTACTAGGAAGTCACCCCTCATTTCGTACAGTCTTGCGTACAGGTACTGGCGCAATATACAATCTAGGAAACAAACTGTTTCACTTTTCTCTTCTATTTCAGTTCAAGAGTGTAAATCAGCAGAATGGAATTGGCTATTTGACAATTATTGAACGATATCAGATCGCTGATAGATAATCACTGTGGAATCACGGCGTGGGTCCCGAATGATAAACGTTATGATAATAGCGATATTTTTAAAAATGATATAATCAGCCTTAATTTCATATTTCGCTTCGACATTACAAAATGAGGATTACCATTAGCTTGTCTGTATCATTTTACGTTATTTAATACCAATGACGTACCTAACTAATGTATTTCATGATGCTATTGATCATTTCAATGAGCACTTCCGCCCCCGGTTTTGAATAATATGGCCAATATACAAGAAATCGATACAAAAGTCTTCATAAATTGGATAAAGCAGCGCTCGTTATCTGGGGGACTGTATAAGTAGGATTATTTAAAACCCCATCAACCCACCGCAGCAGCATTGTCTTCATGCTGCACATATCTTGTAACACATGTACGCTATGTTAGTGCAAGGGTTATGGCGTCATCACTGATGGATAATTTTAAATAATAGGTTGTGATCCCCTTGAACCTGTGGCATCACTGTCACCGTTGCTCATAAAGTGAATGTACCGTGTGGCCATACGTGTACGCGTATTTGAGGAGATCATTCCCTTACCAATGAGAAACCAATGAAAGGTAGAGGGACATTGAGATAGAAGTATTTAGTAGGTATAAACACCAGTCTTGTGTTATCACAATGGATTTGAAAAGTTGCACTTCTCATATACAGATAACAAATGGTAATGTAATTATTTCTTATAAAGTCACATATGGGAGAACGAAGAAACAAACATTAGCAATAAACATATAATAACATAAACACTAACCCTACTGTTAATTATCGTACACATATATACATACACATATAAACTCTGTGTTGACAACATTTTATAAGTACTGAAATAGTATATATAGCAATCTACTTTGGATTGTTTGATGGGTAGTTGACGGATGACAAAGTGTACACAATTTATAGAGAATAACTTATTTATTGTCCTGTTATAGCGACGTTTCAATATATCCTTTTACCGTTGTCAAGCAATTGTGGGTCTCCTTCTTTTTCATTTAATTCCATTTCAGCAGGCATATTGCCATGTGTGTATTGTTGTGTGGAGTTGATATCTGTTTATGGTTCATTCTAGTTTTAAATAAAACACTGTGATAATCTAGTGTTTTTTGTGTCTATTGTCGACAGAATGTATGCTTCTAAATGTATTTTTGTTTTGTTATGTTGTATCATTGCTGTATGACTGCAATATTGTCGATTCGATGTAACATTTTGAGTCACGCACTAACTTTTTTCGGATTGAGTTTTGACACTAGATGAGGTGAGGTGAAATTGGGTTTAATGTCGCGTCCAAGATATTGCGCTTATATAGCGACGTGCATGCACGTGTATGTGTGTGTGTGGCTGCTTGTACTAGTCCGGACTGATGCCGATTGATAGTGCTAGCACACTGAGATATCATGCCGCAGTTTAACATGGATACCCCACTCAGACACAGCATACTGACTCCGAGCCGACCAGTCCTTGTTTTAGCCCTTTAATGCCGAGCGCCAGACAGGGTAACAACAAGTACCATCTTTAACGTCTTTTGGTATGACGCGGCCGGGTTGACACTAGAAGTCGATACGATGGTTGCATCTGAAGAGTGATACTGTTGCGCATTCTCGTAAACGCTCCATCGACATCTACTCATGTATTACCATGGCTTGCGATAACGATGCGTGTGTTACCGTTGGGAAATTGTTGCATAACAGAATCTCCACGTCAGTTCAGCTATCACGTCTTTGCATAGTAAAGTAGGTTGGATTGTCCTCGTCTTAATGCTCTTGCATAAGGAACATGTTGGTAAGATCTGAATAATAGATGATTGCATAAAATTGCTGTTTGCATCATGTAATGCCATGATCTTGATGGACTCCTTTTCACCTCACTTAGACCAGCTAATTCCGTACTATCAGCTTTCAGACAGTGTTTGCCCTGCCCGGTAATGCCCGGACTCGATAATTTATAGGCCGCTGTGATGTTGATGGAATACTTCACTCTCATTCATTCATTCATTCATTCATTCACATATAAAAATGCAGCAATTCAGGCTTGTTAGGCTCATCATCAGCTCAGAGCCCTTGTCCCTTCTACACGCAGCCCAGACAGCGAATAGGACTTCTCCCAGGAAGCGTTGCCTGGTCAAACCCACCAAGAACTTTTCGAAGAATGTGAAGACATTCAGCATTCTGCATTACCCCGATTGTCAGAAGGGATGTATTTCTGGGAGCAAGACCGGGTACTCTCTCAATGTCAGTTAACGGATTGGGAGGTACCAAACCTAAGGCACCGGGAACAATGGGGAGTCGCACAACTTGGTACATGGGATGCAAGCGTGACATTTCGAAAGCGAGATCCGCATTTTCCAGACTCCTGTCAATCACATTAGTGTCAAAAGGGAAAGAAAATTTAACGATATATATGTTTTTATTGGATTTATAAGAAAGGACAATCAGGTTTGCTGGCCTGAATAGGTCTGAGGCTATATACGGGCCTATTCCAAAGAATTTTGTATTTATCATTTTCCATGACACCCTAGGCATATTCTGGGTCGTACCATGGGTGGACCACTATGTCGAAAGTACAAGCATGTACTGATTGAGCCACTCCACCAAGATTCTGTGTTTGTGCCAATGCTTGGCATCCACTGACAATGTGTTGGACATTTCATATTTATTTTTATGCAAAATCACAGAATGACGGTTTCGAGTGGGAAGTGACTGGTCCTGAGCAGCAAACAGAAAGCCTTCTGTTTCACTTTTCAGGCCAGCCGACTTCATCCAAGCGAAGGATTCTGCAGGGTTGCTTAACTTCTCAACACACTCTACATAAACTCGATGCAGTGGCCGTTCAGCCTCTTCCTGAAATCTGGGTCGATTAGATATGGCACTTCGCTAGGTTGACACTCATTTCTGTACCATCAGTACAGAACCATCAACAAAATCAACATTGACATTGAGATTTTGTCCCACATCCTTGGCTCGTTTAAGAAAACTGTGGAATGCCTTGTTTTCATCATGAGTCTTGACTTCACAAGAGGACCTCCAGACAAACAAATGTGTGCAGAAGTGCACAATACAATTCTATCATGGAGAGCCTCCACGTTATTCAAACCACGCCCTTCCATTATAAATTTAAGTGATTAAGGGAAGAGCGTGGATGGTAGGATCTATTGTCTGACACGATTCGTCGTGTGAGGGTGTCAATACCCTGAAGGTGTAAGTGAGGGGTGTTGGGGACCTGTGCTGAGGAGGTCCAGGGTGAAAATTGTCGTTATTATTCACATTATTAGAATAAATAAATGCAGTAATATGTGTTTATTACCGTAACAGTTCTGTCTGCATGTGTACATAACCTAAACAGGTCCACCTACATGTGTACAGAACCTCAACAGATCTGGCTAAGCGTGTTCTGTACGCTCTTGACTAACTGAACAATCTCTTCCTCGACAGTGTTCCTCAAAAAGACCTACGCACGACATCACCGCAATGGTTTTATTCTTAATTTCCGGTGCGGATTATGTTTTTTTGTGAGACGGATCTTCTCGTTTTTGATGCCGGGCTTCAGTTCTGTTGTCATATCTGAACATTGTTCACGGCTTCATTCGCTTCTTCAATCACATCCTGACATTCATCTTTAGACGACATAATCCAAACCGGTCACAACGTTAAATTGGCTCACACATATTAATCAAGTAAATGTATGTTTTAAACCCAAGTATTAACGCAGCCGTTATAGACAAGAAACGTTATTCAAGTCTAAATAATTCCACACTATAAATTATTGCGTTTTCTATTCACTCCGAGCTGATGATCTTCACGAAGTGCAGACACTACGACAATACAGTGCATCCTTCCACACAACTATTTTGTCTGTTGGAAAACGAGGTTATGACGTCGTAGTTTTGATTGGAATTAGATAATTAAGTTCTGAGCCAGCTACTACAACACTGGAAACAACGGTATAAAACGCATTATCCGTGCTAAATATTCACACGCTAAATTGGAAGTAGGCTTTAGGGATTAAGCGATAGGGAGTAAATAATGACGCGTGTTTCCCAAACGACTTCAGACAACCAAACAAAATATAATTACTTATATCGTTTCGTCTCATAATTCAACTCAGTTGACGGTTTTTGTTCAACTTTCCAATGGTCAAGCTTCCGTTTGTCGTCAGCAATATTCCAGTAGCTCCAACCTTTTGTGTCCACATTTCAATACTATAGCGTCATCCGACTCATGCTCAAGTTGTTTTATCAGGGTTACAACATTCAGGGCTTTAGTGAAGCTTTCAAAACGTTTTATGGCAGACATGTTGGGGATATTCCAAAATGTGTGCTGACCGAAATTAAGTCCGATGCAATTCCTTATTTTGATTTGTACCATGTGTTCCCGTGTTTTAGGGGAACAATTGACTTGCCTTTGCATGTTTTTGGGACAGGTGCCACCGGTGAGGCAGGCTATGCTCATCTTTTTTCTCGAACAACGCAGTTCGATAGTGATATATAAATGCATACTCGTGATATAGTCAGAATCGTACAATGGAGACTGCCTTTAGCTGAGATTTCTTCTAATAATGGAAAAGGTTTTGTCCTTTTTTACCTCGCCGACAAACAAAGACTGAATACGATGCCTCGCATTTATTGCAGTACCTTCATTATCTCCATTTCAACAAGAAAAGTGAAGCAGTCATTTTACATACTGCTTCATGGGTCCTTTGTAACCGACTTCATTTGTCTGATGTGATGATAGAAACAGCTTTAATGCTGGAGTCTGTCATGCAAAGAATATCAGTGGCGCTGCGTCTGTTTAGCCATAAGTATACCTGTGTGTCTAAACAATAATGGTCCTTTGCTCTGGCATCAAAGACAGGTGAGAACATAGTGCACGAGTTTATAGGTCCGAACGTAGTACACATTACATTTTGTCATGCAAACCTCTTATTGGTAAAACGGCAACGTATCGTTATTTAACACTATACAAACTGTTGGTACTCTGGAAGTAAACATATTACATATTATAATTTCCACGATGGTCGACATTTATGTAAGTGTTTGTCGAATACAAAGCAAATACTGTGTGGATGTGTTCGTAGCTTCGGGAGGCGTGTCTCTGTCGTGCTCCTTGAAACGATTTTCATATTGACTCGCCCCTGCACAGAGCTACGGGCTGTACCATAGTGTTTTCCTACAACATCCCCGATCAAAATCTGCATCGCACTTTATATGCATCAGCACGGTGCATGCGTCGTGATCTGACGAAAAGTGCAGCATGATTCACTTCCTAAGACACTTGCTTTTGAATACTATAAGTTGTAGCAGGATCACTCGGTGTACATAGGGACGCATAAAAACCCATGTACCCCGAGTGATCCTGCTACAACGAATTTATCTTACCGACATGTTTTAATATGACATTGTAAAATGAATATAAATAAATTTCAAATTGATAGAAAACAGCTGCTCGACTGAGCTGAGATTAGCTTGCGCTATATCATATGACATCCATTAGCTCGGAAAAAGCGTGCGGCATTTTGCTTTGAAGCGAGGTATAAGTGATTTATCCTGTCTCTCAAAAATGCACGTGCAGCCTGTAGTGCTCGTGGCGGGGTATAAGAGATTTATTCCCCGCTGAGAAATTTATCACCCTCCAAGGCGGGGTACACTATATCTTATCAAGATCACGTGGACAATTCAGATCTCATCATTCTGACATGGAGGTATGATAAGAGTATTTGTATTTTAGAACGTGCAACGATATATTCACTTGAGCGGGAAAGATGTTTATGTGCCACTGCGCCCGTCCCCTCCCGATGCTTCCAACCCGATAAGAAAATGGACAGAAAGTTGCATGATCGAAAATATAAGTACACATATTTGAAGGCAAATGAAGCAGAGTTTGTGGGATTATGATTCATGTAGATTCTTGCAAGGTTGTCAGTGCGGTAGTCCATGAGGAAAACACTATGGAACAAGCCTAGCTCTGTGTTGCGACAAGGCAACATCAAAGCAACACAGAGAACCGGTTACTGCAGCTAGTGCGTTCGTTGCGTTAATGCATAAAACATGAAATTTAACATGAAACTATGACAATAGTCTGATAAACAATGTGGTATAAATACACCATTAACTCCCGATCGGTCCCAAGCATATGAAATCGGCCTTTAAGCACACCTGGCTAAATCCAAGAACAATCATTTGATTTCATTTCGCGTACTTCCAGTTACTTGTCAGATCTCTTTTAATTACAACTTAGCGGAATAAATTATTTATCTGCCAGAAACAACATAATCACTATTTGACATTGAAGATGAATTACATCTCTATACAAACCGACCCGTGAAGATCCGGGGTAGAATAGGTATCCAGCAACCCATGCTTGTCGTGAAAGGCAGCTATGCTTGTCGTAAGAGGCTACTAACGGGATCGGGTGGTCAGGCTCGCTGACTTGGTTGATACACGTCATCGAATCCCAATTGCGAGGATCGATGCTCATGATGTCAATCACTGGATTGTCTGGTTCAGACGCGACCATCTACAGAGCGCCGTCATATAGCTGGAATATTGCGAAGTGTGGCGTTAAACAACAAACAAGCGAACAAACCTTCATGTCATATTTAACCTTCCAGTAGTCGATATTCCCTTTGTGTCAATCAATTTTTCATATGCAACATTATTACACTGCTTTAGGATAAGGGTTATGTTAGTGATTCTGCAGTCGTCCGGGGGCGATCAGGTTGCCCAGTGGTTAAAGCGTTCGCTCGTCACGCCGAAGACCCGGGTTCGATTCCCGACATGGGTACAATGTGTGAAGCCCATTTCTGGTGCCCCCCGCCGTGATATTACTGGAATATTGCTAAAAGCGGCGTAAAACCATACTCACTCACTCACTCACTGTGCAGTCGTCCAAACCTGCCAGTTTTAAACCCATTTAATCAATGGTCTATCGAAAGGTTTAAAATTATTATGGTAAACAATAAGATATGCGGATTTGATAGATCTTCGACAAAAATAATAATAGACGCTATTTCTTCCTTGAGTGTCTGGAAATTATTCTCTTTGATGTACTCGAGGAAGCTTGTTGGACATTATTAATATTTTACGTCGTTGCACATCTATTTGAAAGGGACACTTCTTCCGCAGAGAAAATTCGAAGTGACCCAATAATCTCCGGGCATTGCCTTGATGGGTAGTCATTGTGTCAGTGTGATGTCCCACCGACATCTTGGGAACTTCAATCCCCAAGGATGTATCTGCAAATTTAATCTAACGACGTACCACACTTTGAAAATAGCAACATCATCAGCTTGTTTGAGACTGTTTCCTGAACTTGGATGGTTGGAGAACGTATACGTCATACTGTTTGATATCCGTGATCTGCAAACACGGTGGATCTTACAGTCAGGGCACACTGTGTCACCGATGTAGCGTTACTCGGTTAATGGATATCTTCATGATAGAGTTTAAATAGAGTTAGTGTTTGTTTGTTGTTTAACGCCGCACTCATCAATATTCCAGCTATATAGCGGCGTAATGGACTTAGCGATGGAGGGAACATTTAATGACACATCGGCAGTTTTTCAGCAACATCATGACTTAAACAGTTTAAATAATTAAAGCATAAAAAAAATTAAACGTCAGCACCAGAGAATAACCATCCTCGATTATCTGAAGAAACAGATTCCATTGGGCGTTCAGGGCAACAGAGCGGTGAAATCTATATGAATGGATCACTGAAAACCAAGTGTTCGCGATAAGGGCAAGCATGTCCTGCCCTCACGGCAGCACCGGCATTCCCACGAATGCATCAAAAGGTAAGTGTTTGTTGCCTGACACCAAAGCACGTTTAAAAGAGGGCACTGTTACTCAATTACAAAATAAATACACGGTCTATAGATCTTCAGCAATCAAAGTTACATGTAAGCCACCATACTGGGGACTTGTGGTAACTCTGCTGCCTGCATGGTCCCCCAGCAGCATTTACATCATCCTTCAGCTGCTGGCGATTGTTGGCACTGACGTTTGAAATTATTGAAATTATTAACTAATCACGGGTAATAAATAAAAGCGATAAAACCTTTCCATATTTAATAGAAATATCTGCCAAAAGCATAGTCGATTGTACGATCCGACTGTGCGTAGCATGCTATTATGAATCACTATCAAATAGTAATGATACCAGGTGTTCGCGAAAAGATGAGCGTATCCTGCCCCATCGGTGGCACCCGTCACAAACACATGCAAAGGCAAGTCATTTGTTCACCTGAAAAAACACGAAAACATAAGGTTAATTTACATATGGACTCATCCGCCATCTGTAAATCTGAATTTACATGTTGAGGTGGCGTTGGTCGGTTTGGGTTGGCCAAACGGTTGAGGATACACCTAGATCACGCTGAAATGGAAACAATTGAATGAATTGTGTTTTAAAGTATTTCAGTTATATTGCCGGATATAATATTGATGAAATGCCAGGAGTGATGCAGTTCAACAAGTAGACGTTAACCACTTTGGTGAACCAGCACTGATTTGGTTGGACAAACGAAGAACCACGATCAGACTGAATCTTGGATTCGAATCCAGAATCATAGGATCATGGCGTGTATAAGGGAAGTAACTCTGTGCAGCAAATTTCGGTGTCGGCTTAATCACCTTTGCAAAGGAATAGGCAGAAGGAATACATATACGTACTGTTAGAATATCATTAACTGTTATACATTATCACTTACAGAAATATGATTGCATCCTGTGAATCATGGTGGGTTAAACACAAAGGTCTGAATGGTGTTCATTATTCAATCATTGTCACTTGAAAAATAACAGTAAAAACAGAAATAACCCTTTGCACGAGTAAAGGCACTCTCTCGTGCCAGGGTCCTCAACATTATCTTGGTTTACAATTTCCTATTTCAATTGTATCGTGTTTTATGCGCGAACAGGTTCGCTGAATTCATACAAATAAGCCCTTTACAAAGAAAATGGCTCAGCTGGTCTGTTATCGTATAACCATCAATAAGATAGTTCTGTCGATTGTGGATTGTTAAATATACCCCCAAACTTAAGTTCTAACGAGACCGTTTCCGCTTTATTTCCCAAAGGTAAAATTTATCATAAATAATTCCCTGTGATCATTATGCAATGTTTCGTCCTGCTAGAGAAGTCCTGGGCATACATGCCAAATTTTTGCAAATTGTGATACAAGAAATACGTATTTGAACGCCAGTCACCGGCCAACCTGGCCGGAGGGTGAATGATGTGAATAGAATTTGCTATTTCGTTCATAAAGAGCTGATAAATATTTCGCTGGTGGGTAAAATTGGTATTCTGTTGAGAAAGCATTCATTACAGGAAGCGAAAGCCAAACGTGGAGGAGACAAAGGGAGACTCTTCATGTACGTGTTATGGACTAATATATGGGGTAAAAAAGATGCATTTAACGTATTCATAGAAAAATACCCATACAGCAACGTTTGATGCGGATGTAATTTTGATTTGAGAGGAAACGTATCCTATCCTATTGGTGTTGAAGGCTCTAGAAGCATTGGTTTTTCGATTCTAATATAGCGTCCATTACTCACTTTAATAACAGTTCCCCGTAGGCATGGGGAACGTCGGTGACTGCAGTTGGTGATTATGCTGTCGAAACACCCAAGATTGGTCTGGACTCCGCAGACATATTGTAGATGAGCTGAATTTGATTTACGTGTGTTGGGCAGGTTAAGGATGACATATTGAAACCATTCAATTCAGAAAATATATCTATAAACTTACTAATGTGTATTGTTAGTATGTTCTGGGGTCATTTGGAACTGAATGCTATTAACAAAACGTTGAACACAGCCCACGGTGATGAGTTGTTAAACGTTATCCTTCTGGAGTGAATGTATTAGAAACGACAATGGTGCGTTCGTTCTATTAGTGATGGTTTGTGGATAAACCTGCACTCAGTACAGGTCCAGCTAGATCATGCGGCCTGTGATGAGCAACCTCCCGGGCCGTCGGTTGGTTGGTTTGTTGTTTAACGCCGCACTCAGCAATATACCAGCTATATGACAGCGGTCTGTAAATAATCGAGTCTGGACCAGACAATCCAGTAATTAATATCATGGGCATCCATCCACGCAATTGGGATCGATGACATGGATCATCCAAGTCAGCGAGCCTGACCACCCGATCCCGTTAGTCGCCTTTTACAACAAGCATAGTCACCTTTTACAGCAAGCATGGGTTGCTGAAGACCTATTCTACCCCGGAATCTTAACAGGTGTCCAGGCCGTCGGAGTATAGTGACGTGCAATAAGTCACAAGACCACCCATTCCATTGTATCGTCTCATAGGACAGGCAGAGGTTGTTGGAAACAAATTCATGGATTCCCTTCGACGACTAATTTATAACATTTTTAGACCCGTGAAGATACGGGATAGAACAGGTCTTCAGCAATCCATGCTTGCCGTAAAATGCGATTATGTTTGTTAGAGGCGACTAACGGGATCGAGTTGATACATGTCATCGATCCCAATTGCGTGGATCGATGCTCATGATGTCAATCACTGGATTGTCTGGTCCATACTCGATTATTTACATACCGCCGTCGTATAGCTGGAATATTTCCTTGGTACTACGTATGAAGCCCTCAACCCCCGCTTTGATATTGATGGCCTATTACCGAGAGCGGTGTTAAACCCATTCACTCACAAGGGATTATATAATGGGGAATTATATTCACAATAGCTGCGTAAATTTTTGTATGAACACAATATCCATGACATTGTGAACCTTTCGCATCAAACGTGACCTATCTGATCGCATCGACACAAAACAGGGATTTTGTAGCACAATACTGAGCAGTTTTTAATCCTCGGTTTGGTGATATATGAAGTGACAGTAGAAAGTCAGTGGCATTTTGTCATCTGAATAATAACGATATATGTATAATGGCTGTAAATAAGTCGAACATTAATTTCCTTTTTTGTTATATGAAATGCCAACAGACGTGCATAAGGTAACCCTGTACATGACGTAAGCCTGTACACGACGTGACTCTGTACATGACGTGACTCTGTACATGACATGACTCTGTATATGACGTAACGCTGTACATGACGTGACTCTGTACATGACATGACTCCGTACATGACGTGACTCTGTACATGACGTGACTCTGTACATGACGTTACTCAGTACATGACGTAACTCTGTACATGACGTGACTCTGTACATGACGTGACTATACATGACGAAACTCTGTACATGACGTGACGTGACGTGCCAAACGAGTAAATAGTCCAATAATGTATTCGATTCTGAACAAATGTAGATTGAGTGCCGCCTCTACACAAGTTGGTAAACGTGATGCTGTCATTATAATATAAACTAATTGTGCCTCTAATTTGTTTCATTTGTCCTTAGTAACACCAGCTTCTAAAAACCAAATATAGTTCATTTGTGGGCCGAGTTCTGCTGGAGAAGGATCTGACTGGTTGTGCGGTCCATCACATCGATTACCAACCATGATCCGTGTAGATAGTGATTTATAGCTGTCATAAGGATAATCTAGCATGCTCTACTTTACTCGAAGCATAACTGCCCCCCTCCCCGCGTGACTGCAGTGTAGGTTCACACCTAGTAAAATTTACGTACATCATGTAGTAATAAAAAACAATGTGTAATAATTTGTACAGAATACGATACATTTTGTAATAACGTGACGTAAAGTACAATTTGCAGTAAAACGTACAACTTGTCGTAAGACGATACATATTGTAGCGATAACCTACATACTTGCATGCAAAATGGACGGCATCAGCTGTAGCCATTAATGGCGTGGACACTGATCGTGGCGAAAATAGCATCATAGTATCACAGCTGATCATGTACAGGTATTTCAGATAAGGATGTGTTTTTCTTGTTGAGAGCTTTTTCGGAGATTCATCCGCCTTCATCATCAGCATCAACATCAATCAAATAAGAAATAACTTAACATAAAGAAACTCTGGGAAATACATGGTCCAGGTTTCTGGATTTCTTGAATATGTTGATGAACTCTGGGAAATACATGGTCCATGTTTCTGGATTTCTTGAATATGTTGATGAACTTTGGGAAATACATGGTCCATGTTTCTGGATTTCTTGAACATGTGTAAGAACTCTGGGAAATACCTGGTCCATGTTTCTGGATTTCAGGAATATGTTGAAGATACTTTGGGAAATACATGGTCCATGTTTCTGGATTTCTTGAATATGTTGATGATATTTTGACTTTAGACAAAAGTAAGATACATGAGACACCGTCTTTGCTTTTTGTGAATCCCAATATATGTAAATGAAGATACAACCTTCATCCTGCACCATGTCCAGATGAGTTCAGTTGTTAGGTTGTACATGCTGCGTTCTCTGTTTCAGTAAACCTTCAATCATTGACCTGATCGGGCAGACATATTGCCCATTCGATCAGATATTAACTCATGCGAACTCAACTGTCATATAAACAATCTCATATGGGCATCTGTTTGAATCATGTTGCGCTTTTATCTATAAATCTCAAAGTATAAATATTTCAGGAACCGTTTTAACGAAAGTGCTTTAACCTTTGAAATGAATAGCTAAAGCTAAAGTACATTATGAATAAGTAAGTATCACATATTAATGAGATCAGTATAGTGCTCTTTCAATATCTACAAGACTCGACCTTTCGTGAATACCGATGGAGAGTTAGATATATGTAACATATATTATTTTGTGGAGCATAAATGCAAATTCTCAAGTTAACTACTTTTTTATTCAGATCTCTCTGATAAATGAGAAGATAGTTAGACAGTTTTTTTATGTAGGCTTCCGAAGTACATCACAAACTTTCAATATTATTTTGTTTTAAAGTACACTGAAATCAAGCAATCTAAATATCAAAGGACTCTGTCAGGCATCTTAAATAAATGTTCATGGAGACAGTTAACGATTTTCAGCTGTGCTGTGGCAACAAAGCTAACCATATGTGACTGTTATCGACCGCGCTTCTGCAGATCCACAAGGAAATAATTAAACTAAGAAAATCCGATTTCATGTTTATCACATACTCAAAAACTGTACATAGTTTCACAAAGATAACGTGGAGGTCTTTTAGTCATTTAAAGACACTGACCCCTAACCGGCTATCAGCCGTAGTTAATGCATGCTTTTTTGTTGACATATTGAGGTAAAATAAACTTGTGAAATGTACCACTTGGCCCTTCGATCAATATGTAACAGTGCATGATGTTGCTTGAACGACTTTTGATCTATGCCTGAGCAGCGACTTGGGCAGAACAGGCAAATGAAAGAAGGAAGTCCTTTTTTTAAAACACCATATTCATTGTATTTGGTTATCGAATTGATAATGGTAAACATGAAACATTATTTTGTACACATGTTTCAGCAAGTAATAGGGGCTGCCTATACTCTATTGTAAACTGGGGGATTTGCACTTGATCTTTCAAAATACCTAGTTGTCCTCGTTTCTTCCTCTGTGGTGACCCTTTGGTTTTACGTCCACGCTAAGCCTTCTAAACTTCCCCTATATCAATCCATCGGATGCCTAGGCTGATCAGAAGGGTAATCAGAACCTTATCCTACATTAAATACAAGGGATATTCTCTAGGGAAATAAACTCTCCCCTATCTAAACTCGCCACATTACGGTTACTGCCCCCGATATTTGCTAGCTATTTACAAGCTACATTAAGAAGTAGATATCACTTTTCGTGTAGATTTACCGTCATTATCGGTTGATGTATATTTTAAGTGCTTGCAATAAGCATTGCTTGCGAAGTTGTATATATTTCCCAGTTTACGTCAACGCCGAGAGTAAGGATATGATTGTTTACGTCATCACAATATCATACGATCCTTTCTCATTTCAAGAGAACCTTCTGTAGTTGTCATATCGGCAATGAGGCCGCAACTGATTGTGTATTTGCTTGTGCGAACTTCGCTAAAACCATTATAGTGAAAATACCATGTAGTGATTCTTTCAGAAGAAGCACAATTTACTACATTAAGCTACTATATTTCATCCGTGGCATATTAAAGCCTTACGAGTACCATCAGAGTTTAGAAGAATCATCCTTGTTTATAAACCCTGAATGCCAAATCGAAAACGTATTATTACAACTTTGAACAATAAGAAACAACAATATACATCAACAAAGATAAATGATGACTTTTTTATCTTTTTCCGGAACAATATGTTGTCGAAAAATCAAAAGAGACCTTAGTGTTTGCTGGCCAGAACGCTTTTGCTCAGCGATAGGTTTCAACTAAGTCGGTCAAGAGATCTTCATAGTCCAGCACAAACCCTTAACCTAGATGTCCAACACAGCATGAGAGATTCGTAATGATATTACCGTACATGAAGTAAATATTGGTATTTTCATAATGTAGCTCGGGCATATTTGCCGCCCTGAATGCAGTTCCAATTTATCTAATTTATCATTCGGTTAGTAATTTGCTGGAGACATCACAGTAAGCCATTCTCATCTGGTTCATTTGGCTGCATCGAACAAGGGCTGATTAGATGGAAGGGGCGAGCTTCAGAAGGTGCTTCTGAGTCTCAGATTGTGAAGGCAATGTCACCTCATGTGATTGATATTGTATATGCAGTCAATTTGGTTTCCTTAGGGAGCACACAAACCCCATTTATGAGATTCGTGAATTCTGGGCTTTGTATAATGTTCTATTATTCTTGTGTTTTTGAAACGTTGAATTTACCCTGAAATGCTTTCTGATGGATGGCATTTATTTAGAAAAAAATGTGATTGAGAGAGTATTGTGCTGTTTCCAACCGCTTTGTGTAAATACTTGCCTATGTTCTGAGTCTGATGTGAAGTTGTGTGAACCCTTCAAATTGATTAATTTTGTCGGTTCTGTTTAATGTTGCAAGCCAATAATCCGGGACATAAGCTCCAGCCTTTCATTGGATGACATTACGTTACGGAGGTTCGGAGTGTCAATACAACTTAAATCAATCGTAGCTGAAAGACCTTTTTCAAGAATGTCAACAACCATGCAACTTAAAAGATTTCGAGAAAAGTCGGTCTTAAACACATCTTAGAATAGTACGATGAACTTCAGTTTTTAAGGTTCCTCGGGCTCCATGATATTTATAAAAAGACTGCAGAATGAATTCAAATTTAAAGATTTTTTATATTTATATTTATATCTATCTTATCCAAGACTTATGTATTCAGTTTAACCAGTAATGTCACTATGGTTAAACTTGTTGATATATATAACTTTATCAATTATAGTACCTTTTCCAACTTCGTTATCTTCTGAACTTCAGTTATTACAGACAGGCTGTACGGATCAACGACTGATGCTCACATTTTGTTAATTTAGACACATTGTTTCAAATCATACATGCTACAATTATGAAGGCATGTTCTGTGTCTCAAGCCCGGGTATGACCACCCAGTGTGTCAACACAACAAGCTGTGTTGTCGTTCCCCGAGTAGATCGGTACTAACACTTTTTGAATATTGGCGTAAAACAACATTCACTATGACTCTTGATACACGTCAATTGACCACAAATGATGATATTCACCCTACAACACCATATATATTTAAATACACACGCGCATACACACAATCTCTCTCACACACACACATACACACACACACATTGTCAATGCAAGAGATTATCCAGTAAACCAGTAAAATATAATCAGCAAAATTGCCGCGAAAATTACAAGGGACCACTGAAATTCAGCGAAAAGTCCATAATAATACAATGTAGATATTACGTGGCAGATCAAACCTTGCTTCATTTATTTTTAGTATACCATATATTCTATTATATCGACAAACCACCCGCAGACCTTTCCTTTTAATAGTGATTAATTTCATTTTCTCCTTTCATCCTATCATTATCACAAGGATCAGTTTATAATTGCATCGTATAACTCGCTTACATACGACAGCTTAACAGCAGTGTTAAAAACTGTTCTTCCATCACACATTAATTAATGATCACGTATGTTTTTTGTCCTGGCAAACCTTTGGCAAGATCGTTGAAAATGCTGCAAGATGGACGTGTATACATGTACCGTGACAATTTTAGCCCGGAGTAGCCGGTATGTGGAATTGTGAATGACAGATGCGAAGTTATGTCTTTTTGTGTGTAAACGTCCCCAGCGGTGATGTACGCATTATTAGGTGTACTGATTAACAGGGCTGTCGCCTTTTCGCGAATATCATCGTGGTGATCCATAAAGAAATTCAACGCCAAAGAAAAACCAGTATCGATTATCCGCCGAAACAGGTTCCATTGGGCGTGAAAGGCAAAGCTGTGATAAAACATTATATAAATGGATCACTAAAAATCATTGATGACACCCGGTGTTCGCGAAAAGAATGCTTATGCCACTGCTTATGTCACGGTCAGAGTCGTACTATGGACTCAGATACGTTATTTATTATGTAAAAGGTTTTGTCGATTTTATTAATATTCAGTGTAGATGTGACAGGTTACATTATAATACCATGTTAAATGTTTATGCCTATTACGACTCATTTTCCCACAAATAGAAGGAGAAGAGGATAAGGTCAAGCTAAGAATTTGTCTCTTAAGACATTCAATGGATTTTATGAGGGGGTTTGCCAGAACCAAATTACCCAAATCTCTAATTGCCCTACCGTGTAACCTCGTCAGTTTCTCCGCTCGAATCCAGACGTGACTTCACGTATGTTATCTCCCAACGATTAAAGAATCAATTTATATTACTGAATCCATTTATATGTATATTGACAAGATTTAGGCTTATCACAAACAATAATTGACCTATCTGTGGCCACGTTTAAGACAAGACTGGAGCCCTCGGGGAATAGCCGCTGACCTATAAGGGGTATTGGAAGTGAGAATCATGTTGTTCGCAGTCAGACTCACAGACACTTCTTGACCAACGAGCGAATAGGCAGATGTTTTCCCTGATCAATATTGACTCGGGGTCTTGACAGTCTGCCCCAGAGCATGTAGTGATCCACAGATTTTGATTGAGATAAATGCTGTGACCTCTTCCCGGCGCGCAACTCATGCAGCAATCGTCAAAATGCTATTGTTGGAATGGGTTAAGCCATGACGAGACACATATTACGGTTTGTGATGAGAACACGCCATTAGTCCCTATAGGAAATGTGTCACAACTGTTTATGCGAGAGTGCTGTGTGCCGGACGTTGATGTTGTGGTTTCTGCTCAATTAGTGGAGATTCATTACCTTGATGTCTTGTAGCCAACTACACACGTTTTCGAACAGGGAACAATTCATGAACTAATTTGAAAGAGAGTTTCCGTTAATTTGATAACTATGAGCTGATAATTGTGATAATTATAAAAAGATTTATGTGTACATTTGAATTGAAGGAACTGGTTTTTAAAATTGTATCATTGATATTTCATGAAAAGTATTGATTTTCATTAAAACATATTCCTGAATTTATTTACCTGAAATAGGAATATATGCGTTTATGTGATCATGAGCATTGTCAGACCTGAATAGAAACGTTAAAGTAATCTTACAGCTGTAAATGTTTTACTCGTGATGATATATTTTACTCAATTCACACAAATGCTCATATCCTCTAACACAAACACAAAACATGCAAACACATACATGTTCACATGTATTAACACGCACACATCTCAATTCTAATCGGGTCACATCGTTACAAAGCCGTCAAGGCTTGAACTAATATTTGTCATTAAATAGGCAATAAATAGCAACGGTTCACAAATGATTGCTTGCATAGCGAGGTTTCTTTGGGGGTAAAAGTTCTTTCTGAATTGAAGTTTGGTCCTCCTATTTAAATGGTTTTGTCAAAAGTTTAGCCACAAGAATTATGTCCGAAGTTTCAATTTTGGTTTATTGGAATTCTTTGACTGTTGGTTTGCAGCTCCTATCATCCCTTCCTTATTCCAAGCCATTTCTCTTGTGAGTTGTTTTACTGTCGAGTATACAGTGCAAGAGCCGCTGTACTGCAACGTATGTTGTTACATGTCTGATCGGAACGTGTAGACGATGTTGTTTTTGTAACTGTTATGTCCAAATGACCGTGCGAATATCTGTTTATCAACCCGCACATGTGATTCGTTTGACGTAAAACGGATAATAACGGTAGCCAAACAGAGCCAGTGCACGCATATAGAATATTTATTACTTGTGTTTCCGTTGTGCTATTCAGTGAAGACAGCTGTTGCTTTTTGCAAGATTGAGAGTACCAGCTAGTGTCAATTGGAGGGGTAATAACCATCAATGAATCCTCCAGGCTTATTACAACACCGAGGAACAGCAAGTCCCAGTTTAGAAATTTTATGAACATTGTTTTTTGTAATTTTCATTTCATTTCTCAAGTGTGTATTTAAATATTTGATGAAAATCGATGATATATTGCTATATCAAAAAGTTAGTTGCTTTTATCTTTAAAATCAAAATTTTCAAATTGAAGCGCAGAGACTAACCGGAAATCGGTACGACAGAAGTAAATTGTAAGATTTACCAAAGAAGACATAATTTATGGATTACAACTTCTTTATTATACTGTAATAGCGACGTTTCGGTATAGACTAACAACGGTATAAGGATCTATACTGAAACGTCCCTATAACAGTATAATAAAGAATTTAAAATCCATAAATGTGTCTTCTTTGTCATCCGTCAACTTCTTAGAAATGGCTATCAAACATTTCACTGAATAACCACACAAGATCAAAGAATAATTAATACAATATATTCAAAGACTCAGTTTTAGGTTTACAATAAGAAAAGCAATACAATCGGTCCAGTAAGTGGCAGCTACAATACCTAACATGAACTATGAACTATGAATCCAGACTGGATAATCACGAAAAAAGTAACTGTGTTTTTTTTAAAGTGATGTAAATGTTACGTTATTGAAAATAACAACATCATATTTGGTCATTCGTCTGATCAATTTTGTATCATGACAAATTCATTGACAAACGCTATACCTGGTAACTGGAGACAGAACGACACGCCCTAAAAGCAGTGTAACAACTCAACTAACAGTGTCAATATCGGGTGTGACCACCATTTGCGTTGATACAGGGCGGTGCACTGAAGATAGCACATGATTGAAAACAGCCTGGGGGATGTTGTTCCCGATGTCAACCAAAGCTTGTCCAAACTGAGCTAGCGTCACCATGGTTCTGGTCCTGTCGTAGGCGTCTCTCTATCTCATCCCAGACATGTTCAATGGGGGAGTGGTCTGGAGAAACAGCCGGCCATGGCATAACAGCAATGTTATGCTGCCTCAAAGTCTGTTGCAACACGTGCAACATGTGGGTGGGTATTATCCTGCTGCAACGTGACGTTACGTCCCTGCATTTGCACAAAGGGTAGAACATGATCTCGAACGGTGTCGTAAGGGTAGCGTACGCCATTCAAATTGCCATTTACAGTGATGAGCTGTACATGTGTTTTCTAATAAGTTGTGATGCAACTCCATACCGTTACACTTCCACCCTCACACTGACGACGCTGAGTAACGCAAGCGTCGCTGAAACGTTCTCTTGGTGCATGTAGACACTTGCACGACCATCAGAGCTTTGTAGACGAAAACCGAACTCATCTGTGAGCAGTATACTGTCACAATCTTGTCTTCTGAACCTCAACAAACTAGGCGTCCAAGACGGTGACGTGAAAGCAAAATAGATTCTACCAATCGGTCTCAACCCAGGAATTAATATGGAATTTTGGTATCGAATTCGTAGATGCATCAACCGAATATGGTTGTTTTGTTGACGTAACGTCACACACTGCCCCGTGGCAAGTCATTCGTGTTGCCGTGTAGCTCCTACGAGATGATATTGTGTTTCTGTGAACATTAAAATATCAACTTGGTCTTGCGCCATTCCTGTTTGCAGTATACCCAAAAAGTCGTAAGCGTTATTAGCGAATAAACAAAATTATTTTATGAGCGCCTGATACACAATCATCATGTGCTAAAGCAACATAATTCACTGATTTGCAGTGGTTTGGTCGTGGGTTCGAATTTCAGATTCGCCACGTTTATTACCCATGGTTTGTCACCCAAACCTGTGCTTCTTGGTTTAACGAAATACACCTTTGGCCTTCCTTGAACAGTAAGCGCCAGGATAGCCTGAAATATTGTTCCCAATAGCGTTAACTCCACTCACTTTCTTATTCCCATGATGATATCTCAGTTGGTTGCAATGTTTTGACATTGTGTATTTTGAAAACGAATAGTTAAGTAAAAAAATAATTAGGAGTACTTCCTCATTTCATTGCGTCTTTCAAAACGATCAATAATGTAGCGCGTTATCGATCTAAGCTAATTCAACTTGTCATCTGTGCATTGCCATTGAGCCATCAATAAATAGATCAACAATTCCTCCAATCAGTTCTGTCCCCAATTAAGCATAACGAAATTCTTGCAGGTCACAGGGAACCAGTTTTAGTTCCAGGTACCTTTTTTGTACTAAACTAAACTTTCACATTGCAAGCTCAAACAAGGGTGGCATTGTCACGCCCTTCACAACGTCCATCCTTGGACAGCAAACTGTATGCTTGGTTCGAGTAAATCGTTCTTGCGATGTAGCTTTCAGACTATTAATGAATGAAGTACAATATATTTTGTTCTCATTGTCAGTAAGGTAAGGGTAGATTAGAACGATTGCCGTTCCAAGATTTGTTCCAAAACAATAAGTCAACCACATCTGTAATCAAGCGGATTCCAGAAGCAGTTATCCGTGATTAACCGAACCTACCAAGATTACATGTCAAACATTATATACGCTCAGATTGAAAGCGCAATGCCTGGGGTTAATTTGTTAACACGACATCGGTCCTAATAATAATGAAAAGTAATTTAACAGACAGTTGGTCAAATCTAGTGTATAATCTTGCAATCCATTAATGCAGTGAGGCGTGAAATGGAATGAGATCATACTACCCAGTTGCCGTTGACTGGGAAGAGGTTGATATTTTCCATACTTGAACACGAGTGACGAGATCCACTAGTCACATACGTAATGCGAACGGTACGTTTGTGTGCGGAACGGTACGGCAAAGCTAGATAGAATGACATTTGATTTGGCTTTGTTTTGTTGTTTAACCCGCATATTCCGGCTGTATAGCGGCGGCCTGTAACTGATCGAGACTATCCAGTGATTGACATCACCAGCATCGGTCTGCGCAATTGGGATACCATGACATGCATCAACCAAGTCAGCGAGCCTGACCACCCGATCCCATTATTCGCCATTTACAAGCATGGATCGCTGAAGACCAATTCTAACCCTGATCTCCACAGGGCAGACAGACCTTTGAAACCAAGTTACATGTTCTGTAGACTGCGGAGGACCTTCCACATCTGACACCTTGTTTCGTTCATTATTACCATTGGAGAATTCCCCGTGGATGGCCAGCTACTGCATTGGTTCAGCTGTCAGGACGATCGAGTTTATCTCTTAAGCTATCAATGCAATTATAAGGTGATACCTGGTTCATTTATAACATGAATATCAGTGTATGATGTCTGTTTTCATACAGCTTAGTGCGACCTCTTTCTTTCTTACGTCTTCCAGAGTCATAAATTGTCATTTTTTCTGATGAAAATTCAAGCTGCAAATTCAAGCAGCGCTCCTAAATCACTGTATTTACATTTTGCTAACACGAATGTCTCAATTACTAAAGACAGTTAACTTCACAATATTTAAATATGAAATTCTTATCCCTTCATTACTTTGACCAACCTTTAATGGCCCTCCATCACTGGTTTTGGTCTCCAACAAAGTACAGAGACACTCGATAAAATCGTCTTTATTAACATATATCCGTAAACATATAGTATAGCATGTCAGTCTAATAATTTATGTTTTATATATAGCATCTTGCTTTTCCTCCAACATTAAGCTTACGCGCAGTGAAACTTGATCATTCGCTTACGCAAAAAAGAGTAAGGTAAACGTATAACATATCCACACTATAGCAACCCATGCTTGTCGTTAGGGGCGGTGGTCAGGCTCGCTGACTTCGTTGATGCATGACATCGTATCCCAATTGCGTTGATTGATGCTCATGATGTTAATCACTGGACTGTCTGGTCCGGACTAATTATTTACAGACCGCCATCATATATCTGGAATATTGCTGAGTGCGGCGTTAAACAACAAACAAACAAAATTATCATCTTGTGACCTCGTGAACAACAACAACATCATGTTTTCCCCGAAAATTGAGAGCAATGTGGTTTCACTTTAAGCTATGAGAATCGCTGACTCATTTTATGCAGATATTTGAAAGTAAGATCTTTCAAATCTGATTGGTAATACGTATATATACAGATTAATGCATTAGTCTGTTAGTCATGCTCACTCTACGAAACGAGCACCAGAAGTTAACCACATTATTTTTTACAAGAACTAGATTGATAACCACACATATCTATTAAGTTCTTCATCGTACAAACTAAATATTAAAAGAACTGTGGTGTTGTATCCGTCAACTTGACGTCAACAACAGTTTACTATAGATATGACGTCAAATATGACGTCATTAAACTTTACGTCTGTATTACGTCACAGATGGAATTTACATTACATCACCAAGATCGTTGCTTCATTATGTAGATGCTTTTTATTGACTTTTATCAAATCGCATATGTGGATAAATATGGATAAATAGTAACCAATCTCCCTGACAATAAACCGTTTCTCTCTGCAGCAGTGTCCGTTGGCGCCAGCTGCTTCACCCTCGTGGCCATCTCCCTGGAAAGGTACTACGCCATATGTCAACCCTTGCACTCCAGGTCCTGGCAGACTCTCTCCCACTCCTACAGGTCCCTGGCTGTGTGTTGGATTCTGGCAGGCCTGGCAATGACCCCCGTGGCGATCTTCCAGCGCCATGTCAGCCTGGCCAGGGGAAAACACGCGTGTAGGGAGGTGTGGCCGCACGTGGACTTCGAGAAGGCGTATACGGTGGTCCTGGACCTAGGGTTGCTCATCATTCCCGTCGTCGTCATGAGCGTGGCCTACGGCAGGGTCATTACGACGTTGGCTACTGATGTACGAACTTCAGACTGCTGCAATTTTCAACTGCAAGAAAAAAGCGGTATGTTTTTTTCCTGTTCCTCGTTCAGTTCATTTATTTTTTTAAAAACTTTTACCTTTCTTAAAACCCCGGAACTAGTTTGCCATTACCATTATTATGAACACCGGTCATGGAATATTTTATTCCTGTACCTTGAAATACTTAATATTTTTTAACGATACTGCAAAGACAGTGTAATTCGTGTCTTTCAATTGATATACATGTGCCAGGGTGCCCCGTGTTCTTCCAGCTTCTCTTTAATTTCTTGTTTTTTTTATACAAATATATGTTCTAATGATCTTGACACGTATATCCACTATATGCAGTGAGAGAAACTAAATACTGTTGGTTTGCTATCTTTTAAACAAAATGAATCCGAGAATGTTTATTTTATATGAGAATCACGTGCAAGGCAAATCCACTTACCTTGCCAGAGATGCCGGATCATCAGTTTGAACATAACGGGTCAGTCCCCTGCTTGAAGAAACATGATTTATAGCACTTGTGTAAGCCCCGATGCTGAAAGTTGCGATAACGTCATTACCAGCGCCCCCTGTTTAATGTGGCTGAATTTCTGAAGATTTTAAAACCTGTTACTACAAATTTAATATACATGTTGTCACTCATATTCAAGCTAACGTGGTATTCAGAAGAACGTAGTTCTGCAAATATACTACACTGAGAATCAAATTGATTTTCGTTGAAAGTTAGATTCTGTAATGCGCCTTTATCACAAGAATAAGAGAAAAGTTGATTCTGCTGCACGCTATATTGGTAAGACAGATAGGATATTGTACTTAACCTATGTCTACACAGAGACAAGCTTTGTTATTTCATTTCCTGTGATTAAGGACCGCCTCCGTGGTCTAGAGGTAGAGAGGTTCGACCCCCGGCAGCATCATACCAAAAATGATGTTACCCTGCCTGACGCTCGGCATTAAGGGGCTAAAGGACTGGAATTAGTATAGTGTGTGTATGCACGTCGCTATATAAGTGCAATAATCTTGGACGCTACGTTAAGCCCCATTTCGTCTCACCTCATCTCACCTCCAGTGATTAAGTGTCAAATGGTCATGACAATTACCGTATGCTTGTCTTGTTTGTAAACAGTTCGAAACTGCTGATTATGATTCTTGGGTCTGTCATGACCATTCCCATGCTCGTAGTTTCACTATCTTTACTCTTATATTTCTTTCATGGTTGGTCATGGGTTCGAATCTCAGGTTCCCCTTGATTGTGATTCTTGGTTTGTCACCACTGTACACGTACGCGTTGGTTTCACCACGGGAGTAAACGTCTAAGACATCCATCAAAGGCTTCCTCCCACATTAAGGTGACACACCTGTTCAAAATGTATTTGCGGTTTTCAACCTTGGTGTCGTCCCCATACAACGGCAAAAGAATCAATATCAAAAACTCATATCAACCTCACATCATGTCTAACAATAACTGATCCTGTTGCAGATTCAAATCCGCGGTTCGTCCTCCCGAACTACAGAACTCTTGAACTGCGCTTGATGAACCGGGAGTCCGTGAGAAGCGTATCCTCCCAGTCCTCCACGGAGGACGGAGGCAGCATCACCCCTCCTCTACACAAAAGGAACAAGAGGATACATAGAATCAGGCACTCTAATCCTCAGAAAATACGTGAAAATAAAATCCGTGTGATCAAGATGTTGTTCATGGTGGTGTTGGAGTTCTTCATCTGCTGGACGCCTGTGTACGTCGTTAATACATGGATGATGTTTGATTTTAGCAGTGCCAAGGAACATCTCACACCCTTAACAAAGACCCTGATCCATCTGCTGTCCTATGTTTCTTCATGTTGTAACCCTATAACATATTGTTTCATGAACAAGAAATTCAGAGAAGCGTTCGTGAGGGCCTTCAGATGCCTGAAGACACCCCAACCTCTGAAGGATCGGAGAAGGATGATGATTATGCAAACAGGCTCCCGGCGGAGTGATATGTTTCAGCCTATGTCTTCAACCTCAACTAGAGCTAGTTCTATACGTCAGACCGACTATGATCATATTCAGGGATCAGATGATCTCACGGAGTTGGACTGACTACCTAGGGGAAGGTCGCGAATGCGGTCAATGCAGAATAGCGTTCAAAAACCAACATCAGTATTACATAAGCTGATCCTAAACAGGCCTAACACATAACTACCATGAGCTAAGGGATTTTTAAAGTTGACAACTACGATGTTTGAATTCTTAGGAAAGCCTCCATGTGATCACCACAGGAAACACAGGAGTCTATGTAATTTGTTAGGGGTATAACTAAAGAATATTCTTGGAATGTGAAATGTTGATGTAGAACGTAAAAGCCTTTTCTACTCGTAACTCTATCACAAAAAAAAGACTCCAAACAAAACGGAGCTGACATATTCAGGAACCTTTACATGTCTGTATTTGTTATCACAATTGTTATGTAATTGTTTATTGATAATCAATCGAGACTGATTATTCTCTACCGTTGATGTGACTTCCGGTATTTGATCCCTGGAATCGTTCATTGACAACTGGAATCAGTGGCGGAATATGCCCTACCACATGAACGAGTAGTACAAAGTGTATGACATTATTGTGTGTACACTATGTGTTCGGTGATTTGTTAATAGAGCAGTGCAGAAGGTGATCGTACGTGGTGATTGCCTACGACTGTTTTCCATGTTAATTTATAGTATGGGGTTTACAATCGTCCTAACGCTACCATCGGTTTCTGGATGTAGACAATGTACTTATTTTATTCTAATGGAAATAATCTTAAGATGTAAAAGTTTAAACTGCTAAGTTTGGCAAATTTGTAGAAAAGAAAAAGTGGAATAAGTACGGATATTCGATTTTATTCTTTGGGCAATGTGTCTTAGCACCACTATATGGGATTTAGATTATTGAGTCTCTTGCTTAATGCACTGAAGAAAATGGAACTGATTTGTGTAAAATGAATTAAATTGAGTAAAATGTGAAACTTGAAGAAGAATTATAGTTGACAACATATTCCAAATATCTGTAATATTGCTCGTCTCTTACAAATGCAAAAGGTGCGCAGGAGAACGTGTGTTTGCTTGAGATTGATTTACGTGTTCAGTACAATAAAAACTGAGGCATCATTATACATCAGGTCACTCTATCTATCTGAACACGTCTTCTTAACATGTCTCTGTCGTTGTTGAAAACGTTGCCATGCATCTTCTTTTTAAAAAATATTCGTGACTGTGTACAGACTTTAGTATTATGACACATTACTCTGTAAGCATTGGTGCCCATGACATTACTGTGTTAACAGCCGCGAGGAATGTGACCAAATCATATTTGGTGTCAAACAGTTTTTGAAATATTATTATGTCAAACTATGAATTTCCCTGTTGCTTGAGAATTCAATTTCACTTTGCAATTTCAAGCTGTACTGAACACTGATGAAACCTTCTTTTCCATACATGGTCAAAAACAATCACTTAAACTTTTCAAGGAAGTCTTAATGGATATTACCTTAACTCGTTTCAAGCTTTAATCATTACAATGAATTATTCAGTCATATCCAGAAAATGCATTCATATGTAACGTGAGTTTGTTATTCCGTGTGTACATTACATTATTTGTCAACACGCATGGGAAAAAAAGAATTTTTTTGTGATAATTGTGGTTCAAAAGTGTTTTTTTCATGGTTCAACTCTGCAAGGAGTTCTTATTGAGACCTACAACAAGTACCACAAATACATATGGGTATCTATATATCTGGCTATAATGCATACGCTTGCTCGGTATTTCTCTATGTCATTTCTGTATATTGAACTGTTTCGTTTCTGTAATATTCAAGTGTAAGCCCACCCACCTCAAAGTGATCATAGCGTTGTAGTTGTTATGGGCTTAATTCGAGGTATTACAGTGTGGCATGTTTTAGCAATCCTTGTTGAAATTGAAACTGAGTCCTCCAATGTTTGTACCAGGCTGTGATTAATTAAATTATACCCAATGTGCATTGTCCATCATAACAAGATGGAAGTCGTTGACTGTGCTTATTTCTCGCTGACAGTTAGTGTTCGTTGCAGCGCAAAGCATTGTTCGATACTCACTTGTGTGAGTGTCAATATTGAAGAATAACAGAAGACGGCATGACACACTTCATCGTCAATACTTCCGAGAATTTATATATTCCCGCCATGAACGGTGAATACATACGGCGGCTCCGAAGTGTAGCCACTATTTTTAAAATAAATCTCAAAGCATAGAATAACCAGCCGAGATTTTCTGCCGAAACAAATTCCATTTGGCGCAAAGGGCAAGATAGCTGTTGTAACCAACGACTCACGCAAACTTCATCCATGGAACAGAGTTCAATATTGACTTCCATGAGTTAAAGATTCTTTTCAAAAGGTAACCATCATCCTTAATGCAATCAAGGAATGACTTAATTTATATTTGCAGGTATTTGAGACGAGTGGAATTAATACCACGTGGATTCTCAAAAGCTTAAAGGATTTGCTTCAATTTGTGCAGTCTCAGAAAAGATCCAAGATCAATTATGTCAAAACATTTGATTTTTTCACACTCTACACCACTATCCCACACGAGAAACTTAAGGAGAAATCTCCTTTCTTGATCCAGTGGGCATTTGTCACAAAACGTTGTGAACGTAGATATAGTTACATCTCTGTCTTCAAAGGTTGTGGGAAATGAATGCCAAATGCCATCTGAAGTTTCTTCATGGATAACATCTTTGTGAACTTTGTGGTCGGGGCATTTTAGGCAACAAGTAAGCATTCCCATGGGTACCAGATGTGCTTCCCTCTCTGCTGATCTGTTTCTTTATGCATACGAGTCGGAATTTCTGCTCGGATTGGCAAATTCAAAACAAGGGAATTTGGCCAAGAAGTTTAACTTAAGCTTTGGGTGTATCGTTGATCTGATGTCGTTCAATAATGGTCAAAAAGCCAATTCCCTTTCACTGATTGGACCAGTGTAACAGTGCACAGGCCACAAATCAGGCGAAATTAAGAAGCGCTGTTCGCGGAGTGAAGATTGATGGGTGACCCTGTTTGGCATGCTTGTCCCCTGAGAGTTTCTAGGGCTTTGGTCCCGCCCACACTGAAACACATGTAGCATATGTCGTGTCAACCTTAGGCTATAGGCTTTGTTAGAAATATGCCTCTGTTCACCCAGCAGTGAATGGATACCCGGTAGGATCATATGGTAATGTGATTGTTAACCTTCTAGCGACTCATAAGGACTCATAAGGAAGCTTATGTTGTTTACTCCCCAAGGAGAGAAGAGTTATCCACAAAATTGTATGACAAGAGGGAAGACTTCAACTGTCCTATTGTCAACTATCCCTATATGTAGAACAATATTCCAACCGCTCGAGTTTTAAAGTGTCTATACTTTGGTTCAACTGAGCACGCTCATTCTACGAACATTTTAAAGAGAGTCGTACAACTATTGCTCAAAAGTTGTTTGATCAGGATTACAGCATTCAAGGCCTTAGTAAAGCTTTTAAAACGTTTTATGGTAGACATTTGGAGGACATGTCCAAATTCGACGCTTAAGTGACAAACATTATGTCCGATGCAATTCCTTGTTTTGACTTGTACCAAATGTTCCCGTGTTTGTTTGTTTTTTGAAAACTTAACTTGCCTTTGCATGCATTTGTGACGTATGACTCACAGGACAGGATAAGGATTTTCCTGAACACTATTTAATAGTGTTTCATAAACACATGATTATAATATACCGTATTCGACGTAATAAGCGCCCTCTCAAAATTAGAAATAGGGGGCTCTTATTAGAAAATAATTTCGGTGAGAAAAAAACAGTTGAAAGATCATAAATTTCGTAGTTTATGCTGACAGCCTGAAATGATACAAAAGAAAAGTATGTGCGTATCATACACAACAGATATATTTTCCAGAATTTAATTGCCCATAATTATGGTGCATATAACACACAAGTGCTTATTACACACGAATAAATAAGTCTTGTGTGCATTGATCAATCGGAAGGGATGCTAATTGCAAATGTTCACATGCCAATATATTAGCAAATATCGCCGTGGGCGCTTATTAGAACGGGGCGCTTATAACGTCGAATACGGTAGTCGGAATCGTACTGTGGACTCTGCTTTTAGCAGATATGTCTTATGGTTATGGATGGGGTTTTGGTCGCTTTTAATTCTAATCGGCCTCATTGCATTGGCTTTCAGAACTTGGACACGCGTCACTTCGGTCGTATGTATTCACGGGTGGGGGAGAAACATCGTAATATAAACTGATCAATCCAACAAAACAACACAAGCTTCTTCAATGGACCACACACAATCAACTACTTGGTTATAGATTCGGTCTACATTTTAAGCGGCAATCCAAGGGATCGAAAAATGAGTGTCTACTCTCCAGTATGAGTGAGTGAGTGAGTTTTATCCCTGCTTTATACACTATTTCATTAACAGCAAGGGGCGATCGGGTAGCCTAGTTGTTAAAGTGTTTGCTCGTCACGCCGAAGATCCGGGTTCGATTCCCTACATTGGTACAATGTGTGAAGCCCATTTCTGGTGTTCACCGCCGTGATATTGCTGGAATGTTGCTAAAAGCGGCGTAAAACCATACTCACGCGGTCATAAACAACAAACCAGCTCAATGTGGGAGACACTACCTATGATGTGCAGGTCGAAGACGTTTTACACTTCTGTGTTTTGTGCTGACAAACCAATTCGAATAAGTAGGACGAATTTGGGATTTGCATCCACAATCATAAGATTCTGTCACGCTTAAGGGACGCAATTATACACAGCGAACTGTGGCGTCTTAGACGACTGGGACACCACTGCCCACGACGACTGCACAGACTGACGAGGGTATTTGGAATCGTTACACAGTAATAAACAACGCTTTGTGAGCGTGTGATGCCAGCTGATAGGTGAAGACAGTTCGACAACGTCTCGCCACCAGAGTATTTACACCGCAAATGCCTCAGGCAATTGACTTAGGGGACCCAGTGTATTTTGTAAGACAGAATGTGTTCTCAAACGATTCGTATTACCAGGAGTCAAATTAGTATAAATAAAAAGGATTATGTGGGATCCACGTAAATATGCTATAACTGTTACTGTGGTGTTCTAGTTATATAAAGTGCTGTATATATCGGATAGTATAAGGATAAGGTAGTAGAAAGAGTTGAATACCAGACAATATGTATGTTGATATTCAAATCACATTCACTCTAAGTGGATCTTGTAAATTTTCGCGCAGCCAGTACGGAAGGCGTTGACCTCTACGTGACTGAGTTAATGAAACATTTTGAATACCACGCTTAAGTTATTTGTAACATGTTCCGTCATTACTTACCTTTGGAATTGAACATGTATAATTTCTTTTTACATACTCGGGATTAGATAGGACATAGTAATTGCATTATTAGTAAAAGATGTGTACCGGAACGCAGCAATGCAATAGCTCGCAGTTCCCATAGTTTCCAACACAAGCATTGTCTTACCGATATCAAAAGTGAAAGTCGTATATGAAAAATAGGAAAACACTACTGAATAGAAATCGTTCGTAACCTTTTCAACTCGAAGTCGATAACTCGAAGTACGGGGGACATCCGAAACTTCCGCGATGATCAAAAAGGGTCAGTAAGTTTAAGTTGAGGTAGTAAAAATGTAAATTAAAGCGCCAAGAACCTTTCCATATTCATACGAAATCCTCGCCATAGATCATGTGTTTGTGAATCGCTATAAACTAGCGATAATACCAGGTGTTCGCGAAAAGGTGAGCGTATCCTGCCTCAATGGTGGCACCCGTCACAAACACATGCAAAGGCAAGTCAATCGTTCACCTAAAAAAACACGGGAACACTTAGTACAAGTCAAAATAGGGATTTGCATCGGACATTTTTTTGTCAAATTGCTACAAATTTGGAAATATCCCCCACATGTCTACCATAAAACCTTTTAAAAGTTTTACTGAGGCATTGACTGTTGTAACCTTGATCAAACAACTTCTGAGCAAGAGTCGTCTGACGCTCTTCGAAATCTTGGTAGAAAGAGCATGCTCGACTGTACCTCACAAGTTGTGAAAGGGCTCGGACTGCAGGAATATTGTTCCCAGTAAAGGGGAGGTTGACTATTGGAAAGTAGGAGTCATCCCTCCTGGCATACAGTATTGTGCAGATTGTTTTCTCGCTCTGTATCTGTATGCATATGTCTAAATATCAAACAAATAAGGCGGTCTCATTCATCGCCTTTATTTCTAGCTCAGGAGAGTAAATCAGTGGCATGGAAATGTATATTTGATCGTTATGGATAAATATGAAGCTTAAGTTAAACTTGTTGGTCACATTAACTTGTTTTGACTTTGCCAATCCAAGCAGAAATTCTGATTCATGTGCATAAAGAAACATATCAGCAAGGATGGAGAACAACTAGTGCCCATGGGGTGCCTACTTCTTGCCTAAATGTCTTACCAACAACGTTTCCATCATTTTACATATTTTTTTCTCAGTAAACTTCTGATGACATTTTTTACAAATTCAAGTTTATTTAAATATTCTGAGCCAGTGCTATGAAACATTTCTGATGTGGGTGAAACTAAAACGCACATAATTACCATAACCTGCAGCTTAGTGTTATTTAGTAACTGAAAGTCTTTCGTGGAATTTGTAACATAGTACATGCAAAGTTAATGAAAGGGAATCCAATGCCAATGCAATGTCCAATTACGTCTGGACGGCCCGCGATTCGACATGCAGAGTTGCGTCCCATGGTCGTACCGGAAACCTATGAACTTGGGTTCGAATGTCGACTGTCCCTGGATATGTTTCTTGGTCTGTCTGCAAACACCAAGTCCTGCATCACTGCGGTCATTCGTCCCACATTGAGATGGCATAACATGATATAAATGACATACAGTTCAAAGTGACGTTAAAACAACTCACACACTCATTCACAACAGACTGGACAAGATGTACATGTAATTGAAGAATGTAAGTCTGCCATCGCGTTCACGAATCCCCAAATTCCTTTCGTAAAGCCACACCCACATTAAGCACCGGTCATTTTGTTCGTGAAGAGTTCCCGAGCTTTGTAATTACTGACCAGCTACTCATTGCAGAAGACCTTCAGAAGAATACAGAGCGCATCTTCACAACTTCATTGTTTCCCTGTAGGCTTGTATGTGCTAGTTATTTCAGTTTTATTTCAAGCTTTATTGAATGGGGATTTTAATATGCCAACCTGAATCACGGTGAGCCACCTCAGACTTAACTTTAACTAAGATGCGATCGATCAGAGGACCTTGCTTTCGCATATAATGAATCCGTTTACCCAGTTATCTAACACACGCACTGACAGCTGATTACGGAATTTAGACTTTCACAAAAGTCATTTTCAAGGTTCGTTCAGGCTTGATGCCTTATTTAGTTCTGGTTTCTGTGTATGTGATAGTTGGGCACGTCTGTCACATGCGGCATTGTCCTGGAAACATGGCTATAAAAGGGTAGACAGAGAAAGGTCGATGGCAAGTTTACTTTAGCCAGCCAACACACTGCACTGGTAAATAATAGGAAGATGATTGAAAGTCTTCAAAGACTCTCTTTTACATCAAGACACTTATTTTCCCCTCTCGTGTCATTATTCTTTCGTTTATGTCTCTGAAACTACGTCATTAGAATCACATCCATCGTCTGATGTCGGTCAGAAAGAAGTTATTTAAGATAAACCCAAATGCGGAAAGTCAGTTAGGTTTTACGGTGCTTTTACACCAAGGAATTGTACCCATCGTAAATCGAACTCGGATCTTATGTGTGCCCACCGAGTCAAAATCACTATAAAGTTATTTCCCTTGGTTGTTTTCAAAATGAAATTAGATTTTTGCTCGTGTGTTCTTGATTTTTCTAAATGAAACATGTTAAGACGTTTAAGTAATATTAAGTTGCACCTTCTCTATCTCCGACGGAGACATCGTATCCTTTGACGTCACTGTAACCGGTGTGATGTCCCAACAGAGGCGCGCTGTTCAGAGCTGATGTTGCAAGGTTCGCTTCATTTCCCTGAGGACATTCGGGTCCTAACGATTTACTCCTCTACATAAATAATAACGGATTGAGGTGAGCTGATAGTCTACGAATGTCTTGAGTGGTTTCCACTTATTGTTTGCTTACCAAGTAGCTGTGCTACACACTTTCATTATCTGTCATACACGCAAGTAAGAAACGTTGATGTAAATGAAATGTTTACGTACATACAGCATATAACCCCAAAATATTGGATTCAATCCATGTTGCTTCACTTGTATCAGCAATTGCCTCTGAAATGAAAATGGTTTACAGACAAAAGCAATTATCTAAATAAAATACAACAGCTAGGACCCCAAATAGTTTCATCTTGTTCAGAAAATTCACTAATCTAGACTTGACAACTATTATTGCATGGGTTGTATTTATTATATTTGTGTCAGGGTCTGTATAGCAGACTACGCTTTACACATCATCTTCACCAACACCAAAGAGTTTGCGTTTAGTTCAAATGTTCTCATGACAGATTGGAGTAAAACCAGCTCGTTTAACGACACTTTTAGCAACATTCTCACCCTGACAGAGATATATAGTTGGCAGATATGAAGGGTAATGGACGTCCTATGGAGGTAACAGTTAACAGACATGCACTTGAGACAATAACATCACAAATCTGTTTCGACTGAGATTGTCTCTGTCTAACATATGATTAATATTGATACATCAGTATTCCATTCGGGGCGAAACAACATAGCTGTCTGTCTGCAGAAGCCTTACGACTATTACGTGACACGAGCTAATAGTTTCGGCCGATGAAAATCTGACATGCATTTCAGCACTTCCCTTCGGTTTCTTATTGAATCAACGTTCCGAAATTACATAAAACTTGACATGAATGTTAATCGAAATTTGTCAAACAGCATATCGACATGGGAGGAATCGAAAGATTTACCCTCGTCTACTGATGCTGTATAACCATCAAACGGGATACTTCTGTGGTTATTCCATCTCCGTGCTTCCGTTAAATATCAGAATTTGGAAAATATGCATGTTATGAATGTATAACATGTTAGTTGAATGCATACATTGGACTGTTTTCATAGGAATCTTGATATATTGTTGTTTGATCTGTGAGACATGTATACGAAACGAGATTGACAATTGTAGTATTCACAACTGTTAAATCCTTAACTTATTTGAAGCTAGACCATGCATCCTTCTTTGTGAGTGAATGAATATTGTGTTACGCCGCTTTTAGCTGTACAAGTACAATCTCGGCGGGGAACGCCAGACATTATTACCTAGTTCATACATCCTCAAACAAAGATTTATGCCAAATGGAATCTGTTTCGGTGGATAATCAAGACTGATTATTCTCTTGCACTGACGTTTTATATATAATTGAAATAGTTTGGGCTATTTCCTCCCGTCGACTGATTTTAGGGAAAAAAACTTTCAAAGTTAGCCAAGAGGCAATGGGAGGTAACTCTGGAATGCCCAGCCTCAGGCCATAATAATACCAGACAAAATGTAAGAAGTGAAGTTGTTTGCTTGTTTGTTTGTTGTTTAACGCCGCACTCAGCAATATTCCAGCTTCATGACGGCGGTCTGTAAATAATCGAGTCTGAACCAGACACCCCAGAGGTTGATTTCATGAGCAGTCGCCTCTTACGACAAGCATAGTCGCTTTTTACGGCAAGCATGGGTTCCTGAAGACCTCTTCAAAGCTGGATCTTTTAGAGGTCTGGAAAGTATAAAGGCTAATGGACGTCCAATGGAGGAAACTGCGTACATACATACACGTGAGCAATTACATCACAAATCTGTTTCCACTAAGATGGTTTCTGTCTGATATAAAATTTAATTTGACATATCAATATTCAATTCGGGGCAAAACAACAAAGTTTCCAGTCGAGAGAATCACTACGTGTCGCGTGAAACGAGCTAATGCATGAAAATCGGACATGTATTTCAGCACTTCCCTACTGTTTGATATTCATTATTGAATCAACGTTCCGAAATTACATAAAACTTGACATGAATGTTAATCGAAATCCGTCAATCAGCATATCGACATGGGGGGATTCTTACGGTTCATCTTCGTCTGCTGATATTGTGTGACCATCCAACCGGACACTACTGTGGCCATTCCATACCCGCGCTTCCGTTAAATATCAGAATTTGGAAACTATCATGCCAGGAAGCTATTATGCATGTATCACATGTTAGTTGCATTCATACAGTGCACTGTTTTCATACGAATCGGAATGTATTGTTGTTTGATCCGTTAGACATTTGTACGAAACGTGATTGACAACTGTAGTTATTTTCCTATTGATCATAAACGTGTTCCTGAAACGAAGTGTAAACGTATTATATTCCGTCTGACAGAGTACTTTAATCCATATTTAGTTCTTTAGAAGAAACCGGACCTTTCAAACAATTGAGAGACGCACTATTTAGTATGCAATTACATGTGTTCTTCAGAATAGCATGCGTGAGCCCTTTTCCCGAACAAATCTGACAGGCTAAACGAACTTAATCAATGCCAGTACGGATGCTTGCGCGAGATATCTACAAGAAACCATAGCCCTCGGGGTCGTTTTTGCCTGTCCGGGGTCATATTCACATTTCTTAAATGTTTCAATTATTTGAAAACGTCAGAACCCTCCAAGCAGACAAAAACATTCCCAAACGGAGCTGCCTGGATCATGTGAGATACCTATTCACAATTATGGAATCTTTTACTTATTTGAAAACGTCTGAACTCTCGAAGCAAGATCATGTATTCCTTAGTTCACATGTCCTCAGACGACGATTTCCCAAACAAAGAAGTGAAATGAAGTAGATTTGTCCTTTTTTCCACCCATCGACTGATTCAAGGAGTAAACATTCAAAGTTGGCCAGGGGAGGTAACTCTAGAATGCCAAGCAGCACGCTATAATGAAACCAGACAAAATGTAAGAAGTGAAATACCAGAGAAAGACAGCACATTTTTCTCTGATGTAAGATGTAAGTGCTCAACATCATTTATGGTTCTATTCAGCGAGCTTTGGAACATTTGATATAATATAGAAGGCCTATGTTTTCATATCTTGTGCATTAACTAGGCCATTGAACGTTTTGCCTTTCTCTCTTTTCTGGTCTACTTTTATATGGAATGGGTACTCATTTTTAAGAAATGAAATAATGCTTTCTTGCGATTTTATGTTTGTTTATTGCTTAACAGCGCACTCAGCAATATTCGAACTATCAGACTGCAGTCTGTAAATAATCGAGTCTGGACCAGACAATCAAGTGATTGACATCATTGACATACCTAGATAACCACTTCCGCCTATATTGTATATAAGATATGTTCTCAAAGTGCAATGACCGCCTCTGTCGTCAAGTGGTAGAGTGTCCTCCCGGGAGCGGAGGGTCCGGGGTTCGATCCCCGACCGCGTCATACCAAAAGACCTTAAAAGATGGTACTAGTTGTTACCTTGTCTGGCGCTCGGCATTAAAGGGCTTAAACATGGACTGGTGAAACTTGACAACTTCATTGCTTTCCCTCTGGGCTGAAATGTGCTAGTTATTTCAGTTGTATTACAAGCTTTATTGTATGGGGATTTTAATATGCCAACCTGAATCACGGTGAGCCACCTCAGACTTACCTTTAACTAAGATGCAATCGATCAGAGGGTCTTGCTTTCCCACATATTGAATCCTATTACCCAGTTATCTAACACACGCGCTGACAGCTGATAACACCATTTCGTCTTTCACCCTGAAACAAAAGGCATTTTCAAGGTTATCAATTGTTGTGATCACCAGACTTTGTTGAGAATTTATGCCTTATTTAATTTTGGTATTTGTGTATGTGATAGTTGGGCAGTATCGCTGTGTTTGCAATACGTCTGTCACAAGCGGCAATGTCCTGGAAACATGGAGTAGATAGAGAAAAGTCGATGGTCAGTTTACTTTAGCCAGCCAACACACTGCACTGGTAAATAATAGGAAGATGATTGAAAGTCTTCAAAGACTCTCTTTTACATCAAGACACTTATTTTCCCCTCTCGTGTCATTATTCTTTCGTTTATGTCTCTGAAACTACGTCATTAGAATCACATCCATCGTCTGATGTCGTTCAGAAAGAAGTTATTTAAGATCAACCCAAATGCGGAAAGTCAGTAAGGTTTTACGGTGCTTTTACACCAAGGAATTGCACCTATCGTAAATCGAACTCGGATCTTATGTGTGCCCACCGAGTCAAAATCACTATAAAGTTATTTCCCTTGGTTGTTTTCAAAATGAAATTATATTTTTGCTCGTGTGTTCTTGGTTTTTCTAAATGAAACATGTTAAGACGTTTAAGTATTATTAATTTGCAGCTTTATCTCCCACTGAGACATCGTATCCTTTGACGTCCCTGTAACCCGTGTGATGTCCCAACAGAGGCGCGCTGTTCAGAGCTGATGTTGCAAGGTTCGCTTCATTTCCCTGAGGACATTCGGGTCCTAACGACTTACTCCTCTACCTAAATAATAACGGACTGAGGTGAGCCGATAGTCTACGAATGTTTGAGTGGTTTCCACTCACTGTTTGCTTACCAAGTAGCTGTGCTACACACTTTCATTATCTGTCATACACGCAAGTAAGAAACGTTGATGTAAATAAAATGTATGTACATACAGTGATACAACCCCAAAATATTGGATTCAATCAATGTCGCTTCACTTGTATCAGCAATTGCCTCTGAAATGAAAATGGTTTACAGAAAAAAGCAATTATCCAAATAAAATACAACATATAGGAACCCAAATAGTTTCATCTTGTTCAGAAAATTTTCTAATCTAAACTTGCCAACTTTTATTGCATGGGTTGTATTTATTATATTTGTGTCAGGGTCTGTATGGCAGACTACGCTTTACACATCATCTTCACCAACACCAAATAGTTAGCGTTTCGTTCAAATGTTGTCATGACAGATTGGAGTAAAACCAACTCGTTTAACGACACTTTTAGCAACATTCTCACCCTGACAGAGATATATAGTTGGCAGATATGAAGGGAAATGGACGTCCTATGGAGGTAACAGTTAACAGACCAGCACTTGAGACAATAACATCACAAATCTGTTTCGACTGAGATTGTCTCCATCTAACATATGATTAATATTGAAAGATCAGTATTCCATTCGGGGCGAAACAACATAGCTGTCTGTCTGGAGAAGCCCTACGACTATTACGTGACACGAGCTAATAGTTTCGGCCGATGAAAAGCTGACATGCATTACAGCACTTCCCTTTGGTTTCGTATTCATTATTGAATCAACGTTCCGAAATTACATAAAACTTGACATGAATGTTAATCGAAATTTGTCAAACAGCATATCGACATGGGAGGAATCGAAAGATTTACCCTCGTCTACTGATGCTGTATAACCATCAAACCGGACACTTCTGTGGTTATTCCATCTCCGTGCTTCCGTTAAATATCAGAATTTGGAAAATATGCATGTTATGAATGTATAACATGTTAGTTGAATGCATACATTGGACTGTTTTCATAGGAATCTTGATACATTGTTGTAATATCTGTTAGACATTTACACGAAATGTAATTGACAATTGTAGTATTCACAACTGTTAAATCCTTAACTTATTTGAAGCTAGACCATGCATCCTTCTTAGTGAGTGAATGAATATTGCTTTACGCCGCTTTTAGCTGTATAAGTACAATCTCGGCGGGGAACGCCAGACATTATTACCTATTTCATACATCCCCAAACAAAGATTTATGCCAAATGGAATCTGTTTCGGTGGATAATCAAGACTGATTATCCTCTTGCACTGACGTTTTATATATAATTGAAATAGTTTGGGCTATTTCCTCCCGTCGACTGATTTTAGGGAAAAAACATTCACAGTTAGCCAAGAGGCAATGGGAGGTAACTCTGGAATGTCCAGCTTCAGGCCATAATAATACCAGACAAAATGTAAGACGTGAAGTTGTTTGCTTGTTTGTTTGTTGTTTAACGCCGCACTCAGCAATATTCCAGCTACACGACGGCGGTCTGTAAATAATCGAGTATGGACCAGACAACCCAGAGATTGACTCCATGAGCAGTCGCCTCCTACGACAAGCATAGTCGCCTTTAACGGAAAGCATGGGTTCCTGAAGACCTATTCTAAGCTGGATCTTTCAGGTGTCTGGCTGATATGAAGGCTTATGGGCGACCAATGGAGGAAACTGCGTACATACATACACGTGAGCAATTACATCACAAATCTGTTTCAACTGAGATTGTTTCTGTCTGATGTAAAATTAATTTTGACATATCAGTATTCAATTCGGGGCAAAACAACATAGTTTCCAGTCGAGAGAATCACTACGTGTCGCGTGAAACGAGCTAATGCATGAAAATCGGACATGTATTTCAGCACTTCTCTTCTATTTGATATTCATTATTGAATCAACGTTCCGAAATTACATAAAACTTGACATGAATGTTGTTCGATATCCGTCAATCAGCATATCGACATGGGGGGTTCTTACGGTTCATCTTCGTCTGCTGATACTGTGTAACAAATTGACAGGATAAACGAACTTAATCAATGCCAGTACGGATGCTTGCGCGAGATATCTACAGGAAACCATAGCCCTCGGGGTTGTTTTTGCCTGTCTGGGGTCATATTCACATTTCTTTAATGTTTCAATTATTTGAAACCCTCAAATCAGACAAAAACATTCCCAACTTTGTTGCTTAACACCGCACTCGGCAATATTCGAACTATAAGACTGCGGTCTGTAAATAATCGAGTCTGGACAAGACAATCCAGTGATTGACAACATGAGCATCGACCAACGCAACTGATCCACATCAACCAAGTCAGCGATCCTGACCACCCGATACCGTTAGTCGCCTCTTACGACAAGCATAGTCGCCTTTTGACAGAGGTGGTGACGTCACTATGGGGCTTTCAGAATTGAATCTAATTATAACTGTATGGAACCCAATCTCATTAAAATCAGATTTTAGTTCTCGATACCGCAAAAAAAAGATCTGAGGACATCCCATTACGGGTCATGTCAGACCGACCTTGCACGGACTTTGATGGACTAATAGAATGACTGACAAGAAGTCGACATAAACCAATCAGAAGGCAGCTTACTCGTGCTTTACGGCACTAATTTCAAATTGGCGACTATGCTCCGAAACATAGTTTGACAAATTCTCGATTAAAAATTTGAAACCTGAACAAAAGAACATTCTTTAATGGCTAATAGATGGTCTAGAGTGTATGGATTCAGTCGTTAACCCCGTAACTATCGTTTGGAATACCCCGTGTAAAACGTTTTCGAGGATGCATGATTAGAAATCACATTCCGACTGTCACTTTCATGATCTGGTAAGAGACGCTCTGATTGGTCGGATGAGTGGTCGTTCTGACGTGCCCCCTACTGGGATGTCCTCAGATCTTTGTTTAGCGGACGCTCTACCACTGGACCAAGGAGGCGATTCTAAGCCTGTGTGGAAAGGTTTTCCTGTGTTCGTAATTTTACGATACAAATGTCTTCCTTGTCAGAAGAAACATATTTGTTTTAAAATTAAAGTGATTTTAGAACTGATTCGAACCTGTGTTTTGTGACATGAAAGAGGTCAATAGTAAGAATGTTTTTTTTAATTACATTACAACTTTTAAATTGGTTCTTTTTTTAACAATATGTGCTTTCCCCTTAAATCTCCGACGGCTCCGATTGGTCAGCGATCCAACCATAACAAACGCACGTGTATTGTTGTGGAATCTTGTTGTCGTTGATTTTTTTTACCGTGGCTGTTTTTAATGATGATCAACTCGTAGCTGCGTATAAATGGTCTGGTCCAATATTTAAAACTGGCGTCTCAATAAAGGGGTAAATATACATTCATATTTCAAAAGAAAACGTTTTACTCGGAAATGCCTTACAAAACAATACTTCTGTAATTTTAAGAATTTAACACTATAAAACTTGGATATTACAAGATACCGAGCTATCTTTGTTTCTTCCTCCCTGGTGACCCTTTGGTTTATGTCTGTGACGAGGTTCAGATTGAGGGAACGCTCCCTTCTATTATGGCTTACAATATGTTAAATGATAAATTCCCTTTGGTGTTTGTTACGTTTTAGATACCTAGATAACCACTTCAGCCTATATTGTATATAAAATATGTTCTCAAAGTGCAATGACCGCCTCTGTGGTCTAGTGGTAGAGTGTCCGGGGTTCGATCGCCGACCGCGTCATACCAAAAGACCTTATAGATGGTACTAGTTGTTACCTTGTCTGGCGCTCGGCATTAAGGGGCTAAAACAAGGACTGGTGAAACTTGACAACTTCATTGTTTTCCCTGTTGGCTGAAGTGTGCTTGTTATTTCAGTTGTATTACAAGCTTTATTGCATGGGGATTTTAATATGCCAACCTGAATCACGGTGAGCCACCTCAGACTTAACTCTAACTAAGATGCGATCGATCAGAGGGTCTTGCTTTCCCACATATTGAATCCTATTACCCAGTTAGCTAACACACGCGCTGACAGCTGATAACACCATTTCGTCTTTCACCCTGAAACAAAAGGCATTTTCAAGGTTATCAATTGTTGTGATCACCAGACTTTGTTGAGAATTTATGCCTTATTTAGTTTTGGTGTTTGTGTATGTCATAGTTTGGCTGTATCGCTGTGTTTGCAATACGTCTGTCACAAGCGGCAATGTCCTGGAAACATGGCTATAAAGAGTAGACAGAGAAAGGTCGATGGTCAGTTTACTTTAGCCAGCCAACACACTGCACTGGTAAATAATAGGAAGATGATTGAAAGTCTTCAAAGACTCTCCTTTACATCAAGACACTTATTTTCCCCTCTCGTGTCATTATTCTTTCGTTTATGTCTCTGAAACTACGTCATTAGAATCACATCCATCGTCTGATGTCGGTCAGAAAGAAGTTATTTAAGATCAACCTAAATGCGGAAAGTCAGTAAGGTTTTACGGTGCTTTTACACCAAAGAATTGCACCTATCGTAAATCGAACTCGGATCTTATGTGTGCCCACCGAGTCAAAGTCACTATAAAGTTATTTCCCTTGGCTTTTTGCAAAATGAAAGTATAATTTGCTCGTGTTAAGACGTTTAAGTATTATTAAGTTGCAGCTTTATCTCCCACTGAGACATCGTATCCTTTGACGTCTCTGTAACCGGTGTGCTTTCACAACAGAGGCGCGCTGTTCAGAGCTAATGTTGCAAGGTTCGCTTCATTTCCCTGAGGACATTCGGGTCCTAACGACTTACTCCTCTACCTAAATAATAACGGATTGAGGTGAGCTGATAGTCTACGAATGTCTTGAGTAATTTCCACTTTATTTGTGCTTACCAAGTAGCTGTGCTACACACTTTCATTATCTGTCATACATACAAGTAAGGTACGTTAATGTAAATAAAATGTTTACGTCCATACGTTAATAACGCCAAAATATTGGATTCAATCCATATCGCTTCACTTGGACCAACAACTGTCTCTGATATGAAAATAGTTTACAGGAAAAAAGCAATCGTTTAATCATCTAAATAAAATAAAATAAATAGGAACCTAAATAGTCTCATCTTGTTCAGAAAATTCACTAATCTAGACTTGCCAACTATTATTGCATGGGTCGTATTTAATATATTTGTGTCAGGGTCTGTATGGCAGACTACGCTTTACACATCATCTTCACCAACACCAAAGAGTTAGGGTTTCGTTCAAATGTTGTCATGGCAGATTGGAGTAAAACCAACTCGTTTAACGACACTTTTAGCAACATTCTCACCCTGACAGAGATATATAGTTGGCAGATATGAAGGGTAATGGACGTCCTATGGAGGTAACAGTTAACAGACATGCACTTGAGACAATAACATCACAAATCTGTTTCGACAGAGATTGTCTCTGTCTGACATATGATTAATATTGAAAGATCAGTATTCTATTCGGGGCGTAACAACATAGCTGTCTGTCTGCAGAAGCCCTACGACTATTACGTGACACGAGCTAATAGTCTCGGCCGATGAAAATCTGACATGCATTTCAGCACTTCCCTTCGGTTTCTTATTCATTATTGAATCAACGTTCCGAAATTACATAAAACTTGACATGAATGTTAATCGAAATTTGTCAAACAGCATATAGACATGGGAGGAATCGAACGATTTACCCTCGTCTACTGATGCTGTATAACCATCAAACCGGACACTTCTGTGGTTATTCCATCTCCGTGCTTCCGTTAAATATCAGAATTTGGAAAATATGCATGTTATGAATGTATAACATGTTAGTTGAATGCATACATTGGACTGTTTTCATAGGAATCTTGATATATTGTTGTTTGATCTGTGAGACATGTATACGAAACGTGATTGACAATTGTCGTATTCACAAGTGTTAAATCCTTAACTTATTTGAAGCTAGACCATGCATCCTTCTTTGTGAGTGAATGAATATTGTGTTACGCCGCTTTTAGCTGTACAAGTACAATCTCGGCGGGGAACGCCAGACATTATTACCTAGTGCATACATCCTCAAACACAGATTTATGCCAAATGGAATCTGTTTCGGTGGATAATCAAGACTGATGATTCTCTTGCACTGACGTTTTATATATCATTGAAATAGTTTGGGCTATTTCCTCCCGTCGACTGATTTTAGGGAAAAAACATTCAAAGTTAGCCAAGGGGCAATGGGAAGTAACTCTGGAATGCCCAGCCTCAGGCCAAAATAATACCAGACAAAATGTAAGAAGTGAAGTTGTTTGTTTGTTTGTTTGTTGTTTAACGCCGCACTCGGCAATATTCCAGTTACATGACGGTGGTCTGTAAATAATCGAGTCAGTGATTGACTTCATGAGCAGTCGCCTCTTACGACAAGCATAGTCGCTTTTTACGGAAAGCATGGGTTCCTGAAGACCCATTCTAAGCTGGATCTTTTAGGGGTCTTGCAAATATGAAGGCTAATGGACGTCCAATGGAGGAAACTGCGTACATACATACACGTGAGCAATAACATCACAAATCTGTTTCCACTGAGATTGTTTCTGTCTGATATGAAATTAATTTTGACATATCAATATTCAATTCGGGGCAAAACAACATAGTTTCCAGTTGAGAGAATCACTACGTGTCGCGTGAAACGAGCTAATGCATGAACATCGGACATGTATTTCAGCACTTCCCTACTGTTTGATATTCATTATTGAATCAACGTTCCGAAATTACATGAAACTTGACATAAATGTTAATCGAAATCCGTCAATCAGCATATCGACATGAGGGGAGTCTTACGGTTCATCTTCGTCTGCTGATATTGTGTAACCATCCAACCGGACACTGCTGTGGCCATTCCATATCCGCGCTTCCGTTAAATATCAGAAGTTGGAAACTATGCCAGGAAACTATAATGCATGTATCACATGTTCATACAGCATTCATGCAGTGCACTGTTTTCATACGAATCAGAATGTTTTGTTGTTTGATCCGTTAGACATTTGTACGAAACGTGATTGACAACTGTTGTTATTTTCCCATTGATCCTAAACGTGTTCCTAAAACGAAGTGTAAACGTATTATATTCCGTCTGACAGAGTACTGAAATCCTTATTTAGTTTTTTAAAAGAAACCGGACCTTTCAAACAATTGAGAGACGCACTATTTAGTATGCAATTACATGTGTTCTTCAGAATAGCATGTGTGAGCCTTTTTCCCGAACAAATCTGACAGGCTAAACGAACTTAATCAATGCCAGTACGGATGCTTGCGCGAGATATCTACAAGAAACCATAGCCCTCGGGGTTGTTTTTGCCTGTCTGGGGTCATATTCACATTTCTTAAATGTTTCAATTATTTGAAAACGTCAGAACCCTCCAAGCAGACAAAAACATTCCCAAGCGGAGCTGCCTGGATCATGTGAGATACCTATTCACAATTATGGAATCTTTCACTTATTTCAAAACGTCTGAACTCTCGAAGCAAGATCATGTATTCCTTAGTTCACTTGTCCTCAGACAACGATTTCCAAAACAAAAAAGTGAAATGAAGTAGATTTGTCCCTTTTTCCACCCATCGACTGATTCAAAGGGAAAACATTCAAAGTTGGCCAAGAGGCCAGCGGAGGTAACTCTGGAATGCCCAGCTGCACGTTATAATCAAACCAGGCGCAATTTAAGAAGTGAAATACCAGAGAAAGACAGCACATTTTTCTCTTATGTAAAATGTAAAGGCCCAACATCATTTATGGTTCAATTTAACGAGCTTTGGAACTTTTGATATAATATAGAAGGCCTATGTATTCATATCTTGTACATTAACTTCGCCATTTAACGTTTTGCCTTTCCCTCTTTTCTGGTCTACTTTTATATGGAATGGGCACTCACTTTTCAGAAATGAAATAATGCTTTCTTGCGATTTTATGTTTGTTTGTTGCTAAACAGCGCACTCAGCAATATTCGAACTATAAGACTGCGGTCTGTAAATAATCGAGTCTGGACAAGACAATCCAGTGATTGACATCATGTGCATCGATCCACGCAACTGATCCACATCAACCAAGTCAGCGATCCTGACCACCCGATCCCGTTAGTCGCCTCTTACGACAAGCATAGTCGCCTTTTGACAGAGGTGGTGACGTCACTATGGGGCTTTCAGAAGTGAATCTATTTATAACTGTATGGAACCCAATCTCATTAAAATCAGATCTTAGTTCTCGCTACCGCTAAACAAAGTTCTGAGGACATCCCGTTACGGGTCATGTCAGACCGACCTTGCACGAACTTTGATGGACTAATGGAATGACTGACAAGAAATCGACATGAACCAATCAGAAGACAGCTTACTCCTGCTTACGGCATTAATTTCAAATTGGCGACTACGCTTCGAAACATATTTTGACAAATTCTCGTGTGTGTATGTGTGTGTGTGTGTGTGTGTGTGGGGGGGGGGGGGGGGGGGTGTGTGTATATGTGTGTGTGGTGTGTGTGTGTGTGGTGTGGTGTGGTGTGGTGGTGGTGTGTGTGTGTGTGTGTGTGTGTGTGTGTGTGTGTGTGTGTGTGTGTGTGTGTGTGTGTGTGTGTGTGTGTGTGTGTGGCTGCTTGTACTAGTCTGGACTGATACCGAGAGATGCCCACTCAGACACAGCAAGGACTGGTGAAACTTCATTGTTTCCCTGTGGGCTGAAATGTGCTAGTTATTTCAGTTGTATTACAAGCTTTATTGAATGGGGATTTTAATATGCCAACCTGAATCACGGTGAGCCACCTCAGACTTAACTCTAACTAAGATGCGATCGATCAGAGGGTCTTGCTTTCCCACATATTGAATCCTATTACCCAGTTATCTGACAGAAGCGCTGACAGCTGATAACACCATTTCGTCTTTCACCCTGAAACAAAAGGCATTTTCAAGGTTATCAATTGTTGTGATCACCAAACTTTGTTACTCTATAAAGAGTAGACAGAGAAAGGTCGATGGCCAGTTTACTTTAGCCAGCCAACACACTGCACTGGTAAATAATAGGAAGATGATTAAAAGTCTTCAAAGACTCTCCTTTACATCAAGACACTTATTTTCCCCTCTCGTGTCATAATTCTTTTGTTTATGTCTCTGAAACTACGTCATTAGAATCACATCCATCGTCTGATGTCGGTCAGAAAGAAGTTATTTAAGATCAACCCAAATGCGGAAAGTCAGTAAGGTTTTACGGTGCTTTTACACCAAGGAATTGTACCCATGTTGTAAATCGAACTCGGATCTTATGTGTGCCCACCGAGCCAAAATCACTATCAAGTTATTTCCTTTGATTGTTTTAACTGCAAAATGAAATTATATTTTTGCTCGTATGTTCTTGATTTTTCTAAATGAAACATGTTAAGATGTTTAAGTAATATTAAGTTGCACTTTCTCTATTTCTAACTGAGACATCGTATCCTTTGACGTCTCTGTAACCGGTGGGATGTCACAACAGAGCTAATGTTGCAAGGTTCGCTTCATTTCCCTGAGGACAATCGAGTCCTAACGACTTACTCCTCTACCTAAATAATAACGGATTGAGGTGAGCTGATAGTCTACGAATGTCTTGAGTGGTTTCCACTTACTGTGTGCTTACCAAGTAGCTGTGCTACACACTTTCATTATCTGTCATACACGCAAGTAAAAAACGTTGATGTAAATAAAATGTTTACGTCCATACAGTGATATAACCCCAAAATATTGGATTCAATCAATGTTGCTTCACTTGGACCAGCAATTCCCTCTGAAATGAAATGGTTTACAGAAAAAAGCAATTATCTAAATAAAATACAACAGCTAGGAACCCAAATATTTTCATCTTGTTCAGAAATTCACTAATCTAGCTTGACAACTATTATTGCATGGGTTGTATTTTTTATATTTGTGTCAGGGTCTGTATGGCAGACTACGCTTTACACATCATCTTCACCAACACCAAAGAGTTAGCGTTTCGTTCAAATGTTCTCATGACAGATTGGAGTAAAACCAACTCGTTTAACGACACTTTTAGCAACATTCTCACCCTGACAGAGATATATAGTTGGCAGATATGAAGGGTAATGGACGTCCTATGGAGGTAACAGTTAACAGACATGCACTTGAGACAATAACATCACAAATCTGTTTCGACTGAGATTGTCTCTGTCTAACATATGATTAATATTGAAAGATCAGTATTCCATTCGGGGCGTAACAACATAGCTGTCTGTCTGCAGAAGCCCTACGACTATTACGTGACACGAGCTAATAGTTTCGGCCGATGAAAATCTGACATGCATTTCAGCACTTCCCTTCGGTTTCTTATTGAATCAACGTTCCGAAATTACATAAAACTTGACATGAATGTTAATCGAAATTTGTCAAACAGCATATCGACATGGGAGGACTCGAAAGATTTACCCTCGTCTACTGATGCTGTATAACCATCAAACCGGACACTTCTGTGGTTATTCCATCTCCGTGCTTCCGTTAAATATCCGAATTTGGTAAATATGCATGTTATGAATGTATAACATGTTAGTTGAATGCATACATTGGACTGTTTTCATAGGAATCTTGATACATTGTTGTTTTATCTGTTAGACATTTATACGAAATGTGATTGCAAATCATAGTAATCACAAGTGTTAAATCCTTAACTTTTTATAAGCTAGACCATGCATCCTTCTTAGTGAGTGAATGAATATTGTTTTACGCCACTTTAGCTGTACAAGTACAATCTCGGCGGGGAACGCCAGACATTATTACCTAGTTCATACATCCTCAAACAAAGATTTATGCCAAATGGAATCTGTTTCGGTGGATAATCAAGACTGGTTATTCTCTTGCACTGACGTTTTATATATCATTGAAATAGTTTGGGCTATTTCCTCCCGTCGACTGATTTTAGGGAAAAAACATTCAAAGTTAGCAAGGAGGCAATGGGAGGTAACTGTGGAATGCCCAGCCTCAGGCCATAATAATACCAGACAAAATGTAAGAAGTGAAGTTGTTTGTTTGTTTGTTGTTTAACGCCGCACTCAGCAATATTCCAGTTACATGACGGTGGTCTGTAAATAATCGAGTCTGGACCAGACACCCCAAAGGTTGATTTCATGAGCAGTCGCCTCTTACAACAAGCATAGTCGCTTTTTACGGCAAGCATGGGTTCCTGAAGACCTATTCTAAGCTTGATCCTTAGGGGTCTGGCAGATATGAAGGCTAATGGACGTCCAATGGAGGAAACTGCCTACAGATATACACGTGAGCAATAACATCACAAATCTGTTTCCACTGATATGGTTTCTGTCTGATATAAAATTCATTTTGACATACCAATATTCAATTCGGGGCGAAATAACATAGTTTTCAGTCGAGAGAATCACTACGTGTCGCGTGAAACGAGCTAATGCATGAACATCGGACATGTATTTCAGCACTTCCCTACTGTTTGATATTCATTATTGAATCAACGTTCCGAAATTACATAAAACTTGACATGAATGTTAATCGAAATCCGTCAATCAGCATATCGACATGGGGGGATTCTTACGGTTCATCTTCGTCAGCTGATATTGTGTAACCATCCAACCGGACACTGCTGTGGCCATTCCATATCCGCGCTTCCGTTAAATTTCAGAAGTTGGAAACTATGCCAGGAAACTATAATGCATGTATCACATGTTAGTTGCATTCATACAGTGCACTGTTTTCATACGAATCAGAATGTATTGTTGTTTGATCCGTTAGACATTTGTACGAAACGTGATTGACAACTGTAGTTATTTTCCTATTGATCATAAACGTGTTCCTAAAACGAAGTGTAACCGTATTATATTCCGTCTGACAGAGTACTTACATCCATATTAAGTTCTTTAGAAGAAACCGGACCTTTCAAACAATTGAGAGACGCACTATTTAGTATGCAATTACATGTGTTCTTCAGAATAGCATGTGTGAGCCTTTTTCCCGATCAAATCTGACAGGCTAAACGAACTTAATCAATGCCAGTACGGATGCTTGCGCGAGATATCTACAAGAAACCATAGCCCTCGGGGTTGTTTTTGCCTGTCTGGGGTCATATTCACATTTCTTAAATGTTTCAATTATTTGAAAACGTCAGAACCCTCCAAGCAGACAAAAAGATTCCCAAACGGAGCTGCCTGGATCATGTGAGATACCTATTCACAATTATGGAATCTTTTACTTATTTCAAAACGTCTGAACTCTCGAAGCAAGATCATGTATCCCTTAGTTCACATGTCCTCAGATAACGATTTCCCAAACAAAGAAGTGAAATGAAGTAGATTTGTGCTGTTTTTCCACCCATCGACTGATTCAAAGGGTAAACATTCAAAGTTGGCCAAGAGGCCAGGGGAGGTAACTCTGGAATGCCCAGCTGCAGCTATAATGATACCAGACAAAATGTAAGAAGTGAATTACCAGAGAATGATAGCACATTTTTCTCTTATGTAAAATGAAAGGGACTTACATCATTTATGGTTCAATTCAGCGAGCTTTGGAACATTTGATATAATATAGAAGACATATGTATTCATATCTTGTACATTAACTACGCCATTTAACGTTTTGCCTTTCTCTCTTTTCTGGTCTACTTTTATATGCAATAGGTACTTAGTTTGCAGAAATGAAATAATGCTTTCTTGCGATTTTATGTTTGTTTGTTGCTTAACACCGCACTCAACAATATTCGAACTATAAGACGGCGGTCAACCCGATCCCGTTAGTTGCCTCTTACGACAAGCATAGTTGCCTTTTGACGGGGGTTGTGACGTCACTATGGGGCTTTTAGCATTGAATCTATTTATAACTGTATGGAACCGAGACTTGGTTTCCATCTATAACCAGTGACATGGGCTGAGGATATTTACTGTTCCACAATGATATTCTGAATGACTGATCATATTTGAAACAAGGCATCAGAGTGATCAGGCGCTTAGGATATTTCCGGTAGCTCTATTTGTGTGACATAAATGCCCCCCAAAATGATCCCAATAGACGTACATAAATAACATTCAATGAATCGCGATTGAATGAGTGAGTATGGTTTTCCGGCGCTTTTAGCAATATTCCAGCAATATCCCTGCGGGGGACACCACAAAAGGGCTTCACACATTGTACCCATGTGGGGAATCGAACCCGGGACTTCGGCGTGCCGAGCGAACGCTTTAACCACTTGTCTACCCCACCGCCTATATTAAGATAGAAGTAAACATCGTTAAATTATTATCTGGCCTCGTGTTGTAACGGCGGAAAGACGTGCCGCACCATTAATGCAGTTACTGCAGTTAAGGGAGATAATCGTGTTATGATAAGCTTAAAATAAATAAGAGTAAGGTCTCTTGTACGTGCTCCATACAGTGTGTTAACATCGTGTGGACGTTTACGAGTTGTCTAGGGAAACGTAAGTCTTGTTTTTGTCCAGCTATATGAGAGGCGGTCTGTAAATAATCGTGTCTGGACCAGACAATCCAGTGGTTGACATCATGAGCATCGATCTACGCAGAACATGCATCAATCAAGTCAGCGAACCTGACCACCCGATCCCTTTAGTCGTGTCTTACGACAAGCATAGTCGCCTTTTACGGCAAGCATGGGTACCTGAAGACCTATTCCAACCCGGATCTTCATGGGTCAGAGGAAATTAAGCTCCTCACATTAATAGCCCATTCACGCACTGAGAAGGAGCTTAGAGGAGTGCTGAGTATCTCCCTTGCTACAAGGTGGATTTATGTCACCGTTGGAAGGACAGGGTCCCAGTCTAAGTTTCTTAACACAGTTACATCCCTTTGGCAAAGTACAACGCAGTGTCTGAAGTTTGCAAGTAAACACTGAAGAGAGCTTGTACAAGGGTCGTAACTCCGTTTTAATTTTCCAAGTAAACTTGTTTCACTGTTAGTAGGCCCTGCAATTTAGCGCTTTTAGTCAGACAGGAGCACAGTCTAACTAAGTACTAAGTTGATTTACTTCCCTTTGACCACCAACTTAAGCCGTCATATGGCTGGAATATTGCTTAGTACGGCGTTAAACAACAAACAAATAGCTTAATCGCAAACTGAGAAGGAGCTCAGAGAAGTGCTTGTTAGTTCCCTTGCTGCAAGGTGGATTGATGTCACCGATTTATTTAGACTGGGTCGCCTGTCCTTGGGCGCCTGCGTATGGCAAGCCGTTTTCACATTTATTACGGAATTACAGATATCTTCAATTGTTTTAAAGATATCGGTATTTTATTTAAAGATATCTTTAATGTTTTTAAAATATCAAAAAATAATTAAAGATATCTTAAATTCATTTCTGATATCCATAATACAATTACTGATATCTTAAAATGTTGTGGTGATATCAACAAATTAGTTTGTGATATCTCTAAATGTAGTTAAGATATCATTAAACAATTACCACCCTACAGTACATAAATATATTAGAAATAAAATCAAGATATCTTAAATTCAATTCAAGGTATCTTGAAATAAGTTATACATATCCACAAATGCATTACAGATAGCTTTAATTCAATTAGAGATATCTTTAATTCAATTCAAGATATCATTAATTCTGACCGTTACTGATATCAAAAATCCAATTAAAGATATCATAAATAATTTTGATGATATCTCTATATCAATTATTGATATAAGTTATCTAATTTAAGTAACATTATTAATGTAACATCTTTAATAATGGCAACAATTGAAGATATCAATAATTAATTATATTAACGCCGCTTTTAACAGTATTCCAGTTATATCGCGGCGTGTCAGCTTAATGTGGGAGGAAAGCCCGAAGTGATGCAGGTCTCAGACGTTTACCACTTCGGTGAAACCCACGAGCACGGGTATGGTGCTGACAAACCTAGAAACATAATCGGGGCGAACCGGGATTCGAACCCACAATCATAGGTTTCTGGTGTGCCCAAGGGACGCAACTCTGCACAGCGAATCGCGGCGCCTTAGACCACTAGGCCACCCGTCAGCATGACTGAGTGGGGTATTCATGTTAAACTGCGGCATAGTATCTTATTAGGCTAGCCTATAAAAACGGCATCAGTCCGGACTAGTACAAGCAGCCACACACACGTGCATGCACGTCGCTATAGAAGTGCAATAATCTTGGACGCGACGGTAAATGCCATTTCACATCACCTCTTAACGTGAAAACTCTGCACTACATCATGATGGCGTTGTTATTCATGTTGAAACGCGAATCCATAACAACAGATAAAAAAGACTGGCCGCTTGGGGTGAAAGATTCTCGATCGGAGGGTGTCTACGTTGACGGCCGCGCTCTATCTATCAAAGCTTACTGCCAAATATACTTTTGGAGATCTTCTCAAGTTGAAGCCCAGTTTTTCCTACCATCGGTTCAGATGCCAGATCAATGGTTGGAGTACAGCTATGCAGACAGAAGCTGGTCACTTAATACGTGGTTTGAGCCTTGAAACCTCGTTAGACTGGTGTCGTGTCAATTGTATACGTATGTGCATGAATACCCTCTGTGTTCAGATCATGGCAGTTGTATATTTAGTACTGGCTAGTTACAACCCCTGTAGCTTACCTGTGACTTTTCGCCTGTTACATGCATCTCAGGCTGTGTGAGTTCAACTTGTTTCTGCTTACTCAAAGTCGTATTGAATAGTGTTAAAAAATCTTTAATCATCAGTTTGGTTTATCTTTGTCCACGCGTCTAAATGCAATCAGTTTGTCTTTTTATGTTTTTTTCTCCACGTTACGAGTGCGTACGCTAGCAACTACTTTTGACAATTACGAGTCGGCTCCTTTCTGGATGAAGCGTTACTCAGCGTAGGCAGCGTAACCGTTAGCTCAGCACCGTGACACGTCCATGCGGAGCCTTCTGTACACTACCTCTGTATCAATGCAGTGGATGCACCAGCTGATCATAAGAGTAATCTGAGTTTTATCCTACATGAAATACACAGATATTATAAAGTTATAGCGGCTGCATATTACGCTTTTGTAAACCGGGGGAACTGAATTTGATCTCACAAAATCCCGAGTTGTCCTCGTTTCTTACTCCCTGATCCTTTGGTTTACGTCCACGCTGAGCCTTCAGTACACTTCCCCTATATCAATCAACGGGTGCCTACGCTGATCAGAAGGGTCATCACAGCTATCGGTTACATACAGACCGGGCAGACACCAGACTGGCCAAGAACAGGCCGACCAGGGGTAACTACGCCCAATGAAGACCGGTACTTGCGTACTTTGATCTCCGGATTCCTGACAATGACGCCATCAACGAAGAAATGCGTTGGGGCATATCCCGAGTTGTCCTCGTTTCTTCCTCCGTGGTGACCCTTTGGTTGACGTCCAAGCTGAGCCTCCAGTACACTTCCCCTATATAAATGCATCGGAGGCCTACGCTGATCAGAAAAGTCATCTTACATCAAATACACGAATATTCTCTGGAGAAATAAACTGACCCCATCTATTCTCGCCATATTACGGTTACTGCCCTTGCAGCTGTGTACCAGCTGCATTTAGAAGAAGGTATCACTTCCTTGTAAGTTAGGGGGCACGGGTGGCCTAGTCGTCTAAGGCGTCGCGATTCTCTGTGCAAAGTTGCGTCCCTTGGACACGCCAGAAACCTATGATTGTGGGTTCGAATCCCTTGTCGCCCCGATTATGTTTCTAGGGTTGTCAGCACCATACCCGTGCTCGTGGGTTTCCCCGAAGTCTGAGACCTGCATCACTTTGGGCTTTCCTCCCACATTAAGCTGACACTCCGTGATATAACTGGAATACTGTTAAAAGCGGCGTTAAACCCAACTCATTCACTCCATGTAAGTTAACTATTGGTTCTTGTGTATTTAAGGTACTTGTAATGAAAACATTAATTGCGGTTCTCGTGTTTGTATTTTGTTCTCTTTGTATCCAAGGGTACTTAAACACATGTCTTCAAGGCCATTAATGTGATAGAGGGATCAATCATGCATTTCCTAAGTCGCCTCTTCGTTTGACACGGTGTATGTGATATATCGCCTTTCCACGCTATTAGCAATGCCTATCCCCCACTGTTAACCCTAAAGCAAGGTAATACATTAAGCTGTATGATTCTGCTTCTGATGTTATGGTTAAGTCCTCAGAATAAGAAGTGATTGCAATTATGAAGTTATATCTGCTAATGGCAACACTGAGAGTAAGGATGTGATGATTCTCGGTATCACAATACCATAGGGTGCTTTCCTATTTCATGGGAACAATCTGCAATGATTCGCTATATCGACAATTAAATATTTGCATGTTTGATCGTCGCTAAAATCATGTTGATAAGGTGAGGTGAGATGAAATGGAGTTTAACGTCGCGTCAAAAATAATTGCACTTCTATAGCGACTTTTAACGCCACTTTTAACAGTATTTCAGTTATGTTACGTAGTATTATAAAACAAATTTAAGTCCAATTAAGAAGACAAGACGAAGAGATATGATGTATTTTGTTTGTATTCCTGAAAGTAAACTAGCGGTTAAATTGTCAGTAAATTACGGCCATTTGCGAATTTTCTGCTACAGAAATGATACTCATGCCTGACAAGACGATGGTCCCATACACATTAACCAGAACAAACCAATATCGACTTTCGGTAGTATTTCAACATAAATCATTTTAATTAGAATGGTACATATAATGAAAAGATGGCATTTAGTTGATGGAAGACGCTTAGCAGTATATATTTGAGACCTGAGTAATAAAGTTATATCATTAGAATACAGGCATTTATTATAAACATGGTTTGTTTAGGTCTGAGGAACTGCCATTCGCTGTGCGGAGTTGCGTCCCTTAGGCTTGCCAGAAGCCAATTATCGTGGGTTTGAAACGAGTGAAACCAAACTCACTCCCTCACTCACACAGTTAATTGGGTTTGTATGCCGTTGAAATTATAGCTGCATTTGTAAAGGTGAACACATGGAGGTGTCTATTGGACTGATGTGTTCCCTTGTGTGATGCATATATTCCGAGATATTTAACAAAATTAAAAATGTACGAGTTGATAGTGGTTGGTTTAACACTGTCCAGGTTGTTGATTTGTTTATATGAACTGACCGTTGTGGTAGTTGTAGCTTGACAAAATCTCATTGTACCTTGTTCCTGCCTTTCAGATTGGACCCGGGAAGATTCCGGGGTAGAATAGGTCTTCAGCAACCCATGCTTACCGTAAAAGGTGACTATGCTTGTCGTAAAAGTCGACTAACGGCATCGGGTGGTCAGGCTCGCTGACTTGGTTGATGCATGTTATCGATCCCAAATTGCGTGGATCGATGCTCATGATATCAATCACTGGATTGTCTGGTCCAGACTCGATTTTTTACAGACCGCTGTCATAAAGCTGGAATATTGCTGAGAGCGGCGTTAAACAACAAACCAACCAACCAACCTTTCAGATTGCCAAAAAGACAAAAAATGATGCCATGTTGCAGATATGTATCCTTCTAGGAATGATGGAAGACATTTCTCATCGCTGTTACTGATTACAGTGAATTCTAATCACGTGCAGTGACAGCTAAGGGACTTGTGTTAAATGACACACACGACGAATCAATTGCCCCGATGTCCATGGTTCTGAAAGAAAAAGAATAATGTCAAACTGACACTAAAGACACACGAAATAACTAGGGACAAGTGGCAAATAAGTTTATGCTACATATTAGTTTTAGGTCTGTATGTCAACTGAGGAAGAAATCTGAAACACGTATTAGTACTATGGAATTATGACATGACTCTAAAACCTGAACACATGTCCTTTCCTCTTTTAGGGGGCACGGGTGGCCCAGTCGTCTAAGGCGCCGCGATTCGCTGTGCAGAGTTGCGTCCCTTGGGCACGCCAGAAACCTATGATTGTGGGTTCGAATCCCGTTTCGCCCCGATTATGTTTCTAGGTTTGTCAGCACCTTGCCCGTGCTCGTGGGTTTCACCGAAGTGGTAAACGTCTGAGACCTGCATCACTTCGGGCTTTCCTCCCACATTAAGCTGACACGCCGTGATATAACTGGAATACTGTTAAAAACGGCGTTAAACCCAACTCACTCACTCACCTTTCCTCTTTTGTACTGGAATCCAAAACTCAGGGATTTCTTTCTTGGACATGGGAGAGTTGTGTGGATATACAACTTCTTTATTACAATGAAAGCGACGTTTCTGTTCAGATACTAACACCGTTATCAAGCAAGTGATGTACATCCATATGAAGTAGGAAGGTTATATACATATGGATATTTGATGTACAAGGTATAATGATGGTTGATGCCCAGATAAGGTTGAAGTATGAATGAGTGAGTGAGATGGTTTTAACGTCGCTTTTAACATTATTCCAGTTATATCACGGCATGTCAGCTTAATATGGGAGGAAGCCCAAAGTGATGCAGGTCTCGGACGTTTACCACTTCGGTGAAACCCACGACCACGGGAATGGTAGTGACAAACCTAGAAACAGGTTTCTGGCGTGCCAAAGTGACGCAACTCTTCACAGCGAATCGCGGCGCTTTAGACGACTGGGCCACCCGTGCCCCCTGGTTGAAGTATGAAGCCTGGTGATGTACATATAAAGAGGATTAATATTCTAATATGTACATCACCAGGCTATATACTTCTACCTTCAAAGAAGAACTTCGTTGTCCAAATTCAGAGTAACGGAGTTTTTCAATACGTTAGAAACTAGTATGTGGGTTGTCTATTCTTCACAAACTATTTGAAACTTGAGCCTGTAGAACAGGGTTACCTGTCATTTTACGTATGCTTCACGTCAGTCCCGTGTTAGTTTGTAAATTCGAGGCGACGAGCAGCAAAAGGCTGACAACCCACTTTTGGTACGCGGTATTCGGCGTCTATTTAGACGGTATTCGGTACTCGGTAGTGTGGTATGCGGCACGCAAATAAAATCATATTTGGTACGCATTATCAACATTTGAAACAAATCAGTTGTGTAGTTAAAACTTTCCGTTATAATAAACTGACGGTCGGGAGAAATTTTACCACTTTAAAAGTAAAATTGCAAAAACTAAAAAAATACAAGTTCAAAACTAAATCAATACAAAAAACATACTTTTTTTGCAGAAAAAGTGAACGTGCCGCTTGCGTAGTCGAAACTCCACGTGCAATAAGGGTACATATACATGATACGGACGGCATGTCAGAGACTGACGAAAAATCAACACAGAAATGCCACGACTGACACCGCGAGCGGGCCCTGGGTATGTACAGATAGGGGACATCCATGCCCACATTGCTGGAAGTTTTGGTCGCTCCCGTGTTGCTGTAGCAAACCTAATGTAACGTTACATACAGACCGGGCAGACATCAGACAGGCCAAGAACAGGCCGACCCAGGGTAACTACGCCCAATGAAGACCGGTACTTAAGTACTTTGAAGAATGATAATGCACAAAATGTATGATTTTAACGATGTGTACATTCACACTAGTAATCTAGAGCAGTTGCGATCCTAAGCATCTACTGATAATTATATTTAGTTCTTGTTTATGGGTAAATAAGGCGCCGCAATTCGCTGTGCCAAGTTGCGTCCCTTTGGGCACGCCAGAAATCTATGATTGTGTGTTCGAATCCCGGTTCTCCCCGATTATGTTTCTAGGTTTGTCAGCACCATATCTTCGTCACTTCGGGCTTTCCTCCCACACTGACAGGCTGCGATTTGAAGGTTGTATGCTTGAGTTCATGTAGAACGCCCTACTTGGTACTGACGTAACACATGATGCAGAACCTAACATACCCTTCATCACACTGAACGAAAAAGCAGCAATCATACTTTAGCCATATATATTCCAGCAACATCATTGCTGTAAGTACAAATAAAATAAATACGCTGTTCACAAAAAAACACATCTTAAACTCACTTTGAGCTATGTTTGCGGGGGGCGGTCGGGTAGCCTAGTGGTTAAAGCGTTCGCTCGTCACGCTGAAGACCCGGGTTCGATTCCCGACATGGGTACAATGCCGTGATATTGCTGGAATATTGCTAAAAAAAGCGGCGTAAAACCATACTCACTCACTCATTCACTCACTATGTATGCGGATAGTCCTATATTCGATATACCCATATATCGCGGTGGGTAGACATATATCTTCATAGCGGATTTAAATGCATCAATTGCGGGTCCAAATCTTTGTATTCATACTACACTTCGTATCATTTCCACACAAAACAATTGACCACTCAATCTTGAGAATTATTACAGAAGCCAGAGGGCACTTCTTCCTAAGACATGTTAGAGAAGACAGGGTCACATCATTTTGAAGAGATGTAAACAGGTAGGGATCACTTCATCTGAGAACACTGAGAAATGTTAGAGAAGACGGGGACACTTCATCCTGAGAAATGTCAGAGAAGACGGGGGGACACTTCATCCTGAGAACTGTCAGAGAAGACGGAGACACTTCATCCTGAGAAATGTTAGAGAAGACGGGGACAATTCGTCCTGAGAAATGTCAGAGATGACGGGGACACTTCATCCTGAGAAATGTTAGAGAAGACGGGGACAATTCGTCCTGAGAAATGTTATAGAAGACGGGAACACTTCATCCTGAGAAATGTCAGAGAAGACGGGGACAATTCGTCCTGAGAAATGTTAGAGATGACGGGGACAATTCATCCTGAGAAATATTAGAGAAGACGGGGACACTTCATCCTGAGAAATGTTAGAGAAGACGGGGTCATTTTATCCTGAGAAATGTTCGAGAAGAACTGAACACTTCGAAGCGGCGTGAGCCAAGCGAATACAATGGAACTATTCAGTGGTAATCCTTGAAAAATTAACTAATGAGAGAAAATCTCATTTGACACCAAGGTGATGAGATTGTTCTAAGCATTATGGGACATTACAAATATTTAATGAGATTTGTGACAATTTTCATCAGGATTTGAACTTGTTTTCTCATCATATGAAGTTGACTTGTGACTAAATTAATAAAACAATATACAAACAAAAGTGTGCTTTGCTTTCCATATTTGTTTTATTTGGGCACAGACCTTGTAATTAACTTTGACTGGCACAGAACTTGTTCATTAACTTTGACTTTGGAACAGAAGTTCAACATAATTTTCTGTAAATACAGAGTTTAGTCCTTGGGACTTAAACTAACTCATAACGAATCCCCTCAACATCTCTCCAATCCTGCGAGGCAGCCAGAATGCTGAACTCGCCCTGATCATGACCATGAATCAGGACTCTCATCAACTGGTCACACTGCCCAGAAGACAATCTGCCCCTCACATGGTTCGCATTGAGCTGAGAAAGTCTGATGTTAGAGCTGGAGTTCGTTTTGTCCTTATGTACAGGAAGTGCAGACAACAGCTCCATTCGGAACTTTTCCGTGTGACTTTAATTGTCTATTATTTCTTCGCAACCTTACGATGCCGAATCGGTCAGGTGGACTGGTGCCGTGTCATTCGTCACCACTCGCCCCGTAACCTGCGAGAAGACTATTCGTATTCGTGACCAACTCGTGTTATTCCAGGACAAGCCGAATGCAGGTTACGGAAAGGGGCGAGTGGTGGCGAATGGACTATTCGGCTTGTCCCGGAATAAGACGAGTTGGTGACGCATGGTGCCTGGTGAGTTTAGACTGGTTTGTCTGTCCAAGAGCGCTTGGAGCGAAGGACAGCGAACCAGTCTACTTCTGAGTTCTGTGGAAACATTTCGCTATTCGGGACATAGAAGGAAACGTTATGCCGAAATGTGGTCACTTTACTGATTTATGGTCTCTGGTAGTATCTACCACATGCAGTTCTATTGTCAAAAATAAACAACCTTTCTGGATCAAAACCAAAATAATTCGTAAGGAAAATATCCTCTGGGTTCACCTCCGATGCGCCCGTAAAATCACTTTATATCAACCCGCCTTCTACCAGATTTATTAATTAAAGTCCGGTGGCAGAAGTATCAGAGCGCGTGCTGCAACGAGAACTAATCTTATCCTAAATTGATAATTTGTTCTTTGGCAATTCCATAAAATGACAATACAGACGGTGAAATTATCATATCGATGTTTGGTCTTTTAGAAAATGAAAGACTTAGTTTCCAATCTTACCTCTTGACAGATGTCATGAAAGGTGATGTGAGGTGAAATTGGGTGTAACGTCGCGTCCAAGGTTTTTGCACTTATATAACGACGTGCATGCACGTGTGTGTGTGTGGCTGCTTGTACTAGTCCGGACTGGTGCCGATTTATAGTGCTAGCCCGCTGAGATATCATGCCGCAGTTTAACATGAATACCCCACTCAGACACAGTATACTGACTCCGAACCGACCAGTCCTTGTTTTAGCCCCTTCATGCCGAGCGCCAGACAGGGTAACAACAAGTACCAACTTTTAACGTCTTTTGGTATGACGCGGCCGAAGATCGAACCCCGGACCTTCCGCTCTCTGGGCGGACTCTCTGACTCTAGACCACGGTGGCGGTTGATCTCATATGGAATTTGGAATAGGGTGGATTCCACACATTCATTTGCAAGCAATTAGTATGGTAATAATAATTTTCGAAATAATAATTTTGATATTAAATCAAAACCAAACATATGTATTATACGCTGGGCAGAAGTTGCATTACAAAAAAACATAATTTGTTTTATTGCAGCTTTTGCGACTTAAGTATATTCCAACAAAGGTATGAAGAACTGTCCAACCCGTTTCTAAACCAGTTTGCCTACTCTTCTTCACACATTATAAATAATAAGCCACACGTGTATGTATTTTATTTCTGTCTCGTAATAAATACAAAAAAAACATTTCGTTATTCTTGTCGTTACGGATACCAATTAAAACAAATGTACATAAATGCAATTTTAATATAGAAACAAACAATTGACATGGTTGGTATATAAACAAGGAACTGCTAGATATCTATCTCTGACTGTTAAATTTGCGTTTGCATTAGAAATTAATAGCCCCCACATCATATATTTCCAACACAAATAACAGCTATGTTGCTTTGTAGGTTCATTGTAAAATATGTTTCCAAATGTGAAAAATTGTTCTAGATAATTCAGTTACATTTAAAAATTATAAAAATTAATTTCCTTGTTCAACAATCCACATCAGTGCGGCGAGGGTGGAGCTGACATGTTGCTTATTCGACAGGAACGTTTGTTGTTTCAAAATGAAATTTGGAAACACAGATTTCATGTCACTGGAGACACCTAAATGCTACATACAATGCACAATAAATGTAAATATTGTCAATACAAATTTCACATTATGTAGTCTAAATAATACATATCCCAATCCATTAATGACAATACTCTTAGATTGTTTTTTTAGCATTCCACGTTCGCTGGGCCCCCAGCTGCCTATGATTCATATGCGAGGCAACTTAAATGGATCAGATTGATAGCGTATCGTTACCTAAATGGCGTGCTCATTATATCAATCACTGGTTTGGCTGGCCCAGATTTGATTATTTACAGGCCACCATCGATCATGTGTCTTGAGCTTGAATTTTACTGAATGTCTCGTAAATCAACAAGCAAGCAAATGCATGTATGATTTTGTAAATCGTCCTTTCAACCAGTGCATCAAAATATGCAAAATAAATATAATGCTAAGGACAGATAAATTCTGTATCGAGCCCGCACAGAGAGGAAATATATTTCTGCTTCAAATGTATGAATGGGACATCAGCTAGAAAAAAAAAACAACTAACAATTTCAAGTGATGATCTTTCAGTCTGTATATTACCAATATATCAGCTTCTCTTCTAACAACGTTAGCCTGAAAAAAACTATGGTTTTAGACTTTAATCATGCACTTTCGTTAAGAGTGTAAATGCCCATATATTTAGGCTTATGTGCTATAAACTCGGCACATAAAATGTACCATAGAATACTGCGCTAGTTTCTTTGGTTCTTCTTTTTCATGTTATAAATGTAGCGCAAAGCCAATTTTATTGAGATACGGAGCATTCGAAGCTTCTATCTGATAGATCTGTACCAGCCTGTAATATCAGTTAGGATTTACTCGGCTCTGAGAGATGACGTTTTGCGAGATTGGGCGTCACAGCACGAACAACCAATCAGAATAATTCCTCACCGTCGCTGCGACCCTGTCACATACCGAAATGTTTTGATTTCGCATGGTTAGCAGGGAGACAGATATCACCGAGTGTGTGTCATGATTTGATTATACTCACCATCTAAATTGCCAATCAAGCTCGGGATAAATCATTTTGCGTGCTGAGACTTTCAAAGAACAAGCAAGATGCCGGTGAGTGTAATTGCCTCGAATGACCTGAGTCACTAAGCGTAAAAATGTAAATTTTAGGCCTAGGCCTGTTTGACATATCTGTTTTTGCCATTTATTTATTCTGTGAAAAGATGTTAAGTCCGTCATCAAGTTTGGACATTTCCGAGGAATTCATTGTACATGTCAATCGTTTGCAAGTGTTGACCAAATTGTATATCATGACGTAATGTGATCCTAATGTATTTTGTTTTAATTTAAATATTATAATGAAGGCAACATGTTTTTTACTTGTTGAATTAAGTCACATAGAGATTCTAGCCGTCAGTCACGACTCACGAACTATACTTTTATTAATATTTTGTATTCTTCATTTCCTGATATGCAAATATGTATACTTTCTCAGGTTATCTGTAACTAACCCGTCTGGAGTATAATCTAGAGGTATATTCAGCTCTTTGATTTCACTTGCATCTCTGATCTTAGTCACAGCACGCTTTGATTTGCCGATTTTAACCTTTGGCTTTGGAAACGGGGAATCCTTTTGTATTCTTAGCTGCAGAGTTCATTCCAGGCTATGTCATTGCACCATTCCCACTGTTTAGTTTTATCCCATTTTGAATATGACGTAAATCTAATTGTTGGGGTAGTTCACTAGTTTACATATCAATATCAATTAGTATTGGTGACCTCACACTCAGCCGCAGTGATGACATACCATTACAGTACCAGCATAACACCACTGCCAAGAGCTAATTTGCATATCACTTGACCAGACTTTTAATCTGGGCTGATACAAATATTCCAGTGGTATTTACAGATCATTTTGCATAATTATAAAGATATACAACCACAACTTGGACACCAAAGTATGACTATATATGACGAATCGTCACATCTCGTTGGCCTGTGGAAGAGGTACTAGTTGGACGACAAGAAACGCTGGGTAGGAGAGTGTCATGACCTCTCAGAATGAACAATATTTTAGAGACCATGAACCAAGATTTGAAATTAGCAGTAGCCCGCTAGCCCGGGGCTAGTACAAATTCCTGTGGGCGAGTAGAATATGTCCAATTTTCCCTATTGTTTTAAGGGCATTTTATCTTTACCTGGGCTAGTAAAACATTTCAGTTAAGTTATAACTCTGTGAACCCACAACCGAACGTCTAGAATGAGCTCTGTTTAGGTTAAGTTTGATGTGGGGTCGGATGTTCTATACCTGAAGCACCACTATCACGCACTGCACAGATTGCTCTACAATCAACTTTTCAGCTTTTGTATCCCTCGCCTTGATATGGCTGGAATATTGCTGAAACCCTCAATAAAGATAACTCGCTAATGAGCTTTTCACTCAGCAATGTTCAGTCATTCACATTCATGTTCATCATGAGACAACGTATTGAACGTATTAACAAAATTGCAGTTACTATTACTAACCATAGACCAAATGCACAGCAACACATACCCCAGTGTCGCTTGCTTATGAGATGCCTGTTCACTTAACATGCTTAAGTGGCAATTGCAAGCAAGAGTTGCAGTTGGAACCATGCACAGAGTGACAGGTACTGCAGGGATATAAATTAGCTCTAACCCCCTCGCCAGGACCATTTTTTAAAATGTTAATGGTATCCTGAGGTCTGTTAGAAGTTTAAACACTTTTGTGTGGTATTGCTTTTTGTTTAATATCAATATTCTGGACAGATTTTCTTGATTAATTTCTATCCCTGCGGTAGAAATATATACTTCACTAACTAACACAATACACCATATTCACATGAATTCAGTTCTAGGTCAATATATATATATATACTACTCAACTCCTTTAAGGATACTGTGCTAGTTAACACGCTTATGGAAATAGGGAGACAACAATATACATGTATGTAAATATTTACTTTTAACATATATAAATGTTGTCTTTTGTTTATTGATTCTTGACATGAAGCTTAACATGCGACAGGTCCGGCCCAAATCACATCCTATTCGTATGACAGTATCTCCAGACAACCAGTCAGATATAGGCCCCATCTGGACACCCAGAATCCCTTTCAAATGTTGAGTAGTATATATAGAAGCAGTCCAAACTGATAGTAGCATGTCATGGGGGTATTGCTTCAGAGCCAAGGTAGTCAAGGTATTGGTAGTAGTTACCCTGTCACCTAGTTACCATGGTTACAAGAAAACATTGGAAAACAACACTGATTCAATGTCAATATTTTTAGCAATGACACATTAACCATGTTATTGTAAGACTGGTTGTTACATAGCTCAGTTGCCAATACATTCCATTTATATTTCATGTCAGAACTTCTCACATATTTATGAATTACCTTCACTGATTTAGGTATTTGCATATATATTTTGAGTACAAATGTTTTTACCATAAAGCTTTCTTTCTTACCCTTCTTTCTGTTTTGCAAAGTCTGTGAGTATCAACATGATTTTGAGCAATTATATTTTGATAAGTCTTTGTGCATTTACCATGTTTACCAACTGATTTCAATGATCACTATTATTATATTTGTGTAAAAGAGTATATTTCTTTCTACTTTCTCTTAACATGTTGTGTTAGTTTTGTTATAATATGTTCATGGTCGCTATGATCAGCTGATGATAGATCAGATTTACTTGTCATTAACATGATGCATCATCATGTGAACATGGTGAACATGGTGAAAAACATTAAATTATAAAAATTGTTTGTTTCAGGAAAACAAAACAAAAAGCATGAAAGAAACGGATAATGTGCGGGTTGCGGTCAGGTGTCGTCCCCTCAATGAGAAGGAAATCTCTACAGGATGTAAAACTATGGTTAAGGTAAGAATGCTTGAACCTCCGAGAATTAGTTTAGGGTCTTTCATTATTGTCAGTGAAGCAAGTTTAGTGCTGTTTATGGGTGGGACAATTCACTGCTGTGTCATCATACACCAGGTTTCAATACATGTCTTAGGTTGACTTACTGATTCGAAACAATTTATGACGTTATGAGTACGCCTAAAAGAATTACCGTATTCGACATAATAAGCGCCCAGGGCGCTCTCAAAATTAGAAATAGGGGGCTCTTATTAGAATATTATTTTGGAGTTGAAAGATAAATTTCGTGTGTTATGCTGACAGCCTGAAATGTTTATGTACGACAGATATATTTTTCCAGAATTTAATTGCCAATAATTAAGGGTGCACATAACACACGAGTGCGTATTATACGCAAATAGGGGAAGGAAGCGGTGCGTATTATATGCGAATAGGGGTCGGAAGGGGTGCTAATTGGGATTGTTCACTAGCCAATATATTAGCAAATCTCGACGTGGGCGCTTATTAGAGCGGGGCGCTTATTATATCAAATACGGTATCGTATATTGAGGACTACAGATGTGCACCCCAGTACCTTTCTGCTTGCTGAAAGATACCCGAACTTAAATCAGAATACACAGATTATATATTGGCAGATTTGGCATGAAGGATCTGTCCATTCGACAATGCTGGACCACTGTCCAGAAGTTCTAAACTACACAGCTGGTAAATTCTTAAATATACTCGTCCTGGCTCCAGTGCTTTCCTGGCTTTCCTCCCACATTAAGCTGACATGCCGCGCTATAACTGGAATACTGTTAAAAGCGGCGTTAAACCCAACTCACTCACTCACTCAGTATACAGAAAGGTACATGGGTTGATTAACTTGATATCATTGTACCCCATAGGGATGCTGGGTTAGAATTCGTCACCAGCAAACTATGCTGGTCCTATGTGGAGACTTGATGGATCAGACTCGGTGACTTGGTTATCTGATAGTGTGTCATGGTACGCTGATGGCGTGGATCGTTGCCCAAATGTCAAGCATTTTATTTGTCTGGTCCAAACTCACTTACTAACAGACCGCTGTCATATAGCTAGATTATTGCAGTGCGACGTTAAACAACAAACAAACATATCAGTAATACTCAATATCATGTGTGTGACAACGATTCCTTCCCCCAGTGTCCAACCCAGGCCGCGCGATTCATGCTAAAAAAATCAAATCGCCCCTCATAAAAAATCAAAGCGCGATCTGTCGTGCACAGTAATTTCTTGTACAGTCACTTACTTTATCAGCTGTTTATCCCTACCTTTAGATTCAATACTCACTAAATTTTTAATCAATTAACGAAGAAAGACAGTTGACAGCAAACATTGTAAACAACTGTCGAAGACCGATCGATAACAACTGGAAGTTCGAACACGAGTGACGTCCCTTGGGTTGCTGAATAAACTATCGATAGGATTTGCATAGGAAACGAAATTTGATTTACTTAAGTAGAAAACGTATCAAAACTTTGATCAAAATTATGTTGTATTTTGTTGTTTAGTAATCAAAAACCTTTGACAAGATGTTAAAGACAATAAATATTCTATCTTGAATAGTTCTGAAAATATTTTTGAGCATTTGAGTTCGTTTTAGTTTCATTTCTGAAATCACACTATGAATCGCCGACTGTCATAGCAGACGATCTTTTGAATAGTGAATGACCATGTCGCGCAAAAACAAAAGAATTACAGACTTTTTTAATCAAAATAGAAAAAATCACAAAGCATTGTTATTCATTTCAGTTCTTTATTCTGATCTGTTACACTTTTATATGATGATGCTCCAGTACATAATACAAAATACGACATTTTTGAAGAAAGCAATTATCTCCCCTATTTTTTCAAAATCCCTCCTATTTTCTACATGATGGGGGGACAAGTCCCCCCTTGATTTTCAGTTCTGGGTTGGACACTGCTTCCCCATGTTCAATGCTACATCAACAGCATTGTGGGGTAGTCTATTGGTTAAAATGATCACCCGTCATGTCGAAGGCCCGGGTTCGATTCCCCACATGGGTACAATGTGTGAAGCCTGTTTCTGGTGTCCCCTGATACTGCTGGAGTATTGCTTGAAGCTGTGTAAAATCACACTCATTCTTTCACTTAATCATGTTAATTCAAGTACCTCAAGGATTCCAGAACATCCCTTAATTTTAAACACTAGTAATCATTTATCATTTTAATATAATATCTGCCCTGATTCCAACAATAATATGGTTAACAAGATATTAACTATGTGTTAACCTCTGGTGAGAGAAATTGTGAAATTGTAGTTAGTTTTGACTAATATTACGCCCTAAATGTTAATTCCTATTTAGGAATTTTTACCATGTTAACTGACATTTCCTGAGTTGGGGCCAAATAGCGGCCTCTGAGCAGGCAGGTATAGATAAATCCCTATCATGACACATGACACAAAAGAAATAGTGTGCAATCAGTGTTGGATATAACCACAAAAGGCAAAGGGTTCTTGAAATAACCCAAATGTTCAAAGAAAATATTATGAGTTCCCTAGATTCAAATACAAAAGGAGCCAACCTCAAGGACTCCAGAACACCCCTTACTTTTAAGCATTAATCATTTATCATGTTTATGATATCTGCCAATGGTGCCGGAAAAAAACATGGTTAACGAGATATTAATCATGTGTTTAAATTATGAAACTCTTCGAAATATATCAGGTGAGCTAATCCTCTGTCAACCCCCTGTGTTTTGTGTGATCAGGTGGAGTCCGTGAGGGGGACTATCACGGTCAACCACCCCAACGCCTCCCCGGGAGAACCGCCCAAGATCTTCACTTTCGACATCGTGTTTGGCCCCGACTGTAAGCAGCTGGATGTGTACAATGAGGTGGCCAGGCCTATAGTGGACTGCTGCCTTGCAGGGTACAATGGTAGGTCCTCACAGGAGCTCATACTAATTTTGTGATTTTTTTTGTATATCTTTTGCAGGTCAAGTCTGATTTTTAGTCTTTTTTCAATAAGTCACAAATGTTAGACTGGCATGTTTGACTGAGGATGTCTGCTGGTATGATTTTGTAATCACTGTACAACTTGAACTCTTGTGTATGAGAGTGTTGTTGCAACATGTCGGTAATTAATTTTTTGGGTATGTCTTTTGCCCTCCTGATTTCTTTAATCATAATTAGTGAATCTTAAGCTAAAATTCAAATTGTCCAAGTTACATCATTATCATGATTACATAAACATGATAAAACAAAGAGTCCCATATTATGATTTTTGTGGCATATTGCTTAGTGCAAAGGTGAATGTCGCTGCATTTTATAAATTGACGTAAATCTCCATGTTTTTATCAATTTTGCCAAATACATCACACGAACATATAGGTATTTAAAAGATATTTTATGATTTTTCCTCATGGATAAACGTGTATGGGACAATTACATATATGACCCTGTTGGGTTTCCAGGTAAGAATAGGTCCCCAGCAACCTATGCTGGTCATGAGAGGCGACTAAATTATACCGTAACTAAGGATACATGATCTGTGTGAGATGGAACAAACTGTCTGTTTACAAAGGGGCATAACTCTTGTAGCCCTTCTTGCATACCACTAATAATATAGTAACCTCATAACAATATTCAGAGATTGTTCATCTTTCAGGGACCATTTTCGCCTATGGACAAACGGGTACTGGTAAAACATTCACCATGGAGGGTGTGAGATCTGTGCCAGAACTTCGTGGAATCATTCCTAACTCTTTTGCACATATTTTTGGTGCCATAGCAAAAGCTGAGGGAGACATCAGGTAAAGAAAGAGTCAGATTAAGACATACATATCTGTCAATGAGATAGATCAGATCAAATGCTTTATTCTGAAACGCCAAATGGTACAACTCTCTGCATGAAGGTCTGACAACGTTGTCATAGAAGTCAGATCAGGTGTACCATGTGCTAACATTGACTGCCCACTGTAAATGATGGATGTTGGGCTCTTTAGCCAAAACCATGTCAGCTTTCTAAAACAATATGACTTCATTTATTTTCCACCTCGATTCCGAAATTATTATTTTTACAAAGGCTAACAAAAATAATAGTCTTGGTTCTCAGGCACCGCTTGGCTCCCTAACAAACAAACAAAATTAGAAGGATGAGCTTTGGACTCCCATGGCTGTATTGTACTGCTGACGATTCACAATAACAGTCACTGGATTGTCTGGTGGCAATCATACAGCTGGAATATTGCCGACTTTGACATTAAAGAACAAACAGATACTCACTCACTTTAGCATGTATCACAAGTGCTTCCATGTTTTTTACATTGTTTATCAGAAATTCAGTGTTTTACTGTTCATGATTTTCTGTTTTCGTTTTGTTAAATTCAGATTTTTAGTGAGAGTGTCCTACTTGGAGATCTACAACGAGGAAGTGCGGGACTTGTTGGGGAAAGACCAGGAACACAGACTGGAGGTAGGTAGAGTTGACAACACAAGGAAACTCACCTCATTACTCCTCTATTTTCATGTACTAATTAAAGTATTACATTACGCATGTTAATTATAAGGGATTAATGTTTGGTTCAGTTCAGCCACAGGTCAAGTAAGCTGATCTTAGACTTTTACATTTTACAACTGTTTTATGAAATCTTACATCAATTGAAATGATTGAAACTCATCTAATTGTATTTGATACGCTACCACTGTTCACTCCAGGTCAAGGAACGCCCTGATGTTGGCGTGTACGTGAAAGATCTTTCAGCTTTCGTAGTGAGCAATGCAGATGACATGGACCGAATCATGACCCTCGGCAACAAGAACCGTGAGTTTCAGCTACTTCTATGGTGGGGCAGAGGGGTGGCCTAGTGGTTAAAGTGTTTGTTCATCACGCCGAAGGCCTGGTTTCAATTCCCCACATTGGTACAATGTGTGAAGCCCATTTCTGGTGTCCCCCGCCGGGATATTGCAGGAATATTGCAAAATCCAATTCACTCACTCACTATTTCTACCATATGTTACTGGGAATTAGCCGTATTGCTTTACAAATCCAAGGTATGAAAAAGGAGGTCAGCCAATACCTGAACCGATGATCTTTGAAAGTATTGTGCAGGACAACGGTCTGAAGAGAGTATGAGACACATGATGCGTATGAACTTTGAGAACGCGTCAAAATGTAAACACAATTGATGACACTGCTCAGGCATGCTTGTTTTGCAGCACTGATTACATATTCTAAATTAGTAATTAATTGTACACCAGTATTACTCGGAGAACTTAAAACACCACATTGTCTTTCTGAAAACTGGTGTCACAAAGTAGTTTATTAATGCTTGGAGCTATGACCATGTGTTTCGCTTACGACTGGGGCTACTGAAAATGTCGAAGTGAAACCCAGCATCACGGTACTGTCAACATTATTCTTTTTCACATGAAAGTATGCTGTTACATCAAAGCTTCAGTTAGGATAGGCTTCTCTGATTGTGTGGTGTTTGTTTCCAGGGGTAGTGGGCAGCACCAACATGAACCAGCACAGCTCCAGGTCTCATGCTATCTTCACAGTCACCATCGAGTGCAGTGAGAAGGGAGCTGATGGTCAACAACATGTCCGTGTTGGGAAACTTCACCTGGTTGATTTAGCAGTGAGTTGCAGATTTCTGTCGGAATAAACACTTGTTTTTCAAATTTATCCTATCCCACACTTTGCATTTCTCTGTTCTCAGCCGATCCTAGAGTGGAAACGATCCTTGAACCCATTTCCGGCTTCAAAAAACACCTCAAATGTACACATCCCAGCTGTGACCATTGTCACCACTATCACCACTGGCTCTTGCAATGCATGGACCTCATGCAGCCTGACCATGTGACCTGCGCTGCCAACACATTCTTGTTTGTTCAGTAGCTTTTGTTTGCCACACTTGTTATTACCCACGAAGGTCCGGGGTAGAATAGGTCTTCCGCAACCCATTCCTGCTGTAAAGGCGACTATGCTTGTCGTAAGAGGCGACTAACAGGATCTGGTGGTCAGGTTCGCTGACTTGGTTGATGCATGTCTCGCATTCCAATTGCGTGGATCGATGCTCATGTCAATCACTGGATTGTCTGGTCCAGACTGGATTATTTACAGACTGCCATCATATAGCTGATTAATATTTGTCAAGCCGTTACCTCCATACTTATAACATGCTCAAAGTACATGGTCATAAAATAGAAGTAGCCATGGCTTCGAATTTGAAAGGGAGATAATAATTGTTTTATCGCATTATCTCCCCTCATTCTATGACACATTTAGGTCCTGTTGTAGGAAGTTTGTAATATATTTCAGGGCTCTGAGAGACAGTCCAAAACAGGGGCCACTGGTCAGCGCCTGAAGGAAGCTACGAAGATCAACCTGTCTCTTTCCACACTGGGAAATGTTATTTCTGCACTTGTAGATGGGAAGAGTAGTCACATCCCCTACAGGAACTCCAAACTGACACGACTACTCCAGGATTCTCTAGGAGGGAACTCAAAGACTGTCATGGTATGTCCTGGGAATTGTTGACAGTGATCTCCATGGTCAAGAACTCCAGGGGTCGGTGGGGTAGCCGAATGGTTAAAGCGTTCGCTCATTACACTGAAGACTCAGATTTGATTCCCCACATGGGTACAATGTGTGAAGCTCATTTCTGGTGTCCCCCGCCGTGATATTGCTGGAATATTGCTAAAAGCGGCATAAAACCATACTCACTCAAGAACTCAAGAACTCCATGGTACTCCATGGTGTTATGTGAGGTCATGGGTAGCTTCTCTGCTTCATCAATTTGTTCATCTTACACCTGAGATTGTTGTAGGACAAAGATCACTCTCCTGAAGCATATCCTAATTTGTTTTATTCAACTATGTTCAGATAAACAGTTAGGTCTCTGGGTTTGGAGTGCAAATTTTAGTAAGTTCCTGTGTGGAGTTGTACAAAGCAACCTTAGTGCTAAGGCTGTCGTAAGTTAATGTAAAGGTATGGGAGTTACGATCACCTTAGTGCTAAGGCTGTCGTAAGTTAATGTAAAGGTATGGGAGTTACGATCACCTTAGTGCTAAAGCTGTCGTAAGTTAATGTAAAGGTATGGGAGTTACGATCACCTTAGTGCTAAAGCTGTCGTAAGTTAATGTAAAGGTATGGGAGTTACGTTCACCTTAGTGCTAAAGCTGTCGTAAGTTAATGTAAAGGTATGGGAGTTACGATCACCTTAGTGCTAAGGCTGTCGTAAGTTAATGTAAAGGTATGGGAGTTACGTTCACCCTAGTGCTAAGGCTGTCGTAAGTTTATGTAAAGGTATGGGAGTTACGATCACCTTAGTGCTAAAGCTGTCCTAAGTTAATGTAAAGGTATGGGAGTTACGATCACCTTAGTGCTAAAGCTGTCCTAAGTTAATGTAAAGGTATGGGAGTTACGATCACCTTAGTGCTAAAGCTGTCGTAAGTTAATGTAAAGGTATGGGAGTTACGATCACCTTAGTGCTAAGGCTGTCCTAAGTTAATGTAAAGGTATGGGAGTTACGATCACCTTAGTGCTAAAGCTGTTGTAAGTTAATGTAAAGGTATGGGAGTTACGATCACCTTAGTGCTAAGGCTGTCCTAAGTTAATGTAAAGGTATGGGAGTTACGATCACCTTAGTGCTAAAGCTGTCCTAAGTTAATGTAAAGGTATGGGAGTTACGTTCACCTTAGTGCTAAAGCTGTCGTAAGTTAATGTAAAGGTATGGGAGTTACGATCACCTTAGTGCTAAAGCTGTCCTAAGTTAATGTAAAGGTATGGGAGTTACATTCACCTTAGTGCTAAGGCTGTTGTAAGTTTATGTAAAGGTATGGGAGTTACGATCACCTTAGCGCTAAGATTGCTTTGTACAACAGCACCCTGGTGTTTGAAAGGCATGCTTGGATTTCACGTTTCTTTGATAAATATAATGCCTTCTGATGATGACTTGATGCAGGAAATCTGTATGCAAGTTTTGGAATGAATGCTGCTGTTTCTTAATTTGATGCTACTTTTTAACCTGGGATGCCTACAGAGTCCCCTCGGCCCTTATATAAATAAGCCAGGTAGGTCCACAATATGCAGCTATCTTGGATAACCTGTTCAACTGTCATTGATCTACAATATGAATGTACAGTCATCCCATGACCGGGGCGGTCGGGTAGCCTAGTGGTTAAAGCGTTCGCTCGTCACGCCGAAGACATGGGTACAATGTGTGAAGCCCATTTCTGGTGTCCCCCGCCGTGATATTGCTGGAATATTGCTAAAAGCGGCATAAAACCATACTCACTCACTCACTCATCCCATGACCCTATAACATTGCAGAAAGTGGTCATTAGTGTATACGATAGTGTTCATAAAATGTAATCACTTGATAGAACTCCTTATCTTACTCATGGGCATTTCATTGTGATTTTCTCTTGCAGGTTGCCAACATAGGCCCAGCTGACTACAACTATGATGAGAGTATCAGCTCTCTAAGATATGCCAACAGGGCCAAGAACATCAAGAACAGAGCCAAGATCAATGAAGATCCCAAGGATGCACTGCTGAGACAGTTCCAGAAGGAGATTGAAGAACTACGCAAGCAGCTGGAGGATGGTAGGCAGTTGTGCTTTCTTTGAGGATTGAATTGAACCTCATATGAACCTTGAATTGTTTCAACTGGTTTTGTGTCTTATGAATCTAATTAAGATCAGATCTTATTGCACGCTACTGCAACACCAAAGATGTGAGGACATCCCATTACAGGTCACATCAGAATAATCTTTCGCAAATATTGAGGGACCAATAACATGGCCTACAGGAAGTAAACATTAGCCAATCAAAAAGCAGCTTTCGAAAGCTTAACGTCTCAAGTTTCAAAATAGTGACTTCTATTTTAGACTACACTCTGAAAAATATTTGAAAAAATTCACAATTCAAAATTTGAACCTGAATAAAAATAATTCTTAAATGTTTATCAAATGACTGAGATTGTCTGGCAATGACCTGTAATGGGATATACATAGATATTTGTGTAGCAGTAGGGAGCTCTAAGATTGGATTTTAATGAGATAATGTTTTTCATGTTCCTACTTGGTTTGATTGTTTTCTATCAACACAATCTTGACCACATGGTTTGATGCTCACTTTATCGACCACTGGTTTGTCTAGAACTAGTGGCACTGCAGGCTGCCAAGGTTTGTTTGACATACAACCCAGTCTGCAACTTTTGTCACAACGATGGCATATCACCAGCTAGCTCTCACAGAGTGTAATTTGTTGCCCTGCAGGAGTGACAGATGAGGAGGGGGAAGATGAGGAGGACTCGGAGGACGATGACGGAGAGCCTGGCGAGGGAGGAACAAGGCGGAGGCGGAAGAAGAGAGGTATGTGATCATCTCCTCATTTTTCCATCAATTCATATTGTGAGCCTTCTTGTCAGCACAGGGGAGCACAAGTCGCCCTGTTGTTGAAGGCGCAGTAATTCACTGTGGGAGTTGTGTCCCTTAGGCAGGCCAGTATCCTTTGTTCAAGGCAATGTTGAACCAATCTCCCAATTAATACTCACACAATATTCGATGCCTCTTTAAAGTGAACTTCTCTCCTTAAGGTGTTGAGAGAGCGAAGTGAAAATGTTAACCCTCCTGATCTGAAGGTTCAGTATTTTGTTTATGTTTGCTGAAACCACCACCCCCATGAAGTAACTTTGTATACATCTTCCTATAAACAATGAAATCTTGTCTGAATGGTGTTACCAAGCGACGTTAAAGAAGGTACTGGTTGTTACCCTGCCTGGCAGTCGACAAGGGCTGCTTGGCGCAGGGCATACTGTGTCAGAGTGGGGTATCCATGGTAAACTGTGGCATGGTATCTCAGTGGGCTGGCACTATAAAACAGGAATTCATCCGGACTAGTACAAGCAGCCAAATACACACAAACATGTGCATGCATGTCACTACATAAATGCAATAACCTTGAACATAGTGTTAAACCTGATCCATTACTCATGGATACAAGTTCTCTGATTGGTTGTTATGTTCAAACACACTTATGTCATTTTATCCATCTTTGTGGGTGCAGACAGGGAACTAATTGCATGAACACTGATATTACTTCAGAAAACAAAACACCACATCGTCTTTCTGAAATACAATTAATTAGGTGATGGTCAATTAGGTCACATGGTGATTTTTATGATTGCTTAGAGCTTTGACCACGTGTTTCATTTATGTCTTGGCCTAATGAAAATGTTAAAATGAAATTCCACATCACGTAACTGTTAACATTACTCTTCTTCACATGAAATTACACTTTTGAATTAAGCTTCAATTAGAATTGTCACCTCTGAGTTATGGTTCGATGAGTGGCAGGTCCCTTATATTTAGCATTATTTGCAATACATGTCTTCTGTAACCATGGTAACACCCCATTATCTACTTGTCCATGCTGCTCAGGGGGAGATGTAGGTGAGTACCAAGGAATGTCTCCAGGTTAGATGGCATGAGGGATGGATGGTGAAATGACTTTTTTAACTTTAGAGAACTTATAAATAAAGTGCATGTGAGAGGCAGAGAGAGAGATGGGTGTTCTTTTATCGTCATACCTCAACAGTAGTGGTGGCATGATGCATCAGTGGATCGCAATTTTTTACTCCTCGATACAAGTATCGATCACAGTCACACACTAAGTAAAAATATTGATTCTGACCTTAAATGTTTGGTTTAATAACTGTTCCACTCAACACTAATAACTAGTGCAAGTTAATAAAATATTTTCATTTGTTGTGCCATACTTCATGCTGCCAACTGTAAATCATCAGTGTGCCAGGTATTTGGCCAACTTGTCTATGAAAAAGATTGCTTGCGCACTACAGATAAGAGCACATGCAAGTATCGTGATACATATAGGATCGTGAGTAAAATATCGTGAAACGAATCGGATTGCACAGTTGGTGTATCGTCCAAGCTCTACTCAACGGTGTGGATCAGTGCATTTATTTCAATCATTGATCTTGACGCAAATATTTATAGGCCACCATCATATTTAGCTGGAATATTGCTGAAATATTGCTGACAAGCAACATGGAACCTCGTTTTACGTAATGGTCAAAATCATGTTTAGGATTTAGTATCATGTGGTCTTGATGGATATTTGTTGCCTAGTAGTTCTGGTCTGCGGTTGCATAGCCCTTTTGTTCACAATGTGGGACTTGGTACTCATAACTTGGATTACGCCTATTGTCCTGTCTTGCATTGTTTTGTGTGGGAGAGGTTTATGTTTTTTATTGTTCAGTAGAGGAAATGCATGTGTAGATTCCAAAGGTGTTCCCCCACATCAAATTTCAGTAGAGAAGTGACTTCCGAACCATCACATGGCATGTGACCACCTCCGTGGTCTAGTGGATAGAAAGTGGCATTGAAGTAGTAAAACTGGTTGACTCAGAGACAGTGTACTGCAAGCATGTCACTATATAAAGTGCAGTTATCTTGAATGTGACTCCGGATTCAGGGCTAGAATAGGTCTTCAGCAATCTGTGCTGGTCCACCCTGTGGGGATTCTGGGTTAGAAAAGGTCCTCAGCAACCTATGCTGGTCCACCCTGTGGGGATTCCGGGTTAGAATAGGTCCTCAGCAACCTATGCTGGTCCACCCTGTGGGGATTCCGGTTTAGAATAGGTCCCCAGCAACCTATGCTGGTCCATCCCGTGGGGATTCCGGGTTAGAATAGGTCCCCAGCTACCTATGCTGGTCCACCCTGTGGGGATTCCGGGTTAGAATAGGTCCCCAGCTACCTATGCTGGTCCACCCTGTGGGGATTCCGGGTTAGAATAGGTCCCCAGCTACCTATGCTGGTCCACCCTGTGGGGATTCCGGGTTAGAAAAGGTCCTCAGCAACCTATGCTGGTCCATCCCGTGGGGATTCCGGGTTAGAATAGGTCCTCAGCTACCTATGCTGGTCCTCCGTGGGGATTCCGGGTTAGAATAGGTCCTCAGCTACCTATGCTGGTCCTCCGTGGGGATTCCAGGTTAGAATAGGTCTTCAGCAATCTGTGCTGGTCCTCCGTGGGGATTCCAGGTTAGAATAGGTTCTCGGCAACCCATGCTGGTCCACCCTGTGGGGATTCCGGGTTAGAATAGGTCCTCAGCAACCTATGCTGGTCCACCCTGTGGGGATTCCGGGTTAGAATAGGTCCTCAGCAACCTATGCTGGTCCATTCCGTGGGGATTCCGGGTTAGAATAGGTTCTCGGCAACCCATGCTGGTCCACCCTGTGGGGATTCCGGGTTAGAATAGGTCTTCAGCAACCTATGCTGGTCCATCCCGTGGGGATTCCGGGTTAGAATAGGTCCCCAGCTACCTATGCTGGTCCACCCTGTGGGGATTCCGGGTTAGAATAGGTCCCCAGCTACCTATGCTGGTCCTCCGTGGGGATTCCGGGTTAGAAAAGGTCCCCAGCTACCTATGCTGGTCCACCCTGTGGGGATTCCGGGTTAGAATAGGTCCCCAGCTACCTATGCTGGTCCTCCGTGGGGATTCCAGGTTAGAATAGGTTCTCGGCAACCTATGCTGGTTATAAGCAGCGACCAATGGAACGTGTGGTCAGACTCGGTGACGTGGTTGATGGCGTGTACTCATACCCCGACAGCATGGGTTGTTTGTCACAATATCAATCACTGGATTGTCTGGTCCAGAATGAATTATTTACAGGCTGGAGTCAGATAGCTGGAATATTGTTCAGTGCAGCTTTAAAAAAAAAAAAACGTGATTTAAATTGAATGAGGTTTTTTGGAAGAAGCCAGGCAATACTCACTGCATTAGAAAGAGGCACTCATATTAATTTTTTTTTTTTATTATAACTGCCATCTGTAGGCCCACTTTTCTTTGGAAGATGATTATCATTTAGTCATAACCACTGATAACATTCCCATCTCATAAAGAGTATAGAGAAAGATGTATCCAATTGTACATAATTTTCCTTTCAAGCTTTGATTAATACGCAAGGTATACATACATTCTTTAAAAGAAATCTCCATTTGATATACATGATATAGTCCACTATTGTTAAAGTACTTTGAATTAAAGCTAACTGTAGATTTTGTACTCCACGTATCATATGTCAGTATTCTGTCACATAGTTGTGGCCTGGGTCATGTGGCCTGGATTCGCAATACAGAGGATGTGTATCTTTGTGTATGTCTGCTGTAGGTGGGAAGAAGCTGTCGAAGGAAAAGATGGTGGAGATCCAGGCAAGGATCGACCAGGACCGCCGGCTGCTGGAGTCAAAGAAAGACATGGCCGAGGAGGAGAAGAACAAGGTCAAGATGGACCTGGAGAAGAAAGAGTCGGAGCTCAGGAAATACCAGTGAGTCAACCAGCTTGGTTAAAGCCAACTTTTATTGATAGTTATCAAATATCAAAAATTTGGCATGAGATTCTGATCCCATGTTTAAAAATTTATTGTAAAACACTGTGGTTATTCCTGGTTAGAAAAGGTGTCCAGCAGGCGATTTAATCGAGTGACTTTGAGACTTCGTTGATAGCGTGTCATCATACCCTGATGGAATGGATTGTTGCTCATAATATCAATCACTGGTTTCTTTGGTCCCCATTCATAGAGCTGATATATTGAGTGTGGCAAAAATATAAAGTTTTATGAAAAGTTATATTTATTTTTTGTTAGGATTTTTTCCCAAATTGCCCAGCAAGTGCTGATCATTTTGTAGTAAAACTTGACTTCCTGATGAATGTCCTGTCTGTTTGACAGAGATGAGCAGGACCAGTTGACCCAGAAGCTGTCAGCCATCGAGAAGAAGATCATTGTTGGTGGGGAAAACCTGCTTGAGAAGGCAGAGGAGCAAGAGCGTCTCCTCGAGGAGAGTGCCCGGGAGCTGGACGAGAGGAAAGAGGCTGAGGACACCCTCCGCAAACAGCTGGAGGAGAAAGAGGTGAGAGCAGGCTTCTCCATCAGCTGCAATGTCTTATGAATGTCTTTTCGGTTCACTGGAGTCCCATCTCACATGACTCGTTTGAATTTCTTCGGCTTTGGTCCTTTGAGTCCATGGTTATAAAACCTTTTGCAAGTGAAGTTGGATTATGGCGTACTGTGATCGTAGGTTGAGAGGGTAAAGTGAGTATAATCTACTGGCACCAAACAGCAGTGTGGGTTTTAAAACTTTGATGCTCCCCAGGGAGTGGAGAATTATGTGTGCCCGGTGATCTGTTGATGGGGTAACGTGGTGTGCAAAATCAGCCTAGTTTGACACTATAAAGCTGTGTGTGAAATAGCCACCTGTCCACTAGCCTGTAGCCTGCAAATTTTCAGTCAGGCCAAAGATTCTCAAATGTCCCTTGCCCTACTGGCTATTGAAATTTTTGTTTCTGGAAAATGTAGCATATTTAAGCTAGTGAAATTTGAAACTGGCTATTAATGTTTTAGGCTCGCTAGCCCACCTGGCCAGCAATATTTTGAGACTATTTCACAAACTGTATGTAAGTGGGTATTGTGTCGGTAATGAGACTGTGTGGGTTGCAGCAAGAACGCCTGGATATCGAGGAGAAGTACTCCAACCTACAGGAGGAGGCACAGGGCAAGTCTCGCAAGCTGAAGAAAGTCTGGACCATGTTGATGCAAGCCAAGTCCGAGGTAGGTCAACTCTCATCATCTGCAATGTCATTGGCCTTATTAACACATTTGTTCACAATGGTGTTAACTTTTATGTTATTGTGAAAATCAATTTGGATGTTTAACTTTTCCTGGTCACATACATTACAGCATGTACCAAGTTGGAATGTGTGTAATGTATTATGAGTGTGTAATATGTAATGAGTGTGTAATATGTATGTAATATGTAATAGGTTTTTAGTATGTAGTGTGTGGGTAATATGTATGTAATATGTAATAGGTGTGTATATGTGTGTATAATATGTAATGTGTGTAATATGTAGTGTGTGTGTGCATTACTTAGACGTTGACGGATGACAAAGCAGCGTTAGAATTTGGCACTAGTCCTGTAGTCCTTGCCAAACTGCCCAATAGTTAAGGTATCATAAGGACTAGTAGAAATTTGGCATTTTTAGGGGTTTTGCTATATGTTATCATTATAAGGACTAGAGGACTAAAACTGTTAGTTTCTACCACTGCAAAGTAGACACAATTTATGGATAACAACTTCTTTAATGCTGTAAAGGTGACATTTCGATATAGATCCTTATATCGTTGTCAAGCAAGACTGATAGAAGAATATTGTACAGAATATATATAGTAGGTGGAGGATTAACAGTAGAGGATAAACAGCAACAACAATTGCATACGTGAGTGGGATGACATAAGTAATTAATAACAGAAGGATAATACTGTCACAACAATTGAACATGATGGATAGAGAACACATAGGTGGAAGCCAATGGGACATGAAGCCCATTAAACAGGATAAGTTTGTATAAGTGTAGTGATTATTGCTTAATGAGTTCATAGTAGGCGTATGGGATGAAATAGCCTTGATCTCTGTTGATTTGATGGCTTTTGGCAGCGAATGTGGACTGCTTCTGTTGGAGAGGATTTGGACGTTGATGTTGTGATTAGGGCAGTTGCTGATATGGTCCGAGATGGCTGATTTACTGTCTGATTTCATGGTTGAGGTTTTGTGCTCTTTGATTCTGGTGTTGATGGAGCGGATAAGATTGTCCACAGTTGCAGTCAATTTTATAAACTACACAAGGCTCTGGGGGTTTGGTTGTGTTCCTGCCGTTGGCTCTAAGCAGGGTGTTGAGGGAGATGGAGCTGGTGAAGTAGGAGTCAATATTGGCTTGCTGTTTGAGGAGGCGGCTGGCTGATGATGTGGAAGGCTTTTCCTATGAACGGGAGGGCGATAGGAAGGGCACTGATTCTGGTTTAAGGGTCGCAAATCTGGGTGTAGTACAGAGGAGATGACTTTGTTGACGAGATTCGGTGTATAATTGTTGAGTTGGGTGAAGACTTGGCGGAGGTGTTCGATCTCAGGTTTGGGGTCATCAGAAGAAAGCTTGATGGCTCGTTTGGTGAGGGTGGAGATGATTCCAGTCTTAGTTCTAAGGGGATGGTTGGAGTTGAAATAGATGTACTGGTCTGTGTGTGGGGGCTTCCGGTAGACACTGGTTTGGATTCTGTTTGTTGGGGTTCTGGAGATGAGGACATCTAGGAAGGGTAGTTGGTTGTTCTTTTCTATTTCAATGGTGAACTGTACTCGGGGGTGTTGTTGGTTAAGATGTTGCAGTTGCAGGGTTGGGTCTTGGTCTTGTTTTAGGATGACGAAGGTGTCGTCAACTTTCCTGTAGCAGCAAATAGGTGTGTGTAGTATGTAATGTGTGTAGTATGTAGTGTGTGTAGTATGTAGTGTGTGTGTAGTATGTAGTGTGTGTGTAGTATGAATTGTGATATGTAGTGTGTGTGTGTAATGTGTGTGTAGTATGTTATGTGTGTAATATGTAGTGTGTGTGTGTGTGTAGTATGTAGTGTGTGTGTGTAATGTGTGTGTAGTATGTTATGTGTGTAATATGTAGTGTGTGTGTGTGTGTGTGTGTAGTATGTAGTGTGTGTGTAGTATGTTATGTGTGTAATATGTAGTGTGTGTGTGTGTAGTATGTTATGTGTGTAATATGTAGTGTGTGTGTGTAATGTGTGTGTAGTATGTTATGTGTGTAATATGTAGTGTGTGTGTGTAATGTGTGTGTAGTATGTTATGTGTGTAATATGTAGTGTGTGTGTGTGTGTGTGTGTGTAATGTGTGTGTAGTATGTTATGTGTGTAATATGTAGTGTGTGTGTGTGTGTGTAGTATGTAGTGTGTGTGTGTAATGTGTGTGTAGTATGTTATGTGTGTAATATGTAGTGTGTGTGTGTGTAATGTGTGTGTAGTATGTTATGTGTGTAATATGTAGTGTGTGTGTGTGTGTAGTATGTAGTGTGTGTGTGTAATGTGTGTGTAGTATGTTATGTGTGTAATATGTAGTGTGTGTGTGTGTGTAATGTGTGTGTAATATGTAGTGTGTGTAGTATGTAGTGTGTGTGTGTGTGTAATATGTAGTGTGTGTGTGTAATGTGTGTGTAGTATGTTATGTGTAGTATGTTATGTGTGTAATATGTAGTGTGTGTGTGTGTGTAGTATGTAGTGTGTGTAATATGTAGTGTGTGTGTAGTATGTTATGTGTGTACTATGTAGTGTGTGTGTGTGTAATGTGTGTGTAGTATGTTATGTGTGTAATATGTAGTGTGTGTGTGTGTGTGTAGTATGTAGTGTGTGTGTAATGTGTGTGTAGTATGTTATGTGTGTAATATGTAGTGTGTGTGTGTGTGTGTGTAATGTGTGTGTAGTATGTTATGTGTGTAATATGTAGTGTGTGTGTGTAGTGTGTAGTATGTAATGTGTGTAATATGTATTGTGTGTGTAATGTGTGTAATATGTAGTGTGTAATATGTAGTAAATGTGTGTGTGTGTGTGTAGTATGTAATGTGTGTGTGTAGTATGTAATGTGTGTGTGTAGTATGTAATGTGTGTGTGTAGTATGTAATCATGGTAATGAGTATGTAATGTGTGTGTGTGGGTTTTTTCAGCTGGCTGACATGCAGCAGGAACACCAGAGGGAGATGGAAGGACTCCTGGAAAATGTCCGCCAACTGAGTCGAGAACTCAAACTTCACATGACAATCATCGACAGCTTCATACCAGCTGAATACCAGGTCAGTAGCCATCATTGGAGATACTGTAGTAGTACTCATGGTTGTTTACTCTGCAGCTAGCCGTATTTCAGCAATATCAGGGCGCCCTGTAAATAATCAATTCAAGACCAGACAATAAGTGGTTGATGCTATGAACAATGTCCCACAAGTCAATTACAAGCAGTCAACAAAGGCACGGTTTCTGTTTCCATCGTGTAAGTTGTAGCCATTGTTTCCATACAATCCACATTTTTCTGATTCAGGGCATCTGATTCATCTGCACTAGGCGTAGGTGACCACAATTAGTATAAATAGGTATAATTTTTGTTACTACAGTAAACCACGGTTATAACAAACACGCTTATAACGAACTGACGGAACTAACATTTTAGTCCCAACTATTTGCTGTAGTTATGCTGTATATATGCTTATAACGAACTACGGTTATAACGAACTAAAAATAGTAGTCCCTTTGAATTCGTTATAACTGTAGTTTACTGTATTACGTTTAGCATATGGGACAATAAATCCACCCAGGACAGATAATCCCAAATCTTGTAAATTCTTGTCCATCATAACGGTGAGGTTTGGTTCTTGCAGGAGATGATTGAGCAGCACGTCCACTGGAATGACGACATCGGCGAGTGGCAGCTGCGCTGTGTGGCCTACACTGGCAACAACATGAGGAAACAGACACCACAGCCAGAGAAGGAGAAAGAAAAGGTCAGTGATCCATGGAGGGTAGGGCTACAGATCCAGGGAGGGTAGGGCTACTGATCCAGGGAGGGTAGGGCTATAGATCCATGGAGGGTAGGGCTATAGATCAATGGAGGGTAGGGCTACAGATCCAGGTAGGATAGGGCTACAGATCCAGGGAGGGTAGGGCCATAGATCCAGGGAGGGTAGGGCTACACATCCAGGGAGGTTAGGGCTACAGATCCAGGGAGGGTAGGGCTACACATCCATGGAGGGTAGGGCTACAGTTCCATGGAGGGTAGGGCTACAGATCCAGGGAGGGAAGGGCCATAGATCCATGGAGGGTAGGGTTACAGATCCAGGGAGGGTAGGGCTACAGATCCAGGGAGGGTAGGGCTACAGATCCAGGGAGGGTAGGGCTACTGATCCATGGAGGGTAGGGCTACAGATCCAGGGAGGGTAGGGCTACAGATCCAGGGAGGGGAGGGCTACAGATCCAGGGAGGGAAGGGCTATAGATCCAGGGAGGGTAGGGCTACAGATCCAGGGAGGGTAGGGCTACAGATCCAGGGAGGGTAGGGCTACAGATCCAGGTAGGGTAGGGCTACAGATCCAGGGAGGGTAGGGCTACAGATCCAGGGAGGGAAGGGCTACACATCCAGGGAGGGTAGGGCTACAGATCCATGGAGGGTAGGGCTGCAGATCAGGGAGAGTAGGGCTACTGATCAAGGGAGGGTAGGGCTGCAGATCCAGGGAGGGTAGGGCTACAGATCCAGGAAGGGTAGGGCTACAGATCCAGGGAGGGTAGGGCTACTGATCCAGGGAGGGTAGGGCTACAGACCTATGGAGGGTAGGGCTACAGCTTGCACTCTTGGATAGGGACGGAAGGACCTTACATTATTAAGCCTGCATTATCGATTGATTGATCAACAGCAAACTCAGTAAAAGAACACATGAAAAGACTTCCGTCCATATCACCCCTCCAAAAGTTATGTGCTATAGGGCTGGGACGTGTAACTCAGGTGCTCGGGTCAGGTGGGTACTGAGCAGGACCTGGGTACCCACAGGACTACCCGGACCTGTGGTTAGACAAAAATTATCTGTATGGTTACACTACAAGTCACTAATGTTCCCATTTCTCTCTGACTATGCACCCATTCCTTTTGACCTTTATGTGTTTGAATAAAGATAAAACTTCAGTCAACTTCAGTGTATGCATAACCAGATCGTTTTATATGTGTATCTAAATACATTTTACCAGGGATACAGTCAAACTATTCCCAATCAGACATTTTGTACCCAACTCATGAGACCTACAGCAGGTAGGGTAATAGCGGGGTGGGTACCCAGGTAGTAAATTTGGACTCATCCCAGCCCTCATGTCCTATGCTTTGACCTTCCATCCATTTATTATACTAATTTTTTAGGGAGGATGCAGGCGGAAGTCTTACCAAACACATTTACAAGTTAGTGTGGTCACAATTAATAACAATAATGTGGCAGGACTGTGTCAGTGTTTTCATACTTTTATGTAAACACGTACCAGCTATAAACAAGCGTATACCATATTTTCTTGAGTATAGTGCGCACCCATGTATAATGCGCACCCCCCCTCTAGCGGGTTCAGTATTTTGGAAAAAAGAAATTTGAATATTATGCGCAGAAAAAAATTACACCGTACCGCTTCAGCGAAGTCCGGCAAACGAACAGGTGATGAGAAACTTCGTCGGTACAAATTCGAAATTTGAGATAAAAAATCACCAGACATGTTGATTTACCGTTTAAATTGTATTTTTTGTTCAGCTAGGCATTGTTTTATATCCAGGGATTAAGATTACCTTGTGTATTTTCTCGTAAACTAAGCCGGACACAGCAATCAGCTGTACACATGTTTTCTTGGAATCTACCGGTGATTCGGTCAAGACACACCCAATGATATAACTTTACAGTATTTTAATGCAAGGATCGGCAAAAGTTGTATCTGAAACTATTTTTTTTATCAGGAATAATATATTCCAATATCTTGTTAATTTAGATGGATCTTTTACTAAACATATTTAAAATAATAAAAACCCTAAGCAAACAGCTGATCGCTTTTGCCGGGTATTATTTTTTACATGGAACCACATAGAATCGTCCAACAAAAACAAATATGACTTTTAACGAATCAAAGTATGGCATTTATGATATATGTATCCATTCTCTGTCAACTAAAGTTTGTTTCAAGGCGTCAATAGCGGTAATCTGACCGTGGTTGCTGTTAATAACGGTGAGTTGTGCAATCTTTCGATTGCTTCACACAGGATTTCGCCAAAATTAATTAAAACAATATTAAAAGGAATTTTGAATAAAATTAATGAAATAAGTTACAAACAGATATACAAAAAAACACACTTTTTATAGCCAGACAGTGTAATTACATGATTAATTTGCAAACTTCAGTATGGATTTGTTGACATGGTATTTCCGGTGTTACGTGCTCACGGTCTTTCAATGGGAGAAAAAACATCAAAACTCATTAATTCATGTATAATGCGCACCCCCTTCTACACAGCTGTGTTTTTTGGAAAAAAATGTGTGCACTATACTCAAGAAAATACGGTAAGTATAACCATATGCATGTCAAAAGTAGTCCTGTTTCCATAAATAACCTATACATACACTAGATAGACATTATACACAGTTTTCCAATCTTGTCCAAGAGTATGAAGGATTCCAAACCTGATCGTATGTTCTGACATTCCTAGTGGCTTTATTACATAAAAATAAATGACACAGGGTTTTACCTTGACCTACAAAAGTGGGGGATGAATTTTAAGCATCTTTGTGGGCAATATGAGGGTCTCGTAAAATAATGAAATGGTGTAGTGTACTGTTTGTTTAGATAATTAATTTGACATATACAACAAAAAAAGGTTTTACCTTGACTAACAAAAGTCGGGGATGAATTTTAAGCGTTTTTGTTGGCAATATGAGGGGCCCGTAAAATAAAGAAATGGTGTATTGTACTGTTTGTTTATATAATTACTTTGACATATACTACATAAACCTACCAGCTATCTGATCCAGCCACATGTAGATGAGGCTTTGTATCCTACAACCCTGTGTAGTGTAATAGGCCCCTAATGTCTCTAATAGGTGCCCAGTGACAGCAGAACAATATAGAAATGTGGCAAGGGTCGGATGTATACTGTGGTGCTTTGCGTTGTGTTCTCCTCTCCCTAAGAAGTATTCGTTGCCTACATGTGCTGTAAGGCTGCTGGCCTGGGTTATCAGTTCTAATTATAGATACAAGAACAAAAAGAAGGAATGGAGTTTAATTTGAAGTTTATTACCAACCAAAAATGAAGGCCAAACTTTCATGTGCTTATTTAAGAAAACCCTACATACTTTTCCCCCTTCCCTGCCAAAGTAAAACTTTTGTAAATCAACTGTTGAATTTTATATTACATCCACCCTGCTCCCGTAATAACATATCCCCAAACAAAACCTATTCAAATCCCATGGTATTTCTCCACCACCCATAACTATCCTTAATCTAACAATTTTCCCAAACAAGAAAATAAAAGAAAACTGGATCTCTCAAACATGGCTGCTGCCTAGCCATGCATGCAAGAAGCGTGACATCATCACATTTTCCCAGCCACTCCTTCCACGTAGGCATAAGCTTCTACAATAAAATTATTACAAGGGTAGATACTGCATCAGCCGCCCAGACAAATCCCACCGACTACGTTTCAAATTATATGAATTTACCCTCAAATCACGAATCATCCCCAGCAGGAAAGCAGAGTAAAAAAGTTTCATAATTGTGTTACCTGTTGCCATAGTTACCTAAGAATTGACAGTTTTCATGTACTTTAGGATCCTTTCATGGTATAGGACACAGTTTGGTCAGTTCTCTGTTTAAATTCTTCAATATTTTTTGAAATATTGATTTATGGAATAAGGATCAAGGTTGCCTTTAAGTCAAGACACAGGTGAGAGAAAAGATTCTAAATGTATGGGATGTGTTAAGTGAGTAACTCTCCAATACAGATCTTAAGAAAATTCCCACAGTATGCTGATTTGGTCCAATATTGAGCATATTATTACTGAATGCTATTCCTCTGTGCCTCCAGTTCCAGGAAGTGGACCTGTCCCACGTGTATCTCGCCTACACAGCCGAGGGAGCCGCGGAGGCCATGAGACCAAAGACAGCAAGATCAAAATCCGGCAGACCCAAAACGGCAAACAGGCCTAAAAGTTCAAAGAAGTAAGTAATGAATAAGAACTCTAGGAGAAGGTGCTGCGATTTACTGTGGAGAGTTGTGTGCTTTTATTAAAACCCTGATTCCCCCTGAAATTATCCTAGGTGTGTATGCGCCATACCTGTGCTGAGAGGTTTCATCAGAGTTGCAGCATCTACGAATTGTGTCACTTTGGATTCATCTTCCCGAGGCAAGGGAGTTAACTTACTGTAACAGTCCAGTTTCTTCCCTTGCCGAACTAGGCTGGAATTTCCACGTTCACCGTAGCACCACCAGTGGCTATTACAAGTTATATCCCTACTATGTCCCTCCTATTGACCAATCAGATTCCACCTCACTTACATTTGCTTCAAACAAAATGGCACTGTCCAGTCTGATCGGTAATCAAGATCTCTATTGTAATAAAATGGTCTTACCTTGCGAAGTGCATCAAATCATGTGAGCACATTGATTAAAAACAGGAAAAGATTTGACGGTACACTGCTCTGCCAATGTCCAATTGACTGAAATCTGCATGGCAGTTTTACGAACTGGATGTCTATTTCGTTAAGCGATTTTGTTTGGACTGTGCATAGATTCATTTGTCCAGCCAAAATATAACTCCATGATTGCAGCCTAGTTTGGCACGGGTGGAAACTAGACTTTCATAGAGGCTTTGGATTTTCCAGGAATGAGAATTTTCAACAGATCGGCAGAGTTCCATGGATTCCGTAATATCAAGGGTCACTTTTGTAATGCATGTCATTACAATGTACATATAAATCATATATTCCCCAGAATCCTGACCAACTTTCAGTGTGTTTTTTTTTTTTTAAAAACCATTCAAACCCCTGAAAATGGCTTGCTATGATATGACTGAAATGCTGTCCAAAGCTGTGTCAAACAAACCTAGTTCACTCACTCACTCATGCTAAGTAAGTAGGCTATTAACAGGGCAATAGAAAGGTCAAAGGTTTTGTATCATGAGAAAAGAAACTTTAAGGCCAACCTCGAGTTCAAATGAAAAAGTTCATTAAAATTTCCATCTGGTCCTCCATGTTGATGGTTTTAATAATGGTTCCATTAATGAATGAATACATACACGGTAGTGAGACCAAAAGATTGAAGTTATGTTATACTTGTTCGACAACACTGTTTTGGCTCTCAGTTTAGAGAACATACCCACTTTCAGGTTACCATGTCTGTTAGATATGCTGTCAAGAATGCCATATTTTTGGTTTTGAAGTTGTATGTCATTCACATTTTCATCACACTCTCTTCTTGATGGTAGGATCAACCAACAATGAGACCAGCAGTTGACACTTGTACAGAGTGATGTTCCTCAAGTAGATAGGGCTAATTGATATGTATAAGCAAAAGACCTCCTGCCCCCTGATAAAACTGATAACATCAACTAGATAAGATGTCAGAAAGTTAGACCGTCGTCAGCCTTTAAGTGGGGAGATAATGGGACATGGACCTAAGGATCCAGCTAATCATATTTTATATGGATGGAATATTGTTTTTCCACCAGTCCAAGACTCCTTAATTGTGCTGAGCACAAGTGAAAATCCAAGGATGGTAGTCATGAATTCAAACTGAATGAAACTGATGGTAGTAGGCAGTTTTGCCTCATTCAAGCAGGACCAGCAGAGGACTATTGAAATAAGTTGTCATTGTAAACAATGAAAATGGTGAGGTATCGTAAATGTATGTGTCTTTTAATTAAGAAATAAACAACTCGTGGTCATTGCTTATCATACCGTAAAACCCTGACGTAAAACTATTTACCCAGATTTAAATAATGATGACTACTTGAATAGAATCTGACCTCAGAAATGTCAGACAAGTCCATTTTACGAAGAGGTGGGTTAAGTTATGCATATTCTCACAATGGTCACGTCAAGTATCTATACCTTTTCTCCTGATACTGATTGTCATAGTTCTCCCACTGTTGGATGTGATCGTTCAGCCACTGTGTTCATCTGTGTAGCCCAACTACATCTATGGGGAACAATTTACTGGACACTTCCTTCTAAACAATAATGTCATCCAATATTTTACATCCACATTTTACATCATCAACAATCTCCTGAAATGACGTCATATCATATCATATCTATCTTATATTCGTTATTGAATGTATAATATAAATGCAGCCCGTGTGTTATGGCATAGGTTTCATATCTGACGAAAATTCCATTGCAGGAAGCGAAAGGAAAACGAACTGGAGACCTTGCTCCAGTGACTATTGTCAGGGGCATTCGCCCTGACTGTGTTCAAAGCAGTGTTGCTATGGGAACAGTTCCAGGAGAATGCCGTTGCCACAGTGCTGGCACACTAGAGCCGCCAGCCGAAGAGGAGTGAGTGAGTGCAGTACGGCGGATTCCTGTCAGGGCTAGACGCTGGAATTCCATGACAACACATCTAGCCTGTTTACTGTGATATCTTGCTTATGTCATGCACCAGTCATCAAATCACCAGATCATCTTCATGTTGTCCGATCTGTTGTGGCATTTATCCATGAGACAATTTATTTACTTCTTCTTACTTACAAATGTATCTGTCGTCATGATAAATGCCAAGAATGTTTACAGTCTGCATCTCGAACCAGTGACTCACTCCATTAAATTATGCTAGCCCATACAAGGTGGATATGCATCATGATACATGTCATGAAATAATGCTGAATTTGCAGCGCTGTGAAATGGGAAAGGTTTAATGTCTTGTTAGAATTTGACCTCCGTAGGTGATTTTTCTAATGGCTACGACCCAAAGGTTATTGACATCAGAGGATATCCTACAATGGTCGTATTCCACATAGACTTGGGGATTCTTTAGGGTAAGGATCTCAATATAGAAGTCTCACCATTTGTACTGCTGATCTTGAGGCAGTTGTGTGAAAAAAGCAAAAATTGCAAATTGTCTCCCCTTTGTCACCAGGGATTTCAGACAGTTAAAAGAACATGCACAATGCACCTCTGCTCTGAGGCTTTGGTCATCCGTATGCCAGTGTATGGATCTGGTTTTTAGAATGTTTCGTACCAATTGACTGAAAACAAGTCAGGTCTGCTACGCAGGAATGAGAAAACGAATTCTATGAGGTAAAAAGCTCTTTTCCCTATGTGTGAGTACTGTTGATGGTTATGATGAAACACGTCCTTGGTCTGTGTTGTAATGCATACCTGTTGTTTTTATCAGGGATTAAGTCTAATTTTTGTTGACCTTACCTCTTCCAGGATACAACATTATTAATTTGATAGCTTAATACAATAAAGTGTTGGAAAAATTCTGAAAAAAATCTTTCTGTTCAGTATTCAACATGTTTTAACATAATCTCAGTTGAAAGATCTGAAATAGTGTCACGTGATCTGCAGGGAACTCTCAACTGCACATTTGAGCAATATAAAGCTGTGAGGAGTATGTGAAGTGTTACCATGGTTACACAAAGACAGGAACAATATGCTTGTCTAATGTCTTTGTTATATAGATTAAGTTATCTCACCAGCTGTAACCATGGGAACCTTTTTTCTCAGATATGCTTTAACGGACAATTATATAAACTGATAATCCTTGTCTGTACATTTTGAAAGTGTAACTAGTTAGAGAAATAGAATTGTGTGGTGAGAATATATAATTTGGAATTGATAATTTACCTTTGATTCAACTGTCTCTAGTAATAATGAAATCCTTTTGTTTTCATTTTTACAAACTTTGTGATGACATGAACATATTTTCATGTTTGTTCGTGTATTTCTACAACAGCAATGTCATGTTTGAACAGAAGAAACATCACTTTTGATCAATTATTTCATCAAAATTAAGATTCACATTTCATGATGAAAGAATTTCAAATAGATTCTAATGTCAGATAAGTGAAGAAAATATACATTGTTTTTCGATGAAAACTTGATAATACAATATAAATTACAAACTTTCAGGCAACATCAGGAGAACTGAAACATTTCGTTCTCGGGAAACATCTGTTGAAAGCTGTAGTTGTATTCGTTAATATATAATGTGCTACTCATATGCTCAGCATTTTTAATTTCTTCCTGAAGCAAGATGGCAGTTTGTTCCCAAGATCCAGTGTCTATTTGCTGTATTTTGTGTGATGTTTCTCTTGTTTGAGTTGGAGCTAAGATGTGTGATAATGTACCTATCCTGTTACTAAGGACTCTATTTGTATTTGTTCATGTTTTACAAGTATACCATGTAACGCATAATGTGTCATTCACCCATTGTCACTTTTTACGTTTGTATATATGTGAAATCCACTGTAGATAATTCATAAGTTATTTGTAAGTTATCGAAAAGATAAAGAGCAAGAATCATACGTACATGATTTGATGTTGTTTATTTATCCAGCAAAGTGCATTATGTTGACTGAACAGTACACTGAAATCTCTGATTTGGGAAATCAAATTGAAAAACAGCAAAATGTTCTTCGGTATGGCTGAGAGTAAAAACACAGGATTTCCCCCATCGTATTAATGGTGGAAGAAAGCCATTAGGTCGTAGATCATAATCATGGCAAGTTGGTTGGTTGGTTTGTTGTTTAATGCCGCACTCAGCAATATTCCAGCTATATGACGGCGGTCTGTAGATAATCTTGTCTGGACCAGACAATCCATTGATTAATATCATCAGCATCGATCCACGCAATTGGGATCGATGACATGCATCAACCAAGTCAGCGAGCCTGACCACCCGATCCCGTTAGTCGCCTTTTACGGCAAGCATGGGATGCTGAAGACCTATTCTTCCCCGGAATCTTCACGGGTCCATGGCAAGTTGGGGTTAAATACCATGATCAGTTTCGGTGTAAATGTGAATTCCCTTGGCCCGCTGGCCTTGAGTAATGCTTATGGTAATGCAATGCAATGCAGTCATCCTGGCTATTCCATCTATCTATTTCCTGCTGAACTCTTGGCTGCTAATTCACTGAAGGAGGCGCATCAAATGCTGGACCAAAGCTCAAGTGACTGAAAGTCAAATGCACTTACATGTCAAATTGTCTGCCAGTCATTAACTTTTAAGTTTTGACAGCTCAAAAGGCACAAGGACAATGGAGCTAAACTTTGCATGTGTCTGAAAGATGCATGCGTAATTCCGATCTGTTTTGAAAAAGTCAGGTGAGCTTATGTCATGGCCTACTTGTCTGGCATCAGCGTCATCAATATCTTCTGTAAATGTCAACTCCTCAGCGAGTGAGTTTATTTTACGCAGCTTTGAACAATATTTCAGTCATATCACAGTGTGTCAGCTTAATGTGGGAGGAAAGCCCAAAGTGATACTGGTCTCGGACATTAACCACTTCGCTGAAACCCACGAGTACAGGTATGGCGCGGACAAACCTGATATATAACCGGGGCTAACCGGGATTCGAACCCACAACCATAGGAACAATAGACTCATTGTTTATAATTCTAAGAATACCTCCTGTACTTTGGCTGCAATATCACAAAACTAATCAGAGTGAGTGAGTGAGTTGGTTTTAACGCCGCTTTTAACATTATTCCAGTTATATCGCGGCGTGGGAGGAAAGCCCGAAGTGATGCAGGTCTCAGACGTTTACCACGTCAGTGAACCCCACGAGCACGGGTATGGTGCTGACAAACCTAGAAACATAATTGGGGCGAACCCACAATTATAGGTTTCTGGCGTGCCCAAGGGACGCAACTCTGCACAGCGAATCCCGGCGCCTTAGACGACTTGGCCACCCATGCCCCCACTAATCTTCAAGTCCTCTTCACTGTCTAATTGCTGTTTCCTACCCCGAAGGTGACAAATACTATAACCATATGCTCCTAAATTATGTGGTATGTAATATGTTCTGTGTGGATTTTAGATAGTAACATGGAAATCATGATTTAATGTCAGTTTTGTAGACGCTTGTTGTTTCTTTTCCTTAGTATTTATTTGTCTTTAACTTTTCCCTCATTTCTATCCAAAATATTGTTCCAGAAGAATTCAGAAGAGCTACAGAGCCTTGTGACTATTTTAAAAAAATCATTTGTGCTTTGGAATTTCCCAATAAGTATGGGCAACTGGGTAGCCTAGTGGTTAAAGCATTCGCTCATCACACCAAAGACCCGGCTTCGAATCCTGACATGGGTGCAATGTGATAATGCTGGAATATTGCAAAAAGCGGCATAAAACCATACTCACTCACTCACCCCCAATAAAAACAAAATACATGATTCTAACATAACATTACACAGTATGTTTATTTGACAACATCCTATCAATATATACACAAATCAACAAAAATATGCATGATATGAGTGACACTAAAATAGGACATTTTCATAGACTGAAAGGTCAATATCAAAACATGTAGTAGGGAACTCTAGCTCTGCAAAAGAAACTTAAACTGGCATTCACTTATTTCTTTGAGTTATTCTTTACTTTTCTCTTAGTGATGACCTTTCAAAAATATCTCAATTAATATTCAAGAAACATTCCAAGTGAGCTTCAGAGCCTTGTGTCTATTTTTTGCATAATCTTTAAATTTTGGTGCTTTAGTATTTCCTCAAAACGAAATATATATGCTTGAAACATTATGCAAATGAACACTCTAAGACTAAACAGTGTTTGACAACATCATATCACCTTAAACAAAATCTTAAATACATAGTATACTATAATAGACAGATGTAGTAGATGAATCAGGTAGGGTTGGAATTCTGGTTCTGCACAACAGAACTGGCATCAAGACCACATAATTAGTTTCCCAGCTAATTAAGCTCAGTTCATTATAGGTTACATTAGGGTGGGGTGTACCAATCCACTAGGGCTGGGACTGTAACTCTGGGGTACCCAGGTCTGGTGGGTACTGAGTAGGACCCAGGTACCTTCAGGACTACCCGGACCCTAGGTTAGTCACGTGATATATTGCTTAATCACAAAAATTATCTAGAACTCTATTGTTACGCTAATGTTCACATTTCTTTCTGACTATGCACCCATTCCTTCTGAATTTTCATATGGTTAAATAAAGATATAACTAGGTCAACTTCAATGTTTGTATGACCAGATTGTTTAATACATGTATCGAAGTACGTTTTGCCAGGGCTTTGGTAAAAGAATTCCCAATTGGACATTTTGTACCTATCTCTTGAGACCTACAGTTGGTACCCGGGTACGGTTGGGTAATAGGAGGGGTAGGTACCCGGGTAGTAAATTTGGACACGTCCCAGCCTTTCAATCCACTTATCTTAAAATACGAGAAGAGAAAAATAATCAGAATGACAATGCTGTTTTAATGCTACCCACTGTAAACATTACTGTGACAATTACCTAATCCAAGGAATGTTTATATGACTAAAACAGAAAATTATCAAATGATAATCGTCAAATTGGTTACAAGTCTAAATTTAGATTTGATATTTACAAGGACCAAAACCACTACCGATCCTAATCCAAACTGATATTTAAAAAATCCTGGACAATTCATTTTATTTTTTCAATAAAAAAAAAAAGCACACCCCAAAAAATAGTGTCTGGCCTTGGACAGAAAAAAATGCTGGTGAAATCAACGATGAAAGCAAATTTCTAAAGATCTCACTGCATCCATCAACCAAACAAGCAAGCTGCCAAATTATACAGAAAAGACAAAAGGACCACCACAAATTAAAACAGGAATGCACTGAGGTCTGTGTCATTGATCGAACAAGACAAACAAATGAATGATTTGATGGAGATCGCTTCATCGTCACAATTGAGTATCTTGCTATTGCCAGTAATGATGGCTCCATATACTCAGTCCCTTGCAATGACTTCTGAAATTGGGACAGGTTCTGATGATATAAAAATCTTTGTGGCAACAGATTAAAAACAAATGCAGTGTTAGAGCTTTCAACAAATCATCAGTCAAGTCAATCATATTTTATCTCATATGATCAAACTAATGATAACTGTCACCTTTCAAATGCAAATTGACAACAAATATACCGAGCATGCATTTAGTTAAACTATTTCACAAAATAACAAAACAACACAAAGAACAATATGTCAATAAGGCCTTTCATTTCTTATGAGTTGGTGTACAAAAAGTGGAATAATGTTTTAATTACATTATGAACTAATGAGAGAGAAAAAAGATATTATTGTAATCCGCATACATGGCGATTTTTATGACTTCTTTTGAGAGATCACGGCTCACTTGTATCCTCGCACTCATAAGGCCCCCCTTCCCCTGGTGGGGCACATTTCTTCCAAAAACAGCAGTGACTAAATCTTGTTTTTTCCCTTTTATCCTAATTGTAAAGTAACAAAAAATGTTTGTCAATTTATATTTTTTTTCTGTTTTCAAGTTTTGTTGGTAAGTCAGTCTCATAAACCAACTAAATAATATATACAAGGCCTAAGAGAAATATATAATGTTGAAAGAACGAGCAAAATGGACATAAATGAGTTCCAATGTAATGTAGGATGTATAACAGCGAACTCATACCATATGTAGTATACGACAAGAACACAGAGAAGATGAAAATAAAGCTTTGGGGTAAAGAACATCCTTCCCGGGAGATAGCCTCCTATAATGCCGGACAAACAAACCTGAGCATGGTGAGACTGCTATCTTGTCTTCATGCATCATATTTCACATGGTTTCTATATGTGAAAATGGAGGACTCGCTTGAACATTTAACAAAAATGTGAACGACAACTGTATAATATATTTCTTTATTATTCAATTAAAAATTTAACTTTGAGCACATCTTAAAAGAGAATCTAATTTTGCATTCTTGTTTACAATGACAAAGATAAAAAATACAAAAATATCATTTTCACAACTGATGTATGTATGGAAAACGCACGCCATTTACTCGTCTCTTAACTTATCTGAACCAGCAAATACAATGAGTTTCATAGTCACCACAATTAAGCCGAAACAAAAGCCTTTTTCAAAAGTTGATCCACCTGGAATACAATATGGAGAGTTATAATGCTTAGTTGCTTATTACTTATGTTAATAAAACAGGTCAACTGTGAATATTATTGAGATGGTATTCGATAGGCATAGACACTCTCAGACCTTTCTAGGGAAATCTCACATATCAGGTTGTATATTTAACAGCAAACAGTTGTAACAATACTAACAATATGTCAAAACAAATATTTCATGAACTGCAAAAGTAAATTTCAACTAGTCTAGACAGGGAAATGTTTCAATTTAGAATTGACTTCAATATGTTTTTACGTTAATACGTCCATAAATGCAAAAACATATTGAAGTCAATTCTTACAAATAAATATGTCAACAGTAATAACTTCACAGACTGCCTATCCAATCATTAACACACAAATAACTATAGACAACAATACAAAATCATCGACATTGTTCAGCGCAATAATGCAACAGAAGCCCCTCCCATTTCATATCAGCCTATCAAAGAGAAGTCTGTTGGTGGGCGTGGCTCAATTCTTTTTCAGTTTATGGAAACAATACATAAAAAGCTTGATCAGCCAAACAAATGCCACAGAATCACTGCAAATTATTTATTCAAATTATTAACTGAAAGCTAACAAATCGCATCGCCGTCATGAAATATGCTCTTGCAGTTAGGATAAGATCATGGTAACCCTACTGACTGAAATATACACATGAAAATGCAGTGGAACTCTACAGCTAAACACAATGGTAGCAACCAATGGACACACAGTATTGGCAGTACATGCACGTTCACACATGAAACGTGGCCATCTTTTCTAGCTACAAAAATAATTTTAGATCACAGATTACAATATGGGTATACTTTTAACATTTTCAAGTTAACAATAACTATAACATAATATAACAGATGCTGCTGTTTTCCTCTTAAGAGTTTGTGGAATCCTCCATATGAGCGAGTCAACCATCGCCACTACTTTTGTGATTGTCTACACTATGTTCCTCCATCTGCCGCGAATACATACAGTTGATCTCAGTTTAGTTGCTAGTTGCTATCAAGTGATGGCCTGGCTCAAGTTCGTGGCAAACTAGCAAGTACTGACCAATGAGCTATCAGGTTACATCTCAAAAAGGCCAACAATGTGTGCAACATTAGCTCCACACATTGCTTCAGTGTCAGGCAATGGTAGGATTCACACAAAGTCTGTGCACGGAGTTTGGCTCATTTGGCATCCTTGAGTTATACACGGTTTCATTTCTTTCTTACCGTAACAGACCCATGTCAGCCGTATTTACTAACAGCAATGGATAAACAGTGTCATATTATATTAGCAAGTGGCATCATGGTACACATTACACATTGCACAGCAGTCAGAGTAGGACTTCAGCCTCCTAGAACAGGATTTCAGTTATATCATAGTGTCAGCTGAAGGCTTTTGTCTGTTATTTTCATTTGAAATTTGACCGATGAAATTGTCTGTAAATCAAGTACGTTATTTTCTTGTGTATAGTGCACAATTGAGTATAATGCACACATACCATTCTTGGGTTTCAAGGAAACATATCTATATTTGTAAATTGTGCACAGTCAAACACTACATTGTATCACTTCAGATGACAAATATCAGATAACAAACTTTGTACATGAAAACGTGAAACATGTGATAAAACCCTGAACATGATGATTTACAATTTCAAGTGTGTTGACTGTATGCAAGGTTTTTTTACTTTTACCAGATTTTTCCAAAATAAGATATGATAAAGTTTACATGTGGAACGGGTCACCATCAGGGGCTTCTCGTGGACTTTCTATTTTGATCGCAAAAACATTAAGTTGACATATAACAGTCAAACTAACAAAGTTCATTTCAAAGACCTTAATTTGTATTTACCATATGCTAGACTTCTTACAAATCTGACTAAGATTTGTTTTAAAGCGTTGGTAGTGGCAATCTGACCGTGGTTGCTGTAAATAATGATGAATTGGTACGATCTGCCCATCTGCCAAACACCATTTCACCAAAATAATGTAACACTATTAAATGATATCTTGAATATAATTAATATAAGATTAAGTACAGATAAACATTCTTTCTAACCAGATAGTGTGATATCAGGACTATGTTGCATACTTCGGTACGCATTTGTAACAATAGATACAGTGTAGCAAGCTCACAATTATATCTTTGTGTTGAGAAAAATAATCAAAACTGGATGTATGTGTGTATTAAGTGCACCCTACTACATACTACATCATTTTAAAAAACAGTGAGCACTATACACAAGAAAATACAGTAACAAAAAAATACAAACGACATATCTTGAACTGTACCGACTATTATTCAGTCAACATGGACTCAACCCACACTGTACTCTTGGAATGATGCACTTGTTAGGCCAAGAAACAAACAACATGACAAGGCACAACGTGTAACAGCTACTCGTCTGCAACAGTGTAGAACTAGCTCACCATGAGAGGGTAAGCATGGATGATCAACAGTCTCATAACCTATCCTCCTGTTCACAGCATCATTCAGTGGACAAGTCCACAACCAGTCACTCCTCCTTCCAATCATCACTGTACAATCTTTATTGAGACTGATCAACGGAAACGTTTTCTTTTATGATTTTCCGGACTCATACTTGGCCATTGAGATCTTCATTTGTGAGTTTTCTTTCTTTACTTTTTCAAGCTCATCGCGAAGAACTGAGTTTTCCTTCTCCAAGAATGCAGCTCTCATGGCTATCTGGTTCTCCTTGATGCGTCTGGCGTCCCGGGATCGTTTTGCTGCGACATTGTTCTTCTTCCTCCGACACCAGTACTTGTCATCCTTGTTGTCGTCGGGGACAAAGATCTGGAAGTACATTGCAGTGACTTTACAATATGGAACATGGTTTGTTTGCTATTGGTTTTTGGTTTACAGTCACCATGGTTACAGCTACATCATGACTGCAAATAATGGGGTCAGTTCCAGACAAACTAAGGGTAAATATATGATCAACCTCCTGGATGTTTGGGGTAGAATGACACACAATCAACCAGTGGGGTCAGACAATCAACCAGCAGGGTCACACAGTCAACCCACTTTGTCACACAATCAACCCACTTGGTCACACAATCAACCAGTGGGGTCACACAAGCAACGCACTTGGTCACACTATCAACCCACTTGGTCACACAATCAACCAGCTGGGTCCACACAATCAACCCACTTGGTCACACAATCAACCCACTTGGTCAGACAATCAACCAGCTGGGTCACACAAACAACCCACTTGGTCACACAATCAACCAGCTGGGTCACACAATCAACCAGCTGGGTCACACAAACAACCCACTTGGTCACACACTCAACCCACTTGGTCACACACTCAACCCACTTGGTCACACAATCAACCCATTAGGTCACACAATCAACCCACTTGGTCAGACAACCAACCCATTAGGTCACACAATCAACCAGCAGTGTTACACAATCAACCCACTTGGTCACACAAACAACCCACTTGGTCACACAATCAACCCACTTGGTCACACAATCAACCCATTAGGTCACACAATCAACCACCAGTGTTACACAATCAACCCACTTGGTCACACAAACAACCCACTTGGTCACACAATCAACCCACTTGGTCACACAATCAACCAGTGGGGTCACACAATCAACCAGCAGGGTCACACAAGCAACGCACTTGGTCACACTATCAACCCACTTGGTCACACAATCAACCAGCTAGGTCCACACAATCAACCCACTTGGTCACACAATCAACCCACTTGGTCAGACAATCAACCAGCTGGGTCAGACAATCAACCAGCTGGGTCAGACAATCAACCCTCTTGGTCACACAATCAACCCACTTGGTCACACAATCAACCCACTTGGTCACACAATCAACCCACTTGGTCAGACAATCAACCAGCTGGGTCACACAAACAACCCACTTGGTCACACAAACAACCCACTTGGTCACACAATCAACCCACTTGGTCAGACAATCAACCAGCTGGGTCACACAATCAACCCACTTGGTCACACAATCAACCCATTAGGTCACACAATCAACCAGCAGTGTTACACAATCAACCCACTTGGTCAGACAATCAACCCACTTGGTCATACAATCAACCCACTTGGTCAGACAATCAACCAGCTGGGTCACACAATCAACCCACTTGGTCAGACAATCAACCAGCTGGGTCACACAAACAACCCACTTGGTCACACAGTCAACCAGCTGGGTCACACAATCAACCAGCTGTGTCACAGGTAGGATTAACCTCACACAGCTTTGTCTCTCTGTCAAAAAACAGCAGTAAGTGCATTAAGGAGTAATCCAGGAGACGTTAAAATATCGAAGCATTACAGCCTGTTTCTAATTGTTGGTCTTGCTGTAATACAGGTTACTTCTACAAAGCCATAACATTAGTTATTAGATATATGTATTACATGAATTAGGAAATGTTTTGTCCCAAATTGGGATTTTTTTTATTGACATTTGCTGCGGACTTGGGGCCAAATATTGGCCTCTGAGCAGGTCAAGATAAATACCTAGGTAATGGTTGTCAAGAAAAATGTTGTTCTACCTTTCTTGATTTCTTTATCATTGGCTGAGGTTTCAACTCCTCTTCTGAAAATACCCTCTTACGAGGATCAAAGTTCTCTTGACCTGGAAAAAACAAGACAAGTCATTTCAATTCCTCGATCCAGTGTCTTTGGTAATGGTAGGTATTCATGAGCGGTTCTCGACATACAACAAATGGGGATGCATGTCGCGTAGCAGGAAGATTATTGCTTTTACATAGCAATGTGCACACATGGTGCACGCTTGCAATTATCTGGACTAATGACAGTTTTATGGAGACATACCAAGTTCTCATGTTTTGTAAAAGGTTCGAATATCATGAAATGGATTATCACGTGATGTCTTGATTCTCATGTGCTATCTTGATATGGATTCTCATGTTTTGTAATCGGCTCTAGGTTTCAGTGAGTGAGTGAGTGAGTGAGTGAGTGAGGTTTTACACCGCTTTTAGCAATATTCCAGCAATATCACGGCAGGGGACGCCACAAATGGGCATCGAACATTGTACCCATTTTGGGAAACGAACCTGGGTCTTCAGTGTGACGAGCGAACGCTTTAACCACGAGGCTACCCCACTGCCCTGACAGAACTTTCAGATAAAGCGTAGCTCTACCTGTCTCACTCTCAGTCATTGGGCAAATCACAACCCCTCAGGTGAAGAAAATAAATCACTTTCAATAAAAATAGATTTACACAAATAACCCTCAGGACCCAGTGAATGTCTTGTGTTGTCATGGTGGTGCAAGTATGAGGACCTAAGTTTCTTGAATAACAGTGTTATAGCTAATACGGTACACATGGTAACAGGGATAAATGAGTATAATTTAGCCAGTCAAGTCCATCCATACTAGTGGTTCATGTATTAGAGATAGATCTTGCCAGAAAACAATCATTCCTTCTCAGTTTTCACAAGTCGCAGACCAACAGACTATGGTCCATGTCTTACCCAGGGAAATAAGGTATATCTCACAATCTGAAAAGCAGAAAGCAACCAAGATAAAATGAATCTGTTTTACCTTCGATATTAACGAGAGTCAAATCATCTGAAGACACAGGAAAGTCAACAGATTTAGGACTGGCTGCTGGACTTCCTACAGGACTGTAAGCTGCTGAGGAGGTCACTATAAAGTAGGAAAACATGGGTCAGAAAAACAATACACACCTGGTATGCTCACCAAAGCCAAATCAGGAGGTGAAAGGGCAAAGTCTACTCTACATGCTCTAGGCCCGGGCCCACTCGTGTACGACGACTCAGTGGCCTTGGATTCACCAAGCTTACTTTCTGTTGGAGCTGAAAAGGATGCAATAGCACATCTTAGTGGCTACAGAGGATCAGTGAGTGAGTGAGTATGGTTTTACGCCGCTTTTAGCAATATTCCAGCAATATCACGGCGGGGGACACCAGAAATGGGCTTCACACATTGTACCCATGTCGGGAATCGAACCCGGGTCTTCGGCGTGACGAGCGAACGCTTTAACCACTAGGCTACCCGACCGCCCCTACAGAGGATCAGATACTACAAGGAGAGAGTTGGGTTTAACGCTGCTTTTAACAGTATTCCAGTTATATCATGATAAGCATGTCAGTTTGATGTTGAAGGAAAGCCTGATGTGATGTCTTACACATTTAGCAATTTGGTGAAACCCACAAGCATGAGTATGGTACTGACAAACCTAGAAACATAAAGGGGGCGAATCAGGATTCAAAAACATGATCATAGGTTTCCCATACAGGAGAAAAACTAGTTTAGAGTACTTATAATAAATGTTGCACAGTCCAGTGTTCATTTTTTGCAACAAAAATAGCACTGTCAGTCTGCATAGTCCATCACTCATAGAAATAATGGCTAGACAGGATGGCTATGATAAAGTCAGTGAGTGCTTTTCAGCTACTTTTAGCAGTATTCCAGCAATATCATGGCAGGGGGATACCGGAAAAGAGCTTCACACATTGTACATAAGTGGAGAATCAAACCTGGGTCTTCGGTGTGACGAGCGAACGCTTTTTCGACTGTCATAAAACTGGTTTTATATTTGAATCTGGATAAACCATAAATCTTAGATTGTTAATATTACATTTACAGTTATGACAAGAGCCCCCGGATTTTCATACTTAATTCCAAAACACTGCGGGAATTCCAGGTTAGAGCAAACCCGGTAAGCTATGCTGGTCGTAAGGGGTCTTGGATGTCTTAGACTTTATCTCGGTCCATTCACTGACAATGCAGCTCACTCTCCTTTCCAGAGTTCCATGCAGCCAGCATAGTACCTCTGCCACTGGCCAGCGCCATGTGATGATGCGTCACATCTTACAAAGTCCAGATATTGCATATGTTTTTCATCTGTTTCATTTTTGACAAGTCTATATATCTAGATAAACATATGTCACAGAATGGTTAACTTTCATTGAGAAAATATCCTAAATCGTGAAAAACTATTTCTATTTGCGTAGTTATCCTATTTTTACATTGGTTGTAGGGCATCACGTGCTGTCATCGAAGCCCTACGGAGAGCTAGCGATACAGTCACTTTGATATGTACATATGCATTGTCATGCAACTCGCAGTTGTAGTAGCGTATCTATATAATTATGCAAAACAATATGAAGAGTGCCCCCAAATACTTGCATTAGTCCATTCTATTCTGATTTCTGAAAAAGCGTGATTGTTTACAAACAAGAGAAAAGTCTGGTCACGTGATATGCAAATTAGCCTGTGGCAGTGGTGTTATGCTAAGCCAGCACTGCACTGGAGTGTGAATGCAACGACATACGACAGATACCTGATGCTGGTGATGCCGGTTGGCTATCATACGTGGCAACAGGGGCAACTGGGGACACAGGCTGTGGCTGTGGCGGTGACTGAGGCGGCGACTGTGGAGGTGACTGTGGAGATGGCAGTGGAAATGGCTGAATATGACTCGGAGGCGAGGCAGGGGGCAAAGGTGATGCTTTGGGGCTTCGTTGGCCTTTGTTGGACTGGCTTGAGGATGACTGGGAGTCGCTGAGCTCAGCCTCATTCAAGACATTGTCCAGATTGATGGGGATGCCATTTTCTGACAGGAACTCATCCAGATCCATGTATTCCAAATTGAAGTCTGTATTGTCATAGGTCTTCTCCCACAAACTAGGGCCAAGGAAGGCCGACCCAGAATCATACAGGCCATCTTTGCCAACTTTCTTGTCCTTCTCTGCAGCTGGAACAGTCAAAATATTTCAAAACTACACACGTGAAACTAATACGGGTATCAGTGGTTCTGGTGCTGACAAACCTAATAGTATCAACATCAGGGCGAATGTGGGATTCAAACTTAGGTTTCGGATACACTTCAGGGATGCAATGATTTACAATGCCATATTTAACTGGGCTGCCAGTGTTGAAACAAAAGCTAATAAATTCATTTAAAATTCATTCAATATCTGACCAACTTAACAACAATAAGCATTCCTAGAGGTGTAAGAATACAGTGGGGTCGCGATATGATACATATCCCGATACTATGAGTGTGATACAATTTGTATCCCGAAACAGTACTTTCATTTGGCTAGTCATGACAACTTAGGCCTAATAAAAATACACATGTGGTTTTGAATTAGTAGTAGGACCATACACTAATGCATTGCGATGTTCTACTTCTCGATAAAAGTATCGATCACAGCTGACACATAGTAAAAAGTATTGATTCTTACCCTAAATGTTTGCTTAAAAAACTTTTACACCAAATACTAGAAGTGAAAATAAGTGAAAATAAGTGAAAACGATGGATAAGAGCAAATATAAGTTTCAGTTCAGATGTCATTTCAAAATCAGTTCATATGTCGATAAAACTGATTTGTTAAGAGTTACATATGCACTTATTTACACCTTCTACACTGCTGGGTTGTGTTTTTTTCTTCAAATATACAGACTGTGATGTCAATTTAAGGTTCTAAAGCTCATTCAATCTTGTCCTAGACTCAACTCTCTGTGAAACAGTGTCCCGATATAATTTTAGTCCGACTCCGAGCAATAATTTTATATAATCTAATAATGAGGGCACGGGTTCTGTCAATACCTACATAATGTACGTCAGGGTCAATATATATGTCATTTGGAGTTGGCATAAATTCCTCAACACTCTACACCTAAATAACACAAGAATCAAAGGAAAGTGTGGGCCTACAGCTATATCGACTTAGAAGTAAGTTATTTAACCGCAATCAGGTCTGCGGCCATGCCATAGGCTTTCAGGTACATATGTACCTGCCCACATTTGACCTATATCACTGCGAAGTCACGTTGGAGTAAGTGTGAATGACAACAATCAAACAAAATCACTAAATCAATCCCGGATATGTATCATGAACAAACTACCCCTTGTTATTGTAGTGTACGACGTAGAAACATGAACCATTTTGAATGCTGAAACTGACATGCAACGAAGCGCAGGGGTCTATGCGGATATATCATTTATACTCCAGTGTGATATCACACTGGCGATGGTGGTAGATTTTCTAGATGTAAACCAGGCCGCTGGAGCGCCCAAACTGACAATAAATACTCACTGTTCGCTACCGGCGGGCTTTGAAGTTCTGGGTTCTCTAGAAGTGCCTTAAGAGTCAAACCACTATTTAACATTCCGTAATTTGCCATTTTTCGAGTTTTCTGTCTGTGAGCGCTAATCCTTCTCAACCCTCGATAGACGATGCGTTTTGTTACTACAGTGCGTTCAACCAATCAGAATGCAAATACGGGGATCATGTGACCTGGTGTACGATTGGCGAAACATGACGACAGCTCAAGGCTGCAAGCACGTTTTGGCCATGTGAGCCGGGGGTTATTTTTCTGACCCTAGAAGCGACCTTGGACAAGTGTGGCTTCAGGTGGTCAATAACCCGTGGAGTGAAGAGCTATCAGTTTGGGCAGCTTTGTTGTGCGGTTGAGACATTTCTCGTATACATATTGATAAGATCTGTCTCCTTTATGTGGATGACAGGTTCAATAATCATCATGTTTTCCAGATAATAATGACGAGGCCGACGGGAATGTACAATGTGGTTAAATTATTATTCGTGTGATGTAGATGCATAGGTAGTATATCTATATATCAGGAATATCTACTTGTCCATGTCAATCCTACATTTGACATTTTAAAATAAGGTGCCAGACTTGGTACGCTGGATGCCGAGACCTGTTTGTGAAATAATATTCCGGATGCCGCTGTGGAGGCCAATGTTTCCAATGTTGTTGTTTTTGTGAAATTTGTTTTTCCGTCATTTATTTTCCAAAGAATAACAAATCAATAAAATATTTAGCCCCAAGTTTATAAGCACGCAGGATCATGCCTTCTATGTGAAAATCCTATGCTAATATTTACTTATACCAGTGTCGCGCGCGCGCGCGCGCGTGTGTGTGTGTGTGTGTGTGTGTGTCAGGTGTACGAGAAAAGAGTTACGTACCATTCCCGCTGAAAGTGCTGAACTACGAATCTTTCACACCATATATCCTACATTGATTATTTCTTGGTATTTATTTGATAATTATTTTTTACACTTACTTAAATGAAAAAAAGATGGAAACAAGTCGCTCAGGTTGAGGTAGCTAAACTTGTATAGAGCGTTTGGACTAATATTGCTCTTAGGGATATTTTTTTAAATCCACTCCCCCCTCCCCCCTCCCAAATCAATATGGGGGGTCGAGGATTGATATGGGATAATATATAAAAAAAACTGACATAAACCTACTCTTTTATCACATACTATAACATCAAATTGTACAATGTATCTATTTGCAAGTAAATGCAATACTTGTTAACCTTCTTTGGAAGACATTGTCACAGGAAAAGACGAGCAGATGAGCAGACGACGCACTAAGGGACGTAACTCCAATTTCTGACCACCCGGGCTGATATCGATCGCCCATTGAAAATGCATTGACAAGCTGCATCAGCCCTGCAGGAGGTGTAATACGGGTTTGGTAAGTACACCCCCTGTGATATGACCGTCTCGGGGGGCACGGGTGGCCCAGTCGTCTAAGGCGCCGCGATTCGCTGTGCAGAGTTGCGTCCCTTGGGCATGCCAGAATCCTATGATTGTGGGTTCGAATCCCGGGTTCGCCCCGATTATGTTTCTAGGTTTGTCAGCACCATACCCGTGCTCGTGGGTTTCACCGAAGTGGTAAACGTCTGAGACCTGCATCACTTCGGGCTTTCCTCCCACATTAAGCTGACACGCCGTGATATAACTGGAATACTGTTAAAAGCGACGTAAAACCCAACTCACTCACTCACTATGACCGTTTCTGTGTTGGCTCTTTTGCACATGCAAAATGCCTCATAACATTGATAGGTATGTGATAATACATATTATTAAGAGGGGGCACGGGTGGCCCAGTCGTCTAAGGCGCCGAGATTCGCTGTGCAGAGTTGCGTCCCTTGGGCACGCCAGAAACCTGTGATTGTTGGTTCGAATCCCGGTTCGCTCCGATTATGTTTCTAGGTTTGTCAGCACCATACCCGTGCTCGTGGGTTTCACCGAAGTGGTAAACGTCCGAGACCTGCATCACTTCGGGCTTTCCTCCCACATTAAGCTGACACGCCGTGATATAACTGGAATACTGTTAACAGCGGCGTTAAACCCAACTCACTCACTATTAATAAGAATGGCAATTCAATTTATACATATTGATAAGATCTGTCTCCTTTATGTGGATGACAGGTTCAATAATCATCATGTTTTCCAGATAATAATGACGAGGCCGACGGGAATGTACAATGTGGTTAAATTATTATTCGTGTGATGTAGATGCATAGGTAGTATATCTATATATCAGGAATATCTACTTGTCCATGTCAATCCTGCATTTGACATTTTAAAATAAGGTGCCAGACTTGGTACGCTGGATGCCGAGACCTGTTTGTGAAATAATATTCCGGATGCCGCTGTGGAGGCCAATGTTTCCAATGTTGTTGTTTTTGTGAAATTTGTTTTTCCGTCATTTATTTTCCAAAGAATAACAAATCAATAAAATATTTAGCCCCAAGTTTATAAGCACGCAGGATCATGTCTTCTATGTGAAAATCCTATGCTAATTATTTACTTATACCAGTGTCGCGCGCGCGCGCGCGTGTGTGTGTGTGTGTGTGTGTGTGTGTGTCAGGTGTACGAGAAAAGAGTTACGTACCATTCCCGCTGAAAGTGCTGAACTACGAATCTTTCACACCATATATCCTACATTGATTATTTCTTGGTATTTATTTGATAATTATTTTTTACACTTACTTAAATGAAAAAAAGATGGAAACAAGTCGCTCAGGTTGAGGTAGCTAAACTTGTATAGAGCGTTTGGACTAATATTGCTCTTAGGGATATTTTTTTAAATCCACTCCCCCCTACCCCCTCCCAAATCAATATGGGGGGTCGAGGATTGATATGGGATAATATATAAAAAAACTGACATAAACCTACTCTTTTATCACATACTATAACATCAAATTGTACAATGTATCTATTTGCAAGTAAATGCAATACTTGTTAACCTTCTTTGGAAGACATTGTCACAGGAAAAGACGAGCAGATGAGCAGACGACGCACTAAGGGACGTAACTCCAATTTCTGACCACCCGGGCTGATATCGATCGCCCATTGAAAATGCATTGACAAGCTGCATCAGCCCTGCAGGAGGTGTAATACGGGTTTGGTTAGTACACCCCCTGTGATATGACCGTCTCGGGGGGCACGGGTGGCCCAGTCGTCTAAGGCGCCGCGATTCGTTGTGCAGAGTTGCGTCCCTTGGGCATGCCAGAATCCTATGATTGTGGGTTCGAATCCCGGGTTCGCCCCGATTATGTTTCTAGGTTTGTCAGCACCATACCCGTGCTCGTGGGTTTCACCGAAGTGGTAAACGTCTGAGACCTGCATCACTTCGGGCTTTCCTCCCACATTAAGCTGACACGCCGTGATATAACTGGAATACTGTTAAAAGCGACGTAAAACCCAACTCACTCACTCACTATGACCGTTTCTGTGTTGGCTCTTTTGCACATGCAAAATGCCTCATAACATCGATAGGTATGTGATAATACATATTATTAAGAGGGGGCACGGGTGGCCCAGTCGTCTAAGGCGCCGAGATTCGCTGTGCAGAGTTGCGTCCCTTGGGCACGCCAGAAACCTGTGATTGTTGGTTCGAATCCCGGTTCGCTCCGATTATGTTTCTAGGTTTGTCAGCACCATACCCGTGCTCGTGGGTTTCACCGAAGTGGTAAACGTCCGAGACCTGCATCACTTCGGGCATTCCTCCCACATTAAGCTGACACGCCGTGATATAACTGGAATACTGTTAACAGCGGCGTTGAACCCAACTCACTCACTATTAATAAGAATGGCAATTCAGTATTAGTATTTCGGTTGCCTGGTAACAACTGAACTGTCAATCACTTCGAACGTTTTATGATCACATTCAAATCCGTGAAATTTACAGGATTCTTTTTTTTTCTTCTTCTAAAAGTAACGATTATTCTTTGCGAAAAACACACTTGAAGTTGAATAATGATATTCAAGTATATTATGTTACAAAACATGACATATACGTAGGATTATGCCAGGAAGGCATCACGCGTATGAATCGATATTCTGACAACGTCGATTATCCAGCTGGTGTATCATATTTCCATTCTGTATAATCACAATAGAATGGCGATATAACACACTGGATAATCGAGGTTGGTATCCTGATGGCGAGAGATATAACGTTTATGTTCATGTTATTAGTTTACGGATTTCTGTTTGTGAAAAATACTGGTCAGGTAGATAGGTAAAATACAATTAAAACGATTTCAGATTATTTGTTATGTGTTTGTTTCAAAAAGCTTATTAGCCTGTCATACAAATATATCAATAAAGACCATGTAAGTCTACAATACATGTAGTTGGCAAGTCTAGATTGGTTCAGTTTCATAAAATGAACAGTCTCTAGGCTCCTTTACATTTATATCGTATTAGGATAATTCAACAACTGTTTTTCTGTAAAATATTTCATTTCAGAAATATTGTGTTTAATCATTGGGCAATACTCTAGTCTTACTCTCCAAATTAACTCACACGTCGTGTTTCTACCGCGCTTAATATATCCTCATTTAGAAGAGCAAACAACCCATCTTTGTAGTTTCCATTATTGCACGGCGTTAACTTTACCTTTGTCTCGCATGTGTATGATGACATGCATACGTACGAAATACATAAATAATTTTGAAAAGGCGGCGAGACTAGCCTGCAGCATATCGCTCTGCGAGAAACTTTGGACCAGTTTCCGTGTTGGGAGGTATTAGCACTTTTGGACATCGTAAATAATTGACGTGTCAGGCTACAGGAGTAAACGTGTTAGCATTAGGGAGGTAACTCTCATGGAGACCACTCAAAACGTTGTGGGTTTCAATTTTAACAATATCTGCATGTTTCCACTTAATTCGTCCAGTATGTAATACTATTTCGACAAGGTAACTATTACTTTGAAAAGAAGTTTATTTATGAAATATGGTTCTGTCAACTTAATACCCCTTGTTCCTAAAACAATAGCAAATGTTTCAGGACGCCATTGTTGTAAAAACATATAACTGGTTTTGTTTTCATAATATGTTTGTTTTCTACTTTTCAACTACATAAATATTTAAACTGAAATGTGAAATATTCTCATTCCTGATTCAGAAGGTACCACATGCATATATAATTTGTTTTACCTTCTGGGTTAAACATGTGAACTTTATGACAGTATACAATCTCATTAAAATCAGACCTAAGTTCTCGCTGCCGCAAAACAAAGATCTGAGAACATCCCATAACGGGTCACGTCAGAACGACATTTTGCGAACTTTGACCGACCACTGAAACGAATAACAAGAAGTCGACATCAGCCAATTAGAAAGCAGCTTTCTCGAGCTTCACGGCACTCGTTTCAACCTGTCGACTTCCATTTCAGACTACGTTTGAAGAATAAGATGACACAGTTCTCGATTAAAATTTTGAAAACTAAACAAACGAACATTCCGGAATGTCTATTAAATGGTTGAGATTGTATGGCAGTGCATGCCACGTACTGTGCAACCCCCCCTCCGTTCAAATGATAATCACACGGAAGCGAGAGATAGACGATAATTTAGTACGGGCCGTAACTGTTGTTCGGAATACCCGGTGTAAACGTTTTGGAGGTTGCATAATCAGAAAACACATTCCGACTGTCACTTTCGCGATCTGGTAAGCAACGCTTTGATTGGTCGGATGGAAGGTCGTTCTGACGTGACCCCTATTGGGATGTCCTCAGACTGAGGTCTGATTTTAATGAGATTGGACAGTATAGGTACTTGCATCAATAGGTAGGTATGATTCACAAAACAAATCGTCTGTTGATCGACTGAATCAAAGTTACATTGTTGTTTTGTTGTGAAAAGATGTGTGTCATTGGTTACTAATCTGCCCTGACCTACGTTTTAACTTAGATTGTTTAGCAACGTTTTAGTGACGAAAATAGGGTTTTGTCCTATGTACGAAAGTTCTGTTTTTCGATGTCCAACAGGGACATAACTGTTAATACTGCCCAAACCCTTTATCGTGTTAGTTCGACATCAAGGGTCGTTTTATTTTTTTACTTCTTACGCATGTAAATCTTGCATAAATTGTGGTGAGACTTAAATAAACTATCCGTCTGTCTCAAGGGCGGATCCAGCATTTTTTAAAAGGGAGTGTCCAAAATTTCAAAATCCTCTCTCAGATAATTTTACTGCCTACAATACTACCTTTGGTTTTCAAAGAGAGGGTTTTTTTATGGTTTAATTGGGGTTGTTTGTTTTGGGTTGGTTTGTTGTTGTTTTAGTTGTTTCTTTGTGTTTTTGTTTTGTTTTGTCTTTTTGTTGTTGTTGTTGATTGTTTTTTGTTTGTTTGTTGTTGTTGTTGTTGTTGGGTTTTTATTTATTTTTATTTTATTTTATTTTATTTTATTTTATTTTATTTTATTTTATTTTTTATTTATTTATTTTTTTTTTTGGGGGGGGGGGAGGGGTGAAGGTTGGGGGGATGTGGATGTGGGTGGGGGGTGTAGAGGGCTCTGGATCCGTCTATGTGTCTGTTATTAGACCCGTGTTGATCAGACCTGCTGACACATGGTATATCCACAGATTCGGGTTTCCGTTATCGCACATCGGGATTTTGATTGCAGGAGGGTACTTCCTTCAACTGCTGCACCAGAACCATGGCCCCCACTCTCTGCACGGTAAAGATAATGAGTGACAGTAGTCACACAACGTCGCGCTATACAAACCGGATCTTGCCAAGTGATTGTTTACAGCAAGCTAGACAGGCAGGCAGACATTGGCTTATTAACGTCTCGCCTTGATATGCAAGAGAAATATATCATAAAATTATATAAAGGACAATCTAACACCCCACTGCTCATTTACATACCTAATGTACGATGAACCATCATTTAACCATTGTCCTCAATATGTTCATACCGTCCAGATTTAATCTTTATTAAAATCAAATAATATGGCTGACTGTGGTGCTATACAATTTATTCACTCATGAATATATATAACTGACTAAAGCTGTGTTATATAGATGTCACATAGCCGCACAGATGGCGAGATATGCGGATTATTAACAAATATTCAGTTGTGTTTCTATGTGGTACCAGCTATTCAAATTTAATAAAATATATTTTAGATTTAGGTTACGCCGATCAATCAGCTACATAGCATACACTGTTAAAAAAAAAGAAACGCTCGGGTAGTTTGTAAATCATTGAACCTGACTACACAAAAAAAAACGGTATAATAATTGGATATATGTTATTGGAAAATGTTGGTGGCCTCATATTCAACAAACGGTGCGTCAAAACGCATTTTTTGTTGATTTGCAATGTCTTAAACGGCATTGTTTTCACACTTGTTCAAAAATGTCATGGAGGAAAATGGTAAAACAAAATGCACGTGCATGTTATGACATTCGTAACTCGTGGTAGTGGCTATAAACTTGCAAGCATAAGCAAATAATTTGTCATTCAATTGTCAACATTTTTCAAGTTCGAAAATGCCGAGACTCAGCGCTGCCGATCGGAACATCGCCCATAGGACGTATCCAAAGAGGGGAACCGCAGTCTTCTGTTGCACGCCATTTCAACGTCCACCACAGCCGCCTTTGGGAGCGATACACACAGTTCAATTCCACTGCAGACCGTCCGAGAACCGGCCGACCAAGAGTTACCACCCCTGCACAGGATCGCTACATTCGACTGTTCCACCTACGTCATCGCAATGCCACAGCTACGGAGACCGCAGGACGGATCCCTGGTTTGGGGAGGATATCGGACCAGACTGCCAGGAACCATCTTCGCGAGGCTGGAATCCGAGCCAAAGGCCAGTTATCGTCCCTGTTTTGGAACAGATCCATCGACAGCGATGCCATACCTCACAGCCTTGGAATTTGTGGTTTAGCGATGAATCACGATTTCTTCTTCACCGGCGAGACGGAAGACAACGTGTTTATCGGCGTCGAAATGAGCGTTTTGCCCCACATTGTGTACGTGAATTCGACAATTTCGGGGCGGTAGGTTTGGGGGCACATATCCTACACCACGAGATCTGACTTGGTTGTGTTTCAGGGAAAATTAACAGCAAATCGTTACATGAATAAAATTCTTCAACCTCACCTTCTTCTAATCATTGACCACCAGAGGGAGCTGTTTCAACAGGACAACGCTCCACCGCACACAGCTCGTGTCACGGTAGACTAACTACGTAATGCCAACATCAACGACTTGCCCTGACCGTCGAGATCTGCTGAGCTCAACCCAATCGAAAACCTCTTGGATGAATTCGATCGACGTGTACGTCAACGCCAGAGCACGCCGCAGACACACCCACAACTGCCCTACGCGTTACAAGCAGAATGACTCAGAATTCCGCAGAACAGATTCGTACACTTATCCAGTCAGTGCCGAGGAGATGCAGAGCCGTGATTGCTGCCCGGGACGGTCACACGAGATACTGAGTTCAGCGCAACCTTGTGACGTCATGTGATATGACAATGAACAGTTTTCAATGCCTTTGTACAGCAACCCAATGTGACTATCGAGCTCAAATAATTCATATTTGTATCTATGATATTAAAAAAAATATATCGACTTTGTTAGGTACAATAAATTTACAACAAATCTACCTGTGCGTTTCTTTTTTTGAAGAGTGTATAATATAACTGTCTACAAAACCTCTAGATCCCCGAGGCCATGCAACATTTGGGGGTGGCGGTGGGGGTAAGATTTCAAGTCACAGCTTCATTGCATCCAATCTCTCTGTTAGTTACTACCAAACACGTTTTGTCTCTTGATGGTCGGACCGCCTCCGTGGTCTTGTGGTAGAGCGTCCGCCCGGAGAGCGGAAGGTCCAGGGTTCGATCCCGGGCCGCGTCATACAAAAAGACGTTAAAAGATTGTACTTGTTGTTACCCTGTCTGGCGCTCGGCATTAAGGGGCTAAAACAAGGACTGGTCGGCTCGGAGTCAGTATACTGTGTCTGAGTGGGGTATTCATGTTAAACTGCGGCATGGTATCTCAGTGAGCTAGCACTATAAATCGGCATCAGTCCGGACTAGTACAAGCAGCCACACACACACATACACGTGCATGCACGTCGCTATATAAGTGCAATAATCTTGGACGCGACGTTAAACCCAATTTCACCTCACCTCACCTCTTGATGGTCGAGAACGAAAGTTCGACTTCAATTGTGTTTTGTGTTATTACGATCCTTCTTTGTGACGCTCACAGGTTATCAATCAACCCTCGTACCTGGCGCCTGGCATGTTTCAGAGCAATCGTAATAAAATTAGATTTCAGGTCAATATTTGAAGACGACCTTAATTGTGGTTTGTGTTTATACGAGGCTTGATCGATAAAACCGAAGCCTCGCATAGATGGAACGTATGTAATCCTAGAAGGGAGAATTGATAATGTCGAATTGTCGCGCTTTTGTTAATTCTGACACTGTTTGCTTGTTATTGTAAAAGCGAGAATGCGACAGTGCGACAACGCGATAATGTCTCTTCTTGGATTCCATAGAATGCCGTACTGAAAACTGCGCGTTCCTCAAGATTGTCCATTTACCAAAGGTCAACAACCCCTGCATGTTTTACTGATTGTCACAGTGAAATAATTGGCTACATTTTTTAAGTTTTAAGTTTTGTACACACCACTTTGCCATCATGCATTATCATGTAACACAATATTTCAAGTCCTTCCAGGCTTAAAACTTACCAATCAAGCTTAGCATCTCCGGCTATGGGTGTTTGAAAATGTCAGGACGTTATACCCTTTCTATATCTAAAGCTCCATTTGATGCCCTCTGTGAAATAATAAATATAATAAATATGCAGAAAAATCGTCGTTTTATTGTCAATATTTTCTCGTATTTTTAATGAAATATTTCCTGGATATTTTTCGTTTCATCTGAAGAGGTCATGTGTCATGTTCATCCAGTGGTTTTAGCTTTCTCAAATCTCATTAAAATCAGATCTTAGTTCTCGCTAGCACTAAACAAAGATCTGAAGTTATGCTATTACCGGTCACGCCAGAACGAGCTTCCATCCGACCGGAAGGTCCGGGGTGGGGGATATTGACGGTTTTTGGTCACCGACAACCTCCATTTGGTAGCATACAGACTGTCTGCTGATGTTTCACGTGCATAATATGCACATGCAGAGATCCCCTTGTTCGCGTGTGAGGTGAGGTGAACTGGGGTTTAGCTAGCTAGCTAGCTAGCGTGCGTTCGTGCGTGCGTGCGTGCGTGCGTGCGTATGTCTGCTTGTACTGGTCCGGACTAACGCCGATTTTATAGTGCTATCCCACTGAGATACCATGCCGCATTTAACATGAATACTCCACTCAGACACAGCATACTGACTCGAGCCGACCAGTCCTTGTTTAGCCCCTTATTGCCGAGCGCCAGAAAGGGTACCATTTTTTTATTTCCTTTGATATGACGCGGCCGGGGATCGAATCCCCGACCTTCCGCTCCCCTGGTGGACGCTCTACAACTAGACCAAAGGTTCGGTCGGTTCTTATGTAGTGTTATCTTTAAGTTATGCGTTTGATCACTACTTCATTTTGACGTTTCCAACAGTGGCATTATTATTAAATGGGTATCAAATGACATCAGAAATATTCATGTATCCCATATCGTTTATGTGCTAATGTCTTTCATATATATTCTTATCAGTATTACTTGTGCGTTTCATATTTAGTTTAGCACTGTGGTAGATCCTTAACTTTTTTAATTTGGCAATTATTTACACTCTTGGTAGAATTGTCCTTGATGCATCTGAACAAAATTCTGTTTTCATTTTTGTAATGAGTCGACATGTATTTTACGAAAGCCTAATGGTGCAACTTTGGTAGTATATTTAAGAAATGAATTTCACGTTGTGGTAGTTTACTGGAGTATGAACGCTTTGAACCGTGCACTGTAGTCGGGGCCTGAAAAAAGATGGGAAATGGTAAAATGTAACAAGTAATTTTTTTTATTTCTGACAGGAGCCATGTTTTATGGAGCCTGAATCCACACTGACATTAATGTGGAGCTAGGCTGCCAGGAGGAGGAGAAACACAGCAGCCATTGCTACAACACATAACTACGGGAGGTTAACAAGTGTTTCATTGCTTGACAAAGCTGTCATTATACCTACTCTATTTAATAAATGTAATACAATATATTTCAAAATAACGAGGGGGCACGGGTGGCCCAGTCGTCTAAGGCGCCGCGATTCGCTGTGCAGAGTTGCGTCACTTGGGCACGCCAGAAACCTATGATTGTGGGTTCGAATCCCGGTTCGCCCCGATTATGTTTCTAGGTATGTCAGCGCCATACCCGTGCTCGTGGGTTTCACTGAAGTGGTAAACGTCTGAAACCTGCATCACTTCGGGCTTTCCTCCCACATTAAGCTGACACGCTCTGATATAACTGGAATACTGTTAAAAAGCAGCGTTAAACCTAACAATCTCACTCAAAATAACGCGTAGAACATCCAACGCGATACAAAGTAATCATCAAAACTGCATTATTAATGCTAACGTATTTATATCAGCAATCAACAATATTATTGTTAAAGCTACAATATTAAATTTACCTGATACGTATATACACAATCAATGCCTGGTTACCGTATTCGACGTAATAAGCGCCCCACTCTAATAAGCGCCCACGGCGATATTTGCTGATATATTGGCTAGTGAACAATCCCTATTTGCATCCTTCCGATTGATCCATGTACACAAGACTTATTTATTCGTGTATAATACGCACTCGTGTGGTACATGCACCCTTAATTTCTGGCGATTAAATTCTTGAAAAATATATCTGTCGTGTATAATACGCACAGAATTTTCGATTGTATCATTTCTGGCTGTCAGCATAAACCACGAAATTTACGATCTTTCAACCCTTTCACAAAAATTATATTCGAATAAGGAAGCGCCATGGGCGCTTATTACGTCGAATACGGTATATTTTTTTCCATTAAAATGCTTATATTCATCATTGAATCAACACAGGAAACTAATCCGCTAATCCGATGACGTTAATTGGAGTACCTCACACCACGCTTCAGTGAGTATTGGCAACGGAGGTCAACCAAGGTATGACGTAAATTAGTTGGTCAACATTGGTGAACAAGGTTACGTTAAGTTCACTTGGGTCGCCCAGTGTTTTCAAATGGAACGCAACGAGTATGACGTAGGACAGTGCGTCTGTGTCACGAGGTTTCCATGGATACCTAACTGGAGGAATACAATTGGTGGAAACTGCGATGTTTAATAATACGATATTAACATAAGCATTAAAATAATCAATACAACTGTTATAGCAAAGAAATGAGGGTTATATGCATGAGTTTATTACATTGTTTTCTTTGAAAGCAAGGAACATCTCTATAAATTGATGTATGGGACGGTGAGTTAGCCAACACGTCAAGCTGAAGACAAAGGTTCGATTCCCCAAAGGATATTGTCCAAGGATATTGCGTAAAAACCTACATCTTCACACACTCGTTCAAGTCATGTAAGATGCAATGTTTGCAATGTGTTGTTTAGATTTTCCAAGAGACCGACTTATTCTTGCATGATTTTACACAACGATCTAAAGATATTTTTCAATAAGAGTTGTCCACACGAAACCCCATTCCAGTAACATTCAGTCAGTCAGTCAGTCAGTCATTGTAATATCGTGACATTAGATAGCATCATGTGCATATAAAATGACCCGTGTTGGATCCAAACCAATCACTTCAAGTACTTTGGTCAAAGAATCCCTAAGGAATTCTTTTTGATTGTATACACGTCTTGCATCTAAAAATATACCCTAGATACAGTTAAACGTGTTCAATCATAATGCTGTATAAATACTGTAAGTCCCGTTGTGTCCTAAATAGCTTCTGGAATATATATGATATGGGGAAAATATACGTGAATCATTACGCAACGAGTTGACAATTCTTTTAACAATGCTCGTTTGTGCTGAGACGAAACCCAGTCGCAAAAATTGCCACGAGATGGTCAAAAGTCGCTATTCGGCTTGCCCCGGAATAACACGAGTTTCTCACGAATGGTCAACACCAAAACAGTTTTAGACCATGCCAGTATTTATGTATCTGCTGTTCATCACGTGTAATTAAAATGACGAAATATGCTCTTGTACCACCGTCAGTGGTTCTGAAAATATATGACTTGACCTATCAACATGACGTGCCTGGCCGACCTCCGACCCTTGACCCGTGCTAACCATTACCCTACTATCTAAATATACTTTTCTTTAATGCATTCCCAGTTGGATATGACATGATATTTAGCTCAGTGGAACATATTCACCTGCCTTAAGAATCAGCCTTACGACGCATTTCACAACGGGTGTGCACACATATATGCACGTCTTTGATCAATCCAAGAAGTTGTTTTTCTGAGCTCCAAAGGGCGATGGGGTATCCTATTGGTGAAGGCGTTCGCTCGTCACATCGATTCCCTAGATTCGTTTAATATGTGAAGCCAATTTCTGGTGTCCCCCACTTTGATAATGCTGGAATATTGCAAAAAGCGATATTAAACCTCAAGAGATATTGCCAAGAGAAACAGAAAAATGATCAGCTTTATGAAACATAAACCAGATACTAGTCTTATTTGTAATCTAACGCCGCACTCAGCACTATTCCAGCTGTATGATTATGACGATGATTTTTAAATAATTAGTCTGGACTTGACAATCCAGCGATTGTCAAAAAACATAAGCTTCGATTTACGCAACTGGTATACGATGACATGCATCAACCAAGTCAGCGAGCCTGACCACCCGATACCGTTAGTCACCTCTAACGACTAGCGTGGGTGGCCAAAGACCATTTCTAACCCGGATCTTCACGGGTCTAGTAGTCAATAATAACAACGGTGACTTGCATAGTTATATGGAACAGGCTGTCAGTGCAGGCGTTGGATTCGATGTTTACTTATGATGACGTAAGATCGATTGTGAGTAAACAAAGAAAGAAGGCGCTCGTCGGAACGGTATTCCGAGACCTCAAAACCCATTGTACTTATTGCTGCCTTGGCTGCCAGGATCCGCCGGTCGTTGGTTCGAATCCCAGATTCGGCTCCAATCGGCCCGGTTCGAGTGACTGAGTATGGTTTAACGCCGCTTGCAATATTCCAGCAATATCACGGCCTGGAACACCATAAATGGGCTTCACACATTGTAGCCATGTCGGGAATCGAACCGGGTCTTCGGCGTGACGAGCGAACGCTTTAACCACTAGGCTACCCGACCGCCCCCGGCCCGGTTCGAAACAGATCAGTTACACAAAGGCGTGCTATCGTAGTTAGACAACAAAAGCCCAATTGGTGTAGATTGTGAACCACTTCGTAGAATCTCACTAGCAAGGGTATGGAAATAACCCCTACCCCTACCCCCACCCCTACCCCTACCCCTACCCCTACCCCACCCCTAAAACACCATCTGGACGAAACTCGTGGCTCTGATCGTGTGTTGAAAATCTAATGTCTAAAAAGAGGCTTCATTAATAAGAATGCACACACTTTCTTCTACACTCAAAAAAGTATTTTCATGTTAAAACATATGTTCTTTAGACGCTGAGTAATGACTCCGTTGGTCTGTAATGGGGGCTATCCATAAAAGAGACAATTAAGACTTCACCCTCGTCTGAGGCAAGGTAGCCCATTTCGCGGACGCCCCAGTTTGCAGACAGCTTAAAGAAACAAGGGACAAGGTTAAATGTGCTGCAGGTTACTTCCTCCCTACCTCTTCATTGAGTGAGTGAGTGAGTTAGTGAGTTGGGTTTAACGCCGCTTTTAACAGTATTCCAGTTATACCACGGCGTACCTCTTCATTGAAGTGGTGTCGCCCACCTATACCTAACTTATTTACCCAACTTCTTTGAGTGGCATTTAGAAGTTGGAATGGTAACTAAGAAAAAATTGTTATGGATGAGCAACTTCTTTATTACAATTGGGCGACGTTTCGGTGCAGATTCTAACACAGTTATCAAGCAAAATGATGACGGTGTTAGCTCATCATTTTGCTGGATAACGGTGTTAGAATCTACACCGAAACGTCGCCCAATTGTAATAAAGAAGTTGCTCATCCATAACAATTTTGTCTTATTTATTTACCCAACTTTGCAGACATGAGTCTAGAAAAGAAAATAATGAGCTTTTTCATTCTGTCATACAATTATACATCACAACAAACATCCGACATAGTACATCCATTGTTCCCACACATTCTGTCATATGTTTTATTTCTCCACAGTCTCTTCTGTCAAAAAGCAGAAATCTATACTCAACAACAAACGTTCCTGTGACACCAATATTTTAGTGTATTTTTCAAACAAGTAAAGTTTGGTTTTCAATATTGTAGTACATGTATGGAATCAAGTCATAAAAACTACTATAGAAAAGCATTCATTCCATGTATAAGTTGACTTTTATGCAAGCCCCATGCATTTCACTACCCAAGAATGGGTATAAAAACATGTGCGTTAACGGGATTCCATATGCATTGTTTAGCATCGTGCTGACAACAAACACTCAGAAAAACAACAAAAATACGCAATTATTCAACATTACGAAATGCCACGCCTGTCCGAAAATGTGCGTCTGCGAGCCATTGGTATGCCTGAAGCAGGATCGAGTCAACGTGATGTTGCAAGGCAATTTAACGACCACAGAAACACCATTTGGTGTTTATGGCAACGTTGGCAACAGACGAATGCAGTCAGAGACCATCCTCGGAGTGGCAGGCCACGCGTAAACCAATAATCGGCAAGACAACTGGATTCGAACAACACACTTACGAAATCGATTCCAGCCAGCAACAGTGACTGCAAGAAGCATCCCTGGCCTTCGACGAATATCTTCACAACCCGTACGTCGTCGCCTCAGATGTGCAGGGATTGTCGCCAGAAGACCCACCAGACGTCCCATTTTGACAGGAAACCACCGACAAGCACGTCTACAGTGGTGCAGACAGCGTCTACGCTGGACGGCCATGCAGTGGGGACAAGTTCTATTCACTGACGAGCCTCGTTTTCACCTCAGCCACAGCGATGGACGGATTCGAGTGTACCGACGTCGAGGTAAACGTTACGTCAAACCTTTGTGCGACGCCTGGTCCATTCCATGAGACGAAGATGTGTTGCTTGCATCGCAACCAGAGGTGGACACACACGCTATTGATTTGTAAATTGACATTTTGGCATGTTCATGTTTTGTTTTTTTATGAAATCACGCATTTTCTGAAGTTAGTATGGCAAATTAAACCATTTGAACACTTACAGGAGTCTTTTATCTGTTGCAAACCGAAATTGTTTCAGATTTGGTAAAAATCATAACTTTGCATTTAATCTTATTCAATGTCACAGGGACTTTTGTTGTTCAGTATATTAAAACAGTCATCCAACATTTACCGAATATTATTTTGACTGTAGAAATGCCCAAATATTATCATGTCATCTAGCACTGATTTAGGCCAAGTGTATAGCAATGATTTCACAAGATCGCTTGATTTAAGCTTCAATTGAGGATCTTTTTTAAAGGTTGTATACAGAATACATGTGACCGCCGTGAAGGTACCGGGCTAGAATAGGTCTTCGGAAACCCATGATTGCGGCAAGAGGCGACAATACTTGTCGTAAGATGCGCTGACTTGGCTCGCTGACTTGGATGGTATTAATTCCATGTTGCACTGCTGCCTAAACATGAAGTCGAAGTGTTTATTTGACTGATAAAGCGTCACAGGACGGTATTATTACACAGGGCGGTGACCGATGACCTTTAATACTTGCATGATTTGTTTTCTTGTACAAGTCATGAAAATTTTTACGGGTAAGTTTATGACACACATCCTTTTCACATATCATGATATCACTTAACTAGGTGAATTTTAAAAATCGCCATCCCAAGACTCAATGATAGTTCGAGGACAAACAATAATGCTATTGGAAGACTGGTGAATCCTAAGCATCAGTGCCAAGGCATTTCCACGTTGCCCAGAGGGTACATCAGCATCATGGCACCACCAGAGATCGTCCAAAATCAGGGCTAGTCGGCATCAACACAGCCACCCAGGATCGCTGCATCCGGGTCCTTCACCTTCGCAAAAGGAATAAACACACATTCCTGGTTTGCGTCCTACATCTGCGCAGAATGCCCGTAGCGGTTTACGAGCCGCCGGGATACGAGCAAGAAGACCCTCCGTTGGCGTTATTTTGTTTCAACGTAATCGACTTCAGCGGCTGTAGTGGTGTCGATTACATCATCATTGCGCAATCTCTGGTATCCGTGACGGAATGAGCGTTACACCGGATGTTGCGCACAAGTCGGCAGATTCGATGGAGGAAGTGTCATGATGAGGGGAGCCATGGACAAAGAACACCTCTTTAACAGATGTCTTGATCGTGACGAGATCTTACGTCCTTACGTTGTCCCGTTTTGCAAGTATCAGGTGCCATTCTCCAGCATCACAATGCTCGTCTCCAAACACCACGAGTCTGTACTGATGTTACCGAGAGCTTAGAACATACACCCCTACCGTGACCGTCAACGTCACAGATTCTACAGGAAATACGCCAAGGTCTTCAGGAGCAATGGGCGGTAACCACACGGTATCTTCCGCAGGCTTCTTGGTACCATATACAGGCGGGGTTATTCAGTAACTTTCAATGTCAGATGTTTTCCCTCTTGGATAACTTCCGTGAAGATCCGGGATAGAATAGGTCTTCAGCATGTTTGCTGGAAAAGGAGACTGTGCTTGTCGTAAGAGGCGAAAAACGGGATCCCCGGTGGTCAGGCTCACTGACTTGGTTGATGCATGTCATCGTATCCAAATTGCGTGGATTAATGCTGATGATGTCAATCACTGGATTGTCTGGTCCAAACTCGATCTATAACTTACAGTGTCAAGTGACGTCCCTCGTGTATGACTTACAGTGTCGAGTGACGTCCCTCATGTATAACTTACAGTGTCGAGTGACGTCCCTCATGTATAACTTACAGTGTCGAGTGACTTCCCTCATGTATAACTTACAGTGTCGAGTGACTTCCCTCATCTATAACTTACAGTGTCGAGTGATTTCCCTCATGTATAACTTACAGTGTCGAGTGACTTCCCTCATGTATAACTTACAGTGTCAAGTGACTTCCCTCATGTATAACTTACAGTGTCAAGTGAATTCCCTCGTGTATAACTTACAGTGTCGAGTGACTTCCCTCATGTATAACTTACAGTGTCGAGTGGCTTCCCTCGTGTATAACTTACAGTGTCGAGTGACTTCCCTCGTGTATAACTTACAGTGTCGAGTGACTTCCCTCGTGTATAACTTACAGTGTCGAGTGACTTCCCTCGTGTATAACTTACAGTGTCAAGTGACGTCCCTCATGGATAAGTTACAGTGTCAAGTGACTTCCCTCGTGTATAACTTACAGTGTCGAGTGACGTCCCTCATGTATAACTTACAGTGTCGAGTGACTTCCCTCGTGTATAACTTACAGTGTCGAGTGACTTCCCTCATGTATAACTTACAGTGTCGAGTGACTTCCCTCATGTATAACTTACAGTGTCGAGTGACTTCCCTCATGTATAACTTACAGTGTCGAGTGACTTCCCTCATGTACAACTTACAGTGTCGAGTGACTTCCCTCATGTATAACTTACAGTGTCGAGTGACTTCCCTCATGTATAACTTACAGTGTCGAGTGACGTCCCTCATGTATAACTTACAGTGTCAAGTGACTTCCCTCGTGTATAACTTACAGTGTCGAGTGACTTCCCTCGTGTATAACTTACAGTGTCGAGTGACTTCCCTCGTGTATAACTTACAGTGTCAAGTTACGTCCCTCATGGATAAGTTACAGTGTCGAGTGACTTCCCTCATGTATAACTTACAGTGTCGAGTGACGTCCCTCGTGTATAACTTACAGTGTCGAGTGACGTCCCTCGTGTATAACTTACAGTGTCGAGTGACATCCCTCATGTATAACTTACAGTGTCGAGTGACGTCCCTCGTGTATAACTTACAGTGTCGAGTGACTTCCCTCATGTATAACTTACAGTGTCGAGTGACGTCCCTCGTGTATAACTTACAGTGTCGAGTGACATCCCTCATGTATAACTTACAGTGTCGAGTGACGTCCCTCGTGTATAACTTACAGTGTCGAGTGACTTCCCTCATGTATAACTTACAGTGTCGAGTGACGTCCCTCGTGTATAACTTACAGTGTCGAGTGACATCCCTCATGTATAACTTACAGTGTCAAGTGACTTCCCTCGTGTATAACTTACAGTGTCGAGTGACTTCCCTCGTGTATAACTTACAGTGTCGAGTGACTTCCCTCGTGTATAACTTACAGTGTCAAGTTACGTCCCTCATGGATAAGTTACAGTGTCGAGTGACTTCCCTCATGTATAACTTACAGTGTCGAGTGACGTCCCTCGTGTATAACTTACAGTGTCGAGTGACGTCCCTCGTGTATAACTTACAGTGTCGAGTGACATCCCTCATGTATAACTTATAGTGTCGAGTGACGTCCCTCGTGTATAACTTACAGTGTCGAGTGAATTCCCTCATGTTTAACTTACAGTGTCGAGTGACGTCCCTCGTGTATAACTTACAGTGTCGAGTGACATCCCTCATGTATAACTTACAGTGTCGAGTGACGTCCCTCGTGTATAACTTACAGTGTCGAGTGACTTCCCTCATGTATAACTTACAGTGTCGAGTGACGTCCCTCGTGTATAACTTACAGTGTCGAGTGACATCCCTCATGTATAACTTACAGTGTCGAGTGACGTCCCTCGTGTATAACTTACATTGTTGAGTGACTTCCCTCATGTATAACTTACAGTGTCGAGTGACGTCCCTCATGTATAACTTACAGTGTCGAGTGACTTCCCTCATGTATAACTTACAGTGTCGAGTGACTTCCCTCATGTATACCTTACAGTGCCAAGTGTCTTGCCTCATGTATAAATTACAGTGTGGAGTGACTTCCCTCATGTATAACTTACAGTGTCGAGTGACTTCCCTCGTGTATAACTTACAGTATCAAGTGACGTCCCTCATGTATAACTTGCAGTGTCAAGTGACTTCCCTCATGTATAACTTACAGTGTCGAGTGACTTACCTCATGTATAACTTACAGTGTCGAGTGACTTCCCTCATGTATAATTTACAGTGTCGAGTGACTTCCCTCATGCGTAAGTTACAGTGTCGAGTGACTTCCCTCATGTATAACTTACACTGTCGAGTGACTTCCCTCATGTATAACTTACAGTGTCGAGTGACTTCCCCCATGAATAACTTATAGTGTCGAGTGACGTCCCTCATGTATTACTTACAGTGTCAAGTGACTTCCCTCATGGGTAACGTACAGTGTCGAGTGACTTCCCTCACGTATAACTTACAGTGTCGAGTGACTTCCCTCATGGGTAAGTTACAGTGTCAAGTGACTTCCCTCATGGGTAAGTTACAGTGTCGAGTGACTTCCCTCATGTATAACTTACAGTGTCGAGTGACTTCCCTCATGGGTACGTTACAGTGTCGAGTGACTTCCCTCATGTATAACTTACAGTGTCGAGTGACTTCCCTCATGGGTAAGTTACAGTGTCAAGTGACTTCCCTCATGGGTAAGTTACAGTGTCAAGTGACTTCCCTCATGGGTAAGTTACAGTGTCGAGTGACTTCCCTCATGTATAACTTACAGTGTCGAGTGACTTCCCTCATGGGTAAGTTACAGTGTCGAGTGACTTCCCTCATGGGTAAGTTACAGTGTCGAGTGACTTCCCTCATGTATAACTTACAGTGTCGAGTGACTTCCCTCATGTATAACTTACAGTGTCGAGTGACGTCCCTCGTGTATAACTTATAGTGTCGAGTGACGTCCCTCGTGAACAACTTACAGTGTCAAGTGACGTCCCTCATGTATAACTTACAGTGTCGAGTGACTTCCCTCATCTATAACTTACAGTGTCGAGTGACTTCCCCCATGTATAACTTATAGTGTCGAGTGACTTCCCTCATGTATAACTTACAGTGTCGAGTGGCTTCCCTCATGGGTAAGTTACAGTGTCGAGTGACTTTCCTCATGGGTAAGTTACAGTGTCGAGTGACTTCCCTCATGTATAACTTACAGTGTCGAGTGACTTCCCTCATGGGTAAGTTACAGTGTCAAGTGACTTCCCTCATGGGTAAGTTACAGTGTCGAGTGACTTCCCTCATGTATAACTTACAGTGTCGAGTGACTTCCCTCATGGGTAAGTTACAGTGTCGAGTGACTTCCCTCATGGGTAAGTTACAGTGTCGAGTGACTTCCCTCATGGGTAAGTTACAGTGTCGAGTGTCAGTTTTCGGCGCAATACAAACGGTGAGAAAGGAGATCGTCCTTCTTTGCGACATCTGTGTCAACCAAACCTGCATACGAGTCTACGCAATGTATTTCATCACATGACATTCATTGCTTCAGGTCATTATGTGTGCTTGTAACTGTCACATACCCACGTATCACATGGAAATATTCTGACACACTGTCGCACTGGCCTTATCGTGTGGCTACAAGTACCAAAAGGTTGCCTTTTACGGCAAGCATGGGTTGCTGAAGACCTATTCTACCCCGGATTACAGCAAATGAAATGGCTATATCTGCTTGTTGGGCTTTATCCACGATAACTGTAAAATGTAAAAGATTTGATGGACTTCGGTGTTACAGTTCGGCAATATGGGTTACTAGAGACTACAGCTGTACCAACACAGTGCAAAACAGAGCCTGTATATTGTATTTGTGTGTTGGGAGTAAGACCCCCAATTTGGCCCCTAGTGGGGATATAGTATAGTCTTCGTGTTTTTATAAACAACACGTTTGAATTGAGCGATTTTGGCGTAGACTACAATTTCTAGCTCCCAAACGTAAACTTGTATGTAGTTGTTTTAAGTGGTCAACCACTGTTTCTAATTATGGGTCAAACGTGTCACCGCTGTGTTTGCATGTGTTGAAATGATTACACAAACATGTCGTTGAGCTTCGCCTGTATAAAGAACATATTGTTACAAACGGACACTAATAAATAGTATAAATGGCAAGACAATTGTAAGCCTATGGTAACAAATTGCGCAATGTATCGACTTTTTGAAAATGTGCCTTTCCTGAAAAATATGTCAAACATATTTCCTCGAGGGAAAACTGCAGTTATTTAGTAAAGTTTCGATGTGGTACCCTACCGTTGAAGTTGAGCTTGGTCGTTATAACCGCCCCACAAAGCCCCTAGAAAATCATTTATGTAAACATTGTTATTTTAACACTGTTGAAGATGAATGTCCCTTTTTAGTCATGTGCCCATTTTATTCGGATTTAAGATATGATCTATTTAACAAAATTGCCCAGTTTGAACAAGCTTTTCTCTCTATGCATCATCTAGATAGACGTTCCTATGTTATTTTCACAGTCTGTTTCCGCAACTCTGCAACTCTGTATGAACGTAAACGTCTCCTGCAACAAGCTCACTACACCATCTCAAAGCTATCCCACTTAATGTACAGCCGTCTTTTTTTATGTCTTCTTTTATGTATAAAATGGTGCTATTGTGTCTCATAAGCCTTTATATGCTAGACTTTTTTACATATATGTATGATAATGTTATTACATTTGTATCCAATCTTGTGTTAGTACAAAGTGTGACACATTAATAAAATAGTTTTCTTCTTCTATATGTTTTGTGGTAGGCGATGTGTGCAGGTCGAGATTGAGGACGACAGCGTCAAACCGTGATGTTTAGTGCATAGAGACACATTGTAATGTAAATGAGTAAGTGAGTGAGTGAACGTAGTTTTACGCCGCTTTTTGCGATATTCAAGCAATATCAGGGGAATACCAGAAATGGGCTCCGCACATTGTACTCATGTGGAGAATCGAACCCTGGTCTTCAGCGTGACGGGCGAACGCTTCAACCACTAAGCCACCCCGCTGCCCAGTACTGCAGCTGTTCTGAAAACATCTCAATATCATCGGTATATTACAGCCCTGCTCGTGTAGGCCTACAGGCATGCTAAGCAATCTGTTCGTTTGACAAAAAACATACATTGATACCAGAATTCTGCTGTTGTCCCGCTTCACCAATGTTAATTATTTACATTTAAGTTATATTGGACGATTGTATCGCGAATTCGTAACACTCCACCCCACCCCCTCTAAATTTTGATTTAAACATATTTTATTGCGAAACATCAAATGGATTAGGCCTTTTCATAACTATGTTTCATAACATTACATGAGAGTGTGAGAGAGAGAAAAGAGAGAGCACATTTTACACAGAGGGAGGTTGGTTGGTTGGTTGTTGTTGGAGAGGGGACGGAGACGCGGAGAGGGACAAGAGAGAGGAGATACAGAATGTAGAGGGGGGTTGCATGAGGAGCAGGGGGCAAAGAGTGAGAGGGAGACAGAGATAGGGGAGAGAGGGGGAGAGGGGTGACAGGGAGAGGATGGAGACAGAGAAAGTGAGACAGGCAAAGGGAGAGGCGGGCCAGAGAGAGAGAGGGGGTGGCGGGGGGGGGAAGAAAACTCAGAGAGGCAGGGCCAGAGAGATGCAGACAGAGGACACACAGATCACACAGACGTAGGTGTTTTCAACTGAAGCACAGCAAAAATGTAATATTTTATAAACAGGAAAGTTATTCGTAATAATATGACCTCAGGTCATCACCATGGAGTAGCCAATCATGGACCAGTTATCTCCAATGGGTTGCTCAAGTACAGGTGTGTAAGACAAAAACGTAATCCTCGTAATTCCCTTTAAACGCTTGAGTGACTTGGATGTGTACAGATCGAGATTGAGGACGACAGCGTAAAATCGTGATGCTTAATGCATAGAGGGCACATTGTAATGTAAATGAGTAAGTGAGTGTGGTTTGACGCCGCTTTTTGCAATATTCCAGCAGTATCAGGAAACACCAGAAATTGGCTCCACACATTGTACCAATGTGGGGGAATCGAACCCTGGTCCTCGGCGTGACGAGCGAACGCCTCAACCACTAGGCCACCCCTCTGCCCTGCTTTCGAGTCCTGCAGCACTTATTCTGAAAACATCTCAATACGTTCATCGGCATATGACAGTCCTGCTCGTGTAGGCCTACATACATACTTGGCAATCTGTTCGTATGACAAAAAAAACATTGATACCAGATTCCCCATTATAAATTATTTACATTATTTTGGACGATTGAATCACACACCCCACCCCTACCCACCCCTCTAGGCAGAGGGCGAGACAGAGAGAGGGTAGACGGAGAGCGTGTAATAGAGATAGGGAGAGGCAGAGAGAGGGTAGACGGAGAGCGTGTAATAGAGATAGGGAGAGGCAGAGAGAGGGTGACAGTGAAAGGGTGACAGAGAATTGGTACTGACTGTGGAGGACACACAGATAGACGGGCAGTGAGAGGGGGAAACGGAGAGAGAGTAAGACAGAAAGAGAGAGAGATGGAGAAGACAAAGAGAGGGGTAGACAGTGAAGGCAGAGATAGGCAGAGACAGAGAAGACACAGAGAGACAGAGACAGAGAAGACAGGTAGAGAGGCAGAGACAGAGGGCACAGAGAGGCAGAGACAGAGAAGACACAGAGAGACAGAGACAGAGAAGACACAGAGAGACAGAGACAGAGAAGACACAGAGAGACAGAGACAGAGAAGACAGGTAGAGAGGCAGTGCCAGAGAGATGCAAATAGAGGACACACAGAGAAGCAGCGACAGAGAAGACACAGAGAGGCAGAGACAGAGAAGACACAGAGAGACAGAGACAGAGAAGACACAGAGAGACAGAGAGAGAGAAGACACAGAGAGACAGAGACAGAGGGCACAGAGAGGCAGAGACAGGGAAGACACACACAGAGGCAGAGACAGAGAAGACACAGAGAGACAGAGACAGAGAAGACACAGAGAGACAGAGACAGGGAAGACACAGAGAGACAGAGACAGGGAAGACACAGAGAGACAGACAGGGAAGACACAGAGAGACAGAGACAGAGAAGACACGGAGGGGCAAAGACAGAGAAGACACAGAGAGACAGAGACAGAGAAGACACAGAGAGACAGAGACAGAGGGCACAGAGAGGCAGAGACAGGGAAGACACAGAGAGACAGAGACAGAGAAGACACAGAGAGACAGAGACAGGGAAGACACAGAGAGGCAGAGACAGAGAAGACACAGAGAGACAGAGACAGGGAAGACACAGAGAGACAGAGACAGGGAAGACACAGCGAGACAGAGACAGGGAAGACACAGAGAGACAGAGGCAGAGAAGACACAGAGAGACAGACAGGGAAGACACAGAGAGACAGAGACAGGGAAGACACGGAGGGGCAAAGACAGAGAAGACACAGAGAGACAGAGACAGGGAAGACACAGAGAGACAGAGACAGGGAAGACACAGAGAGACAGAGACAGGGAAGACACAGAGAGACAGACAGGGAAGACACAGAGAGACAGAGACAGGGAAGACACAGAGAAGCAGAGACAGAGAAGACACAGAGAGACAGAGACAGAGAAGACACAGAGAGACAGAGAAGACACAGAGAGACAGAGACAGGGAAGACACAGAGAAACAGACAGAGAAGACACACAGAGACAGAGACAGAGAAGACACAGAGAAGCAGAGACAGAGAAGACACAGAGAGACAGAGACAGAGAAGACACAGAGAGACAGAGACAGGGAAGACACAGAGAAGCAGCGACAGAGAAGACACAGAGAGACAGAGACAGAGAAGACACAGAGAGACAGAGACAGAGAAGACACAGAGAGACAGAGACAGGGAAGACACAGAGAGACAGACAGGGAGGACACAGAGAGACAGAGACAGGGAAGACACGGAGGGGCAAAGACAGAGAAGACACAGAGAGACAGAGACAGGGAAGACACAGAGAGACAGAGACAGCGAAGACACAGAGAGACAGACAGGGAAGACACAGAGAGACAGAGACAGGGAAGACACAGAGAGGCAAAGACAGAGAAGACACAGAGAGACAGAGACAGGGAAGACACAGAGAGACAGAGACAGGGAAGACACAGAGAGGCAGAGACAGAGAAGACACAGAGAGACAGAGACAGGGAAGACACAGAGAGACAGAGACAGGGAAGACACAGAGAGACAGAGACAGGGAAGACACAGAGAGACAGAGACAGGGAAGACACAGAGAGGCAAAGACAGGGAAGACACAGAGAGGCAAAGACAGAGAAGACACAGAGAGACAGAGACAGGGAAGACACAGAGAAGCAGAGACAGAGAAGACACAGAGAGACAGAGACAGGGAAGACACAGAGAAGCAGCGACAGAGAAGACACAGAGAGACAGAGACAGAGAAGACACAGAGAGACAGAGACAGAGAAGACACAGAGAAGCAGAGACAGAGAAGACACAGAGAGACAGAGACAGAGAAGACACAGAGAGACAGAGACAGGGAAGACACAGAGAGGCAGAGACAGAGAAGACACAGAGAGACAGAGACAGGGAAGACACAGAGAGACAGAGACAGGGAGGACACAGAGAGACAGAGACATGGAAGACACAGAGAGACAGAGGCAGAGAAGACACAGAGAGACAGAGACAGGGAAGACACAGAGAGACAGAGACAGGGAAGACACAGAGAGACAGAGACAGGGAAGACACAGAGAGACAGAGACGGGGAAGACACAGAGAGACATAGACAGGGAAGACACAGAGAGACAGAGACAGGGAAGACACAGAGAAGCAGAGACAGGGAAGACACAGAGAGACAGAGACAGGGAAGACACAGAGAAGCAGAGACAGAGAAGACACAGAGAGACAGAGACAGAGAAAACACAGAGAGACAGAGACAGAGAAGACACAGAGAGACAGAGACAGGGAAGACACAGAGAGGCAGAGACAGAGAGACAGGGAAGACACAGAGAGACGGAGACAGAGAAGACACAGAGAGGCAGAGACAGAGAGAAGCAGACAGAGGCAGAGACAGAGATGCAGACAGAGGACACACAGAGAGGCAGAGACACAGAGATGCAGACAGAGAAGACTCAGAGAGGCAGAGACAGAGAGACGCAGACAGAAGACACACAGAAAGACAGAGACAGAGGGCACAGAGAGGCAGAGACAGAGAAGACACACACAGAGGCAGAGACAGAGAAGACGCAGAGAGGCAGATACAGAGAAGACACAGAGAGGCAGATACAGAGAAGACACAGAGAGGCAGAGACAGAGGACACAGAGAGGCAGAGACAGAGAAGACACACAGAGACAGAGAAGACACAGAGAGGCAGATACAGAGAAGACACAGAGAAGACACAGAGAGGCAGAGACAGAGGACACAGAGAGGCAGAGCCAGAGAAGGCACACAGAGAGACAGAGCCAGAGAAGACACACAGAGAGACAGAGACAGAGGGATGCAGAGACAGAGGACACAAAGAGAGGCAGAGACAGAGAGAGTGAGAGAAAGAGAGGCAGAGACAGAGAGAGTGAGAGAAAGAGAGGCAGATACAGAGACATAAAGAGGCAGAGACAGAGGACACAGAGAGGCAGAGACAAAGACATAAAGAGGCAGAGATGGGGCATACTCTCTGTATGAGAGAGAGGCAGAGACAGAGAAGACTCAGAGAGGCAGAGACAGAGAAGACACACACAGAGACAGAGACAGAAAGATGCAGAGATAGAGGACACAAAGAGAGGCAGAGACAGAGAGAGTGAGAGAAAGAGAGGCAGAGACAAAGACATAATGAGGCAGAGACGGTGCATACAGAGAGAGGCAGAGAGAGAGGCAGAAGAAACAAAGCAACAGAGAGGCAGAGTAAGAGAAGACACAGAGATGCAGATTCAGAGAGTCAGAGACAGAAAGAGTGAGAGAAAAAGAAGCAGAGAGGGAGAAGACACAGAGACAGGCAGGGGAAGAAAATACAGAGATAGGCAGATACATAGAAGACAGAGTCAAAGGCAGAGGAGACACACACAGTGGCAGAGACAAAAAGTCAGATAGAGGGAGGGGAGACACAGAGACTGAGACAACTAGGACACACAGAGGATTTACTCCTTCCCCTCACTATAAACATGATGTGATGTTTTACCTGTGTAACTTGCCACGTCTGACAATTTTACACAGGAAACGTCGGTAGGCAAAACATTAATTCTAGAGCTGTTTCGTAAGACCAAGACTTCTCGGGTTTTTTCAATGCATACATTATTTGGAGAAAAAAATTACTTGTTTCCTTAAAAGAGCGGAGTTCGTATTTCTCATCGCTCTCTTTCAAAATATATATTTTCTTGCAACACAACCCCATACAGAGAGTTACGTCCCTTAAACCGCCTTTCCTTTTTCCTGCATTACTGGGGGCAGTGGGGTAGCCTTGTGGTTAAGCGTTCGCTCGTCACGCCAAAAACTGGGGCTCGATTCCCACATGCGTACAATGTGTGAATCCCATTTCTGGTGTCCCCCGTCGTGATATTGCTGGAATATTGCTTAAAGGCGTTACTAGATACACATGGACTAAAGATAAAAAAAATCGGGTAAACTATTATTTTTATAACTTGTTTAAAACACTATTAATTAGTTTTTGTCCGACTGTCGACTGTTCTGGACATTCCTGACTCGGGACACGTAGTCCCTAATCCCTAATTCCAGCAGATATTTCCACAGAATTCTGAAGTTCTCATGAAAACAATGAAGGTCTATGCCTTTTTAATTAGTTTGATTAGTTCTAGTTTTATAGAAGAAAAGATTGATATCAGAAAAAACAACTTTCAACATACATTTGTTTTTTTCTTATTTAAAGTTAATAATTCTTTTAGAGATGTAGCATCTAAACTGTGGTGCAGTGTTTGTCATCCTCCACTCCCAAACAGTATTGATATGTTCAATCCAATTAAAATCAGATCTTACTTCTCGCTACCCCCAAACAGAGATCTGAGGACACGCCAGTACAAGCCACGTCAGAACGATAGCTGGAACTAAGATCTGATTTCATTGAGACTGCGATATGTTGTACCCTTCATTTCTACTTATCACATGGTCCTAAAAAACGAAATGTCAACATACATTCGTTTTTGTTTTTTTAATTCAAATTTGAATTGTACACATTAACGAAACCCATTGAAACCTACAGTGTTAACCATGCAATTCAAACTATAACATTATAGAGCATGCCCCATTTATACCTTTAAATGTTTCGACATAATAGCAATAAACTATTTTTATTTATAAAACTGTCATGTTTTATGGTGTATGTTTTTCCAAGTAGGGGTAAAGTATGCCTAATGGGCATTTCAGACCACAGTCAATAACTGTTTCAGTCATATCAAAGTGGGACAAGTGGACTCAAACACCTTGTCCAAGGAGTTTAACACAGCGATTTGCATTATATGGCCTCTTGAAATGGAAAAGTTAAAATGAATATTATTATTAAAGACTTGTTCCATACAGACTGTCGTCCATGACCATGTCTCCATGTAATATGTTATGGGTTTGCTCACGAAAGACTTTTTGCCTTTTTTATGTCGCTATTGTATATCCCTTTCAAGCAAAAAACACTGAGTTTTTTTGTACACATTTTTTAGATGTGTAACTAACCCGATAAAGCGATGTCCCCTGTCGTTCCCTCTAAGTAAACGTTTGAATATATTAGCAATGAATCACTTCTTACAAAACAAACTGACGCCGGGTGGAGTCATGCTGTGATACAGTGCAGAAGAATGTGAAAAAAACAGTAAACCAACATGGGAATCTTTTTTACCAGTTGCGTCAGCCCATAACTCATCCACCCAGCATCAGTACCCGTCCAAGCATAAACGGAACAGCTATTTAGTTTCAGCGCTGAAAAAATATATAACGCACGGGGATAGAGAGACTGCCGTCACGCCGAAGACCCTTTTTCGATTCCCCACTTGGGTACAATGTGTGAAGCCAATATCTGGTGTTCCCCGCCGTGATACTGCTTCATTATTGCTAAAAGCGGTGTAAAACAATACTCACTCACTCCAAATTTTGGAAAGGTGTCATATGTCTGGAGACGTGTTGTGAACAGTTTTGATAGTTAAAGATTACTTTGTAATTATAGTGTGTGTGTGTGCGTGCGTGCGTGCGTGCGTGCGTGTGTGTGTGTGTGTGTGCGTGCGTGCGACCCCTTTATACCAACCATATTGGCTTGAATATTAAGGACGTTAATCATATAAGCGTATAAGTATAAACTAGACTTACAAGGACTGTTTTCTGTTTTTATATATATTATCATGCTTATTTAATATTAGAATGTTCCACATATACATAACCAGCAATATTATTATTACCAATACTGTTTAGATGTTGTGCAGACGTTCATTACAAGTATGGTTATCGGGCAAAATAGGTAAGTAAGTAATGAGTGTTGTATTCAAGTTGTATCAAAGTGTCAGCTGAAGGAAAGCCCGAAGTGATGCAGGTCTCAGACGTTTACCACTTTGGTGAAACCCACGAGCACGGGTATGGTGCTGACAAACATAGAAACATAATCGGGGCGAACCGGGATTCAAACCCACAATCATAGGTTTCTGGCGTGTCCAGGGGACGCAAATCTGCACAGCGAATTACGGCGCCTCGTATCATAGAAATTACTTATAATCTTTTGTCGCTTTTATTTTTTTTCCCAATGTTTTCCACTGATTTTCAATTTGGGAAATATCATTGGATATAACGTTTTTTTCACCCATGGAAGTTTTAAAATACTCATTCCTTCCTGTTTTGGAACTTTTAGAAAGGGTTAATTGCGGAGTGCGGCGTTAAACAACAAACAAACAAAACAAGCAAGACAGGGCTGTCTTTCCATGAACTTTCCAAGCATGGTGACCGCCTCCGTTGTCTTATGGTAGAGCGTGGGAGAGCGGAAGGTCCGGGGTTCGATCCCCGGCCGCGTCATACCAAAAGACGTTAAAAGATGGTGCTTGTTGTTACCCTGTCTGGCGCTCAGCATTAAGGGACTAAAACAAGGACTGGTCGGCTCGGAGTATACTGTTTACTGCAGTATACTGTATCTGAGTGGGGTAATTTTGTAGGATGGTATCTCAGTGAGCTAGCACTATAAATCGGCATCAGTCCGGAATAGTATAAGCAGCCACACAAAAACACACGCACATTCACGTCGCTATATTTGTGCAATAATCTTGGACTCGACGTTAATCCCCATCTCACCCCACCTCTAAGCATGGTCGTGTTACTCTTCTTTCTAGTGTCAGTACATGAAAATGGCTTCTAAATCGCAAGGTGCCACAATACGGCGGGGTCAGAATAGAATACATATCCCGATACTATATGGGTGTGATACGATTCATATCCCGATACAAGACCCACGTGTATACAGCGATCTTGCCGCGTCGGTGATCGTACTCCAATACTCTAACATAGAATGAAGATAGTCGTAGCGCTATTTGATACGTTGATAATTATTCGTACCTTTTCCAGGTGAAACACAACACTGAAAACATTTGATTGCCAATTAAGAGGGATGGGATATTGAGGGGCAGAAACATATGGGGTAGAAAGCTACAGGGGTTGGAAAGTGATGTATTGTATCGCGGTATGATATCGAGATAGAATACTGTATCGCCGTATCGTTACAGCGCCAATAATTAGTTGAGTTATAGCCACACAAACCGGTGGTAGGTATCCATGTAAACTCTTTCGGAGTACGATGACACACATGAGCCAGAACATCCATTGTGACCGCCCTCGATGTTCATGATGTCAACCATTGGATTGTCTGGTCCAGACCGCCGTCCATATATGTAATATTTCTGGGCAGGGTTAAATCAACAAACAAACAAAGCCAATCCTCACGTCCCTGGGCGGGGAATCGGCGAACCTCCTCTATCCAGAATCCAACGGGAGCGAAACAGATAGAACACCATTGACAGTTTAGAGCCATATCGATTTTAATATTTTTACCTAATTTTTTTACACAAGGCTGCGACCTTTCTGCCATCTTTGAGCAATGGTCGCCTAAACCCATAAAATCATGTGTCTATGTAACTGCTCCAGCAGTTGTTCAGCAGTAAGTGCTCGAGTTGTTCAGCGTCTGCAACCACAATGAAACACTGCAGGTACAAGCCCTATGTTTATAGGCAGGCTGAGGAGGCACTACAGGTAGCAGGAGGCAGGAAAGAGGCAGAAGCATTGCCATGGTGTCTCAAGGGTTGCCGTGGTCGCCGAATGGAGGCATGGCGGTCGCCAAAGTCATCGTTCAATGCACGCTGTTGATCGCCCAAAGGAGGCACAAGGGAGGCAGATGCGTCGCCCATGATTGAGGGAAAATATTTCAGCAGAACGCATCTGTTACCTGGCGACCATTGGGCGACCACTGGGCCTTCATTCTGCAACAGCGGCAATGCTTGTGCCTCCCTTCGGCCTCCTTTGAGACACCTTTGAGGAACCAGCTTCCTCGGCGACCTTTGTGCGACTGTTTTGAACATGTTAAAAAATTGACGGCGACCATGGCGTTCATGGCGATGCCTGAACCTCCTGTGTACCACCTTGGAACGACCTAGGCAACCATTCTGCCTCCTTTGAGCCTCCAACGACGACCTGCTAATTTTATTGTCGCACACGGGAGGCACAAAGGTCGCCATCCTGTGTAAAGGCCCCATAAGACGTACGAAAGCCTGATTATACCACTTTGGTGACATAATTTAATTTTAGTTCAAATCGAAATTTCTCGATATTTTAATTATTTTCTCGTTACTTCAAAATTATTTTCTCGTTATTGCGATTATTTTCTTGTTAGGGAAGATTTTTTGTGGATGTCAACTTCTTTATTATGATTAACACAACGTTTCGGAGTATATGCTTACTCCTTCACCAGAGGAATGAGTGCCATGAGAGAGCAAATATATGGCATGTAAGGACAACACAATTAATAAGATAACAAAAGGTGGAAACTAACTAAACTGCCTCATGGCATTCATTCACCTGATGAAGGAGCAAGCATGTATTTAAAAAAATTCCAGGAAATAATTTAAATGAGGAGAAAACAATCGAAGTAACGAGAAAATACTCGAAATAACGAGAAAACATCGAAATTTCGAGTATTTGAAATAAACTTGAGAAAATAATCGAAGCAACGAGAGAAAAAATCAAAGTAACAGGAAAAAATCGAAATTTTGTGAAAATGATTGAAGTAACGAGAATTAATTTGAAATAAGGAGAAAATAATTGAAATAACGAGGAATTTCGATTTAATAAAATAAAATTATGGTACCAAAGTGGCACCATTGCGCTTAAGTGAAGACGCACTTGAATATCACAAGAGTATCTTGGGAACCCGACATCCATCTATCACATGCGTGAGTGTCCCTTAAAAGCTCAGTGGCCCAGATATATATAGATACTGGAGTGCATACTGCACCGGAATGCACACGAGGCCGTGTCTTGTCCTATATAAATGATTATAAGTAACAGGACCCCTTAGGATTTACGAATGGTCCCTGTATTAGTTCATTCATCACATTTCCTTCATTTTTTGGGGGAAGATTGTAAAGCAATACTTTATCGTCCTGTCAAACTTACTTACCTGTGCGTCTGTTTACATTCTATTTAAGCAGGCACGCATGCATACTCTACATAGGTATCTTGTTTCTGCCCTTATTTTAGTCCTATTTGACATCGTGTCCCGATTTTAAACTGGGGTGGCCCAACTCAACCGTAACTATGCAAGGAATGTCTCCTGTGACCTTTTAAACTATTTTATCCTTTGGAAATAATAGGTATGCGAATCTTATCTAGACGGGGCGAACAGATAAAATCATTTAAGCTTGAACACCTGGTGTTCAGTGAGTGAGTGAGTAAACATTTTACGTCGCATCAGCATTATATCAGCCATATAGCGACGAGACCAAGTTAATATATTTACAATTTAGTCATTAATGCAAAGTTTTGTTTAAAAACAAGTTGTAAAACATATTTGAGCATACTATATTCAGAAACAGTTCATGAAACATATTTGAGCATAACAAAATTATATATACAGTTTTAAAACACGGGCTATAGGCCACCAGTAACCAAAGCTAGGCCACCTCGCTGCGGATCACGGGGACCCTGGTGTCCAGAAACGGTAACTGCGGCGAAGTTCATACATGTATGAGCCTAGGAGCCCAACATGCTTAACCGAGGGTTCGTATGTTAATCAGATTTCGTTACCGTTTCATATCACCTCAAAGTTTGTTGCGCGACAGGGGTGGTGATTTATGAAAGGCTAAAAATAGTGGCGTGAACTCCGAGCAGATTCCTGCCCTTGAATTGTCACTCATCCTGTTTAATGCGAACTGATATAATGCCAAGGCCACACACATTTATTAAAAATGTAGAAATTCTGTGTTATCTGGTAACGATAACTTTAATGTAAATTTGTGTCGTAAATCGAAAGATATTGATGCTGTTAACAGTGTTTGTACAAATTGTGACAGAGGTGAAGTTGAAGATGAATTCCATGTCTTATTTAAGTGTAACAAGTATTCCAAGTTAAGATCTACATATCTCCCCTTCTTGAATAATGACTATAAATCTGAAATGTTAATGATCAATATTATCAACTCACAAAATAAACATGTTATCTTTTCAGTGGCTACTTATATAAAACATGTTTTTTTTCTATCAGATTCAAGAAGATGTAATTTCTGTATATGCACGTGACATCATATTATCAGTTAGTATCAATTGTACTTTAGGCCATATGGCCATAATATTGAATAAACCTGTCTGTCTGTCTGTCTGTCTGTCTGATAACATGAAGATTATAGAGGTGAATTTTATTGCTGCTCTGAACAGTATTCCAGTGTATCACAGTGTATCATGACCAGGTCCATCTCACGATTACCACGTTGATGACACCCACGGGGACAGGTGTGGTGCTGACAAAACTACAAACATAATGTGGACGAACAGGGAACAGGGAAGTTTCTCCCCTGTAACAAATGTGTTTAGAATGTAAACACAGACAAAACATTTTTAGATCTAAACATGATGAGGAATGTGTTTAAAATTTAAACGAAATACTCATTTGGTGTGTTCTATCTAAACGCGGGAACGGTCGGGTAGCCTAGTGGTTAAAGCGTTCGCTCGTCACGCCGAAGACCCTGGTTCGATTCCTGACATGAGTACAATGTGTGAAGCGCATTTCTGGTGTTCCAGGCCGTGATATTGCTAAAAGCGGCGTAAAATCACACTCACTCACTCTATCTAAACGCATATAGGTCTAAACACATGAAATGTGCTATCGGCTCACAGCCTTATCACCACCTAAACACAACCTCCCCATAATCGATTATGATTAGATTTTTAAATTGTTTTGATTTTAAGCATGTTTAAACTTTAAACATGTTTCGAATTAAAACATGTTTAAAGTCAACACAATTCAATAAAGTGCATATCATTAGGCAATAAGCCAAATATGAAAAAGATGTACAATGTATATTGAGATTAGAAGTTCAAATTAGGCTCACAGACACTTGCATAACACACATACCACCAGGACGTACAACGAACTACTCAATATTACATGACATCGTACAACTTAACCGAACTCGGTAAATGGTGACTACTACAGTAAACTACGGTTATAACGAACTCAAAGGGACCACTAATTTTAGTTCGTTATAACCGTAGTTCGTTAAAAGCATATATACAGCATAACTACAGCAAATAGTCGGGACAAAAAAGTAAGTTCGTTTTATCCGTCAGTTCGTTATAGTGAGTGAGTGAGTTTGGTTTTACGCCGCTTTTAGCAATATTCCAGCAATATCACGGCGGGCAGTTCGTTATAAGCGTGTTCGTTATAAACGTAGTTTACCGTAGTATTATAGACGACCACAGTCTCCGTAGCACAGGTGATCGCGTGAAGGACTACAACTGAAGAGCATCTAGGATTTAGGATCGAAACACATTTTTCTACAGTGTGGCGTGCCCAAGGGATGCAACTCTGCACAACGAATTGCGGCGCCTTAGACGAACGGGCCACCCGTGCCATATACCCCACCTAAACGTGAACAGTAATTGTCCATCTTTGTTGTACAGATGCCTGTAAATAATTGCGTCTTGGCAAGACAAACCAGTGGTTGATATTATGAACAACGATTAATGTCTTCCGAGCACGATAATGCACAATCAACCAAGTCACCGCGCCAAACCACCGATATAGTAATCTCTTACGACAATTAAAGGCTACTGATCCCACTTGCTTTTAATCCCAAACAGCATCACTGATGACTTAGCTTATAGGATGCATCGCCTCGTCATTTGGGGCTGGCTTGTTTATCTTCAGAGGGGGAGACAGCGACGAGGTGTGGTTGGGTGGAGGAATTGGGGAGAGATTTGGGGGTTGGAAGGGTGTGGGATGAATGGTGAAACGGGGACAAATTATCTGTTCCGTCATTTTGTTGTCTCCTTTTATTTGGATTAATTTCCAGCCTTTCATGGATCACGTGTTTTATCGACTAGTGAAAATCCGGGTAATATTTGGTCTTTAGCAACCCATGCTTAAGAGGCGACTAGCATGCGACTCATGTTTGTAACAGACAAACAAACAAACAAACATGACGTGTTTTTATTAGGAAAACGCATCGTTTTTAGAAGTATAGTATACACCTAAATATAGATAATATACGTGAAATACAAAATCTTTATTTAATAAGCTTTATGATCACACAGCGAAGTCAATATTTTTACCTCGACTCCAGATCACGGATTATCCTGCGCTTTCATTAGTTCACAATAGTGAAGATGCTGTAGAGATATTTTTATATCTATGCTTTTCCACAGGACTTTACACGCAAAACACGACTAAGGAAGAAACAATTTAATTTTATTGGAAGGACGGGCGAACGCTTCAACCACTAGGCCACCCAACCACTCCTTATAACGAACTGTACTGGACAGTTTATCATCATGTGTAAGAAAAGGGCGCATTATTCCTTTTTCCTAAAGATCGTGGTATATGTATATATAAACCTAAATCAGTAAAACAAGGGCTTGATTTTCTTTGAGGAAAAAAGGCTGAAGGAATGTTAACAACATACCCTTTGAACTGAACTGCAAACGACGCCGGTTAAAAACACCCATGTCATTGTTATGAGGCTACATAGCGTGGTTGCGGTTGCCCCCAAATCGCTCAGGGTTCACATGCAACAAACAGGTTTACTGAAACACTTAGGGTTTTTCTTGTTTGTTGTTTAACAGCTATATGACGGCGGGCAGTAAAACACCGAGTCTGCACCAGCCAATCCAGTGTTCGATATTGTGAGCATTGGGAATAGATTGTCGCTTGCCCGTCGATTAAATTAGCAAATATTACTTAGAGATTATACCTTATTCTCATAGTATTGTCCACTAACCATCTGAATTACAACTATACATTGAAAGCATCGGAATTATTTTTCAGAATGAAATAGATCAAGGGAGAATAACTCTTGTTTTCTGACACAACGAATCAGGTAAATGCCTAACTTCGGACCAAAGCATGCATGTATAAGATATAATGTAATTAGGTGTGCGGTGAGAAAAACTCGTGGCCACTCTGTTAAAAGCACACTTTCTTCTTCTATAACAGTGTGACCGCCCAGTATAGCCATCCAGCGTCATTTTAAGTTGTCTAGCGGTATCGCGGACGGTGGTTTGATGTACCCTCTATGTTCGTTCGTGTAACACAGAGCCAGATGAACATGTATCATAGAGGGAACATCAAACCATGCGTCCGCGATACCGCCAGACAACTTAAAATGACGCTGGATGGCTATACTGGGCGGTCACACTGTTATAGAAGAAGAAAGTGTGCTTTTAACAATTTATCATAGTGTTACACAATGCACATTACAGTGTACAATATGCAATGTAAATCACGACGACAAAGCTAGCGTACATTAGCCAACATTATACATGGCCTGCGACACATATTAAAACATTAAAGGGCTAAAATAAAGTAGTGAGAGTACTAAGTAATTATTGCACTATAGTGCGAGTACTAAGTAATTATTGCACTATAGTGAGAGTACTAAGTAATTAGTGCACCATAGTGCGAGTACTAAGTAATTAGTGCACCATAGTGCGAGTACTTACTAATTAGTGCACTATAGTGCGTGTACTTACTAATTAGTGCACTATAGTGAGAGTACTAAGTAATTAGTGCACTATAGTGCGAGTACTAAGTAATTAGTGCACTATAGTGCGAATACTTAGTAATTAGTGCACTATAGTGAGAGTACTAAGTAATTAGTGCACTATAGTGCGAGTACTAAGTAATTAGTGCACCATAGTACGAGAACTTAGTAATTAGTGCACTATAGTGCGTGTACTTAGTAATTAGTGCACTATAGTGCGAGTACTTAGTAATTAGTGCACTATAGTGCGTGTACTTAGAAATTAGTGCACTATAGTGCGAGTACTTAGTAATTAGTGCGAGTACTTAGTAATTAGTGCACTATAAATGCGAGAACGTAGTAATTAGTGCACTATAGTGCGATAACTTAGTAATTAGTGCACTATAGTGCGAGTACTTAGTAATTAGTGCACTATAGTGCGAGTACTTAGTAATTGGTGCACTATAGTGTGAGTACTTAGTAATTAGTGCACTATAGTGCGAGTACTTAGTAATTGGTGCACTATAATGAGAGTACGTAGTAATAAATGCACTTATAGTCCGAGTACTTAGTCATTAGTGAACTATAGCGCGAGTTCTTAGTAATTAGTGCACTATAATGAGAGTACTTAGTAACTAGAGCACTATAATGCGAGTACCTAGTAATTAGTGCGCTATCGTGCCAGTAGTTAGTAATTAGTGCACTATAGTGCGAGTACTTAGTAGCTATTGTACTATAGTGAGAGTACTTAGTAGTTATTGTACTATAGTGAGAGTACTTAGCAGATATTGCACAATAGTGAGAGTATTTGGTAATTATTAATTTTAGTTAACAGGAGTTGTGAACATACTTTCTTCCGTTAAACATTGAAGTGACGGTAGAGGCTAGGGATAGGGGTTAACAGCCTAGTCATTCAGCATTACATAGCCAGTCTGGTCAAGTGGAGAATTACAAGTGGGTTCAGTGTTAAGTAGCAAAGCATGAACACTTTAGGAGAATATAAATTTCACTTATTCAAACAATGTACCTTATCTTCCACACCAGAACAGTTACATTGTAAAGATTACTTATACATTCCCGAAGTTAGTTGGTTAGCTCTTGTGATAATCTACAGCCCTGTCAAACTACGGCAACTTTTGATCTTCTTGCAATTGGGAGTTACCTGGCGGTCGGCACATACCTAAAATGTGCAAACATCGAGGGTCAATATTGGATTAGAATGGCCCGTGGAAGTAGATCGCCCAAGAGAGATACGTGTAGGACGACCCACCTGTCACACGAGGGATTGGTAATTTATTTATGTGGGAGGGGGGAGCGGGGGAGGGGTGCTCTTAGGACTGTACTATATTTTGCTGTCATCCCCTTTTATTTAACATTTTTCATGCCCTTAAAACATGCAATTAGTTTTTCAGGATGCCCACTACCACTTTTCTAAAATAGTAAAAAGAGTATAAAAATAGCAGTGAAAAGAGTATGAATATAGCAGTGAAAAGAGTATAAATATAGCAGGGAAAAGAGTATACAAATAGCAGTGAAAAGAGTATAAATATAGCAGTGAAAAGAGTACTTTACAAATAGCAGTGAAAAGAGTATACAAATAGCAGTGAAAAGAGTATAAAAATAGCAGTGAAAAGAGTATAAAAATAGCAGTGAAAAGAGTATAAAGTATGGCTGAGATTAAGTGATGACACCAGGTGTTCGCAAAAAAGGTAAGCATGTCCTGTCCTACCCTTAGCACCCAGCGCTCACACAATTTGCAAACTAAAGTGTCCAGGGTGGATTCATCAGAAAACAGACTTTCAGACATCGAGCCCAAACAGTTTTCCTCCCACAGTAAACTGACACGCCGTGATGTAACTTGAATACTGTTCAAAGAGGCGTTAAACCTACCTCACTCACACAAAGACCAGAGTTGCTGTCCAGCTGTGCATGTAGACGCTGGTTACGTGACAGTTGGTATTTAATCGAGTGTTGGTCCGGCATGACAGTGGTTAATAGCATAATCAACTATCCGCGCCATCCACGATTGTAAGAGGAGACTAACGGGATAAGATGTATAATATACATATATATTGAAATTAGGGACTTACCTAACACATATATACCACCAGGACTTAGAACGAACTTGGTACAATATTAACATAACAACTGTTCACGTAAACCAAGCTAGGTTAACTGTCCATATTTGCCTAATGCCCAATGACATGCACTTTACTTAAACATGTTTAGGCCATCCATATCTTTGTAAGTGTTTCTCATTTCCATCTTCAACAAGCAGAAAAGCGGGACGGCGCATTTTATTTATAACAAAAACGATTTATTAAGTTTAAGTTTTAAATTTAAGAATTAATTTATGACGTAAATCGAGTCGCTTTGCCTTGGAAGTGATTTTTTAATACATAAAGCTGAAGAAAGATCATGATGACCTTGGTTTTTATTACCACATATTGACATAAATTTCCACAGCGGCGGAGAAAATTGAGAGAAGAAATCATTTTTATTATTTATTTATATCATTTTTTGTTATTTCTCGGGACGAGAATTCAGAGCGGGCGGGAGATGGGAAACACAGGAAAACAATACCGACAGCCTCAGATTATTAGAATATTTTACAATGATATGCATCTTGTCGTAAACATGTTTAAAAATCTAAACACATAATATTACAGTGTGTGACGACAGCACGGGATCCTGAACAGCCGACATTCCTCGCTATATGAGTTACATCCGTACCAGCCCCGTGCAGGGTTAGAACAGGTGTTCCACAACCCATGCTTGTTGTAAGGGGCGAATAACGAGATCGGGTGGTCACGCTCGCTAACTTGGTTCCTGCATGTCATCGTATCCCACTTGCGTGGATGATTGCTCACTGGAATGTCTGGTACAGACTGGAGTATTTACTCGGCCGTCATATAGCTGGAATATTGCGGTGTGCGGTATTAAACAACAAACAAACATACGTATGCCTCTCTCTTCCTGTCCGACTGAAGTGTGTATTTTTATACCCCTGTGCTACTTTTATACTCATTGTGAATTTCAAGAACTCTTGTGATGACGTGGTTTAATCATTGTCGCCCTTTGCACATAAAGCTTGCATTTCGCATTCATCACGCTCAGACAGCCGTGGTTGTGTTTAGCTGGGGCAATGGTTCTACAACTGGTTGAATTTCATTGTCATGACTTGGCCATGCCATTTTCAATTCGATAAATTTCTGTTGAATTTTGGAGTTTTGGTAGGTAATTATAAGAGAAAGGGTTACTCGGCCCTATCAAAACTATGAAATATTGGTCAGGAACTCCATAACTGATCCTTCGATAACGCTAAGTATCGAACGCAAGGTTGATTGTTTTTCTTGGTTACCCCTACTCAGCTTTTTTCCCTCTTTGGATACGTGAGTTAATAAACGTAATAGTGCATGTTGTTATATGGCAGTGTAATTTATAGTAACTGTATTACATTGTTTTTGTTGAGATGTATTGTATTTGAACAATTATTAGTTGTCAGGAATGTCGTACTATTTAATGTGAGCAGTGGTGAGGAAGTTATTATACTTAGATGCTTGCATTCTGGAATACCATGGATGGATGTCAAGCGTTATAGAAACATGTGGAATATGATGTGATGTTCAAGTGAGACTGGACTGGTCTGGCACTGTGTAGAAAGTGCTAGAAGCTAGTTAGAATACATAAGTGGAGCGGACGTGTGCCTGTCTCATCTCACATTTCATCGGACATAACATAAAGACCATATATTGTGTGAGATAACATTTTAGCCGTGATTACTTGCCTAGGCCTATCTTGGAAGCTTGACCAGCGTTGCAGCGAGGTGATGAATCTTTCTTGCTATTGTCATTTCCACTGCTCTCACATTTTATACTGCCATTGAGTACTGTACTACCACTCTTTTGTGTACTGAAATGATACTTGCTGTACAGTATTTTGTATTGATTTGTAAACCTAGTTAATTGTGTAATACAAGTGTTGATTGTATACCATTTGTTGGTCGTTTGTTGGGTTGACACTGAATTCCTTTACGCACAGATTTCGGGGTCAACTTATTGTTTCAATTTGGAAATCGACACGTAACAATGTAGAATCATGAATTCCTATGTACTAACAATTCTTACACCACACCAGACAATTTTTCGCCTGGGTAGCCCATACAAGCGAGTTGTGTACTGTCGGGGTAACTCACAATGTTAGTATGTAAATTATGTGGAGAACAATTACAGGTTTCATTTGGTCCTTTTGTAAGGGGGTGCGATGGTCCATTTAGAGGTCATTCAGGACGAAGCAGTGTGGTACGCCGGACGCAAATACAATTCTATTTACTACGCAGATTCAACATATAAAAATAGTATATGGTTTATGTAAAAATGTCCTTTTTATTTAAAGTTTTACTTGTTTTCTTTGTCAGTAATGTAAGGTCTTTAAGGACCGAGGGACGAGTTCCTCAGGTTTTCGTCTGTGATCTACATTCTGCCTTTGTGCAGTGATACCCGTAAAGATCCGGAATAGAATAGGTCTTCAGCAACCCATACTTGCCTTAAAAGGCGACTATGCTTGTCGTAAAAGGCGACTAACGGGATCGGGTGGGTAGGCTCGCTGACTTGGTTGATGCATGTCATCGATCCCAATATATATATTATCACCCCATAAAAAGGGTGTGACAGAACATGATCATCCCCTTCACTCATGGTGTTCTGCCTGTAGGACAGGGTATGCTCAGCTCACCGCCTTCATTGGAAGGGTTGGGGGATGAGGGGTTCGCATCATTGTTGTCAATTATTCGCAAGCAAAATGGATATTTCTTGATAAGCGTGCCTGGCAATTTTTATCATTGCCGTAAGCAATATGCCTCAGCACCAGAATGGCTTGTTTTCACTTCATGAGTATCAGCATACATCTAGATATCTTTATTTATAATTATTCATCATCTCGATATTATATTTTATTGATTCTATTTTGGTTTGCAATGTGTGTCTTATGTACATCAATTGTCCTCGGTGATTCCGTGTAAGGAACCTCAATACACACTTTTAATAATAATGAGGGTACTTATATTGTGCTAGCCTTCATACACTCGGAGCATGCTCAAAGCGCCAACACTATTACACCGGTGATTGGATCAGAGTGCACTTGATTTTCATTCTCAGCTCCCTGGGGAGTATACAACCAAAGCTGCCTTGTCAGGCGCTAGACGTTTAACAGAAACATTTACATCTCATCCCACCGGGTACCCACTCACTGCTGGGTAAACAGAGGCACATTTCGAACAAAGTCACTTGCCTGAGGAGACACCACATGTGGTACATGTGCTTCAGTGTGGGGCAGGACCGAAGCTCTTGAAACTCTCAGGAATTACACTGCCGAACGCGGTCACCCTCACTATCCATTTGGTGACACCTGCCAACACACAATTCTATAACTTGTGACAAAGCTGCCTGTATCCCGATATGTTTTGCACGTGCAAGTTGATCTTTCTGGATTTTCCTTATTCCGATGTGGGGGCACGGGTGGCCCAGTCGTCTAAGGCGCCGCGATTCGCTGTGCAGAGTTGCGTCCCTTGGGCACGCCAGAAACCTATGATTGTGGGTTCGAATCCCGGTTCGCCCCGATTATGTTTCTAGGTTTGTCAGCACCATACCCGTGCTCGTGGGTTTCAACGAAGTGGTAAACGTCTTAGACCTGCATCACTTCGGGCTTTCCTCCCACATTAAGCTGACACGCCGTGATATAACTGGAATAATGTTAAAAGCGGCGTAAAGCCCAACTCACTCACTCACTCACTTATTCCGATGTCTACGGTATCATGAAAAGCGTTCAAATGACCAGAAGACACAAAATTACAATTAATCACATAGAATTGTTTCAAAATGCACAACTATCCACTAAATCCGAAAGAATTTGAAACCAGGGTCAAACATGAAAAAAAGTAAACTATGTGTGCCATCATTATACCAGGTTCATGTGGTGGTATATGCAACCAATACTGATATCGAAGTTGCAAGGTTAAATAATATGTACTCGGCCGTGCATATCACATGACATATTTCACATATTTTATTAAGCTCAGTACAAGCGTCCATGGAGCAAACCAAGGGGGTGCAGCTCTTTAACGAGAGAACACTATATCACAGCGTGGGAACGCTATAACTTTTTTTTAACGATGGCAGACATGAGCTTCCATTAAAAAAAGCAATGTTATTTATGCAGTTTTTCTTGTATATGTAAGAGGTATTTAAGTTCTCGGGTAAGAGAATTTCACACTACATTTGAAACCGGCATTCGGTCCGATCGTCTGAAAGGGGGACATGAAATATTTTATGCGTTCGTTTCATAACTTTTGAAGTCATGTTTGAAAACGAAAAGTAATATGAGGTCTTTTTTATCACAAAGTCTACTCTGAAATCATAACCAAATCAACAACCTTTAAAAGGATTTCAAGTATTTGTTATTTGCGAATGTTTGCAGCGTCACAATGGCAATGAAATTGATAAGAACCGGTTCTTTTAACGATCGGTCTAAAGGATTTGTGGAAAATGTATTTAAATGTGTTTCTGACAGATATATGTGTATCTGGCAGTTATATAAACATGGACACCTTTCAAATATGTTTGCGTCGTAATCATATCATACAATTGCAACTGCTATTCGTATTGAATTGGAATCACATCACCTACAGTCCACTCCGCACAGTCTTACAACAACAAGTTATTGTCTAGTGGTATATAAGCTCTGATAGGCACAAATCTCCCCTTAATTATCCACCTCGGCATTTATTCCAAATTTTAAAATTTCAAAAAATCGATTTAAGCAACCCCTAAAAGCCCCCTCTTGTGTTGCACACACCACTTTCACCCTTCTCGGAATACACTAAATGGTCTGGCCAGACCCGTGTGCGAAATACGCTGCAGTCGGAAAGCGCACGTTAAATCTTCTATATCAGTCAGTCAGTCAAATCTCCCCATTTGTGAAGAATGGACAGGACTATTTTGTATTCAACAAGAAGACAAACATTTGGTATTAATCTAAGATATTAAATTATCTATGACGCATAAACTAAATATATAAAAATTATCATGGTCTAACAGATAACAAGAAATATCAAAGTTTATCTACTGTTGCGAGTGACTGGGCAAGTTACCTTCAAGTCATCATAGTTCATGTCACAATAGTTCAAAATGAATTGTTATACATAAGGTCATTTATACTTCAACAGATGGCCGACAGCATCAATGAGTTTATCTGTGGTGTCTTTCTTCCAGTGACGAGGTACTCCCTCAGACTCACAGGCCGTTTCCAGATCGCGATACACTCTGGGTCGAGGGTTGGTTGAGGCACCATGCTCAACTTGAAGTCTCTTCACTCTGCCGGCAGCTTACAATTTACGTGAACACCTGGTGTCATCACTGATTGTCAGTGGTCAATCCATGTGATTTTCACAGCTATTTTGCACTTTACACCAAATAGAATCTGTTTCGGTTTATAATCTAGACTGCGTATTCTCTTGCACTGACAATTTATATTTAAAAGAAATCGTAAGCATATAAAAAAATATTGATTATTGTGTTCAAATAATTATTTCTAAACTATTAAAGACATATAAATCCGATTATGATTATAGGCTCATCACTCTACCTGTGATGAAGCTGAAAGGTAACGGACGGAATACGCACCAAAACTAACTTGGACTTTTATAGGAACATACCGAGCCACATGACTAACAATTCTTGAGCCAGCACTATTTTCCAACTTTTCTGATGTCACTAATGATAACATTGTACCTGAAACATTTTCAGATTTTGATAAAGGTGAAGCTCTAAGCAATTGTTATATTGATGATGAAGGCGCCTCGCTTCCACCATTTGATAAACTTTGTGATCATGAATTGGATTATACGGGTATTGAAAATCACGAAATAACAGCTCTCATAAAGTCCCCACCGGTAAATAAAGCAAGCAATCCAGACAACCTGAGCCCTATTTTACAAAAACTTATATCACTATCCATAACCAATCTTCTGTTTGTTATTCAGTTGATCAATTGAACAAAGCACACTCCCACCATAGTGTAAACTAGCAAACGTAATGCCACTGTACAAAAAGGGAGATAAATCCCACCCTTCCAACTCCAGGACTATTTCACTGTTATCTTGTCTTGGAAAATTATTTGAACGACTTATATTTAAAAGAACGACTATTTTTTACTTTCTAAATATCAATCGGGATTCATGCCAAACAATTGTACTACTTATCAACTAATTCGTTTGATGGTTATAAATATCTGTGTATGATATTTTGTGATATTTCTAAAGCATTCGACAGGGTATGTTATACAGATATATTGCATAGGCTTCAACAATAGGGTATTCCTGGTATATTATTAGCGAGGTGTCGTAGTTAGCTATCAGATCGTTGCCAAAGAGTATTTATTAATGGTAGTTTATCAAGTAATAAATTCACCAAGGCAGGGGTCCCCAAGGGTTTTGTACTGGAGCGGCTCCTTTTTCTAGTTTACATCAAAGATATAAATGACCCGCTTCAAAATATTACTAGATTGTTCGCCGATGACACATGTATTGGAACTTCATCTACTGATATGGTTTTAATCGAAGAAAGACTAAATAAATATCTTCTCTCCCTTCATCAGTGGGCAAGCACATGGCTTGAACATTTTATCCCACTAAGGCAATATACATGCTTTTTAGTCACAAACAGGTAAGGGATTATCCAACTGTCGAATAAGCCCACAGTGAAATTGAACATATAGAAACTCACAAGTATCTAACTGTCACTTTAGCAATTATTTTAATTATTGCTAGGCCTACAGAAAAAATGGTTTCAGCTGTGCGTAAACATAAATATAAATTAAACAAATACAATATGGCAAAAATCTATTTGACATCTATTAGATTTATTCTTGAACACTCATCCGCGGCATGGGACAATTGTTCTTCTTATAATGAGAATAAACTACATTAATACAGCGTGATGCTGCTAGAAATGTTACAGGATTGACAACATTTGCCCAAGAGAAAGTTTATATTTCGAAACGGGCTGACTACCTCTGATAAAGACGAAAAATTAAAAACCTTACGACTAAAAATGACATTTTTGTTTATCCGCATTATGAAAAAAGGGGTTCAGCTCGATTCAGCAACAATTCAAAGCGGTAACAAAACTCTATCCGAAGGACGAAATAATTCAAATAGTAAATATGTCTATCAATTAATACTGGAAACAAATAGATTTTAAATTTAAATTTATATGTACTAGTATATGTAACCTGTAGATAAGATCTCGAGAAAGAAAATTTCACACTTTTAAAACCGGCATTCTATACGATCGTCTGATGTGAGGGACATTAAAGATTTTGCATGGTCGTTTAATAACTTTTGAAGTCCTGTTTGCAAAAGAAAAGTTAAAATTAGTCTTTTGAAATCATAACCAACTTAACATCGTTTCAACGTCCCCATGGCAATTAAATGGAAAGGAACCCATTAAATGTCGGTTAATCGCATTAAATTTAACTATCGGTCTACAAGATGTGTTGAAAATGTATTAAAAGTCTGAAAAAATTAAATGATATAAAACATGGACATATTTCAACAAAGCTTTCGAAGATGTTTTGTACGACAGACATCACACAATTGCAACTGCTATTAGAATTTACCCGCAGGCTCATACCTGAAAGTTGTATGCTTGAGTTCATGTAGAACGCTGACGTTACAACAGGATGCAGGACCTTGCATATCCCTCATCATACTGAACGAAAAAGCAGCAATCGAACTCATTACATTTGGGGGCAGGGTGGCCCAGACGCCGCGTCTATGGCGACTCAATTTTCTGTGCATTGTGGCTTCCCTTGGGGGCGCCAGAAATCTGTGTTCGTGGGTTCGACGCCGTGATATAACTGGAATATTGTTCAAGGCAACCTTAAACCTATCTCACTCACTTATAACTTTGGGAAAAAACTTTTAAGACGGAACTAATTTTTAGAAACAGTTTGAAGATATTGCAGGTACGAAAAAGACAGTTTGGATATATGTTGAAAGTTATTGTATGTTTGACCAAGCTGAGTTTGTCAGAAATCTGTGACGTGTCTGAAATTACCGACAATGAAATGTAATGAGCACAGCTAATTTGTATGTATTGATTCTTTATTTCGTAAGACATGACTTTAAAGTTAACGTTGTTACCGTAACGTCACTGTCATATAACCCCGAGGCACTGTTACTCGCCCCATTTGGTAATGCAGTTTCTGATGCAGTTTCTGATCCAGTGTTGAATGTGGATGGTGGTGCCTGAAGGAAACTTCAAAATCATCTACACAAAAGGTCAAAATAGATTATGTACATTTGTTTACAATAGCGAATATCCCTTTGTCGTCACGATCAATTCTCGACCCCTTTATAGGTCAACTTTAGAACCCACCCCAAGTTCCTTTTTGTCTCGTGATGAGGTTAATTTTAGTACATTATACTCTACGCTCAAGGTGTAGCTCAAAGCGCTAAAATTTGTTCCCCTATGAAAGGTCAAAGCGCTGACATTATTACCAATGTCAATGGATCAGTGTGCACTCGATTTTTATTCTCAGCTCCCTGGGGAGTATACAACCCAAGCTGCCTGTGATGATATTGATGGTTAACAGAAAGATTATCATTTCATTCTACCGGGTACCTATTCACTGCTGGGAGAACACAAGCACTATTCGAACAAAGTAACAAAGGAGTCTCCACATGTGCTAGTTATTCTCTTGCATTGACAATTTATATTTACATGAACTGGATCGATGTTTCATCTTAAGATCAGTAGCATTGATCTATGCCGATTCAATTACAAAAGACATGTTTGCGCCGAGACATTAAAATTGCCCCCCTTGTGTTTAAAGAAAGAACATAATTCTTAAACGTTTTTCTTACATTTATATGAGCACAATCACTGCAGTTGAACACGTAAATCAGTAAACTCATTATCGTGTCACTGGATTTTCTGGTTCATCGATCACTTGATTGTCTCGTTAACAGGCCGAAACTTGTGTGAATGGCGGCTGCTACGGGTAGGGCAGGGCGGTTATCTCCCAAAACCCCTACATCCCATTTCCCCTACAACCCAGTTCCCCTACAATTAGTTAAAACAACACGCGGCATTTACCTGTCTGGCATTATGAACTCACCTAAAGGAGAGATTAAGGTCTGGAGTAGAGGTAGTAGAAATGAAAGGGGTTGAGCTTTAGGGGATTAGGGGACTTAAAGGAAAGTTTAAAAAAAAAAGAATTAATGTAAGTGTGATGAAAGATGCCTGTATGATGAGAAGACAATTTTTAGAAATTACAAAAATAACAATAGGAAGAAACAATTATTACACTGAGAAACTGAGATGAGACGATTTACAGTTGAGATGAAAAATGAACATTTTGTTATAATGTATTATGAATTTTGAAAAATGAACATTTTATTATAATGTATTATGAATTTTGAAAAATGAACATTTTATTATAATGTATTATGAATTTTGAATAATATCGTAATCGTAATTAAATATTTATCTCAATCTATTCGAGTTTCTTGGGTTGTTCCATTGTATGAAATAGGTAACAGACTAGGGATTAGCAGTGCCATGGACCGTGAACTTTGTTGTCTTAAGCTGTAGGGGAACTGGGATGTAGGGGTTTTGGGAGGTTACCGGCAGGGCATGTTCACCCTTTTCGCGAACATCTGGTGTCATCACTGATTTTCAGTTGCCACAATATTCTGCACTTTTACCAAACGGATCTGTTTAGGTGGATAATCTCGACTGGGTATTCTTTTGCACTGACAGTGAAATTTCAAAGAAATCGTAAGCTTTTAAAAAAATTGATTATTGTTTTCCAATAATTATTTCTAAATTATTGAAGATATTTCAGTCCTATCGTGATTATAGGCACTTCTCGAGCATTCCAGGCTCATCATTCTCGCTGTGATGGAGTCGAAAGGTAACGTACGGACTACGCACCTTGCAATAAACTAACATGGATCTTTGAGTGTTTTATCAAAGCGCTTTCGACAATTGGTAGTACAAACAGTAGGCTAAGTGTTACAAATTCAATAAATACATACATAAACAACTAAACGAACTAGCATTATAATTCTCCACGGAGACTTGGTCTCCAGTATTGATCGGGTGGTCACAACTTTTGTTTAACGCCACACTCAGCAATGTGATAACTGCCTTTAAATGATCAAGTCTGAACCAGACAATTAAGTGATTGATCTCATGAGCAACTGTCCTTGACCTCGCCAATTCTTTCCCTGAATCGGTACGATCAGCATAAATTGCTGTGGACCAATTCCAACCCAGAATCCGCTATGTTTGTTGTGCGACTTTCTCTCTTAGATAAGGCACGGTTGAAACCAGCAAATGTAATGCCCCTGTACAAAAATGGAGAAAATCCCACCCTTCCATGTACAGGACTATTTACTGTTATCATGACTTATCTTAAAAAGAATGTATAATTACTTTCTGGAGAATAACTAATTTTCAAATATTAATAGGGATTCAATGCAAACAGTTGTACTACATATCAACTGATCGATTTTATAATAATATTTGTAATGATAATCATGAACAATTTTGTATGATATTTCTAAGGCATTCGACCGGGCATGGCATACAGGTGTATTGCATGGGCTTCAATGTTTTACTGGTAAATTACTAGCGAGGAGTCGTAGTTAACGATGAGATCGTTGCCAAAGAGTATTTATTAATGATAGTTTATCAAGTAATACATTCACCAAAGCAGCGCTCCCCCAGGGATCTGTACTGGGGCCGTTTCTAATTTACATAATATGTACAACTGACCAGCTTCAAATGTTACTAGATTATTCGCCGACGACACATGTATAGGAAGTTCATCTAATGAAATTGAAGAAAGATAAAGTAGTCAAGACCCGCACCCCCTCCCTCTCTCTATTATAAGACCTGTTCTTAAATACTCATCCAGGGTGTGGGACAGCTGTCTGCCTATAATTAAAATAAACTTGAATCAATACAGCTTAATGCTACAGGAAGATTTACTGATTTAACCAAATTTGCCCCGAGAGAGAGTTTATATTTCGAACAGACGGACTATTACTGAAATAGAGACAAAAAAAATAAAAAAACGTACGACAGTACCAGAATAATAATGAACACATATCCCTCATACCTAAATGATTTTACCACACATTGGATCGACTGTTATAAATGTTTCACCTCCGTGTAGAAACACAACATAACTGTTCCTTTTGCCAGAACGAGCACGTTTCAAAGAGTCATTAATTACAGATTCAATAAACAGTTGAATTCACAAAATGATAATGCTAAAAATGGTACTTCTAAAGCTGAACTTAAAACAAAAAATTATCTAAATGTAATACGATCTTCATACTATTTCAGTAATGAAAACGTGCAATTAATATTATACACACAGTGCTTAGACACAGATGCAGCAATACGAAAAATGATATATTTAGAACTTGTCGCACATAATTTCCAGCTCTTCCGGTTTACCATGCGAAAATGCTTTTCACCATTTTCTTGAATATGAGGAACATTCTTTTAAATACAATCACTGTTTATTAACATTATGTGTCTAAGGGTCCCATGTTAGCAACAATTCTAAGTGGAAACAAAAATGTTTCAGAAGAAGAAATTAATTTGAATAGTAAAAATGTCCATCACTTTATAGTGGAAACAAACACATTATATATTTATGGTCACGTTACAAGAATTATGTATCAGTAGCTTCTTCTCTATTTTATCATGTTTTCCATGTTACTTCTATATTCAATACATGTTGGTTAAAGTACAAACAATCTTAGTTATACTTTTTCTATTGGTTGGGGACCAACTCTAACTCGCAATACTCATGGTACGATCAGCATAGATTACAGTGGACCAATTCTATCCCTGAATCACCACGGTACGGTCGGAATAGGTTGCTGAGGGCCGATTCTTACACGAGTCTACACGGGGTGGACCAGTGCAACAAGCACAAAACAAACTCGAGGTCTCACAGCCAAATCAAATTAGTTTAACTTGTGAGACCCACGTGATGCATCTATATTTAAAATTATATATGATATCGAGCTCTTTGCATTCAATATTAGATACAATTCTATATCCATCTCTTGTATCATTCATGACATTCTTCGACCACATTCTCTCTCTCTCAAAATATATGTTTCTAGTCACAAACAGGGTTGGGATTATCCAACTATCTATTATACTAAGAGTGCCATTGAAGCTGTAGAAACTCACAGACACCTAAGTGTCATTTTATCTCAAGATACTAAATGGACAGCACATATTTCAATTATTGCTAGGTCTACAGCAGAAATGGTTTCAGCTACGCGCTAATATAAATATAAGTTCAAAAGATGCAATTTGTCACAAATATATTTTGACTTTTATAAGACCTGTACTTAAATACTCACCCAGGATGCGGGACAACTGTCTGCCTATAATTAAAATAAACTTGAATTAAAACAGCTTAATGCTACAGGAAGTTTTACTGATTTACCCAAATTTGCCTCGAGAGAGAGTTTATATTTCGAAACGGACTGATTATTACTGAAATAGAGACAAAAAATAAAAAACCGTACGACAGTACACAAAATAATAATGAACACATATCCCTCATACCTAAATGATTTTCTACCTCACAATTGATCAACTGTTTTAAATGTTTCACCTCCGTGTACAAACATAACATAACTGTTCCTTTTGCCAGAACAAGCACGTTTCAAAAGTTATTAACTACACATACATTAAACAGTGGAATTCACAAAATAATAACTTTAAAAATGGTACTTCTATAGCTGAACTTAAAACAAGGAATTCTCTAAATATAATACGATCTTCATACTATTTCAGTAATGAAAACGTGCAATTAATATTATACACACAATACTTATACACAGATGCAACAATGCGAAAAATGATATATTTAGAATTTGTCGCACATAAGTTCCTGCTCGTCCGGTTTACCATGCGAAAATGCTTTTCACCATTTTCTTGAATATGAGAAACATACATTAAAATACAATCACTGTTTATTAACATTATGTGTCTAAGGGTCCCATGTAAGCAACAATTCTAAGTGGAAACAAAAATGTTTCAGAAGAAGAAATTAATTTGAATAGTAAAAATGTCCATCACTTTATAGTGGAAACAAACACATTATATATTTATGGTCACGTTACAAGAATTATGTATCAGTAGCTTCTTCTCTATTTTATCATGTTTTCCATGTTACTTCTATATTCAATACATGTTGGTTAAAGTACAAACAATCTTAGTTATACTTTTTCTATTGGTTGGGGACCAACTCTAACTCGATATACTCATGGTACGATAAGCATAGATTGCAGTGGATCAATTCTATCCCTGAATCACCACGGTACGGTCGGAATAGGTTGCTGAGGGCCGATTCTTACACGAATCTACACGGGGTGGACCAGTGCAACAAGCACAAAACAAACTCGAGGTCTCACAGCCAAATCAAATTAATTTCACTTGTGAGACCCACATGATGCATCTATATTTAAAATTATATACGAGATCGAGCTCTTTGCATTCAATATTAGATACAATTCTATATCCATCTTTTGTATCATTTATGACATTCTTCGACCACAGTTTTAGTGATGACAACAACACAAACAGCCAGTGTCCAAACATGGTTTGGTAGCACAGTGCACTGCGCTGGAGTAAATCTGCTCGTTGTCTCGCTTATAATTGCGTTAATGGACATGTTTAGTCAAAAAGACAAATATGTGTTTATCACGGCACTTCATTCCATTTAGTCTGACTGCCACTGTATGTTTAATCTCAGCCACTCGTGTACTATATGCACACGCATCTAGTTCTTTGCATGGAAATATCCTTCTTTTACTCAATTATTCAGCGGAACAAAGGTGTTCTTCAACAAGTTTTAATTATAAAACTCTTGAGATATTGTATCTGGTATAGAATTCATATTTTGAAAAGACTTATACCCCGCTCACATGCACAACAGTTACTAACGTAAGCAATTTCACACATGTATAACTATACATACGTGCGTACATTTATATGTTAATTACACTATGCGTTCACATGAAAAGCATCTTAGATGTGTAAATAGGTAAGTATGTAAATTGTGTAAGGCACACATATTTGTCAGTCTGTTCACGACTTTCAACACAAAACAGGTTATTTTCCAATCAAAGTTGATGAGAAGAGAGTCACTTCACCGACAATTTTCGCCTGAGGCAACATGTGTTTGATTTAATTTGTACACATATTTTTGACTCCTTGAAACCAAAAGAAAACAGCATCCGCTCAAAGAACGCACATTCCCAACACGGTTGAAACCAGCAAATGTAATGCCACTGTACCAAAATGGAGATAAATCCGTCCCTTCCAAATACAGGACTATTTACTTTTATCTTTAACGTCTTATTTTTAAAAGAATGTATAATTACTTTCTGGAGAATAACTACTTTCCAAATATCAATCGGAATTCATGCCAAACAGTTGTACTACATATCAACTGATCGACATTTCTAATAATACTTTTAATGATAATCATGAACAATTTTGTATGATATTCTGTGATATTTCTAAGGCATTCGAGCAGGTATGGCATACAGGTGTTTTGCATGGGCTTCAATGTTTTACTGGTAAATTACTAGCGAGGTGTCGTAAGTTAACGGTCAGGTCGTTGCCAAAGAGTATTTATTAGTTTATCACGTAATACATTCACCAAGGCAGGGCTCCCCCATGGATCTGTACCGGGGCCGTTCCTGTTTCTAATGTGAGGCAACATGTAATTGATTTAATTTGTATACAAAGTTTAGACTCCTTGGAACCAAAAGAAAACACCGCCCACTCAACTCTGTATATACGCATAAAAGTTAGCAACTGTTGACAATTTGTTTGGTGTTGGCAAAAGAACAGATATTGATTAGATCATCCTCTTACTATTCAGTAATGGAAAACGTGCAATTCATATTATACACACAATGCTTAGACACAGATGCAGCAATACTAATGATAATATATTTAGAATGTGTCGCACATAATTTCCAGCTCTTCCGGTTAACCATGCGAAAATGCTTTTCACCATTTTCTTGAATATGAAGAACATACTTTATGAGATAATCCCTGTTTATTAACATTATGTGTCTAAGGGTCCCATGTTAGCAACAATTCTAAGTGGAAACAAAAATGTTTCAGAAGAAGAAATTAATTTAATTATTAAAAATGTCCATCACTTTATAGTGGAAACAAACACATTATATATTTATGGTCACGTTACAAGAATTATGTATCAGTAGCTTCTTCTCTATTTTATCATGTTTTCCATGTTACTTCTATATTCAATACATGTTGGTTAAAGTACAAACAATCTTAGTTATACTTTTTCTATTGGTTGGGGACCAACTCTAACTCGCAATACTCATGGTACGATAAGCATAGATTACAGTGGACCAATTCTATCCCTGAATCACCACGGTACGGTCGGAATAGGTTGCTGAGGGCCGATTCTTACACGAGTCTACACGGGGTGGACCAGTGCAACAAGCACAAAACAAACTCGAGGTCTCACAGCCAAATCAAATTAGTTTAACTTGTGAGACCCACGTGATGCACCTATATTTAAAATTATATATGATATCGAGCTCTTTGCATTCAATATTAGATACAATTTTATATCCATCTTTTGTATCATTTATGACATTCTTCGACCACAGTTTTAGTGTTGACAACAACAAAAACAGCCAGTGTCCAAACATGGTTTGGTAGCTCAGTGCACTGCGCTGGAGTAAATCTGCTCGTTGTCTCGCTTATAATTGCGTTAATGGACATACTTAGTCAAAAAGACTAATATGTTTTTATCACGGCACTTCATTTCATTTAGTCTGACTGCCACTGTATATTTAATCTCAGCCACTCGTGTACTATATGCACACGCATCTAGTTCTTTGCATGGAAATATCCTTCTTTTACTCAATTATTTAGCGGAACAAAAGTGTTCTTCAACAAGTTTTTATTATAAAACTCTTGAGATATTGTATCTGTTATAGAATTTATATTTTGAAAAGACTTATACCCAGCTCACATATACAACAGTTACTAACGTAAGTAATTTTACACATATATAACTATACATACGTGCGTACATGTATATGTAAATTTACTATGCGTTCACATGAAAAGCATCTTAGGTGTGTAAATATGTAAGTATGTAAATTGTGTAGGGCACACACATTTGTCAGTCTGTTCACGACTTTCAACACAAAACAGGTTATTTTCCAATCAAAGTTGATGAGAAGAGAGTTACTTCACCGACAATTTTCGCCTGAGGCAACATGTGTTTGATTTAATTTGTACACATATTTTTGACTCCTTGAAACCAAAAGAAAACGGCGTCCGCTCAAAGAACGCACATTCCCAACACGGTTGAAACCAGCAAATGTAATGCCACTGTACCAAAATGGAGATAAATCTGTCCCTTCCAAATACAGGACTATTTCCTTTTATCTTTAACGTCTAATTTTTAAAAGAATGTATAATTACTTTCTGTTTGTTTTTTTTTGGTTTGTTGTTTAACGCCGCACTCAGCATTATTCCAGCTACATGACGGCGGTCTGTAAATAATCGAATCTGGACCAGTCAATCCTGTAATTGACATCATGAGGTGAAGTGAAATTGGGTTTAACGTCGCGTCCAAGATTATTGCACTTATATAGCGACGTGCATGCACGTGTATGTGTGTGTGTGGCTGCTTGTACTAGTCCGGACTGATGCCGATTTATAGTGCTAGCTCACTGAGATACCATGCCGCAGTTTAACATGAATACCCCACTCAGACACAGTATACTGACTCCGAGCCGACCAGTCCTTGTTTTAGCCCCTTAATGCCGAGCGCCAGACAGGGTAACAACGAGTACAATCTTTTAATGTCTTTTTGTATGACGCGGCCCGGGATCGAACCCTGGACCTTCCGCTCTCCGGGCGGACGCTCTTCCACAAGACCACGGAGGCGGTCTTGACATCATGAGCATTGCGTGGATACGCAATTGGGATACGATGACATGCATCAACCGAAACAGCGAGCCTGTCAATCCGATCCCGAACTAATAAGCAATTTAAGAGGTGTTATGATGATTGTTTGTCTTGGATTGTTATCGCATCTAATTATCATGAAAGAGACAAACACTGTCATCCCAACGAAATAAATGTTTAGTTCGTACTTTGCAGTAAATGATAAAGTTTTTCTTTTAACTTCTGACAGTTGCTTGCGTCCGTCTTGTTAGGTTGATGCCAATCAAAATGTTGTTAGTCCATGTTGGTTAAAGCTAAAAGAAAAGAGCCAGTCAAGCAGAAATCATCACTGTCCCTGGTGTCATTATGAAACTGATGGAGGTACATCAGCATTATCTTGTCCATGTCACAATTCATGAAATGTCCGGATGTAGGGATTAACTGTCACACTATGAAAAGAATATTTCATTCTAACAAGACCCAATTTCTAATCAAATATCAAAGAATAAAACTAATCTTGCAAGAAACATTACATTCTTCGGTTAAAATCAGTTTCGGGGCATGTTTGACTCTTTTGTCGGACAACTGATAGCGTCGTCTGCTATGTCTGCGCCGGCTGGTTCAGCGCAAGGCACAGTTTTGGTTGAAAAAGATATCAATTACAATATCCAACCTCATCGTGAAGGCTAACTATCTACTGAAAAAGACACTTTAAAACTTAAACGTTTGACTTGTACCAGTCCCAAAGGAAGAGTTTGTTTTTTCTGGTTTGTTTGTCACTGTGTCATCACTGATTTTCAGTGGTCCATTCATATTATTTTCACAGCTAGTTTGCGCTTAACATCAAATAGAATCTGTTTCGGTGGATAATCTAGACTGGTTATTCTCTTTCAATGTTGAGCAAGGTTACCTGTGAGGTTTCAAATTAAGCTGCGCGTTCGGTTCCAATTTCAAATAAGCTCGGCTAATCTACAAGTAACCTACAAATCCACATTGAAAACACAGTATGTCTATCTCCTAATTGACAACAGCCTTTAAACAAAATATGGCGCTGCATGTATATGCTCAAGAAGTTTGTTTACATAGTAATACTTCACTCGAAGATATGACTGGCATTGAAAGCATATAAGAAGGCAACTTGGTAAGCTGACATGAGGTGGGCTCCCCTAAAGAAAATTAAGCAAGCTTTGCAAAGCCTTCGTTGTACACCACGCATCATCATTATGACGTCATATCGCTCATTGTGACGGAAAAGATATGACGCCACAGTAGTATTTAGAAAAGCGCCAAACTCCAGGCTCTCTGTTGTCCCCAAACTTAAAATACGTTCTCTTTGTATCTTTCTATCGTGTTCTCTGCACGAAATGTATTGCCACAAGCCTTTGAATATTGTAGTAACCGCAACTATGCATTTTGTAACCTATAACTGTAGACATAATTTAAATATTCCTACCGACGATGACTGAAAAAAGTACTATTTTATTACTTTTAGTTTCCGCGGTGATGCGGCCGTCAAATCGACAGTTTCAATCAGAGGGGTTTATTGTGATTTGACAACCCCGGATTGACCGATCAGAATCGAGAAATTTCCAAATTCATGGTAGAATTTATATTTGCTTGAACTGAGTAGATGTTTCTGCTGGAGGACTGAAGTCTCCGAGTTTCATCATTGCCTCAGTGGCATATACCTGAGCTGAGTGAGTGAGTTAAAGTTTAACGTCACATCGGCAATATTTCAGCCATGTCGTGCGAATATACCTGTGCTGAGTCATACCCGTGAAGATTCCGGGGTAGAATAGGTCTTCAGCAACCCCTGTTTGCTGTAAAAGGTGACTATGCTTGTCGTAAAAGGCGACTAACGGGATCGGGTGGTCAGGCTCGCTGACTTGGTTGATACATGTCATCGATCCCAATTGCGTGGATCGATGCTCATGATATCAATCACTGGATTGTCTGGTCCAGACTCGATTATTTACAGACCGCCGTCATATAGCTGGAATATTGCTGAGTGTGGCGTTAAACAACAAACCAACCAACAACTAAAAACTGGGCCCTATTGTGTTTAAAAGAACGAATGCAATTCTTAAACGTGTTTCTTTTCTTATAAGCATCACAGTCTATGCACTTGTACACAGCAGACGTAATTCAAAATATAATTAACATTGTTTTCATCAGTTTCAACAAAATCTGTAAACGCACTGTCGTGTCACTTGAATTTCTGCTTCATTGATCACTTGATTTTCTGGTTTGTTTACAAGCCGCCGTCGCATGGCAGGAGTACTGCTGTGCGGCAATAAATACTTACTTTTATTATGCAAATGGTGTGAATGGAGGTGGCTACAGGTAGGGCAGGACAGGCTTATCCTTTTCGCGAACACCTGGTGTCATCACTGATTTTCAGTTTTCCATTCATGTAATTTTCACAACTATTTTGCACTTGACACCAAATGGAATCTGTTTCGGTGGATAATCTCGACTGGGTATTCTCTTGCATCGACTATGTATATTTAGTTTGGTTTGTTTGTTGTTTAACGCCACACGCAATATTCAAGCTGCATGCCGGTGGTCTGTAAATAATTGGGCGGCGGTCTGTAAATAATCGGGCCGTTATATAGCTTGAATATTGCTGGGAACGGCGTTAAACAACAAATGAACAAATTAAAACAAAATAATCGGGTCTGGACCAGACAATCAAGTGATTGACACTATGAGCATCGATCAACGCAATTGGGATACGATGATATGCATCAACCAAGTCAGCGTGCCTTGACCACCCGATCCCGTTAGTCGCTTCTTACGACAAGCACAGTCGCCTTTTACAAGCATGGGTTGCTGAAGACCCCGGATCTTCACGGGTCCCATCACAGGGCCACGGATAGCCATACTATACTGACAGTACTGATTACATTAAAAAAAGAGAAAGGAGGACACCTCCGCTGATCGAAAACCGAACAATGTTTCCATCCCAAAACAGTCCGATGTATTTCGTTTTACAACTGACTAGTAGTTTGTCAAATATAACTTTAACAAGATTTTGCATTAGAAAAAGTATTTACCTTGTACATAGTTTAATCACAATTTCGTCTCAAAAAGTAAACGGCGAACAACGAACATCGAGACGCCCGGAAGTTGTACTCGCTTCACATACCACTCTCCAAAGATCGTCTCCGATTGGTCGAAAAATAATTGCTAATCGCCGTTGGCGTTTTTTATAACTTCGTCTGCTAAGCTTACCACTACATTGAGAAAATGGCAAATCCTCCGTTCTGCAAGATTGTCAGCTGGTAAAAACATTATTTACTGTTAGATTATAGCCCTATGTTTATGTCTAAATGTCAGTTGAAGCAAATAAGTGGAGAAATATTATTGAACTCTGGTCTAGATAAGGGCACAAATGTCATGATGTTTTCAGCATGATTAATCTTTGGTTGGGGAAATACAGCAATACATCAATTTATAGGGTTATGGGTTATTGTAGATTCATAATAAAATATTTATACATATATGTGTATATATAGTCCACTTCATTAAATTAGATAAAATATTACTTGCATAGTTAAATTTTTCCCACCTTGGTGTTCAATGCAGCCATCAAGAAGTGTTAAATGTGTATGAATTGCACTAGTATACTATTCTACTCTTAATTTAGTAGCTCATCATCTGTTGTACCTAATTACTATATCATGGAATTGAGATCACTGTGTACACAGGCCTACAGATTGATGCACAAAGTTGAACGGTCTTTCCCTCGTTTCCTAGTACAGATGCAATTTTCCTTAGCTCGTGACTTTTGCCTGTCCCTGCCTGGCCTAAAATAAGGAAATTATGCCCAGAAACAGCCGCATTTATGATTGAGTCGCTTGGTCGTGTCGCCATTGTTTTCGCATGTTTTAGTGAGTAACATTAGGAGGGAGTAGCACTTCCGGGCGTCTCGGTGTTCGTAACGACAACATTGAACTTCCACATTAATTATAAGTCAAGGAAAAATAAATGTAGCAATAGTTTGAGATTTAACATGAAGTTAAAACACTTTTGTTTTAACCTAGCTTTTGTAAAAAAAAATTATTAACACGGAAATGACTGAAATAGCGGTTGCAGCATAGAGGGGTAGAAAATTGTTCGGTTTTCGATCAGCGGAGGTGTCCTCCCTTCTCTTTTTTTAATGTATTCAGTACAGTCAGTATAGTATGGCTATCCGTGGCCCTGTGGGTCCCATGTATATTTGAAAGAAATCGTAAGAATTTTTTTTAAATGTTATTATTGTTTCAAGTATTTATGTTTATGTTATTGACGACATATCAGTCCCATTATGACTACAGGCAGTCTCCTGGTGTCCCAGGCTCATCACTATCTGTGATTTAGTCGAATGAAGCTGTGATGAAGTCAACGGTAACGGACTACGCACCATGCAATAAACTAACTCAGACCTTTCATAAACAACTAAACTAGCACTATGATGCTCCGTGGAGAATTCGTCTCCAAAACCATATGCTTGTCCTACGAGGCGATTGATCTGGTGGTCAGACTTATTGTTTAGCGCCCCATTCAGCAATATGACGACCGTCTTTAAATAATCAAGTCTGAACCAGACAATCCAGTGATTGATCTTATGAGCAACTGTCTTCGCCCTCGACAGTTCTATCCCAGAATCCCACCCTTCCAAATAAAGGACTGTTGATTGTTATCATGTCTTGAAAAAAATATTTTGAACGACTTATTAAAATAATCTATAATTACTTTTTGGAGAATAAACTACTTTCCAAATATGTATCAGGATCCATGCCAAGCAATTGTACTACATATCAACTGATTGAAATTTATAATCATATTTGTAATTAGGATCATAAATAATTGTGTATAATATCCTGTGATATTCAACCAAGTCAGTGCGCCTGGCCTCTTTAAGGCAAGCATGTAAGACCTATATTAATAACCTATTCGCATTTTAGGAGCGCCACCTACAATGGCGACAGTGCAGACGTGTAGAAAAACGCTGATGATGAAAAAAGTGCATGTGAATCTCAATAGCGGCATGGAGGATGGTGTGTGTAGCGGCATGGAGGATGGTGTGTGTGGTGGACTAATTAAGTGACTTTTTCAAGCTGCAATCGTCGTGTCTTTACTACTTTTAGTGCACTGCAGTGGTGAGCCTATCCCGGGCATAACACCCGTCAAGCATACTGCACCTGGTAAAGGGGGATTATCGATATGTGTATTCTATGGGATGTACTGTGTCTTTTTCTATGCGGAAGATATTTTTTGCTGAAGCATGTTTACTAGGATTATGATATATTTACCTCCAAAGAGGATCGGAAAATGGACTAGACAATAAAGAAGGTAAATTATTTGAACTGTTACATGAATATCATGAATGTAAATTCATCTTGTTTGCTGACGTAACGCCCGCATGGGTCAATTAATGATGACACAGAATATGTACCATCTGATGATGATGACCTCGGCAGTATCGATGGTATCCCACCTGAAATATTTAAAGAATCATGTAATGGCATAATGCCATATTTATTAATACGTACTTATGTAGAGATATTTTCCACAGGCTTGGAAAATGGGCTTATTGACACTTCTCGCAAGAACGTTCTTTAACCCTCTTGGTGCCACGGGACCATATATGGTCCCTCACTTTTCACAAGGGACCAAGGGACCATATATGGTCCCGAGAAAATGAGTGCGCAAAGAAAAATATATAGCCATCATCACCCCAATCATCTTAGCTTTAACATCGTGCAACTCATAGTTTATACAATGCTACGGATTGGGAAATATGGCGAGATTGGTAAAGTGGCTACCGCTCTTCTCGGCCTTTCTCGGCCATGTTTGAACAACAAGCGAATGACTGCGAATTTTTATTATGCACCCATGTCATAAACACGTAAATATTTTCAGACAAAATCCTTGTTCATATGAAATAATATGACCTGAGTGGTCAGAAAGACATATTTTGTCCCAACTGTATACTTATTCACGTACATTATACATTTAACACTACTTAAATCGAAGTTATTCATATTTTCGTAATTTTCTCTTTCACTTAATCTAGATATTTTTATACCTGTACCGTAAAACAATAATGTTGCCTTTTTTCACCCGTACTGTGCAAGTTATCGTTTCCTTGTATTAAATATAGCCTACTCGAGATCTGCCCTTCTTGAGCTTTCAAATTCAAGTATTAAAATTGTCCAATTACATCTCGTTTATAGCTTTTTATAAGTTAGATTTAAACCATTAACAACACATCATGACACACTAAGTATCAATGAGCGGTCTGTGTGATTGCACAACGAAGCAATGACATATGGCGCCCGAGTTGCGAGTGATCGAAAATAGGTTTGTTGAATAGATTTGCTGCCCATGAAAACGTTTCAACGATTTTATTTGAAACTACATGTATTCTTACTCTTGGATGGTATTACGTTAGTAATCTTGTTAATTATTAAAAATTACTAATGATGTCCGATATTGAGCGATGCCAATTTGAGTAATTTTAGGGCTGTTTAGCGATCTTTCACATTTTGTCCTTTGAAAACGTACGATGTCAATTACCCCGAAGTTGTTTTTACCACTAATAAAAGAGCACGATCACTGAAACATATATGGACGTTACCGGGATTTCTTCAAGATATACATTCCAAACTGTCATACGTATTGTGACATACAATGTTTATGTTTTTGAAACCGCGACGTCACCACAGTGCGGCACTGAGCGGTATGCAGGCTTACTGACGTCCAGGCACCACGAGGGTTAAGCAAGGAACTGACCTAAAATATTATCGGGGTATCACCCTCTTTCATATTATGGGGAAATCCTCACATCAGTAGTGGATACAAGACTCACTCTTTGGTTTGAACTTCAAACGTGCATATTAGAATCATAGTTTGGTACATAATATATGTGTTCTTCGTACAATTATTTAAGAGAAAGAGGAGGTAAATGTTACTGTTTGTTTATTGATTTTAAGAAAGCTTTTGATATGTTTCTTAAGACAAAATTACGGTATTTAGTGGTGATACAAATCATCCTTGGAAATGTATTTAATGTACCTAAATATATGTATGACAACGTTAAAGCTTCTGTGAAGCTCAGCTCTCCGCATTTTACAGATTTGTTTGATACCTCATGCGGTGTTAGACAAAGATGTATGCTTTCAAAGGTTACTGGTTTTTTTATGTACACAGTAAATTCTACGAAGAGTGATGAAACTCATGGTATCTTCAATGATTATGATATTGATGAAATATTTATTTTTTTATTTGCTGATGATGTGTAAATATGTTCTGATCCTGCAAAAAGAATAACTAGTATAGAAGGATGCGGCTATAAATGTGGACTAACAGTAAACATTAATAAGAGTAAAGTTATGGTATTTAAAAAATGGAGGACCTCTATCACAACATGATATGGTTATTAATAGTGCACAAATTGAAATGGTGTCATATTTTATAAATATCTTGGTATATGAATTTCATGAAATATCCAGACGCAAACGTTGATACATATTTTAAAATCTTTGATTTTAAAGTTTTACCTATTTTGCTATATGATGCGAAAATTTACAGAAGTACGAAAAAGGATTGGAATAATACATACTAAATATTGTAAATAAACTTTGAAAATAGGATACAGATCTTCGAATTCTGCTGTATTAGGTGATCTGGGAAGATCAAGAATGTATGAACATGGTGTTGTGAGAGTAATTAAGTATTGGAGTAAGCTATTAAAAATGCCTTGAGGCAAATTATTCTATAATTTCATGTTGTGTACATATGACGAATTACGTTATAAAATTGGGTTTCATTTGTGAGATATACATTGCTCAGCTATGGATTTGGTAATGTATGGTTGATGCAATATGTCGGAGACTGTGATGCTTTTACTTATACATTTAAACAAAGAACACGAGATTTGTTTGTGCAAGAATGGTCAGATTGTATACCTAATTCACCAAGCCTAGAATTCTCTACAAATCTTTTGTACAGCCTGACAAATATCGTTCTTCAATTAAGACTGTAAATTTAAAAAGAGCTCTAACAAAATATAGCTGCTGTTTAAACGATTATAATGTCAAGCTTATATCAAGTTAAGGTAAAAATATTTCCCCTGTATGATTATGAATATCCTACCATGCACAAGTTTGTATCGTTACTCTCAATATGTGACGACAACATTTTATTCCCGCAAGCCAACTTTATCTTGAAAAATTGTGTAAATTTAGAAATTCCAAAATCAACACAAATTGAAGCCCTATATATAATGTGCCAAATATTATTCAGTCATCTGTACTATTGACCTCATGGCCAGACCAAACGAAATAAATTATGTTCTATTCTGTATTCTAACCCGGATCTTCACGGGTATCACACCTAAATGATTTGTTACGTCACAATAGATCAGTTGCTTCAAATTTTAACTTACGCAACACACATTATATAAATTTTAACTAACACAACACACATTATATAACTGCCAGAACAAGTACGTTTCAAACGTCATTGATATAGATTTCTAAAAACAGTGGAATTCTCAAAACAAAAATGTTAAATAATAGTACTTCTATAGCTGAATTTAAAACAAAAAATAATCCATATGTAATAAGACATCCGTACTATTTCAGTAATGTAAAACGCGAAATAATCTTTTGCGTTTCACCAAGCGAAAATGCGTTTTCTTGATTATACTTTAATAAGACAATCCCTGTTTATAAGCATTATAAAAGTGGAAACAAACATATATTTTATTTTATTTTATGTTACAAGAATTATGTATCAGTAGCTTCTTCTCTAATTTTCCATGTTACCTGTATATTAAATACATGTTGGTTACGATACAAAAAATCCTGTTTTATTTTTACTATTGGTTGGGGACCAATTTTAACTCGCAATACTCATGGTACGACCAGCATGGATTGCAGGGGACCATTTCTATCCCTGATTCCCCACGGTCTGCCCGGAATAGGTTGATGGGGCCTACTCTAACCCGGAATATACATGTACACGGGGTTGACCTGTAACACAAGCGCGAAACAAGCTCTGAGGTCTCACAGCCATATCAAATCCGTGTTTCTTGTGAGGCCCACATGTGCATTTATGGGTAAAATTATATGAGATAGAGCTCCTTGCATTCAATATTAGAAACACCCATATATCCATCTTTTGTGTCAATCATGACATTCTTATATCACAGTTTTATGTTTTTAAAACACAAACAGCCAGTAGCCACACAGCATGGTTTGGGAACACAGTGCACTGCGCTAAATCTGCGAGTAAACCTGCTTGTATCTCGCACAGCATTGCGTTTATGGACACAGTCCTAATGACTACTGCATGAGTATCAGTGCATTTTATTTTATGTAGTCTGTCTGCTACTCTATCTTTCATCACACTCATTCATGCACTGTATGCATACGCACCTAGCTCATTGGATATAAATACCCTTTATTTACTCGTTTATTCAGTGGTAAAGTGGTGTTCTACCTCTACACGTTTTATTTATAAACCTGAAAATACCTTATCTGGTATATCGTTCATATTGTGAAAAGACAAATTGAATCTGATTCAGATTACCCACTCAATAGCACACCTGTCGGTACCCTTGTCTGGATAAAATGTTTCCTGGTTTCAGTTATGACTGATTTGAGTGCGTACAGAGCATCGATAGAATTGCATTATAACAAATGTGATTCAACTCACCTAAGAAAGAATGCCACGTTAATAACCTGTCATCCACTGCCGACGCTTGTTATTCCATGAATGTTATGAACACTTTTATTTATCCATTAGCTGTAGTCTTGTGCAAATGTATCCCTGTTTAGCACAGTTTTACACTGAGTCCAATATTGTACCAATCCCCCTCTTACTTCTCATTACTGGATTGGATGTGGAGCAAACTCCTGGTCGTGTTTCTGTGAAGTAAATATAGAAATATTTCACCTAAATGTAAGAAGTCTACGATATAAACTACCTCGCAAATCTCTGTAAATGATATTGTATGTTTTACAGACACCCCTTGCTAATTCTGTAAACACATGATCTGAAATATGACCTTTAGATTAATATTCATACAACTATGAAAATATGTTTCGAGGTTTTCTTGCCACTGAAGTGAATATTTTTTAGCGCATCGTATAGACGATCTAACATTCATGTGTTATATGGGGATCAACTAGAACATTCTCTTTGAAACTTAACTAGATCAGTCACCTTATGTTGTTCTACTCGCTGAGCATCAGAAGAGCTGAGTCTACTACTTCATCGCTTGCCTAAGCTCGCCACAGCCTGATACTCCGCACTTCTGCCATGTTCTACAAGATAATCACAGCCAAAGTAACAGAAGCTGTTTTACAATTGCAATATAAACAAAGTCATTATTTGGGACAAATGGCTCTTTCAGTTTGTTTAATTCAGAATAATTGCAGATAAATTAACCTAATTAGTGCACTGCTTTTAGACAGTTTTACATAACTAATGCGTAATATTTAGAATTCCTTTTTAGATTCAGAATTAGATTAACCTCAGGCATCGGAAGTGGGTCAAAATAATGAATCACAGCTGATGGCACATTTCTCAACAGTCCGCTTATCAGTGTATTTCACAACCACGTTTCATATGATGTACAGTAGTACGGTAGTCAAGGCAACAATCACGGCAACAAATACGTGTCACTGGTTACCTATTAAAAGTCATGACTTATGTGGAAAACATTGACACTGTCAACATCACTGTATAATAATAAGAAAAGGGAGAACTATTCCAAAGTGACGTTCAGTGAGTGACCAGGCTTTGAAAACCAAGTAGAAGTGGCCTTATTCATAGTAAACTTGTTCGGAAAGAAAGGAGACCAGGAAATATGTATCCTAAAGTAATGCAAGAATTGATAGAAAAATTCCAGTAAGAGAAACAATGAACAAAGAACATACAACATGTACCCCTTTCAACTTACATTAGGTTAGGCAGTTGAAAGACATTGCGAGACAACTTAATTTACGACCTGATGCAAAGGATGAGATTATCTAGGTAATCATTGCTTAAATAAGACAGCGTACGTTTGGAGTGATTTATGATCGTCTAAAAACATCACGAACGCTGTCTAACAATGTGTTTGACCTAGATAAGGTAGTTCCAGTACCAGATATCAAGAATCAGGAGATAGATTGACTTTGTGCTGATGCCTAAGATGTGAGTTTGAACTCGATGGCGCAAGTTATGCATATAGCACTTATCAATTTCATTCTTCTGAGGTTAACTGTAAACTGACAGATTAAAGGTCTACAAATAATATACTTAATATATTGTCCACTACAGGTAAAATGCTAATGAGAATCAAGCTTATACCCCTAGAAAAGACAGGTCAATATGTGGTAAAGGATAAATTTTAACCTATGCAGGTGGAAAGGAAGAAAGGTTCCCATGCAATCGAAATCTCGCGTTATACCAAGCCAGGCATGCTTACCGGTCTTGACAAACCTTATTACGAGAAAGGCTGTCCTGAGTCAGTTGTAGTGTATGGTCTTTATCCCTTTCGGGAACTAAATGTAGATGAACATAGTGTGCTAGGTTATCTTGGTATTATTCTGATTAATATGCTTCAGCGTGTTAATCCTAATGAAGTTCATAGAGTGGCAACTCACTCAACTATATTTGTACCCCGAAGCATTACACAAGAGTGTAAAATGCCAGCATATGCAAATGTGTGTACTTATCTATTTGATATCAATATCCATCATCGCGAAACTTATAAATCATGTACTTGTGGTAGACTACCAAAATGGGGACAATGGCGTGTCAAGTGACAGGTGAAAATGACAGGAGACAGGTGAAAATTCCACATAACTGGTTAATAGATCAGATTATTACACCGAAACCACAGAAGATTCCAAAGCAAAGAATGAGGACTTGAAAGTTTTGAAGATACACATGCGACTAAAGTCAGCTAAAGTAAAATATCAAGAGATAACATAGGCTTAACCTAGTTGTATTACATGGAATAACTTTGTACCCCAATGGCATCTAAATCAGCTTATCCTTACTGGAAGACAGAACGCACATGACACAGCACAAGACCTACTTAAAGCTCATCACAAAACATGATTCCCAGATATACCAATACCATTTCTCTACAAAACCCGAAGAGAGTAGGAAACAAAACATCAAGGTGACAATACCTGTCACGCAATACCAAGAAGATTTTGCAGTAAATGATATTGTTCACACAACCCTCCGGTAGCAGACATAGCAATGAAAACTGATGACTCAATGTTGACTCCATCCTTCAACCACTGCATTGCGTGTTATATAGAAATGTTATGGAGCTACCAGTTGTCAGATACAAAGCAGTTTAGTGTAGATCTATCTATAGATTAATTTTTAGTAATTCACCACGTACAAACCCTCGACGTGGACCACTATGAAGATAATACAGCACTGGTTCACTAGGCTCCGTAAATGATCACGATATTTCTAAAACTTTCAAAGACCAGATCGGTAGCCCTACGACGACCACCTTCGAATTCATCAGCCTCATAAGGATAATGAACCTGTATATCAAATGGTAACTTTTCCTCCTTCATACAGAGAGTCAATTCTTTATTTCAGTATAAAGGCCATAGGCCCACGTACAAATACTCATTGAAATATACAGTATGAGGCAGATGACAGAGGGTATTAAGTGACAGTATTTCGGATTGCAAGTGCTTCCAGTATATACTTAACACAATTAGTTACAATACTAATGCGGTTACAAGATAATAGTGTATTATATTCAAATAAAGTAGGATTGGAAGAGTAATAAATAGGTAAATACTTATTTCTTAAATATCTGTAACATGGGCAGACAAGCATAAAATGAAACTCATCTTCAATTTCCTGTAAATTACAAAATCTGCACTGCCTATTACAGTACTCTATACCGCATCTTCTACCTAAATTTACCATCAATGTGGAGTCCACAGAGTGGTCCACTATATGTATTGGTAAATGTAACTGCTTTGGACCTGATAGCATAGCATGTTTCCTTCTTATCAACCGAGGCACTTCATCATCCCACGCCGTTACAACTGCTGGTAATCTAATCACCCATGATCTCTTATCTGCTATCACCATCCCCTGAGCATACTGATGACCAAATGAGCGTTCTGCAAGTGTATAATTACATCGTTCTACTATGACTTGTGACCTATGATTACCAGCATCACCTCGTCTTATTTCTACATTATGTTTCACAATACGTTGTGACACTGAGCTCATAAACTGACGACCAGGATCAGCTTGTAATAGTTTTGGTAAAGCTCACAACTCACTGTGCTTAAAACATGTCCAATAAATGGATCTTCATTGAGATCTCGAACTAGCTTTGGCTGATGTTCTGGTGGAATAGGCGGGAGCCTACCAGCTGTAGCTGTGTGTAGTTATAGAGCAGCTGTACCTATTGTTTTAGTTATTGCAACTGCTTGTCGAGACTAATTTCATGCATATAGGTTTTTTTTAATTTCTTTGTTAGACATCTTATTCATTTTTCATTGGTATAAGTTGTCCCTAAGTACTGAGTGCCTTTCCCCCAGCCGCCAAGTCTTTCTTTATGTTGTTCTACTTATGGCTTTGTACGTTTATCTACTACAGGTTCTGTAGTGGGTTGATCTAGTTTGGATTCATCTGAAAGTCTTTTCAAGAAATTCATCACATTCCATCTTTTTGATGTAATACACTTTCATATAAAAGTCTAAAATACACAAATATGAAATATCCTAAACAATTGAAATTATAAACTGTTGTAAAGAATGAGTATTTGCCACCATATTTTTGCAAAGCAATTGTTTAAGGAAATATTTCCTACATTTAGCTGAGAAGCTGCTACATTTTGCTAAGTAGCTGCTTGGTCAGGTTTTAATATTTGTTTTGAGGGCTTAGTTCTTGCCAACAGTTTTCGAACTTGATCTCGCCGACTCTTGGCATGAATGACATCTGATTTCACGATGACACTCTTTAAATGAATCTCGGTCCTTGCAATTAAACAGAGCAATCCATCGAGTCTGCTCTCTCAGATCTTTCGGGACTGAGTATTTTTGAGAATAAGTACCCAAACACTGTGGTCTTTATGTCGACCAGAGAATGCTAAATAAGACAAAATGTATTTCTGTTCGGTAAGGGCTTTACTCGCACTGCTGTTATCTTGAATGAATAGGGTTGGTTCTCCTTTGAATTTGTCATGGCACACTCGTAAACAGTGTGTAGCGTTGAGGATTCTTACAAAAGTTTGCACATCGGTTTTTCGATTCATACCTCAATGAACCGAGAAAAATACACAGTCAATGCTTATAATTAAATTCGACAACGAAAACGAACCGGAACAAATATTTCCGGGAGAAGGCGGATGTTTCAAATGACATGGTCAGTTGCCGCCAGATTCGAACATTAGTTCCCTGAGAACGGGAAAACACAGTTGGAAAAATGGCAGTTAGAAATAAACCCGAATACATGAAAGTTGTGGAACCGAGGCGAGCGAGCCTGCACGTTGGCTGTCTCATTCCTTCTCGGCTTTCGATCTAAAAGGTAGTTTGGACAATGAATATGCATGAATTTCGCTAAATCAGAATGCAGGAATTTCAATGAACACAAGGAAAATTTCATTATTTTATCATGAAACATGTCCATCACTTTAAAGTGAAAACAAACACATAATATATTTATGTTCATGTAACAAGAATTATGTATCAGTGGCTTCTTCTCTATTTTATCATGTTTTCAATGTTACTAGTATATTTAAAAAAAGATCTTAGTATTATTTTTTTCTATTGGTTGGGGACCAGTTTTAACTCGCAATACTCATGGTACGACCAGCATAGATTGCAGTGAACCCATAGGCTACAAGGGGGCCGATTCTAACACGGATTCTACACGTGGTTGACAAGTGTATCAAGCACAAAACAAACTCGAGATCTCACAGCCAAATCAAATTAGTTTAACTTGTGAGACCCACATGGTGCATCTATTTTTAAAATTATATATGAGATCGAGCTCTTTGCATTCAATATTAGATACCCATCTATATCCATCTTTTGTATCAATCATGACATTCTTCTACCACAGTTTTAGTGTTGACAACAACACAAACAGTCAGCGTCCAACTATGGTTTGGTAACACAGTGCACTGCGCTTGAGTAAATCTGCTCGTTGTCTCGCTTATAATTGCGTTAATGGGCATATTTAGTCAAAAAGAGTAATATGTGTTTATCACGGCACTTCATTTCATTTAGTCTTTCTGCCACTGTATATTTAATCTCAGACACTCGTGTACTATATGCACGCGCATCTAGCTCATTGCATGTAAATATCCAAATGACAAAATATTTCCTCTATTAAAACAGGTATTCAGTCCGATCTTCTGATGTTTGGGTCATTAAACATGGTGCAAGGTCGTTTGATAACTTTTGAAGTCATGTTTGAAGTCTTTTGATTATAAAGTGTGTTATGAAGCCATAACCAAATTAACCTCGTTTCAAAGAGATCAAGCACTTGTTATGCTACATAATGCTAATTTTTGCAAGTTCACCATGGCAATGAAATTGATAAGAACCCATTAAATGTCAGTAAATGGCATTACATTTAACGATCGGTTTACGAGATGTTGAAAATGTATTCAAATGTATTTCTGACAGAAATTAAATTTTAAAACATGGACATATTTCAACAAAGCTTTCGAATATGTTTTCGTAGTACAAACTGCATCACACAATTGCAACTGATATTATGATTGACCTTCAGGCTCCTATTTGAAGGTCGTATGCTTGAGTTCATGTAGAACGCCCTGCTTGGTACTGACGTACCACATGATGCAGGACCTAACAACCTCTTCACAATGAACGCAATAGCTACAGTCGAACTCTTATAACGTTGGGCGACACGGTGGCCCAGTCGTCAAAGGCGCCGCAATTCGCTGTTCAGAGTTGCGTCCCTTGGTCACACCAGAAAGCTCAAAGCACAATCTCATTAAAATCAGATCTTAGTTCTCGCTGGCGCTTAACAAAGATCTGAGGACATCCCATCAAGGGTCACGTCAGGCCGACCTTTCGCGAACTCTGACCGACCAATGGAATTACTGACAAGAAGTCGACATTAGCCAATCAGAAGGCAGCTTTCTCGCGCTGTACGGCACTAATTTCAAATTGGCGACTACGCCTCGAAAAATATTTAGGCAAATTCTCGCTTAAAAAATTGAAACCTGAACAAAAGAACATTCTCGAATGGCTAATATATGGTCTAGATTATATAGATTCAGTCGTTAAGCCAGTAATTATCTTTCGGAATACTCTGTTTAAAAGTTTTTGAGGATGCATGATGAGAAATCACATTCCGACTGTCACTTTCATGATCTGGTAAGCGACGCTCTGATTGGTCGGATGAAAGGTCGTTCTGACGTGACCCCTAATGGGATGTCCTCAGATCTTTGTTTAGCGGTAGCGAGAACTGAGGTCTGATTTTAATGAGATTGCTCAAAGCATGATCGTGGAATTAAGCGGTGATATAACAGAAACACTGTTCAAGCAGCCTTAAACCCAACTCACTCACTTATAACTTTGGAAACAGATGGAACTAATTTTTAGAACCAATGTGACGATATTGCAGGAGACGGCTTAAATAATTGAAGAGAGGTTTTGTTTGCTTGAGCGATATGATTTTGTCACAAATATTTGACGCGTCTGAAATAAGGACGGAAATGATATGTAATGAGCACAGCTATTTTGTATGTATCGATGCTTTATTTGAGACATGACTTAAATATTAACGTCGTTATAGTAACGTCACGGTCATATCTCTGATACACTGTTACTCGCCCCATCTGGAAATGCAGTTTCTGATCCAATATTGAACGTGGGTGGTGGTGCCTGAGGGAAACCTTTAACACATCTACATGTCAGTTCGTGGTGTTGTGATATTCTTGTTACAATATTAGACAAGCGTTATTTTTTAAAGAAAACTAATTTCCACTTTTCAGTGTCGCGATGGATTCTCAACCCCTTTGTAGGTCAACTTCAAAACTCGTCTGATGTCCTATTTGTCTCGTGACACAAAATAACAGTTTTACATTTTATTGTGGATAAAAAATTTAAAAACTTTAAACATGTAATTAGTCGTAACTAAATAAAGATGCTTAAAAAATGTCCTTACCATTACGATGATAATTTAATGTAGGTGGAAGTAATCGTTAATGAGACGTTTTTCCATTGGACTTTAGGCAGGTTACATGACCGCGAAACTAACAGTGTGAACCAAACCAGGATATCGATTTTTAATTTTAAATTTTTTGTCTGAATGAATACAAGACCCATTTCACGCACGTTGAATTGTAATACTAAACCGCTTCAGACCTTTAGTTGGTTTTCTCTAAAAACTTGAAGTCAGTGGTCCAACATGACAATAAAAACCGTTCAAATTTGTTTGTTTTTTCTCTTTTCCATAACATATATGGTCGGTAGGTATTTAAAATTAGAATTATTATTTAATGTCAAGATGGCCAAGATCCTGAATAATTATTTAAACATTCTGTCGTGGTGAGTTTCATTACTTGGGTGGGCACACGCATGAAAACAATTTGTGACATTTAATTGCTAAATGAGTTGACAGACTCGGCTGTAATAAAAAAAACCTCTCAAATGAGAATGGCTTTTCTTTTCTTCTTTTCTGATTTTTAGCGTCAACGGATCCGTAGACCAATTAATTAAAAATCACGCATCAGGACGTTCACATAACGGTCTTGGCAAAAGGTGTAGTGACAAGTATGTAAAAGCACAAAACACTAATAGAATGTTCATATTTAAATATCAAGTTTAAATGGTCACCTCGTGTTTCTTATATTATTGAAAAAGACCCTTAAAACTTAAACTACTACCTGTCTCTTACTAAAATTTAAGAAAATCTTTAATCAAAATTGTAAGTGTCAACCATTAACTCTAAAAAATATTAAACAGAAATTAATAGGCTCTAATGCTCAGCGTTTCTTCATTGTCTGGTTACTTATCTGCGTTTCCTAAGTGTGGGGTTTGTTTGTCGCGGAGTCATCACTGATTAATATAATTTTCGCAGCTATTTTGCGTTTTACATCAAATGGACTCTGTTTCGGTGGATAATCTAGGTTTATCTCTTGCATTCACAATTTATATTTACTTCAACTGGGTCGATGTTTCTGCTCGTCTTCAAGTTTAGCCATAAGCTCAGTAGCATTTATCTATGACGTCAACTACAAAAGAAATGTTTGAGCCGAGACATTAACGCTGTCCCCTACTGTGTTGCAAAAAGGAATTTTTCTTTACTTAAAAGCAGCCGAATCTATGCTCTTGTGCACAGCAGGTGTACTTCAAAATTAACATCGGTTTGGGGTTTTTTTTCAGTTTCAACAAAATCTGTAAACGCCCTACCGTGTTGCTGGATTTTCTGCTTCATCGATCACTTGATTGTCTGGTTTTTTTACAAGCCGCCGTCGCATGACAGGCGTACTGCTGTGCGGAGTCAGGCAAGAAATACTTCCTTTTTTATGCCAATGATGTGAATGGCGGGGTGGTTACCCTTTTTGCGAACACCTGGTGTCATCGCTGATTTTTAGTGATACATTCCTATAATTTCCACAGCTATTTTGCACCAAATTGAATCTGTTTCGATGGATAATCTGGACTGGGTACTCTCTTGAATTGGTAATTTACATTTAAAAGAAATCGAAAGCATTTAAAAAAATGATTTTTGATTTATAATTAGTCTTTTTACCTTATGTCAATCCTATCATGACTATAGGCAGTCTCCTGGTGCCCCAGGCTCATCACGCCAGCTGTGATGAAGTCGAATGAATCTGTGATGAAGTCCAACGGTAACGGACTACGCACCATGCAATAAACTAACTCAGACCTTTGGGTGTTGTAACGAAAGGCTTCCGACGATTGACACCAGACTAACTATTACAGATTTGGGAAGGACTTACATAAACAACTAAACGAACGAGCATTATAATTCTCAGTGGAAAATTGGTCTCCTGTAGCATGTCGTACAAGGCGACTAACTGATCGGGTATTCAGGCTTGTTGTTTAACGCCGAAGTCAGCGGCGGCCTCTAAATAATCAAATCTGAACCAGACAATCCAGTGATTGATCTTATGAGCCACTGTCCTCGCCCTCGCCAATTCTATCCCGGATTCCCTACAGTGCTACCAACATAGATTGCTGGGGACCAATTCTTTGTTTGTTATTCAAATTTCTCTTTTGAATACAGCACATTCCAACCACGGTGTAAACCAGCACATGTAATACCATTGTCCAAAAAGGGAAATAAATCCCAAACTTCCAAATACAGGCCTATTTACTGTTATCATGAAATTTATTCGAACGACATATTTTTAAAAGAATGCATGGAGAATACACTACTTTCGAAATATCTATCAGGATTCATGCCAAATAATTGTACTACATATTAACTGATCGAAACTTACAATCATATTTGCAAAAATAATTGTATGATATTCTGTGAATTTTTCTAAGGCATTTGACAAGGTATGGCATACAGGTATATTGCATAAGCTTCAACAATATGGTTATACTCGTAAATTATTAACCAAACAAACACTGAGGTCTCACAGGAGTATAAACTTAGGTTTACTTGTGAGACCCAAATGTTGCATTTTTTATGCAAAATGGCCCTTCATTTACTCAATTTTTCAGTGCTCTACTTCTACAAGTTTTAATAATAAAACTCTGAGATATTGTATCTTCTATATCCTTCATATTTTGAAAAGACAAATTATCTTAATTTCACACAAACCAATCAACAGCACACCTGTCGGTGCTCTTGCATGGATACTGATATTTCCTGTTTTAGGAAATAACTTATTTGAGGGCGCACAGTGCATCGCCAGATTTGTATTATAACAAATGTTATTCAACTCACCTAAGAAAGGGAAAATTCCACATTGTGAATCAATCATTCAGTGTCTACTTTAGTTGGTTATTTCATGGATGTCACGAACAGATTTGTATCCACTAGCTGTAGTCTTGTACAAAATATACCTCTGTTTGGCGCAGACATTCACTGAGTCCAATATTAAACCAATTCATCCTCTTTCTTCTCATTATTGTTGCAGATGTTGGGCAAGGTCCTGGTCGTGTTTCAGTGAACTTGCACAATAAAGAAATATCCATATTTCACCTTAATGTATGAAGTCAACGATAAAAACTACCTGTACCTCATATTTCCCCGCATATCTCTGAATATGATTTATTATGTTTTACAGAGACACCCCTCATAATTCTTCTGTATGCACAAATGATCTGAAATGAGACCTTTATCGTTATCATTATAGGAAAGATAGGAATTGTGTTGGTGGGGGTATCATATTCTATATTTCTCGTCATTGTCGTATGCTAAACGAAAATTTAGAATCATACAGTTATGAAAATATGTTCCGAGGTATGTGCACCGTATACACCAGCAAACATCCATGTGTCATATTGGGATCAACTTGAACATAGGTTGTTCTTCTCGGTGACTTTAACAAAGATTTGCTTATCAGCAATCTTTATCATTCCACAATATTTAGTAAAGAAGTGTTTACGTAGCGTAACTAAAGAGCCGACTTGCGTAGCTCGACATTCCTTTTTCTTTTGGACGCTTAACGAACGGCATTGACATGAAAAAAAACATGCAGCGAACGCGATTTATATGAACATAGAAAACAAAATAAGGTAAATAATTAAATGCAATCTGCCAAGGAATTATCTTATCTAAACTTACATGAATTATTATCATCACAAATGAAAGAAAACAGTTCTAATTAATGGAAAATACTGCGTCACTTCATTAAAGATTCTGGACCCAGCAACGTTATACCACCTCTGATCAATAATAACAACACAGTAACTGATTTATTTTCAGATTTTCAAATATCCATATCCAACCTCTATGTTTGTTATTCATTTCATCTCTTGAGAAAGCATAGGCTCATCATTGCCATTGTACAAATACCACCCTTCAAACTACAGCCATTTTTCACTGTTATTTTGTCTCTTCAAAATATTTGAACGAGACATTTTTAAGAAATTCAATGTATAATTTCTTTCTGGAAAATATAGTCTGGTCATTCTGTAATTTAACCTCAAGAAAATTGCAACAGAATATTTTACGACTGTTTCCTTTTAATTGAATGTATTTGAGTTTGTATTAAAGAGTCTATAAATATGATGTGGTCATTGTTTCTTTCAAATGGGGTGAGTAATAAAATGGGTAAACTATTATGCAATATTTATCAAAATGTAAAGTCATGTGTAAAAATCGGGGAATATACTCTGATGTCTTCACATGTAACATTGGTGTACGCCAAGGCTGTATTCTTAGCCCATTCCTGTTCTGTTTTTTCATCAATGAACTAGCTGCACAAATTAAGGAAAATTGTACGGATGGTATACAGCTGCATCCAGATATTGTGAAGATTTTTCTGTTGCTTTTTGCTGATGATATAGTCCTGTTCTCTAGTACGATAAAAGGTTTACAGAATTTGATAGATCAACTGGAGCTGTACTGTTCTAATTTTAAACTCCAAGTGAACACTGAGAAAACGAAAGTGTTAGTTTTCAAAAAGGGAAATAAACTATCAAGTAGGGAAAAATGGTTCTTCAACTCACAACCGTTAAAAATTGTCACTTCTTATAAATATCTGGGAGTAACCTTCACAGGCAGATTAACGTGGAATTACCACACCAGTAATGCAGCAATGCAGGCAAAAAAGATACTAATGGGAATCTTACATAGTTTGAAAACCTTCACTGATCTCTCATATCAAACCTTTTTTAAAATATTTGATACAAAAATTACTCCAATTCTTTTATATGGAGCAGAGGTCTGGGGGCATACTGAATACAGAACTATTGAACTGGTCCATCTATATGCTTGTAAACGATTCCTTGGCGTAAAAAACTCTACATCGAGTGTTATGGTATATGGTGAATGTGGACGTGTACCACTTTACATATTTCAACATATTAGAATTCTCAAGTATTGGTTCAAGATTCTTAAAATGCTTATTGGTAGATTACCTAGAAAATGTTACAATATGATGTTATTGTATGAAAAACATGGAAGCCGCAATTGGGTATATGACGTAAAGTCGTTATTAAATGATTGCGGCTATGGGTATGTTTGGCGTAATCAATGTGTACCTAACAATCCCGATTCATTTTTAGTATCTTTACGCCAAAGACTTAAGGATATATACTTACAAAAATGGGCATCGCATGTTTTAAGTGCAGAAAAATGCAATTATTACAAGCTTTTCAAGACAACAATTTCCCCAGAATACTATTTGTTTGACATCAACTTTAAAAGGTTTAGAATAAGTTTAGCACAATTTAGATGCAGCTCTCATAGACTTAGGATCGAAGTAGGCAGGCATAGAAACATAGACAGAGAATTGAGAATATGTGAGCAATGTGATTTAAATGTGATTGAAGATGAGTTTCATTTTCTGTTAGTTTGTACAAAATACGACCACCTTAGAAGAAAATAGATTGATCTGCCTGGTTATGTACATCCCACTATACAAAGATTTACAACGATCATGTCAACAACTGATAAAGATACTCTAAAAAATCTATCAATGTTCATTTATCATGCTATGTTAATTAGAATATGACCTGTTAAACGGATCTGTAACCACTCCCGAAAACAGAATTGTACTATGGGCCTGAGGCCTTTCAGTATGGATTAAAACTTATCCTATTAAAGAGTCTACCAAAATCAACCTTGGGAAAAATGGTTAATTCCCGCATCAAAAAAGATAAAAACCAACGAGGAGAATATGGCATCTACGGGCCGCCGTACATCAAGAAGAGCTCGCAAAGGGAGATAATTCGTAGTGATCCTGCTAGTGCCTTGGAAAATATTCAGAAAAAAACAACGATAACGGAGCCGTATTATTTCATGGTAAGTTGACAAATACACATTTATTCAAAGATGTAGTAATAATGATGAAAATAATAGCAGTTGGCTTCCAATATACTTCTAACATGCCCATCAACCATAAATTGTGTAGCGTCGTCTGCTATGTAACTACGGTCGCACCAGCAGAGAACATGTGTGTTAAACACGACCGATAACCATATACCTGTCTTTTATAAATTCATCCAACATTGTTACAATTATTAGAAACATAATAATGTGAAAAAATATATCGAAAAGTGGACCCTCCTTGATAAAATAAAAAATGTATGGAAGCCCATGAGTGACATGATGTATAATCATTTGCGTAATGCGTACGTAATTTGCAATTCATTAAATTCATTACGTTTTGCAACCAATCTTGACAATATTGATATCGGAACAAGTTACCTATTTCTAAAACACCCGATATTGACATTTCTCGTTTTGAGTGCATTTGTTTTACTGTTTAAAGTCACAAAATTAACTCTTTTAACCGGCTTGTAACTTTTTTTTTGTCTGGGAAATTGGTGAAAAACGGAACCAGGAAAATTCAGCAAATGCAGATGTAATTACTTGAAATATATAGGAATTAAACAACTTTACTCTCTTTTGGCACGATGCTGTAAGACATTGTTCTTCTTTCAGAATTACGGCTACCATTCTGGAATGGCATGATCTCAGACAACAGCGCCAGTGGATTCTGTCTCCGTTTCTTGTCTTGAAACTAAATTTGTAGCAGGAGTAGACCAAATACTGTCCCAAAAGATTGTTTGGAATACAGCGAGGCACTTGTGTGTTTATTCGCCGAAGGCCCGGGTTCTATTCCCCACATGGGTGCAATTCGTGAAGCCCATTTCTGGTGTTCCTCGGGGCAATCTCATTAAAATCAAATCTTGGTACTCGCTACCGACAAACAAAGATCTGAGGACATCCCATTAGGGGTCGCGTCAGAACTACCTTTCATCCGACCAATCAGAGCGTCGCTTACCAGATCATGAAAGTGACACGGGGTATTCCGAACGACAGTTACGGGTTTTTATGATTATATCGCTACAATCTAGGCCATCTCTAAGCCATTCCAGAGTGTTCTTCTTATCAGTTTAAATTTTTTTAATCGGGAATACGTCAAAATATGTTTCGAAGCGTAGTCGCCAATTTGAAACTAGTGTCGTAAAGCTCGAGAATGCTGCCTTCTGATTGGCTAATGTCGATTTCTTGTCAGTCATTTCATTGGTCGGTCAAAAAAGGTCGAGAAAGGTCGTTCTGACGTGACCCGTAATGGGATGTCCTCAGATCTTTGTTTAGCGGTAGCGAGAACTAAGATCTGATTTTAATGAGATTGCTCTCGAGGGCACGGATGGCCCAATCGTCTAAGGCGCCGCGATTCGCTGTGCAGAGTTGCGTCCCTTGGGCACCCCAGAAACTTGTGATTGTGGGTTCGAATCACGGTTCGCCCCAATTACGTTTCTAGGTTTGTCAGCACCATACCCGTGCTCGTGGGTTTCACCGAGGAGGTAAACGTCTAGGACCTGCATCACTTCGGGCTTTCCTTCCACATTAAGCTGACACACCGTGATATAACTTGAATAATGTCAAAAGCGGCGTCAAACCCAACTCACTTACTCAGGTGTCCCCCGCCTTGCTATAACTGGAATATTGCTAAAAACGGCGTAAAGTCATACTCACTCACTCACTTGAGCGTTTGCCATATTGCTATGCTATGCAATAGTCTATGATTATCTTGTACTTATACTCAAATTGAATAGATTCGCTCACTAAAATAAATGAATCTATAGTCAGTATAGCCTGTGTTCACTCAGCGTATCAGCGACAGTAATAGATAACCGGCTGACATGAGTGTCGCCGGGGCCCCTTTCACCAGAATAGACTATACTCGGCCAACTACCCATGCGTTACCAAGTTCCAGTTTTTCATGATATTAACATATTTATTTCCATAAAGTGGAGGGATTGACAAACAAGCAAATTTTGCCTATCTGAATGCCTCTCCCAAACATGATACGCATACAAATTACAATGTATTAAAGTGATATGAGAAATAGCATACATGATATAATTGACATTAAAGATGATTATTGTTCTGTAAGTGTTTTATTACTGGATTATCTTTCGAAACTACAGCTACGTTATATTATTTACATCTAGCACAACAACATCACAGTATCATATGTACTTGCCGTAAAAGGCGACTGTGCTTGTCGTTAAAGGCGACTACTAACGGGTTCGGGTGGTCAGACTCGCTGACTTTGTTGATGCATGTCATCGATCCCAATTGCGTGGATCGCTGCTCATGATGTCAATCACTGGACTGTCTGGTCCAGACTCGATTATTGACTGACCGCCGTCATATAGCTGCAATATTGCTGAGTGCGGCATCATACAACAACAAAAAATTTAACTTCTGAAATATGCAACCAATATACTTACTTAAACGAATGAGTGTTCAACTGTCAGTAGTTGTGAATAAGCATCGGAGTTTATAAAAGTTGGGATTTATACGACAATAGTTTGGTAATAATTTTGTTTCAAATCTAAAACAAGTATACTGGAACATACGATATTCATTTCCCCTTGTACGCGAGTCACAATTCGGGCAGAGTCTCAATCAAAGGAACATTCTGCCACGACCCGTTTCTACGGACAAAATAGTATTACTTGTACGAAATTGTAAAACTTGTATTGAAGGACACTTGACTTATCAAAATCATTTCTTCCACAATTAGTACATTAAGTTCTTAAAATGATATATGAAGTGTGATTATCTTACATTTGAATATAATATGTATGACTTCATTCCAATTTTTGAAAATCTATGGCAACATTTAACTTCTCGGACACTCTTCATATATGTCCTCTATTTGACCTTCAACTATTATAATGAATTAAATTGTCCCTGTGATATTTTTTATAAAGTAAATAAAAGTTGTATACCCAGATTGTTCTTTAATTTAGTTATATTAGAAAGAAAACTATAATAAATTTGAATCTCTTCCTTCCTACAAATATCCAAGAATACGAATTAAATAGGCCTATATCTTGTGACCTTGAGAAAGGTCATTCCCATGAGTTGATTTTGGTAGACTTTTTTTTTTCCTGAAAGCTGACATGCTACCAAATAACATAAAGTATGAATTAATTCTGTTGCAATTTTCTTGAGGTTGGCCATTTCGACCAAATGACCAGACTAATAAAATACTTCCAAATATCAATCGGGATTCATGCCAAACAGTTGCAGTATATATCAACTGATTGAAATTTATAATCATATTTGTAATTCGCTTGATAGTCATAAATATTTTTGGTTGGTATTCTGTGATATTTCTAAGGTATTTCACAGGGTATGACATAAAAGTACATCTTAAAAGCTACAACGATAGGGTATTACTGTTAAATTATTTGTGTGGTGTCGTAGTTATCTGTCAGATCATTGCCAAAGAGTATGTATTAATGGTAGATTATCTAGTAATAGATTCACCAAAGGTAAGGGTCCGTGGGGTTCTGTACCGGGGCCGTTCTTTTCTTGTTTGCAGAAATCATACAATTGACCAAATTCAAAATATTACCAGATTATTCGCCGCTGATACCTGTATAGGAACTTCATCTGCTGATATGGTTTAAATTGAAGAAAGACTAAATCAAAATCAACTCTTCCTACATCTGTGAGCAAGCACATAGCTTGTACATTTTAATCCCACCAAGACCAAATATATTCTTTTAAGTCACGAACAGGTACGGGGTTATCAAACTATTTATTATGCTAACTTTGCCATTGAAATTGTAGAAACTCACAAACTTCTAGGTATCACTTTATCTCAAGATACGAAATGGACTGCACATATTTCAATTACTGCTAGGTCAACAGAAAAAAATATGGCCTCAGCAATTTCGTAAACCTAAATGTAAAATTAAAAAGATACACTATCTAACATTTTTAAGAATATTCATTCGAACTATGGGAAAGCCGTTCTGGCTGTAATGACAACAAATCTGAATTAATACAGATTGATACTGCAAAGAATTTACAGGTTTGACCAAATTTTCTTCCTAGATAGAGAAAAGAAATTAAAAACTTATGACAGTACACAAAATAGTAATAAACGAATGTTCCCCAAACCTAAATTATTTATTACCACACAGTAGGTCAAGTGCTGCAAATTATAACCAACGTAATAAACATAGCACAATTGTTCCATTTACCAGCACAAGTACTTTTCAAAAGTCATTTACTATAGACTCTTTAAAACAGCGGCATTCACAAAATGAAAATGTTAAAAAATAGTATTTCTGTAGCTGAATTTAGAAAAAAAATTATCCAAATGTTAAAAGTTCTCCATGCAATTTCAGTAATGGAAAACGTGAAAGTAATATTGTACACAAAAGAACTAGACATAGAAGCATTTATTTAGAGTTAATTTGTCAGACCTTAATTCCTGCTCTTTCGGTTCACCGTGCGAAAATTCGTTTCACTGTTTTCTCGAATGTAAGAAATATACTTTAAAAAGACAATCTTTGTCATCAGCATTATGAATATAGGGGCTCAGCCCTATTTAGCAACAATTTCAAGTGGTAACAAATTAATTCAATTTATAAATATTTCCATTAATTTCTATTGGAAACAAACAGATTTTAAATTAATTTTATGTAACAAGAATCATCTATCACTATCTATTTCTGTACTGGTTTATGTTTTCCTTCTTACTTGCTTATTCAGTACATGTTGGATACAGTAGAAAAAAAGTTAATTTGCAATAAAATATGTTTAAATAGAAAATAAAATAGATTGCTGGGGACCAATTCTAAACCGGAATCTCCACGGTACGACCCCCATAGATTGTAGGGGACAATTTCATAACGGACTCCCCACGGAACGACCTCCATAGATTGTAGGGGACAATTTCATAACGGACTCCCCACGGAACGACCTCCATAGATTGTAGGGGACAATTTCATAACGGACTCCCCACGGAACGACCCCCATAGATTGTAGGGGACAATTTCATAACGGACTCCCCACGGAACGACCAGCATAGATTGCTCGGAACCAATTCTAACCCAGAATCTCCACGGTACGACCCCCATAGGTTGTAGGGGACAATTTCATAACGGACTCCCCACGGAACGACCAGCATAGATTGCTGGGAACCAATTCTAACCCGGAATCTCCACGGTACGACCCCCATAAATTGCTGAGGACAAAGCATACCGGAATTCCCACGGTTCAACTAGCATAGATTGCTTGGTACCTATTCTAACCCGGAATCCCTATGGGGCGACCAGCATAGATTGCTGGGGACCAATTCTAAGCTGAAATCTCCACGGGGACTCTTTGGTTTGAATTACGAATGGGAATTCCAATTTAGTTGTATAAAGCGCGTTTAATCTCTATCGCGTAATCCAATATCCGCCTGTCTGTAAGTTTTGACAACATAATTGGACTCGTTCTTATGACGGAGATATTTTGCAAATGGCAGATGAAGCAAGAGGCCATAACGGTGTCTGAATAGAATACTATTCCACAATGACATGTTTCTGTGCTAAATATTCAAATTCGTTAAATAGGTTCACATGGCATATTTCTAAAAAAGAGGTTAATTATCAATGGAACGGGTTTTATGTAGGGAAACGAGTGAGTGAGTTAAATTTTACATCGCATCGGCAATATTTCAGCCATATAGCGATGTGAACTAGGTTGAACAAGTTAGGCATTTAGATTATATATTAAAAGCTGTCATCTGTAGGGAAACGAACAAGCGAATCATTTATATGTGTATTTCAGCATCCTGAATGTCAGTGAATATATAATTTATGTGCATGTAGGTTGTTTTTTCCAACGTAAAACATCCATAAACTAACATTACTGCTCACAGACGCAGTGGGGTGTTGCGTTTCCATTGGCTGGGACGACTCGAACGACGGATTATATGGGACAAAAGTATCTTTGTTCATATGGAAATATTTGGAAATATATTTTAGTAATTTAATGGATTGCATCTTTATTTTTATTAACGACGCGTTTCATGACTTTGACCGTTAAGGAAAGGATAAATGGAAAATGATCCAGTGTGATTTAAAGTTAATGCTCAATGCACTACAGAATCTTAGATACACCCCGGGGATGGCAGTTTTCAATGTGTGTAAACCGCACGCGGGGTCGTTTTTCACTGTACCAACAGTGTCTGTAACCAACGAGTTGTTTTACACGCTGTTTTGAACACTTTCAGTTAAACCACAGCCTGTCAGCATTGTGATTCACAATGACGCAGCATCTAAGCGTTAACCACTTTCGTGACAGCGCTGAACATGGGCATGTACGGGAACTCAAGGCGAATCTGGGCTTTCTCCAAATCAACCATATGCTTGAACGTTTATTGGTTTGTTGTTTAACGCCACACTTCCTGAGTGGACTAATCCATAAATAATGTCAGTTAGGTAGGAAGGTAGGTAGGTAGGTAGGTAAATTTATTTCATGTCTCACCTCATACAAATAAATATATATACAGGTCACATAACAAAATACCTGTGATGAGACATCCCGTATGGGATTATGAGAGACTATAGAACGTAAAATGATAAACGGACGTAAAATACGGAATAAATATATATACGTTAGTAAAAAGGGTAAATAGCATAAAATATTTATAAAAATTTAAGATGTATATAAACGTAATTTTCTAACATCTAAGACATCCATGCAGGTTTTGGCAGTAACTTTAAAAATATATGGGCATGACATAATAAAAGCTAACTGATCAACATAAGACATAATTGGCATATAACATTGAACTTAAAACTAAAATATTTTTAGTAACATTTTTATATAGGGGGCTCTGTAAAAGTACATGTGCTTCATATCAATCACTGGACTGTCTGTTCCAAACTCGATTATTTACAGACCGCAGTCATATAGCGGGAATATTGCTGAGTGCGGCGTTAAACAAACAAATAAACAAGTCGTCACAGTAAGCAGTATTCCAGCAAAATCCAAAACCAAATGAGAGACCCGTGAAGATCCGGGGTAGAATAGGTCTTCAGGAACCCATGCTTGCCGTAAAAGGCGACTATGCTTGTCTTAAAGGCGACTAACGGGATTGGGTGGTCGGGTTCGCTGTCTTGGTTGATGCTTGTTGATGTATTCCAATTGCGTGGATTTGATGCTCATGATGTCAATCACTGGATTGTCTGGTCCAGACTCGATTATTTACAAACCGCCGTCTTAAAGCTCGAATATTGCTGAGTGCGGCGTTAAACAACAAACAGACCAAACCAAACCAAATGAGGGAAAGTTGTAGACTGACAGTAAGAGCGGTTACAGATAGCTACACCATTGTTGGACATTGACAGGCAAATGATCCAAGTCAGAGCCTGAACAGCAGATCCATTTCAGCCGTCTTTTACAACAAGCATCTTTCTATAGACCTTAATCAGCCATATTCCCCATCGAGCAACATCAGAATATACCATTGGTCTCAATATCATAGCACATAAAAGCGACACAACCCTTTCAATCATCCTGAGAAATCTCTGCTGAAAGCAGTCTGGTGTACGATTCCGACTGCATCTTGAGCATGTGGTTTTGAACCACTATCAAATAGTGATAGATGATACTAGATGTTTGCGAAAAGGTGAGCGTATCCTGCCCCACCGGTGGCACCCGTCACAAACACATACAAAGGTAAGTCAATTGTTCACCTCAAAAAGCACAGGAACATTATGTTACACGTCAAAATTGGGAATTGCATCGATCATCCTTTTGGTCACTGATGTGTCCTCTACATGTCTTCCATAAGACATTTTGAAAGCTTAACTAAGGCCTTGAAGGTTGAAACTCATCTTCCCGAAGCAAGAGAGTTAACTGACTTTAAAAGTCCAGTTTCCACCCTTGTCGAACTAGGTTGGAATTCCTGGGCTCGATCGTAGCGCCAGAAGTGGCTATTACCATTTATGTCCCTTCTAAACCTCTCCTATGCACCAATCAGATTCCACCTCTCGTATCACTTGCGTTTGCTTCACACAAAATGGTGGCGCCCAGTCAGGACGATCTGATCGTTTATCAAGTTCTATATCGTGATAAAACGGGTCTTACAACGCGAAATGCATCAAATCACGTGAGGACCTTAATTAAAAACATGAAAAGATTTTGAAAATATCTGCTGACAACGAGTTGGCGGTGTACATGGTTGGCAAATCCTGCAACCGACCGAAATCTGCACGACAGTTTACGAATCGGATTTTGATTGGACTATGCATAGACCAAAATGTAACTCCATAATACCAGCCTAGTTCGGCAAGGGTGGAAACTGGACTTGTATAGTCAGTTTACTCTCTTGCCTCGGGAAGATGGTTGTAACTCTGATTAAGTATCTCTTTGAAATCTTCTTTGAAAGAGCATGCCCGATTGTACCTCAAAACATTAGACTTTTATAGTCAGTTAACTCCCTGGCCTCGGGAAGGTGGAAAAGAAGTTATTTCACGAATATACAATCACAAGTGTCAAAGTTTCATCGATTTCGGTAAAGACAAATGTGAGCTCATGCCACCAGTGTCTCCGTCCGTCCCCCCCGTCCACCTTTCGATTTTAGTTCAGAACCTAGTCTTTGGAACGTGGCTTAGTTATAATTATATTTTCGTCAATAAAATAAATAAATCAACACGTGGTCTTCTAAGACAAAAATAGACCTAAATCTATTACAATTATACCCTTGTCTCTGAAACTGTAATATTTGATATCTTAAAAATATGCATTTAATACAATTTCACTTTGTGCAGCCTAAGGATAGCAAGTCAGTCTGTAGGTAAAATGATTATTTAGCATTTCTGACTAGCCAAATTCGAATACAGTGACTCGTTGTTTGAAACGCCCTGTCATCCTGAATTCATAACGTCGCTGAAATGAAGATATTGTTATTATTGTATAAAAAAAAGTCTTTTACAAGTGATCTTGCTAACGTGTATGTAATGAGTGATAATGATGCAGTTATCTTTGCGACACTTTCCAAACGTCCTTTGTGTAGCACTGTCATTGAAGCGTCAGCTTATGTGTGGGTGCATTCATGGATGGAAAATACTTACGTACACCGCACATGTGAGAGAGTGCAAAAAATATAATATATACATCACTTACATCGTCACCCTCTAAACCTTTTCAAAACTCATTTTAAAGAGATAAACACACTCATTTTAAAGAGATTAGCACACTGCACAGATAGTGGCCTTTAATCTGTGCCCTGTGCATGGCAATTTGATTTCAGGAACATGGAAAAAATATGTCTGGAACACAGGTCCATTGCTATTAATACTGCACCTCGATCGAGAGAGAGAGAGAGAGAGAGAGAGAGAGAGAGAGAGAGAGAGAGAGGTTATCACGCGAGTGTGTTTGGGGATGGTAAATAGACTGCATTAGGATTAAACTTTGTATTTAGCGAGCCTTGGCGAGCTACATACACAGTCTTTATTCCTTATGCAGGATATCGACAAGGAGAATCTGTTTATTGAGTGTGGATCCTCCATTGGCAATAAGTCCAAGTTCATCCATGTAAAGGAGGTGAGTAAGGCGTGTTGGGGATCTGTGCTGAGGAGGTCCAGGATGATAACCTTGCTCTTTGCTAAACGAAAAGCTTAAAGGAGTTAATGACAAACAGAAAAGCAAAGGATTGAAAGAATAACCCTGAAATATTCCTCTTCTAATATCCAACGTGAGGCACCGAGAACAATCGGAGTCGGACAACTTGGTACTTGGGATGAAAGCTTGACATTTCGAAACCCAGGTCCGCATATTTGCCATGTTTTTACTCAATCTTGTCAATCACATTAGTGTCAAAGGGGACAGAAAATTCAATGATATAAATGATTTCATTGAATTTATCAAAAGGGACAAAATCAGGTTAGTTGGCCTGGATACGCCTGAGACTGTAAATGGGCCTATTGCAAAGAATTTTGTATTTATCATTTTCCATGACGCTTTCGACATATTCCGGGTCGTACCACGGGTGGACCTCTGTGTCAAGACCACAAGCATGGCGAAGACGGTAATAAAATGATCGCGCCACTATTATTATTACTGTTTATATTACTATTATTATTATTGTCTACTGTCTGGTATATTTCGCTCGACGGTTGGTTTCTCCCTACAGGGGATCCCTTTCATCGATGTCGCCCGAGACTTTATACCCGATTGAGCAGGTATTTCAGTTATTTAAAAGAAAATGGTTTAAAGAATAAACGCTATCCTCAAGTAATAATTTAGTCATTTTTAAGCTACTTGTCTCCATACTTTCTCGTCCTTATGATATCAATCACTGGATTGTCTGGTCCAGACTCAATTATTTACAGACAGCCGTCATTTAGCTGGAATATTACTGAGTGCTGCGTAAAACAACAAACCAACCGGCCTTGTTGTCAAATAATGATAAAACATTATAATATGAAGTTCTCCGTTCTCTCACCCAGCATCTATTTTGTAAAATCATAATTCGAGTTTCAATATGTAAACATGGTATCATGCATACACGTATGAGTGAGAAGATGTTAACGATGGAACCTTCAACACAAACGTTTGAATACAGTGACTCAGTGTTTGAAACGCCGCTGTCATTCTGAAATCATAATATCACCAAACTGGAGTTATTGTTATTGTCGCAAACATTTTTTCATAATGTGACCTTGCTAATGTATACGTTAAGGGCGGTAATGATGCAGTTATTTTTGCGACACTTTCCCAACGTCCTTTGTGTAGCCCTGTCATTGAAGCGTCAGCTAATGTGTGGGGGCATTCATGGACGGAAAATTCTTACGTACACCGCACGTATGAGAGAATGGGAAAATATTTCGTTTTTATTTCGTTTCATTTTAAATAGATTAGCGAAATACACATTGTGAAGCCTCCAATTTAAGAATTCCTATACCGCACATTTGTTCATGAGACGGAGAAACCACCCACAACGTCAAGGGTTCTGTTCTCCCCTCCATTGATTTCACTGAGTGAAATCGTTTAAGGCGGTTTTAGAAATATTCCATCAAAACCACGACAGGGAGTACCAGGGAGCTTCACATATTGTTTACTCTTTGTACCTGGGTGGGGAATTGAACAATGGACTTCGGCGTGATGACCAAGACATATTAGCATAATGGATAACACAAACCTTGAATGGTTGATTCAAACGCTTAAGCAATCAATACTTTCACTCCCCATGCGTGATTATAAACATGCTGTATATACAAATCATTTATCTAATGCAACAGAGCTTGGGCACCATAATAGGAACCGATAAACTTGTTTTGGAACCAATAAGAGGAGTTTCTACGGCTTCTGTCCTGCCCAAAACTGAAGCACATGTAGCACATCTAACATATGTGCTTCTGTTCACCAAGCGGTAAATGGATTCGCGGTAGGATCAGAAGATTTTGTATGGTTGCACACACCCCAGGGAGCTGAGAATGAAAATCGAGTGCACACTGATCCATTGGCCTGGGTAATAATGTACCGGTTTTAGCATCCTTTAGGTTGTGGATGTGGATGTGGATGTGGATGTGAATATGCACATAATAAATATTGATGTCTACTGTCTTGTACACTCTTCAAAAAAAAAAAAAGCACAGGTAGTATGTAGTTAACTGACTACACAAAACATCAGGTATATAAATTGGATATATGTTATTGGAAAATGTTGGTGGCCTGATATTCGACAAACGGTGCCTCAAAACACAGCCATTGTAGATTTGCAATGTCTTAAACGGCATTTTTTTCACACTTTTTCAAAAATGTCATGGAGAAAAACTGTAAAGTAAAATGCATGTGCAAGTTATGGCATTCGTAACTCGGGGTAGTGGCTATAAAATGGCAAGCATAAGCCAATAATTTGTCTTTCAATTGTCAACATTTTTCAAGTTCGAAAATGCCGAGGCTCAGCGCTGCCGATCGGAACATCGCCACAGGACGCACCACAGCACCGCCTTTGGGACCGATACACACAGTTCAGTTCCACTGCAGACCGCCCGAGAACCGGCCGACCGAGAGTTACCTCCCCTGCACTGGATCGCTACATTGGACTGTTCCACCAACGTCATCGCAATGCCACAGCTACGGAGACTGCAGGACGCATCCCTGGTTTGAGGAGGATATCGGACCAGACTGTCAGGAACCATCTTCCTGAGGCTGGAATCCGACCAAGAAGATCAGTTATCATCTCCGTTACAACAGATCCATCGATAACGACGCTTGCGTTGCTGCCATATCTAACAGCCTTGGAATTTGAGAAACTGGAGACGAGTGTGGTTTAGCGATGAATCACGATTTCTTCTTCACCGGCAAGATGGAAGACATCGTGTTTATCATCATCGAAATGGGCGTTTTGCCCCACGTTGTGTACAATTTTGGTGGTGGTCGTGTCATCGTGTGGGGAGCCATATCCTACACCACGAGATCTGACTTGGTTGTGGTTCAGGGAAATTTGACAGCATATCGTGACATGAATCAAATTCTTCAACCTCACCTTCTTCCAATCATTGACCGCCAGAGGGGGCCGTTTCAACAGGACAACGCTCCACCGCACACAGCTCGTGTCACGGTAGGATACCCGCATAATGCGAACATCAACGACTTGCCCTGGCCGTCGAGATCTCCAGATCTCAACCCAATCGTACATCTCTGGGATGAACTCGATCGACATGTACGTCAACGTCAGAACACGCCGCAGACACTCACACAACTGGTGTTGGCCTAGTGGTTAAAGCGTTCGCTCGTCACGCCGAAGACCAGGGTTCGATTCCCGATATGGGTACAATGTGTGAAATTGTATAAAAGAAAATTGTTTCGACATATATATTGAAGCTCTTACGGTAGTCTGAATATTGTTCATAAACCTCGTAATATAACTGCCGGGAAAAAGAAAGTATACACTTGGAGTTGGATTTGACCCAAAACATTTCACTCGTCATGAAAAAGATACTAGGTTGAAACCAGTCACCGAAACAAAGCAATTAAGGTCCAAACCACATACCCGTATCAAATACATCACCATGGAATAACCATTTCTTGTTTCTTTCATATTTAGCCATCAACCATGGTATAGTTTATATAGTCCGGCAGTAGATATTCACCTCGTAAGAAAAGGAGACTTATAGGCGATTTTATTAAACAAGCAGAAACCTAAAGTATTTTACAAACGAAAGTGACATAAACATAGGAATAGGCCAAGATTTTTTTTTATGCCCCGTATATTTTCCAATCTGGAACCATCAAAACCAGTGTTAGTTCAACGTTTACAGTCTGGTAAGGCTGCAAGCGTGTGTGCCGACCGAGTGAACTAGGTTTTCAGATTCGTGTCAAGGTGTTTCTCTTTTTTGGTGTATGTCGCGTACAGTGGAGGTTTATATTACAGAATGCCTGGGACTCGGGTGACCTCCGATTGGTGGCCGCGACATGCATAGATGTATCCTGTGAGTGGGGTATTCATGTTCAAAATGCAGCATGATATCTCAGTGCGCTAGCACTATAAAACCGGATTGTGATAGAACAAACAACCACGCACACAGGCATATACACCAAACACACACCCCACACCCCACACCCACTCACCCTCCACCCCCACGCACATTATTACATGCATTCATGTAGCTATGAAAGTGCAATGATATACCGCACTGCTGTAATCTTATATGTCCTCACCCAGTATAAAGACATTGAACAGAAAAGGGTCCAGTCCAGCAGTGTGGTGTTGGAAGATGCCGGTACAACGTGCGGCAATATGATTTCATTCTTGTGTAGGAGAATCATTTAGATTTTTTAGCTATATATTTTTACGGCTTGGAAAATTAATTACATGAAAGGAAATTCCTCTTCCAAGTCCAAGTCTACCATGCACATGCAATAACAATTGAATTGACCAACGGGATCGCCTGGCTAAATCGGTTGCCAACTTCACGGGGTTGTCTGACGAGCGGATTTGACTGACTAACGGGGTTGCCTGACTAAAGTCCAAAAACCATTTACGTGATACCATTCTGGGCCTTTCCAGCGCTGAGACGATAATAACTCCTATACATTAACATAGACTTTTGGCAATCGTAGCGTTACGATCGCTTTGTGGAACGAGGCCCTGATTCTAACAAGGACGTACAGTGACGGTACGTATTATATCTGGAGTGGTACGTATCCTATCTGGAGTGGTACGTATCACATCACGATTGTGATTCCATCCTTTCACTACACACCCCTCGTGTTTCTTGGTTGTTTGCACCTTTCCTATAAACCTCCAACATAATCTGTTAGTACACCTAATCCTTTCCATCTCTTATCCATCCATTACAATCACTAGATACCTGTTTATATTGCTTTAACACAACATAAAACTCAATAAAAAAATAATATGTTTATTTGACAACACTATAACAGTAAATTCATATAGTCTCTGTACCAAATACTGCAGATATCTTTTCTACAGAATGGCATTTCGGTCTATTTAACAGTATTAACATGTTATAAATCTATCTTCTTCAGCTGGGGATATTCCTGTTTTACAAGACAATACCAGCATGAAGTAAAATATGGAAGCCAACTTATCATGCATTGTCGTAATTAACGGACCCGTGAAGACCAGGGTTAGAATAGGTCCTCAGGAACGTAAAAGGCGACTATGCTTGTCGTAAAGGCGACTAACGGGATCGGGTGGTCAGGCTCTCTGACTTGGCTGATGAATGTGATCGACCCCAATTGCAGGGATCGATGTTCATGATGTCAATCACTAAATTGTCTGGTCCAGACTCGATTATTTATAGACCGCCGTCATACAGCTGGAATATTGCTGAGTGTGGCGTTAAACAACAAACGAACCAACCAACGTAATTGGCGACCAAATGGATCGGGCACCATGATCGGTGTCTTGATTGCGTGTTACCGCTCCCCGACGGCATGGGGTGTTTGTCTTCATCACAGACGAATTCATTTTAGCGTACAGGTCCAACTATGTACAAACTAACATCTTATAGAAAAATCGAAGACGTGTCCATTATGGTTCCATTGTCTCAAACTCGGTCAATGAGATCAATATATCCGCGTTTTCTCTCTTTATTTGTTCAAGTTCAGTGCGAAGAACTGAGTTTTCCTTCTCCAAGAATGCAGCTCTCATGGCTATCTGGTTCTCCTTGATGCGTCTGGCGTCCCGGGATCGTTTAGCTGCGACGTTGTTCTTCTTCCTCCGGCACCAGTATCTGTCATCTTTGTTGTCGTCAGGGACAAAGATCTGGAATTATATAAAATATACCATTGAATCTCTGAAACCCCTATATCAGGGTGCATGACACTGCTGCCATGTCAACAAATTCAATTACTACTTGTTGTTGTGAATATAAAGAAGATGATGGACTAACGTGGACTTTATTATTTTATTATATATTACATGTACACCGAGTGAACATTTACCTAATTTTTTATGTATATATATATATATATATATATATATATATATATATATATATATATATATATATATGAATGAATCACTGAAAACCTTTGTTCCAGAAAGGACAAGCATGTCCTTGACTGCCGGTAGCATCCGCCGCTCACACAATTTGCATAAAAAGCTAATTGTTTGTTGCTCGACACCTCACAGCAGACTGTGTGTGTGTATGTGTGTGTCTGTGTGTGTGTCTGTGTGTGTCTGTGTCTGTGTGTGTTGGAGGGGTGGGGGTGCAATGTTAACGTCTCGGCATGAAATATATGTATTGTATATTGAGTGAGTGAGTTGGATTTTACGCCGCTGTTGCAATATTCCAACAATATCACGACCAGGGACATCAGGACGCGAAAACACGGTTCTTCGCAGAGAACTTGAACAAATAAAGAGAGAAAACGCGCACCATGTGGGGAATCGAACCCGGGCCTTCAGCGTGACGACCGAACGCTTTAACCACTAGGCTATCCCACCGCCCTGTATTGTATTTTGCTGGTGGAGATGCACATTAACAACAAGGATGATGCTGATGTGAAACTCCAACCTTAATCTTCGTTCTCTGGAGAAGGCAACGAAGATACATTAGGCACTGGTTGTCAAAACGCTAAGTGGACATACCTTTCTTGATTTCTTAAACATCGGCTGAGGTTTCAACTCTTCTTCTGAAAATGTTCGCTTTCGAGGATCGAAGTCTTTTAAGCCTGCAACAACAATATTGACATTAACGTCAACGCCAGAGAATAATCAGTCTCGATGATCCGCTGAAACAGATTCCATTAGCCGTAAAAGGCAAAATAGCGGTGAAAAATATATGAATGATCGCTTAAAGTCAGCGATGACACCAGCTGTTCGCGAAAGGGGTAGGCATGTCCAGCCCTACCGGCAGCACTTGCCACTCTCACAATTTGCATATAAAAGTAAACGTTTGTTTAAAATTTGTTGCCTGACGCCGCAGAGTAGTACTCTCGCCCTAAACAAACCAGACAACCAAGTGATGGACCATACAGATATACCTTTAAAAACAGAAGACACACATTATATATGTTTTACCTTCGATATTAACGAGAGTCAAATCATCTGAAGACACAGAAAAGTCAACAGATTTAGGACTGGCTGCTGGACTTCCTACAGGACTGTAAGCTGCCGAGGAGGTCACTACAAAGTAGGAAAACATGGGTCAGAAAAACAATACACACCTGGTATGCTCACCAAAGCCAAATCAGGAGGTGAAAGGTCAAAGTCTACTTTAGGCTCGGGCCCACCCGTGTACGACGACTCAGTGGCCTTGGATTCACCAAGCTTACTTTCTGTTAGAGCTGAAAAGTATGCAATAACACATCTTAGTCTCCAGTTTTAAAGACTCCAAACAAAATTCTTACATCCGAGTTTGACATGATGCATTTTGAAATCTGTTCATTTAGCGCTACGTTAGGCCATGATCTTGCTGATAACTCAGTCATCGCAACAGGAAATATTTCTTTGAAAGTACGTTCTCAACCCGATCGGTAGACAATTTCCACTGATTTTACTAAACAAACGTTGCAAAACACCTCGAGTACTTTGTGAGGGTGGCAAACAAGTCTTCAAAACGAAAACAATTCTTGAACTGTTCAATAGGGCATCCCTGCTGAAGAAGCCTGTACTCTAAATTTCTCACATAGACAACTGGTAACCTAAGAAAGCTTTCGTGGCATTACAAGGCCTTGCCCGGACACGGTGATGATATCCTCAACCACATACCTGATGTTGGTGGTGATGGCATCGTGTCGTATTGCGAGACGGCGAGCTGTGACTGGTGAGGTGGCAGTTGCCTGGGAAACGTGATTGGGGACATGGAGGTGGCTTGCGTGCTGTCATTGGGAAACATATTTTGTGGCGATGGAGTGGTTTGTGAAATGTCATTGGGAAACATATTTTGTGGCGATGGAGTGGTTTGTGGAATGTCATTGGGAAACATATTTGGTGGCGGTGGAGTGGCTTGTGGACTGTCATTGGGAAACATATTTTGTGGCGATGGAGTGATTTGTGGAATGTCTTTTGGAAACGTATTTTGTGGCGATGGAGTTGTTTGTGGAATGTCATTGGGAAACATATTTTGTGGCGATGGAGTGGTTTGTCGACTGTCATTGGGAAACACATTTTGTGGCGATGGAGTGGCTTGTCGACTGTCATTGGGAAACATATTTTGTGGCGAAGGAGTGGTTTGTCGACTGTCATTGGGAAACGTATTTTGTGGCGATGATGTGGCTTGTGGAATGTCATTGGGAAACATATTTTGTGGCGGTGGAGTGGCTTGTGGACTGTCATTGGGAAACATATTTTGTGGCGATGGAGTGGCTTGTGGAATGTCATTGGGAAACATATTTTGTGGCGATGGAGTGGTTTGTCGACTGTCATTGGGAAACATATTTTGTGGCGATGGAGTGGTTTGTGGAATGCCATTGGGAAACATATTTTGTGGCGATGGAGTGGTTTGTGGACTGTCATTGGGACACGTGTCTGGAGCTGAACTAATGGCTTGTTTGCTCTTACTGGGAAACGTGTCTTGAGCTGAGTTGATGGCTTGTTGGCTCATACTGGGTAACGTGTCTGGAGCTGAGTTGATGGGTTGTTGGCTGTTCCTGGCTAACGTGTCTTGTGGCGAGTCACATGCCTGGAGGTTGTGACCACTACTGATAACCTGTCTGTTTGGAGACTGAAACTTGTTCAGATTGGCAGCGTTCACATTGTCCGGATTGTTTGGGATGCCATTCTCTTTCAAGAATTCTTCCAGATCATTGTATTCCAAGCTGATGTCAGTATTGTCGTAGGTCTCGTCCCACAAGTCGGGTCCAAGAAAGGCTGACACCTTTTTTCCTGATTTCTGGCCCTTGTCATATTCTGAAACAGTAACATGATTAGGTGTAATGACGGACTAAGAACGGCAAAGCAGGTGAAACACGATACAACTGTTTTGTATGGAGTACTGTTAGGGGCATTCTCGCATTCTGAATGTGGATGTTATGTCCACAATAAATTAAGTATTACAGTTTGATTGAATTGTAAAGGAGATGGGAGGCGGGAGGCATTTTATTTGCTCCTGATCGAACTTTTAATGGCATCTAACGAACTATTTAAGGCATCTGTCGAACTATTTAAGGCATCTGTGAAGAGTTACTGTCGAAGGATGCAATTCACGTGCATCATGCGTTTTTAGTAGGGCCATTTTGTGATGTGGGATGTTTCGTAGTCAGTGGGAGGGGAAATCAGTTAATTATTTTTTATGGCCTAAAGTAGTGAATATTGAGTCGTGTAAATTATCGGGCCTGCTCGTTTTAGCCGAACGCTCAAAATTGGTCTGTGTAAATTTTGTTTGAATGCATGTGCTAGACGAAAAACCTCATGGTGAAGCTCGTTGGCCTGTGATAGTTTCTATAACTGACGGTGATGTCTCTTTTTTCCAGCTTCCGGACGCTGTATGTTTCAGTATCATTGGCCATTCATATACTCACATTTGTTTTGGTTAGATTATATTGATCATGTGGAGAAGGTTTTTAATTAAAGGTCACTAGAAACCCTAACAACTTGAGAGAACTTGCATGCATTACATAGGATTGTGTGTTAAAATTACCCAGCACTTTCAAGCTGAAGACGTCGCCACTGGTGGCCGCGTCATACCAAAAGACGTTAATTAATCATCGCGATATTTCGTGATTCTTTTCAAGTGTCGAGGTCATAATTTTGCTGAATGCTACATGGAAAATGAAGTGCAAGAACAAAGCAAGACATCGGGACTAATAAAGCGCGCAGTCGCACTGAATTTATGATATTACGTCTGCGCACGGATAACGTCTAAAAAGCGAGATTTCAGAGAACCCCGAGAACCGTTGCGAGAAAATGAAATGTCGCATTCTCGCGTTTTTGTGGCCTGACATTGCGAGATTACGAGATTTCACATCATGTCCAAATGTCACATTCTCGCGTTGTCGACTTTTGACAAAAAATGTTATGTACAAAATTCACGAGAATGCGAGATCGAGAGATTTTGGTCAAAACTCGCGTTCTCGCGTTCTCGCGATCTCGCATTCTGGTACTTTGGGCATTTTAGCTCGTTTCCAAAGGTCGAGATTTGCACTAATATCCATTACAGTATTCCATAGTTTTGTGATATCAAATTATTAAATGGCATGTATACTATAGTTTACCTACCTGAACAAGAAATTAAAGAGACTAGTGAATCCGCCTCTCCTGTTTCATACGTAGCGGCCATACAATTTCCGCTGGGAAACGTGTCTTGAGCTGAGTTGATGGCTTGTTGGCGCATACTGGGTAACGTGTCTGGAGCTGAGTTGATGGGTTGTTGGCTGTTCCTGGCTAACGTGTCTTGTGGCGAGTCACATGCCTGGAGGTTGTGACCACTACTGATAACCTGTCTGTTTGGAGACTGAAACTTGTTCAGATTGGCAGCGTTCACATTGTCCGGATTGTTTGGGATGCCATTCTCTTTCAAGAATTCTTCCAGATCATTGTATTCCAAGCTGATGTCAGTATTGTCGTAGGTCTCGTCCCACAAGTCGGGTCCAAGAAAGGCTGACACCTTTTTTCCTGATTTCTGGTCCTTGTCATATTCTGAAACAGTAACATGATTAGGTGTAATGACGGACTAAGAACGGCAAAGCAGGTGAAACACGATACAAATGTTTTGTATGGAGTACTGTTAGGGGCATTCTCGCATTCTGAATGTGGATGTTATGGCCACAATAAATTAAGTATTACAGTTTGATTGAATTGTTAAGGATATGGGAGGCGGGAGGCATTTTATTTGTTCCTGATCGAACTTTTTATGGCATCTAACGAACTATTTAAGGCATCTGTCGAACTATTTATGGCATCTGTGAAGAGTTACTGTCGAAGGATACAATTCACGTGCATCATGCGTTTTTAGTAGGGCCATTTTGTGATGTGGGATGTTTCGTAGTCAGTGGGAGGGGAAATCAGTTAATTATTTTTTATGGCCTTAAGTAGTGAATATTGAGTCGTGTAAATTATCGGGCCTGCTCGTTTTAGCCGAACGCTCAAAATTGGTCTGTGTAAATTTTGTTTGAATGCATGTGCTAGACGAAAAACCTCATGGTGAAGCTCGTTGGCCTGTGATAGTTTCTATAACTGACGGTGATGTCTCTTTTTTCCAGCTTCCGGACGCTGTATGTTTCAGTATCATTGGCCATTCATATACTCACATTTGTTTTGGTTAGATTATATTGATCATGTGGAGAAGGTTTTTAATTAAAGGACACTTGAAACCCTAACAACTTGAGAGAACTTGCATGCATTACATAGGATTGTGTGTTAAAATTACCCAGCACTTTCAAGCTGAAGACGTCGCCACTGGTGGCCGCGTCATACCAAAAGACGTTAAATAATCATCGCGATATTTCGTGATTCTTTTCAAGTGTCGAGGTCATAATTTTGCTGAATGCTACATGGAAAATGAAGTGCAAGAACAAAGCATGACATCGGGACTAATAAAGCGCGCAGTCGCACTGAATTTATGATATTACGTCTGCGCACGCATTCTCGCGTTTTTGTGGCCTGAGATTGCGAGATTACGAGATTTCACATCATGTCCAAATGTCACATTCTCGCGTTGTCGACTTTTGACAAAAAATGTTATGTACAAAATACACGAGAATGCGAGATCAAGAGATTTTGGTCAAAACTCGCGTTCTCGCGTTCTCGCGTTCTCGCGATCTCGCATTCTGGTACTTTGGGCATTTTAGCTCGTTTCCAAAGGTCGAGATTTGCGCTAATATCCATTACAGTATTCCATAGTTTTGTGATATCAAATTATTAAATGGCATGTATACTATAGTTTACCTACCTGAACAAGAAATAAAAGAGACTAGTGAATCCGCCTCTCCTGTTTCATATGTAGCGGCCATAAAATTTCCGAGTCCCGTGATTGGATTCGAACCACGGACCTTCTGATCAGAGGTCAGACGCCTTGTCCACATGACCAAAGAGGTTAACCCCGTCAGCAAGCTGACAAGGTAAGGATGTCATCTGTGGGATGACTCCACGCCCTGCTACATACACCCGCGTCAACAGAAGGCACGTCCTGGGCCGCATAGTTGGGTACTGAGGCTTATTTTGCTCAAATTTAATATGAACGTGCTCAGCCCCACGTTGGGCGCCAATGTAACGGCCATAAAATTTCCGAGTCCCGTGATGGGATTCGGACCACGGACCTTCTGATCAGAGGTCGGACGCCTTGTCCACATGACCAAAGAGGTTAACCCCGTCAGCAAGCTGACAAGGTAAGGATGTCATCTGTGGGATGACTCCACGCCCTGCTACATTTAGATCTATGCATCGTCAGCGTGACGAAAACCTATCCACAAGGACGTATGTCGTTGGCTCCTTTCGACCCGTCTTTCTCAGCCATGCTTACATCGTATTATTTAAGTGGAGCTTCTCAGGTGGTATTTGAATTTACACAAAATAATTTGTCGCGTTCTGTGTTCTGCAAATTTTCACATTATTATTTTTTATATTTTTTATATATTATACATATATAATAAACCTCACGACATTTATCCAGACATTTCTGCTCAAATGCGATCTAATAACAATACACGACTGTAAAAACCGTATACACGTTAGAAAGGGTCGAAACCGTCGAGCGTACAGAATAGGCAAATAATCTACCCAAAACCAACCCCATAACAAAATTATCTGCTGAATACATCGCGGGTTTTGTCTCCCCCTACGCATGTTTGTATACACTTCGACGAACATAAATGAGGATATACACACCACCGTTTCACAACGCCATCTACACGAGATTACTTTCTTATTTTTTAAGTACATTGTGTTGGTGATGCTTTTCATAAATACCAGGTAAAGTCGCTGATCTTCAATGTTCCATTCATATAACTTTCACCACTATTTTCCTTTTACGCCCAATTGAATTTGTTTTGGCAGATAATCGACATTGTTTATTCTCTGCGTTGGCTATTTATATCTCCTTTTTAACTTGCTTTACGGATTTTGTGTGCTGAAATATCCGTTCACGAAGTCTCTAGATATGTACAGAAACTGATGAGGAAAAAAATCATCTGGCCCTGACTTTGTTGATAATAAACATGTGATGTTTGGCGGTGAGCTGCTAGTGCGGGAGTTGGCACCACTATTTAATGCAATTCTAAGACTTCAGTACACACCTGCAGCCTAAAGATAATTATAGCTATTTATGAGGGTAACAAAGATAAATCAAACCCTGTCAATTATAGAGGTATTACGTTAACATCTTGCCTTAGTAAGTTTTTTGAGAACATTCTCCTAGACACATTAGAAACGTGGACATCCCGAAATGCCTGTAATTTTCCCGATATGTTGCAGTTTGAGCACGTTGCTGTCGCTATTTACCCTCATGGAATGTGTACAAAGCTGTGTTAACAGGGGAACATGTATCTACACAGCATTTCTAGATAACGAGAAAGCTATTGATCGGATATGGCACTCGGGTCTCTTTGTAAAACTCTATCATCTTTGGTATGAGGTAACATGTGGTCTCTGTTACATCACTGTTATACTTTCATGTTTGCGTGTGTTTAGTATAAGGGCGAACAATCTGATGCATTTGCTGTTAGACAAGGTATAGGTCTGGGTAGAGTTATCTCAGCTTGACTTCTTCTTGTGTACATAAATGACCTCATAACTTAGCTTCGGCAGTTAGATGCAGGAATATGCATATATAATGCTAGTTTGCCATGCGTGCTACTTGCTGATGATACAACTCAGTTTCAGCCCTAAAGGTCTGTAAACAGCTTTAGATACAGTTGTTAATAACGCATCCAAACTTATAATGCATCGAAAAGTAAAATTGTTATGTTTCATTAAAAGAAGCAATTATAATCACTTTGGGGATTATGACATACCTGTGTTTGATGATGTAAAATATGCGGGTGTTGTTCTACAAAGTAATCGTCCTTTCAAATTATATATTGAAGAGAGCTGCACAAAAGTAGGGCGCAGTATTAACTCTCTCCTCTCTGTTGGTCTACATAGAGTGATTTACATCAGTATGCAAATATTCAGATATGGAAAAGAATGATTTTAACAACAAGTTTTTATAGATGTGGATTACTTTACCATGGTAAAGATCCTGAATGAGCTGAAAGCACCCAACGTTACTTTTCCAGGATTATACATGGTTTTGACAAACGTTCTCCTATTCATGCCACTATTGCTAATCTAAGGACTTTGGAGCATGGTTGGCTATATAGCAAAATGTAGACTACAGCTGTTGGGGCGTCTTTGCAACAACTCATGTGTCTCAATTTGTAAAACTGTTTACTGCGCATCTACGTCACTCTATTATTTTCTTAACAATAATTTATGTGGAGTTTATGTGGAGTGTTGCTTTCAACAGCTAAGAAATATAATCTACTTCATCAAGTATTTTACTACGTTTGCACAGGGGAATTCCCTGCGAAGAATACGCGCAATAGATTGTATTACATGAAACTACCCACGAGGAAGAGGTATGGCAATATAAATTATCATGTGGACCTGACCTGTTTCGATATTCTAAAATTCGCTCAACGCTTACTCTTCATTTGTTATACAGCATTGTAATGTTACATCCAGAATTGAGAGAAGAAATACAGTATGTAATTAGGATTGGATCCAGAAGCAAAATATGTAAGGAATGTACAAAATGTAATACTTTTGTTCATGATTATTATCACCATGTCATCTTAAACTGTTAATGTATACTTTCAGAGAGAGAGGTGTATTCTTTTCCACTCTAATTGATAATCGTGGTGTTGAAATGTATGTTAAATTAGAGATGATGGAAGACCATGATATGTTGGCGTTCTTTCTTGGTGCACATAACAATGACATTGATGAATTAACGTGGCATTTCACTATTATAGGATTCTCAAAGTATTTATATCAAATAAAAATATCTAACCAATATTTCTCACTGTTTACAGACTATACATATGAGGGACATTCATATATATGTTTGATTATTTTGTTATTTAATTATTTCATTACATAATTCTGATGTTTTGAGAATCTTCGGATTTGTTCAGAGGAAACCAAGACATTCATTCATTCATTCATTCATTCATTCATTTGAAAGATCTGATCCCACTGTTTATAAATATAAAGGCGGTGTTTATCACACTATTTAATTAATGCATTTACAACAAAATTAATTTAGTTATTTAGTCCAGATTAGGCCCAAAGGAAGCAAAAATTGTGCCGATCTTTGGCTGTTGTAAAATTTCACAATATCCACTTTTTTATTTTCATAGTTTACGTAATCGGAAAATTCTGATTAAATTTTAAAATATACAGATATTTCCCAATAATAGTGGTTTTCCGCTCAATAACATACTTCCGTTTTCGAAACTGTATGAATAAAACGTGTGAAAATTCCTTCGGTGTTAATTTGGTATCGTTAGAAAGCTGTAAACATAAAACAGTAACCTCGCCAGGAGTATTTTTGTAGTTCTAACATACGAATTTATCAGATAGAAATTGGTTTCTAATGATGCTATTTTGCCGTAATCTGCTATAAGTATCGTTATGATCAAATTCAAGTTCGTGACCCAAGGCAGCCAATCAAATTACAGCAATGGATACCGTCCCAGTGATTGATAAATTTCATATTTAAACGAAAGGTTTTGGTAAAATCGTGTTATTCTGAGCGTTTTAAACAGGAAAACGCGACCTATATTAACATTATGGCATTTCGTGGACGTGTCGTCCTGTGACGGCATGTGACAAAGATTTCTCTTACATGTATTTGGGGATTTTAACATCGTGTCAGAGACTAAAATTCGAGGCGGCCAAAGCCGTGAAGTCATTTGACTTACATTTCACGATCGCACGAAAAGTTGGAAATGGTGACACAGATGTACGTTTGACAACTTTTAGAAATATTTTTGTTGTTTTTATTTATTGCTTGAATTAATTTATTTATAGATTTGTTCGAAACGTCTATATTTTGCTCTTTGGTATATTCGACATGAACCGGTTACCAAGCATTATGACTGAATTATGGTTTTTTTACATACCATGTTGGGAAATAGTTAATGATTTTAAATATACCAAATAAAGCATGATAAATTGAAATGAAGAACATATTTTCAGAAAATGTGAAAAGAGATAGTTTTAATAAATGAATGATATGACTGATAGGTTTATAAACTTAAATACTATTTTGATGTGACTACGGCGTGGCCGGTTTACCTGACCCGCAATGTAAACCTGTCAAATCCAGCGGAAATACTGTTGTGAATCTATCAATTTCAGGAAAAGCTTTATTTTGACTCTCATGTTTAATTTTTGTCGACCTCTCCAGAAAATATTTTATGGTGCAATACGCTATCAGCTTATCGATAAAAAAAGAGAAAATTCTGAATTTTTTTTTTTTTTCAATTTCAACATAATTTGGGATCGGTCGATCCGTAAAGCAAGTAAAAAAAGGTTTGACCTCACATTAAAATTTGAAATGTATAAAGTGAACAAACCTTTGCAAACCATTTCCTTAAAAGACATGGTATATATTACATTTATGACGCTGCAATCATTATTTGATCAAACATAATATTATTTCAGATGCGCACTTACTGATTTGAGTTGTAACCGATAAATGTTACGCAAGAACATGGGCATATATATATATATATATATATATATATATATATATATATATATATATATATATATATATATATATATATAAGTATGAGTATAAGTATGATCCAATTGCAGAAGAGAGAGCTCAATACAAAGTAGAGCATAAATACAGATTTGGATACACTTTCCTTATATCATTTTCGGCTCTGAGTTTTACGCACCCATGGCATTGCGTACGATCATCAGGCATAATGAAACATGGTTTTTAGTTTGACCCTTTCTTTTTTGCTCGGCTCGGCATTCTATGCATGGAAGAGAAGCACGAGATTCTCATGCTAACATCTAACAAGCTAAACAAAAGCAGCGAGGTCATTTCCACCTGTCGCCATGGTAAACCCCCAAGCCGAGCAAAAGGGAAAGGGTCAAACTAAAAACCATGTTTCATTATGCCTGATGATCGTACGCAATACCATGGGTGCGTATATATATATATATTCTCTGATTTTATATATATATGTCAACGTCAGAGAATAATCAGTTTCGATTATCTGTCGAAAGACATTCCACTGGGCACAAGCAACAATACAGCGTTGACACTCATATTAATGAAGCACCGAAAAACAGCTTCTGAAGGAGGCACGCAATCCCAGCTCGACCGGTAGCACTCTCTTATTCACCCACTCATTGGCCTGAATCAGGAAGTGAGGGTGGCAGAAATGAACGCCACAGCATATGTTATCGAGGTAAACCTAATAAGGGCTAGTATTAAATGACAGGACTGCTGAAGCCAGTACAGACTTATTGGAATCCTTCTGTAACTCATTGATGTTTTTAATTTCACTTTTAAGTGGGCCATGATCTCATTTGGGAATTAATTTGATTCACAGGAACTTGTTGTTGGTCAGTAATAAATTGTCAATATTTCGGTAAGTAAGGGATATTAATCCAATTTAGATGGCATGTACATGTGTAGAAATGTGGTATCCATCAATCAACGACCAGAAATGTGCTTGTCAATGAGTGAACCATTAAAAAGTCGACCTGGATATACAATGTAGACAAACCAGTAAGATGGCGAGTGACGCTCCTTTTCTCTACTTACATATAGGGGGTGTATATTTTTACTGACCTGAGATTTGATTGCCACCAACTAACTCACAAGTCGGCTGCGAGTTAATTAACTCAACACTCTAATGAGTTAATAGCTTCGGCTTCGGCTGGGTTATAGAGCAGGAAATAAACACAACGGATCTGGGTTTTTTATCATGACACGCGGACCTCGGACAAAGCAACCTCTCTGGGTAAGGAGGGGATTGATATAGAATGGCGAGCGAAACAAAGCGTGTTTTCATTGTGAAAAACCCAAATAGCAAACTAAGTACTAAACCAAAACGGAAGATGTAAGTACCAAATAAAGCGTTAAACATAAGCTGTCCAACAGTTCCACTAAAGATTAACCCCCAAAATGACCATAAAAACACGATTAATATCGACCATTTCTAGATAATCGTGCTACTGTGTGAAAATCAAAGTTACTAAAACATTTTCATGCATGGATAAGGTAACAAACATACATAATATAACATAGATCAATCAATACTTTAAATACGATTAAAATAAAATGCGCTAGATAATATAATTTTCGGGTCACCAATTACAATGGATGTGAAGCAACTGGACAACGACGACCGCCGGAGTTTGCCGAACGGTGACGACGCCGGAGAGAGAAGCGGTATGGTCATTAGACTGGTTTTACGACCCGGTGACAGTCGTATACATTTTACGCTGTATTTAGCAATACTCCAGATCTCTCGCGGCACTGTTATAAGGCATCTTCCCGAGGCAAGAGCGCCCACTAGCCTTTTAATCAAAGTCTTGGCACATCAAGCACATTTTCATGTGTTAAATATGATTGGACTATCGCAAATATCAATAGTCCAATCAGAGAACGTTTCACAAAATCAACATCCACATGTTCGCACGTAAGTGATTTACCGCTGCCTGTCTTTGTTGACACGAATGTGTCTTTTTTTCACCCCAGCGATTGCCTATGATTATCTGTCTGTCACGGATGAAATCGCGATAGTTTTCGTTATCTGACCGACTAGTTCGTCACAGTCGCCATCGCTGTGAAGCCATACGAGATAAGAACAGCGATCCGATTGGATATCGCGTTTTCATTACAAGGGGCACAAGTCATGAACAACGCGTGGTGGCGCCAGGGTCGAGCCTGGTCGAGGGTAGAAACTAGGCCTTGATCTAGGCTGTTGGACACGCTTGCCACGGGAAATTGGCTATAAGGTTTCTCGACGGCATTTCGGCTGAGTACTTAATTTGCTAAGCTACCTACCCTACTACCTTAGTTTTGTGAAATCGCCAGAGGAAGATGTCTGGAATGTAACTCCATGAAGTTACGTATTGTGTTTATTGAACTTGTTGATACCTTTTTAGTGTTATACTTCTATGACAGTTATATAAAGTCTCATGATAACAGAAATGCTAACCTTTCATTCGGTCACTCTGTTGAAAGCAGAGTACGTTGTGGGATTCCGACCATATCATAAGCATGTGTATATGAATCACTATCACTAAGTTTTCCTGTCCCTTAGTTATTGGTTTAAAATGTGTCATTAGACTATAAGATTCCACAGGGAACTATCAGGATGCTAACTTATGCAAGCCGAGATTATTGATTATATGATATTTGATACTGATTCATAGAAAAAGGTATTTATTTATTTATTTATTTATTCGTTCGTTTGTTCGTTCGTTCATTTATTCATATATTTATTTATTTTCATTCACTCATCATCATTATGATTATGTACAGATCAAAATACAAAATGCAGCAAAGAGGGTTTGGGTGATCCTGGCACAGTCAGGCTGGTGAGGCTCATAATCAGCTCAGGGCCCTTGCCCCCTCTACACGCAGCCCAGACAGCGAATGGGACTTCTCCCAGGAAGCACTGCCTTGTCGAACCCACCCGGAACGGAGAATATGTCGAGTCCCCAACACTGCAGCCTTCTGCATTACTCAGATTGTCAGAAGAGCTGTATTACTGGGAGCAAACCTTGGCACGCTCCCAATGTCAATGAAAAGATTGGAAGGTACACTGAGAACAATTCGGAATCGGCCAGCTTGGTACTTGGGATGCAAGCTTGACATTTCGAAAGCGAGGTCCTCATATTTGCCATGTTTTTCCTCAATCTTACCAATCACATAAGTGTCAAAAGGGACAGAAAATTCAATGACATAAATGATTTCATTGGATTTATCAAAAAGGACAAAATCAGGTTTGTTGGCCTGGATACGTCTGAGGCTGTAAATGGGCCTATTCCAAAGAATTTTGTATTTATCATTTTTCCATGACGCCCTCAACATATTCTGGGTCGTACAAACCACAAGCATGGCGAAGACGGTAATAAAATTATCGAGCCACCCCATTTTATATTTACATTTTGATGCAAAATCACACATTGACGGTTTCGAGTGGGAAGTGACTGGTCCTGAGGAGCAAACAGAAATCCTTCTGTTTCACTTTTCAGGCCAGCCGACTTCATCCAAGCGAAGGATTCTGCAGGGTTGCTGGGCTTCTCAATACACTGCACATATACTCGATGGAGTGGTCGTTCAGATAGCCTCTCCTTGAAACTTGAGTCTGGGTCGATTTGAAATGGCACTTCGCTTGGTTGACACTCATTTCTGTACCGTGTCAGGCAGTACATTATTATTATTATTATTATTTTTATTTTTATTTTTATTTATATTTTTATTTTATTTTTTATTATTATTATTATTAATCTTTAGGATGAAACTTATTTTCCCACTGAGCAGAGTTCCAAGGTTCATGTTTCGACGCGGTCTCGGGCTATCTTAGATGTAAACTTGTACACCGTCTTTTCACAAGGGGATCTGCCCTTCTTTATTGACGCGGTCTCTTTTAGCCTGCAGGAAAAATCAACTTATGGTTATGGTTGTGGTGGTTAAATGTTCGGATGAAAACCGCTGATAAATAGCCTTTATTCCTTTATTCCTCAATTTTTGCACATGTGTAAATGCTGACATTGTCATAACGACTTCAAACGGTGACAGTGTCTGACATCCAATGCTTGGAGCAGACAACAAAGGCGCACAATGTTATTCACGAGAATAACATTGAGTGCGGATATATTAATTTTTTAATGATAATTCAAAAGGTAGTGCATTTATTGGGGCTATAATGTCACACCTGCGTAAATTCAGGACAATACCACCACATACAGTGTACTCAGATGCATTGGACAATGTCGATGTGTATCTAAGCCATTATCTGAAGCTGGTGTAAGGCAAGGTAATGTGTTGTGTCCCGAATATTCACAAGCACCTCGTGGTTAAATCATGTTTTGCAATATTCAAGGCCATATTAATGCTTTCAAAACGTTTCACGCTTGACATTTGGTGGGCATTTCCAAATTTGACGCATCAGCGATAAAAATTATATCTGATGCAGTTCCCTATTTTGACTTGTACGATATGATCCCGTGTTTTATAGTCGGAATCGTACAATCGACTCTGCTTTTAGCAGAGATTTCTTATGAATAAGGAAGAGGACTTGTCACTTTTATTTTAAGCAATAAATTTAACAATGTGTTTGAAAGAAACCGTATTAAAGTAGTGACGGGTTTTTTCATGGGAAAAAGGGAAAATTTGATAATCAGTCTTGTGCAATGATGCCAACAAATCATGTACTTTTCCAAGTACATGCAAGTATTTTAAAAACGATTGGTCACATGGATGTTATCACAATACACAAATTGTCTTTAAAATTCAGCAGTTTGAAAATAGTAAAACATATTTGTTGAACAATGTATCTAAGTTGTCAATAATAAATCAAACAGAGTCCTCTTGGTAAATACAATTTATGCACTGTTCTATGAGAGAATACTAAGTAAGGATAAAGTATAGGGATGAACAACTTCTTATTACAATTAGGAGCGACGTTTCGGTGTAGGTTCTGACACGGTTGTCAAGCAAGTCTATTGGAACAAGGAAGTTGTTCACCTGCTTGATAACGGTGTTAGAAATCATAATTGTAAAGAAGTTGTTCATCTATATATCTTTATCTTACTTAGTAGTCCAGCTTCTAAATGCCTCTCAAAGACGTTACGAGAGAGTATTTTACACAAGATACAAGAAAAGAAAAAGTAACTAAAAATTTAATACTGGAGCTAATTTACAGTTAGGTGAATATTAGACATGTATATACAAAGTGACATACGTTGTTTCAAGATATTCAAGCAGGTTAAATTGCCATTTCAGGATGCGACAAAATAAACTCAACTTTCTCAACATCATAAAAAGACATGAACCGTATATCATTTGTGTGCATTCGTTAAAAAGGCGGTTTCTTTCATCAGAGCATCAAGGACAGTGCAATAAATCTTTACAATAAAAGCATTTTCTCTCAGATAAAAGACATCGCTCATAGTGGAGCAGTACCAAATCTAAAAAGAGTCATTGCCTTTCATTGAGATCGGACTATGTAATATTGCACATTAAATTCGGTTTATGCACTGTATTGTTGTAAATTGTAAATAATCTGTCCTACTTCCTACTCATGATACAGTTTGAGTCGTACAATCGACTTTGAAAGATGTTTTATGAATATTTAAAGGGTTTTGTCGCTTGTTTAAATATATGTATAATGATCTCCACAGACCAAAGTCTTATGTATATTTTAAACGCCTACCTGAAATACTGCCTGGGGTTTCATACGACGCCGGATATGTCTTACCGCTGTGGTACAAGCAGTTGTAGTGACGAGAAACTTGATGGGCGGGAGCTTCCATCTTACTAAGGATTCACGTGCAGGACACCGGCGAAGAAATGATTATTGGAGAACTATCCGAGTTTCTGTCCAAAGGGTGTATTTATACATTCAACTAATGATATTCATATAACTTACATAATCTGCAATTTCTATTTGATTGGTGGGGAAATGTGGAAACATATATGCTGAATTTGTCAACTGCCTTTTATGGCCAATATATTTTGCAGAAGGTTTAGTCCATATATATACCATTTGACATGGGAAATGAGTGCATCCCCTCATCTACATGAGTATGAGGCTTCGTGTATGTACCCGACCAACCATGAAGAGAAACACTCGTTTCTGTCTAGTCTTGCTGAATAATCAAATAGAAACTATATGGCTCTAAAATTTGCAATCAAGGTTTGAAAGTCCTGGTGCTAACTTTGACACGTCGCTTTTCAACATGGCGTGCGATGCTGTCCCACACTATGACCATTTCATGTAGTTATCACTTCTCCCTACTCAGTAGGACTGGTCAACCAGGCGGACAGATAGATTACTTAAGTCTCACCTCAACATATGATACAAACAAAAAATAAACGAGATAAAAAACATTAGAATGCTGAGCCGTTCCATGCGGAACTACGAGAGAATACTAAGTAAGGATAAAGTATAGGGATGAACAACTTCTTATTACAATTAGGAGCGACGTTTCGGTGAAACACACCAGTCAAGTAGACAATCGAACAAAATATTCAGCTCGTTTTTACTTACAGCTATTAAAACAAAATCGTCTGCATAAGATCATTGATGTACCGATTAAAAAGTAAGGGACATAACAAACATCCCTGTTGTAAACCACGTTGTACATCACACCAGCGTGCGTAGGCTACAGAACATTTAATTTTTCCATTTATCCCCTATTGGGACGTCGTTCGATTTTTTCTCGAAATTAGTGAATGAATGAACGAACGAACGAACGAACGAACAAACGAACGAACGAACGAACGAACAAACGAACGAACGAACGAACGAACGAACAAACGAACGAACGAACGAACCATGCAGGACCAGTTTTGTCTTTAGGAGACATGCCATTACACAAAAGATAATATAAGAATAACGTGTCATTACATGCATAAAAGCAAGATTGGTACATATAATTATAAAATCACGAAGAAGCCCTTCCCCACATGAACCACATATATATATATATATATGTGTGCGCATACGTAAGCACATATATATCCCTCGAACAGGGCACATGCCCATTCCATACATTTCACCTTAGCATGCATGCCCACATTCACACAGATTTGGGCATGCACGTGCACACACGCACACACACACGCACACAATTTAGCGCTAACTCACACGTACATATATATATATATGCAAATTCAGCACACATAGCACAGCATCCCTACACACATGCAAATATACATGAATATCCCTACATACATATGCAGACACATAGGCACATATACACACATGCATAAATGCATATCTCCATACGTTGGTTCTAAGGTTACATTTAAAGGCAATCCACATATTTATTCATATACCCGATTACATATTATACATATTCAAATAAACAGATATTGTACCTTCATACAGTCACATAACATGTATAACATACATACATACAAACATACATACATACATACATACATGCATGCATACATACATACATACATACATACATACATACACACATACATACATACATACATACATTACATACATACATACATACATACATACATACATACATACATACATACATACATACATACATACATACATACATACATACATACATACATACATTCATTAATGTGGACAAATCTGCGTTCACATAAACACACATTTGACAAGATTATACATCCTGTGTGTGTATCTATTGTCTGTCAGGCGTTCGAGTCAAAATTACAGCCTTGCTAATTCAACAAATAAAGTAACTGACATTCATACGAGCCTACAGACATACACACTGACATACAACCTGACGTATTACTAACATACATAACACAATATATATAAAGGCCATACAATTCTCAACGTCATTACATATATGGTGAAAAACCCATATATAAAATTCACCAATTTTGCTAAGCAAACAAATAGGCTTAAACGAGACAGGCTAGCATTACATAATAGATGAAACTGCATAACCGATAAAGAGAACATTGTACTTATTTATAATAAAATTTTCTGCGAGCACGCATTTTAAACATATTTTACCTTTCGATGATATACCGGCGTTGGGATTGTTTGGAATAGTCATATCATACCATGAATACAGTTCATAGAAAATAATTTGTTAAATCACTGTAGCGGATATCGTTGTTGACTGGATACTCAAGGAGATAGTGTTTTCCGTCTTCAGGAGTGTCAACACAGAATGTACAATAACGTCTATGAGCCGGGATACCTAGCCTGTCGGTTTTAACGTCTAGCTTCATAGAACCAGAACGAAGGGAGGCGAGAACAGATCTTTTGTAGGGCGGGAGGTTTACATAATATTCTGCACAGAGATCTGATTTAAAAGTAATTATAAGTTCTAAGTTGGGCATTGACTGAAGTCCTTGGCTCCACCTGGTTTTACGAATATTCCGCACCAGGTTGGAGATTTATCATTGGAACACGTTAAGTCACACACATTTTTAAAACAATTAAGACTTTACTGTCTCAGGATTTCCCGTGAGTTTACAACCATCTATGGGCACACTACACAAACCAGAGCAATATGCTAGGACTTTCATATAATAGTATCTATCTTTAAAGGCGCCGCACCGTATCTGAATTTAGCCAGAGAACTTCTGTGAGCACAGTTGAGAGGGTATTCCGCGTTTTTCTGTGCTACAGACTTTCTTAAACAACCTGTAGCTTCTTAGCTTTCTTCAACGGTTTTTGTGTCCAAAAGTAATTTGTCCCTGCATTTAGACTTCTATTCCAACAAAAGGCATTCTTGCACCGTTGCAACAAATAAGTTTGTTTCAGTTTGGGTTTTGTGCTTGTTAAAAGTCCCAGGTCGATTTTTATTTTGACATGACGTCACTTTAGCATTCCAGCTCCTCTTGAAACTGCTTGACTACACAAATATCTTGTTAGTTATTCTTCTGTTTGGAGTCTTGCATGTCAGTACGTCAGCATGACAACTGTGTGCAGGTTAAGCTACTCCAACTCGTTAAGTGATACAGATTAACCAGATTATGATTATGTTTATAACTTGTGTTTGATCTGTGTCGGGTTACGTGCGTTCTATTAGCAAAGATTTAGCGTAGTTTTCTCAATAATATAGAATGTAGGAACTTTAGTGAAGACTTATCAAAATCCTTCAACCTTTGAGTTTGTTTTGCATTATTTTCATTAAATACAGTGTTAAAACACATTAAATAGATTAAACTTCTCTATAACCTGAGTGTAGTCTCACATAATCTATGTTTTCTGGTCTGTTCCACTTTAATATAAGGTAAACACGTAACTATTACTTGACAGACCAACCTTGACTAATCCTGGTCTGAGCAGACTGACAACTAGGGCATCTGGCATTTAGGAGGTTACCGTCGGTCATGCAGGTGCCTTGCTCATTCCGGATTAAGAGGGTAGGGTAGGAGACAATATCCATATACAAATATACCCTCAAACTGGCAAGGTGATTATATGTTGCTAGTCAGTAGGAATATTTCAGGGCGATTCTTTCAGTCCCTTGTCACTCAATCCTTGAAGCATTTTGCTTATCAAAGAGGAAGGTTATCATCATGGACCTCCTCAGCACAGATCACCAACACCTCTTACTCACCGCCTTCAAATGGATGACCTTGACGTTATTGCCAGTGGAGGATCCACACTAAAAAACATATTCTCATTGTCGAGTCACTTTTTAAGATATCGGAGTCCTTTTGCGACATCTTCATCTGAAACGTGGCAAGATAGAAGGGAGAAGATCAGTAAATTTACTTGGGGGAGGAGTTATTGACAATCTCGTGGGAGGTCAGGCCTATACGTACTTAGGGATGCAGGATATGAACAAACTCCAGAATGCCCATATCAAGGAAAACCTTCGGGCAGAGTACAAGTGTAGACATAAGAAAATCTGGAGTTCAGAGCTGAAGGCCCGCAACATAGTCAAAGCCACAAATACTTCTGCTGTACCCGTCCTTTCCTATTCTTTTGGTGTTGTTGATTGGACGAAACAAGACATTCAGGGTATTTACAAACTCACACGAAACATCATGTCAGACAGTAGACCCCACCACCCGCGCTGTTTCCCCAATCACTTATTTTTACCAATTTTCATGGGAGGGCGTTGTTTCATTAACGCGGAGGCTCTTCATGATAGAGTTATATTGTGCACTTTTGCACACATTTATTTGTCTGATGGTCCTCTTTTGAAGCATGCCAAGACTCAAGATGGAAACAAGGCATTCCACAGTTTTCTTCAACGAGTTCAAGGATGTGGGACAATAATCTCAATGTCAATGGATATGGATTCTGGGCCTACTTTTAAAAGTATGTAAATGGGCCAACCATCACATTCGATACTTCCACAAGGCATCAACAGGTATACTCTCACGCTCCTTTTTTACACACATAGAGTTTTCTTTATCCGCCTCAGGAGACTACTTTATCTGTTTTGTAGGATCTCAGGAGACTACTTTATCTGTTTTGTAGGATCTCAGGAGACTGCTTTATCTGTTTTGTTGGATCTCAGGAGACTGCGTTTCTCTGTTTTGTAAGATCTCAGGAGACTGTGTTATCTGTTTTGTAAGATCTCAGGAGACTACTTTATCTGTTTTATGGGATCTCAGGAGACTATTTTATCTGTTTTGTAGGATCTCAGGAGACTGCGTTATCTGTTTTGTAGGATCTCAGGAGACTACTTTATCTGTTTTGTAAGGTCTCAGGAGACTGCGTTATCTGTTTTGTAGGATCTCAGGAGGCTGATTTATATGTTAAGTAGGATCTCAGGAGACTGATTTTTCTGTTTTGTAGGATCTCAGGAGACTACTTTATCTGTATTGTAGGATCTCGGGAGACTACTTTATCTGTTTTGTAGGATCTCAGGAGACTGATTGATTTATCTGTATTGTAGGATCTAAGGAGACTGATTGATTTATCTGTTTTGTAGGATCTAAGGAAACTGATTTATCTGTTTAAGATCATCTCATGAGACTACTACCCTCATCTGATCCTTAGAGCCTGACAAAGTACAATGTATACTGTTCTAAAAAATATGCATTCATCTGTCAAAACGTGTTCCAACTTCTGGGGGTGAAATGAGTGTAAACAAATCGATAAAACCCATTCCATATTCCTAAGAAGTCTCTTCTAAAAGGTAAGTCGATTGTGCGATTCCGACTGTATCATGAATGGGCGTTTCATTAATCACTATCAAATAATGACGATTTCAGGTGTTTGCAAATAGGTGAGCGTATCCTGACTCAACTGTGGCACCGTCATAAACACATGCAAGGGAAAGTCAATTGTTTACATCAGTCAGATGACTTATTGTGCAACAGAAATAAGGAAAATTCCGAAATTATAATTGTAACTTTTTTTATCCATATTTCTGTGTCTCAGAACGCCCTTTTAAATGTCGTTTTGGACAATAATCAGCATTAGCATGACACGTTATTCAAGAGAGTGTTTCAGGTATGAATAGGCGCAGTATTATACTAACTGATGAATGATCTGAGGGATGTTGGGCACAAACAACACAATCTGGCATATCCCTACCTACCACATACAGCCCCGTCGTAACGTATGGACGTAGCCACGCTTCTTTATGAAGGGATTGTCAGCAAGTGACAGTGAACGACCCTCAGATACATAAATATATTAATCTGGAAAAATTGCAGAGTAAAATAGCGGTTTACTTCATTTCATTTCATGAGGGACATGAAATAATATGCACCTTATCATGTGCAGTATAATGTGGACCCATATTTATAAGAAATGGTAACATTATAAGATTTTTACAATTAAATATACTTACATTTATAATTAATGAAAGCGTGGTACATTACAATAAGTAATATGTAATGTTTATGAATCCAATGACGTGTGTGTGACAGGCCATGGTTGGTGTGTGAATGGTGTGTTTGTTAGTTATAATAGAATCATACATTATTAGACAATTGTTTATTTTGTTTTGCTTGTTTACAGGATCGTCTCATATGGCGGCAAGTTTTGTTACTTTTCTTCTGATACCTTACACTCATAACACAGGATCAATCATAATCCATATAAATCATTCGTTTCTAACTGTCACACGCGGAGGTTTCATATGGTGAGCTTAACTACACACACTTTCCATGCTACCTTTCATACTCACATCCTTAACTTTCTCACTTTCAGACGTACACAATGTCATTTAATAATTGTGTGATTGCAGGAAGATTTACTGACTTGTAATAGTCAGGTTAATGATCCGTATCAGCCAGTTCCTACTAGGGGGCCTTGGGTGATAGCCACGTAAGGTTGTTAGACTTGGGTAAGTGGAGGTACCTTGTGCTGGCTGTGACTGTTACGTATGTGTTATTCAATGTATGACATGCAATAAATGACACCAACGAAGCATTATAAACGAAACATCTCGTACATGAATAGACCAGATATAAAAAGGCGAATTTTAAATCAACGCTTTTTACATAAAGCAGATGGACGTTAACAATGCACCGTTATGTTGTGGGTGACGCAGGTAATCTGTTATGTTTGTGTGGTGAGGTGTGTTGTACACATGTGTGCCTGCGCGTGACTACTACAAGCAAGGTGATTAAAAAGAGTAGCATAATAATAATAATAATAATAATAATAATAAGAGACTGTCCAACACATTGTCAGAGGATGCCCCGCTTTCGCACAAACGCAATATCTTAAGAAACATGGTGGAGTGGCTGGATCCTTTTATTACCGTCTTCGTCATGCTTGTGATTTTTGTGGTTTTGACACAGAGGTCCATCCATGGTACGACCCGGAATATGCAGAGGGATTCATGGAAAATGATAAATACAAAATTCTTTGGAATAGGCCCGTATACAGCCTCAGACATATCCAGGCCAACAACCCTGATCTTGTCCTTTTTGATAAATCAAATGAGGCAGCGCTTCCTGGGAGAAGTCCCATTCGCTGTCTTGGCTGCGTGTAGAAGGGGCAAAGGCCCTGAGCTTATGATGAGCTTAACCAGCCTGACTGTGCCAGGATCACCCAAACCCTCTTTGCTGCATTTTTTAAATTTTGATCTGGAAATAATAATAATAATAATAATAATAATAATGCGCTATTATTACTCCGGTCACTGGATCATTATGCACTCAAGCTGCCTGTTAAGCGCTAGAAGATTAACGACCACATTTCCACCTCGTCCTACCGGGTACCCATTCACTGCCCAAGAAGTTGGAGAGGGTGTGGCGTGACGGTTACTCAATATAGGCCAAAGGGAGGACGGTAGTTTCTAAAGAGGGGGAGAATGGGAGAAGTGTGGAGATGGCATGATGACCTTACTGTCATAGTTGGATGTCTTCTGTATGGAATGCTCAGTTGGTCGCAAAGGACATTCGCGATGGATAGATTTCAAGAAAAGGTAAAAAGATGCTTACCACAAGCAGCCGTTGCGTTACACAAAACCAGTACCTGAAGAGCCTGGAGCAGGAGCGTCAGTTCAATGTGATAAAACTGTGGGGTGAAGATTCTATGTCTGCCACCAGAGGTTTATTTGACAGGGTTGAAACGCTTGCACTTGGCTATGGTGATCAGTGAGGACAGTGACAGTCGAAATTCATAATAACTTAATAGAAGAGGTCTTCATATCGCTTCCAGTATTTGGAGAAATGTAGGTCCAAATGTTGGTAATAGAGTTGATGTTGTGGACCCAAGACGAAATAGTAAAGTCCAACACTAACCTCTTGACTTGATCGATCCGGGGTAGAACAGGTCTTCAGCATCCCATGCTTGTCGTAAAAGGCGACTATGCTTGTCGTAAGAGGCGACTAACGGGATCGGGTAGTCAGGCTCGCTGACTCGGTTGATGCACGACGCAGACATGTATAAAATAGACGCAACTTTTTCTATTGCAACCAGTGGGACGCACAGGAATGTTCATTGTACCGAATTCGTGATAAGCAATGTGACGGTCTTATATTAAAGTAACTATCAAATCGTACATCACCAAAATGTTCAAAATAGACTGAACAGCATTGAAACGCACCGGCAATAAATCTTGAAATATTACAAAAACAACTTAAGCAATGTTAATTAGAACAGAAATAGACGGATCATTAAGAAAGACGACAAAGGAAACAGGAATACCACACAGTAATTACATTTACGTCATCAGTGTAAGGACACATAGGGTTAAAATGAAAAGTCAATATCTGGTATGTCCGCCATTGGCAGCAACACAGGCCATGCAACGTCTTCTCATTGATCGAATAAGTCGGCGAGTAGTGTTCTGGGGCATTCCACTCTTGACGTAGTGTATCTTCAAGTTCTCGCAGGTTCTGTACTTGCGGACGACGTGAGAGGCGTTGACCCAGGTAATCCCATAGATGTTCAATTGGCGATAGATCGGGTGACAGGGCTGGCCATGGAAGCAGAGGCACATTATTGTTTGCTAGGTACTGTGTTGAAACACGTGCTGTGTGCGCTCTTGCATTATCTTGCTGGAAGGTGTGCATAACCTGGTGCTGATGAAAGAATGGCATGACGTGATTTGCCAATATGTTATTCCTGTAGTAAAGGGCATTAACTCTTCCACGACAAACATGGAGCTCTGTTCGATGGTTATGACTGATGACGCCCCACACCATGACACTACCCCCCCCCCCCCCCCCCCCCCCCCAATCGATCTGTCTGTACAACGCAGTCACCTATTCTGCATGCTTCCCGTGAAACAAAACATGTTTTCCATGATGTGCACGCAATTTGTTGCGTTTTGGCGATGTCGCTCACAAAAAAAATAGGAATGTGTTTTGACGAGCTGTTCTTCTTCATGCTTCGTCCAGAACGTCGTATATTACTCATTCACTTATATATTTTCATATGACTTAAGCCCGGATAAAAATACATCCATTTTCATGGTGGTGCGTTTTCAATGTTGTTCAGTATATTTAATATTTGCAGATCCCCGTCATATGGCTGTACTATTGCTGGAGTAAGTGAGCTTGATTTCACGCCGCTTTTAGCAATATTCCAGCAATATCACACCAGAAATGGGCTTTACACATTGTACCCATGTCGGCAATCGAACCCGGGTCTTCGGTGTGACGAGCGAACGCTTTAACCGCTACGCTACGCGACCGCTGCGATCTCATGCGACAATTACCTCCTTCTTGTAGGATCTCATGAGACTATGTCTTGTAGGATCTCATGAGACTACTCAGTCTGTCGTGTAGGATCGCATGAGACTATATCTTGTAAAATCTCATGAGACATTGGTTTGTTGGATATCATGAGACTACGTATTGGAGGATCTCATGGGACTACTAAGTCTGTCTCGTAGGATCTCAAGAGACTAGTTCTCGTAAGATCTCATGAGACGATGACTTGTAGGATCTCATGAGATATTGTTTTGGAGGATCCCATCAGAATACTAAGTCTGTCGTGCAGGATCTGATGAGACTACTAATACTGCCGTGCAGGATCTCATCAGAATACTAAAAATGTTTTGTATGACTTATTCTGACTTGAGGGTCTCGTGAGGCGTCTGAAGGTTCTTGCAATTGTCGACTTTGTTCTCTTTGTCGTTGAAATGAGACTCCCGAACAACGCACATGAAGTGTATTGTATCTCGCTCTTCTTTTGATATTATCGTGCACATAGTAATAGCCCTAGTTTTTGTTTATTATTGTGCAAGTATGTGCTGCGACTGCATCTCATCACATGAGTTGAATGCGGTGGCGTCCATATAAGTTTATCTTAAGAAATATGCAACATAAATTTGCTAGTTGGGAAGCAAAACGACAACATGATATATAGCAATTTCCAAACTGGTCACCATAGGGGAACTTTTATGACAGTTATATACCTCGGTACAGACAATACACTATTTTAAAGTATTTCAAATGGATGCGGTTCTTAGTAAGAAATCAACAATCTATTGAATTCAGTCGATCCATTGCATCACAGTGAAGTAATATACCTGTCAGCTTGAGTGCATACTAAGCCTTCCCCATAAAATCATAAAATTGCATAAACCTTCAGAATGACCCCAAACTATCCATAAGAATGTATGACAAGAGGGATAACTTTAACTTTTCAATAGTTAACTTTCGCTTTATATTGAGTAATAATCCAGCAGCTCCAGCCTTGGGTGTCTACATTGCACATCCTTTGAGATGCTCTTTCCACCAGGATTTCAAAGAGCGGCATATGCCTCATTTTCAAAACTTGTTCGATCAAAATATTTTGACTTGCTCCCATTTTGTTTCAGGTGAACAGTTGACCCGCCTTTGCATGTGTTTGTGACGTTTACCACACTCAGGATACGTTTACCTTTCCATCACTATTTGAAATAATGTATATGCATGAATAGTTTTGTACGTACACATACATATCCTAAGAAGGTGAGCTTGTAGTGAGTGGGTATTGTTTTACGCCGCTTTTAGCAATATTCCAGAAATACGGCTTTATATACCCAACCGTTCCTATCATGTTGTAAAATGAGAGAAACGTTTTCTTAAAACCTCTAAACTAGGCCATCATGACTCAACTGAGGTAATGCGAGGTTATGGCCCTATGTGTTACCACTTCCAATTGTCCCACACCTTAAATGGATGAGTGCACCCCTAATCGCCCGCCGCTACCCTGGCGGATTATAATGGAATGAGCCTTTGTAGAAACAACAGAAAAGGCAATTGTGGACTTTTTTAAATATATGTCTAAAAATTCATAGAAACGATGGCGTGTGCGAGGGAAACGGGAGGAGTGGTATTTTTAAAACTGCTTCGTACAGGTTTTCTCTTAAATAAACGTTTATGAGCTTCATGTAAAGAATAAAAACCGACGCCGAGGTTTTGGCTGAGAATGTAGGTTTTTATCCAAGCTATTAAGCGTCTAAATACATATAATGCATATACATGGAATATATATATATATATATATATATATATATATATATATATATATATATATATATATATATATACACATATACATATATATATATATATATATATATATATATATATATATATATATATATATATATATATATATATATATACGGACCAGGCCAGGCCAGCTTTGGTCGAGGAGACATTCTGAAAACTATTATACAATGGATGCTATCAGATATTTAACTATTACATGTCATTACTTGCATAAAAGCAAGATAGGTATATAAAAGATTATGTCTACAATCACACAGGAGCCCATCCACACAACAACCACATGGCCATATACGCGCACAAACACACCCACACCCACACCCACACCCACACCCACACCTACACCCACACCCACACCCACACCCACACCCACACCCATACCCACGCTCACGCCCACACCCAAACCCAAGTCCACATCCACACTCACGTCCACGTCCACGTCCACACCCACGTCCACGTCCACACCCACACCCACGTCCACACCCACACTCACGTCAACGTCAACGTCCACGTCCACACCCACGTCCACACTCACATCCATACCAACACCCACGTCCACACCCACACCCACGTCCACACCCATGCCAACACCCACGTCCACACCCACACCCGCGTCCACATTCACACCCACACCCACGCCCACACCCACGTCCACACCCACATCCACGTCCACGTCCACACCCACGCCCACGTCCACGTCCACGCCCTAGCCCACACCCACACCCACGTCCACGTCCACGCCCCCACCCACACCCACGTCCACACCCACGCCCACACCCACGTCCACACCCACACCCGCGTCCACATCCACACCCATGTCCACACCCACACCCACAACCCCACACACGCCCACGCAGACGTCAACACCCTCATCCACACCCACGTCCACACCCACGCCCATACCCACGTCCACACACACGTCCACGTCCACGTCCACGCCCACATCCACACCCACGTCCACACCCACGTCCACACCCACATCCACGTCCACGTCCATACCCACGTCCATGTCCACGTCCACACCCGCGTACACGCCCACACCCACACCTACACCCACGTCCACGTCCACACCCACACCCACACCCACGCCCACGCCAACACCTCACGTCCACACCCACGTCCACACCCACGTCCACACCCACGTCCACACCCACGTCCACGTCCACGTCCACGTCCACACCAACGCCCACACCCACGTCCACGTCCACGTCCACGCCTACGTCCACGTCCACGTCCACACTCACGTCCACGTCCACGTCTACACCCACACCAACGCCCACGCCCACGCCCACGCCCACGCCCACACCCACGTGGGGGATGGGGTGTGTGTGTGTGTGTGTGGGGGGGGGGGGGGGGGGGGGGGGCGTCTTGTAGCCGCTCACGTTGCCCCTATGAACAAATGGGTTTGTCGAGGAGGGAGCATTTGGCTTTGATGGTGCGTCCTTGTAACACTCATGAACGTACCTATGCCACTGGTGTTACGTCCCTGAAACACATGTTACATACCTATGCCACTTGTGTTACGTCCCTGAAACACTCATGTTACGTACCTATGCCACTGGTTTTACGTCCCTGAAACACTGATGTTACGTACCTATGCCACTAATGTTACGCCCTTGAAACACATGTTACGTACCTATGCCACTGGTGTTACGTCCCTGAAACACATGTTACATACCTATGCCACTGATGATACGTCCCTGAAACACTGATGTTACATACCTTGGTCGCTGATGTTACGTCCCTGGAACACTCATGCTAGGTACCTATGCCACTGATGTTACGTCCCTGAAACACTCATGTTACGTACCTATGCCACTGGTGTTACGTCCCTGAAACACATGTTACATACCTTGGTCGCTGATGTTACGTCCCTGGAACACTCATGCTAGGTACCTATGCCACTGGTGTTACGTCCCTGAAACACTCATGTTACGTACCTATGCCACTGGTGTTACGTCCCTGAAACACATGTTACATACCTTGGTCGCTGATGTTACGTCCCTGGAACACTGATCTTACGTACCTATGCCACTGATGTTACGTCCCTGAAACACTCATGTTACATACCTGCGTCGCCGATGTTACGTCCCTGAAACACTGATGTTACGTACCTATGCCACTGGTGTTACGTCCCTGAAACACTCATGTTACGTACCTATGCCACTTGTGTTACGTCCCTGAAACACTGATGTTACATACCTTGGTCGCCGATGTTACGTCCCTGAAACACTGATGTTACGTACCTATGCCACTGGTGATACGTCCCTGGAACACTGATGTTACGTACCTATGCCACTGGTGTTACGTCCCTGAAACACTGATGTTACGTACCTATGCCACTGGTGTTACGTCCCTGAAACACTGATGTTACGTACCTATGCAACTCGTGTTACGTCCCTGAAACACTCATGCTAGGTACCTATGCCACTTGTGTTACGTCCCTGAAACACTGATGTTACGTACCTATGCCACTGGTGTTACGTCTCTGAAACACATGTTACATACCTTGGTCGCTGATGTTACGTCCCTGAAACACTGATCTTACGTACCTATGCCACTGATGTTACGTCCCTGAAACACTGATGTTACATACCTGCGTCGCCGATCTTACGTCCCTGAAACACTGATGTTACGTACCTGGGTCACTGGTGTTACGTCCCTGAAACACTGATGTTACGTACCTATGCCACTGGTGTTACGTCCCTGAAACACATGTTACATACCTTGGTCGCTGATGTTACGTCCCTGGAACACTCATGCTAGGTACCTATGCCACTGGTGTTACGTCCCTGAAACACTCATGTTACGTACCTATGCCACTGGTGTTACGTCCCTGAAACACATGTTACATACCTTGGTCGCTGATGTTACGTCCCTGGAACACTGATCTTACGTACCTATGCCACTGATGTTACGTCCCTGGAACACTCATGTTACATACCTGCGTCGCCGATGTTACGTCCCTGAAACACTGATGTTACGTACCTATGCCACTGGTGTTACGTCCCTGAACCACTGATGTTACGTACCTATGCCACTTGTGTTACGTCCCTGAAACACTGATGTTACATACCTTGGTCGCCGATGTTACGTCCCTGAAACACTGATGTTACGTACCTATGCCACTGGTGATACGTCCCTGGAACACTGATGTTACGTACCTATGCCACTGGTGTTACGTCCCTGAAACACTGATGTTACGTACCTATGCAACTCGTGTTACGTCCCTGAAACACTCATGCTAGGTACCTATGCCACTTGTGTTACGTCCCTGAAACACTGATGTTACGTACCTATGCCACTGGTGTTACGTCTCTGAAACACATGTTACATACCTTGGTCGCTGATGTTACGTCCCTGAAACACTGATGTTACATACCTGCGTCGCCGATCTTACGTCCCTGAAACACTGATGTTACGTACCTGGGTCACTGGTGTTACGTCCCTGAAACACTGATGTTACGTACCTATGCCACTGGTGTTACGTACCTATGCCACTGGTGTTACGTACCTATGCAACTCGTGTTACGTCCCTGAAACACATGTTACATACCTGCTTCGCCGATGTTACGACCCTGAAACACTGATGTTACGTACCTATGCCACTGGTGTTACGTCCCTGAAACACTCATGTTACGTACCTATGCCACTGGTGTTACGTCCCTGAAACACTGATGTTACGTACCTGGGTCACTGATGTTACGTCCCTGAAACACTGATGTTACGTACCTATGCCACTGGTGTTATGTCCCTGAAACACTGATGTTACGTACCTATGCCACTTATGTTACGTCCCTGAAACAATGATGTTACGAACCTGGGTCACTGGTGTTACGTCCCTGAAACACATGTTATATACCTTGGTCGCTAATGATGGGTCCCTGAAACACTGATGTTACGTACCTATGCCACTTGTGTTACGTCCCTGAAACACTGATGTTACGTACTTATGCCACTTGTGTTACGTCCCTGAAACACTGATGTTACGTACTTATGCCACTTGTGTTACGTCCCTGAAACACTGATGTTACGTACCTATGCCACTGGTGTTACGTCTTTGAAACACATGTTACATACCTTGGTCGCTGATGTTACGTCCCTGGAACACTGATCTTACGTACCTATGCCACTGATATTATGTCCCTGAAACACATGTTACATACCTGTGTCGCCGATGTTACGTCCCTGAAACACTGATGTTCCTTATGTATGCCACTGATGATACGTCCCTGAAACACTCATGTTACGTACCTATGCCACTCGTGTTACGTCCCTGAAACACTGATGTTACGTACCTGGGTCACTCGTGTTACGTCCCTGTAACACTCATGTTACGTACCTATGCCACTGGTGTTACGTCCCTGAAACACTGATGTTACGTACCTATGCCACTAATGTTACTTCCCTGAAACACTGATGTTACGTACCTATGCCACTGATGATACGTCCCTGAAACACTGATGTTACATACCTTTGCCACTGATGTTACGTCCCTGAAACACTGATGTTACATACCTTTGCCACTGGTGTTACGTCCCTGAAACACTGATGTTACGTACCTGGGTCGCTGATGTTACGTCTCTGAAACACTCCAGTAACGTACCTATGCCACTTATGTTACGTCCCTGAAACACATGTTAGAGACCTGGGTCACTGGTGTTACATCCCTGAAACACTCATGTTACGTACCTATGCCACTGATGTTACGTCCCTGAAACACTCATGTTACATACCTTTGCCTGTGATTGTTGCGTCCCTGAAACACATGCTACATACCTTAAACACTGGTGTTACGTACCTACTGAGTGTTTAAGGAACGTAACATCAGTGTAGCGTTTGGGGATCACTGATGTTACGTCCCTGAAACACAGGTGTTACGTACCTACGCCACTGATGTTACGTTCCTGAAACACTCATGTTACATTCATGGGTCGCTGATGTAACGTCCCTGAAACACGCATGTGTACATTCCTGGGTCAATGGTGTTACGTCCCTGACACTCATGTAACGTACCTATGCCACTGATGTTACGTCCCTGAAACACCGGTGTTATGTACCTACGCGACTGATGTTACGTTCCTGAAACACTCATGTTACATTCCTGGGTCGCTGATGTTACGTCCCTTAAACACTCATGAGGGCTTACCTGTGTCAATGATGTTACGTCTCTGAAACAATCATGTTACGTACCTCGGTCACTGATGATACGTCCCTGTGTTACTGATGTTACATCCTTTTTGTCAATTATATACTCTTCAAAAAAAGAAACTTGACATAGATGTAAAAACCACTTTTTGCCAAATATCTAAAATAATTACATTAATGAGAACCAAATCAGTCAAACAGAAAGATGATGTGTCTATAATTCGCGAAAACACATGCAAAGCACATAAACGTAGCGTTTGGGGATCAATTTTACAGCTTCATCCAAACGCAACCGCCTGTAAAAAACGTGCAGCACAGGATCCTGCATTTAGGCATGCAGGCCCCCCTGCTGAATGGGTTTATAAATCCACATCAACGGCTGTTCATACAGTCCTTATAACGGCAGTAGAGACGGTGACAGAATGCCCAGACTGAATGCAGCTCAACGAAACAACGCCATTGGGAGATTACATGCTGGAGCAACTCAGCAAGAAGTGACCAGGCACTTTGGCGTATCCAGACAGACAATCTCCGCACTGTGGACCCGATACAACAACACCAACAGAGTTGACGACAGACAAAGGTCAGGAAGACCAAGGGTGACAACCCAAGCACAAGACCGATACATCCGGCTGCGACACCTCCGAGACCGCACTACAACAGTCACGTCTACAACCACACAGATCCCAGGGGTACGCAGAATATCAGATCAAACGGTACGCAACAGACTGAGGGAGGTTGGACTTTTTGCACGAAGACCTGTTCGACGTCATGTTTTGACCCCACGTCATCTGGCGGACCGTCTGCTTTGGTGCCAACAGAGGGTTAGATGGGCACGTGCAAGGTGGAGAAATGTACTGTTTACTGACGAGTCCCGTTTCCTACTCACACGTCCTGATGGGCGCGCACGTATCTACAGACGTCGGGGTGAACGTTACGCCCCCAACAGTGTGCAGCAGGTTGTCCCATTTGGCGGCGGGAGTGTCATGGTATAGGCCGGAATTCATCACGGTGGTAGGACGCCTCTCGTGCATGTGGCAGGTGCATTGACAGGTGTGCGTTACAGAGACTTGATCCTACAGCCTTACGCTCTTCTTCACGTCAACGTTCATGGCGGACAGTTCCAGCAGGACAACGCTCGACCGCATATCGCACGTGTTTGTCAGGACTTCTTACAGCACAACAACATCCAGACATTACCTTGGCCAGCCCGGTAACCAGATTTGTCCCCGATTGAGCATCTGTGGGACGAGTTGGATCGACGCGTTCGCAGAAGGAATCCACCGCCCCAAACACTTCCGGCGCTTCTTGATGAACTTCAGCATGAATGGCGGCACATCCAACAGCGTGTTATTGACAACTTGATTGCATCTATGGGTCGCCGGTGTCAAGCGGTGATTGATGCACGTGGTGGGCACAACCGATACTGACATTTTCTGTACCCCTGTGACATTAACTGTATCGTGTACATATGTCTGTCCAGGTGACACGATTAATGTTTTGAACATTGTGTACATTGATCTTCAAACAGTGTTTCAATTATGGTTTCTGTGTCCTATTTTGAAACAATCGCATTATATTACATTTTGAAAGTCAGTGTCAAGTTTCTTTTCTTAAATCATTTTTTATCAATAGATTTAACATTAAATATAAACTTCATCGATTTCCATCTCAAAGCAAGATGACGTCGCTTATATAATTTGAATACACCACTTAAAGAGAACATTTCACACCCTTTAAAATAAGATAAACAGTTATGCCACTTCTCGTTCCATTAAATCACTCCCTTGATTCATAATAGACATGCTCATATTTCTATTTTTGCATCATTGCAGAAATGTTACTCCCAAAACGACTCCAGCTTTGTTTGTTCTGTTTTACCGACTAAACTAAAGCAGTCTTACAGACTCGGTGACATCCGTGTCATCCCAAACCAGTTGCGTGGGAACTCCATTAACGGTGGTTCACGTGAGGAGAATATCGCACTCTGATAATTGTTTTCGTATGGGCAAGCTGCACTTTGTAGATGGTCTAAATATTAACTCACCCTAAAGTTCCCATGGTAACCAGTATTCTGAAACACCAGCTGGACTTTATTTTATCTTCCTATCCGTAAATTGCATCATAACAAAATTAAATTAATTTAAATCCTAAATTTAACTTTTATTTCAGTTGCACCTTTTTTAATATTGCTTTGTGTTGAGAATAATAAATATAATCTAAATTGTTGGCCCACTGAGTGTTTTTTATACAAGTACAAGGTGAGTTAACCTTAAATTGTGAGGCTTCATTGCATACATATTGGTATAAAGAGACTTAGCTAAGAGTGTTTCAGTCCTGCATATTCTAGGAATTTAAATTGCACATTGCAAGCTTTAGGTGAGCATAATACATATGTTTTATTCCTAATTTTATAATTACGGTATGGAAGCTCATTATTGGTAATAATCTCTTAATATCTCGTAATAATCATAAACGTCATTCTTACAGTAATCAGTGTTTGAGTCGTAATCAAGTAACTTAGGAAACCGCGTATATATACAGTGTTTGAGTAAACCGTCCTATTTATTATATAGTGCAAATGGTATAGTATCAAATTATTGGCAGCAATGCATGTCTCCATAATATAATCACCAATACCTACATAATCCTATCTACACGTATTGGGAACAAGAGTCAAAAGTGTATGGGAAAACAGACAGTGAATCGAGGTATGAATATTGAAAGTAGTTCCTGTATGACCTCATTTGCATATTTATCGGATCGATATACCAAGTTTGTCGATTGTTTTTTCGATAACACTATCCGCTACATGATAATGTGTTTTATTGCTTGGATATTGAAACATATGATATTCTGACGTCTGTTGACTTACTGATTGCACATGGCTAAAAATATCATTTCCCTGTTAACTGTGAATAGTTTCGTTCCATAGAAGGAATAATCCTGAAAAAAGACTCATAAATATTTTTGAGCCCACACATAGTTTCTATTTTAACCTAGTGAATATTTCCCATCCAATATGAAAATGCAACTACTTTATGTTGACAAAAATGTAATTCATTATACAGTTTAGTGGATGAAGTACGTATTCTCAATAACAAGTGCGAGTTTTGAATGTGGAATGGCACGAGTTGGACACTAATGGTTTAATTAGATAATCAGAGATGATCCAAACACAGATAATCCAGATTCGGATGCTCATGCTTTTAGTCACTGGTTCGCCTGCGAGATGGTGAAAAGTTTTGGAATGGACTATTCATCATTGTTTCCAAATGGGCATCTCGACACAAATCATGGCCAATGCGGATTGCAATACAATTGTGTATTCGTTGGCAAGTTTGTTTCAGTTTGTCATCAACAAGTGAAACATCCCAAATACACGACGGTTGGTACATAACCGTCATATCCAATTTATATGCTGTGAATAATACATACACTGTCAAAAAATGTGTTTAGAACCTAAACACAAACGTTGCCCAAAAATTGTAACGCGATTAGAAGCCTAAACACGTTTAGCATTGTATTTCAATTCAATTCAAATTTCGAATTTGACCCGACCTCTTTAACGACCTAGTGTGCCACCATCTCATCACACCAGCCATTAGAACCCATTAGATGTGATCGCCTACTCCCAAACAGATATGATCACATCATTTCCATTTGCCAATACCATAAAGATGAGAAGATATGTTTCGATGATTCCCACTGAACCCTACTGTTTTGGCATAGTACATCTAGGCTTCAAAACGGGTTAAAATAATGGAACAAGGCATGTCCTTAGATTTGTGTTCATGATCGAAACACATGTTTTCAATCTAAACCTGTAAAAATAACAACGGGTATGTGGTTAATTGCACAAGGAGTCTCATGCTAATGTATATCATAACACTTGACCCCATGTTTCACTAACCTCTTGTACTAAGAACCAAAACATCATAAGAATTAATATTCATGATGTCATTAATGTTTTCGTAGTTGCTCTCCTGTGCGGTAAATAACCCAACGGAAATATATTATAATTGGATATAATTTCATGAACACCTGGTGTCATCACTGATTTTCAGATATCATCATGTTATCGAAAAGATTCATGCCTCTTTCTTTAAAAAAAAACAACTTTTTTTATTTCGTCAAATGTGCATGTAATAAAGTTATTTTGCGTGAAGTAGGTCCCCATAACATGTTTACACCTTTAACACCTGGTGTTACCACTGATTTTTTGACCGCCTCCGTGGTCTTGTGGTAGAGCGTCCGCCCGGAGAGCGGAAGGTCCAGGGTTCGATCCCGGGCCGCGTCATACAAAAAGACGTTAAAAGATTGTACTTGTTGTTACCCTGTCTGGCGCTCGGCATTAAGGGGCTAAAACAAGGACTGGTCGGCTCGGATTCAGTATACTGTGTCTGAGTGGGGTATTCATGTTAAACTGCGGCATGGTATCTCAGTGAGCTAGCACTATAAATCGGCATCAGTCCGGACTAGTACAAGCAGCCACACACACACATACACGTGCATGCACGTCGCTATATAAGTGCAATAATCTTGGACGCGACGTTAAACTCAATTTCACCTCACCTCACCACTGATTTTTACTGATCCATTCATATACTTTTTACAGCTATGTTTACTTTTACTTACTCCAAATGGAATCTGTTTCGGAGGACACTCGAGACTGGTCATTCTCTAGGGTTGATGTAGCTTATATTTACCTACAATGAATTTGACGATGTTCTCAATACCAAATTAATTTTCCCTCTGTATGTTTGAAATCTAAACATGTTCAGATTTTTGCGATTCTGTGTTTAGTCGGGTGATACTTGTCCCGTTTCAAGTGTTTAAGCTTTAACCACGTTTAGATTAAACACTTAAAGCTTACATTCCGTTCGCAATTTAAACACATTTCTTAACGCGTTTACGAGTCAGTACACTTTCCCGTGGTTTTTTAGCTGAACAATTAACTGGCCTTTACATGTGTTTGTGACGATGTCACTGGTGGGGAAGGACACACTCACCTTTCGCGAAGACCTTTATCATTACGATAAAAGTACGAAAATCTGTACTTTACTCAGAAAGTGTTATCCTAAATACAACATTTGTTACATTTCACCACTTTCTAAATGACATTTTGTGTTCCTTTTATCACAACTATTTGAATGTTATTCAAAAACACATGCTCGTAATATAGCCGAAAGCATATACAGTAAAGTACGGTTATAACGAACTCAAAGGGACTACTAATTTTAGTTCGTTATAACCGTAGTTCGTTATAAGCATATATACAGCATAACTACAGCAAATAGTCGGGACTAAAAAAGTAAGTTCGTTATATCCGTCAGTTCGTTATAAGCGTGTTCGTAACAACCGTAGTTTACTGTATTTCTTATGACTATGAAAAGGGTTTTGTCCATTGTATTAGCATGGGATTGACACCTTAACATATTTAACAGTATGTAGATCTTGGTGTCGATGCTCATGTTATCGAACACTGTACTGTCTGGTCAAGACTCTATTGTTTACAAACCGCCGTCATACACCTGGAATATTGCCTAGTGCGGCGTTAAACAACAAACCTCTCGGTGTGCTGCGTACATAATATCATGTATATCAACCCGTGTAAGTTTATAATGGCGTGTTAGTTTAGAGTGCGGGTCTTATGTGTTATCTTTAAGGATGTTTCATCAATAACTATTATCATATCTTAATGACATTTTGCTCTTACAAAGCTTTTCAAACATATTTGATTATTTGAGTGATACAAACACGTATATAGGATGCGCAAGAAGGAAACAGCTCATGTTCCTTGCTATTGATCGACACAGACACGACCTTCATCTCAGAAGGTGGTCGAACATCCAACAGGTAGGTGAGCTCGGGCGTTGGTGAAGATATTTTTTGTGGTTTTCTTTAACCAACGTAATACTTTATGGACGTTTTTTCAACATTTACGTCCTTCATTGACGAATCCTAAGATGACTTAATACGGTTTTGAATATCACCTAAATATTAAGCCACATTTCATAAACAATACCATATCATTACGAGGGTCGAATATTCGTTTCGTGATTCACGTTTTATTTTACTTGTGAAAGTATAAAAGTGGAACTATAAGTGGAACGAAGCACATGCATGTACATGCCTATTTCGTTACATTCAGGTAAACTCATGACAAATCGTTTCTGCGCAGTTTACCAATACTATTTTAATTCTGTGTCGTGTTATATGTTTTGTTGTCATCAAACATTTTTTGAACGGGCTCTGTCAGTCCGAACACAACTCCTCGACTGTTCAATATTTGTACGCACATTAGGCGATGCCACACAAAAATTTCTTGGTAAGGTGGAGTGCGGGGCATAGGAATAGGCACCATGCTTACGTTTATTTCGGTAGGCACTTGCATTCGTATGTGCTAGTAAAGTATACTCATGTAAAGCAGTAACTGTGCTTCATATACAGTTCAATAAAAATAAATTTATTCAGAAATAAAATAATGCATCTTTCAATACATATTCATAATGACATCTCGATTTTAAGGCCGTGATTCACAATTTGGACGAGCATTCACGACGAACAATTTCCAAGTTTGCGTGTTTGATCTGAACGTGATTCTCACACACGTGGGTTTTAATGTGAACAGCACACAAAGATTGTTTAGCTATTAGGTGCTCATAAAAAGCAACTTTTGGTTTAGCCGCAAATAGCGCTTACACAATGGCACGGCTTGTTGAAAAACAACGTCTACACGCCGTGAGCATGATGCAAGCAGGAATGGCGCAAAACGAAGTTGCCAGACTTTTTAATGTTCATCGAAACAATATCATCCGTCTTTTTGGAGACGTTATCTACAGCAGGGAACACCCATGACATGCCACGGGCCCGTCGTCCACGTGTTACGTCACATCAACAAGACAACCATATTCGGTTGGTGCATCTATGGAATCGTAACCAAACTTTTTCATTAACAAATGGGACAATTGGGTTGAGACCAATTAGTGGCAGAACCGTACGCAAACGGTTGAGGGAGCACATCATCCGGCCCTGGCGTCCAGCAATATGCTCAACTGTGCTTCCACGTCCCCGTCAAGCACGCCTAACTTGGTTCAGATAGCATCTGAGGTTCAGACGACAAGACTGGAACAGTATACCGTCATCTGGACAGCTCTGACGGTCATGCAAGGTCCTACAAGCGTCCAGGAGACGCTTAGTGACGCTTGCGTTCCTCAACGTCAATTAAGGAAGGGGGGGGGGGGGGGGGGGGGGCAATGGAATGGGGTGGCAATACAACTCTTGAGAAAACACAACTCATCATTGTTAATGTCAATTTGAAAGGCGTTCGCTACCGGAACGACATCATTCGAGATCGTGTTCTACCCTTTGTGCAAATGCAGGGACGTTTCGTTACGTTGTAGCACCATAATACCCGCCCACATAATAGACTTTGTGAGACGGCATAACATTGCTTTACCGCCATGGTCGGCTGTTTCTCCAGAACCTCTCAATAGAGACGCTAGCTCAGTTGGGTCAATCTTTGGTTGACATTTCGAACAACATTTCTCAGGCGGTTTTCAAACATCTGGTGTCTTCAATGCGCAGCCGCTGCCTGTATCAACGCAAATGGTAGTCACACCAGATATTGTCTACATCGAGCAAAGGCTATTTTAGCAGTATAGATGGAATATTTGGGTTGTTGTTGGTTGGGGAGGGGTAACTAAAACAGTTATGGGTCAATCGAAGTAATCAGACATACTTCCCTTGTCAGCTTGTATAAGAGAAATACTATAGTCATGCATTTATAGTCAACACATTTATGAACACTTATAAACCTCCTCCGTGTTTGCGTAACCCCGTGAGGGTTTTTTGAAATGGTTGAATTCCCCCACAGAGCGCATTATTTTAAATGGTAACCCTTGCAGGCTGGTTACAATGACTGTAAACCCTTGACTTGCATGGGCTGTATTTCATATTTGTATCAGAGTCTGTAAGACAGACTACACTATAAGGTATCTCGATGTTTTTTTTCTATTATCTATTTGATGAGTCGCTTAATACATTGGAAACACCACTTCTCCTTTGGATTACTTGAGATTGTAAAACCCGACAGAAGGGAACATAAGGGACCCGTAGTAAGCCCAATGAGAAGTGGTTTTTTTTCTTTACTTCTTTACATCGATTTTTAACCTCGTTGGGATACGAACCTGCAACGTTTTTAATTTGTAGTTCAACCATCTGTGCTCGTTGTCGTCACAAGTGTCAGTTTTCCTAGTCACAATTAACCGAGTTTGGTGATGTAATAATTTTTTATGTATATTGTACCGACTTCGTTGTAAGTCCTGGTGGTATTTGTGTTAGGCAAGTGCCTGTGAATCTGATGTATGAATCTGAATATGTATTGTACATCTTATCCATATTTGACTTATTGCCTAATGATATGCACTTTATTGAATTATGTATACATTCTAACCTGTTTTAACTTTAAAATTGTGTTAAGGCTGTGTTAGGGCTGTGAGACGATAGCTCATTTTGTGTGTTTAGACCTAAATGCGTTTAGATAGAACTCACCAAATGTGTATTCCGTTCAGGAATTAAACACATTCATAATCATGTTTAATTCAAAACATGTCTTGTCTGTGTTTACATTCTAAACACATGTTTTACGGTGTAGTTTTATTTTTTAATTCTGTTTTGATAACTATATCCCGGATCCGTTCGCTGCAATAGCTCACTTCCAGTCCGAAGCACAAAATAGCCATCCAATGAAATCACTCTCAAGCGGGACAGAAATTTTGCAGTTAAGTTAACATAGGAACGATGGAGGTGGCGACGTCAAATCGAAGCTTTGTTAGCGAATGGGTCCAAGATATTTATCAAAATAAAACACTATACTGAACCGCAAAAGAAACGTCACCCCAAGAAGCCTTGCATGAAAAGTTGTCATTTAAATATCAAAGTTTCTAAAATTTAACATTATCTTGTCCGGTAAAAATGAAATTTGATTTTAAAAAAACAAAGCAGATGACAATAAAACCGATCGCCAAAGCGCATCACGGCAACGGTCATGGTAACCCGATTGCACGTGAGTTCCGTGCAATTTGAAATGCACATGCTTTCCCCCATTTCTTGCCCTTTTAAAATCCACCCAGATTGGATAACATTCATTCGTTATTGAATTGCTACCCCATGCTAAGATTGACAAGAAATCAGCGACACCAAGCCCTTGGACGATTGCAAGCTGGACAAACCGCCCGGCAAGTAGCCATTTCAAGTCCACGTAAGGACCATATACAGACTCAAGCAACGGTACCAGATCACTAGCACTACAGATGACTGACCACGTAGTGGAAGACCAAGGATCACCCCCCGACGTCAGGATCGTCAGATTGTGCGACAGCATCTTCAAGATCGCTTTGTTACTGCTGCGGAAACTGCTCGACTGACCATGGGGACACGCCAGCGACACATTAGTGCTGACAACGTGCGTCGACGATTGACGAGCAGACACCTCCACTGTCATAGGCCACACCGAGGACCAATTCTGACCTTTCTGACGTCATCGCCGGGACCGTCTTCAGTGGGCAACACAGTACCAGCATTGGCGCCACCACCAGTGGAAAAGAGTCCTCTTCTAAGACGAGAGCCGTTACTGTATCTCAACAACAGATGTCAGAGATAGTCTGGCGACGCCGAGGGGAACGTTATTCGGATGCTTGTGTTGTTGAGGGAGACTCGTGGGATGGTCCGAGCATCATATGGTGTGGGGTGGAATCGGTCTTGCACAGAGGGTCGCCCCTGTGGTCTTATAGAATATCAGACCAGGGAGAGGCAATGGTGTCACACCAGTTCGATTCATTGATAAAGTCTTGAAACCACACGCCATACCTCATTTGGCACGTCGCCGCAACAACGAGTTTCAGCATGATACCGCCCGTGCCCACACTGCGAGAGCCACAAGAGACTTCCTCCAGAAGAATGGCAACTGAACAAGCAGTGGCCTGCCCTCAGTCCCAATTTAAATCCCATTGAGCACCTGTGGGTCGAGATTCAAAGACGGCTGAATGACGTCCGACCAAAGCCGACAACTGCAGCTCAACTGCGTCATCCATTCCACGTATCGACGTTGCACGGCAGTCATCAATGCACATGGCGGACACACGAGATACTGACTTGTGATGCCATTTTCTCAGAGACTAGTGTTGTGTTTCACTTTAAGAACATTTGACACTTTAATTTCAACCTTGATGATGAGTTTTAACAAGTTTCATCTTTTTGATATGTCTCAAAGTATGTTTACAATGTATGGACAAATAAGGTTTCTCATATATCTATCCATGGTGACGTTTCTTTTGCGGTTCAGGATATTATACACTAGATTATCGAGAATGATCAAGGACACATCGAAATACCAGAATTTGAAGACAAGCGGGCTGCCATTTGAATAGATATTCTCGAAAACTGAAACCAAGAATGTTTCCTCTTCCTTACCAGAATGATGCCGCGAATTTGGCTGTGCGTTTGTCTTGGAATAGCAGGTCAGTGCCTTGCTGGTGGAGATGACGATAAGATTGTGAAGAAACCGTATGGCGTCGCAATGTGCCGTCAACTCTGCCATCAGATGATCGACTGCAACGTTTACCTGTTCTCAAGGTCGATTCTCAGCTGTTGTATACCTCTATCCAGTAATACGGACTGTTCCGACGGTACATATTTTTTCCCCGAAGATAAACAGGTAATCGAGGATCATTTTGTGTGTTTAGACGTAAATGAGTTTAGATAGAACTCACCAAATGTGTATTCCGTTTAGGAATTAAAGACATTCATAATCATGTTTATTTCAAAACATGTCTTGTCTGTGTATACATTCTAAACACATGTTTTACAGTGTAGTTTTATTTTCTTAGTCTGTTTTGATAAATATATCCCGGATCCGTTCGCTGCAATAGCTCACTTCAAGTCCGAGGCTCAAAATAGCCATCACATGAAATCACTCTCAAGCGGGACAGAAATTTGCACTAAGTTAAGATAGGAACGATGGAGGTGGCGACGTCAAATCGAAGCTATGTTAGCGAATGGGTCCAAGATATTTATCAAAATACAATACTATACTGAACCGCAAAAGAAACGTCATCCCAAATAACATCGCATGAAAAGTTCAATCCTAATTGTGAATACACAATGCCATTTAGAAAGTGATCAAATGCAACAAATGTTATATTTGGGATAACACTTTCTTAGTAAAGTACAGATTCTCGTACGGGACGGGGCTCAACCCAAAAAAGTACGATAATCTGGACTTTTCTAAGAAAGTGTTGTCCCAAATATTACATTTGTTACAAATCCTAATTGTGTTTATTTCGAAACAACATTAATGCATGCGTGTCAGATAACGTTGTTTCACAGGTGCATATGAGTGTTTATCAGAGAAGGTGTGTCTGGGCGAGGAGTGGGAAGGATTTGGGTGGGGGTTGCGAGGCATATATTTTGTAGTAAAAGTCAAAAAACAAAACTGAAAAGCATACTAGTTTTAAATCAAATCATACGCAAATAAACACAAAATACCATTTAGAAAGCGGTCAAATGTAACAAATGTATATTTGGGATAACACTTTCTTAGTACAGAATCTGGTACTTGTTTGGGTTGAGTCCCATCCTGGATTCGAACCCACACTGCCAGAGTTCATAACTTTCGGCCAATTTACTCTTGTCAGAGGGGTACACAGAGTATGTGATCAAGACTACCAGTTGTTGGACTTTCTTTTTTTCTGAAGCCTAGGTGGGTTAGATCGGAATTTATACCACGTGGATTCTCAATGAATTAAAGGATTTGCTTGAATTATTGAAATCTCAGAAAAGAACCAACTTCAATTCTGTCAAAACATTTGATTTGTCAAATTTGTACGCAACTTTCACACATGACAAACTTAAGGGAAAACTTAATTCCCTGATCCATGGGGCTTTTGTTACAAAACGTGGTGACCATAGATAAAGAAATAACACTTCCTCAATGAAACAGCTCTGTAAAATATGGGGTAAGGCATTGAGGCAAGTAGGCATTCCCAAGGGCACCAATTGTGCTCCCCTTCTTGCTGATCTGATTCTTTATGGATACGGATCGGAATTTCTGCTCAGATCGGCACAGTTCCAGCAACTTACTTAATTTGGTCAAGAAATTTAACTTAAGCTTCATGTATATCGATTATCTGATATTGTTCAATAAAAATCCAATAGCCAATTCCCTTCCACTGATTTACCCTCATGATAAATCGTATTATCATATACCTATCAATGATATGAGGCATTTCGCATAGATATAACATGGAGACAGTCATATCAGAGGGGGTGTACTAACCAAACCCGTATTGCACCCCCTGCCGGGCTGATATGGCTTGTCAATGCATTTAAATATCAGCCAGGGTGGTACGAAATTGGAGTTACGTCCCTTAGTGCGTCGTTTGCTCATCTGTTCGACTAGCTTTCCGGTAACAACGTCTTCCAAGCAAGGTGAAAATGTATTGCATTCTCCTTCAAATAGATACAGTTTAAAATTTGATGTTATGGCATATGATGAAATTGGTTAGCTTCGGCCCTCGGGCTGATATCATATGATAACCTCTAAATACTAAACATTTGTTATTCGTACAGAAACGTAAAATGCAATGTATTCTGAACCAACTACCATATTAGGTCATGTCTATGTAAAAGCGTCGTATTGGCTGTCCGTCTGTCGTCCGGTCAGTACGCTACTGTATGGAATCCTAGGAGGGACATTGTCACGTTGTCGCATTGTCACCCCAACAATATATATATATATTTTTATACAAGCAAAAAGTGTCAAAAATAAACAAAGCGCGACAACGCGACATTTTTGGCCATCTGTCGCATTGTTGCCCTTTGGTTAAAAAAAAGATTATTCCATGCGACAATGTGACAAATGGCCAAAATGTCGCGTTGTCGCATTGTCGCGCTTTGGTTAAGTTTGACACGTTTTGCTTAGTTTTGTAACGGCGACAATGTCCCTTCTGGGATTCCATAGTATTGGAATCCATTTTTATTTTCCATCCATTAGGTTGAAGCAAGCATCAAGTTAACTTCTCGTGTCAGCTGCCAGCAGAATAAGCAGAGGGTCATCTTGAGCAGAACAAAGGCACGCCAGTGTGTGGAGTGGGGTGTTCAAGGTGGGTGTCTTACTACCCTCAATCCTTGAACCAGAGCACATCATTCAAGTGATGCCGCACAGCCATGAGAGTCATGAATATTTTTCTTAATTTTGTTTTGTGATAGTAACTAAAAGTGTTGGTATGGTAACTGTTTTGTTGGTTTGAAGTTGGTGAGCAAGTAAGAAAACGTACAACTTTATGGATAACACCTTCTGGTTTATTGCATATAGCTTGATAACGGTGTTAGAATCTACGTCGCTATATACAATAAACCAGAAGTTGACATCCATAAAGTTGTAAATTTGTACTTCCTTACTTTCTGTAGGTATATTGTGTGATAGTAACTAGCAGTGTTGATATATTGTGTGATAGTAACTAGAAGTGTTGATATATTGTGTGATAGTAACTGGCAGTGTTTATATATTGTTTGATCATAACTGGCAAGGTTGATATATTGTGTGATAGTAACTAGCAGTGTTGATATATTGCGTGATAGTAAATAGCAGTGTTGATATATTGTATGATAGTAACTGGCAGTGTTCATATATTGTGTGATAGTAACTGGCAGTGTTTATATATTGTGTGATAATAACTGGCAGTGTTGATATATTGTGAGATTGTAACTGGCAGTGTTGATATATTGTGTGATAGTAACTGGCAGTGTTGATATATTGCGTGATAGTAAATAGCAGTGTTGATATATTGTATGATAGTAACTGGCAGTGTTCATATATTGTGTGATAGTAACTGGAAGTGTTTATATATTGTGTGATAATAACTGGCAGTGTTGATATATTGTGAGATTGTAACTGGCAGTGTTGATATATTGTGTGATAGTAACTGGCAGTGTTGATATATTGTGTGATAGTAACTAGCAGTGTTGATATATCATGTGATAGTAACTAGCAGTGTTGATATATTGTAGGGGCGGTCGGGTAGCCTAGTGGTTAAAGCGTTCGCTCGTCACGCCGAAGACCCGGGTTCGATTCCCGACATGGGTACAATGTGTGAAGCCCATTTCTGGTGTCCCCCGCCGTGATATTGTTGGGATATTGCTAAAAGCGGCGTAAAACCATACTCAGTCAGTGATATATTGTATGATAGTAACTGGCAGTGTTCATATATTGTGTGATAGTAACTGGCAGTGTTTATATATTGGGTGATAATAACTGGCAGTGTTGATATATTGTGTGATAGTAACTGGCAGTGTTGATATATTGTGTGATAGTAACTGGCAGTGTTGATATATTGTGTGATAGTAACTGGCAGTGTTGATATATTGTGTGATAGTAACTAGCAGTGTTGATACATGTATATTGTTCAAAAGTCACAAGCGGTGTTGATATATCATGTGATAGTAAGCAGTGTGGATATATTGTGTGATAGTAACTGACAGTGTTGATATATTGTGTGATGGTAACAAACAATGTTTATATATTGTGTGATAGTAACTGACAGTGTTGATATATTGTGTGATAGTAACTGGCAGTGTTGATATAGTGTGTGGTAGTAACTAACAGTGTTGATATATTGCGTGATAGTAACTGGCAGTGTTGATATATTGTGTGATAGTAACTGGCAGTGTTGATATATTGTGTGATAGTAACTGACAGTGTTGATATATTGTGTGATAGTAACTAACAGTATTGATATCTTGTGTGAAAGTAACTAGCAGTGTTGATATATTGCGTGATAGTAACTAACAGTGTTGATTTATTGCGTGATAGTAACTAACAGTGTTGATATATAATGATAAAGTGTGTAACAGTGTCGATATATTGTGTGATAGTAACTAACAGTGTTGATATATTGTGTGATAGTAACTGGCAGTGTTGATATATTGTGTGATAGTAACTGGCAGTACTGATATATTGTGTGATAGTAACTAACAGTGTTGATATATTGTGTGATAGTAACTGGCAGTGTTGATATATTGTGTGATAGTAACTGGCAGTGTTGATATATTGTGTGATAGTAACTGGCAGTGTTGATATATTGTGTGATAGTAACTGGCAGTGTTGATATATTGTGTGATAGTAACTGGCAGTGTTGAGAAATTAGTGATAGTAACTCGCAGTGTTGATATATTGTGTGATAGTAACTGGCAGTGTTGATATATTGTGTGATAGTAACTAACAGTGTTGATATCTTGTGTGAAAGTAACTAGCAGTGTTGATATATTGTGTGATAGTAACTAACAGTATTGATATATTGTGTGATAGTAACTAACAGTGTTGATGTTTTGTGTATTAGTAACTGGCAGTGTTGATATATTGTGATAGTAACTGGCCGTGTTGATATATTGTTTGATAGTAACTAACAGTGTTGATATATTGTGTGAAAATAACTTACAGTGTTGATGTATTGTGTGATAGTAACTAACAGTGTTGATATATTGTGTGATAGTATCTTACAGTGTTGATGTATTGTGTGATAGTAACTAACAGTGTTGATATATTGTGTGATAGTAACTAACAGTGTTGATATATTATGTCATACTAACTAACAGTGTTGATATATTGTGTCATAGTTACTAACAGTGTTGATATATTATGTCATAGTAACTAACAGTGTTGATATATTGTGTGATAGTAACTAACTGTGTTGATATATTGCGTGATAGTAACTAACAGTGTTGATATATTATGTCATAGTAACTAACAGTGTTGATATATTGTGTGATAGTAACTTACAGTGTTGTCGATTGTGTGATAGTAACTAACAGTGTTGATATATTGCGTGATAGTAACTAACAATGTTGATATATTATGTCATACTAACTAACAGTGTTGATAAATGGCGTGATAGTAACTAACAGTGTTGATATATTATGTCATACTAACTAACAGTGTTGATATATTGTGTCATAGTAACTAAGAGTGTTGATATATTATGTCATAGTAACTAACAGTGTTGATATATCATGTCATAGTAACTAACAGTGTTAATATATTGCATGATAGCAACTAACAGTGTTGACATATAATGTGATAGTAACTAGCAGTGTTGATATATTGTGTGATAGTCACTAACAGCGTTTGATATATTGTGTGATAGTAGCTTTGGCAGATTAATATTTTATACATACAAGTTAGGTTTTAATTTTATTTTAGCTATAGTTTTATACACATTCTCTTTCAGATTTGAATTAAGTACATAGTTTATTTACTATGTCATACTTTTGCCATATAATTGTATTTCAAATTAAACATTAATACCATAGCTTATCTGTTTCATTCAGTCTATTATTTATCCAGCCTTGACTAACCATACCACTGCATGCTTTTCACCCAAAGCACTTAGTATCCCACCCCGCGCTTAGACTACTCTATTGTTCTCTGTGGTCACTCACAGCTGACCACAGGTATACCTTTGTTTCTAATGATCTGGGGCAGTTGCCAGATTACACTTGACGTATATACATCAGTCATTTTGTGTATTTTTGGGATGGATCTCGTGTTCATAATTTTATTCATGGATCCAATGGATGTGATAATTTCATGGATTTGAAGGTTAGTCGTTGTATATTTCTTGTGTGATGCTTTATATGTATTTGTGTATTTCTAATTCTTAAAGTTAGAAATAAGTTGTGCTTGGTTTATTGCTAATCAGGTTGTGTATTGAATTCACAGTTCAGTGTATTCTGCTACGATTATTTTATATGATAAAGTATTATAAACAGTTTCTTAAAGTGATAAATAGCTTATTTTTCCTAGGCTATTATCATCTTAACTTGTACATGAACTAAGTAAATCTAAACCCTAAATAAACTCATAGTAATTCTATACCTCATATCACATTAAGGTAATTGTGTTAATTGTGTATAAGAAAGATATGTGTGAAAGTGCATTATTTAAGTAATTTGATCAATCCTTATTTTAAATACCTATTTTACTTTTGTGTTGTGTATACTTATAGTGTAAATAGTATCTGCATTAGTTTATACTTTGTCAATGCAGATGTAACTGGCACTATCTTAGAAGCCTTGGTGACACGGCACAGGTTTCACCAATCTGGTATGTATTGTTTATGTGTTATTCATGAATGTATAAATGTATGTATCTATATATATGCTGACGTCGTATATCTTTGTAATTATCATGTAGTATTGTACTTGTCTAGTGTTACAACAGTAGACAGGGTTTATGTTTAGTATAAATTGATTATCGCGTCGTCATAAGCATATTATATATATTACTGTATCATTGTGCAGGTTTCTTACTACGTGAGTAATATAGGTTTCCCGCTATTTTAAGTTCATATAATGTTCTATGTCTTATGTACAGTATGTCTTATTATTTATACATTGTTGCAGGCCGTATTTATTCACCTTTCTCTTCTGAGAGAATAAACAGCCATCAGCTCACACCCTGTTGCCGTTTGTTGTTGTCTACCACACAGACAATCAGGTGCTACTAAATTGGAGCCCCCAGTGAGGATTTGATGGGACCATGAGGAAACTGATGTTCACATGAGACCAACCACTGCGTTATGTGACGTCACACTTAATGATCGATCCGCCATTATGACGTCATATGATCTGCGATGTTTGTTGACACAAGAACGGTAGATATGTGATTACATGTGACTTGAGTATTGATGAGACATTGGATATTATTATTATTGTAAGCATATACTCTTCAAAAAAAGAAATTTGACATAGATGTAAAACCACTTTTTGCCAAATATCTAAAATAATTACATTAAATGAGAACCAAATAAGTCAAACAGAAAGACAGAAAGATGATGTGTCTATAATTCGCCAAAACACATGCAAAGCACATAAACGTAGCGTTTGGGGATCAATTTTCAGCTTCATCCAAACGCAGCCGCCTGTAAAAAACGTGCAGCACAGGATAAGTGCCCCCCCCCCCCCCCCCCCCCCCCCCCCCCCCCTGCTAAATGGGTATAAAAATCCACATCAACGGCTGTTCATACAGTCCTTATAACGGCAGTAGAGGCGGTAACAGAATGCCAAGACTGAATGCAGCTCAACGGAACAACAACATTGGGAGATTACAAGCTGGAGCAACTCAGCAAGAAGTGGCCAGGCACTTTGGCGTATCCAGACAGACAATCTCCGCACTGTGGACCCGATACAACAACACCAGCAGAGTTGACGACAGACCAAGGTCAGGAAGACCAAGGGTGACAACCCAAGCACAAGATCGATACATCCGGCTGCGACACCTCCGAGACCGCACTACCCAAGCCACGTCTACAACCACACAGGTCCCAGGGGTACGCAGAATATCAGATCAAACGGTACGCAACAGACTGAGGGAGGCTGGACTTTTTCCACGAAGACCTGTTCGACGTCATGTATTGACCCCACGTCATCTGGCGGACCGTCTGCTTTGGTGCCAACAGGGGGTTAGATGGGCACGTGCAAGGTGGAGAAATGTACTGTTTACTGACGAGTCCCGTTTCCTACTCACACGTGCTGATTGGCGCGCACGTGTCTACAGACGTCGGGGTGAACGTTACGCCCCCAACTGTGTGCAGCAGGTTGTCCCATTTGGCGGCGGGAGTGTCATGGTATAGGCCGGAATTCATCACGGTGGTAGGACGCCTCTCGTGCATGTGGCAGGTGCATTGACAGGTGTGCGTTACAGAGACTTGATCCTACAGCCTTACGCTCTTCCTCACGTCAACGTTCATGGCGGACAGTTCCAGCAGGACAACGCTCGACCGCATATCGTACGTGTTTGTCAGGACTTCTTTCAGCACAACAACATCCAGACATTACCTTGGCCAGCCCGGTAACCAGATTTGTCCCCGATTAAGCATCTGTGGGACGAGTTGGATCGACGCGTTCGCAGAAGGAATCCACCGCCCCAAACTCTTCCCGCGCTTCTTGATGAACTTCAGCATGAATGGCAGCACATCCAACAGCGTGTTATTGACAACTTGATTGCATCTATGGGTCGCCGGTGTCAAGCGGTGATTGATGCACGTGGTGGGCACAACCGATACTGACATTTTCTGTACCCCTGTGACATTAACTGTATCGTGTACGTGTGTCTGTCTAGGTGACACGATTAATGTTTTTAACATTGTGTACATTGATCTTCAAACAGTGTTTCAATTATTGTTTCTGTGTCCTATTTTGAAACAATCGCATTATATTACATTTTGAAAGTCAGTGTCAAGTTTCTTTTTTTGAAGAGTATATAAGTGGACTTAAATCATTTTTTATCAATAGATTTAACATTAAATATAAACTTCATCGATTTCCATCTCAAAGCAAGATGACGTCGCTTATATAATTTGAATACACCACTTCAAAGAGAACATTTCACACCCTCTAAAATAAGATAAACAGTTGTGCCACTTCTCGTTCCATTAAATCACTCCCTTGATTCATAATAGACACGCTCATATTTCTATTTTTGCATCATTGCAGAAATGTTACTCCCAAAACGACTCCAGCTTTGTTTGATCTGTTTTACCGACCAAACTAAAGCAGTCTTACAGACTCGGTGACATCCGTGTCATCCCAAACCAGTTGCGTGGGAACTCCATTAACGGGGGTTCACGTAAGGAGAATATGGCACTCTGATAATTGTTTTCGTATGGGCAAGCTGCACTTTGTAGATGGTCTAAATATTAACTCACCCTAAAGTTCCCATGGTAACCAGTATTCTGAAACACCAGCTGGACTTTATTTTATCTTCCTATCCGTAAATTGTATCATAACAAAATTAAATTAATTTAAATCCTAAATTTAACTTTTATTTCAGTTGCACCTTTTTTAATATTGCTTTGTGTTGAGAATAATAAATATAATCTAAATTGTTGGCCCACTGAGTGTTTTTTATACAAGTACAAGGTGAGTTAACCTTAAATTGTGAGGCTTCATTGCATACATATTGGTATAAAGAGACTTAGCTAACAGTGTTTCCGTCCTGTATATTCAAGGAATTTAAATTGCAGTTTGCAAGCTTTAGGTGAGCATAATACATATGTTTTATTCCTAATTTTATAATTACGGTATGGAAGCTCATTATTGGTAATAATCTCTTAATATCTCGTAATAATCATAAATGTCATTCTTACAGTAATCAGTGTTTGAGTCGTAATCAAGTTACTTAGGAAACCGCGTATATATACAGTGTTTGAGTAAACCGCACTATTTATTATATAGTGCAAATGGTATAGTATCAAATGATTTGCAGCAATGCGTGTCTCCATAATATAATCACCAATACCTACATAATCCTATCTACACGTATTGGGAACATTAGTCAAAAGTGTATGGGAAAACAGACAGTGAATCGAGGTATGAATATTGAAAGTAGTTCCTGTATGACCTCATTTGCATATTTATCGGATCGATATACCAAGTTTGACGATTGTTTTTTCGATAACACTATCCGCTACATGATAATGTGTTTTATTGCTTGGATATTGAAACATATGATATTCTGACGTCTGTTGACTTACTGATTGCACATGGCTAAAAATATCATTTCCCTGTTAACTATGAATAGTTTCGTTCCATAGAAGGAATAATCCTGAAAAAAGACTCATAAATATTTTTGAGCCCACACATAGTTTCTATTTTAACCTAGTGAATATTTCCCATCCAATATGAAAATGCAACTACTTTATGTTGACAAAAAAGTAATTCATTATACAGTTTAGTGGATGAAGTACGTATTCTCAATAACAAGTGCGAGTTTTGAATGTGGAATGGCACGAGTTGGACACTAATGGTTTAATTAGATAATCAGAGATAATCCATACACAGATAATCCAGATTCGGATGCTCATGCTTTTAGTCACTGGTTCGCCTGCGAGATGGTGAAAAGTTTTGGAGTGGACTATTCATCATTGTTTCCCAAATGGGCATCTCGACACAAATCATGGCCAATGCGGATTGCAATACAATTGTGTATTCGTTGGCAAGTTTGTTTCAGTTTGTCATCAACAAGTGAAACGTCCCAAATACACGACGGTTGGTACATAACCGTCATGTCCAATTTAAATGCTGTGAATAATACATACACTGTCAAAAAAATGTGTTTAGAACCTAAACACAAACGTTGCCCAATAATTGTAACGAGATTAGAAGCCTAAACATGTTTAGCATTGTATTTCAATTCAATTCAAATTTCGAATTTGACCCCGACCTCTTTAACAACCTAGTGCGCCACCATCTCATCACACCAGCCATTAGAACCCATTAGATGTGATCGCCTACTCCCAAACAGATATGATCACATCATTTCCATTTGCCAATACAATAAAGATGAGAAGATATGTTTCGATGATTTCCACAGAACCCTACTGTTTTGGCATAGTACATCTAGGCTTCTAAACGTGTTAAAATAATGGAACAAGGCATGTCCTTAGATTTGTGTTCATGATCGAAACACATGTTTTCAATCTAAACCTGTTAAAATAACAACGGGAAATTGGTTAATTGCACAAGGAGTCTCATGCTAATGTATATCATAAGACTTGACCCCATGTTTCACTAACCTCTTGTACTAAGAACCAAAACATCATAAGAATTAATATTCATGATGTTATTAATGTTGTGGGAGTAAATAACCCAACGGAAATATATTATAATTGGATATCATTTCACGAACACCTGGTGTCATCGCTGATTTTCAGATATCATTATGTTATCGAAAAGGGTCATGCCTCTTTCTTTTAAAAAAAAACTTTTTTTGATTTCGTCAAATGTGCATGTAATAAAGTTATTTTGCGTGAAGTAGGTCGCAGACTCGAGTATTTACAGACCGCCGTCATACACCTGGAAGTAGGTCGCCATAACTTTACTCACAGAGAGAGTGAGTATAGTTGTACGCCGCATTTAGCAATATTCCAGCAATATCACGGCGGGGGACACCAGAAATGGGCTTCACACATTGTACCCATGTCGGGATTCGAACCCGGGTCTTCGGCGTGACGAGCGAAAGCTTTAACCACTAGGCTACCCGACCGCCCCACTTTACTCAGAAAGTGCTATCCCAAATACAACATTTTGTAACAATGTAACATTTGACCACTTTCTTAATGACATTGTGTATTCATTTTATCATAACTTTTTTAAAGTGATTCAAAAACAAAAAAAGCATATATTCCTTAGGACTAGGAAAAGGGTTTTGTCGATTGTATTAGCATGGGATTGATACCTTAACATATTTTACAGTATGCAGATCTTGGTGTCGATGCTCATGTTATCGAACACTGTACTGTCTGGTCAAGACTGATCCGGGGTTGCTACAGCAACCCATGTTTGCCGCAAAAGGCGACTATGCTTGTCGTAAAAGGCGACTGAGATCGGATGGTCAGGCTCGCTGACTTGGTTGATGCATGTCATCGATCCCAATTGCGTGGATCGATGCTCATGATGTGAATCACTGGATTGTCTGGTCCAGACTCGAGTATTTACAGACCGCCGTCATACACCTGGAATATTGCCTAGTGCGACGTTAAACAACAAACAAACAACCTCTCGGTGTGTTGCGTACATAATATCATTTATATCAACCCGTGTTATTTTATAATGATTTATCATGGCGTGTCAGTTTAGAGTGCGGGTCTAATGTGTTATCTCTGAGGATGTTTCATCAATAAATATTATCATATCTTAATGACATTTTGCTCTTACAAAGCTTTTCAAACATATTTGATTATTTGAGTGATACAAACACGTATATAGGATGCGCAAGAAGGAACCTGCTCATGTTCCTTGCTATTGATCGACACAGACACGACCTTCATCTCAGAAGGTGGTCGAACATCCAACAGGTAGGTGAGCTCGGGCGTTGATGAAGATATTTTTTGTGGTTTTCTTTAACCAACGTATTACTTTATGGACGTTTTTTCAACATTTACGTCCTTCATTGACGAATCCTAAGATGACTTAATACGGTTTTGAATATCACCTATATATTAAGCCACATTTCATAAACAATACCATATCATAACGAGGGTCGAATATTCGTTTCGTGATTCATGGTTTTTTTACTTGTGAAAGTATAAAAGTGGAACTATAAGTGGAACGAAGCACATGCATGTACATGCCTATTTCATTACATTCAGATAAACTCATGACAAATCGTTTCTGCGTAGTTTACCAATACTATTTTAATTCTGTGTCGTGTTATATGTTTTGTTGTCATCAAACATTTTTTGGAAGGGCTCTGTCAGTCCGAACACAACCCCTCGACTGTTCAATATTTGTACGCACATTAGGCGATGCCACACAAAAATTTCTTGGTAAGGTGGAGGGCGGCGTCCAGCAATATGCTCAATTGTGCTTCCACGTCCCCGTCAAGCACGCCTAACTTGGTTCAGATAGCATCTGAGGTTCGGACGACAAGACTGGGACAGTATACCGTCATCTGGACAGCTCTGACGGTCATGCAAGGTCCTACAAGCGTCCAGGAGACGCTTAGTGACGCTTGCGTTCCTCAACGTCAATTTAGGGGGTGGGGGTGGGGGGGGGGGGGGGGGGGGGGGGGGGTGCCTGTATCAACGCAAATGGTAGTCACACTAGATATTGTCTACATCGAGCAAAGGCTATTTTAGTAGTATAGATGGAATATTTGGGTTGTTGTTGGTTGGGGAGGGGTAACTAAAACAGTTATGGGTCAATCGAAGTAATCAGACATACTTCCCTTGTCAGCTTGTATAAGAGAAATACTATAGTCATGCATTTATAGTCAACACATTTATGAACACTTATAAACCTACTCCGTGTTTGCGTAACCCCGTGAGGGATTTCTGAAATGGTTGAATTCCCCCACAGAGCGCATTAGTTTAAATGGTAACCCTTGCAGGCTGGGTTACAATGACTGTAAACCCTCCTATATACTTCGACTTCTGTATAAATGAATGTGAATCGAACCTGCAACCCTTACATAACGTGGTTCGTTTTGTAACCCATTGTTTTCTGGACTGGTGATAAAAAGTTGTTCAATATAACATGTCATTAATTCAGTTGGTCCATGCTGCACGTATTATTTCTCTCGCACGCTTGATTGAATTCCTGTTATACCGCGACGAACTGTTTTGTTTCACTATAGGTAGACTAACATCTAGTCTCTGAAATGAACATATCGTACAGAAAAAATACTTATTAATTATCTTCATAAAAAATGAATAAGAAGGAGCCCAGAGACTATCTTCAGTTCCTGATACTGCAGAAATCTTGACTTGCGCAACATTATAGACTTGCATGGGCTGTATTTCATATTTGTATCAGTGTCTGTAAGACAGACTACACTATAAGGTATCTCGATGTTTTTTTCTATTATCTATTTGATGAGTCGCTTAATACATTGGAAACACCACTTCTCCTTTGGATTACTTGAGATTGTAAAACCCGACAGAAGGGAACATAGGGGGCCCGTAGTAAGCCCAATGAGAAGTGTTTTTTTTTTCTTTACGTCGATTTTTAACCTCGTTGGGATACGAACCTGCAACGTTTTTGATTTGTAGTCCAACCATCTGTGCTCGTTGTCGTCACAAGTGTCAGTTTTCCTAGTCACAATTAACCGAGTTTGGTGATGTAATAATTTTTTATGTTAATATTGTACCGAGTTCGTTGTAAGTCCTGGTGGTATTTGTGTTCGGGGCAAGTGCCTGTGAATCTGATTTGCACATCAAATTTCAATATGAATTGTACATCTTATCCATATTTGACTTATTGCCTAATAATATGTGTATTCCGTTGTATGTATGTGTATTCCATATCTTGTCTGTGTTTACATTCTAAACACATGTTTTACAGTGTAGTTTTAATTTTTAATTCTGTTTTGATAACTATATCCCGGATCCGTCCGCTGCAATAGCTCACTTCCAGTCCGAAGCACAAAATAGCCATCAAATGAAATCACTCCCAAGCGGGACAGAAATTTTGCAGTTAAGTTAAGATAGGAACGTTGGAGGTGGCGACGTCAAATCGAAGCTATGTTAGCGAATGGGTCCAAGATATTTAACAAAATAAAACACTATACTGAACCGCAAAAGAAACGTCACCCCAAGAGGCCTTGCATGAAAAGTTGTCATTTAAATATCAAAGTTTCTAATATTTAACATTATCTTGTCCGGTAAAAATGAAATTTGATTATAAAAAAACAAAGCAGATGACAATAAAACCGATCGCTTAAGCGTATCACGGCAACGGTCATGGTAACCCGATTGCACGTGAGTTCCGTGCAATTTGAAATGCACATGCGTTCCCCCATTTCTTGCCCTATAAAAATCCACCCAGATTGGTTAACATTCATTCGTTATTGTATTGCTACCCCATGCCAAGATTGACAAGAAATCAGCGACACCAAGCCCTTGGACGATTGCAAGCTGGACAAACCGCCCGGCAAGTAGCCATTTCAAGTCCACGTAAGGACCATATACAGACTAAAGCAACGGTACCAGATCACTAGCACTACAGATGACTGACCACGTAGTGGAAGACCAAGGATCACCACCCGACGTCAGGATCGTCAGATTGTGCGACAGCATCTTCAAGATCGCTTTGTTACTGCTGCGGAAACTGCTCGACTGACCATGGGGACACGCCAGCGACACATTAGTGCGGACACCGTGCGTCGACGATTGACGAGCAGACACCTCCACTGTCACAGGCCACACCGTGGACCAATTCTGACACCACGTCATCGCCGGGACCGTCTTCAGTGGGCAACACAGTACCAGCATTGGCGCCACCAGCAGTGGAGAAGAGTCCTCTTCTCAGACGAGAGCCGTTACTGTATCTCAACAGCAGATGTCAGAGATAGTCTGGCGACGCCGAGGGGACCTTATTCGGATGCTTGTGTTGTTGAGGGAGACTCGTGGGGTGGTCCTAGCATCATATGGTGTGGGGTGGAATTGGTCTTGCACAGAGGGTCGCCTCTGTGGTCTTCCAGAATATCAGACCAGGGAGAGGCAATGGTGTCACACCAGTTCGATTCATTGATAAAGTCTTGAGACCACACGCCATACCTCATTTGGCACGTCGCCGCAACAACGAGTTTCAGCATGATAACGCCCGTGCCCACACTGCGAGAGCCACAAGAGACTTCCTCCAGCAGAATGGCAACTGAACAAGCAGTGGCCTGCCCTCAGTCCCAATTTAAATCCCATTGAGCACCTGTGGGACGAGATTCAAAGACGGTTGAATGACGTCCGACCAAAGCCGACAACTGCAGCTCAACTGCGTCATCCATTCCACGTATCGACGTCGCACGGCAGTCATCAATGCACATGGCGGACACACGAGATACTGACTTGTGATGCCATTTTCTCAGAGACTAGTGTTGTGTTTCACTTTAAGAACATTTTACACTTAAATTTCAACCTTGATGATCAGTTTTAACAAGTTTCATCTTTTTAATATGTCTCAGAGTATGTTTACAGTGTTTGGACAAATAAGGTTTCTCATTTATCTATCCATGGTGACGTTTCTTTTGCGGTTCAGGATATTATACACTAGATAATCGAGAATGACCAAGGACACATCGAAATACCAGAATTTAAAGACAAGCGGGCTGCCATTTGAATAGATATTCTCATGCACTGAAACCAAGAATGTTTCCTCTTCCTTACCAGAATGATGCAGCGAATTTGGCTGTGCGTTTGTCTTGGAATAGCAGGTCAGTGCCTTGCTGGTGGAGATGACGATAAGATTGTGAAGAAACCGTATGGCGTCGCAATGTGCCGTCAACTCTGCCATCAGATGATCGACTGCAACGTTTACCTGTTCTCAAGGTCGATTCTCAGCTGTTGCATACCTCTATCCAGTAATACGGACTGTTCCGACGGTACATATTTTTTCCCCGAAGATAAACAGGTAATCGATGATCATTTTGTGTGTTTAGACGTAAATGAGTTTAGATAGAACTCACCAAATGTGTATTCCGTTTAGGAATTAAAGACATTCATAATCATGTTTATTTCAAAACATGTCTTGTCTGTGTATACATTCTAAACACATGTTTTACAGTGTAGTTTTATTTTCTTAGTCTGTTTTGATAACTATATCCCGGATCCGTTCGCTGCAATAGCTCACTTCAAGTCCGAGGCTCAAAATAGCCATTAAATGAAATCACTCTCAAGCGGGACAGAAATTTGCACTAAGTTAAGATAGGAACGATGGAGGTGGCGACGTCAAATCGAAGCTATGTTAGCGAATGGGTCCAAGATATTTATCAAAATACAATACTATACTGAACCGCAAAAGAAACGTCATCCCAAATAACATCGCATGAAAAGTTCAATCCTAATTGTGAATACACAATGCCATTTAGAAAGTGGTCAAATGCAACAAATGTTATATTTGGGATAACACTTTCTTAGTAAAGTACAGATTCTCGTACGGGACGGGGCTCAACCCAAAAAAGTACGATAATCTGGACTTTTCTAAGAAAGTGTTGTCCCAAATATTACATTTGTTACAAATCCTAATTGTGTTTATTTCGAAACAACATTAATGCATGCGTGTCAGATAACATTGTTTCACAGGTGCATATGAGTGTTTATCAGAGAAGGTGTGTCTGGGCGAGGAGTGGGAAGGATTTGGGTGGGGGTTGCAAGGCATATATTTTGTAGTAAAAGTCAAAAAACAAAACTGAAAAGCATACTAGTTTTATATCAAATCATAGGCAAATAAACACAAAATACCATTTAGAAAGCGGTCAAATGTAACAAATGTATATTTGGGATAACACTTTCTTAGTACAGAATCTGGTACTTGTTTGGGTTGAGTCCCATCCTGGATTCGAACCCACACTGCCAGAGTTCATAACTTTCGGCCAATTTACTCTTGTCAGAGGGGTACACAGAGTATGTGATCAAGACTACCAGTTGTTGGACTTTCTTTTTTTCTGAAGCCTAGGTGGGTTAGATCGGAATTTATACCACGTGGATTCTCAATGAATTAAAGGATTTGCTTGAATTATTGAAATCTCAGAAAAGAACCAACTTCAATTCTGTCAAAACATTTGATTTGTCAAATTTGTACGCAACTTTCACACATGACAAACTTAAGGGAAAACTTAATTCCCTGATCCATGGGGCTTTTGTTACAAAACGTGGTGACCATAGATACAGAAATAACACTTCCTCAATGAAACAGCTCTGTAAAATATGGGGGTAAGGCATTGAGGCAAGTAGGCATTCCCAAGGGCACCAATTGTGCTCCCCTTCTTGCTGATCTGATTCTTTATGGATACGGATCGGAATTTCTGCTCAGATCGGCACAGTTCCAGCCACTTACTTAATTTGGTCAAGAAATTTAACTTAAGCTTCATGTATATCGATTATCTGATATTGTTCAATAAAAATCCAATAGCCAATTCCCTTCCACTGATTTACCCTCATGATAAATCGTATTATCATATACCTATCAATGATATGAGGCATTTCGCATAGATATAACATGGAGACAGTCATATCAGAGGGGGTGTACTAACCAAACCCGTATTGCACCCCCTGCCGGGCTGATATGGCTTGTCAATGCATTTAAATATCAGCCAGGGTGGTACGAAATTGGAGTTACGTCCCTTAGTGCGTCGTCTGCTCATCTGTTCGACTAGCTTTCCGGTAACAACGTCTTCCAAGCAAGGTGAAAATGTATTGCATTCTCCTTCAAATAGATACAGTTTAAAATTCGATGTTATGGCATATGATGAAATTGGTTAGCTTCGGCCCTCGGGCTGATATCATATGATAACCTCTAAATACTAAACATTTGTTATTCGTACAGAAACGTAAAATGCAATGTATTCTGAACCAACTACCATATTAGGTCATGTCTATGTAAAAGCGTCGTATTGGCTGTCCGTCTGTCGTCCGGTCAGTACGCTACTGTATGGAATCCTAGGAGGGACATTGTCACGTTGTCGCATTGTCACCCCAACAATATATATATATATATATTTATACAAGCAAAAAGTGTCAAAAATAAACAAAGCGCGACAACGCGACATTTTTGGCCATCTGTCGCATTGTTGCCCTTTGGTTAAAAAAAAGATTATTCAATGCGACAATGTGACAAATGGCCAAAATGTCGCGTTGTCGCATTGTCGCGCTTTGGTTAAGTTTGACACATTTTGCTTAGTTTTGTAACGGCGACAATGTCCCTTCTGGGATTCCATACTATTGGAATCCATTATTATTTTCCATCCATTAGGTTGAAGCAAGCATCAAGTTAACTTCTCGTGTCAGCTGCCAGCAGAATAAGCAGAGGGTCATCTTGAGCAGAACAAAGGCACGCCAGTGTGTGGAGTGGGGTGTTCAAGGTGGGTGTCTTACTACCCTCAATCCTTGAACCAGAGCACATCATTCAAGTGATGCCGCACAGCCATGAGAGTCATGAATATTTTTCTTAATTTTGTTTTGTGATAGTAACTAAAAGTGTTGGTATGGTAACTGTTTGGTTGGTTTGAAGTTGGTGAGCAAGTAAGAAAACGTACAACTTTATGGATAACACCTTCTGGTTTATTGCATATAGCTTGATAACGGTGTTAGAATCTACGTCGCTATATACAATAAACCAGAAGTTGACATCCATAAAGTTGTAAATTTGTACTTCCTTACTTTCAGTAGGTATATTGTGTGATAGTAACTAGCAGTGTTGATATATTGTGTAATAGTAACTAGCAGTGTTGATATATTGTGTGATAGTAACTGGCAGTGTTTATATATTGTTTGATAATAACTGGCAAGGTTGATATATTGTGTGATAGTAACTAGCAGTGTTGATATATTGCGTGATAGTGAATAGCAGTGTTGATATATTGTATGATAGTAACTGGCAGTGTTCATATATTGTGTGATAGTAACTGGCAGTGTTTATATATTGTGTGATTATAACTGGCAGTGTTGATATATTGTGAGATTGTAACTGGCAGTGTTGATATATTGTGTGATAGTAACTGGCAGTGTTGATATATTGTGTGATAGTAACTGGCAGTGTTGATATATTGTGTGATAGTAACTAGCAGTGTTGATATATTGTTCAAAAGTCACAAGCGGTGTTGATATATCATGTGATAGTAAGCAGTGTTGATATATTGTGTGATAGTAACTGACAGTGTTGATATATTGTGTGATGGTAACAAACAGTGTTTATATATTGTGTGATAGTAACTGACAGTGTTGATATATTGTGTGATAGTAACTGGCAGTGTTGATATAGTGTGTGGTAGTAACTAACAGTGTTGATATATTGCGTGATAGTAACTGGCAGTGTTGATATATTGTGTGATAGTAACTGGCAGTGTTGATATATTGTGTGATAGTAACTGACAGTGTTGATATATTGTGTGATAGTAACTAACAGTATTGATATCTTGTGTGAAAGTAACTAGCAGTGTTGATATATTGCGTGATAGTAACTAACAGTGTTGATTTATTGCGTGACAGTAACTAACAGTGTTGATATATAATGATAAAGTGTGTAACAGTGTCGATATATTGTGTGATAGTAACTAACAGTGTTGATATATTGTGTGATAGTAACTGGCAGTGCTGATATATTGTGTGATAGTAACTGGCAGTGTTGATATATTGTGTGATAGTAACTGGCAGTGCTGATATATTGTGTGATAGTAACTAACAGTGTTGATATATTGTGTGATAGTAACTGCCAGTGTTGATATATTGTGTGATAGTAACTGGCAGTGTTGATATATTGTGTGATAGTAACTGGCAGTGCTGATATATTGTGTGATAGTAACTAACAGTGTTGATATATTGTGTGATAGTAACTGCCAGTGTTGATATATTGTGTGATAGTAACTGGCAGTGTTGATATATTGTGTGATAGTAACTGGCAGTGTTGATAAATTAGTGATAGTAACTCGCAGTGTTGATATATTGTGTGATAGTAACTGGCAGTGTTGATATATTGTGTGATAGTAACTAACAGTGTTGATATCTTGTGTGAAAGTAACTAGCAGTGTTCATATATTGTGTGATAGTAACTAACAGTATTGATATATTGTGTGATAGTAACTAACAGTGTTGATATATTGTGTATTAGTAACTGGCAGTGTTGATATATTGTGATAGTAACTGGCAGTGTTGATATATTGTTTGATAGTAACTAACAGTGTTGATATATTGTGTGATAATAACTTACAGTGTTGATGTATTGTGTGATAGTAACTAACAGTGTTGATATATTGCGTGATAGTAACTTACAGTGTTGATATATTATGTCATAGTAACTAACAGTGTTGATATATTGTGTGATAGTAACTTACAGTGTTGATGTATTGTGTGATAGTAACTAACAGTGTTGATATATTGCGTGATAGTAACTAACAGTGTTGATATATTATGTCATACTAACTAACAGTGTTGATATATTGTGTCATAGTTACTAACAGTGTTGGAATATTATGTCATAGTAACTAACAGTGTTGATATATTGTGTGATAGTAACTAACTGTGTTGATATATTGCGTGATAGTAACTAACAGTGTTGATATATTATGTCATAGTAACTAACAGTGTTGATATATTGTGTGATAGTAACTTACAGTGTTGTCGATTGTGTGATAGTAACTAACAGTGTTGATATATTATGTCATACTAACTAACAGTGTTGATAAATGGCGTGATAGTAACTAACAGTGTTGATATATTATGTCATACTAACTAACAGTGTTGATATATTGTTCAATAGGCACAAGCGGTGTTGATATATCATGTGATAGTAAGCAGTGTTGATATATTGTGTGATAGTAACTGACAGTGTTGATATATTGTATGATAGTAACTGGCAGTGTTCATATATTGTGTGATAGTAACTGGCAGTGTTTATATATTGTGTGATAATAACTGGCAGTGTTGATATATTGTGTGATAGTAACTGGCAGTGTTGATATATTGTGTGATAGTAACTGGCAGTGTTGATATATTGTGTGATAGTAACTGGCAGTGTTGATATATTGTGTGATAGTAACTAGCAGTGTTGATATATTGTTCAAAAGTCACAAGCGGTGTTGATATATCATGTGATAGTAAGCAGTGTTGATATATTGTGTGATAGTAACTGACAGTGTTGATATATTGTGTGATGGTAACAAACAGTGTTTATATATTGTGTGATAGTAACTGACAGTGTTGATATATTGTGTGATAGTAACTGGCAGTGTTGATATAGTGTGTGGTAGTAACTAACAGTGTTGATATATTGCGTGATAGTAACTGGCAGTGTTGATATATTGTGTGATAGTAACTGGCAGTGTTGATATATTGTGTGATAGTAACTGACAGTGTTGATATATTGTGTGATAGTAACTAACAGTATTGATATCTTGTGTGAAAGTAACTAGCAGTGTTGATATATTGCGTGATAGTAACTAACAGTGTTGATTTATTGCGTGATAGTAACTAACAGTGTTGATATATAATGATAAAGTGTGTAACAGTGTCGATATATTGTGTGATAGTAACTAACAGTGTTGATATATTGTGTGATAGTAACTGGCAGTGTTGATATATTGTGTGATAGTAACTGGCAGTGCTGATATATTGTGTGATAGTAACTAACAGTGTTGATATATTATGTCATAGTAACTAACAGTGTTGATATATCATGTCATAGTAACTAACAGTGTTGATATATTGCATGATAGCAACTAACAGTGTTGACATATAATGTGATGGTAACTAGCAGTGTTGATATATTGTGTGATAGTAACTAACAGCGTTTGATATATTGTGTGATAGTAGCTTTGGCAGATTAATATTTTATACATACAAGTTAGGTTTTAATTTTATTTTAGCTATAGTTTTATACACATTCTCTTTCAGATTTGAATTAAGTACATAGTTTATTTACTATGTCATACTTTTGCCATATAATTGTATTTCAAATTAAACATTAATACCATAGCTTATCTGTTTCATTCAGTCTATTATTTATCCAGCCTTGACTAACCATACCACTGCATGCTTTTCACCCAAAGCACTTAGTATCCCACCCCGCGCTTAGACTACTCTATTGTTCTCTGTGGTCACTCAAAGCTGACCACAGGTATACCTTTGTTTCTAATGATCTGGGGCAGTTGCCAGATTACACTTGACGTATATACATCAGTCATTTTGTGTATTTTTGGGATGGATCTCGTGTTCATAATTTTATTCATGGATCCAATGGATGTGATAATTTCATGGATTTGAAGGTTAGTCGTTGTATATTTCTTGTGTGATGCTTTATATGTATTTGTGTATTTCTAATTCTTAAAGTTAGAAATAAGTTGTGCTTGGTTTATTGCTAATCAGGTTGTGTATTGAATTCACAGTTCAGTGTATTCTGCTACGATTATTTTATATGATAAAGTATTATAAACATTTTTTTAAAGTGATAAATAGCTTATTTTTCCTAGGCTATTATCATCTTAACTTGTACATGAACTAAGTAAATCTAAACCCTAAATAAACTCATAGTAATTCTATACCTCATATCACATTAAGGTAATTGTGTTAATTGTGTATAAGAAAGATATGTGTGAAAGTGCATTATTTAAGTAATTTGATCAATCCTTATTTTAAATACCTATTTTACTTTTGTGTTGTGTATACTTATAGTGTAAATAGTATCTGCATTAGTTTATACTTTGTCAATGCAGATGTAACTGGCACTATCTTAGAAGCCTTGGTGACACGGCACAGGTTTCACCAATCTGGTATGTATTGTTTATGTGTTATTCATGAATGTATAAATGTATGTATCTATATATATGCTGACGTCGTATATCTTTGTAATTATCATGTAGTATTGTACTTGTCTAGTGTTACAACAGTAGACAGGGTTTATGTTTAGTATAAATTGATTATCGCGTCGTCATAAGCATATTATATATATTACTGTATCATTGTGCAGGTTTCTTACTACGTGAGTAATATAGGTTTCCCGCTATTTTAAGTTCATATAATGTGCTATGTCTTATGTGCAGTATGTCTTATTATTTATACATTGTTGCAGGCCGTATTTATTCACCTTTCTCTTCTGAGAGAATAAACAGCCATCAGCTCACACCCTGTTGCCGTTTGTTGTTGTCTACCACACGGACAATCAGGTGCTACTACATTGGAGCCCCCAGTGAGGATTTGATGGGACCATGAGGAAACTGATGTTCACATGAGACCAACCACTGCGTTATGTGACGTCACACTTAATGATCGATCCGCCATTATGACGTCATATGATCTGCGATGTTTGTTGACACCAGAACGGTAGATATGTGATTACATGTGACTTAAGTGTTGATGAGACATTGGATATTATTATTATTGTAAGCATATACTCTTCAAAAAAAGAAATTTGACATAGATGTAAAACCACTTTTTGCCAAATATCTAAAATAATTACATTAAATGAGAACCAAATAAGTCAAACAGAAAGACAGAAAGATGATGTGTCTATAATTCGCCAAAACACATGCAAACAGGCGGTAACAGAATGCCAAGACTGAATGCAGCTCAACGGAACAACAACATTGGGAGATTACAAGCTGGAGCAACTCAGCAAGAAGTGGCCAGGCACTTTGGCGTATCAAGACAGACAATCTCCGCACTGTGGACCCGATACAACAACTCCAGCAGAGTTGACGACAGACCAAGGTCAGGAAGACCAAAGGTGACAACCCAAGCACAAGATCGATACATCCGGCTGCGACACCTCCGAGACCGCACTACCCAAGCCACGTCTACAACCACACAGGTCCCAGGGGTACGCAGAATATCAGATCAAACGGTACGCAACAGACTGAGGGAGGCTGGACTTTTTCCACGAAGACCTGTTCGACGTCATGTATTGACCCCACGTCATCTGGCGGTCCGTCTGCTTTGGTGCCAACAGAGGGTTAGATGGGCACGTGCAAGGTGGAGAAATGTACTGTTTACTGACGAGTCCCGTTTCCTACTCACACGTGCTGATGGGCGCGCACGTGTCTACAGACGTCGGGGTGAACGTTACGCCTCCCAACAGTGTGCAGCAGGTTGTCCCATTTGGCGGCGGGAGTGTCATGGTATGGGCCGGAATTCATCACGGTGGTAGGACGCGTCTCGTGCATGTGGCAGGTGCATTGACAGGTGTGCGTTACAGAGACTTGATCCTACAGCCTTACGCTCTTCCTCACGTCAACGTTCATGGCGGACAGTTCCTGCAGGACAACGCTCGACCGCATATTGCACGTGTTTGTCAGGACTTCTTACAGCACAACAACATCCAGACATTACCATGGCCAGCCCGGTAACCAGATTTGTCCCCGATTGAGCATCTGTGGGACGAGTTGGATCGACGCGTTCGCAGAAGGAATCCACCGCCCCAAACTCTTCCGGCGCTTCTTAATGAACTTCAGCATGAATGGCAGCACATCCAACAGCGTGTTATTGACAACTTAATTGCATCTATTGGTCGTCGGTGTCAAGCGGTGATTGATGAACGTGGTGGGCACAGCCGATACTGACATTTTCTGTACCCCTGTGACATTAACTGTATCGTGTACGTGTGTCTGTCCAGGTGACACGATTAATGTTTTGAACATTGTGAACATTGATCTTCAAACAGTGTTTCAATTATTGTTTCTGTGTCCTATTTTGAAACAATCGCATTATATTACATTTTGAAAGTCAGTGTCAAGTTTCTTTTTTTGAAGAGTATATGTACTCTTACTCAACGTTGAGTATTTGTGAATTGATCATGATCATGACACTCTACACTTGTGATAATTGTGACACATAGTGTGTGTTTGTGCATGGATCCAGCAGTGAAAGTAATTAACAATTTATTATCATAAACTTTATAAACGCAGCCAAGTTGAACTCAAAACTGCGAGTGTGTGAAATTGTATATTCACTGAAAGAAACTTCTGGATATTGCTTAACTTGTCTCTTATGAATAGCATGTCGTATTTCTGTATTCTTTTGTTGTGATGACAATGCTATGCTGTTCTTGTCATGTGTCATATTTGACATGTTGTCTTCAGAAATGACTTCTCACTTGCATGTTTAGCCATGCAATGAATTGCATGTATGATTCATGCTACATTTGTGTTGGATGTGTATGATTAAAATCTGTCCTATAATCTGTGTGTTTATGCATATTTTGTTTGCTATATACATGTATTATACTATGGCCATTTTCAGGAGCGCTCCGACCATACCTATTATTCATGCCAGTCTTATGCCTCATCTATTTTTGTTTAGTATCTAAGTACTGTATGATTGGTCTGTGTGTGTTTGTGGATAGGTAGTTAGTAAAATCAACTACTTAACTAACATAAACCATATAGCTATTACTTTAATTCCTAAATAGAGTTGTAGGTTAATTGTGAGGTTAGCTCACTACATGTAGTTCATTAGCAGTTGTTGTCTTGTTAGATTGCTACATTCAGGGAATTGTTGCTTGCTTTTCTAGTAATGTCTTTGGTGTTGGTTTGCAATTGGTGTTCATTTAGTTTTGAACTCGGTCAACATCGTGCAGCTAAGGTTCATTGTCTTTGCTTAATCATGTAGGATCAGTTGTGTATTTTGTCCACTATCTGCGCGCGCCATAGTACACTCTACACTGATGCACATTGCATTCTAATACTTAGAAAGTATTACTTGATGTGGTAAGTCATCATTAGCATGTATTGAAGACAAGCTTTAGTAAGTAGCTCGCGGGGTACCTTTACACTACATGTCTACATACTTAGATTACATAGCAATTCCATTGACCTTGCCAATTATTTCCTATAATACACATGTAATGGGTATATTACCGTAGAATTCCTACACTGCGTGACATCATTGCACTTTGATTTCACACGTGTGTGTAGTTAAACATATTCATTTAGCTTATTGTGTAGTTTCTTTTCTGTGTGATCAGGTTCAGAGGGTTCTTTCGTGCCTACTACTGTCACCCTGGCCCATACTCCACAGCTTCCATACTTTTCTGGTGACAGGAAAGGGGATGCCGATTTCGATCAATGGAGACACGAGTATACTTGTATGTCTAGTCGTTACTCTTCAAAGATCATTGCTAAAGCTGTTCGGCGCTCGTTACGTGGTAGGGCTGCTAGAGTGGCTATGCATGTAGACAAGGATGCCCCATTGGAGACACTCATCTCCAAGCTTACTTGCGTGTTTGGTGATGTTCACACGGAACACAACATTATGTCACAGTTTTACACAGCCAAGCAGGGGGATGAAGAAAGTGTAGCAGAGTGGTCATGCCGACTAGAGGATATCTTGAGCCAAGGAGTCACACTTGGAAAAGTACAGCCTGGACAAACAGAAGATTTACTTAGGACTACCTTGTGGGCTGGACTAAGATCACAACTGAGGGACCTCACAAGTCACAAGTTTGATCAAGGTGGCTCATTTGAAGACTTCCTTCGTTACCTCAGGCAGTTGGAAGTCAACTTAAAGGAGAGGAACCCAGTGTCTAAGAAGAAGCCTGATGCCACAAGTAGGGCCACATTCACTCAGGATTCAGAGCTTAAAGAGATCCGTGGAATCCTGAAGTCCATGTCAACAGAGATTGCTGCTCTCAAGAAACAGAATAAGGACGCCAAGGAATCAGACTCTACACAGGCAAAGACAGGAGCAGCAAGGTATAACCATGGTCAAGGTCAGTCATGGCAGTCAGGTCGAGGTCAGCAATGGCAGATGCCCCCTCGACAGTGGATACGTCCACAACAGCCAAGAGAAAATCCGCAGTTTGGACGTGGTGGCCAACATAGATTTCAAGGACCACAGACTTTTTCTGATATTCTGGTTTGTTACCGATGCGGACAACCTGACCACATTAGGAGAGGATGTAGAACCAGGATAGACAATGGTCTTTTAAACTTCAATCGGCCTATGGGGAGGGGCGGACCATTGGCCTAGACACACAGCATGTCAGCACTCAACAGCAGTTGGTTGCAGAGTTAGTTGGTAAGCCTACTGAGATCATGGTCAATGGTGTTAGTTCCAGGGCTTTACTTAACACAGGATCGACCATTTCTTCTATTTTCGAGTCTTACTACCAACAAAATTTCAGTGAGATTCCTATTGAGCCACTTAAACACATCCTTAACATCGAGTGTGCAGATGGAGAGTTTTTACAGTATAGTGGGTACATTGTTGTGGAAATTCAGGGAACGGGAAGTGCTCTATCTAAAGTCCAATGTTTACTTCTTGTAATTCCTGACAGTTGTTACAACCAGACAGTTCCAATAACTCTAGGTACCAACGTTCTCTCTGTCTACCTGCTCCAGTGCAAGAAGGAGTTCGGGGAAAGATTCCTTCAGAAAACAGACCTCCATACTCCTTGGTATTTGGCCCTTCGTTCTTTGTCCCTTCAGGAGAGAGAACTTGTCAAGAACAATTACTCCATAGGACGAATTAGAAGTTCAGAGCCAGGTCGCAATATAATTCTATCTAATTCTGAAATTGTTATTCGTGGACATGTGATACAGCCCCTATCTTACAGATTCACTTGCGCCATAATTCAGCCTACAAGAGGATCAGTCATCCCAGACGACCTTGACATTGAACCAATTTTAGTATCATATGATGGAAGAGGACAGACGATGTTTGTGGACATACATGTATCAAACCTCACAGCTCATTCTGTTTCCATTCCAAGTCGTGCTCTCTTATGCGAACTACAAGTTGTTAGCACAGATAATGTACCAGAGATTCAACCTTTTTACTCCAAGTAAGGACTCGGATATCATGAATCTTAAGGACTTAAAGGAAGCAAGCGTAACAGACAAGGAAATTCAACAGCCCGGCGACATACCAACGGCTCATGAATGAAAAGGAAGACACCAACAAATGCACGTGCTCCTCTCGTTAATATCACCAGTACCCAGCCTTTGGAATTAGTCTGTATGGACTTCCTTACTCTGGAGACTTCAATGGGAGGATACCAACATCTGCTTGTGATAACTGACAACTTCACACGATACGTCCAGGCAATACCTACTCGGAACTTAACTGCCAAGACAACAGCAGAGGCGTTCTACAACAATTTCGTAATGCATTATGGGATGCCCATGCGGATCCACAGTGACCAGGGTGCAAACTTTGAAAGTAGACTTATGAAGGAGGTTTGTGACATTCTAGGCATATCTAAGTCAAGGACCACACCGTACCATCCAATGGGGAATGGCATGACAGAAAGGTTTAACCGGACACTGCTTGACATGCTTGGTACTCTGCAACCAAGCCAGAAGAAGGATTGGAAATCCCACGTGAGACAAATGGGAGGAGGACCCTTACATCGTTATTTCTCAGCCAAACATGGGCATTCCAGTGTTTGTTGTGCAGAAGGAAAACGAAGAAGGCAGAACACGTACTCTGCACGGGAATCACCTTCTTCCTATAGGATCTTTGCCAAGGACAGATGAGCCAGACAAGCCAGACAAACCAATTCCAACTCCAAGACCACGTCGCAGGAAAGGACAAACATTTATCCAGCCTTGACTAACCATACCACTGCATGCTTTTCACCCAAAGCACTTAGTATCCCACCCCGCGCTTAGACTACTCTATTGTTCTCTGTGGTCACTCACAGCTGACCACAGGTATACCTTTGTTTCTAATGATCTGGGGCAGTTGCCAGATTACACTTGACGTATATATATCAGTCATTTTGTGTATTTTTGGGATGGATCTCGTGTTCATAATTTTATTCATGGATCCAATGGATGTGATAATTTCATGGATTTGAAGGTTAGTCGTTGTATATTTCTTGTGTGATGCTTTATATGTATTTGTGTATTTCTAATTCTTAAAGTTAGAAATAAGTTGTGCTTGGTTTATTGCTAATCAGGTTGTGTATTGAATTCACAGTTCAGTGTATTCTGGTTACGATTATGTTATATGATAAAGTATTATTAACAGTTTCTTTAAGTGATAAATAGCTAATTTATCCTAGGCTATTATCATCTTAACTTGAACATTAACTAAGTAAATCTAAACCCGAAAAAAACTCATAGTTATTCTATACCTCACATCACATTAAGGTAATTGTGTTAATTGTGTATAAGAAAGATATGTGTGAAAGTGCATTATTTAAGTAATTTGATCAATCCTTATTTTAAATACCTATTTTACTTTCTTGTTGTGTATACTTATAGTATAAATAGTATCTACATTAGTTTATACTTTGTCAATGCAGATGTAACTGGCACTATCTTAGAAGCCTTGGTGACACGGCACAGGTTTCATTGTATCATTGTGCAGGTTTCTTACTACGTGAGTAACATAGGTTTCCCGCTATTTTAAGTTCATATAATTGAATGTCCATTAGATTTAAGGCCATTATGTTTATTATAACAATGTCAATGTTCTATGTCTTTTGTGCAGTATGTCTTATTATTTATACATTGTTGCAGGCCGTATTTATTCACCTCTCTCTTCCCATCAGCTCACACCCTGTAGCCGTTTGTTGTGTTTACCACCCCGACAATCAGGTGCTACTACATAGCTAACAGTGTTGATATATTGCGTGATAGTAACTAACAGTGTAGTAGTATAGGTAATGATGGTTCTGCCGCAACCCCACTGGAGCCGGATTTATATACCTATACTGCTACTACAGGTGGCATTTGTTATGTGTAAATGACTATGGGATTCAACGATAGTCATGAGATTAAACTAAATTGACTCTAGCTCACCACCACCTGGAGACTATTGGTAATTGATGATCGTATGTGTTGGGTTTACTGATATAATATATACCTTGTGGTAATTCTCTCAATTTGATAATTTTGTCTATGAACATAAATGTTTTGTGTTCTTCATTTGTTGGTTTGACATTACTGATATAATAATTTTGTCCATGAACATAAAGGTTGTAATTCTCCATTATTATATATTTATGTAAGCATTTGTCTAAATGTGATCTAATGATAGTAAGCAATCTATTTTTAATCTCCAACCAGTTCTTTTGTTTTGGCACGGAATAATTGACGCGCTTGTTGTCTCCCCTGTTCTATAATTTTTTTTTCTCGTCTTCGATAATACCACTGGTCTTACGAGATTTTGATCGAATCTCCTGCTTCATTGCGTTGTATTTGGTGAGTTCTGACAGCACTAAACGAAACTCCTCCTCGGATATCTTACAATCAGCCATTGGTGTCGAAATTTGATCCTCAATGCTGTACAACTTTGCTTCGGCGAGTATCCGAATCTTATCGTGTTTTAATGCTTTCTTTTGCAACCTACGAGAAATGAATTTTATTGTTATTTCTGCCAGTCCTGAGACTCCGGCCGCTATTTCCATGCCGAGCACGATAGGCGCGGCGATTATAGTTGATAATAAACCAACACCTGCTACACCGAGTCCCATGCCAGCTATTACAAGCGCGGTGTCAACTCCGTCCAGAGCATTCACGGCTCTGCTATACTTTTTATACAATCCAAGACTCAACTCCCTCTCCTTCTCTATTCGATGTTTTATGTCGCTTATTTGATGTAATCGAAATCCATCAACAGTATCCATCTTTTCAAATACTTCATCGAGCGCCGGATATAAACTCATAGTGTATATTACGGTCATATAATAGTCTTTAATTGATCTTGCTTAAATGTTTTGAGAGTATACATCAACCTTATCAAATGAATATTATACGGCAAGAATATCTTAGAAAAAGAAATGCTGTCACTTTTAATAATTTGGACCCCCTCGAGGGTTGCAACAGGTGATGCTCCAATATGAATAATGCTGCAACGTTGACGCTCGTGTTTCATTTGCCATTTAATAGATAGTCCTGGTAATATTTCGAAGGCATTTTCCGGTGCACACTTTTTCGTTTTGATGGGATATAAGCCGCGAGTACGATGCCACTATTTATTATCTTAGTTAAATTATGTGCCTTACCCATCATCACATACGGTGGGGTAATGACGATATTCAATAGCCACTCGATTTTAGCGTCGACCATAGTCCATTTTTTATCGTCGTTGCGAGTAATATTGTACGAAGTGTTTTTAAGGAGTCTACTAACGTCGACATCGCTTAAATCTTCTAGATTACCCATGAATGTAACTTCTTTCCGCTTGTATACATTATCTTGTAAGTGTAAAGCGTATAACTTACCATCGGTACCGGGTCTACCGAATCCTTCTATGTCTCCGAGATCGGAAAGCGCAATTGTATTACATTGTCTGAGCGTTCCAGGGCCTGATGAATCAACCATTATTTATAATATGGAGTGTTACGCTTAAGCATCCTATATGTACAGGTTGGTGTTTTACATCTAATACAGAAATTTTGAGGTCTGAAATAATACCCCGCTTTAATTTTTTATATTGTAATGTTGAGAAAGAGTCCGTTCTACCGCTATTGTATTTTACATCTTTCATTGGAATAGATCTGAGCAGAGTTGAAGGACTTTCTAGTTGAATATTTTCCGTCGTACTTATTTGATCAAGATGGATGCACAACTCTTTATAGGGAACTAAATCGGGTAGTGTAACTCCCTGATCTGATGTATTGTCGAATGTTATATCTCCGTGTGCAAACCCAAGTGTAACTGCTAAGAACCCTCCAAAATGTATTGCCTTTTCTCCAGTGTCTAATTTCAGCATCCCATTCGACTCATTTTGTGTGAGACTAACTCCAATAGGCTTAAAAATTTCATCATTGAGGGAGCATACGCTGTAATACCCATCAGGTATAGTAATGGACCCGCCAACACTTAATACAAACATATTATTATATCTTGAAGCACTTATATTGGTCCACCGCGGGTAATACGTTACATCGCATAGAGCGACTTCGAGTTGACCATCTGAATTATCAATAGTATGAAGCAGTTGAATAGACTGACCATTTGTTATTCCAGGGAGTGTAACATACATATTAAATATACAATGATACTATATCATAGCTTAAATTTGGAATCAACCATCATTTATAATATGGAGTGTTACACTTAAGTATCCTATATGTACAGGTTGGTGTTTTACATCTAATACATTTTTTTTGAGGTCTGAAATAATACCCCGCTTTAATTTTTTATATTGTAATGTTGAGAAAGAGTCCGTTCTACCGCTATTATATTTTTCATCTTTGACTGTAATAGATCTGAGCAGAGTTGAAGGACTTTCTAGTTGAACATTATCCGTCGTACTTATTTGATCAAGATGGATGCACAACTCTTTATAGGGAACTAAATCGGGTAAATCACGTCCCTGATCTGATGTCTTGAGTACTGTTATATCTCCTCTCCATTCAAGTGTGTATGCTAAGGTCTCGTAAAGCTTTACATCCTTTTCTCCAGCGTTTAAAATCAGCATCCCATTCGACTCATTTTGTGTGAGACTAATTCCATTAGGCTTTAAAAATTCATCATTGAGTGAGCATACGCTGTAATACCCATCAGGTATAATGTGTTTTTTACTATATATTACTGTCTCATTATTATATCTTGAAGCACTTATATTGGTCCACCGCGGGTAATACGTTACATCGCATAGAGCGACTTCGAGTTGACCATCCGAGTTATCGATAGTATGAAGCAGTTGAATAGACTGACCATTTGTTATTGAGTGTGACATACATATTAAATATACAATGATACTATATCATAATTTAAATATGAAATCGAGATACATTACTAATCAGCCGATTTTAGTAACTGCCTCTGGTGCTGATTTTTTCGTTAAATTCCCTGATATCTTTGAAAAGTACAGGGTCACGGCAACTAGCGATAAAATGGTGCACGATTGGTTTCACAATCCGATGCAATTTTGGCAGAATCAGTTAAACTTTGCCATATGGTGTGCCACAACGGGATGTGGTGTATCTCTTTATGCTCCAGGATTTGAACTGAATAAGTCTGTTTTAGCATTTCACGTATACTATCAGATAAGACGTATACTTAAAGAAATTAGTGCTCCATTACCGCAGGATCGAGCATGGAATTCCACAAATAATCCTTACAATAGGTTCGCGTATGAGCGTATTTGTCCGGTATTAATATTTCTACGAGTAAAAATTGGCGTATTAAAGGAGCAAACCATGGTCTAGGTGCTCCTTACACAGGGGAAATAACCGTCAAAGAAGAAAGCGATGATTTATTTAAAGAAGTTAATAAAAAAGAACCATTTAATGCGATTAATTTGTTGTATACCAGCAAACTTTACATAAGAATGTATGATTATTTTATAAAAATCCATCATTGGTATAAAGCCTGGGAACTTTCGAGTAACGATTGGAGAGGGGATATTATGAGTTTTAAGAGTTGTTAAATTTATATTGTTACAAAATTTATACAACTGAACGATACCGCAAACGCTTGGAATGAATTTCTTAATGATAAAACGGAAAATAATTTTACTAACCCAGGATTTGTAAGAGTTAATAAATCAATAAGAACTTATGTATGGGCAATTCTCGGTGCACAATCGCAAACACGAACGTCCATTATCGGTACTGGTACGGCGCTCGAAGCGCAAAAACAGTTTGTCGTAAACGTGGAGGACGCCATTAATTCACCAGTTGACATACCATCGTCTATAAAGCGTTATCAAGATGTATTACAGTACGCTCAATCCAAAGTGGACTACGTTTATGCGCCGGGACTATACATGTCTCCGAGTAATATGGAACTTAAGATCGGTCAAGTGATAGGTTATAATAATAAAATTGTTATTGCTACCGATCAACAAAAACCAGGTATAAATTCAGATATTAACGTTGAATAAATAACGCAAACAATCACAGGCGAAACGGGAATAGTCAAGCCACAGTTATCTACTATCGCTCCTACTGACGCACAACTACAAGTACCACCGCATATTGTGGCTAAAAATAAACAACATATAGATGAAAAAACAGCGCTTGTATTGGGTGGAGTTGCGGCTGGTTTACTCATGATTTGGTTAGCGAACTGATTTGGTTAAATAGTTCTTAGCGGATACGTACAACAGCCCTGCAATTGCTACGATCAGTGCCCACAAGTTTTGACTAAGCCAAGTGGTGGTCTTAGCTAATAAATTCAAGAGCCAGGAAACAATACTCCCTATTATACCGGGAAGTGCAGCCGCGGCTTTCTCAGCGAGATTTCCCAGTGCTGAACCTAATGCTTTTAAATGCTTTTTTATCCCCCCTTATTACCATCCCTATCAGTAGGCGGTGATCCGCCACTACCACCTGTACAGCCACCGGTTAACGCGAGAGTCAAAGTCGATATAATAAATCCCAACGCGGTTAAAATACTGGCAATTGTTATTCCCTGTTCTCTGAACAATGTTTTAATTTTATCGGCCAGTGTAGTGTCATCGTTGAGGACTTGATCGATAGTTTCTCGATTTGTGAACGAAGTGCCTTTCTATTACTGGAAGCAGCCTCGAGGCGGGCCGATCTTTCCTCTTCTAAGTTACGCAATCTTTCCGCTACGCGGCGTCTACTGAATTCATAGCCCGCCTGTTCAAGTTTTGTTTTCTCATAAGCTATATGCTTGTCGATTTCGGATATCTTGGCTATATTATTGATGAGTTCTCCCCGCATTGTTCGCATTGCCTTGTCAAGACCTCGTAATTCCCTAATACTAAACTTCGAGGATGGTACCTGTAACGTGGAATTATCGTAATGGGTATCCAATATTTCTCCGAGTCCGTCCGAGGCCACCTTCGAGGAAGCTTCCAAATAATCTGTGTTACCGAGTTCATCACGCACAGTCCGAAGAACCTTAGTAGTCTTTTCGGAAAGTTTTGCTCCTCGTGAGTAGTCTACAAAACCTAATTCATCACGAACAGTGCTGATGCCGTGTTTACCGACTATCGTAGACAAGGCTAGGGGCTTACGAGTACGATAATGCATAAGATCAATATCCGGGGAGCCAAGCAGTCGCAATATTCCTTTACTATCTAATTCAAACTTTGAATAATCACGAACAATAGGACTAACATCTTTAAAGGTATCGTAATAATCATTGACGTTTTAAAAGTTCATCGTTAATATACATGCCACCAAAGCTGGTTTCATCAGTACCCTCTTCGATTGTACTCGGGTTATCAAAATCATCTAGATTAAAATCATCCATTTTTATATTAAACATATGGTTATATAATTTCAATATAACAATGTCTTCGCAATACGGACGCAAGTAAAACCCACAACGTAGACTTCGAGATCCATTAGGGGTCAAAGCAATTCGCCAGTCTGTAACTATAACTAATAACCCGAGTACCATCGATCAGAATCAAACGCTTCTGGTTCGCTTTCCTAATCTCGGCGCACACGATGTGTTAGTTCCGGGAACTGTCCGACTAGCATTTGCGATTATTTTGACTTCTACCGACGTTAACAGGGAGCCTGTTCAGAACATAGGTCGTGCTATCGTTAAGAAATTCGCGATTAAAATTAGCGGTAATGAAGTTTTGAGTATCGACGATAGCGATGTATACTATTGTTACATGGATCTCTGGAGAACGGATAAAGAGCGGGAAAACTTACAGTACCAAGGTATTTGTAATCGGAACACATTGAGACTGCGTGTAGATGCTTCTAGTGGTGATAGTACCGTCGTAAAAGATCAGGCCGTTGCCGACGCATTAGGTAACCGATTCTATATTCCCCTAGACTTTGAATTACTAGATTCCCACATGCCCTTTTATCAAGCATCCCTAGGCGATAGGTTAGAATACGAACTCACTTTTAATGACTACGGCAGAGTAATCAAAGTCACTGGGGATGAAACGGCTAGCTATTCCATTGACAATATCTCGCTGGAGTATGATATGATAACAGATCCTGAATTAGCCAGACAAATTCGTAACCAGTATACAGGAAGTTTAGCCATTTTGTACGATCGCGTGCTTCGACATCGAAAGATCACGAGGTACAAAAAAGATACGACGTGGAATATCAATCTAAACGTCCCCACGAGGTCGTTGAAGGGTATTTTAATGTTGTTCGAGGACCCCTCCGATGCATTTAAAAGAAATACCGAGAAGTTCTACAATCCCAAGATTACAAAAGTAGAATTGACTATCGAGGGCGTTCCTAATCAACTATATAGTCAAGGAATGCTAGCGTATCAACAATGGGATGAGATTAAAAAAAACCTTCTATAAAACGAAGCCCAGAAGTTAACGCGGTCGTGAAAGATCTGTCTCTCGGGGGTGTATCGATGGATGAATACCTCACCACGAAGTACGCGCTATGGCTCGACATGCGAACAACGGACGATGACCAACTACACGTTAGTGGGAGGAGAATAGAAAATGCTAGCGAGGGTGTCACTATACAGATAACGAAGCTCCAGGAAACGGCTGGTAAATTAAACATATATTTCTACGTGATTATGGATGCGCAACTTAATATACAGAATGGACGACTCGTGCAAGCAATCTATTAATAATCTTTTACCTAAAGATCCGCACTGCGCTATCATATGCGGGCAAACGGATTGTGGAAAAACAGCTTTTATTCTAGATATTTTACAAAGTCATTATCGGGACGTTTTCGATCATATTATTATTCTGTGCCCGACTATAAGCGTTAATAAAACATACCAATATATATAATCTGATAGTGTGTAACAGTGTTGATATATTGTGTGATAGTAACTAACAGTGTTGATATATTGTGTGATAGTAACAGTGTTGATATATTGTGTGATAGAAACTAACAGTGTTGATATATTGTGTGATAGTAACAAACAGTGTTGATATATTGTGTGATAGTAACTGGCAGTGTTGATATATTGTGTGATAGTAACTGGCAGTGTTGATAAATTGTGTGATAGTAACTAACAGTGTTGATATATTGTGTGATAGTAACTAACAGTGTTGATATATTGTGTGATAGTAACTAACAGTGTTAATATATTGTGTGATAGTTACTAACAGTGTTGATATATGGTGTGCTAGTAACTTACAGTGTTGATGTATTGTGTGATAGTGACTAACAGTGTTGATTTATTGCGTGATAGTAACTAACAGTGTTGATATATAATGTGATAGTGTGTAACAGTGTTGATATATTGTGTGATAGTAACTAACAGTGTTGATGTATTGTGTGATAGTGACTAACAGTGTTGATTTATTGCGTGATAGTAACTAACAGTGTTGATATATTGTGTGATAGTAACAGTGTTGATATATTGTGTGATAGAAACTAACAGTGTTGATATATTGTGTGATAGTAACTAACAGTGTTGATATATTGTGTGATAGTAACTGGCAGTGTTGATATATTGTGTGATAGTAACTGGCAGTGTTGATATATTGTGTGATAGTAACTAACAGTGTTGATATATTGTGTGATAGTAACTAACAGTGTTGATATATTGTGTGATAGTAACTGGCAGTGTTGATATATATGTGATAGTAACTAACAACGTTGATATATTGTGTGCTAGTAACTTACAGTGTTGATGTATTGTGTGATAGTGACTAACAGTGTTGATTTATTGCGTGATAGTAACTAACAGTGTTGATATATAATGTGATAGTGTGTAACAGTGTTGATATATTGTGTGATAGTAACTAACAGTGTTGATATATTGTGTGATAGTAACTAACAGTGTTGATATATTGTGTGATAGTAACTAACAGTGTGTTTATTGCGTGATAGTAACTAACAGTGTTGATATATAATGTGATAGTGTGTAACAGTGTTGATATATTGTGTGATAGTAACTAACAGTGTTGATGTATTGTGTGATAGTGACTAACAGTGTTGATTTATTGCGTGATAGTAACTAACAGTGTTGATATATTGTGTGATAGTAACAGTGTTGATATATTGTGTGATAGAAACTAACAGTGTTGATATATTGTGTGATAGTAACAAACAGTGTTGATATATTGTGTGATAGTAACTGGCAGTGTTGATATATTGTGTGATAGTAACTGGCAGTGTTGATATATTGTGTGATAGTAACTAACAGTGTTGATATATTGTGTGATAGTAACTAACAGTGTTGATATATTGTGTGATAGTAACTGGCAGTGTTGATATATATGTGATAGTAACTAACAGTGTTGATATATTGTGTGATAGTTACTAACAGTGTTGATATATTGTGTGCTAGTAACTTACAGTGTTTATGTATTGTGTGATAGTGACTAACAGTGTTGATTTATTGCGTGATAGTAACTAACAGTGTTGATATATTGTGTGATAGCAACTGACAGTGTTGATATATTGTGTGATAGTAACTAACAGTGTTGATATATTGTGTGATAGTAACTAACAGTGTTGATATATAATGTGATAGTGTGTAACAGTGTTGATATATTGTGTGATAGTAACTAACAGTGTTGATATATTGTGTGATAGTAACTAATAGTGTTGATATATTGTGTGATAGCAACTGACAGTGTTGATATATTGTGTGATAGTAACTAACAGTGTTGATATATTGTGTGATAGTAACTAACAGTGTTGATATATATTGTGATAGTGTGTAACAGTGTTGATATATTGTGTGATAGTAACTGAAAGTGTTGATATATTGTGTGATAGTAACTAACAGTGTTGATATATTGTGTGATAGTAACTAACAGTGTTGATATATAATGTGATAGTGTGTAACAGTGTTGATATATTGTGTGATAGTAACTAACAGTGTTGATATATAATGTGATAGTGTGTAACAGTGTTGATATATTGTGTGATAGTAACTAACAGTGTTGATATATTGTGTGATAGTAACTAACAGTGTTGATATATTGTGTGATAGCAACTGACAGTGTTGATATATTGTGTGATAGTAACTAACAGTGTTGATATATTGTGTGATAGTAACTAACAGTGTTGATATATATTGTGATAGTGTGTAACAGTGTTGATATATTGTGTGATAGTAACTGAAAGTGTTGATATATTGTGTGATAGTAACTAACAGTGTTGATATATTGTGTGATAGTAACTAACAGTGTTGATATATAATGTGATAGTGTGTAACAGTGTTGATATATTGTGTGATAGTAACTGACAGTGTTGATATATTGTGTGATAGTAACTAACAGTGTTGATATATTGTGTGATAGTAACTAACAGTGTTGATATATTGTGTGATAGTAACAAGTGATGTTGATATATCATGTGATAGTAAGCAGTGTAAATGACATTGCTGATAAATTAGACTGTATGACAAGACTGTCTTGTTTTAAAACTTCGTTACAAAAGCACCACCCCACGTCACCAGCGTACTTCGCTTATGGAACAAGAAAATATATTATCTTACACACAAAACTGAGATACATGTGCAGTCAATTGAATTATGATTTATATAGAATTGGTATAAAAGATCACCCGCACTGTACATTTTTGAATATCATATCATTATCTCATGGAATGTACATTGTTTAGTCATCAGCGTGAAATTATGTTAAACAGCCTTGAAAATATCGTTCATAACATACCTGTGTTGATATATTGTGTGATAGTAACAAGCGGTGTTGATATATTGTGTGATAGTAAGCAGTGTTGATATATTGTGTGATAGTAACAAGCGGTGTTGATATATCATGTGACAGTAAGCAGTGTTGATATATTGTGTGATTGTAACAAGCGGTGTTGATATATCATGTGATAGTAAGCAATGTTTATATATTGTTCGATAGTCACAAGCGGTGTTGATATATCATGTGATAGTAAGCAGTGTTGATATATTGTGTGATAGTAACTTACAGTGTTGATATATTGTGTGATAGTAAGTAGTGTTGATATATTGTGTGATAGTAACAAGCGGTGTTGATATATCATATGATAGTAAGCAGTGTTGATATATCATGTGATAGTAACAAGCGGTGTTGATATATCACATGATAGTAAGCAGTGTTGATATGTCATGTGAAAGTAACTTAAAGTGTTGATATATTGTGTGATAATAACAAGTGATGTTGATATATCATGTGATAGTAAGCAGTGTTGATATATTGTGTGATAGTAACTAACAGTGTTGATATATTGTGTGATAGTAACAAGCGGTGTTGATATATCATGTGATAGTAAGCAGTGTTGATATATTGCGTGATAGTAACAAGTGATGTTGATATATCATGTGATAGTAAGCAGTGTTGATATATTGTGTGATAGTCACAAGCGGTGTTGATATATCATGTGATAGTAAGCAGTGTTGATATATTTGCCATCTTTGCGACCTCATAAAGCGAACAGTAACACCAATGTTCCATTTGTTCAATGTCCCTTTGATGTTTCAGTGCATGAGAAGGAACAGCGTCTCGGGCTGCCACGGCTGTTGTTGACCTTGTCGAGTATAAACAACATTCGTCAGTTCCACCAACTACCATTAAACAGTGGCAGCGAGTATGAGTACCCCTTTATTAAGGACCCAAGGAGAGTCAGGGCGATAGCCTATATTCCTTCACTGAAGAGGATTGTAGTGGACATGGAACTGTCCCCACTCCTTGTCTCATTTGCTTTAGATGGTTATGACAAAGTAGTCCTGGAGAGGGGTCTTTATACTAGTACCATATGCGTGGATGATGGGAAAAAACTTGTGTTTGTCCATGTACTCCGAAGTCCCTTGAAGGGTATATGGCGCGTGTCGGCAGATGGACGTAATATTAAACACCTTCTTAATTTCAGAGGGGAAAGCGTCACAACCTTTTCGATTGACTGCCGTAATAGCAGATTGTATATTTTTAAATTTTCAGGCATATATTCATCGCAATACGATGGAAGTGACATGACTCCCTTCCTGATGAAAGTTTTCTCCCGCATCACCCTGTTTGATCACGTTAACCAGGAGTATTATAACCATCGTATCAAGGATGGAGTGGTTCTCAAAATATCTGTTTCGGATAAAACAGCGACTAGTATGATATCAGTTCCTCATACAGTGTCAGCTCTTGCTCAGTACGGGAGTGACATGTATATCAGTTTCTTTAACACCGAAAAGATTGGTGTTCTTAATTTGGAGAGTCGAAAATATAGAGAATTCCAAAGGATGCCCTACAATATGACTGGATATGCAGTAATTTTGTGCATACTATTCTAACAATATTTCGCAGTATTAATGGGTGAGTTCATGTGTCGTAATGTCGTGACTTCATAAACATATCGGTAATATTATTCATATTTAAAATACGTCTAATCCACACCAAAAAGCATGCTCAAAGCTTGAGAACTCGATTTTCTTTCTTAACTCCTAAGCTGCATTTGAGGCACTTTTGTCCAGTCACATTACTATCTCATCCTACCGGGTACCCACTCACTACTTGGTGACCAGAGGCACATTTCGAACAAAGTCACTTGCCTAAGGAGACGCCATATGTGCTATACGTCCTTCAATGTGGGATAAGGAGCCCTAGAAAGTATCCTTGAAAGTATCAGGAGTCAAGCTGCAGAACGCGGTCACCCATCCAAATACTCTCCGAGGCCGATGTTGCTTAACTCCTGATACTTTCAAGGATACCTGTTTTTGTACCTGTGCACGGGACCACGTGCCACCACGTACTTCTCATGGGAAAATAGGTCGAGTTTCCTTTGATTTAACATATTTTATTCAGATTGAAATGGATTTGGAACAAGTTATCCAACTTAGGACTCCCTCTCCATGGTATTTACAAAACTTGTACAGTAAATCATATACAAGGAAAACAGAAAAGAAGATGAGTGTAAAGATAACAAGAAATGTACAAAAGAGAGACTAGTATATGTACATAAAAGTGTTACCCAAATCTCTTTGTATGACTAATAAACATTTGCACTGCTTTAAAGATGTGTTGATTTTCGATAATGGACAAACATTCATTTCCGTTTAACATCAAACTTAAATCTAATTTAACATTTCTGTTCATGGCGTTCTGTAAAATGTCCCGAATTATTATGAACATAGTTTTTCTTTGGTGGACGTACAATGAACACTTTAATAAATAATATTATGCGTTTTCACATGGATTACCACATTGACATATTAGATCACTTTTTATCTCTATTCTGTATAAATCATAATTTAACTGGCTTTTCATGTATCTTAAACGAATATGATAAATATTCAACTTTCTAACACCATAGGAAAAATATGGAGGTGCAGTGACTTGCTCTTTTAGTATGTATGTCTTGAATTGGGATGTAGATGTACAATTTCTACCTGCTGCAGGAATAGTGTTCCATAACCTTACAGTTGATGGAATAAAAGAACACGTTGAGTGTTTTAATCTAGCATATGGAATCTCAATATTGTCTGAATTTCTGAAATTATATGATACATTTGAACCTACAGTGGTTGGTACAATGTCTTTAAGATAAGTTTGGGCAATATTACTTTGTATTTTGTAGAACAAACATAGCTTACGTTTCCTCCTTCGTTGTATTAACGTTTCCCATCCTGTTTCATAATACAGATGTGTGTGCGAAGTATACTTTGGGAGCCCAGTAACTACTCTGGCAGCTTCTAGTTGGAGATTTTCTAACTGAGTTGATAATTCTATATTACACCCATCACACACTACACACACATATTCGAAATGAGGTCTATATGTCTGTTTAATATGAATTTTAATTTTCTCATTGAATTTATCATTTTTGATGTTGATTTAATTATGTTATCTTTGTGACATGACTATTTTCCGTTTGATGCAAACGTTATACCCAAATGTTTATGATTTTGAACATTCTTAACTTTACATTCATCAAAGTACAAGGTAATGAGGTCTGATTCATCTTTTAAGGGAAAATATAACCGCTCCTGTTTTATCTGGGTTGTATTTAATTAACCAGCGTTTTGCCCAGTTACACAGCTTGCTCAGATTTAAATTTAGAGTTGATTCAACAAGTTGATTGTCTGGTGAAGAAAAGCCGAGTGCTGTATCGTCAGCAAAGTGTCTTGTTATGCAATCTTATTCATCAGCAATGTCGTTAACAAATACAATGAATAAAAAGGGACCTAACACCGACCCCTGTGGAACGCCAGCCTTCAAAATCCTTGGCTTGGTTAGAGCCCCGCTTACAAACACTGATTGAGTACGATTGCTTATGTAACTAGACAGCCATTCAAGTAAATTCCCTTTTATACCATACATTTCTTATTTGTACATAAGCACTCTATGACAGACACGATCAAATGCTTTTGACACATCGCAAAAAAACATTCAATATTTTTCTCTATTATCTAAAGATATACAAATTTGATTATACAATTCAATTAATTGATGGACAGTGGAATGGCCTTTTTGAAATTTATTGTAATGAAAGTTTCCGTTTTAGCCAATAAACTCTCCGCCCAATCGTGCTGATTTTAGCCTATGTTGTTGTAATGATTTCGATATGCATAGATAAAGTAATGTACCAGTGTATTTGCTCGACAACTTTTTCTTTTCGTCATCTATTAATCTATTTATATCACCAGGCAACTTTATTGACCAAAGTTGGTTGGTTGGTTTGTTGTTTTACGCCGCACTCAGCAAAATTCTAGCTATATGACGGCGGTCTGTAAATAATCGAGTCTGGACCAGACAATCCAGTGATTGACATCATGAACATCGGTCAAGTGGGATCGATGACATGCATCAACCAAGTCAGCGTGCCTGACCACCCGATCCCGTTAGTCGCCTTTTATGACAATCATAGTCGCCTTTTACGGCAAGCATGGGATGCTGAAGACCTATTCTACCCCGGAACTTCACGGGTCTTATTGACCAAAGGGGCTGGCTGGGTAGAGCCTAGTGGTGAAAGCTTTCGCTCGTCACGCCGAAGCTCCGGGTTCGAATCCCCTCATGGGTACAGTGTGTGAAGCCAATATTGCTGGAATAATGCTAAAGCGGTGTAAAACCATACTCACTCACTATTGAAAGTGGCAGGAGGGGGGTGGGGGGGGGGGGTGTATTGTGGCTGTGTGAATGTGTTCATGTGCCTGTGTGTTTATATTGATGAGGTTGTGTGTGAGTGTTGAAGTATTTGTGTCAAAGGTTACACCTAGGGTTAAGATCATTTTCTTTGCAACCAAGGTTCATATAGCCAATATATGTATGAATGTACGTATGTATATGTGTATGTTTTGTTGGTTGTTTCTTGTTTAACGGCGCTCTCAGCAATATTCTACCTGTATGATGGCGCTCTGTAAATAATTGAGTCTGGACCAGACAATCAAGCGATTGACATCATGATCGATCTACGCAATTGAGTTACGATGACATACATCAACCAAGTCAGCGAGCCTGATGCGTTAGTCGCATCTGGCGACAGGAAAAGTCGCCTTGCATGGGTCGCAAGCATGGGGTGCTGAAGATCTATACCTGTTCCAAGGTCTGCAAAACACAGACTCAGACACCTCGGAGACACTGGTTACCTCCAGCTGGGTTCCACAAGTTTTAAGCATACAAATATCCCTTAGACGTTCATCACGTTGTAGACGACGCCTTCCCAATCTGATCACAAATACCGCATTAAACTAAAAATGGATAACTTACGCGTTACTGTGGATAATAAAATCAACAATACTTATGATTTCACTGATGTGTCAAAATCTAGAATGCCCCCTACCCATACGCACGGGGGAATTGCATTGTCAACGTGCAATATTTCGAATGTGTTGAGGCGTTATGTTTAGGTCCTCGAAACCGATCTGTCTCTGGCAGTCAATTTTCAAAGCATTCGTCACCACTCGCCCCTTTCCGTAACCTGCAAGAAGACTCGTCCCCCTATCGATGAATGTTCATTCGTCACCACTCGCCCCTTTCCGTAACCTGCAAGAAGACTCGTCCCCCTATCGATGAATGTTCATTCGTCACCACTCGCCCCTTTCCGTAACCTGCAAGAAGACTCGTCCCCCTATCGATGAATGTTCATTCGTCACCACTCGCCCCTTTCCGTAACCTGCAAGAAGACTCGTACCCCTATCGATTAAATGTTATGTGCGAAAATACGACAAACCAATCAGAATGCGCGTATGATTTCAAGTTTTTCGTTAAAGAATCCCTCAGAAACAATTTTTGATTTAAGATATGCCTTGCATCTAAAAATATACCCAAGACACAGTTAAATGTGTTCAATCATACTGTATAATTCCGCATATCCCGATGTGCTTTAAATTGCATCTGAATTATATATAATATATGGGGAAATATATGTGAACCATTACGCAACGAGTTGACAATTGTTTTGGGTATGCCCGTTTGCGCTAAGACGGATCCCGGTCACAAAAATGGCAACGAGATAGGCACGAGTCGCACGAATGTTTTCCAAGCTGATCTGTCTGATGAAGACATTCTTAACATCTATATTTCACTATCCTCTTTCTCTTGAGAATATACGCTATATGTTGTATCCAACCGTATACTGTTGCAGTTGGTTATTACCACAAGAATAACATACATGGGTCTTAGTCTCATGTGACGAGAAATGTGACGACAATTAGCTGCACGACAGCCCAATTGCTTGGCCAGACATAGGTTAAGTAATTTAGCTGGATGGGGTCACCGACGACAAATGGGACTCCCTGTAGATCGTCAGAGATATGGTCGCAATGCGCGTCAACCGTATCCCGGTGAATATATAAACACTTTGTTGTGGACGTATCACTTGATGACGCCCTGTTGAATCTCATCTGAAATCTGAAGTAAGATTGCCCTCCCTTCTCTTCACAATGGCTAGAGCTCCTCCTTCAGATGCATGGAACATTCCTGGAGATTCGCAGGACGTCAACCACCTTACGTCATATGTTTCTGAACGGTCCAGTCATGTTACATCACATAGACACAACTAACATACAGCACACTGATATAGACCACACTGCACCTACATACACGACACTGACATACACTACAGTGCACCGACATACACGACACTAACATACACTACAGTGCACCGACATACACGACACAAACATACACTACAGTGCACCGACATACACGACACTAACATACACTACAGTGCACCGACATACACGACACTAACATACACTACAGTGCACCGACATACACGACACTAACATACACTACAGTGCACCTACATACACGACACTAACATACACTACAGTGCACCTACATAAACGACACAAACATACACTACAGTGCACCGACATACACGACACTAACATACACTATTGTGCACCTACATAAACGACACAAACATACACTACAGTGCACCGACATACACGACACTAACATACACTATTGTGCACCTACATACACGACACTAACATACACTAATGTGCACCTACATTCACGACACTAACATACACTACAGTGCACCGACATAAACGACACTAACATACACTACAGTGCACCGACATACCCGACACTAACATACACTACAGTGCACCGACATACACGACACTAACATTCACTACAGTGCACCGACATACACGACACTAACATAAACTACAGTGCAACGACATACACGACACTAGCATACACTAATTTACACCGACATACACGACACTAACATACACTACAGTGCACTGACATACATGACACTGACATACACTACAGTGCACCGACATACACGACACTAACATACACTACAGTGCACCGACATACACGACACTAACATAAACTACAGTGCACCGACATACATGACACTGACATACACTAACGTGCACCGACATACACGACACTAACATACACTACAGTGCACCGACATACACGACACTAACATAAACTACAGTGCACCGACATACATGACACTGACATACACTAACGTGCAACGACATACACGACACTAACATACACTAATTTACACCGACATACACGACACTAACATAAACTACAGTGCACCGACATACATGACACTGACATACACTAACGTGCAACGACATACACGACACTAACATACACTAATTTACACCGACATACACGACACTAACATACACTACAGTGCACCGACAAACACGACACTAACAAACAATCGTCGATATATTCGTTTTTGAGGCAACGGCCTTGGCCGACTAGACGTACAATCCGTCCACTGTCGATGGTCTGGCGCAGTAGTGGATTTAAGTTGTTGATATATTTCATTTAGATAAACCGGGATTTTCAAAAATCGAATCAATGGATAATAATAACAATAATCAATAAATTAAACATATTGACCTCAATGTAAAATCCCTAAAATCAGTGCCTGATCATTTAGTATTGGCAGCTAAAACATCTGAATCTACATGAATATCTAAATATATATCTGTGTTCAAACTCGCGTGTATTTTTCTCAGGTGCATGAACAGATTTATACATTGTAGGTTGATTATCCTTTCTTCAGAATATTGTCTCTTGAATGGTACAATGTCAGGTGTTTGTCTCTATGTCTTGACATCTCTGGTAAAATAAGCCTGTCAGTACAATAATATGAACAATGACCAGTGGAACGCATATACATTTAAGCGACAAAACACTTTCCTGAATCAAAAGAAATATCTTTTAAAAGCAGAGTCGATTGTACGATTCCGAATATAACAATAAATATTTGTTTATGAGTCACGATCAAATAGTAATGATACGACCAGTGGCACTCGTCACAAATACATGCAAAGGCAAGTCAATTGTTCACCTGCAAAACGCACAGGAATATCTGGTACGGGTGAAATAGGGAATTGCATGGGAAATCATCTTTGTCAAACGTCACTGATTTTGTCACTGTCATGCAAAAGTTATTCTGCATGGGTCATCTCCCATTTATCAGACACCCGATTTGTCAGACTGCTTAAAACAACATTTTTTATTGTTGACGGCACATCAGGTGTGTAATATATTCCCTTAAATCCGAATAGACCAGTCCTGTCGTCAACAACTGTCTGACAACTAGTACAAAAGAATAACAAAATGTATATATAAAGTTAAAGAGGTTTCATATTTTATACAGGAAGTATACTACAAAACATATACAAAATATATTATGATCATCAATCATTATGAATATATAGAATACTAAACGAGCGCCCGTGTAATACCAATTTTATGAAACGAGTGAATAGTTGTGTTACCACAACTATTCACGAGTTTCATAAAATTGGTTTTACACGGGAGCGAGTTTAGTATTTTATTTATTACTTGCCATTTATAACGTTTTTAGAATTATACTGTTGAGTGTGAATAGGCTGACACATACTCGATCCAAGGCATAATCCAATTGAGTTTAACACTATAATACTTCAAACACGTCAAAAGTTTAAACGTATGGATTTAATACCATACAACGGCCCACCTTTAGAATTCAGGCTTCCGTTCAACAAAATTATCGCAGCGTTAAGGTTATCGCAAACTCACATACCTTAACTTAGACTAACGACTGTCGTTGCGCTACAATACGATCTCCTTGTGGAGCGGGGCCTTGCACCTCAAAGTTTACAATAACGTCACAATAGCCGATGACGTAATTTGTGGAATTTTGTTGCAAGATCCTTCGGCGAAACAATGCCATGTGACGTCAGCCTAGCAACAAGGTTGCTAGGGTCATCGAGTGTGCATAAGCTCCTCTCAGTGATCTATTATCTCCACACGCAATGTCCTTGAATAAGCCAAGGGACGTTGAGAGCTTTCAATATTTGTTCTAGAAACATGTTCCGAGAATATAGTAATATTAGGTTCCACATCAATGTCAGTGTACTGTCAGTAATTCAACACACATAAAATAATGGAATTCATCACCTATGTCAGATAGGTTACAAAGTTGAATTTTCCTTTCGGTTAAAGGTATTTTTCTCCATCTCCCAGTTTCAATAGGTAGATTATGGTTACAAGTTCTAAACTTAAGTAAGACTCGCCAAACGTTTTCCTGCAGTACGTTTAAATAATATTCAAAATTTAGGCAAACATATTCTTTATGATACTAAACACTGTGCATTTCTTAAAACTTATCTCTTGCTCTTGTGCATCACTGTAGATTAATGTCATTTAATTCTTCATGGACTAAATGTTGTAGATAAGTAGGAGTTTTTAAACTTTGTGAAAATCAGAGGTAGCTGGGTCCAAGTTCGTCAAAAGTTCGTTTGATATATGTAATCCATTTATGTTTATATTTTCCAAATAGGTCGTCATTCAATAATAACTTGTATACAACATACCACATCACAAACTTCAGTGAAAACAAACATTTTTACAATTTAACTAAGCCGTTTAAACTTCAAAGAGACTGCAAGTGTCTGGGTCATATCATTATACGTAAAGGGGTGTGGCAGCTTAAACATATACCACTGTGTGACAACTGGGTGTCTGACAAATGGGAGGACCCCTCTGTATGAACTAGAAGCTGTCTATCAACAGATTTTTGTTTGTTTGTTGTTTAACACCGCACTCAGCAATATTCTATCTATACAACGGCGGTCTGTAAATACTCGAGTCTGGACCAGACAATCCAGTGATCGATCCACGCAATTGGGATCGACATCAGAGTGAGCATCACGACACAATTGACAGATTAGGGAGGGAGATCGCAAGATAGATACACTATATAGTTGAAGATTGTTGACGTCATTCGAAAATTGTGGTTTTCTAAGACGGCAGTCTTGATCAGTGCATTTGTCTATAGGGGAGCTCAAAAGAATTCAGAAATAATGGGTAAAAATGAAATTATTACCCCCGAATGTGTGTCATACTGATTTTACGAAACTCGTGTAAGAATTCGTGTGTTACTCTCGCTCTCGCACGGGAAATACATGAATTCTGACACCCGTGTCGTAAATTCAATGACACATACGCTCGTGGAATAATCTCTATGAATAATATGTTAAAACGTTTGGTGCATTATCACGAAAAATTATTTTTCATCATAAATACAATTCGAATGTAGGAGACATAGAACTTGATAAGTACCTTTATATCCAGTATAATTAACTATAATATAAACAAGGAGCAAAGGAAATTATACATCTCCGTTGATTTTATTATATGTTTATTTTTTAATAGAAAATATTTTAAGCTATATTATATCAAAAAAGTTGAACAGTACTGGCGCAGTCACCACTCAAAAATGGCTTCTACATGGTTCTATTTTTTTTAATATATTTGATTTAAAACTTTTACAAATTAAAAATAATATTCTCATAATACACAACTGCTGATTTATCTCAGACACCTTACCTTTGAAAATAATTAATTTTGCTCTTGTTGTTTTTCGGCACAAATTTAGAACATGTCAGCGAGCTTTAGCACCCGATCCCACTTAGGACAAGCATCGTCGCCTCTTGTGACAAGCGTCGTCACCTATTACGGCAAGCATGGGTTGCTAAAGACAAATTCTACCCCGAGGCCTTCACGGGGCAGAAAACCATGTAAAAAATAACTTGTGTAAACATATAATATAAAGGTTGTGTGTATCCGTGTGTCAGGTACTTCAATGAATACGTCCTCGCTGGGACGCCTCGTGTTGTGTGCACTGAATGCAGTACAGATCAAGGTGTCTGATAAGGTTGACATAGTCGTAAATATAGCTAGCTTATTACTTTTTCATTCTTGTTTGAAATGCTACGTGGAAATGCATCAACAATCCGAAACATCTTCTACCGGGGACGCTGTGACATTCTATATGACATTTTATATAAGATGTTATTACCCATAGGGTTAGAAATAACCGATTTCATGAACATCGTATGTGCATTCGTACAAATATCCCTTCACGGGAACCAGTGTGTTGTTTACGTCATCTGGACGGCATTGTTGATGTCATTCCAATCTAATTGTGACGTAAGGCCGAAATGACGTATCACTAGAAACGACGTCATTCGAAAATTGTAGTTTTCGGCAGTCGTAATTAGTGCATGTTTCTAAAGGCGAGCTCAAAAGGATTAAGAAATAATGGGTAAAAAAGAAAATATTACACTCGCATGTGTGTCATACTGGATTTACGAAACTGGTGTAAGAATTCATGTATTACTCTCGCTCTCGGGAAATACGAGAATTCTGACACTCGTAAAATCAGTATGACACACATGCTCGTTTAATAATCTCTATTTATTACATTTTAAGGACAGGTCTGAATCTAAGTACGAAAATATTTTTCAAAACTTAGGCGGCCTTATTTTATATTATATTATTATATAACTATAGTTTATGCTGTTAGCATAATTAAACTCTCTACGTTTAATTGAACTTCTGAAGGAAAGCAATTTTTATAAAAATTATTTTAATAGTAGATATGTTGCCCATGTCTTGTGCCTTAAGAAAATGAATACATTAAATGATGTTCACTTTGCAAACAACGTTTGCAGCGAATTTCATAACAAAATTCATTTTGAATGGAAGTAGATTCCGTTTGATGGGGACATTAACGGTCACACAAGAGAACTTGAGGGTGTTTTACTGGGAGAGTATAATCGAAATGTAAAATTCATTCAGCATAAGTTTTCTAAAGTGATTATAGTTTCACGGCGATGTTTCACGTTGTTCCAATAATATCAAGACGTGACGAACAAACGCTTCAACCACTGGAGTATCCCACCAACCAACCATGCTGCCACTGGTAATTACGCCCCCGGGTCATTACTGTCACGCCTTCCATGCATTAAAATGAGGAAGAGGCTAGCAGGCGCTCACCCGACGGTTCTACAGACCAAGTTAATCCTTTAGTGAGTAAGTGAGTGATGTTTTAGCCGCTGTTAGCAATATTTCAGCAATATCACGACAGGGGACAACATAAACATTCTGCCATTGAGGGAAATTGAACCCAGGCTTTCGGTGTAACGCGTGAACGCTTAACCACAGAGCGTTCCTCTTATGACTTTTAACACGGGGGGTTATACAATACAAGTGAGGTGAAATGGGGTTTACGTCGCGTCCAATATTATAGCACTTATATAGTGATGTGTGTGTGTGTGTGTGTGTGTGTGTGTGTGTGTGTGTGTGTGTGTGTGTGTGTGTGTGTGTGTGTGTGTGTGTGTGTGTGTGTGTGTGTGTGTGTGTGTGGCTGCTTGTACTAGTCCCGACTGAGACCGATTTGATAGTGCTATCCCACTGAGATACCATGCCGCCGTTTAACATAGATACCCCACTCAGACACAGTATACTGACACTGAACCGGCCATTCCTTGTTTTAGCCCCTTAATGCCGAGCGCCAGACAGGGTAACAACAAGTACCATCTTGTAAATTTACTGTTTTTCAACGCAGAATAAAATCTCGGACAATACTTAGAAGTGTCTTTTTTTAAACCGGTTTCATATTTGCAGTTGAGTTTACGCCATCAAAAAGGAAATTTAATATTCTCCACCTCTGAGTAATTTTATAGCCAGAGGTAGATCCAGTGCCGCGTGAGCGCAATTCTCGCACAACCTTCACTTTTCCGATCTTAGGAAAATGTGCGTCAGAAAAAAAACTCGGCATCCAGAGGGTTAATGTCGAGCGCCAGGCACTGGTAAAACATTCGTCTTTTGGTATGACGCGGTCGGAGATCGAACCCCGGACTCCCGCAGCGGTCTTGTCTCAATCACGGATTTAAAGCCAATACGTGTGCTAAACGATTCTTTAAATCATGATAGTCGGATAATCTAGACCGTGTGCGTGCGTACGTGTGTGCGTGTGTGTGTGCGCGCGCTGGGGGGGGGGGGGGGGGGGGGGTATCACTTTTGTATTGACAAACTAAGGATTATAATTTGTAAGCATCTGGGATTCGAACTCGCAAACATGGGATATTCAGACAGAGAAAATGTGTTATCCTCAAGCGGCATTTTGCGGTAGGAACAACTGCACACTCGGTGGGCGGAGCTTATACGGGGTATCTGACAAGTCAATGTGACGTCATGATAATACACAAATTTCATTGGTTAATGCGTGAACGGGTGACGACATGTAAACACCCACCCACGTGGGCCGTTTGACAACAAGGATGTAAGTTTTGAAGGCAATTAATATCCATCAAACAATTCCAAGACGCTTCAACAAACGCGTAGGGCTTTGGTTTCAAAACCTACCTGCCATGTCGTCTTCACAATTTCCTTAAAATGTTACTGAGGAATGTCTACGATTTATATGTTCATTCCACTCCAACGCACACAAATTAGTCCTGCGCTTGTATTCGAAATACGTTGTGTCCACACTCCGTCGCAGTGGTGACTCAGCATAACGCCACTGCAACAGGCTAATTTGCATATCACGTGACCGGACTTTTCTCTTGTTTGTAAACAAACGCGCTTTTTCAGAAATCAGTATAGAACGGACTTATGCAAGTATTTGGGGTCGCTTAACATATTGTTTTGCATAATTATATAGATATGCTACTACCACTGCGACAGTGAATTTCATGACAATATATATTTATACATCAAAGTGACCGTATCGCTAGCTCTCCGTTGGGCTTCGATGATAGCACGTGGAGCCGTACAACCATTGTAAACAAAGGATAACTACACAAAAACAAGTAGATTTTCACGTATTAGGATACTTTCTTAATGAACCGTAACCATTTTTTGACATTTGTTTATGAAAATGTGTAGACTTGTCAAACATGAAACGGATGAAAAGCATATTCAATATCTTGAATGAACTGTGAAAGATGTGACGAATCGTCACATGGCGCTGGCCTGTGGCAGAGGTACTATGCTGGCTGGCTGCCCGCCGCATGGAACTCTGGGTAGGAGAGTGCGTTGTGTCGTGATGAATAAGAGCAGTGTTATTAAAACATTCAACATAATTATAAATAGCATTTCTCAATATATCCACGGCAATAGGTGATTTCAACAGTGTGTTTTTCAGTCGTGTTTGTCTTGCCCACATCTTGAATCTGGATGACAATGATCGTGGAAACTCTGGTAATGGTCAAAAATATTTTCATGCGATGAAAGTAGGTTTTTGTCGTTTCCGTCACATGTTTTCATTGCCCAGTAGCAATGTGTTTTGGTAGAGGCACACCCGTGTCGAATTCACTGCGTGAAACTTTGCGGGTCCCCGTGACCAAAATTTAAATTCCCTGTTGATTTCTTTGTGATATGCCAAGTATCATTTGCATGAGGCCATCCCTAGTTTTATGTGTTTCTCATCTCCAGCCTCAACCAACAAGAGAGCAGGAGGATGAAATAAAATATATGATTTTTTAAATTTAAAAAAATCTTACAAGTTTATGACATTTTCTTAAAGTTTAAGACAGTACTTAATTGTTTGATAGGCATTACTTAGAAGTTGACGGATGACAAAGTAGACACAATTTGTGGATAACAACTTCTTTAATACTGTAAAACGGGACGTTTCGGTATAGATGTCACTTGGTACTAGTCTATGAATTAATTTACGACGGAGATCAAGACGCTTTGCTTTATGACTGTGCGGTGGTAGTAGTAATTGCTTTAACAGATCGGTGCACACTTTTCCACAGCGGCAGAAAAAATTGAGACGCGCAAAACTTTATATTATTTCACGTCGGAATGGAGATAAAAACAAACAACCGGACTACCTTACATACTTCGAAACAATATTCAGATAAATATTATTTGTTCACACTACTAATTCTGTCATATGGGTGAACATGGATTTCAGCATTATTTAAATCAAGATTATTTATGTCGCTTTTGACACGGATCACACGTTTTGTACGCCTTTTTCCGAACACGCCTAGCAACCAAGCCCCGAGCGCGTATCAAAATTGTATTACTGCTTATGTCAACTGTCAAGTACTTTGCAAGTTCGCTTGTCTTCATATGAGCAACGAACCATTTTCGTGTGACGTATAATTTGACAGAAAAACTGTTCGAGATGATCAGGGGAGCATATGGTAATTTCGATTCTGACATTGATGACTTTATTGTGGAGATGACATCATTCCGACCGTCAACTCGAATCAACAGGATGACGCCTCTCTTTTCGCCCTTGCGACAGAAACTCTGACAAATTCAGTGCCGATTCTTGAGCAATCGTGGTTAGGAAATGGTAGCCAACCAAGTTCCAGAAATTTGTCGATTCGAAAACAGCCATTCAAATACTTCTGGACTGAGCTGAATAGAAGAAGTCCTTGGAGAGATCGTAGATGCTTGGACATGAAGATATGGATATTAAAAGAAGGAGTGAGTGAATGAGCAATATCACGGCGGGGGACATCAGAAATGGGCTTCACACATTGTACCCATGTCAGGAATCGAACCCGGGTCTTCGGCGTGACGAGTGAACGCTTTAACCACTAGGCTACCCGACTTAAACGAAGGAGAAGAGGAAACAATTGTTGTGAACAAAACGGAAAATGATGCCAGACTGTGTTTTCAACTTTGTGCACGACATGTATCCAAATCCACCGAACAAATAATACATGGGACACACGTGGATCAAATGATCAAACTCAGTTTTGTGCGTGAAAATTATGTCAAAGAAAAGGAAATCCATAATTAAAAGTACTGTATTATCAAGATAGGCCTAATCTAGGTCAAAACATCTACGTTTATGTCGTTACTTATTTATCCGTTGGTTTTGTGCATTGTCATGTTGATACACGTGAAATATTCATATACTGTAGTCAAGTTAAGAAATATTGGCGCAACCGCTGGTGTTTCAAACTAGGCCTCTTCCAAAACACTAGTTGAAAAATCTGTCTAATAGTTGAAGTTTTAAAAATCTTATCTGATTATTGTGTGGTATAATCCGAAACTAAACAAATAGGTTACCTGTCATTTTCGGATTTTTGAACTTCAGAATCTTGGTGCTAATACTTATGTAACCAACGTCAATTTCGTATTTATGCATCGTTGCTGTTACATTTACCGAAACTGCTGATGTGCTGTTGTTCCCTGGTAAATATATACACCACAATACACTTTGAACACAAATGCATCTAATGTGTCACATGCTAAAATGGCCATGTGCTTTCCTATTTATAGCGCAACCCTAAATAAGGTCCGCCCACTGTGATTGAGGCAGACGCTCAAACACGACCGATTAGATTTTTTTAAGATAAAACAAGTGAAAATTCATTGACTTATATCTAGATATGGGGCCATATGTGCTATCCAAGGTTTGTCGTTCAAGTTGATACGGTCTTTGGTGATCGTCGTTACGCACGGTTATCAAAAAAAACTCTCGACTCTCTGCCTTTGTCCTCTCTTTGTGACGGAGGGACACATTAGGGAATAAAGTACAACGTCACGCCAAAGAGCGCTATCGGGACACTGTGACCAGAAGACGCTGCAGCCCAGAACGACCTGGGTCATGTGAGTTTAGTGGCCGAGTTATCAACAACCCTGACAGTTCAGTTTATTTCTCTGAAAAACCACCAACGGTGGTACAAGAGTATATATATATATACAACATATAATATACAATGCAGATCAAGATGGTAACAAGCCTAAAATAAATAGAAATTAAGCAAATAAAGTAATAAAAATAATCATCATCATCATCATCATCATCATCAAAAGAAATAAAATTAGACACCTTAACGCAATAATGAGTTCAAATTTATGATGAATCTGGACAGATGTTTCAAAGTGGATATATTTTTAGGTGATAACGTTTTACGCAATTTACACATATTTGGCCAGATATAACAATTCTGTGGGATGTAGAGAAGTCGTTGTTGGAGAAGTGCTTCACACCTAAAAAGATAGTGAAATTCGTCTCCAACAGCAGATGAATTGCATAGTGTACAGACACGGTCTTCTCTCAGTAACCCTCTCCATCGGCCGGTTTCAATGGGCAAATGATGATTAGATGTGAGAAATTGTAAAATTGGCAAGTAGATAGTTTTGGGAAGTAATAGAAATTTTTCGAATTTTGGTAATTCTTTTAAATGTTGGTAGTATAAACCTTTTGAACTTGATAAAATAGATTCTCGCCACTGTTGAATAAATTGGTCTTTAAGAGTTCTCTCGACCTTTGAAACCAGCCATGAAGTAGAGCAAATAGACGGGTTTATGAATATTTCTGACAGTCCGACATCATTTAGTATTTTTTTTACTGTAGCTATCCACTTAAACGATTTTGCGTTTGCATCATAGTCTTTTATCAAATAGTTATATAAAATATTAGATAACTTTGTGGGTCCGTTATAATTCGTTAGTTTATGCCAGAAGGAAATCATCCGTTTAAATACTTTAATTTTGAGGGGTTCCCTGCCAAGTTCCCCATAAACCATAAAATTAGGTGTTGAATTCCTCAGACCAGTTACTATTTTTAAAAATTTCAATTGCATTTTCTCTATCATTTCTAAATTTTCAAAACCCCATATTTCGGAGCAGTACAAAAGGATTGGCACTACCATCACGTCAAACGCCTTCAATAAACAATCTAATGGTAGGTTAACATTTCGTGCTCTTTTTATTAGGCAGTACATTGCTTTTGTCGCGTTTGCTCTTAGTGATTTCATACAAAACACAAGTTGTCTATTTCTGTGAAGATTTATACCTAAATATGTATAATTATCAACAATCTCCAGTATCTTTCCCCCAAAATAAAATATTGATTTGGTTGATTTGGCTGGACCCCCTCCAAAGATTATTATTTTTGTTTTTGAAATATTTACGTTTAGCTTCCATTGTAAGCAATATTGGTTAAAGGAATCTAACGATTTTTGCAATCCAGATTGGGCATCGCAAAATATGACTGTATCGTCTGCATAGAGTAATACTAAAATATGGTATCGTCGTGATTGTCGTTACGCACGGTTATCAAAAAGCTCTCTCGACTCTCTGCCTTTGTCCTCTCTTTGTGACGGAGGGATACATTAGGGAATAAAGTACAACGTCACGCCAAAGAGCGCTATCGGGACACTGTGACCAGAAGACGCTGCAGCCCAGAACGACCTGGGTCATGTGAGTTTAGTGGCCGAGTTATCAACAACCCTGACAGCGCAACAATGTGCTGAGGAAAGGGCGTCGTCAGTAAATCCTGTATCATCACAAAAGGTTAATTAGGAGAGATGTGTTACACAACGGCTTATGCCAGGATTAAGTAAATTACAAGCGTCGAACTGCATTGTGTGTGATCCGTAGTCAACCAATTTTTTGTGTTGGAGTATCTCACACCACATCGCTCGTGGGCATGATGTTAGCAAGAATGATTAGGCGTATTCTCCTTCAAATGTGATGCACTTTTAGCCAAACGTTTTCGGTGCTAGATACCGCCCGGTAAATTATAAAGTACGCTGAAGCTCTGCCCAATGCCACAAGACTGGCAAGCACAATCTCTCGGATGAAACTCGAAACATTCGAGCGTCGCGGATCGCAGTCCACCCTACTACCACCAGATCCCACTATTACTACCCCACCCACCCTACTACCACCAGATCTCACTATTACTACCCCACCCACCCTACTACCACCAGATTCCCACTATTACTACCCCACCACCCTACTACCACCAGATCCCACTATTACTACCACACCCACCTTACTACCACCAGATCCCACTATTACTACCACACCCACCCTAATACCACCAGATCCCACTATTAATACCCTACCACCCTACTACCACCAGATCCCACTATTAATACCACACCACCCTACTACCACCAGATCCCACTATTAATACCCCACCACCCTACCACCAGATCCCACTATTACTACCACACCCACCCTAGTACCACCAGATCCCACTATTAATACCCCACCACCCTACCACCAGATCCCACTATTAATACCCCACCACCCTAGTACCACCAGATCCCACTATTAATACCCCACCACCCTACCACCAGATCCCACTATAAATACCCCACCACCCTAGTACCACCAGATCCCACTATTAATACCACACCACCCTACTACCACCAGATCACACTATTAATACCCCACCACCCTACTACCACCAGATCCCACTATTAATACCACACCACCCTACCACCAGATCCCACTATTAATAACCCACCACCCTAGTACCACCAGATCCCACTATTAATACCCCACCATCCTAGTACCACCAGAACCCACTATTAATACCCCACCACCCTACTACCACCAGATCCCACTATTACTACCCACCCACCCTACTACCACCAGATTCCCACTATTACTACCCCACCCACCCTACTACCACCAGATCCCACTATTAATACCCCACCACCCTAGTACCACCAGATCCCACTATTAATACCCACCACCCTACTACCACCAGATCCCACTTTTACTACCCCACCACCCTACTACCACCAGATCCCACTATTACTACCCCACCCACCTTACTACCACCAGATCCCACTATTAATACCCCACCACCCTACTACCACCAGATCCCACTTTTACTACCCCACCACCCTACTACCACCAGATCCCACTATTACTACCACACCCACCCTACTACCACCAGATCCCACTATTACTACCACACCCACCCTAATACCACCAGATCCCACTATTAATACCCTACCACCCTACTACCACCAGATCCCACTATTAATACCACACCACCCTACTACCACCACATCCCACTTCTAATACCACACCAACCCTAGTACCACCAGATCCCACTATTAATACCACACCAGCCTAGTACCACCCTAGCATTATCCACATATGACACAACTTATTAGTGAATATCTCACAAAATACAACTACACAACAAATTGGTTAACTATATTCACATACACTGTACTGAGTGAAAACTTTTAAAATATATACCAATGAGTGAATGAATTTAGTACGACTTGGGCTATGAAAAGAATTACACATAAGAAACAGTATTTCACTGTGGTGAATGCCCAGTTTAATATAGAGTTTATTACCAAATCTATGACGGTTAAGCATTTGGTCCGGATACAAGTTCATGATTAAGAACTGATGTAACAGTTCCATTCATTGGAAATGTTCCCAAGGATACGGTGGCCCATAAGGGACATGATTTATCACATATTTGTGTGACAAATTGTTAATTTGCAAAAGGTTATGATAAAAGTAAGTGAAATATCAAAATATTGAAAAACAGACTCCATGTCCCTTATGGGCCACAGTACAAGGACGATGCCCGACCACCATTAACACCAAAGATGACTTTGTCATGAAGCACAATAATATGTCACTGAGCAGAGGGTCCACAACAACCAATCTTCTCGGTGGACGGCATCTAAATGTGTACAAATTCATTGAGATACTGCAGGTTAAGCAGGATGATACTGCGATCACAATCCAGCTAGTGTGATGCCAACCAAAAAGAAGTTTCGAAACCTGGACCATGCCTATGACAGGGAGAAGAGACAACCTCTCGCCGACCAGACACAAGGTAAAGATTATCCCAATGTTGTTCCTTTTAGCTGGACTGTGAATGATGTCAATCTAAGATGTGAAGTGAAAACGTATCTATTGTGTATTTTTGAGTTGCAAATCGTTATCTATGTGTTACAAGCATCCGCCGGTCCCGAATAGTGTATGATATGACCCCCAGCTTAAACAAACATGACAGGGATTATTCCTTGGCCAGCTGCTGGACAAGTATGAAGTCATACCCAACAGTCGGTTTGTAATTAAATACTAGTTACAGATTGTTGATTGTGCTTGTAATTATTCACAATATCAACATCAAAAGTGGCGTTTCAAACATTCAACAATTTATACAATATTGTTATTTTTGTATGATTAACAGAGACAGCACAAATAGCATATGTATAACTGCTAAGAATCACACTTCGGCCAATGAACACCTTTGTCGCCCATCATTACACCGCAGATAAAATCAGTGACCTGAAATGTGGTATTAATATTGATAACTTGAACATTTCACTATTTCTGTATGCTGATGATATTGTGCTCATAGCTCCGGATGAATATAACATGCAGAAGCTTCTTAATGGTCTCGCTGACTGGTCTAAACATTGGAAACTTGGAGTAAACAAAGATAAAACAAAGATTATGCATTGCAGACCTATATCTATCCCTATGGGAACTTACCAGTTTACTTGTGGTGAAATCAATATTGATTACTGTATGGAATACAGGTATCTTGGCATGTGGCTGAATGAGCATTGTAATTACAAAAAAAACTGTGACTGAAATTTGTAAATCAGCAAATAGAGCCCTTGGGGCTGTGCTAGCCAAGTTCAACAATATGGGTGGTTTAAGTCATGAAGTGTTTACTAAATTGTTTGACAGCTATGTTCAACCTGTCCTCAACTACAGCGCCAGTGTGTAGGGTATGAACACTTATAAAGAAATTAACCATATACAAAACAAAGCCTGTTCGGAAAAATAGTTCAAATATTGCTGTATGAGGCGATATGGGATGGAGAAATCAACAGACTAAGATTCAAGTTGAAGTGTTTAGATGTTTTCATAGAGCTGTCACAGCCGAACCAGATTCAATAATAGGAAGAAGAAGAAGAAGAAAATTATTTTATTTTCGTGTCACACACCGTACAGCAGTGACAATAAAAATACACAAATAGTGTGTACAGTGTCCGGCCATTATGGCCTACGAGACACGCAGGACGTCACATACATAGGAGTAAAAATGAGAAATATCACAGTACATACATATACATGAAAATGAGTTATCACCAGTTATCACCAGTTATCAGAACATTCTGATACTAAGATACATGGAACTAGGTTGGTAGAGACGAAAGACACAGTTGTCTTCGCTCATACATGTGGTGAAGAAGCGCGGCTAGGGGTCTGACCACCTTATTGTTCCGCATAAAGAACACGGTCTGATCGGCAGCGGACATCTGTATTAAGTTTGGAGTTGATTGAGAAGCTAAATTCCATAAATCATAGCGTAAATCTGTATAGAGAGAACATTCAGCAAAAAAGTGTATTTCATCCTCAACAGCATTGCAATTACAGAATTTACACATACGTTCAATAAGCGGTGTTTTCGGGCGAGTGAATCTTCCCAATTCTATTTCTCATGGCAGTGAGCCGCAGCGAAACTTACTTAATATACTGCGCTGACATCTGCTCATCAATAAACTGACATAGGGTTCTACTGATAAAGAATCTTTAAATAATCTGTATGTACGTAACTTATTACCATTTACCTGGCCCGTATCGTTCCAGAGTCCATGTAACCAATCAGAATGGTCTAAGGATAACAGACATACTTTAGACAAGTTAAACTCTTCAGTAGAAATATTATTTAGATCATAAATTGGTAAATGTAAACTGACAAAGTAGTTGAAAGCTGTATTATTCCAGGATCTACAGAATTTTCCTGACCATCTGCAAATAATACTCAGCATTCGGGATTGATCTGCAGCATGCAAACTGCGCCAGAACCGAAGAATTTCAATTTTTTGTTCTGTAAATGAGGATGTCCAGCCCATTTAACCACGGACAGCTACATTTGGAGTCTTTCTACCGACTGCTAAGAAAAATCTACACGCTCGGTTTTGGACAGCATTTATACGGCTAAATTCCTTAGTTCCCCAAATTGCCGATCCATAAGATAAGATAGGCTGGACCAAGTTATTGTACAAAGTTGTAAAAATGTTATAAGCTAAACCACCAGCTGCTTTGAATTTACAAATTATAACACATAGTGCCCTATTTGCAGATTTATATATTTCTTTAACTGTAAAATTCAAATCAAGATGTTCCTGTAGCCAAACACCTAGGTATTTATAAGCGTTAGTACTTTCAACCTGGTCAGACCCAATTGTAAAAACAAAATCGGACATTTTAATGTAACTGGGACGATAGTGCACAACTTTAGTTTTCTTGATGTTGACAAGTAAGCGCCAACGTGCGCACCAGTTTGCTACACAATAGGTATCATTCACAGGTGGTAAGTAAGGCGGAAATCATCATGGGACTACAGGGTTATGGTCATGGTTAAAAAGCTTGCTATCACCAACAGAGGCCAGACTGTATACGATTACTGTAATAACACAAGCCGGCCAGTGTTCCTTGATCAAGCATTGCAGGAGCTGGATAAGAAAGACAGAGAGAAGTTGTATTCAGATCTATTTTATGACAAAAATAATTTAAATGGAAACAAGTTAAGAACTTATTTCAACAAGAAATTGAAACATGCCATTATGTTAAAATGTCTCTACCAAGGCAATATAGAAGTGTATTAGCATCATTGCGTTGTGGTAACCTGCCAATTAATATAAAATGTGGAAGATATACCAAGCCCATCACTCCTCTTTCAGAAAGACTATGTACTCTCTGTGACAAGCAAGCCATAGAGGATGAATTTCATTTTGTTGTAGAATGCAACTTCTATAAAGATATCAGACAATCTATATTTAACATAGCTAAAATACAAGAAACAAATTTAATTGAATTTTGAAAAGTTTCTGTGGCTTCTTAAAAATGAGAACATTCAGTACCAGTTATCTCAATGTTTGCACACTATGTACAGCAAAAGGCGTTTGTGCTTACCCAAACTACCATAATATAAAAATATCTGTTTTTAAGTGAACAATATCCTTATGTATAATTCCGTGTTCATATGTTGTACATTATTTGTGAGAGAATGTGATTAAGTAGATTAGTAGTTAGTGCCTATCCAAACTACCATAATATATAAATATCTGTTTTTAGTGAACAATATCCTTATGTATAATTTTGTGTTTCATATGTTGTATGGGGTGGGGGGCTTGCTGTATACATATGAAGATATTATTAGTTATAATGTTTTATTTATGTATTTTATTGATTGTATAATTTTAGGTGTCTTTTAGGCCAGTAATGGCCAGGTGTATTATGTACACATGACACATTAATAAACTATATTATTATTATTATTATTATTATTATTATTATTATTATTATTATCATTACACCGCAACACCGGTACCTTCAAGACACGCCCCCAAATATGTTTATTTTGGAAGCCGATTACGGAGCGTGTGATTTCACCACTTTCACTCGGTCATTTAAAGGAAAGAAATGTTGTAATCTCATAATTAAGCGCATCTAGAAACTCATTAATCTACCAATCCAAAATCCAATAAACATACAAACAACCACCTCACCCGGCTTCCTTAGTTCCCTCCTCCACCCACTTTGGCATTTATTCCAAATTTAAAAATTCCAAAAATTTAATATAAGCAACCCCTAAAAGCCCCCTCTTGGGTTGCACACACCACTTTCACCCTTTTCGGAATACACTAAATGGCCCGGCCAGGCCCTAGTGCGAAATACGCTACAGTCGGAAAGCTCACGTTAAATCTCCTATATCAGTCAGTCAGTCAGTCAGTCTGTGATCTCATGGATATCGAGGAAGAGCGTCACTTCCGTACTCTCTGCCCGTTGTATTCAGATATTAGGTAAGAGTTGTATAACCAAGCTAGTATATTAAATCAACCATTCCCTTATTTATCTCCAAATTATCAGTTCATATTTATGCTGCTATGTGAGAAGCTCTGTAAACCCCCAGGCGCTTCAATATTACACATGTTCCAACAAAGAACACACGCACTGCTGTAGATATTTTTATCCAATAAGCGTTTAGTGAAGTGTGTATGGAAGCTGTTGTACATTACCCATTAAGTGTTCAGCAATGTGTAGGAGGTAGTTGTAAATTATTCAGTAAGCATTCAGCGCTGTGTGAGAGACAGAGTTTTTAATATTGTTCAATAAGCGTTTTGTACTGGGTGTCTGGAAGATGCATATGCATATAGATGCCAAGGGTGTGTTTTATCACCAACTTTGTTCTCTGTAATTATCCCCCGCCGCGCGAAAGCGCGAAGCGGGGGATATAGTATTCACGACCGTCCGTACGTCCGTCCGTACGTCCGTCCGTCCGTACGTACGTCCCACCTGTTTGTTGCCGCGATATCTCAAGAACTAAACACTGGATTGTCTTCATATTTGGAACTATGGTGTATATACAGACTCCGCAGACACCAGTCGGTTTTGTTGACCTTGACCCCATTTTCAAGGTCACAGCAGGCATATCTGCTTTTGGAGTTGGAAAACGGTGTTGCCGCGATATCTCAAGAACTAAACACTGGATTGTCTTCATATTTGGAACTTTGGTGTATATACAGACTCCGCAGACACCAGTCGGTTTTGGTGACCTTGATCCCATTTTCAAGGTCACAGCAGGCATATCTGCTTTTGGAGTTGGAAAACGGTGTTGCCGCGATATCTCAAGAACTAAACACTGGATTGTCTTCATATTTGGAACTATGGTGTATATACAGACTCCGCAGACACCAGTCGGTTTTGGTGACCTTGATCCCATTTTAAAGGTCACAGCAGACAAATCTGCTTTTAGAGTTGGAAAACGGTGTTGCCGCGATATCTCAAGAACTAAACACTGGATTGTCTTCATATTTGGAACTATGGTGTATATACAGACACCGCAGACACCAGTCGGTTTTGGTGACCTTGATCCCATTTTCATGGTCACAGCAGACATCTGCTTTTAGAGTTGGAAAACGGTGTTGCCGCGATATCTCAAGAACTAAACACTGGATTGTCTTCATATTTGGAACTATGGTGTATATACAGACTCCGCAGACACCAGTCGGTTTTGTTGACCTTGATCCCATTTTAAAGGTCACAGCAGGCAAATCTGCTTTTGGAGTTGGAAAACGGTGTTGCCGCGATATCTCAAGAACTAAACACTGGATTGTCTTCATATTTGGAACTATGGTGTATATACAGACACCGCAGACACCAGTTGGTTTTGGTGACCTTGACCCCATTGTCAAGGTCACAGCAGGCAAATCTGCTTTTGGAGTTAGAAAACGGTGTTGCCGCGATATCTCAAGAACTAATCGCTGGATTGTCTTCATATTTGGAACTATAGTGTATATACAGACACCGCATACACCTGTCAGATTTGGTGACCTTGACCCCATTTTCAAGGTCACAGCAGGCAAATCTGGTTTTGGAGTTGGAAAACGGTGTTGCCACAATATCTCAAGAACTAATCGCTGGATTGTCTTCATATTTGGTACTATGGTGTACAGGCGGGGGATATTTCGTCACTCTGTGACAAATACTTGTTATAAATGATTTAGCTGCTGAAATTAATAGCTTACACTGTGGTATCCACATGGACACTGACATGCTGAGTATCCTAATGTATGCTGACGATGTTGCTCTCGTAGCACCTGACGAGCACTCTTTACAGCGGATGTTAGGCTGTGTAGCAAACTGGTGCGCACGTTGGCGCTTACTTGTCAACATCAAGAAAACTATCGTCCCAGTTACATTAAAATGTCCGATTTTGTTTTTACAATTGGGTCTGACCAGGTTGAAAGTACTCACGCTTATAAATACCTAGGTGTTTGGCTACAGGAACATCTTAATTTGAATTTTACAGTTAAAGAAATATATAAATCTGCAAATAGGGCACTATGTGTTATAATTTGTAAATTCAAAGCAGCTGGTGGTTTAGCTTATAACATTTTTACAACTTTGTACAATAACTTGGTCCAGCCTATCTTATCTTATGGATCGGCAATTTGGGGAACTAAGGAATTTAGCTGTATAAATGCTGTCCAAAACCGAGCGTGTAGATTTTCTTAGCAGTCGGTAGAAAGACTCCAAATGTAGCTGTCCATGGTGAAATGGGCTGGACTTCCTCGGTGAAATTCTTCGGTTCTGGCGCAGTTTGCATGCTGCAGATCAATCCCGAATGCTGAGTATTATTTGCAGATGGTCAGTAAAATTCTGTAGATCCTGGAATAATACAGCTTTCAACTACTTTGTCAGTTTACATTTACCAATTTATGATCTAAATAATATTTCTACTGAAGAGTTTAACTTGTCTAAAGTATGTCTGTTATCCTTAGACCATTCTGATTGGTTACATGGACTCTGGAACGATACGGGCCAGGTAAATGGTAATAAGTTACGTACATACATACAGATTATTTAAAGATTCTTTATCAGTAGAACCCTATGTCAGTTTATTGATGAACAGATGTCAGCGCAGTATATTAAGTAAGTTTCGCTGCGGCTCACTGCCATGAGAAATAGAATTGGAAAGATTAACCCGCCCGAAAACACCGCTTATTGAACGTATGTGTAAATTCTGTAATTGCAATGCTGTTGAGGATAAATACACTTTTTTGCTGAATGTTCTCTCTATACAGATTTACGCTATGATTTATGGAATTTAGCTTCTCAATCAACTCCAAACTTTATACAGATGTCCGCTGCCGATCAGACCGTGTTCTTTATGCGGAACAATAAGGTGGTCAGACCCCTAGCCGCGCTTCTTCACCACATGTATGAGCGAAGACAACTGTGTCTTTCGTCTCTACCAACCTAGTTCCATGTATCTTAGTATCAGAATGTTCTGATTACTGGTGATAACTGGTGATAACTGGTGATAACTCATTTTTATGTATATGTATGTACTGTGATATTTCTCATTTTTACTCATATGTATGTGACGTCCTGCTAGTCTCGTAGGCCATAATGGCCGGACACTGTACACACTATTTGTGTATTTTTATTGTCACTGCTGTACAGTGTGTGACACGAAAATAAAATAATTTTCTTCTTCTTCTTCTTCTTCTTCTTCATATTATTCAAAAGCCTGTGGCGCTGTATGTGAGGAAATTGTAGTAAAATGTCCAAAAAGCGTTCATCGCTGTGCGTGAGGGAGTTGTTGTAAATTATCCAATAAGTTTTTAGCGCTGTGTGAGAGAAAGATGTATATTATCCAATAAGCGTTCAGAGCTGTGTGCGAGGAAGTTGTATAAGCTTTTAGTGCTGTGTGTATGGCAGAAGTATATTATCTTATAAGCGTCTAGCGCTGTCTGTGATAATTTTTTTAGCATAATGTTAACCCAAAATCGACTGTTTTCAGCAGGTTACATTGCTCAAACGTTTCTAAAATTTTAAAGAAATGTAAATAGTGAATGTTCGTGTGTCACAGGCCCTGTGGCCGGATATTGCACTGTCTGCTTTTTATGTGATTTATCGTATCGTGCAATATGTGACACGTATATAAAATATTTCTTCTTCTTCTTCTTCTTCAAACAAAACACTTTCTACGAATGTTATGATTTTTCCCCTCCCTAATTGACTTACTAAATATAGGACAATTGATATTCGCAATAAAAATCACAATCATTGTTTTCACTTTAGTTGCCCTTCAATTCTCGGTACCGCTAAACAATGATCTGTGATCATCCCAATTGCGTAGATCAATGCTCACGATGTCAATCATTGGATTGTCTGTTTCAGACTCGATTATTTACAGACCGCCGTCATTTAGCTGGAATATTGCTGAGTGCGACGTTAAACTTAAAACAAACAAACAAACAAACTGGTGATGAGGAATGACTGAATTTCTTCTGGTACTTCAAAACACTGACCGCAGACACTTGGAACAGTGACATCAGGTGTGACTTTAGGTAGTAATTGGGTACTCAACTTTACCAAGTAAACCTGGGGACAAAAGAAAGTATACCGAGTGTGTTTGTTGTTTATATAATTAAAAATATGAAAGAACTGTTGTTAATTTTGATCATGTCCATCACTCATTCCTGCAACAGTTTTTTTAAAGTAATCTGTGGTACGGTTGTTTGGTTGGTTTGTTGTTTAGCAATATTCCAGCCATATGACGGCGGTCTGTGTAAATAATCGAGTCTGGACCAGACAATCCAGTGACTGATATCATGAGCATCGATCCACGCAATTGGAATCGATGACATGTATCAGCCAAGTCAGCGAGCCTGACCACCCGATCCCGTTAGTCGCCTTTTACGACAAGCATAGTCGACATTTATGGGAAGCATGGGTTGCTGAAGGCCTTTTCTACCCCGGAATCTTCACGGGTCCTGTGGTACGGTAATTTTGTGTAATTTGACTTTGCAACCACGTAACCCGTTCCATGTTGGTTATGTTTTACGTTTGTGCCGAAAAAAGCATTTTTATTGATTTTCGAAGATAGGATGTCTATCATACCCATCAGCAGTTGTGTATAATGAGAATTATTTTTATTTTTTATAAAGGTTTAAATCAAATTATATTTTTTAAATAAAGTCTTGTAGAAGTAATTCTTGAATGCTGACTAAGCGCTTGTACTCCACGCGGAAACTGTAAAGTTATTTTATCTTTTTTTTTGCCGATGATATAGTAATGTTTTCAATACACAATACCTGGACTACAAAAGCAAATTTATAAGATGGAATGTTATTGCCAAGAATGGAATTTATCTGTCAACAAGAATAAGACAAAAGTTATTGTTTTGAAAAATGATGTATCGTTCTATAAGTACTTGGTGTATATTTTACAAATAGATTGTCATGGAAGGTGCATGCTAACCAAGCTGCTGTACAAGCAAAGAAAATCTTAATTGAAATTCTTCAACATATTAAAGTTCTTTGAAATATATCCTTGATTACATTCTTTAAGATTTAAGACAACATAAGTCTAATTTTGTTATATTGAGCAGAAGTTTGAAATTATTGATGTCATAGAAAAAGTACAGTTATATGCATGAAAAAAATATTCCTTGGTGTGAAACCTAGCACGTCTAATCTAATGGTCTACGGAGAATGTGGACGATACTCATTAACCACGTTTGTAGAGGGAGAAGACAATAAAATACTGGATAAAATTCGTTAAAATGCCTGTAACAAGATATCCTAAGAAATCTCTTGACATGCTATTACTCTTTGATCAACAAGGACAGATTATTTAGGTATCTTCCATTAAGCATCAGCTTTATTCATGTTGTTATGGTAATATCAAAACAGAACAGGACACGTATATACCAGATCATATCATATACATTCAAAATTGACATTTTTCCTTGTCAGTATTCAATAAACTATCAACTTATTCCCTCTTTAAAAGCAGTTTCTGTGGAGAGCAATACGTATTAAATGTAACACTAAAAACACTTCGAATTTCACTTGCAAGATTTAGATGTATTTCACACTGACTCTTTATTGAGACGGGAAAATATAAGGGGACAGTAAGAGAACACAGAATTCGTCAGTTTTGTGATTTAAGCACTGTAGAAAAGTGAATACCATTTCTTACTACTTGTCCGTTGTATGCTGAACTCTGTATACTGATAAATATTATATCCGTTATCCTAGTTTACAGAAATTTGTTTCGTTAATGTCAAGTAACAATGTAGTAATAACGAAAAACATGTCAAAGTACATATTGCATGCTGTGAAGCTAAGAAGTTCCAAATGTGTTACCTTATAAATGTATGTACTTCCATTACTATATAACATGTACTATAGGCCTGTGGCCTCTCAGTATTCACATATACACATATATACATTCGCAGTACTTCTGCATGATTAATTACATGTTGTCTGCTTGAAATTTCCCTGGCCATCCTCAGGGCTCGCATTTCGGTTAACCTGCACTATCCCGTGGATCCGCCCTTGATTTTCAAACATTTTACCGACCAATCAAATAAGGAAAAGGGAAATGGTTAAGGGAGGACTTGATACCGCCAGTTTTGATAGACTCTAAGACATCCTTTCCATCATAAAGATTTTTAGGGCTTTTTCTTTCGTGTCAGTCAGTTCTTCATTGTATAATTGCTTGCAAACTCTATCGTAATTAATGGGGCTAGTCGCCATGTTGTTGACATCGCCCAGCCAACATTGAGGCAGGTTTGTAAACCGCATTCTGATTGGTCGTCTAGACTTAGCAGCGTAGCAAATAATATTGGCTAAAAGAAATCAAGGACGGTTTGTTCGATTACGTCATATGAGACGAAAATGTACAACAGGTTCAAAATGGTGTTGCAGACTGATTTTAGAAATAAAGTTGAACATTGTGTATGCTAATTGTAATTGTCTATATAAAAAAAGAACGATAGTTAGACGGTCACAAGATCAGACAGCAAGCCTCGATTTTATGGCATTATCGTGATATAAGTCGGACCCGATTCATGTTATTCTACCGACTTTTATAAAATTGGAGAATCAAAATATAGACTTCCATATGTATATGTAACAAAACTGGGGTAAATCGGATGTATTTTACATGGTGAGTATAATATGGTCAGAACAATATCTGAAATTCAGTACAGAAACAGTTTTATATATTATTAATACTATTATATATCAATAGAAAGGGAATAGAAAGAGCTTTCATTTGATATGCATCACGCCTGTGTGTCACAATGTGAAAGTGCGTTATATTTTGAAATATAACCGATGGTGGTTGAGAAATTGCGGCCATTTTGAAATCCAGGATGGCTACGGCAAATGGTTTTGGTTAGATTGAAAACTGAACACTTAGGTAAATAAGGTTTTTATACAATTATAATGTTCTGGTTCTGTATGCCTATCAGTAGGTTTTTTATACAATTATAATGTTCTGGTTCTGTATGCCTATCAGTAGACGGCTCGTTCATTGGCACCCAAAGGCATATTGAACAGATCTTCTTCAACAGCAGCATCCACTCTGTCCAGAGCCAGACGGCATTTCAAAGGTGTTATTTTGACGCAACTACATCGTCAACTGCGATGCCATTTTGCTTACCAATGATGAAAAATTGTTTGCTTCAGCGGCGAGCCAAACTGTATGCTGCATCGAACTCAAGCGTTCATATGTACAGTATATGCGTGTTTCTTCCCAAACCAAAAATCTGATTGTGAATTTCGTTTAAGTGGAATTATATTTAATTTGAATAAAGCATACATTTTAGAAACTACACATTTATTTGCCATTAACGAAAATCAGACGGAAATCAAAATTAAGATTATGATACGCGTTATACAAAACCGTCCAAGGATCCTGTATGCCAAATATGGGTGTATCAAGTACATTTCTACATACCAATGCCACTTTTTAGTGAGGCATTTTTAAATTCAATCGTAGTTATGTGCATCTTTTATCAGACTGACAAATCTCATGAGATATATAAAAAATAGCTTCCTATTCATTGTTTAAGGGTTTTTCTGAGACAACATAAAATAAATTGTATGAAGAATTATGCAGGAGCATGTTACTGATGTACATCCGCCCACCAGTGTGAATTTCGAAAAGCGTATGACTGTTCCACACCTATTCGGGCATGGTATTTTGTGTGTGTGTTGTACTTGGACCGCCATGAATTACGACCTATTCACAACATGTAAAATGTCAAAATAAATAACAATTATAAGGTATAATAAGTGTCACGATGGGTAGTAATATTCTTATTTATGCATCGCTCGCGATATACAGTCTGTTCTTGTTATAACAGAACAGAACAGAAGTTTTTTGCTCGAAAGAAAATCACACATAGTGATTACAGAGTTATAACGGAAAGCCGGATGTACGGTCATGCTTGGCGCGTCCGTCAGTATTAAACTTCTTTGTGCTTTCCATGCGACGCTTAGGCACAGACGCTTGTACTTTCACCAATTATGTATTCTATGACAAAAATGTCCGTTTTTATGTTATCGATTTTCAAATTATATTAAGGATGATTATATTTTATCCGCATACCGTGTTACAATTTCAGCTCAGATTAGCAAGGTCAAAACAAGGTTATTTGGCCAAGCAGTTTATCTTAAGCTTCAGATATATCGATGATCTGATATTGATATCGTTCAATAACCGTAAAATAGCCAATTCCCTTCCACTGAACCCACCTGAACTAGAATTTAGGGAGACCGCATCATCTGTTTCATATTTTGGTCTATGCATGAAGATTCAGGGTGACGGACTCTCCACAAAACTGTATGACACGAAGGATTTCTTCTCTTGCATTGATAATTTATATTCAACTTTCCAATGGTCAACTTCTTTGATATCGAACACTGCAGCTCCAGCGTTTGAGCCTTTTAAGGTACATTTCGGTATGCTCTTTCTACCAAGATTTCAAAGAGAGCCATACGACTCTTGCTCGGAAGCTGTTTGATTAAAGGGATCAGTAAAGCTTTCAAAAAGTTTGACATTCCAAATTTGGCGCATCAGTGACCAAAATGATGCCAGATGCAATTCCCTATTTTGACTTGTACCATATGTTCCCGTGTTGTTGGGTTTTTTACAGGTGAAAAAAAAGTCTTGCATTTGCATGTGTATGTGATAGGTGCTCACCTTTTCGCGAACATTTGATATTGATTCATAAGCATATGGTCAGGATATTGTCGAATTCGTACAGTGGACACTTTCAGATATTTCTTATGACTGTCGAACTGTTTTTATTGCTTTTGAACATCTACGTAAATGTTTCGTGTAGCTAGCTACAGAGGAGTCTTACTCTATACACAAACCAATTTCTGAACAGGGGGTACTATCTCATATTTTATATCTACCCAATCCCCAGGACCAGAGAGAACATTAAGTTTGTAAAACATTTTGTTATGTCCTCTCACATCGTATTGTCTAATACAAAAGTGGTTATTTTCCAGCTCTTTGGGATAAAGGTAACACCAGTCTAATATTTAAATTTGTCGAAAGAGATTACCCAAATAAACATAGATGAATCACACTAAATGACGACTCTGTAAAACATATATTTTCATTTTGAATAAGATGTTGCAAACCTGGTGTTAAGATAAATGTTAGATAACATGTTACATATGTTAAGGACAATACTGCCTATGCTTACAGGCTGCATTTGAACCAAATACACACAACCAGCAGGTGGCAGATTTTTGCAGGCATCAAAGTGACTGTTATTCCCTGTTGATGAAAACGAACAGAATTGGCTACCACGTTGTCACCAAGTATACCCAGCGGAAAAGGCTCCAACAGCCATCCATCCGGACAAGTTTGGTTTGGTTTGGTTTGTTGTTTAGCGCCATACTCAACAATATTCCACCTATATGACGGCGGTCTGTAAATAATCGAGTCTGGACCAGACAATCCAGTGATTAATATCATGAGCATCGATCCACGCAATTGGGATCGATGACATGCATCAACCAAGTCAGCGAGCCTGACCACCCGATCCCGATAGTCGCCTTTTTACGACAAGCATAGTCACCTTTTACGGCAAGCACGGGTTGCTGAAGACCTATACTATCCCGGAATCTTCACGGGTCTCCATCCGGACAAGGTGTACATTTAAGGGGCTGATACTCCTTCCTTTGCCACTGTTTTGAGGTAAGCAGCGGAGTTCAAGAGGCAAGTGAGAGTCGAATTCGAAGATGATCCAGAGATCAGTGCAAACACTAAGGAAACTGTTCATAAAATGCATATGACTATGGATAATGACCCACCACAGCCACATAGCCAATATAGTAGGCATCTCTCATGGGAGCATTGAGACTAATTTGAGGAATGAGCTGGGCATGACAAAGGTTTCAAGCTGGATTCCAAAGCTTCAGGGCCCCGTTCCTCAAAGCGACCTTAGCGCCACGATGATCGTAAGACTATGCTAAAGTATGGGACTTAGTGCTTAGTGCTAAGATCGCTTTGAGGAACGGGGCCCAGAAGCATTGGAATCCAGCGTGGATTAATGCTCATGATAGTAATCACTGGATTATCTGGTCCAGCCTCGATTATTTACAGACCGCCGTCATATAGTTGGAATATTGCTGAGTGCGGCGTTAAACAACAAACCAACCAACCAACCCTGCCAGGGATGCGTTTAAGTCACCAGATGATTATCACGAATATCAATGGCAAAGATACCGTTATGGAAAGTGAGTGTCGTAAAGGAATATTACAGTGACTGCATCTGCCTTAAATAACGGATTTGCACACATGTTAGCTGATGGTGTATCGGCTCTCTGAAACACAAGTACATGTAGTGACTACAAAAATGATTGGTGACCTTGAAAATGTAAGGGAACAGGCATGGGGTTAAATCTGGACGAAATATGAGAAATGTTATTTCAAAGCTGAACTTACTGAAACCGTCTCATTCCACTGATCCCTAGGACTCTGGTTTACATTCAAACTTGAAAAGACCAGAGCTCAAACTTGTTTAGCATCACAAACCAGAAAGGCAGTTTTGTCGGTAGTTTTTTTTAAGCTTTGGTAAAATCGCATGTTCTGGCTTGTTTGAATTATTTGATGCCAATTTTATGATATGCTTCAACAATAAAGGGAACCTCCCTTTGTGAAGATTGAAAGATTGAATCTGTACATATCGGTTTTATTAAATTTTCTTAATAAAGGTAGAATATCATTTAATGGCATGGATCTGGATGAATGTGGCAGATCCCCTATAACCCTTATACACAACACGAGTTATCAAATATCGATGTAGACGTATTCAGTTTCCATACAACAGATTACCACACCGAAGTATATTATGCTAATATTTGTAGGTGCAAGTGGGTTTATAATATGGGCATAGAAAGTGCAAATTTACGTTTCCAGTATGGGTTTTGTTATGTCTGGTTCAGTCAAGTAGTTCATGTAATGTAAATATTTATCAAAGTGTTTAAACAAAGATGGTCTCATACCTTATGCGTCCTCTGTACATGATTCGTCATGCTACTTTTATAAACCTGTTCTGGCGCTCTTACATGTAGAGAGACGTTTATGTTATGACATCCGCAGAAATTTAAAAATACGTATATCTCGTTTTATTATCATTATTATTATATATAAAAATGTTGACTCGTCCTTACGACAAACGCAGACATGTGTCTGCATTTAAATTTAGATGATCACGCTTTGTTGAAAATGAAATGCATGTTTCATTTGTAAGTGAAGAGCCATACACATTTCAAACACTTATCAACCTGTTACAGGACTGTAGCATGCCTGTTACATGTAACACTGGCTACGTCAAGTAAACAAAGTGTTGACAACTGGAAACCAGTCATATAACCTGTGCCTTATACATGATTTTCACTTAATGTATTTAGAGCCTGGGGCGTTATATTCAATCAAATCTGTCTGTTTAGTTCTCTGTTTAGCCTTGCGATTAAAGCGTTCGTCGAAGACCCGGGTTCGATTCCCCACATGGATACAATGTGTGAAGCCATTTCTGGTGTCCCCAGTCATGATATTGCTGGAATATTGCTAAAAACGGCGTAAAACCATACTCATTCAGTAGTTCTCGGAATAACGTGAAATCAAGTATAACATAGTCTTTGGTCTATTTTGTTTAGTAATTCAGTACTCTTGAATAACGAAATACTAACAAACTGCAGGTTCATTATTCATACTTGATATAACAAATATAAGATACCATATTTCAAGCCTGTTCGTTATTCGTTACGAACCCGTAGCTAATTTCAGCAGTCAGCAGTTTGTACACACAAAGGTGGACTTAAACCAATCCATGTTGAGCACAACAGACCTTGTTTGCCTGTGTAAAGACCCACGCTGTTGGGTTCTCTTGCAACAAGCTTGGCATTGTGTGTAAAGCATGTTTGTATAGGAATAACATGCTTTTTGTATATTAATAATACGCCAAGGGTAGGACGACTGCAGTTTTGGCACTGTGAGATAGCGCGGAAGGGTCTACTCTACATGCTTGACTTCTTCATTTAATGTTACGCAGGAATTTGAATCAGGGATTGCGTCTGTTATTGTTAAATATTTAAAAAAAACATTATCTCATATAATATTTTTTTGTAATGAATTGGCCACCATTGTCGGGCATTATATAACGTTTCCACCACATATGGGTTTTTTCTCTTAGTCTAGACTTATTGGGATAATTAAGCATAATACAGGCAATATCCATGACCTTGCATCGCTAAATAACATTTTCGTCTTCTGTCATGGGAATTTCAGGTGTATACATTCTCTTGATGTTGTCGTGAAACGTACAGTCGAATCTGATTTATATATCTGTATTCACCATAACCCATGCTTGTCGTAAAAGGCGACTATCGGGATCGGATGGTCAGGCTCGCTGACTTGGTTGATACATGTCATCGATCCCAATTGCGTGGATCGATGCTGATGATATTAGTCACTGGATTGTCTGGTCCAGACTCGATTATTTACAGACCGCCGTCATTTAGCTGGAATATTGCTGAGTGCGGCGTTAAACAACAAACCAAAACCAACCACTCCCGCGATAGCACGAGGTTTCCATTTTAACGCTTTTACAGCTATATCGAACCGAAGTTGAAAATTGAAAACGCACGAAGTGTATCTCCATTCTTTCATGACGCAATCACAAAACAAACGTGAACTCTTTGGTTAAAGCGGAAATGATTAGTGGCCTGACAGAGGTTGAGCCAAGTATTTTCAGTTTTTTGAAAGGGCGAATTCAATGAAGATCGGTTTTGATTTGCATAATGTTTACTTAATGTACCTAAACCATACCTTTCACCACAATACTTGAAACACGTCCATAAGAGACAATAAAATCACGTCGGCAGATATCATTTAAGCATTATTCAAACTGGCATCATTCAAACATTAGTTCCATGAGAATGGGAAAACACATATATTAGAACCCAGGCGAGCGAAAACGGCGAGCTCAGACGAGCGACCCTGCACGTTAAGTTACTGTCTCATTCCTCAATTTGTCAAACATTTATTCATTTATTTATAATACGTGTTGGTACATTCAGCTACTGTGGTCGGCGGCCTAGACGTCTACCGTGGACGGCGGTCTATACGTCTACCGTGGTCGGCGGCCTATACGTCTACCTATACCATGTCCCAGACGTGTTCAATGGGGTCATTGAGTTTATTGCTGGCCACAGCATTCAGTGGCAAACGGGCGTCTATATGTTGGTTAATCTTGCAGTATTCCGTATACCTGTTGGCCATATTTGTTTGATGGTTATTATACAGCAGTACGCGGGGGCGTGTCCACTTGGAAAAAGGATAAAGCTGACAATAAGCCGAAATTGAAAACCAAAGCAATTAATAAGCCTCGAATATAAGACATCAACATCGAAAAAATTACTAAAAATTGAAATTCCATGATGGCGTGCGTTAACCCCATTAAGTTAGATGCATTGGGGCCACACTTTTTATTAACTAAGTTGATTGAAAATGATATTTAATTACGAAAGCTTTTATTACAATGACCGGAGGACGGAATATCCGGGGTTCGATCCCCGCCGCGTCATACCAAAAGACGTTTAATGATTATACTTGTTGTTACCCTGCCTGGCGCTAGACATTAAGGGCTAAAACAAGGACTGGTCGCAGTACAAGCAGCCACACACACATACCCACACCCGTACGCACGTCGCTTTATAAGTACAACAATCTTGAACGCGGCGTTAAACCCCATTTCACCCCACCTCAGGCGACTGTGCTCGTCGTTTGTCCGCGATCCCGTTAGTCAATTCGCTTTGTTTGTTGCAGACCTATTTTAACCGATTTTATGTATGTGTCGGGATTTTAATGCCCGTGTGGGTGAAGAAAGTGACGCTATACAAGGTGTGGATCGCATTCCACAAAGGAAGATAAGGGACAATAAAGAGAACGTCCTTAGGTTGTCCCATTGAGTGAGTTGGGTGTAGGGCCGCTTTGAACAGTATTCCAGTTATATCATGGCGTCTCGGCTTAAATCCCTAAGTGATGCAGGTTTCAGACATTTACCACTTTGGTGAACCCCACGAGCACGGGTGTGGTGCTATCAAACCTAGAAACATAATCGGGCCGAACCGGGATTCGAACCAAAAACCATAGGTTTCTGACGTGTCCAAGGGGCGCAACACTGCAAAGACCACTGGGCCAACCGTGCTTCCGGTCTCGTCATTGTTTTTCTGGTCGATGGGAATCTGTGCGTGTTTACGGGCGTGTTGGGAACCAGGATTTCACCCTTGTTAAACATGGTTCATCAAATGTCGACTGTGTCATAACAACTCATCAACAGGGATGTTATTTAATTAGACGTGTCATCACCATAACGGCAAGTGATGTAATTTACCATACAGTGTACCTGACCATTGTATTGGCATGGGAGATAAGTGTTCCCACACACGTGACCCATGAAGATCCGGGGTAGAATAGGTCTTCATAAACCCATGCTTGCTGTAAACAGCGACTATGCTTGCCGTTAGAGTACAAGCATTTTCAACGACATGTTCACTGCAGAAGAAAACTCACTCTGATTTGGTTACATATTTCTTAATAAAATTAACTATTTTTGTTTTCTTTGAATTTATATTTAATAGCCATTTTTGGCACCAATTATTTAGAACATGTAACATTTTCTGGAGAGATTTCTCATCCGCGGCAAGCAAAGCAATATCATCAGCATATAACAGTATTATGAAATAGAATCATCAATTTCAATACAATCCTTTAACGCACTAATGTCAGTGACCAGGTCATTAATGTATATGGAAAACAATGGGGGCGACAGTAAGCATCCTTGTTTTACACCAAGTGTTACATTAAAAGAATCTGTGATAAAATCATTTAGCTTTACAGAACATGTCACATTCATATATAAACCTTGAATAGCTTTTAACATTTTTCCATGTATACAGATAAACATTAGTTTTTGTACCTTAGGCACGTTCGATCAACTCTATTTTTTATGTCAACAAAACACACAATAGGGGACAACTTTGATTTACTGTTGTTGATAATATTATACAGTGCATACAAGTGGTCAATACAATTTCTGTCAGACCCGAAGCCATTTTGCTCTTCAGCCAATATACAGTTATTTTCAAGCCATTTTTGTAGTCTACAGTTCAATATACATGTGTACACTTTACATGGTATGGAAATTAGGGTGATACTACGATATGATAACGGGATTGTCGGTACACTTTGTCCTATGGTATGGGCCTTATTAGACCGGGTTCCCACTCAGATGGTGCCACTGAGCGTTCAAAACAATTATTAATTATATGATATAATGAGTATATACAATGACGGTCACGTAAGACTTCTATAGGAATTCCATCTTGTCCAGTATTTAGCACTTTTGAATGTTGGCGATTAGTGTGCACAACCACCAGTGGCTAAAGTGATGTAAATCCTGCTTGGATATCGAGCAGGAAGCCGAGGCACAGTAAGTGAGAGAGAGAGAGAGAAATGTTTATTTTTGTGTCACACGCATAAAGCCGTCATGGTAAAAACATTTGGCATAGTATAATTTTAAAATACAAGTATATCCATTGTTAAATAAATAAATAAATCAATAAATCAATAAATAATATATGTACTATACTAATAACAATAAAAGTGGTGTTTACATTTTTTTAAAGTAACAATAATAATTGTAGTAATAATAATAATTAACTTTTATAATTTTGTCTTCTTTTAAACATATAATATAGACATTTCGCTAAAATGTGTTGCAGTGATTCCTCTTGCATAATAAAAATCAATTTGTCTGAGCTGCCTTAATCTAAAAAATCACTGTTAATAGCAAAAGCTTCTTGTAAAAGATCAAAACGTAAGTCATCATAAAAGTGACATTCGATTAAGAAATGGCATTCATCTTCAATATAAGTGGGGGGAGCATCGTGATCATGAGAGTATATACAATATTTACATATTCTTTGAAAGGAGTGGGAGGCTCGGAGTATCGGCCGGTCTCAATATGCAGTTGAAGATTACCGCATCTAAAAGAGGCTAAAATCCTTCTATGATCCTTGAACTTTACATTCTTGACATAAAAATCGACATCCGGAAAACATTTATAAGTTCTATATGTTCGTTATTTATTCCCGTTTGGTTTATTTCTGTCATTCCATAGAGCGGCAAGCCATTTATCGTTATCATCAGAAGTGCGAACATTTCTAACATGAGCGATGCATTGTTTCGTAGTCAAACCCGATCTCAATAAGAAGTCCACATTAAAATTAGTTAAAACCTTAAGAAATCTTTTATCCCAGGACTGTAATTTCTTAGAAGACCATTTGTGAACGACATAGGGGATACGCGAATGAGGCATATTATATAGTCTAAAATATAACCCACAACATTCAGTAAGTTGTGTGACCTTCACAGAGCCCCATCCCATATCACCTCTCATAGCAATAACAGATGCATACTTGTTACTCCTAGATATAGTCGACAGGCTTTATTTTGAACTACTTCAATCTCTTTGTGTGTATTTAAACCCCAAATACCAGCTGCGTAAACTAAAACAGGCTCAACAAGAGCTTTGTAAAGCTTGTCAAATACATCATAAGACATGCCACCAGCCCGAATACATTTTGTGTACAAAGCAGCAAGAGCTCTACTGGCCGATTTACATAGTTCTTTCACTGTTTAATGCATATCAAGATGTTCATTAAAAACCAATCCCAGATACTAATAAGTACAAGCATACTGAACAACATGTTCACCGGAGAAGAAAACCCGCTCAGATTTGATTGCAGATTTATTCCTAAAATGAACTATTTTTGTTTTCTCTAAATTTATGTTTAAAAACCATTTTTTACACCAATTATTTAGAACATTTCCTGGAGAGAGTTCTCATCCGCGGCAAGATAGGCAATATCATCAGCATATAACAATATTGAGAGAGTAGAATCATCAATTTCAATCCCACCCTTTAACGCACTAATGTCAGTGACGAGGTCATTAATATATATGGAAAACAATGGGGGCGACAGTTGGCATCCTGGTTTTACACCAAGTGTTACATTAAAAGAATCTGTGATAAAATCATTTAGCTTTACAGAACATGTCACATTCATATATAAAGCTTGAATAGCTTTCAACATGTTTCCATGTATACAGATAAACATTAGTTTTTGTACCTTAGGCACGTTCGATCAACTCTATCAAATGCCTTCTTAATGTCAACAAAAGACACATAAGTTGACAACTTTGAAGTTTTACGGTTGTTAATAACGTTATACAGAGCATCCAAGTGGTCAACACAATTTCTAACGGACCATGATTCACTTGTATGTATGTATGTATGTGTGTGTGTGTGTGTGTGTGTGTGTGTGTGTGTGTGTGTGTGTGTGTGTGTGTGTGTGTGTGTGTGTATGTATGTATGTATATGTATATATACACAAGTATGATCCAATTGCAGAAGAGAGTGCTCAATACAAAGTAGAGCATAAATACAGATTTGAATACACTTTCCTTATATCATTTTGCAACTCTGAGTTTCACGCACCAATGGTATTGCGTACGATCATCAGGCATAATGATAATAAAGCGGTCCCTTCAAGACAAGGTATAACAACCACACAAAATCATTCAGAATTGAGAAATATGAAAAAGAGACAGAACTCTCCAAAGACATCTGGAAGCTGAAAAGAAACAAAACCAATTACAAAATTAAATGGGACATAATCAAGAAATCAAACACCAACAAAAGAGACTCAGGGATTTGCAACCTTTGCATGGAAGAGAAGCTCGAGATTCTCATGCTAACAGCTAACAAGCTAAACAAAAGAAGCGAGCTCATTTCCACCTGTCGCCATGGTAAACCCCCAAGCCGAGCAAAAAAGAAAGGGTCAAACTAAAAACCATGTTTCATTATGCCTGATGATCGTACGCAATACCATGGGTGCGTGAAACTCAGACTTGCAAAATGATATAAGGAAAGTGTATTCAAATCTGTATATATATATATATACAAATGAGTCATGAACACAAAGTTATTTCCAAAACAAATTTGTCAAATATAAATTTGGCTGAAATAATGCCGATGCGACGTTAAATTTAAACTCACTCACTCGCGACAAGGGTAAATCTGTAGACAGGTAGAATTGACGATAGTGATAGTTTTAATCATTATTATGTTTTCTGACTGCTGTCACCAAAGGGGCGTCACTTAACACATTGAACAATAATGATACGATTAAAAGAAAACGAAAGTACATTCCTATATGTTTGGGCTTCTAATCCTAGCATAATTAGTCTATTGTGGTGCTTTTAAGCATTTTTAAACTTTTTAATAATTGTAGTCAATCTCTTAATTAAGTGGGCAGATTTTTCAGTCAATTTGTAAGATGATTGAAATATGTAGACATTTTATAAATTGCCCAAGTGAATAACATTTTACACGTTGGCTGTAACATATACACGCCTACAAACGAAAAGGCTTGTGAAAACGATGGCTTAGTGTTGTGTGTCGCGCATCGAAGAGCTTCCCAACGATGACACAGAGGAACAAGAATGATTCTGTCAGTGCTACATTAGATGGATGAAAACAAAATGTAAATATCGTAATTACAACCGACCAAAGTTATATGTATAATATTAGGCAGTTACATACCTTGTTCGATAAATGTATCCGTAAATATCCACATAAATAAACAGTATCCCATACATGTGCAGCTGTATAAATAAACTTGTTCGATGTCACGTGTCTTTGTAAAAAAGTAATAATTTTAAATGTTTATAGCTTTTGTGGATTGTATAACTCTTGTTCGTTTCTCAACGGATCACGTAAGTTTGTGTCTCGTTGGTCAGGTGAGATAGCACACGTGACAACTATTTTCATGATGTCCACGGTTCTTTAAAATACTCCTTTGAGTTAAATAACACTGAGCAATCAATCAACGTAGTATTGGCTAATCCTTTGAACAAAAGTATGTTGTTTTTACATAGGCACTTCACGCCCAGATATGGGTGTATTCCGTCTGCTTTAGTAAACCTATATATAAACGCTTACGCTTAATCAATCAACGTATTTTCGGCTAATCCTTTGATCGGTGGGGTTTATTTTGGTAACTCAACTTATCATTCCTTTTTTGTTGTGCTGTCACGTGCATATTACATAACATGTAATACATTCACCACTGCAAACCAAATTTGTAAGCAATTCTTTGATTGAATAATTACCCCAGACACAAAAAAGCCAGGTGGGAACCTTTTGTCAGGTAATTATTACCACTAAATATACCTCTAATAAGTTCATTAACTGTGCATCAAGTGAATGACGACAAATACAGAGATGTTGGGTTGACAACAAGGGGATAATAATTGTTGTATTATATGCAATTTGGTTGCCTGAAAACTAAGGATCCTTGCTTTTTTTACCATGGATAGATATATGAGAAACCTTATATATCCAAACACTGTTTACATACTATGAGTGATATTAAAAAGATGAAACTTGGCAAACACTGCAAACACTAAAACGTCGGTTTTTTTCCGTATATGGTCATTGGACGGAAAAACGACGTTATTTGGACGTTTTCAAACCATCGTTTTTCCGTCCAAATAACGTCGTTATTTGACATCGGAATTTACTTGGAGAGAACGATACCGTCAAACTCCTCCCTTTCTTGATTGACATTGACATTGTCAATCAAGCAACAGCGTCTACCGGTATTTCTACTTCTCAGATTTCATTGGTCAGTTCTCGCGTGTTAGATTACAGGCCCGCGTTTGACGCTGCACTCGAAGCGTTTAGCGGAAGTACTGAAATCAATCGTTCTGCGCATGCGGATTACTTAATGCCTTGTCCAAATTTCCGTTCTGTGCATGCGCGATTTCGCGTATTGTTTCCTAGATTTAATGTCACCACTGTTTGACAATGATTCATAAAGACCGTCTCGTGAAAGTTCGGAATCGTAACAAGTAACTGCATTTAAATTAAAGAGGTGCCCCAGTGATATGGGAAATTCCGAGATGAAACTATTCTATGGCTATCTATGTTGCCACCCCAACCGATCTAAACGGGACCCGAAAGCTTATTGTATGCTATATAGTCATATTGAAGTGGACCAGAAGTATACATTTTATTTCGGCCGATTGTGTTCTTGCATTTACTGTTAAGTCAGGAAAAAAGAGTTTTAGGTGGAGTTGTTCAATTTAATTATTTTAATTATTAAATGTTGCCTATACACTAATATGGACGTACTACTCATAGTTCTATCTATGTCATCCTATATATATATATATATATATATATATATATATATATATATATATATATATTATGTTACCGTTCTTAGTCATCCTCTCATATCATATTGTTCATAGTATCAAAGTTTAATCAACAATATCAAGAGCAGCGATTTAAACCACTGAAACACCCAAACACAAGGCTGTTATCAAGCGCTAGTGCAGACGTGATGCATCGTAAAAACTGTTTCGTGATGTCATCAGGAATACTACGAGATAGTACGGCAAACGCTTACTCACCGGTGGAACGTAGACAATATCGCTAATACAGATATAACGTATTTGAATGTTAATACTAAAGACAAATCTCATTATTTTTGCAATGACGATATAACACTTATACACGTTTTTTGGTAACTTTCATCAGTTTTGCTCTTCCTTTTAATAACTTTGTAATGATTACTATCCATAACAATTAAGATGAACATTCACTTCAAGTTAATGAATGAGTTTGTTTGGACGCCACAGTCAGTCAAAAAACCAATGCTGTGGGGTTTGATTACACACTTCTACCAGGTCGAACATCGTGGATCCTCATTTTCTACCTAAAGAGAATCATAGGTCATATGCTAATCCATCTGCGAATACCGTCCCGCTCAAGATGACCTTACTTGTTGCTAAATTTATTATCTACCCCCCCCCCCCCACACACACACACTCTCACCCAACATCCAACACGCACGCACGCACGCACGCACGCACGCACGCACGCAAGCACACACGCACGCAAGCACACACGCACACACACACACACACATACACACCGGACAGGAAACCTGGACAGGAAATAGCCTCTGGTCAACTTAGCCGCGCTACCTCATAATGTTCGTCCAACTCTGCAAGGGGCATTCTCACTGGCTTCAAACGCGCTGAAATGTTTTCGCCTTGCATCCAAGATGGTGGACAGGTGAAATCGTATGAAATGTGGCTATTTTAGGTCGCTATCTCTGTTTTGATTACCCAGTAAAGTCAATTCATAGTTACACGGTTGTGAAGAAGCTTACAACTTAATAACACTTATTCATCTCATTCCAATAGAGCTACTCGTGCTCACATAAAGTTGTAGTTATTATTTCACTGTTTTATGTCTTTAAAAATATATTACGTGTTCATCAATAACAATTAAGATTAGCATTCAATTTCCGATACAAGTAAATAAAAGTCACACTCACTGTGTGTTTTACGCCACAAACAGTCAAACACCAACGTTGTCCGGTTTGATGACACACAATCTACCAGGCAGCACATTATGTACACCCTATCCCCATTGAAGTCTCCACTGTGGGTATTCCTGGGGACGAAACGGCCCCATGTACCTAGGAATCCCATGAATACATTCATGCGCGGCATTCTCTACCTCACGAAGATCATGTAGTTAACATACTAATCCAACTCGAACTACCATCCCGCTCAAGATGAATGTATTATGTAAAATCAAACATACCCACATTTACACACACAAGCACGCACGCACGCACGCACGCACACACACACACATACACACACACACACACGCACACACACAAAAACAACGGACCTAAATAACCTGGACAGGAAATACTGCTGATAGCCTCTGGTCAACTCAGCCGCGCTACCTCATAATGTTCGTCCAACTCTGCAGGAGGCATTCTTGGAGGCTTCAAACGCGCTGAAATGTTTTCGCCTTGCATCCAAGATGGTGGACAAGTGACATCGTATGATATTTGGCTATTTTAGGTCGCTATCTCTTTTTTGATTACCCAATAAATTCAATTCACAGTTACACGGTTGTGAAGAAGCGTACAACTTTATAACACTTATTCATCTCATTCCAATAGAGCTACTCGTGCTCACATAAAGTGCTCCCCATTGAAGTCTCCACTGTGGGTATTCCTGGGGACGAAAAGGCCCCATGTACCTAGGAATCTCATTAATACGTTCATACGCGGCATTCTCTACCTTAAGGAGATCATAGTTAACATGCTTATCCAACTCGAACTACCATCCCGCTCAAGATGAATGTTTTATGTAATTTCCAACAGGCCCACATTCACCCACACACACACCCACACCCACACCCACACACACACACACACACACACACACACACACACACAAACACGAACGAACACACACACACACACTCACACATTTTGATTTACTAATCCCTGAATTGAGAAGACGTGCGTTACGAAGCTCCTCCAAGTAATCATCAATATCCGTAAATGTCTGTGATATTATTACCCATCCAAAGCCGAATATACATTTATTGTGATTTCTTGACAACAAATGTTATAATTGAGATAACACTTTCTTAGTAAAGAACAGATTCTCGTACTTTTTTGGGTTGAGTCCCGTCCGGGATTTGAACCCACACTGTGATTCAGGCACCCAATCGCCAGCACACAAAGTCAGCGATCTAACCTAGACACCGAACAAAAATTGTTAGTCCAGATAACGTATTTTGTGTTCCCCTCTGACAAGTGAAAAATGGCACGGATTCTGTGACCGAAAGCTTTGAACCCACAAATGCTATTAAGAAAGTGGTCAACAGTAACACATATTATATTTGGATAACACTTTCACAGTAAACTACAGGGGGCACGGATGGCCCAGTCGTCTAAGGCGCCGCGATTTTCTGTGCAGAGTTGCGTCCCTTGGACATGCCAGAAACCTATGACTGTGGGTTCGAATCCCGGTTCGCCCCGATTATGTTTCTAGGTTTGTCAGCACCATGCCCGTGCTCGTGGGTTTCACCGAAGTGGTAAACGTCTGAGACCTGCATCACTTCGGGCTTTCCTCCCACATTAAGCTGACACGCCGTGATATAACTGGAATAATGTTAAAAGCGGCGTTAAACCCAACTCACTCACTCAGTAAACTTCATATTCTCGTACTTTTTAGGGTTGATTATCGATGGACAAATTAAAGCCAAAACTTTTTAGGTTGATTATCGATGGACAAATTAAAGCCAAAACTTTTTAGGTTGATTATCGATGGACAAATTAAAGCCAAAACTTAACTTATGAATGATTGGTTATGGGAAATGGACAATCGGCAAACGGGAGGCCGGGGTAATCAGCGCCAATTATCTGTTGGCTTCTCTTGTTGTGTTTCCTTCTTTGCTATCGTTTTACTTTTGTTGTTCTTACAGTACATATATATGTTCTCTGCCTCATAGCATTTATAATATTCACCTGATGAAGGAGAAAGTATATACTCCGAAACGCTGTGTTCCTCATAATAAAGACGTTGACATCCATAAATATTTTTCCTTATGTGTATCAATTCTTAATGCCCCTCAAAGACTCAATCTAGCGTTGTTTTTAAATGTAGTGTTATTTGCGTAGAATATAATATGGTCATGCCTATAAACATATGAGTCTTTGTCTACATGAGCATTTAGACATAAAAATTAGAGCTAAGGACATTGCTAATTCTGCAGGAATGCAGTAGACGTCATATCAATCTGTGATCTTTATTCACACTTTAGATATTCGTAATGGAGATCTGTACCTGAAGTTTATCGTAATCTTACGCATCTCTCACCTCCGGACCAGTTGAACTTCTTAGTGCATTCAGATGCCGTTGTAAAATTCCAGGCTGCCCCTCTTTCTGTGATGTTTGACGGATGAAATCTATTGCGTTATAATAATCTCTGTTTGCTGATATTTAATATGTACATGTTGTAAAATATTTACGATATTTTAAACATGTAATTCGATGCATGCAATGCAATGTGAACATAAGTGCGGATGCACGAAGGCGGTTATAGTCATAGTTATAGTGCGATGGATGTAGGGGAATGGTAGGAGGGTGTATGTATGTAAGCACGAATACCGATACATGAGGGCGTATATAGTTATAGTTCGATGGATGTTGGGGAATGGTGGAAGGATGGATTATGTATGAAAGCATGCTCATGGATCCATGATGGCTGACATAGACATAATGGTGGGAAAAGAAGAATGTGATGTGTGTGTGCGTGCATGCGTTGTGATACTAGGGTTGGCGAACATGTTGTGAGATGATTGTGTGATTAGGTTAAGTGGTTGAGGATGTGGCAGGTATGAGTATTGGTACATGCAGACTTAGGGTTTGGGGACTGGGTGTGCCTGTACTGATGTCTTTTGTTTCATTCACTTATAGTGTTTTCTTTCACACAAATACTGTTTTACGCATTTTAATGACTGAAACTGTAGTGATTCAAGGGTCATTCTGGCCGGGCATTCTACATATCTACCCGAACTGCATAGCCCTACAATTCTTCTTCTTCCTCACACACACACACACACACAAACACACACAAGTAGTATAGTATCAGTAGGCAGGAGCTGGTTTTGGTGGAGGGAAAGGTGGAGGGAGCCTGCCAAATATTGGGCTGTGTTGGACATATTTGTTTCGGGGTCTGTATGACAGACAAACCTGATGCCTTTAAGTATAAAGATAAGTAAGTATAGCTGTTGTATCTATTCAAATATGTTTGTGATTAACCCAACCTTGAAAAATATTGAAAGATGAGTGGAAACTATTTATGTCATTATTTCAAATTAGAATGATAGCACATCAGGAAAGCATGGCACTTTAATATACGTATCTTGTTAACCCAATAGTCTTTTTTTTAGTAAGAGCAACATGTATATCGAGAGTATATGTTTGGTGCGTGACTTATCACACAGTACTTTCAGAAAGTGTGCATATTCTGTTTATCGGCAATAAATAACATAAGACGATTCATACGGGTAAATACGATTTACTTCAGAACTAGTATAGATTACTTAAGGTTAGAGGGAAATGTATGTAATCAACAGAACTTTGGCCGGGTTTAAATTAAAGGATTTGGGTCCTGGCTTGGGCTTTGCGTTGGACGTGTAGACGGCATTTCCAGGTTTGACATATCAATGACCAAAATGATGTCTGATGCAATCCTCTGCCTTTTCGGGTGAACAATTGGCTTGCCTTTGCATGTGTTTGTGGCGGGTGCCACTAGTGGATCGGAATGAGCTCGCGTTTTTGCGAGCACCAAGTGTCATCATTTATTATGATGAATCATGAAACATGCTCTTGATGTTGTCGTAATCGTGCAGTTGGCGCTACTTTTGGCAAGGGTTTCTCATGATAATGGAAATGCTAATGTCGCTTTTGTTGACTGATAAACATGAAAAGATATAATGTTAGTGTATATGGTCAGGTAATTAAGAAACAAACGACGAGTGAGAGTTGTTTATTGTACGATAAACAACGACCACGACTCGTTTATTTCTATATGACATATCAACATTACTTACAGCCTCTTTGAGGGTGTTAAATTAGGAAAAAATACACGCTTAAAAATATTTACCCGTACTTAAATAATGATGACTCCTTGAATAGAATCCGACAGCGGCCATGCTAGATAAATCCATTTTAGGATTTGAGTTTGGTCTTTCCCGCATATTCTCACAATTTTCTCGTCGATTATCTGTACCTTTTCTCCTAAAACCGATTGTCATATCACTCTCACTTTTGGATTCGATTGTTCGGGCACTGCGTTTATGTACCTTCTCCAGCAACATTTATTGGGAACAACTCACTGGAAACATACCTCTCAAAAATAAGGTAAAATTTACGACGTTTTCAAGTTGCGAGTGCATGTTCGAATCTCCATAAATGACGTCATGATAGAATAATGTTTTATCGTGAAATAAATATCGCTTCCTTCATTGTTCTTTGCGATTTATCGCGTAGCTATCTTATATCATCAAATGTCAATTTCTCATTGCTTTATCATGACGTATCCGTGTCATAACCAATCATGTAGCAATAACATAAACAAATATCGATGACTTCGACGTAGAATAGTGTCATGAAATATGATTATCCTTTGGTGTGCAATATTTCTGGTTGATTAATCTAACATATTCTTACTTTTAAGAATAGCGACTATACATCACTTATCAGGTCTCTGTAACATTTGCAAAATAATACAAAATTTAAAATACAACTGAACCTAAATGTAATCTTGTAATATCCTTAAGTTGCTGAGTGCGGCATTAAACAACAAACAAACAAAACATAATATCTTTAAGAATTATGTTAACAATTCCGATGCTAAAAAATAATCTCACAGTCTCTACATACCTCTTTCTCTATGTTTAATATGAAAACATAATAACTTTTTTTTAATAAAAGGGCAGTTAAGTTGATGGTACAGACAGATAAGAGAGATCGCTTTACAAAAATGAAACCTCATTCCACAAAGGAAGAGGCGAAAGCTGAAACTTGGTGAGATTTACAGAACAAAGGCAGTTATTTCTAGTTTCATACTGACGCTCGAGGATACATTTAATAAAACAATGTGTGTGCGTGTGTGTGTGTGTGTGTGTGTGCGTTAGTGTATGTGTGTGTGTGTGAGAGAGAGAGAGAGAGAGAGAGAGAGTGTGTGTGAGTAGTATAGTATCAGTAGGCAGGAGCTGGTTTTGGTGGAGGGAAAGGTGGAGGGAGCCTGAAAGTGTCCGCCAGCCTATCGGAGCGAGCGCAAGTCACGTGATCGGATAGGATGACTCATGGATCAACAGCGCGTCGGGAAAGGGCGGGGAATGAAAGGTGTGTGTTTATAAGACAGAAAAGAATTCGTAAGTAAACAAAAGTAAAGGGTATTCAATAGAGCTATGTGTATGGCGTGTTGCCCTGAATAGACAAGCAGCCCAGTTTGAATTGAGCGCGCTTGACAACTCACGTGACCACGTCGTTTCAAATTGTTTATTGGTCATAATAGTTTCGTTTATTTCAGGCGTTAGTAGAAATTACAATTAGTGTACAACTCACGTAGTCGTTTCAAATTGACCGCGCTCGCTAGAGCGTGCGACCTGGTTTGATGAATGCAGGGTGTGTGTTTAAAGTACAAGTACCACCATTGAGACGGGTTGTGTCAACATGATATACGCCGGGTAATGTAGGTAGGAAAAAAAAATGTAAGTCTAGCTGGATCAAATTCATCTTATACGGTCTACACGTTGTACACCATGAACGTTGGACAACCTGTATGGAAAAAAAATATAGACAAAATAGATAAGACTACACAATCAGCAAGCTAGCAGTTTACGTTTGGCGCGCAACAACGAGGTAGTCACGTCACCCTGCATTTACTATAACGCTGAAGGCAGCCGGATTTCGAATCACCCGTGCTGCGTACTATTGTGAACCATTTGTATAGAAGGCGTTGACTTATTCAACCCTGTCCCGACTTGCATAGTTGATGTTTCAATGATAGCTTTTCCTTTTAACGCGATGATAAATAAACCGTGTGGTTTGAGTTTTAACCGTGTAACATGCTATTTTGAAATTAGATAGAAAACTGATAAGTACATGTACCAGTGTGACGGTACGAAGCTAGGTTTGTTGGGAAAGTGATGGAAGCAATCTATAAGGACATTTTCATGTTTACAATAATCACCCTTAATTCGAAGAGAGAACAGAGTTTATCATGGAAAATTGTTTGACGAGGAAAATGTTTTATTGGAAATATATGTCGAAACAGGTTTTTTCATAGCTAATGTATAGCAGAGAGACTAAGCGACCGACCGCCCATAACAATGTCAACATACCCCGGCCTTACAATTAATGTTAACATACCTGCCTTGCCTGAAGCTTCCCATTCATACATTGTGTGACCAGTGTCCCGTATTTATGATATGTTAGGGAACATGTGTTGTACATTTGTTATTTTAAAAGGGAGTTATTTCAGAGAGGATATATATGGGTATTCCCCCTCATTAAACCTTTCTTTCGTTGGTGTCTATTAAACGTATCCGGTATTTAATACATTTGAATGATGTAGGAAAGTATGTGCGTGTAGATGTTGTACCTATATCCGAACACGAATGTATGACACCTTTCAATAGATCAATTACGGTTCTAACCACGACACGCAACATGACTATGAGCGTGGTTAGCAGTTCATATTTATAAACACATCGTAAATGACATATTTCTGATGAATGAACTCGCCCGCACACATGTCTATAGGGTTATGTTCGCCCGAACTGTAAACAGTGACACCTTGATAACAGGAAGGGTGTGTGGAATGCACTCGTCCTTGTAAGGGTAAAATACGCGTTTAAACTCACCATTTAAATGATGACATTACTTTTTAGATGTATTGGTATCAGTGAGTGAGTGAATTTAGTTTTACGCCACACTCGGCATTATTCCAGCTCTAGGACGGTGGTCTGTCAATAAACGAGCTTGGACCAGACAATCCAGTGATCAACAGCATGAGCAGCGATCTGTGCAACTAGGAACCGATGGCACGTGTCATCCGAGTCGGCGAGACTGACCAACCGATCCCCGTCAGTCGCCAATAAGCATGGGTTACTGAAGGTCGATTCTATAACCCGGACCTTCACGGGTGTAGTATGACGAAGACTATATACTTATATGCAAAAACTGAGAAAAAACAAATAATTCATTCGTTTCATTTATTGATTCGAGTCAATTGATTCCATACAAAGCCGTGATATACGAATGGACAATAGTATTCACTCTGGAACATTATTTAGTCACTCATATACACATGCTGCTGCTGCTCAAAGGCCCTATTGTTTAAACAGCCAGTCCTTGTTTTGAAACACATTTCGCACTGTTGAATGTTTTAAGGTTGAATGGTTGTCTATAGTCTATGCTTTATCCATTGCTTGTGACGATTTCCGTCCAGGAGGTCCCAGTTTCACAATTCATCTCACGTAGAGGGAAATTCGGCGTTTCTTATTGTTCAAACGCCTCAGTTTACGAGGTGTTTTCAAAATATGAATCAAACTAGACGCGTGGCGTTGACTCGTCATTCTCTTCTGACTGTTAGACTGTTATAGTAGTGATGGGTATTTATGCCTAATCGTTCTGCTCATGATCATCATCCTCCTCCTCGTCATTACCGTCGTTATCCTCTGCAACGCTATCAGATTCAGTCTCACTTTCTATTTCCGGCATATCCATCAAAGGCAGGATCTCTTTCATCTTGGGTTTTAGGAGGAGTTTGATTTTATTTTTGAGAACGGATTGTTCCGTGGAAGGATTCATGTCTCCCAGGTTGTATAGCATGTTTTGAAACAGAGGTGCCTCTTTAAAGTACGTGGTATATTCCATCGCATAGTTGAGAGTACTACGCACTAGATCCTCCCACCTCAGTTTCAATCTTCTCTCAATCCATTCTTGCGTTCGTCCCTGTCGCTTGTACTGTTTTTTCTGAAGTTTCATCTTGTCATGAAACGTATCGTACACCTGCTTCCAGATGCGTTGTAAGCCTACATTTTGCCACTCCTCGGCTTCCATATTAGTGAATGTTGACTTCCCACGTGGAGGTTTGACTGCAAGACCACTGCCTTTCTGGGAAGAGGCTAGGTCGTCAAAGTCACTGTCATCGTCATCACTCTCGAGTCTGGCACGCTTTCTCTTAGGTTGAAGGCTACTGGCCGGACACCAGTGTTTGATATGTCGCTGTAGATCGTGCATGTTATCTATCAGCACCCCGCAATCTGCGCAAGCCGTGGCCATAGTCAATGATGTCTCACTACTCGTGTCTGAATCGGTTTCAATTGGAGTGAGCTGATGTTGGGGCAATCTCTCTTCTTGTGTCAGAGGACTATCCAGAGATTCTGTTGTAGTCAACTTATCCCTACGCAGATCAGGTTCAGACTGTGCTGTTGTTCTCCTGTTTTCCTCATTTATGAGGTTAACATGCAGTCGATCCTTATCTTTGGTGGTAGGTTTTAGATCGATGGTGAGTTGTCCATAGGGTGTTTCAGCAACCTTTTCATACATAGCCATAAAGTGATCCATATGTTCGAGGAAAATTCTACGAGCGAAGAGTTTGATTTGCTGTTTATCTATGGGGGAATGAAACAGGGTGACATAATGCGCGTTCAAAGCAATGTCTCTCGATTCCTTACCTCTCGGAAACAGATTTTGTATCAAGAGAAAGATCAATACATTCTTGTGATGTGAGGTTTGAGTAAACAGCCGCGAAATACGCTTGTCGTGCTTTGCTTCGGCCAGGAAATCATCCAGGACCAACACGTCCTGTTGACGAGCATCAAAGTAATCCTCGTCCAAGATATCGTAGGGAATTCCTTTGACAAAGGTCAGCCGAGGCAGCTGCTCACCGAGTTCCTGATATAATGGCTGCCATTGAGTATAACACCAAACGATGCGGGTAGGTTGGGGTTGGATCAGGCCATGCCGGAGTACATGAGAGGTAAACACAGACTTTCCACAACCACTGGGTCCCACAACGAGCGCATTTGAGGGAATCAGGAACTTGAATTGTTCTCGAAGATCAGATATACATGGTGAATGAGGTAGCCACGAGTGGACTTGCGATGGCGGCGGCGGCGGATGTGCTTGTAACGGCGGGTTGGCTTGACGCAGCGGCGTTAGCGGGTGGGCTTGTAATGGCGGCTGGATTTGCGGCGGCGGCGGCGGTAGCGGATGGGCTTGCGGCGGCGGCGTTGGCGGGTGGGCTTGTAATGGCGAGTGGACTTGCGGCGGCGGTCGGGCTTGTAACGGCGGCGGTATGCTATGTTTATTTCTCCTGTGTCGTAACATGACATCTCTCCTTGAAAACATTTTTTCACAGTCCGGACAGGTGGCAACCCCCATGGTGATCCAATACGGTGTGCGATTAGAGGGTATGAAGCTTTCTTTTATACCCTTGACTCTGTTGACGCTTCAAGGCAGCAAGTGCCCGTTCCACCACAGCCTTCACCTCCGACACATGTTGTATTTTCACGGGTTGGGGTGTTGTCTTCGATTCCTGTTTGGTTGTCATCGTTTCCATTTTAGGTGTTATCTGTCTCTTCTTTGTCTTCAGCATCGACTTCTTGGCTGCTTGTGGATTCTTTCTCTGTTGTGATTTTCTCAACGTAGTCTTCCTAAATATATCTCTAGGGTCAAGTCTAATCTCTGATGCTTTCTTCATGTTGTTCACGTCCAATCCGTTTGCTGGCGAGAGTAAAACTGTTTGTCGGGCTACACTACTGTAGAGTTTATACTGTCTTACACGTGCAGGGAATCTTGGAAGACACTCTTTTCTTCACAGCACACTTGTGAGTATGTTAAAAAAGCGATCATATTAGTATATAGTCTTCGTCATACTACACCCGTGAAGGTCCGGGTTATAGAATCGACCTTCAGTAACCCATGCTTATCGGCGACTGACGGGGATCAGTTGGTCAGTCTCGCCGACTCGGATGACACGTGCCATCGGTTCCTAGTTGCACAGATCGCTGCTCATGCTGTTGATCACTGGATTGTCTGGTCCAAGCTCGTTCATTGACAGACCACCGTCCTAGAGCTGGAATAATGCCGAGTGTGGCGTAAAACTAAATTCACTCACTCACTGATACCAATACATCTAAAAAAGTAATGTCATCATTTAAATGGTGAGTTTAAACGCGTATTTTACCCTTACAAGGACGAGTGCATTCCACACACCTTTCCTGTTATCAGTGTGTCACTGTTTACAGTTCGGGCGAACATAACCCTATAGACATGTGTGCGGGCGAGTTCATTCATCAGAAATATGTCATTAAAGATGTGTTTATAAATATGAACTGCTAACCACGCTCATAGTCATGTTGCGTGTCGTGGTTAGAACCGTAATTGATCTATTGAAAGGTGTCATACATTCGTGTTCGGATATAGGCACAACATCTACACGCACATACTTTCCTACATCATTCAAATGTATTAAATACCGGATACGTTTAATAGACACCAACGAAAGAAAGGTTTAATGAGGGGGAATACCCATATACATGTATATCCTCTCTGAAATAACTCCCTTTTAAAATAACAAATGTACAACACATGTTCCCTAACATATCATAAATACGGGACACTGGTCACACAATGTATGAATGGGAAGCTTCAGGCAAGGCTGGTATGTTAACATTAATTGTAAGGCCGGGGTATGTTGACATTGTTGTGGGCGGTCGGTCGCTTAGTCTCTCTGCTATACATTAGCTATGAAAAAACCTGCTTCGACATATATTTCCAATAAAACATTTTCCTCGTCAAACAATTTTCCATGATAAACTCTGTTCTCTCTTCGAATTAAGGGTGATTATTGTAAACATGAAAATGTCCTTATAGATTGCTTCCATCACTTTCCCAACAAACCTAGCTTCGTACCGTCACACTGGTACATGTACTTATCAGTTTTCTATCTAATTTCAAAATAGCATGTTACACGGTTAAAACTCAAACCACACGGTTTATTTATCATCGCGTTAAAAGGAAAAGCTATCATTGAAACATCAACTATGCAAGTCGGGACAGGGTTGAATAAGTCAACGCCTTCTATACAAATGGTTCACAATAGTACGCAGCGCGGGTGATTCGAAATCCGGCTGCCTTCAGCGTTATAGTAAATGCAGGGTGACGTGACTACCTCGTTGTTGCGCGCCAAACGTAAACTGCTAGCTTGCTGATTGTGTAGTCTTATCTATTTTGTCTATATTTTTTTTCCATACAGGTTGTCCAACGTTCATGGTGTACAACGTGTAGACCGTATAAGATGAATTTGATCCAGCTAGATGTACATTTTTTTTTTCCTACCTACATTACCCGGCGTATATCATGTTGACACAACCCGTCTCTATGGTGGTACTTGTACTTTAAACACACACCCTGCATTCATCAAACCAGGTCGCACGCTCTAGCGAGCGCGGTCAATTTGAAACGACTACGTGAGTTGTACACTAATTGTAATTTCTACTAACGCCTGAAATAAACGAAACTATTATGACCAATAAACAATTTGAAACGACGTGGTCACGTGAGTTGTCAAGCGCGCTCAATTCAAACTGGGCTGCTTGTCTATTCAGGGCAACACGCCATACACATAGCTCTATTGAATACCCTTTACTTTTGTTTACTTACGAATTCTTTTCTGTCTTATAAACACACACCTTTCATTCCCCGCCCTTTCCCGACGCGCTGTTGATCCATGAGTCATCCTATCCGATCACGTGACTTGCGCTCGCTCCGATAGGCTGGCGGACACTTTCAGGCTCCCTCCACCTTTCCCTCCACCAAAACCAGCTCCTGCCTACTGATACTATACTACTCACACACACTCTCTCTCTCTCTCTCTCTCTCTCTCACACACACACACATACACTAACGCACACACACACACACACACACACGCACACACATTGTTTTATTAAATGTATCCTCGAGCGTCAGTATGAAACTAGAAATAACTGCCTTTGTTCTGTAAATCTCACCAAGTTTCAGCTTTCGCCTCTTCCTTTGTGGAATGAGGTTTCATTTTTGTAAAGCGATCTCTCTTATCTGTCTGTACCATCAACTTAACTGCCCTTTTATTAAAAAAAAGTTATTATGTTTTCATATTAAACATAGAGAAAGAGGTATGTAGAGACTGTGAGATTATTTTTTAGCATCGGAATTGTTAACATAATTCTTAAAGATATTATGTTTTGTTTGTTTGTTGTTTAATGCCGCACTCAGCAACTTAAGGATATTACAAGATTACATTTAGGTTCAGTTGTATTTTAAAGATAAGTGATGTATAGTCGCTATTCTTAAAAGTAAGAATATGTTTGATTAATCAACCAGAAATATTGCACACCAAAGGATAATCATATTTCATGACACTATTCTACGTCGAAGTCATCGATATTTGTTTATGTTATTGCTACATGATTGGTTATGACACGGATACGTCATGATAAAGCAATGAGAAATTGACATTAGATGATATAAGATAGCTACGCGATAAATCGCAAAGAACAATGAAGGAAGCGATATTTATTTCACGATAAAACATTATTCTATCATGACGTCATTTATGGAGATTCGAACATGCACTCGCAACTTGAAAACGTCGTAAATTTTACCTTATTTTTGAGAGGTATGTTTCCAGTGAGTTGTTCCCAATAAATGTTGCTGGAGAAGGTACATAAACGCAGTGCCCGAACAATCGAATCCAAAAGTGAGAGTGATATGACAATCGGTTTTAGGAGAAAAGGTACAGATAATCGACGAGAAAATTGTGAGAATATGCGGGAAAGACCAAACTCAAATCCTAAAATGGATTTATCTAGCATGGCCGCTGTTGGATTCTATTCAAGGAGTCATCATTATTTAAGTACGGGTAAATATTTTTAAGCGTGTATTTTTTCCTAATTTAACACCCTCAAAGAGGCTGTAAGTAATGTTGATATGTCATATAGAAATAAACGAGTCGTGGTCGTTGTTTATCGTACAATAAACAACTCTCACTCGTCGTTTGTTTCTTAATTACCTGACCATATACACTAACATTATATCTTTTCATGTTTATCAGTCAACAAAAGCGACATTAGCATTTCCATTATCATGAGAAACCCTTGCCAAAAGTAGCGCCAACTGCACGATAACGACAACATCAAGAGCATGTTTCATGATTCATCATAATAAATGATGACACTTGGTGCTCGCAAAAACGCGAGCTCATTCCGATCCACTAGTGGCACCCGCCACAAACACATGCAAAGGCAAGCCAATTGTTCACCCGAAAAGGCAGAGGATTGCATCAGACATCATTTTGGTCATTGATATGTCAAACCTGGAAATGCCGTCTACACGTCCAACGCAAAGCCCAAGCCAGGACCCAAATCCTTTAATTTAAACCCGGCCAAAGTTCTGTTGATTACATACATTTCCCTCTAACCTTAAGTAATCTATACTAGTTCTGAAGTAAATCGTATTTACCCGTATGAATCGTCTTATGTTATTTATTGCCGATAAACAGAATATGCACACTTTCTGAAAGTACTGTGTGATAAGTCACGCACCAAACATATACTCTCGATATACATGTTGCTCTTACTTAAAAAAGACTATTGGGTTAACAAGATACGTATATTAAAGTGCCATGCTTTCCTGATGTGCTATCATTCTAATTTGAAATAATGACATAAATAGTTACCACTCATCTTTCAATATTTTTCAAGGTTGGGTTAATCACAAACATATTTGAATAGATACAACAGCTATACTTACTTATCTTTATACTTAAAAGGCATCAGGTTTGTCTGTCATACAGACCCCGAAACAAATATGTCCAACACAGCCCAATATTTGGCAAGTGAAAAAAGTCTCTTGGCTCCTTGTTATTATATTTTATAACTATTGTTTAACAACTGTTTTTTCTGTAAAATATGAACCTGTTGAACATCTAGGCCTGTTTCATTTTGGGCTATAGCATTGCCGTGTAAGGCCTGGCCGGAAGGGAACACCTGTTTGCACCCATCAGATACCAATCACAACTTCTCTCTCCAAACGAAAACAAAATACGAAAAATGTCGGAAGTGTATCCTTCTAATTTTCTATTTAGATACATGTTTTAACTTTAAAGTAATTATATGGATCTCATGTATTATTGGTATCTGTGATGCTGGTACCGTTTTGTCGCCATTGTGGAGTTATTATGAATATCAAATACATGTCTTGAAATATGGACTTGTGAAAGAACTCATCATTGAACCATATGCAGTCTAAACCATTTAATTGGCGTGTATAGACATATTATCCATCTACTTATACGCACTTATTATGGACATATACAGAATTTCATTGTACCTTATTATTAAAAAAAATACCCGTGAAGATCCGGGTTAGAATAGGCCTTCAACAACCCATGCTTGTACGAAGGCGACTAACATGATCGGGTGGTTAGGCTCGCTGACTTGGTTGATGCATGTCATCGTATCCCAATAGCGTAGATCGGTGCTCTTGGTGATAATAACTGGATTGTCTGGTCCAGACTGGATTATTTACGAACCACCGTCATATAGCTGGTATATTGCTGAGTGCGGCGTTAAACAACAAACAATGAAACAAAATCTATTATTAAACACCTTCCAACAATGAGAAATTAAACTTATATTTTCTATATATTCTGTTATATTTATAACATAATTTGATTCATAATTTAATTATTGCGTTGCTTTCTTCCCTGTCATTCAATGTACATGTTCAAACCCCTAAACTTTTAATATTTCATTTTTCTCACACGAACAGATTATTATAATTTGTTTTACTATCATATTTCTGTTTATCTAATTCATAATACGAAATTGATAATTCATTTATCACAGTATAGATCATATTCGTTTATATCACTATCTGATGCTAAGGTTTTATTGCAGAAATTATTATTAATTCAAAATGTAGAAAGATACACAATTTGCCATTATTTGACTTTTAAAACTGTACAAAGTATAATATAATGATCAGAATGCCTGTACCGGGTAGTATTTAAGAAAGAAATATTTGTCGATAAGTCCCATTTTTCAGATATGCCCTTCAGTAGTATTATTGTATATCTCCAGAGAGAGCTCGAGGTTTACATTGTAGTTCTCATTTTTTGTGGATAATTCAAAAAGCAACATACAAAATATATATGCTACCATGACGAAAGAATACAGAGTATACATAACTCGCAATTCTCCAAAAGAGATTTCAAATCACAATAACATATCTGATATAAAGAGAGGTGGTAATGATTTAATTTCTACATTGTGCCCTTGTTCGTGAGCCCTTGTCTATTCAGTAAACAGCCCAAAACCGAAACTCCACAACATATCCGATTACACTGATTCAGGCTGTCCCAGTTCTCCATGCGATAATGACGCCCGTTCGTCTCCCAGACCATAGAGAATAAATTTAAAAGGAATCCAGCTCAAGTCTAGAACGATTTGGCAAGCCTAGATTGCCTCAATTCTATCCATGTAAGTAAGCATTAATAAAAAATATATTGTTCTTGTATGCTTCAGATTATATTTTGTAGATACATATTTTTAACTAGGAAAATTGTACTGACACCGGCGCTGTCCCTATTGAAGCTATTTATAAGAATTTCGAATTGTCGTCCATTGTTCGATGTCAATACATCGATGACTAGTGAGGATATCATAAAGTATTCGTTGATGCCGCGCTACACTATAATAAAAATTATAATCAAGTTGACTGGTGTGTACATTACTACAGTGAACATGTACATGATCCTGCTCTATTAATCAAATGCCGTAATGTCAAATACTAACATATTATTGTGTGATGAATTTAACTGGATCAGTGGTAACATGTGATATTAATATTCCATCAATTTCTTTCCTGGTTGGTCCATCCATGTCTACAAAATGAAAATAATATATATAAAATGGAACATAGAACAATTCTTAATTTCAGGCTAGAGCTGTGGAAATCTAGACTTTCCCAATCATTATAGACTTGAGTTGGTCTCATTTTTTACATTATTCTCTTGGGTCAACGTCACAGCTCATACCATACACTAACAAGACCAGTTTGCCCCCCCTCGAATATTCGAAACAGAGTGAGTGAGTTGGTACTACATATGTATACGGTTCTATTTTAAATGACTGCAGCGCCTCACTATGAAAACAAATTGTTTTAACGCCGCTCTCAGCAGTATTCCAGTGATATATGACGGCGTTCTGTTGTATATGAAATAAATGCAAATTGAATCTTGAATCTTGAAAGTTGTAACATTTCCGCAAATAAGTATCACATGCAGTATACAGTATATCAACTGCAATATACTGTATACAACATTCATTATACAGTGTGTCGGGAGCTCTGCGCTGGGCTGGAGCACACATTTCCTGGCCCTCTCCCTTCGGCAAACACCTCATGAGGGTTGCAACGAGGTCACAGGTCAGGCGTGCACTCGTCAGTTGTCTAATACGGTCAAGAGTAAGATCTTCCGGAAGACCGCTGCACTAGAGGTATGTGGATTGTTGATGAGGTACTACGTGTTTGCAACTGGGAGTCGAACACTAAGCACTTTTAGAGAAGAGCTCACAATAAAACGTTATGGACTCGCGGACGGACTTGTGTTTTCATTTCAAGACGTACATGTATCAGGTTGAACTTCTACGACAGATGTAACTTGGTAACCGCTTCCTAACTGTAACATTAACTGAACTTTACGCCTTTTATACACATTTGTGGGGCGACAATGCAACATATTTTGACCTTGAAAATGTCGCGTTACGGCATCGTCGCCCTTTTGTAAAAGAAAGAAAAGGAATATTCAAAGAGCGACAATGTGATCACGCGACAATGCGACAAATGGCCAATTGTCGCGCTTTTGTTAATTTTGACACGTTTTGCTTGTTTTTGTAAGGGCGTCAATGCGTCAATGCGAGAAAGCATATTCAATTATCCAATTGATTTGAATAGAATATACTTGCGTCAGTGTAATTTTTAACGCCCCAAACCGTAATTTAAACACATATTTACAGATCATATTCACGCATGGTGCCTTGTCTTACTACTAGCTTTAATAGGCCATCCCGGAATAAAATAGTTCCCCCCCCCCCCCCCCCCCCCCCCCAAAGCGAGGAACATATGTTTTAGTATGTTTACAAGAAATATATTCCAAACAATATCCTCATTAGATGAGAAGATCTTTTACAGAATTACCTCAGTAAGTCAATTACAATGACAGAGCGTCGTAATACATTTACATCAAGTACAATACGTCAAAATGGCCGACACGATAAACGTGTTAATTAACCTGTGGCTATTTCAAGCCTTTGTCATCACTGATCAATTGGCCGATCGTTGAAAGGTGATTGTAAAGATGTGTCAAATAGATTCTCAGGTAAATTCATAGATTGCTGTAGATTGTCACTACGATAGTTTGGATTTTTTTTTCGTTTTTTTTTCTCTCTGGGATGGGTTGAAGCGAGGGTATCCTTAAACGGGCATGCAACCACGCTCCTTTATGAATTCGTACCAGGGAATTCCAAAGGTTTTCCCAAGGAATGAGGAAGTAGTCAGTGTTTACGCCATTTCAAGAATACAGTCACGTGAAGAACGTCATGTGACCGACCTCTCGTCCAAGCCGTATATCTTGTAAACTTCACATTAAAAAATTAGTTATTGTTATAACCAAATGAAACACAACCCATTATCCGATAGGGGTAACTGTTCATAGCCGAGGGATATGTTACCACAGTAAACTTGGTAACATTGTTTGGTTTGACTTCTTGGCGCGTGTCTGAATTCCATTAACATGTTACATATCCTAAAACTGGCTTATCAGCAAATCTCGCTGCACTGCGCGCGACAGATACTAGAGCAAGGCATGCCAGAAATACGAAACCTAAAGCTTCCGAAAGGAAGCCTTAGGAATCACGTGCGTCGGGGGACCAGCGCCATCTGATTGGCCGTTAACAGTTGTACAAGGCGGAGCAAAAAGCATCGTTTTTCCGTCCATTTTACGCTTGAAAAACTCGACCCTTTTCTGGACACTTTCTAGACGCTCACCAATTAATCAATTTTAATGAATTTTTAGTCGTTTTTCCGTCCAATGACCATAGACCGAAAAAAACGACGTTTTCGTGTTTGCAGTGAAAACTGATCATCAAGGTTGAAATTAATGTGTCAAATGTTCTTAAAGTGAAACACAATAGCAATTCAATAATGAATAACATCCGATCTGGGTGGATTTTTATAGGGCAAGAAATGGGGGAACGCGAACTCACGTGCATCGGGTTACCATGGCCGTTGCCGTGATGCGTTTGGGCGCTCGGTTTTATTGTAATCTGCTTTATTTTTTTAATGACAACTTTTCCAGCTATGTTACTTGGGGTGACGTTTCTTTTGCGGTTCAGTATATATGAACTGAACTACATTGTTGCAAAAACAATTGCACGCGTTCTTACAATATACTAAAGTACATAATTGTGCATACACATTTACTTAAATGGTTTATTTTGTTATGCCCCGCCCAAATAAAGTTTTGCAGGGGAGGTAGAAAAGTGGTCCGTCCTTCACGTTTCATTTCCGGAGCGTAAGTCATACGCCATTCAATGTGTATTCGTGAAACTTTGTCTACACATCAGGCATACACTGAACTGGAACCTTGTGCTATGCAGGATTGTTTTGCCTTTCTATGGCAACAAGTTGGACATCAAAAGAGGGTAGGCATCGTTTCCAGAGCATAACTCGAAAAATGTTATTATTTCTTTGCGCAATGCAAGTGCTGAACTGATGGGTTTAGTTTGACAAGTTGAACTTAGGTTCAAATGAGGGTTTCACTTCGTCGTTTAAACAACTGTCGCAGTGTCAGCATCTTCCCGAGGTAAGCTTGTTCACTAGCCTACATCAAAGCCTTGTTTCTACCCTTGCAAAATCAAGCCAACTTTGCTTGGCTCGACCCTGGCGCCACATCGCGTAGATCACGAGTTGTGCCCCTTGTCATGAAAACGCGATATCCAATCAGATCGCTGTTCTTATTTCGTATAGCTTCACAAAGATGGCGGGGGGTGTTGGTGTTTGTTTGTTGTTTAACGCCGCACTCAGCAATATTTCAGCTACATGACGGCGGTCTGTAAGTAATCCAATCTGGACCAGACAATCCAGTGATTGACAACATGAGCATCGATCCACGTAATTGGGATCGATGACATGCATCCCGATCCCGTAAGTCGCCTCTTACGACAAGCATAGTCGCCTTTTACGGCAAGTATGGGTTGCTGAAGACCTATTCCCGGGCCGGGATGTTGACGACTTCAGTTAACATCCGATCGACGATAATATACAATAACCATATGTAATGGCAAAATAGGGTTCATTTACGGCCTCAGATAATTAATATTTTTATTTTTAATAGTATAGATATGTTTACATGGCATTGTTACATGACATGATAAAATATCAACCGATGAAACAGAAATAGGATAAAAATCCATCAGCTTGTGAGCCTAAGCCGGTAGTGTCAGACAGCCGGGTAGAGCCGAGTTAGTGCCTCTTTAAACTGACAAGCCGCGAGATCGAAAATAGCGAGGAGCACTCTTCTAAAAAGAAGAAAGGTGAGTCACAGTATGTGATGAAAACATCGAGTGAACAAAAATGTGAGAGAACAATTGACGATGTGTTTGCAGCCATCACTGAATTAACTGATCATTTTAACCGGAGGATGAATTCTATGGAAGAAAGAATCTTTGGTAAAGTAAAGGACATGATGTTAGAAAGGATATGACAGATCATATGTCAAAGGTGAATGAACAATTGACCCAGTTACAAAATGAAAACAGCGCGTTACGTAAGAAGGTGGAGGACAAGCAGACGGGATCATGAAACAAACTTAAGACCTAAATGTTGTCTTAAATCGGGGATCACGAAGCTCAATCTATGAGAATATCTTAAGTCTAAGACAAAATTTGGTCTTAAGTCCTAAGACTGCCCCTGAGTAGACTTAGTCAAAATTTGTAGCAAGAAAGATGGCGGAGGTTGTTCGCCTAATGCGTCGCATGAGGGCTAAAAAGGACAAAATAGCAATTCATCGGACATTTCGAGACCGATTCAACCCTCTTGACCTGTACAGCGACGAAGAGTTCTTTGAGAGATATAGATTTCGTCGTTCTACCATTTTTTTCATCGTTGGTTTAACCGGTGATGAACTGACATAGATTCTACCCCACTCAGCGTTCCCACAGTCTCCCACCTATCATTCAAGTTTTGATATTCCTTCAGTTTGTTGCCACTGGGGCTTTTCACCTTTAGATAATCAGTCGTTTTGTGTCAGCCATATTGGATAGTGTTTACAAAATCACGTTATACGTACACCGGTAATGAGACGCTGTATTTCATCACGTATATTTCAAAATCAGCTGCGATACCTACATCCTTGAATTCCTCATACATTTTAGAATCAAATGCCAAATGGTCTTTGTCACCAATACAAATTGTCTAGATGTAATGAAGCAAAATAAATGAGGTGTGAAAACGAACGCTGAAAAAAGTGCACTTGTTGGAAATGTAAACAAAGCCATTCATCTATTCGTTGAGTACATTGGCTCAGCATTTTCAGAATATACACGGGAAGAGAATCGTAGGGAGAATTAGGGAATTAAAAATATATACATTGCAATGATTTGTGGTTTAAACATATTTTTATTTCAAAAGAAATCTGGATCGGTAAACAAGCAAAACTTGCTCATGTAAATACCTCTCCAGTTAATGACTTTACAACAGCTGGTTATATATCAGATTATATATATGTTAGTGCTAAACATAAACATACTAAATGCACAAATGAAATATATGAAGCCAATACAAGTAGTGTCTGTGAAATAAGATATAGCAGTTTTCCATTACTACATGCATAAAATTAAGCTACTCGAATCTTTTGCTTTTGACAATGAAATCGTGAACTGATTTAAGAATAGTCATGTTTGTAGAACTGCTAACTGAACTATTGCCATGTAATATCGTTTTTAAATCATACCCATGTGTGTAGAAGTACATAGTTTTTCTGATATTATGGTATTTTTGACAGGTATAGAAAAAGTGAATTGCGTCTTCAAAGTGATACCCAAAAGTGCAGTCTGATATGTCTGATACATGTCGTCTAAACTTATCAGCGTTTAGGTCACTGCAGCCGAGCCAATGGCGACAGTGGACAATTTGGCATGATCTATGACCGTATTTTAGGTCAAAATTACTAATAATTGTATCAGAACGATTAATTAAGGATTTGAATTCTTTTAATGAGCAAGAATTAGTTACTTCATTGGGTAGAGCGTTCCACAGATTAATCGTATCCGGAAGAAATGATTTAGCATAGGTCTGGGTTCTACATTTGATTGTTTGTATGTTAGATCTATTTCTAAGGTTATAATTGCTATTATCAGAGACCGGACTTGGAATGAGATCGTTGAGATATACAGGTGAAATACTGTTTTTCATTTTGTAAAATGTAATCAATTTGAAGCGGTGTCGTCGTTCTTTTAAGGACTGAGAGTTTGTTTCGTTATAAATTTTAACATGACTGGTACCCCGAACCGCCCCACAAATAGTTCTCAATGCGTCCAAATGTAAATTCTCGAGTAATAATGATTGTTCGTTTGTACAGTTGTCCCAAATATGACAGCATTTGTTGAAGTTTGGTAGGATAAAAGATGTGTACATAGTTTCAAGCGTATTTCTTGTTAGTCTGTATTTAAAGCTCCTTAGGCAGTTGTTCATTGGACTAATTTTTCTAATAATTTCGTTAATGTGTATTTTCCATGAACAATCAGATTGAAGTGTAATTCCTAAATGTTTATGACTTTGTACTTCTTCAATAACAGTACTCTCCATGTATAAGTTTGGTCTAAAACCAGAATTGACTTTGCGACTGAATGTTATAGTTTTGGTCTTATCGGGATTGAAACCTACTTGCCATTTTTGGGCCCAGTTTGAGATTTTTGCCAAATCATTGTTGATACAATTTGCTGCAGAGATTTGATCATCAATGATGACATATATAGATGTATCGTCTGCGAACAGGCGTATATTACTCTCGATACCTTCGACAATGTCATTTATATAAACAATAAAAAGCAGTGGTCCAAGGACTGACCCTTGGGGGACCCCAGCTTGTACAAATTTTGATTCTGAGGTATAACCATTAATGACTACTTTTTGGACTCTATGTTCTAAGTAGCTTTCAAACCATTTCAAAAGATCACCTTGGATACCGTAAGCATTGAGTTTATGAATAATTCCTTTGTGCCATACTCTATCAAAGGCTTGCTGACATAACAAAAAAACAGCTCTGATTTCTTTACCTTCGTCTAATGCCCTAGCAATAAAATTATATAGGTACATGTAAGTGAGTTGATAAGATGTGGCATCGCCAGGCACGAATCCCGACTGTAAATTTGTCAACAGTTCGTTTTCTCTGAAAAAGTTAAACACATATTTGAATATACACTTTTCAATTTGTTTGGCTAAGCAACAAGTAAGCGCTACACGTCTATAGTTTGAGCATTCATGTACATCGCCTTTTTTGTGAATTGGTGTTACTGATGCTTGTTTCCAAACTAACGGGAAGGTTTTGTTTTTGAGCGACAAGTTAAATAATTTTGTCAGGATCGGAGCTAGACGAGTCGCTGTTAATTTAAGTAACTTGTTACCTATACCATCTGGCCCTGTTGCCTTAGTTGTATCTACAGAAAGAAGACTATCTTGAACTTCTTCTTGATTTAAATTCACAGATAGTAATGGATCGTCGATTGTATATGGTCCAATAGATGGAAGGTCAGAATCGGGGTTTCTTACTCTTGCTTGATCAGTGAAAAATTCATTTAGGACATTTGTAATATCTTCAATATCATCATATAAAACATTATTTGATACTATTGACGGAAACGACGATGATTTGATATTTTCAACAGAACTTGTCGAAGTTCCTGTCCAGTGTGACGCCATGACTGACGCAAAATCACGCACAACGACAACGGTATTTATCGGAATTTCTGACTATTTTCGGTGGTTTCAATGAAACATATAACAACAAATAACAGTACACAGATTGTCAGAATGTGTCTGATTACTTACATGTCACATTTATGTATATACGAACCCTGAATCAACGAAAGTCCCCTTGTAAAATCCCGCGTACTGTTGATAGTCAACACACCATTTTGTAAAAGTCGGTCACCGGTAACGATGTCTTACGTCAACATTTGTTGTACATATTAGGTAATTTCTTTGAGGTGAAGTCCTTGAATGAAAGTACACACGATCATTGTGTCCTGCTATTTACAGTTTCAATTATGATGTAGATCGTGCATGTCTTGTGTACATTTTTTCACACATTTAATTTCACTTTGGATATTAATCAATGTTCAATATGATATTGATAAGTTTATAGTGTCGTATTCGATATTTCTTTATTTTGGACAAGTGATACTAGATGAAATGTAAATGCAACTGCAACATGTATGTATTTCTGGGGAGTGTAATAGACAATATTAAAAGTTCATATAAACAGTGTCTACGAATAGCTGTATAACTAAACTGAAGATATAACTTAAAGAAAATTGATATTATTTTTCGTTAAAATATATCCACACATTTCTAGAAGAATTGTCTTTGTCTTGGAATTTGTTTATGCCGTTTGATATACAGAACAGTGATATCTAACGATTCGCAAGGTGCGCGTTAGTCACAAACGACTTTTGAATTATTCCTCTACTTTTGCATTATGTAATCAATGGGTTCATCCTTTATCAAAATTGTGACCACAGGATATTAAACTGTTTACTATATTTCTCCAAGAATTGTAAAAAGTTTTAAAATATAACCCGTGCCATGTACCCCGTTGGTGGACGATTATCCTTATACGATTATCCTGGTAATTCTGTACCAAGAGAGCTTTCTTCGCATCTTTTATGGTATAATTTTGAGACAAGATGGTGAGAAATAATTACATGATAATGAACAAATAAATGTCCAGTATTGAATAATAATTTTGTTTGTTTTGAAATAATCTTTATAGTACTTCATAACGTAAAATTGATGCCCAACAAGTGCGTGTCTTGTCCAATTAAGATACGCTGTACATTATCGAATTGTTTATCTATTCAAGACATTATTTGCATGGTAAACGCAGTCTTTTTATGTTGTGTCGAAAAAGCGTCAAATTTCGTTTTACACATGGACTTTTTCCATTCCATGAACGAAAAATTAGCGGAGTTATGCCCCCTTTCCTTTGAATGTCTGTTACTTCTCTGTCGCCTTTTGACGTCATAGAGGTAAATCAGTTTTCGTCATTTACGGCAGGCTATTTTTTCCAGTGAATATATGTCGTTATACATACTCTTATAACTCCATTTGATATATATTTATGTCGTTCAAATATTAGGAAGTATCTTGTTTGCTCAAAGTTTCGGTAAAGCTGCTGAATGAAAAAAAATGTCGCACAGTACTTTTATCGGTGTACGCTTAAATGCGGAGATATTTCCTGTTTTTCGACGCAGAATAAATGCTCGGACAAAACATAGCAGCGTCTGTTTTTCAAACCGGTTTAATATTTACAGTTAAATGTACACCAACAGATAGGAAATTTAATTTTCTACATATGTGCGTAATTTTATTGCCGGGGGTAGATCCAGTGCCGAGTCAGCGCAATTCTCGCACAACCTTCACTTTTCCGATCTTAGGAAAATGTGCGTCAGAAAAATAACCTCGGCATCCAATGATTACTGTAGTGCGATATTACGTGCGCGTGTCCCTATGACGACGGTCTTAGTCTTAGACTTAGCTAAGATTTTGCTGAGACCGTTTAAAGATCCAGTCTTAGACCGAATCTTAGCTAAGCAAAATCTTAAAAACTTAAGACAAAATTCGTGCTTAGCAAAATTGGAGCTAAGACCACTTTCATGATCCCGGGGCCAGAACGTACGCCGAAGTAGCCGGTACACAAGCAATTCACCTAAACATTGTGTTGAGAAATGTGCCAGAATCAGCAAATGAAAATGTGACAACTAAAGTGATTGGACTTATCAAAGATAGTCTGAAATTGGACATTAAAGTAGAGAGTGCGGAAAGAAGATACCCTGGTGTGATTATTGCCAAATGTAGATCTCATGAAGACAAGAGAGAGATTCTAGTTAACAAAAAGTAAAAAAATAGCAATCATTTCAAGACAGTGTATATACCAAGTGATAAGCCCCTACAACAAAGGATCTTCGAGTCGAATATGAAGGTGATTGCAGTCACACTTGGAGGCGGGTGTCTGAAGGTATCCGGGAGCAGGATACAGCGAGTGGGCAGGGAGAGAACGCCCAGACCCAGCGACCAACACGACAGAGAACATCAACGACAGCGCAGAGACCACAGTTTCAGGACCCACGATCGGCACAAGTGAGTGAGTGAGTATGGTTTTACGCCGCTTTTAGCAATATTCCAGCAATATCACGGCGGGGGACACCATAAATGGGCTTCACACAATGTACCCATGTCGGAAATCGAACCCGGGTCTTCGGCGTGACAAGCGAACGCTTGAACCACTAGGCTACCCGACCGCCCCCGATCGGCATAACAACGAAGCACGTGGGTTTGCTGATAAACACACTCCACGTGACTCAACGAGATTGGCCAATCAAGATCGAGTGCGTCGTGAGGACAAAGGTCAAGGTTCAAGGGATCAGCGACAACCATATCAACAATCCACTCGGTTTTAGGCCCTGTGTGGGTTTTGGAATACTAACGGTTGGTGTAAAGATGAACTAACTGATAATCATGTCTTACGAGAAGCCTGTATTAATTTTCTTGAATATGATATATTGGGTATTGCTGAAACTCATCTCACAGGTGATGACAGTTTAAATATTGACGGCTTTTCATGGTTTGGTCATAACCGAACTAATCTTCATAAGAATGCAAATAGAGGTTCCGGAGGAGTCGGCTTCCTCATAAAGACTGACATTCTCAATAAATACTATGTGCATATTCTTGACAATTCCTATGAAGGGATACTTTGGATACTTCTCCCAAGATCTTAATAAGATCCTAACAGCTCAAGATATTGTCAAAGAGCTGAAGCACACAAATATTATTCGAATAAATAAGTGTGGAAGAGGGTATGTTGTTGTCGGGGACAACCTCACAAAGTCAATTGATATGCCCAAAAGCATAAACGGGATCAAACAAAAATGGGATACCCCAAAGTGGCTTAGCAATGTCAGATGCGCGGTACATCTAGACAAAAAAATTAATGACGACGAGCTTTATCAAATTGTCTGTCAAGCCCAAAAGAAAGTCACTCAACCTACAATCCTGTCGGCATTGAGGATCAAATCAATGGGCACAAACAACACACGAGTAGTTATACTCACATTACTTGGCCAGTCAGTCCCCGACCACCTTAATCTAGGTGGTAAGGACATAGAAACCATGCCATACAGGAAAAGGCCAACCCAATGCACAAACTGTATGCTCTATGGACATACAAAAACATCATGTTACCAGCCACCCAAGTGCAGAAACTGTTCCCGAGTTTCTGCAAAGAAAACTGCAACACATGGTGTACAAACTGTAGGAAAGAGGGTCATTTTTCTTTGGCGCCGAAATGTCCTAAACGCTTGCTCATCGGCAAACTTATAAATAAAATACTTGGCAATCTGAGTCCAAATCTATTCAACCCACTGAGGTCGAAAAAACCCAAGCGACTACAAATTTCTCTACTGAGCAAACAATGGAATCTGTGAGCACTGAGCGAACAATGCTCGCAGGCACGAAGCCACTGCAAAACGCAAGGGGAAAAAGACCCAAGCTCCCCAATTAAACCCCATGCCTTCTAATCCTCAAACTGAGGAACACAGCAGACGAATCAGTCAGGCAAAGAAAACACCAGCTCATGGTAAACAAAAGGCTCAGAACACAAACAAAGTTGTAGAGTTCATTGTCACAGCATTGATCCAAATTACAAGCAGAAAAATGAGTGTCAAAGCCACCTGCATCCTCAAACTGGCTTCAAAAATAATGAAATACAAAGGAACAAAGAAACAGTTCCTAAACAGGGTATGCCCTAAAACTCAATAAGCGCTCAGTTATAAACAATCATGGACTTGCTTTTACTACAGTGGAACGCAAATGGCCTTAAGAGCCACGGCAATGAACTGACTGCACCATCTGGATCCGCACTAAAACCATGAAAATGGTCCAAAAATTACTCCAAAAATCTCTTAATAAAATACAACAATGGGCTGACAAATGGGGAATAGTATTCAAACATAAAAACATGAAACCCGCCTCCACAATCCTCCAGCTAAACAATCAAACAATCAAATTTCAAAAACAAACCAAATTCTTAGGACTTATTTTCGATGAACATCTCACCTGGGATGCTCACATCCAAAACCTAACAACTAAATGCAGTAAAGACCTAAACACCCTAAGATGCCTAACTGGCTCTAACTGGGGAGCCTCCAAAGATACCCTCCTCTCTCTCTACATATCACTAATTAGATCAAAACTAGACTACGGCTGCGCCATATACAACACCCTAAACAACTCTCTATATCAAAAAACTTGACTCAATACAATATCAGGCTCAGAAACTTATTACACGCACCCAACATGGCACCTCCTACACCTCACTTCAGGCCTTAACAGGAGAAATGCCACTAAGTCTACGCAGGGAACAGCTAAGCTTAAATTTCTGGGCCGCGTCCCAATCAAACCCTCTCATCCAAAACTTATTAAACCAAAACATCAGCCCCAAAAACCAAGCTCTAGCTCGTAAACACCCCTTACTTACCCCAATATCCCAAAGAATAACAAACTACCTAAATGAACACCAAATTAAAAATCTTAAACAAAACTGCAAACAATCAAATATCTTCACCCCTAAACTTAAAATACCCAAAATAGACACAACACTAGCTAGCCAAATAAATAAACAAACGGACCCAAACATAGCTAAAACTACCACACTAGCATACATACACGAAAATTGGCCAAATTGGTGTCACATTTACACGGACGGATCCTCAGATCCGACCTCCAAACACACAGGTTTCGGAGTCCATACCACACAACCAACTAAAACCACACAATCCTTCCGACCCCCAAACAACCAATCAATCTTCACGGCAGAACTAATGGGCATGGCCTCATCCCTCCATAATCAAGAATGCAAAAACCACCAAAAAATCCTAATACTTACCGACTCCCTAAGTGGACTGCAAGCCCTCCAAAACAAAAATACCAAAACCGACCTAAATTAATAAATCAAATACTTAAAAGCTCCAACGACCTAACTAAGGCAGGCAAACAAAAAACCTTCTTGTGGATACCCGCCCACGTAGGAATATACGGTAATGAAAACGCCGATAAAGCAGCTAAACTATCCCTCAAAATCCCAGAAATAAGCTTAAACTTACCCATCTCAAAATCAGAAATTAAAAGTGTAAACAAGCAAAAAATCACAAAAAATGGCATAACCTATATCTAAACTCAAATAGCCAAATCAAAAAAGTGCTCAGCAAACCACTTACCAAACCAAAAATTCTCCATCCATCAAAAAAATCGACCGAGTAATCACTAAACTCCAAACAAGACACACCAACCTAAATAACCACCTAAAAAAAATAAAAAACACACTACAGGTAACTGCCCACACTGCAAACAACCAGAAACCCCAGAACACCCACTCATCCACTGCACACACTACCTAACACATCGAACCGCATTACAAACCACCCTCAATCTAAACAAGGCTCTCACTCTAGAAACAATACTAAACCCACAAAATAAACTAGAAAACTTCAAGGCCTTAGGCGTATTCTTAATAAAAACGGAACTAATAAAACGCATCTAAAAACACAATAACCTACCAAATCAAAATCACATAAACAAACAAACATCCACCATACCCAGCTCCCTTAGTTCTCCTCCCCAACCCCATCGGCATCTATTCCAAATCTCAAAATTCCCAAATTCTATATAAGCGACCCCTAAAGCCCCCTCTTGGGTTGCACACACCACTTTCGCCCCTTTTCGGAAACACATTAAATGGCCTGGCCGTGCCCGTGTGCGAAATACGCATCAGTCGGAAAGCGCACGTTAAATCTCCAAAGTAAGTAAGTAAGACTGACTGCACTCGTCCAAAACAGGTGATGAAGCCGCATGTCATTCAAATACTAAACTCAGTGAAAAAGCCAAATTCACACTACGTGGGTACACCAAATATAGAAAAGACAGAAAAAGACTTATGCCTGGCAACAAGGGAGGAGGACTAATCACCCTTGTCCACGACAGCTGTACCTCGAAAAATATCGAATGAAATGTTAGTTGTTGTTGCATTAAGTGTTTAAGAGGTCGCCTTCTGCCTAGGCAATTTCGGCTGACCTGTCCCTCTTTGGGACTCCTGTGTGTGAGTAGGGTACACATATCTATTGTGTGTTTGGTGTTCACATAATTTCTGTTTTTGTATTGATATGATTTCTATTTTCTTATATTGATATGATTTCATTTTTATCCTTGGCTGCTCTGTTTATATACGTTCGAGTAGCTGTCCATCTCTCAGAAATAGAGTTAGTTTGGCCTTCGCTTTTGCATCTCTTGGCTTTAGGAGATCTTTGACAGATAGCGGATCTAACTGCAATTCTTGTTTTAACCTAGCCCGGGCTGGGGCATGGTCTTGACATTCTAGTAACACGTGATCAATGGTTCAGCCTGATTGCAAGATGAACAAACCTTGTCATAGTGCTTTTTGTGATCGAGTCTGAGGCGTGAGATAGCAATTTCAATTTTCCTTTCATTTGAGTATGAGTTTGGCTTTTGTTAGACCTTGGGTTGAATTTTGTATAGCCATCTGCCGATCTTACTTGCGTCCCATTGGGCTTGCCATCTTTCTGCTATGGAGGCTTTGATTTTGCTTTTTATCTCTAGTTTACTAAAGGGAACAGGCTGTATATCCGCTTTGTCTAGAGCTAGCTTCGCCAGTGAGTCTGCTTTTTCATTTCCATGAATATCTATGTGAGAGGGGATCCAACACAGCTCCACCTGTTGCCCTTGGTCCGATAGTTTTGTATATTCGTATAGAATATTGTTGACTGTGTTTGGCCTGGAGTTTGAGTTTCTGCCACTGATGGCCTGATGTGCACTTAGCGAGTCTGATAGGACGACTGCCTTTGCTTCCGGAAGTTCCGGTATGAGTTTGAGTGCATGATGAATTGCCTCCAATTCAGCCATGAATACTGACTGACCATCAGGCAAGCGAACTGAATGTGCTAAGGGGTTGGAGCTGAGGATATGGATCCCGTAACCAGCACTGTTGTTGATAGGATTCTTTGATCCATCAGTGTATATATGGGCCCAGCTGTCCCAGGTAGTCTGAATCTTAGTGATAGCTACTGATCGTAGTAGGGTTGGGTTTTCTTTTTTAGTGACCTCTGATGTTAAAGCAGTGTCAACTTTGGGAGTTTTTAAAGTCCAGGGAGGGTGTAACCCTTTGTGGTGACTTTATGGTGGCTGAATGTCATCACAATTGTGACTTCGAATGAGTTCACGTACTAATATCCCAGATGGCTTTAGTGAGAGATTTTTTGGAGCTAGGGCTTCATCTCGAGTGTTTTTGTCTTGCCATATCTTTTTAACCAAAGGGTTTGATGTTCGTCCCCAGAACGATAATATTGCCTGCTCTCTTCTTAGTTTCAATTGGAGTTCTCCTGTCTCTATTGTAGTGCTTCTAGTGAGGTGCCTGTTGCTGCGCCTGTGGCCAGCATTAGGGCTTTGTATTGTATTCTGTCTAGGCGCCTCAAGACAGTATTTGATGCTGAATGAAAAGCCTCACAACCATAGTCATTTTTTGATCTGATAAGAGATGTGTAGAGGTCCAGCTGAGTGTCCCTCGATGTGCCCGAAGATGTGTCTGAAATTGCCCGTAATACGTTCAGGTCTTTTTGACATCTGTTTTCGACATATTCTATATGTTTGCGCCAAGTGAGGTGTTGATCAAGGAACACCCCAAGACATTTTGCAGATTTTTCGAATTTGATAGGTTTGCCTTTTATTGAGACACGGGGTATCATAGCATCTTAACCCCAGCGTTTGAATAGAACTCCATCAGTTTTTTCACTTGAAAGGGTGAATCCCCATTTATTGCACCATTGATCTACTCCGTCCAGGGCTGACTGGAGTTTTTTTCTGATTTGTGAAATATCTCTGTGCTTTACCCATATTGCTCTGTCATCAGCGAATTTAGAAGTTTGGGTAGGAGAGTTGACATGGTCAAAAAGATCATTGATCAGGATATTAAACAGGGTTGGGCTTACAATGCTGCCTTGTGGCGTGCCATTGTCCAGTGCCATAGGATCAAATCGATTGTTCCCTATTTTAACTGATAGCGACATGTCTTGCAGGAAGCTGTCTATGAAGTTTACCATGTTCCCTTCTACTCCATTTTGTGCTAGTTTTGAGAGGAGTCCGTCATGCCATACCATGTCGAAGGCTTTGCTGAAGTCCAGAAATACTGCGGCTAGGTATTGTCTGTTTAATTGTGCTGTTTTTATTTCATTTTCCAGTCTTAGAATATGATCTAGACACGAGTGTCCCTTCCTGAAGCCACTTTAATCAGGTTTTATGTAGTTGCCAGTTTCAAGGTGATACATGAGCCTTTTCGTAACCATGGCTTCCATGGCCTTGCACATGTTTGAGGTGAGTGAGATCATAGACCGGCAGCCCAGAGCACTTTGGTCAAACGAACAAGGTACCAATATCCGAACACAGGAACATTTACTGTGTAACCCAACATATTCATATATGGATGTCTGCCGGGGAGCCCCTGCTGCGTGTGGCCCCTGGCCCCCCAAAAGAAGGGGCCATTCAAGGGCTGGATCAAACATTGGAGGTACCACATGAAAGTAAGTGTAAATGAACTGGTACATCTCACAGAGTACAGAATGGGCCACGCCAGACAAATCTTCCTCTGCAAAAGGCCTGCCAGACACCCCCAAAGAGGGTCCCAAAATTTGGCCTAGGTTAAACATTGGAGGTACCACATGAAATCAACATAAAATGAACTATTTCACTCTACTAAGAATAAAAACCCCATTGCCAGACAAATCGTCTGCTGCATAAGGCCCGCCAGACATCCCCAAATGTTTACCCTTAATGCACTCAGTGGACACTCTGGTAAAATTTGACCAGAGTATACATTCGAAGTACCAGATGAAAGTAAGTTTAGATCAACAGGTACATGTTATTGAGTACAACACGGCCCATACCTGACAACTTGTCCTCTGCATAAGGTCCGCCAGACCCCCCAGAGAGGGTCCCAAAATTTGGGCTGGGTTAAACATTGGAGGTACCACATGAAACCAACATAGAATGAACAATTGCACTCTACTTATTGCACAATACCCATTGCCAGACAAATCATCTTCTGCATGAGGCCCGCCAGACACCCACAAAAAGTTGACCCTTCAGGTATACACGGGTAAAATTGGTCTGGAATATATATCGATTGTACCACATTAAGGTACGTTTGAATGAACAGGTTCATATCACAGCGTACAGAATGGGCCACACCAGATAAATCTTCCTCTGCATAAGGCTTAAACATTGGAGGTATCACATGGAACCAACATAAAATGAACTATTACACTCTACTTATTACAAAATACTCATTGCCAAACAAATCCTCTTCTGCATAAGGCCCGCTAGACAGACCCTCACCCCGCCCCACACAGTTGACCCTCTGTAATCCCAGTGAGTAATGAAACATTAGACATCAGCTCTGAGAGTCAACAGATGGTCAAATTTATGTTTTGTTCTTAAAGATGGAAGGATTTTATTGAGATTAAAATCACGTATTTATAAAATCAGGTCTCTGAATACTAGTATTGCTATCATAGATTAGGCCTATCGTTGAAATGTAATAAAAAAGGCATGAATCTGATTCTTATGAATATATATCTGATCAGCTATGAAGTCCCCATGCCTGCTATAGCCTGATAGCTTGGCTATGGATTCCTACAAACCCAAACATGCTTAGGTAGTCCTCAAAGCCTGCTATAAGAATGGTAAATGACAGTCCCTAATACCATTTGGAAATCTTTTGGTGATAATTGTGTTTAAAAACCTATGATCTCCGTTTATTTAGCAAGTTTTATCATCTAAAAAGCTGAATTCCGGCCAAATATTTCCATATTTATCAATTTTACATAGACGTCCTCTCTTCCTTGACGAGATACTATTGCGTCAGAAAAATCAAGTCTTACTAATGCAATGTAAATGATTGGTTGCATAGTTCTCGCTCGATCGTAGGTCTACCTTGTCGCACAAATTTTAAAATGGCTTGAAAGTTCACAAATACGTTCGTACGAGTAAGCTTCAGAAGAGGAGCGCAAATTAATAAGGTAAGGGTTTTAGAAAACGCTCTTTCTTTTTATCGTGGCGAGAAGATTTCTTTCAAAAAGTTCAAGTCAGATCTCCTTTGTGTTGACATTCCTGCAGGTTATGTGTCATCAAGCATTGTTTTGTCCATGCAGCATCCATTGCTGAATACTAGTATTGATATCATAGATTAGGCCTATCGTTGAAATGTAATGAAAATGGCATGAATCTGAATCTTGTGAATATATATCTGATCAGCTATGAAGTCATCAAAGCCTGCTACAGCCTGATAGCTTGGCTATGGATTCCTACAAGCCAGATAGGCATATGGTGCTATGTGCCATGATTTTTATATACTGAACAACAAAAGTTCCTGTGAGATTGAATAAGATTTAATGCAAAGTTATGTTTTTACCAAATCTGAAACAATTTCGGCTTGCAACAGATAAAAGACTCCTGTAAGTGTTCAAATGGTTTTAATTTGTGATACTGTTTTCGGAAAATGCGTGATTTCATTAAAAAAACAACATGAACATGCCAAAATGTCAATTTACAAATCAATAGCGTGTGTGTCCGCCTCTGGTTGCGATGCAAGCAACACATCTTCGTCTCATGGAATGGACCAGGCGTCGCACAAAGTTCTGTGGGATATCTGTCCATATCTGCTGGGGCATGTTTCGAAGTTCCTGGAGTGTCTGTGGAACACGTGGTTGACGTCGAAGGCGCCATGACGACTCAAAAACGGTAGAACAACAGGTCCGATGATCTCGTCGCGGTAGCGCTGTCCATTGAGATTTACCTCTACCACTATCAAACGGGTCCTCTGTCTTGCTGTAATCCCATCCGATACCAAAACGCTGCCGCCCAAGAACCGATCTTCTTCCATGACACAATGAAGACAATCCCTGCACATCTGAGGCGGAGACGTACGGTTTGTGAAGATAATCGTCGAAGGGCAGGGATGCTTCTTGCAGTCACTGTTACTGGATAGAATCGATTTCGTAGGTGTGTTGTTCGAATCCAGTTGTCTTGTCGATTATTGGTTACGCGTGGCCTGCCACTCCGAGGATGGTCTCTGACTGCATTCGTCTGTTGCCAACGTTGCCATAAACACCAAATGGTGTTTCTGTGGACGTTAAATTGTCTTGCAACATCACGTTGACTCGATCCTTCTTCAAGCACACAAATGGCTCGCAGACGCTCGTTTTCGGACAAGCGTGGCATTTCATAATGTTGAATAATTGGGTAATTTTGTTGTTTTTCTGAATGGTTGTTGTCAGCACGATGCTAAACAATGCATATGGAATCCCGTTAACGCACACGAAATGCATGGGGCTTGCATAAAAGTCAACATTTGCATGGAATGTATGCTTTTCTGTAGCAATTTGCGTTTTTGTGACTTGATTCCATACATGTACTACAATAATGAAAACCAAACTTTACTTGTTTGAAAAATACACTATACACTTTTGTTGTTGAGTGTTGCTGAATGGATAATGATAGCCCCTAATGCCATTTGGAAATGTTTTAGGATGATAATCGGGAAATTCGGGGTGATAATTGTGTTTAATAACCTATGATCTCCATTTATTTAGCAAGTTTTATCATCTAAAAATCTGAATTCAGGCCAAATATATCTCCATATTTATCAATTTTACATAGACGTCTTTTCTTCGTTGACGAGATCAAGTCTAACCCAATACAATGGTATCATTAGACTTATATCAAAGGCTAGGCCTATCGAGATATCGAGATTAGACTAGCTCATTGTATCAATGGATGCTGCATGGACAAAACAATGCTTGATGACACATAACCTGCAGGAATGTCAACACAAAGGAGATCTGACTTGAACTTTTTGAAAGAAATCTTCTCGCCACGATAAAAAGAAAGAGCGTTTTCTAAAACCCTTACCTTATTAATTTGCGCTCCTCTTCTGAAGCTTACTCGTACGAACGTATTTGTGAACTTTCAAGCCATTTTAAAATTTGTGCGACAAGGTAGACCTACGATCGAGCGAGAACTATGCAACCAATCATTTACATTGCATTAGTAAGACTTGATTTTTCTGACGCAATAGTATCTCGTCAAGGAAGAGAGGACGTCTATGTAAAATTGATAAATATGGAAATATTTGGCCGGAATTCAGCTTTTTAGATGATAAAACTTGCTAAATAAACGGAGATCATAGGTTTTTAAACACAATTATCACCAAAAGATTTCCAAATGGTATTAGGGACTGTCATTTACCATTCTTATAGCAGGCTTTGAGGACTACCTAAGCATGTTTGGGTTTGTAGGAATCCATAGCCAAGCTATCAGGCTATAGCAGGCATGGGGACTTCATAGCTGATCAGATATATATTCATAAGAATCAGATTCATGCCTTTTTTATTACATTTCAACGATAGGCCTAAACTATGATAGCAATACTAGTATTCAGAGACCTGATTTTATAAATACGTGATTTTAATCTCAATAAAATCCTTCCATCTTTAAGAACAAAACATAAATTTGACCATCTGTTGACTCTCAGAGCTGATGTCCAATGTTTCATTATGCACACTGGGATTACAGAGGGTCAACTGTGTGGGGTGGGGTGAGGGTCTGTCTAGCGGGCCTTATGCAGAAGAGGATTTGTTTGGCAATGAGTATTTTGTAATAAGTAGAGTGTAATAGTTCATTTTATGTTGGTTCCATGTGATACCTCCAATGTTTAAGCCTTATGCAGAGGAAGATTTATCTGGTGTGGCCCATTCTGTACGCTGTGATATGAACCTGTTCATTCAAACGTACCTTAATGTGGTACAATCGATATATATATTCCAGACCAATTTTACCCGTGTATACCTGAAGGGTCAACTTTTTGTGGGTGTCTGGCGGGCCTTATGCAGAAGATGATTTGTCTGGCAATGGGTATTGTGCAATAAGTAGAGTGCAATTGTTCATTTTATGTTGGTTTCATGTGGTACCTCCAATGTTTAACCCAGCCCAAATTTTGGGACCCTCTCTGGGGGATCTGGCGGACCTTATGCAGAGGACAAGTTGTCAGGTATGGGCCGTGTTGTACTCAATAACATGTACCTGTTGATCAAAACTTACTTTCATCTGGTACTTTGAATGTATACTCTGGTCAAATTTTACCAGAGTGTCCACTGAGTGCATTAAGGGTCAACATTTGGGGGTGTCTGGCGGGCCTTATGCAGCAGACGATTTGTCTGGCATTTGGGTTTTTATTCTTAGTAGAGTGAAATAGTTCATTTTATGTTGATTTCATGTGGTACCTCCAATGTTTAACCTAGGCCAAATTTTGGGACCCTCTTTGGGGGTGTCTGGCAGGCCTTTTGCAGAGGAAGATTTGTCTGGCGTGGCCCATTCTGTACTCTGTGAGATGTACCAGTTCATTTACACTTACTTTCACGTGGTACCTCCAATGTTTGATCCAGCCCTTGAATGGCCCCTTCTTTTGGGGGGCCAGGGGCCACACGCAGCAGGGGCTCCCCGGCAGACATCCATATATGAATATGTTGGGTTACACAGTAAATGTTCCTGTGTTCGGATATTGGTACCTTGTTCGTTTGACCAAAGTGCTCTGGGCTGCCGGTCTATATCGTGTTATACAACTCAGTAAATAAGCCTTTGGTTTGATCAGGTAGGTTTTTTCAATATCTCGTAGCTGGTTGTGTCAAGACCAGGTGCTGTGCCTTTTCTATGTTGTATCGCATCATCAAACTCTGTCACAGTAAATGGTATATTGTATACCAGATGCTTGCTTTGCGGCCGTTCTGAGATCTTAAGCATAAGCATTTTTTTCCTGTTTGAATTCTTCGCTGCAATTTGTGTTGCTGCTGACAGATGAGAAGTGCTCAGCTAGAATGTTGGCCTTTTCTTTGACTGTATGGGCGTTGGCTTACTTGGGAATTATTGTGGGTTTACGCTTACCCCTGACTGCGTGTATTTTGCTCCAGACTGTTTTAGCATTTGTTTTCTCATTAAGGGATTTGCAGAAGGTCTGCCATGACTTTTTTAGAATCGTCTATGAGTTGTCTTATGTTTGCCCTGGCTGCTCGGACTTGGGCGAAGGCTGATTTATCCATTTTTGACCTATTTAGGGCTTTCTTTCTCGCTCTCCTAGCTTTTGCTATTTCCCTGTTCCACCATGGTACAGGGGTTTTGCAAGTATTGTGGTCTTTTGGGGGGAATTGATTTTTCAGCTGCGGCAATAATTGCTGAGGTGAGATTTTGGCAAAAAAGATCAGGACTATCCGAGGCAATTTCTGAGGACTTGAATGATATACATTCCTTCCTGAATTTAGGCCAATCAGCCTTTTCATAGTCCCATGTGGGCTGAGGATTGGGCTGTTCCTCTAATTGTGGTGGGCTACCTATGTAGGTGAGTATAGGAAGGTGATCGCTTCCCCAAGTGTCGTCATGGACTTGCCATTGGCAATGTGAGGCGAGGTTTTCGGTGGCAATTGTGAGATCAATTGAACTCCACGTGTTGTGGACTTGGTCATAACGTGTGTGACTGCCGTTGTTCAGAGTTATGAGATTGTCGTCCTCAACCCATTTCTCTACCATTTTGCCGTATTTGCATGAATCATTCCTGTCTTCCCAAAGAGGGCTGTGGGCATTAAAGTCACCAAGGATCATCCCATTTTTGCCTACTATTTGAGCTAGTCTTGTTAGCTCTTCCATGTTCGTTTCATGGGTAACCCTGTGATATATGTTAGCTATGCATAATTCGTTGCCATTTGCCAGTTTTAGGGAGATTACTTGGGTTTCAAGGTTTCCTACGTTTGATTCGATATTTTTGGAGGTACAGCTGTCGTGGACAAGGGTGATTAGTCCTCCTTCCTTGTTGCCAGGCATAAGTCTTTTTCTGTCTTTTCTATATTGGGTGTACCCAGGTAGTGTGAATTTGGCTTTTTTACTGAGTTTAGTCTCCTGTATTAGAATGACATGCGGCTCCATCACCTGTTTTTTGACGAGTGCAGTCAGTTCATTGCCGTGGCTCTTAAGGCTATTTGCGTTCCACTGTAGTCCATGCCCAGTGGGAACCTTTTGTCAGGTAATTATTACCACTAAATATACCTCTAATAAGTTCATTAACTGAGCATCAAGTGAATGACGACAAATACAGAGATGTTGGGTTGACAACAAGGGGATAATAATTGTTGTATTATATGCAATTTGGTTGCCTGAAAACTAAGGATCCTTGCTTTTTTAGTATACTGAACCGCAAAAGAAACGTCACCATGTATAGATATATGAGAAACCTTATATATCCAAACACTGTAAACATACTTTGAGTGATATTAAAAATATGAAACTTGGCAAAACTGATCATCAAGGTTGAAATTAATGTGTCAAATGTTTTTAAAGTGAAACACAATAGCAATTCAATAATGAATGAATAATATCCGATCTGGGTGGATTTTTATAGGGCAAGAAATGGGGGAACTCACGTGCATCGGGTTACCATGGCCGTTGCCGTGATGCGTTTGGGCGATCGGTTTTATTGTCATCTGCTTTATTTTTTTAATGACAACTTTTCACGCAATGTTACTTGGGGTGACGTTTCTTTTGCGGTTCAGTATATATGAACTGAACTACATTGTTGCAAAAACAAATGCGCGCGTTCTTACAATATACTAAAGAACATAATTGTGCATACACATTTACTTGATTTGTATATTTTATTATGCCCCGCCCAAATAAAGTTTTGCAGGGGAGGTAGAAAAGTGGTCCGCCCGTCACGTTTCATTCCCGGAGCATAAGTCATACGTCATTCAATGTTTATTCATGAAACTTTGTCTACTTTGCTTGGCTTGACCCTGGCGCCACATCGCGTAGATCACGAGTTGTGCCCCTTGTCATCAAAGAGGAAAAGAATATCTTATCAGAACAGCTTTGGCAAAATACAAACATAAGAAAAAGGGAAATTATAACACTACTCGGGACAAAGTATTAACTTCATAAATGATTTTATAGATGAGAGTGGAAGCTGTCTAGATCTTTTAGACCTAAAAACATTTATGACTAAAACAAATTTTCTGGAATATTCTTGTCTCATACAAGCAATAAAACAATATTACAAGTTTAAGAATATGTCAAAAACATCTTAAGTGCTTCTGCCCTTAATACCGTATTTCCTTAAAAACTCTGTGGAGTGTGGAATATTTTATATATCAAATAAGGGCCCCAACAATTTAATATCTCCAAAAACACATTCAAAGAATGGAACTATAATTTGCCACTGGAAAAGATTGGGAAATGATTAATCGCATTGTTGTATTAATCGTAATTATTGCGGTGAACTGTCTCTCAAATGTCATGCATTTCAGGATCTAACTATCGACAACTAATGACATAAAGTAGACCAACTACGACATGTTTTAAACAATTGTTTAAATAAAACAGAAATGCGCGTACTTTCTGTTCAGTTCAGAACATTTTTTACAAGATATGGGTCACAGGGAATCAGGGGAGGGTCACCAAAATATATGACAATCTCTAGGGAAGGGTCATAAAAAATGATTCACATATTTGGGGAGGGTCATGAAAAAAAGACATTTGATTATAAAATAAAAAGTGCTTTTGCATTTTGTCGTGAAAAGGGTCATGAAAAAAATGTACAAGGACACGGGGAGTTATCCAAACATATGACATATTAGGCGAGGGTAATTATTTTCAGCACATTAGTACATCACAACCCTGTGACCCACTCACTCATCCCTGTAATAAATGACCCGCCCCTTACCCATAGACCTTTTCGAAAATTATAACAAATGGTCCGCCGAGGAATGACAAAACATTCACTCACATTAAAAATAGATACTATTCCTACCGGGTTCCAGAGATATCTGGGAACGGAAAACTTTGATTGTACGGCGTTCGTGTGTGCATTTTACGTCCACTTTAGTTACAAATGGGTTTTTTCACTCATCTGAAGAGACATAAAATTATTAAGACATTGTCACGTCATTTGACGAGAAGTCACATCCCTTGATGAGTTCTCCAAGCATGAGGTGGGAAAGAACTGTTCCTCCCAAAAATCTTTACAGGGGAATTATCTTTAAACAGTTCTTATAACAACCTATACCTAGAGTGAGTGGGTTAGGTTTAAGACTGCTTTGGACAGTATTTCAGTCATTTCAGGGTGTCTCAACTTGAGGAAAACCCGGAGGGATGCAGGTCTCTAACATTTACCACTTGGGTGAAACCCACAAGCATGGGTCTGGTGCTGACAAAACTAGAAAAACAATAAAGGCAAACAAGGATTCGAACCCATCACAGGTTTCTGGTGTTCCAAAGGGACTTAACTCTGCCCAGCAAATTGTGACACCTCAGACGCAAGAGCCACCCGAGTCCATACCTGAACATAGAGGTGAGGTGAAATCAGGTTTAGAGTCACTAGATTGTTGCACTTATATAGCATGCACCTCTTGTGTATATGTGTGTGTGTGGCTGCTTGTACTTGTCAGGACTAATGCCGATTTAATAGTGCTATCCCACTGAGATACCATGCCGCAGTTTAACATGAATACCCTACTCGGCATACTGGCTCCATGTTTTAGCCCCTTAATGCCAGGCGTTGGGCAGGGTAACAACAAGTACCATCTTTAACGTCTTCTGGTATGACGCGGCCAGGGATCTAACCCCGGATCTTCCTCTCTCCAGGAAGATGCTCTATCCTCTAGACCACGGAGGTGGTCTCCCACACATAGAACAATTATTCAAAGGCTATGGAGAAAAGTTCAGTTTTAATCTTAATAAAGACTCATATTTTTTTATCGGTATGTTTTCAATTTATTCAAACATTGAACATCCTCAATGCTTACACAAATCAAAGCATGCACATGCAGTTATAACAGATATATAAATATACACAATCATTGAGCATCATCCTGATTATGGCGAGTACGGCCAGCAATAGGACAGTATTGATCACACAGGGTGGACAGGGCACCACTCGTTTGGTTACAACACATAATTCCAGGTCATCAACGCCAAATCTCCACCTTGGCACACTCTTATTACAAGCATGGGGTACTGGGGACCGATTCAGCCGTAGAATCAACATGAATACAGTTAAAGAATTCCATAGTGCTCTAAACTTTCACATCCACAAATGAGTGAGTGAGTGAGTGAGTGAGTGAGTGAGTGAGTGAGTGAGTGAGTTGGGTTTAACGCCGCTTTTAACATCATTACAGTTATATTGTGGCGTGTCAGCTTAATGTGGGAAGAAAGTCCGAAGTGATGCAGGTCTCAGACATTTACCACCTCGGTGAAACCCACGAGCACGGGTATGGTGCTGACAAACCTAGAAACTTAATCGGGGCGAACTGGGATTCGAACCCACAATCATAGGTTTCTGGCGTGCCCAAGGGACGCAACTCTGCACAGCGAATCGCGGCGCCTAAGACGACTGGGCCACCCGTGCCCCCCCCCCCCCCCCCCCCCCCACCCCCCCCCACCCCCCATCCACAAATGAGTCCTCCAAATAGTTCCATGATGGGCTACTCCTAAAAAAATCCATTTTTATATGATGTGTTTCTCATAAAAAATCCTCCTTTTTTTCATTAATATTTTCATAACCGAGACATAATTTCTTAAATGAACAGTATATCTATTGGATAATTTATACATATTAAATACCATGTATACAGGGATGAGAATGTTTTTTTAATAAAAAGAAAACACTGAAAGTTCACTGGCGGACAATATGATTTTTTTGCATCGCTATATATATAAGGAAAGTTTTTTCATACCTAGAATGAGGGGGTCAGAAAGGGGTTTTCCTGTGAATGGGGTAGAAGATCTCACGGTACATGTAGTATCCAGTTAAGGTAAAGTGAATAAAACATGTATATATTTTAAGGTTTTCTAATTTCTCAGGTAATTGTTTGTCCAGATGTGAAGGTTTACATAATTCAAATAAAATGTTCCGGTGTCAGTCCATCATGGTGTATACCGTATTCGACGTAATAAGCGCCCCACTCTAATAAGCGCTCACGGCGGTATTTGCTAATATATTGGCTAGTGAACAATCCTAATTAGCACCCCTTCCGATTGATCAATGTTCACAAGACTTATTTATTCGCATACAATACGCACTCGTGTGTTATATGCACCCTTAATTATGGGCAATTAAATTCTAGAAAAATATATCTGTCGTACATAAACATTCAGGCTGTCAGCATAAACCACAAAATTTATCTTTCAACTCTGTTTTTTTCACGAAAATAATATTCTAATAAGAGCCCCCTATTTTAATTTGAGAGCGCCCTGGGTGCTTATTACGTCGAAAACGGTAACCTCCCCATCTCTATTGTAGCACTGCGTGGTGCTCCACTCCAGTTAGCATTGTGTTGCATCACATATCAGTAGAGCTGCTGTGGATAATTAATGACTACTGTCTTAGAGGCTTAAATACCATGACGGAACGGCAGAGCCACATCGCATGCTTCACTCAAACACAAACATATTTTACCTGAAGAATTAATGTTTTTGGACATGGCTGAAGTGTAACACATAAATATTTATACACTCAAGTTAATGGCACCGTTGATGTGGGATTTAGATTCTTACAGTAATTGTTTATTGTATGTTTTGAGTTATATAATTATTTGTAGGTTGAAATTTAAAATATATCTAAAAAATGATTTGGGATTTTTTGGGTTAAAAGATGTCTTTGTTTTTTATTGGTAATCTTTGAATCAAAGAATTAACCAGATTAAGTGTATTCATTTGTATTTGACAATGGGACATAGTAGAAGAATTATACAAAACAATAAATCAGCTTGATATTGAGATTTTGTTACAAGTTTGATGATATTTTCACTCATCTGAAGAAATAAAAATGTAAATTGTATTTACCGATGCTATCTTTTTATAATTCATGTAATTTTGCATAATAGGACTGAAATGAGATCCACACTTGGTCCCATCTTTGCACAAGGCTGTTGGTGTTGGTGCTAGCTGACCTATCTAAGAGGGTCTAGTCCTTCAGGACAGCCAAGCAGGATACTGACACTACAATGCCTGCTTAATTGCATACATTCCACATAATCGCGACAAGCCTCTTCCGATTTCTCAATTGCTCGGCAGGCTTTGAAATGTTAAGTTGAACGCTTTCTACGAAAATTGCTCTTAAGTACTGTGTGGAATATAGATGGCGGAATCCTGAAATAGGAAGGATTATTATGTTCAAGTGATGAATAACAAGCGTTTTAACAGTATCTTCTGAGTCTGAAGTAGGATAGCTAAGCATGTGTTGGGGTTTTAGTTTTTTTTAAAGAAGTATGTTATGTTGAGCTCCAGCCTATTAGCTTTTAGTGGTGGTGATCAGTGATGCTTAATTTGTGAATTGCATACATAAGCTTGGTGAGGAATCTTGACTCGAGCGTTTTATGTTATGATTTGGACTATGATACAAATATTCAGACTTCAAAACAGGAAGTTATTTTTGCAGGTTTTTTTGTTTAGTAAGATCATTATGTTGAAAGTCATTTCCATGCGTTTGGAGGAGGAGTGTGGTATTTGTCATGGTGGCTGATGTGACTTTGTGAGTGGGAGGTCTGAGAGAGCGGGCCAGGGTAGGATGTGGCGACTACAACACACATACCATGAAGCAGTGCTAGAATGTACTATCTGCCCTGGTCTGTACAAACACGTCAGTCAGCAAGGACTGGGGAGAGTTCACCGTTTCCTGGGTTATACACAAACACTGACTGGTCCCGGTGGTGGCTGTAAGAGTGGACCGACATGGGGATCGGGTGGGCTCAATATGTGACTGGGACGATTCAGGACTCCTGCTAACAACAACTGGTCTCCTGCCCCACTCTTGATTTACATCCTGCTGCACTATTACTTGGAGGTTGTTGACAGTGGCATGCAAATACACTTGTTTACCCACTTCCTACGACTCCCTCCCCTCCTACCACCTCTTCCTCCGACTCCCTCTTCCCCTCCCCACGTCCAACTTCTTCTCCCTACTCCCTCGTCCCTCGTCCCTCGTCCCCCTTCTGATTCCTACTCCCTCTTCCTCTCCCCACGTCCGACTTCCTCTTCATACTCCCTCGTCCCTTGTCCCTCGTCCCTCTTCCGATTCCTACTCCCTCGTCCCTCGCCCCCCTTCAGATTCCTACTCCCTCGTCCCTCGTCCCTCATCCCCCTTCAGATTCCCTCTTACTCCCTGAAGCCCCACTCCCCTCCCCTTGCCTCTGATGCCCTTTTTCTCTTTGATTCCACTTTCCCCTCCCTTCTTCTGACGCTCTCTCCTCTCCCCACCTCCGACTTCCTCTTCCTACTCCCTCGTCCCTCGTCCCCCTTCCGATTCCCTCTTACTCCCTGAAGCCCCACTCCCCTCCCTTGCCTCTGATGGTCTGTTTCTCTTTGATTCCCCTCCCTTCTTCTGACGCTCTCTCCTCTCCCTCTCTGCTCCAATCCTCTGACTCCCTTCTTCTCTCCTCTCCCCTCCTCATTATTCCCTCCCCGCAATGACTCCTTCCCTCTCTCCTTTAATCTTCTGACCCCTTCCCCTCCCCTCCCGTCCATCCCCTCACTTCACCACAGTGGTTCCTCCTCATGCAAACAGACCCCACTGTACAGTATGATTATGTCTGTAAAGACCACAAGTACTACCAGACACTGATGACTTGCACTGGTCTAGGTATTAGGGTATCTTCTTGTGAGGTGGAACATGTGAAACAAAACAGTTTCTCTCCTGGCAGATAAGGGCTACATTCTTGACCAGTGTATCGTAAAGTAGCCCATTTAGACGGGAGTGCCAGGTAATCGAGCTTCAATTGCTACTAAGAACTCTTACCTGCTTAAATGGCAGTCTGGTGTAACAATGGAAAGTCTGTTGAGAATAGACTTAGCTTGTAGTGGAGATTAATGGCCTGGGAAGTATGTTCTTGTTCGCGAGTTATAGTGACTTAGTCAAGATGTTCTTGTAAATTATGTTATGTTGGTTGGCAATACTCAGCAATATTCCAGCTATATGAAGGCGGTCTGTAAATAATCGAGTCTGGATCAGACAATCCAGTGATTGATATCATGAGCATCAGTCCACGCAGTTGGAATCGATGACATGCATCAACCATGTCAGCGAGCCTATCCACCCAATTTCATTACAACAAGCATAGTCGCCTTTTACAGCAAGCATGGGTTGCTGAAGACTAAATTATGTTATAAGATAATGCGACCAAGTCAAATAAAATATTTATTCATGTCTGTTGGTTTGGAAATGATTTATGTTCTTAAACCTTTTTTCTATGCTGGTAGTGAAAACAACTGCACATGCGGATAAGTTCCCCATGGCACACTTGAAATTGAATACTTTTCAGTCCGTGCCATGACCTGATGGATGGAGGGACGGTGGGGTAGCCTAGTGATTAAAGCGTTCTCGTCATGCTGAAGGCCGGGTTCGATTCCCTACATTGGTCAAATGTATGAAGCCCATTTCAGGTGTTCCCCTGCCGTGATATTGCTGGAATATTGCTTAAAGTGGCAGAAAACCATGCTCAGTCACTCACTCACTTGTGGATGAATGCTCACATCTTCACTGGCCAAGACTTGAAAAAAAGGCTGTTGTGATAAATAGAGATTAAAAGTCGAGTCTATTTCTGTGTCGTAAATATATATTAGGAATAAAATATGTATTACCTGAGCCATACATACGAGGGTCATATCTTTTTGTCATATGTCTTTCTTAAAATAATAAATGTTTAAGACGTAATTTCACTCAATAAAGTAGCTTTTGAAATCGTGCATGAATACAATTTTTGAGTGATCATCCCATTTTGTCAAATTGTGCCAAAAAAACTTGCAGCCATGTTTGTTGCCGTGTTATGATGACTTATGGGAAATGCCTGTCTAAGCATTTGGGAATATTAGTCAATAGTTTATTACGAATGTGGGCATCACTTTGATGTATGGAGCTTGAAAGTAGTTCCTGCCAGGCAACCTCATTTGCATATTTATTGGATCATGATACAGTTAATCAGATTGGTTTATTGCATCAACAACACAAGCCTTTATGTGATAAAGAGGAGTGTCGCTGACCAAACAGTTCCTTCACATTGCCTTGACATCTTCTTTCAGTGAACTCCAACTCCAGTGTAGGCAGTACGAAGTATGACCCGGACCTCCTCTGGCGCGGAAAAGTGTGGCTCGACTCAAAAATGAACTGGAGCAGATTCGGGCGGAAATGCAGTACAAGGAGAGAGGCGTGGAGACACTGACAAGGTAAGATAACTCTTGATGTTTTGTCACCTCAGTAACCGCTTGGGCCTCTTTTTCCGACCGACTCCATGGTCTTGTGGTAGAGCATCTGCCAGGAGAGCGGAAGGTCCGGAGTTCGATCCCCAGCCGCGTCATACAAAAAGACGTCAAAAGATTGTACTTGTCGTTACCCTGTCTGGCGCTCGGCATTAAGGGGCTAGAACAAGGACTGGTCGGCTCGGAGTCAGTATATTGTGTCTGAGTGGGGTATTCATGTTAAACTGCGGCATGTATCTCAGTGAGTACAAACAGCCACACACACACATACACGTGCATGCACGTCGCTATATAAGTGCAATAATCTTGGACGTGACGTTAAACCCACTTTCACCTCACCTCACCTCACCTTGTTCCCTACCCATGTCACTGGAGAACTAGTAAATCCCTCAATGTACCTACAGCATGGTGGCACATTTGATAGATATCTTTAGTGGATGATAGTTTGATACAGTGATCACATGAGGTTCTGGTCCCTCTGGTTGTCTCGTGTGACGTGGGGGACGTGATTCAGAACGTTCTGAAATGGATTTCACCATGGACGATGTGTGATACGCCATATAATGAAAGGAGGTAGCTCTCAATGTATCTTCTGTTTATATGGTTATATAAATCTTTTACCAAATAAACGTTTAATGCATATTGGACGAACGCTTGACCATAGAAGGGGAAATACCTCCTGTATGTTAAGTGGATGAAATTATTCCTTGCGGTAAATAGCTGCGAGATTGCTGATATGGCATTAAGCAAAATTCACTCACTCACTCTGATATTTTTTCATATAATGTCCACCCTTAATCCATGTCTGTCTGTTTTGCAAGTCATGTTGACACCAAGGTCAGTGTCACAAGGGGAGATAACTGACTGCTGACTTTAGGCAGGGTCTTCAGCAGGGTCTACTTTTTCAGTAAATACGTATATTTATAATTCTCCATTTACCTAATAGTTCAAACAGTTGTCAGTAGTATTGTTATGCTAAAAAAAACTCATTCACTCCTCATTCACACCTCATTTATCAAAGTGAAAAAGTTTTGTTGTACATAATACACTGGACAGTATTAGTCCAGCTTTATTAGCGCAGCTTGTAAATAGGTGAGTCAGAACCATACGAATCATTGATAGAGATTATTCATAATGTCCAATGTCATTGAGAATTGCGTTATACAATCAACAAAGTCTCCAAGCTGACCACCCCAATCAAGTGGCGTTTGTTTCTCGGAGACACCCATGATGATCCGGGGTAGAATAGGTCTTAAGCAACCCATGTTTGCCGTAAGAGGCGACTAGGCTTGTCATAAGAGGTGAATAACGGAATCGGGTGGTTAGGATCACAGGCTTGATTGATGCATTTCATCGTATCCAAATTGCGTGGATTGATTCTCATGATGTCAATCACTGGATTGTGTGGTCCAGACTTGATTATTTACAGATCACCGTCTTATGGCTGGAATATTGCTGAGTATGGAAACAACAAACAACAACTGTTTCTAGGCGAGACCGAGGTGGCATTTTAACTATTAAGTCTATTGAAGTTCTGCCTCATGGTATCGAGTTGTAGCAGCAGATCCTAATGGACTTACAAGTATGGTCTAAAGAGGCGACGAGAAATGCACAAAACGGTTAATGATATCTCTTTAGTCTACAACTTTGTCATTCAAACCTTTTTCGTAAGGTGATATAGAATGTGAAAAGCATCACAAAATGTCCTTTTCTATTTAACTCAGAAATTGTGATATAACTTAAGTGAAAATAAAAGCATAGGAAGATAAGTTTAAAATAGAACTACTGTAAAGCAACTAGTGCCATTCAGCTGTTTGGCCTAAGTTTGTTTGTTTGTTGTTTAATGTCGCACTAAGCAATATGCAAGCTATATGATGGAAGCTGTAAATAATCAAGTCTGGACCAGACAATCCAGTGATTGACACCATGAGCATCGATCCACGCAATTGGGATACGATGACCTGCATCAACCAAGTCAGCGAGCCTGACCACCCGACCCGGTTAGTCGCCTCTTATGACAAGCATAGTCGCCTCTTACGGCAAGCATGGGTTGCTGAACACCTATTCTAACCCGGATCTTCACGGGTCTTGGCCTAAGTGCTGTGGCACTGATATGATATTAAGTCCAGATTTTCAATGTTGAATTTGAGTTTTATTCCCAACTGTTAGGTTTTATATGACATCGTTTATGTTTCAATTTGAACAACATGATTTTCGTTTCAAATGGTTTGCCTCCCAATTCTCCTTGATTATGTTTCTAGGTTTGTCAGCACTGTACCTCTACTTTTCTGGTTTCACCAAAGTAGTAAATGTCTAAGACCTGGTGCGATGGGGTAGCCCAGCGGTGAAAGTTTTCTCTCATCATGCCGGAAGCAAGGGGTTCAATTCCCCACATAGGTGCAATGTGTGAAGCCTTTTCTGGTGTCCCCCCACTGTGATATTGCTGGAATTTTACTAAAAGTGGCGTAAAACTCTACTCACTCACTCACTTACTCACTTTAAGATTTGCATCACTTCAGGATTTCGTCCCACATCAAGCTGACAACAGATATAGTTCAAAACAGAGTCTCTGAATTTCCGGATTAATCCCATGTTTTTATCAGTTTTACATTTGTCAGGTTGACGTTCTTCTTATACATCCTTGTCTCTTGTAATTGATTAATGGAGATAGTTTGTTCTTGTAAGTGAAAAGGTAACATTTTGCCACTTCTAGTGAAACGGAAATATTTTACCTCCAGATTTTTATTTACATTTCCGATGAGGAAAATCTGAGCCCAACGTCTCCCAGTTGACGCAGGCGTTATTTAATCCTGACATTCTGTTTTGTGCCTTCCCACTTAGCAGAGATGGAAGAATGGCTCTATTGTTATCCAGGAGGTTAAATTCCTCCATGTTACCTGTCCTGTTACCTGCCCCTTCGCTGGGGGACTGACCTCGTTATTGAGGGGACACAGGTATTCTGTACCTGCACAAAACTGTCTTGTTGGTTGCATATTGACAACATTCAGTCTGGAGTTATAAAACACTGTGTGTAGTCATTTTAAAAGGGGCACTATGCTCTGTTATAAAACATGGGGTGCTGTCACTTTTAAGAGGGGCAATATGCTTTTTTAAAAACCCTGGGTGCTGTCACTTTTAAGGGGACACCATGCTTTTTTAAAAACCCTGGCTGCTGTCACTTTTAAAGGGGCACTATTTTGTTACAAAACACTGGGTGTAGTCATTTTTTAAGGGGGACTATGCTCTGTTATAAAACACTAGGTGCTGTCACTTTTAAGAGGGCAATATACTCAGGTCCAGTTTATGTGTTGGTCCAAAGTTTGGTGTTGGAAGGATGACGTAAAAGTAATATGGAGTGTACATGTTAGGCCTCTTAAAGGGGTGGGTATTCCTCATGGTACAGGTCTACACACAGTTAGTAGTGCTATGTGTGTGACATGACATATTGTCTGAGTTTAAGTAGGGCTTATTAAATAAATTTATACACTTCACAAAATGTGTGTCGCTAGAATGAGAAGCAATTTTTAAGACTTGAATCAATCGGGCTGCCAGTGCGTGTAGTCAAATCCTTCCTTGAATGTATACAGGAGAACAGGCCCCCAGTGTGTAGTCTGTGTGTCAACCCATCAGACAGAGCTACAGATAAGCATATTTGCTAAAATACCCCCCCCCCCCCCCCCCCCAAAATATTCAAAACTCAATTAGTTTCAATTAACTTGCGGACAGAAACTCATGCATTAGATGAAAAACTCGAATGTATAAAAACAGCACCTGTAAATACTCAGTGAAGCTTTTCCAGTATCCGTACAAAGGAGCTAATTTTGAAAACACAATTACGAGCTAATTTACTTTCAGAGTCATGCCTGTATGTTTAGAACAGTTATATACATCTAAAACATTGTTTCATTGGGTTTTTTTAATCTTAAAAAATTCACTTATTTTGGGAAAAAACCAATAGAGTGATGAATAGATGAGTGAAAAAAATATTGGTTACCCAATGAAAAATGTAATAACCCAATTAAAATGGAAACCCTAGAGTAAAAACTCAATTGTTCAAAAAGATATCTTGAGCTCTGACCAGATGTGTGGATTGTTGTCGTGTTATCAAACCACTGGTTTTCTGTGTCTCAAATCCTCCATTTGGGATTCAGGCAGAAAGGAACAGGTTGGACCCGTGAAGATCCGGGGTAGAATAGGTCTTCTGCAACCTATGCATGGTGTCAAAAGTGACTATGCTTGTCATAAAAGGTGACTTTGTGATCAGGTGGTCAGGCTTGCTGACTTGATTGATGCTCATGATGTAAATCACTCGATTGTTTGGTCCAGACTCGATAATTTACAGACAGCCATGATATAGCTGGAATATTGCTGAGTTCGGTGTTAAACAACAAACAAACAAACAAACAAACAAAAGGAACAGGTTATGTTGGTGGTACGGTCAATCACTGATTTTTCTTGTCCAGATTCCAATCGTTTAAAGTCATCATAATATAGCTGAAATAATACTGACTGTCCTATAAAACTTCCTTCAATAAAAAAAGCTGTTTTTTATTGCGACCCATACTGCCTCCACCCTGAACACAATTCAGCACATATTTTACACGGAAGATACTATTGCAGTGGGGACGTAGATGTGTGGTTATCACGTACAGTTAGACATTTAAAGAGAAAGTTAAATGTATGCAAGGATTCCAAATGTACTTTTTGAGCCAACGAGACAGGAGTTATTTGGCTACAGGAAGCTGGTCCCATTAAGTAGAAGAAAGGGGAAACATTAGGCCGATTTTACCATTGCCTGTATTTCTTACATCATACTATCTGTCATAATAAACCATAGCCGTATATATATCACTAGAATATTACTGAGTGCGGTGTTAAACAAGAACAAATACACATAAAAACTTAGGCGATTATAGCAAACGTACTTCACCATAGACTTGTGACAGTCGTGTAGTAATGTCCTGTGTCTGTTTGTGCAGGGTGGACCAGAAGCTGGCGGGACTGGGCGGAGGATACAATGTGACGCAAGCCCAAGCCATCATCGCAGAGATCCGACAGTTGCAGCAACATGTCAACACTGGCGAGAAGGAAAAAATGGACCTCATGCAGGTAAAAGCAATATTTCAAAACAAAATTGGGAGAATGCATGTTTGAGTAAGACTTAAGATCTTTGGCAGATATGCGTAATCCAGTTGTGGTTGGATGTCATGCCCGAGATGACGCTGTATGATATGACATCTCAGTGGTGCGATGCTTTATTCCCAACAAAGACCGCCTCAGTGGTCTTGTGGTTGAGCGTCCACCTGGAGAGCGGAAGGTCCGGGGTTTGATCCCCGGCCGCATCATGCAAAAAGACGTTAAAAGATTGTACTTATTGTTACCCTGTCTGGCGCTCGGCATTAAGGGGCTAAAACAAGGACTGGTCGGCTCGGAGTCAGTATACTGTGACTGAATGGGGTATTCATGTTAAACTGGGGCATGGTATCTCAGTGAGCTAGCACTATAAATCGGCATCAGTCTGGACTAGTACAAGCAGCCACACACAAACACATACACGTGCATGCTATATAAGTGCAATAATCTTGGACGCAACGTTAAACCAAATTTCACCTCACATCTTTCGAATGTTTAGATTGTGACATTATACAAATCTTACTTATTCATTATTCACTAGGAGTGATTGGGTAGCCTTCTGGTTAGAGCCTTGGCTCATCATGCCGAAGACACAGGTTTGATCCCCAACATTCTGGAGTACATGATATTGCTGGAATATTGCTAAAAGCGGTATACAAACATTTTGACTTGTGTTTCACCAAAATGGTAAACAGCTAAAACTCTGGGTTTTTCTCCCTCAATAATCTGACTCCGGGATAACTGAAATTCTGTTCAAAGCAGTGTTATCCAACTAACTCCTTAATAATGAAGACTCGGGAAATCTTTTTATTTTTGTAGATGTACTTTCCAGTCAAGTTTCACTGTTGTGTTACGATGGTGTTATTAGCGTATCACAACCTAACCTACAAGCAACTGTATAAAACATGACATGAGACCAGACAGAAAAACTAGTGTTGATGTAAGCATTCGGAATAGCTTGTCACTGAAGGTTACACTTCTTCTTCACCGAAATCGGGGGTAATTTCGGGCTGTGTGTGACACTGGCCACCTCCACATAGCTGAATTGTTATCGTGTTCCACCCAAACACTTCTGACGAGGAAAACAGAACTCATCAACTTGCTGCAGGCACTGTTTTTGCACATCCTACAATCCTTCCGAGATCTTTTCAAAATCTTCTTGCTTGTGTACGGAGCTTATGATGGTATGCCTGGAATTTTCAGCCAATTGGTAAAAAGGAAAAGGGGAGAAATTAGAAGCTAGAGGCGATTACTTGAAACATATTATGTTACCGGGGCTGGTGGGAGTTGGCCTAGCACAAAGTAATGCAAAACACTACCTTTACCTACAATTTGTAGCCTTTGTCAAGAAAAGTGATCGCCAGAGATGGTTTGGTTTGGTTTGGTTTGGTTTGGTTTGTTGTTTTATGCCGCACTCAGCAATATTCCAGCTATATGACGGCGGTCTGTAAATGATGGAGTCTGGACCAGACAATCCAGTGATTGACATCATGAACAACCAAGTCAGCGAGCCTGACCACCCGATCCCATTAGTCGCGTTTTACGACAAGCATAGTCGCCTTTTACGGCAAGCATCGGTTGCTGAAGACCTATTCTACCCCGGATCTTCACGGGTCCGCCAGAGATGGTGTACTGACAGAATTTGGACGCCACAGTTTTTGTCATACATGACCTTGAAGTTGGTTCAATTTCATTTATGAGAACATTTAGAAAAGTATTTGATCTTGCTGAAGTTACCACCTTTATTGCTATTCCCCTGCAGTTGTGTATATTGCATCAATGCTTAGAAAGAATGTTTAAATAAGCAACCATCAAAGATTGTCTGCTTTGAAGCTTTTCTGCTACTGATATTGTCTGCTTCAAATATTGTCTGCAGGTCAGGACAAGCCTGACTGATTAGATTGTCTTATGACATATATTTCTCTGTTTGTACCAAGGAAAATGAGTTATTTGACTAAAAAGTGCCCAAATTGAACTCGACTGAATTCCAGAAATTTGTGATATTAGCGAGTGTAGATGAATTCGGCATGTTATGCACACATTCCTCCCCCCCCCCCCCCCCCCCCCCCCCCCCCGGTGGATCAACCGTGAAATTACTTCTGTTCATAATGAGCTGGCTGTCGTAGATTAATTAGACACTGAAAAGTATTTGGTTTTGATTTTGCCACACAAGATGTGAATGGTTTCCTCCTGGTTTTTCATGGAATAAGGATATTGATTGGGGAGTCTCGGGAAGAAACGAGAAAACCACGATGCTGCAGTATGGAAAGTAATATTCTATGCCTACAATGTTCATATCATTCCCAGTTCCACTTTCAAAATTGTTGGTGTGCAGAGTTGTTTCCCTTTGCCGTAATGACCACCAGATAGATATGGGTTTTAATCCCTGTTTCACCATGTTTATTATACGTGGAAACATCAACATGAAAGTACTTGCTTGGTTAGCCAATCAAATGCCTTGAATCATTTGCAATTAGTTTACCTATAAAAGGTTACTATGGCCTTGGTCCTTGTCCAGATCAGAGATTTGGCCAACTTGGGATAATTGTGTAACTGCTTGAATCTGTCTGTGAACCTTTTCATACTTTACTCCCGAACATTTGTTAGGATATTTCCATGTGTGTTTCTGAAAAGATTCCGTGTCAATATGTACATATCTGCATAGTTTCTTAGACACCTACCATTAGGTCACACAATTCACACATTCAGACAACCTGAACCGTGTAGATCCTGGTTCGGATACGTCTTCTGCAACCCTTACTTTTCTTTTAGGCAACTATGCTTGTTGTAAGATGTGACTAGGGATGGGGTGGTCAGGCTCGCTGACTTGGTTGATGCAGGTCATCGTATCCCAATTGCGTGGACCAATGCTCATGATGTCAATCACTGGATTATCTGGTCCTGACTCGATTATTTACAGACCGCCCTCATATAGCTGGAACATTGCTGAGTGCGGCGTTAAACTACAAACACTGACAGCCTGCATCACTGGACTATCCCCCAATGTTAATCTCCTGTTCTAAGCAGCACCCCTCCTTTCCTCCCTCCCAGTCTAATGCTGATGTTCTCGGCATTCAGATGTATTAAAGCTGCACCCCTCCTTTCCTCCCTCCCAGTCTAATGCTGATGTTCTCGGTATTCAGATGTATTAAAGCTGCACCCCTTCTTTCTTCCCTCCCAGTCTAATGCTGATGTTCTCGGTATTCAGATGTATTAAAGCTGCACCCCTTCTTTCTTCCCTCCCACTCTAATGCTGATGTTCTCGGTATTCAGATTTATTAAAGCTGCACCCCTCTTTTCCTCCCTCTCAGTCTAATGCTGATGTTCTCGGTATTCAGATGTATTAAAGCTGCACCCCTTCTTTCCTCCCTCTCAGTCTAATGCTGATGTTCTCGGTATTCAGATGTATTAAAGCTGCACCCCTCCTTTCCTCCCTCCCAATCTAATGCTGATGTTCTCGGTATTCAGATGTATTAAAGCTGCACCCTTCTTTTCCTCCCTCCCAATCTAATGCTGATGTTCTTTGTATTCAGATGTATTAAAGCTGCACCCCTCCTTTCCTCCCTCCCAGTCTAATGCTGATGTTCTCGGTATTCAGATGTATTAAAGCTGCACCCCACCTTTCCTCCCTCCCAGGGGGCGGTCGGGTAGCCTAGTGGTTAAAGCGTTAGCACGTCACGCCGAAGACCCGGGTTCGATTCCCGACATTGGTACAATGTGTGAAGCCCATTTCTGGTGTCCCCCGCCGTGATATTGCTGGAATATTGCTAAAAGTGGCGTAAAACCTCAATCACTCACTCACTCACTCACTCACTCACTCACTCACTCACTCACTCACTCACTCACTCCTCCCTCCCAGTCTAATGCTGATGTTCTCGGTATTCAGATGTATTAAAGCTGCACCCCTCCTTTCCTCCCTCCCAGTCTAATGCTGATGTTCTCGGTATTCAGATGTATTAAAGCTGCACCCCTCCTTTCCTCCCTCCCAGTCTAATGCTGATGTTCTCGGTATTCAGATGTATTAAAGCTGCACCCCTCCTTTCCTCCCTCCCAGTCTAATGCTGATGTTCTCGGTATTCAGATGTATTAAAGCTGCACCCCTCCTTTCCTCCCTCCCAGTCTAATGCTGATGTTCTCGGTATTCAGATGTATTAAAGCTGCACCCCTTCTTTCTTCCCTCCCACTCTAATGCTGATGTTCTCGGTATTCAGATGTATTAAAGCTGCACCCCTTCTTTCTTCCCTCCCACTCTAATGCTGATGTTCTCGGTATTCAGATTTATTAAAGCTGCACCCCTCTTTTCCTCCCTCTCAGTCTAATGCTGATGTTCTCGGTATTCAGATGTATTAAAGCTGCACCCCTCCTTTCCTCCCTCCCAGTCTAATGCTGATGTTATCGGTATTCAGATGTATTAAAGCTGCACCCCTCTTTTCCTCCCTCCCAATCTAATGCTGATGTTCTTTGTATTCAGATATATTAAAGCTGCACCCCTCCTTTCCTCCCTCCCAGTCTAATGCTGATGTTCTCGGTATTCAGATTATTAAAGCTGCACCCCTCCTTTCCTCCCTCCCAGTCTAATGCTGATGTTCTCGGTATTCAGATGTATTAAAGCTGCACCCCTCCTTTCCTCCCTCCCAGTCTAATGCTGATGTTCTCGGTATTCAGATGTATTAAAGCTGCACCCCTCCTTTCCTCCCTGCCAGTCTAATGCTGATGTTCTCGGTATTCAGATGTATTAAAGCTGCACCCCTCCTTTCCTCCCTCCCAGTCTAATGCTGATGTTCTCGGTATTCAGATGTATTAAAGCTGCACCCCTCCTTTCCTCCCTCCCAGTCTAATGCTGATGTTATCGGTATTCAGATGTATTAAAGCTGCACCCCTCCTTTCCTCCCTCCCAGTCTAATGCTGATGTTATCGGTATTCAGATGTATTAAAGCTGCACCCCTCCTTTCCTCCCTCCCAGTCTAATGCTGATGTTCTCGGTATTCAGATGTATTAAAGCTGCACCCCTCCTTTCCTCCCTCCCAGTCTAATGCTGATGTTCTCGGTATTCAGATGTATTAAAGCTGCACCCCACCTTTCCTCCCTCCCAGGGGGCGGTCGGGTAGCCTAGTGGTTAAAGCGTTAGCACGTCACGCCGAAGACCCGGGTTCGATTCCCGACATTGGTACAATGTGTGAAGCCCATTTCTGGTGTCCCCCGCCGTGATATTGCTGGAATATTGCTAAAAGTGGCGTAAAACCTCAATCACTCACTCACTCACTCACTCACTCACTCACTCACTCCTCCCTCCCAGTCTAATGCTGATGTTCTCGGTATTCAGATGTATTAAAGCTGCACCCCTCCTTTCCTCCCTCCCAGTCTAATGCTGATGTTCTCGGTATTCAGATGTATTAAAGCTGCACCCCTCCTTTCCTCCCTCCCAGTCTAATGCTGATGTTCTCGGTATTCAGATGTATTTAAGCTGCACCCCTCCTTTCCTCCCTCCCAGTCTAATGCTGATGTTCTCGGTATTCAGATGTATTAAAGCTGCACCCCTCCTTTCCTCCCTCCCAGTCTAATGCTGATGTTCTCGGTATTCAGATGTATTAAAGCTGCACCCCTTCTTTCTTCCCTCCCACTCTAATGCTGATGTTCTCGGTATTCAGATGTATTAAAGCTGCACCCCTTCTTTCTTCCCTCCCACTCTAATGCTGATGTTCTCGGTATTCAGATTTATTAAAGCTGCACCCCTCTTTTCCTCCCTCTCAGTCTAATGCTGATGTTCTCGGTATTCAGATGTATTAAAGCTGCACCCCTCCTTTCCTCCCTCCCAGTCTAATGCTGATGTTATCGGTATTCAGATGTATTAAAGCTGCACCCCTCTTTTCCTCCCTCCCAATCTAATGCTGATGTTCTTTGTATTCAGATATATTAAAGCTGCACCCCTCCTTTCCTCCCTCCCAGTCTAATGCTGATGTTCTCGGTATTCAGATTATTAAAGCTGCACCCCTCCTTTCCTCCCTCCCAGTCTAATGCTGATGTTCTCGGTATTCAGATGTATTAAAGCTGCACCCCTCCTTTCCTCCCTCCCAGTCTAATGCTGATGTTCTCGGTATTCAGATGTATTAAAGCTGCACCCCTCCTTTCCTCCCTGCCAGTCTAATGCTGATGTTCTCGGTATTCAGATGTATTAAAGCTGCACCCCTCCTTTCCTCCCTCCCAGTCTAATGCTGATGTTCTCGGTATTCAGATGTATTAAAGCTGCACCCCTCCTTTCCTCCCTCCCAGTCTAATGCTGATGTTATCGGTATTCAGATGTATTAAAGCTGCACCCCTCCTTTCCTCCCTCCCAGTCTAATGCTGATGTTCTCGGTATTCAGATGTATTAAAGCTGCACCCCTCCTTTCCTCCCTCCCAGTCTAATGCTGATGTTCTCGGTATTCAGATGTATTAAAGCTGCACCCCTTCTTTCTTCCCTCCCACTCTAATGCTGATGTTCTCGGTATTCAGATGTATTAAAGCTGCACCCCTTCTTTCTTCCCTCCCACTCTAATGCTGATGTTCTCTGTATTCAGATGTATTAAAGCTGCACCCCTCTTTTCCTCCCTCCCAGTCTAATGCTGATGTTCTCGGTATTCAGATGTATTAAAGCTGCATCCCTCCTTTCCTCCCTCCCAGTCTAATGCTGATGTTCTCGGTATTCAGATGTATTAAAGCTGCACCCCTCTTTTCCTCCCTCCCAATCTAATGCTGATGTTCTTTGTATTCAGATGTATTAAAGCTGCACCCCTCCTTTCCTCCCTCCCAGTCTAATGCTGATGTTCTCGGTATTCAGATGTATTAAAGCTGCACCCCACCTTTCCTCCCTCCCAGGGGGCGGTCGGGTAGCCTAGTGGTTACAGCGTTAGCACGTCACGCCGAAGACCCGGGTTCGATTCCCGACATTGGTACAATGTGTGCAGCCCATTTCTGGTGTCCCCCGCCGTGATATTGCTGGAACATTGCTAAAAGTGGCGTAAAACCTCACTCACTCACTCACTCCTCCCTCCCAGTCTAGTGCTGATGTTATCGGTATTCAGATGTATTAAAGCTGCACCCCTCCTTTCCTCCCTCCCAGTCTAATGCTGATGTTATCGGTATTCAGATGTATTAAAGCTGCACCCCTCCTTTCCTCCCTCCCAGTCTAATGCTGATGTTCTCGGTATTCAGATGTATTAAAGCTGCACCCCTCCTTTCCTCCCTCCCAGTCTAATGCTGATGTTCTCGGTATTCAGATGTATTAAAGCTGCACCCCACCTTTCCTCCCTCCCAGGGGGCGGTCGGGTAGCCTAGTGGTTAAAGCGTTAGCACGTCACGCCGAAGACCCGGGTTCGATTCCCGACATTGGTACAATGTGTGAAGCCCATTTCTGGTGTCCCCCGCCGTGATATTGCTGGAATATTGCTAAAAGTGGCGTAAAACCTCAATCACTCACTCACTCACTCACTCACTCACTCACTCACTCACTCACTCACTCCTCCCTCCCAGTCTAATGCTGATGTTCTCGGTATTCAGATGTATTAAAGCTGCACCCCTCCTTTCCTCCCTCCCAGTCTAATGCTGATGTTCTCGGTATTCAGATGTATTAAAGCTGCACCCCTCCTTTCCTCCCTCCCAGTCTAATGCTGATGTTCTCGGTATTCAGATGTATTTAAGCTGCACCCCTCCTTTCCTCCCTCCCAGTCTAATGCTGATGTTCTCGGTATTCAGATGTATTAAAGCTGCACCCCTCCTTTCCTCCCTCCCAGTCTAATGCTGATGTTCTCGGTATTCAGATGTATTAAAGCTGCACCCCTTCTTTCCTCCCTCCCACTCTAATGCTGATGTTCTCGGTATTCAGATGTATTAAAGCTGCACCCCTTCTTTCTTCCCTCCCACTCTAATGCTGATGTTCTCGGTATTCAGATTTATTAAAGCTGCACCCCTCTTTTCCTCCCTCTCAGTCTAATGCTGATGTTCTCGGTATTCAGATGTATTAAAGCTGCGCCCCTCCTTTCCTCCCTCCCAGTCTAATGCTGATGTTATCGGTATTCAGATGTATTAAAGCTGCACCCCTCTTTTCCTCCCTCCCAATGTAATGCTGATGTTCTTTGTATTCAGATATATTAAAGCTGCACCCCTCCTTTCCTCCCTCCCAGTCTAATGCTGATGTTCTCGGTATTCAGATTATTAAAGCTGCACCCCTCCTTTCCTCCCTCCCAGTCTAATGCTGATGTTCTTTGTATTCAGATGTATTAAAGCTGCACCCCTCCTTTCCTCCCTCCCAGTCTAATGCTGATGTTCTCGGTATTCAGATGTATTAAAGCTGCACCCCTCCTTTCCTCCCTGCCAGTCTAATGCTGATGTTCTCGGTATTCAGATGTATTAAAGCTGCACCCCTCCTTTCCTCCCTCCCAGTCTAATGCTGATGTTCTCGGTATTCAGATGTATTAAAGCTGCACCCCTCCTTTCCTCCCTCCCAGTCTAATGCTGATGTTATCGGTATTCAGATGTATTAAAGCTGCACCCCTCCTTTCCTCCCTCCCAGTCTAATGCTGATGTTCTCGGTATTCAGATGTATTAAAGCTGCACCCCTCCTTTCCTCCCTCCCAGTCTAATGCTGATGTTCTCGGTATTCAGATGTATTAAAGCTGCACCCCTTCTTTCTTCCCTCCCACTCTAATGCTGATGTTCTCGGTATTCAGATGTATTAAAGCTGCACCCCTTCTTTCTTCCCTCCCACTCTAATGCTGATGTTCTCTGTATTCAGATGTATTAAAGCTGCACCCCTCTTTTCCTCCCTCCCAGTCTAATGCTGATGTTCTCGGTATTCAGATGTATTAAAGCTGCATCCCTCCTTTCCTCCCTCCCAGTCTAATGCTGATGTTCTCGGTATTCAGATGTATTAAAGCTGCACCCCTCTTTTCCTCCCTCCCAATCTAATGCTGATGTTCTTTGTATTCAGATGTATTAAAGCTGCACCCCTCCTTTCCTCCCTCCCAGTCTAATGCTGATGTTCTCGGTATTCAGATGTATTAAAGCTGCACCCCACCTTTCCTCCCTCCCAGGGGGCGGTCGGGTAGCCTAGTGGTTACAGCGTTAGCACGTCACGCCGAAGACCCGGGTTCGATTCCCGACATTGGTACAATGTGTGCAGCCCATTTCTGGTGTCCCCCGCCGTGATATTGCTGGAACATTGCTAAAAGTGGCGTAAAACCTCACTCACTCACTCACTCCTCCCTCCCAGTCTAGTGCTGATGTTCTCGGTATTCAGATGTATTAAAGCTGCACCCCTCCTTTCCTCCCTCCCAGTCTAATGTTGATGTTCTCGGTATTCAGATGTATTAAAGCTGCACCCCTCCTTTCCTCCCTCCCAGTCTAATGCTGATGTTCTCGGTATTCAGATGTATTAAAGCTGCACCCCTCCTTTCCTCCCTCCCAGTCTAATGCTGATGTTCTCGGTATTCAGATGTATTAAAGCTGCACCCCTCCTTTCCTCCCTCCCAGTCTAATGCTGATGTTCTCGGTATTCAGATGTATTAAAGCTGCACCCCTCCTTTCCTCCCTCCCAGTCTAATGCTGATGTTCTCGGTATTCAGATGTATTAAAGCTGCACCCCTCCTTTCCTCCCTCCCAGTCTAATGCTGATGTTCTCGGTATTCAGATGTATTAAAGCTGCACCCCTCCTTTCCTCCCTCCCAGTCTAATGCTGATGTTCTCGGTATTCAGATGTATTAAAGCTGCACCCCTTCTTTCTTCCCTCCCACTCTAATGCTGATGTTCTCGGTATTCAGATGTATTAAAGCTGCACCCCTTCTTTCTTCCCTCCCACTCTAATGCTGATGTTCTCTGTATTCAGATGTATTAAAGCTGCACCCCTCTTTTCCTCCCTCTCAGTCTAATGCTGATGTTCTCGGTATTCAGATGTATTAAAGCTGCATCCCTCCTTTCCTCCCTCCCAGTCTAATGCTGATGTTCTCGGTATTCAGATGTATTAAAGCTGCACCCCTCCTTTCCTCCCTCCCAGTCTAATGCTGATGTTCTCGGTATTCAGATGTATTAAAGCTGCACCCCTTCTTTCTTCCCTCCCACTCTAATGCTGATGTTCTCGGTATTCAGATGTATTAAAGCTGCACCCCTTCTTTCTTCCCTCCCACTCTAATGCTGATGTTCTCTGTATTCAGATGTATTAAAGCTGCACCCCTCTTTTCCTCCCTCTCAGGCTAATGCTGATGTTCTCGGTATTCAGATGTATTAAAGCTGCACCCCTCTTTTCCTCCCTCCCAATCTAATGCTGATGTTCTTTGTATTCAGATGTATTAAAGCTGCACCCCTCCTTTCCTCCCTCCCAGTCTAATGCTGATGTTCTCGGTATTCAGATGTATTAAAGCTGCACCCCACCTTTCCTCCCTCCCAGGGGGCGGTCGGGTAGCCTAGTGGTTACAGCGTTAGCACGTCACGCCGAAGACCCGGGTTCGATTCCCGACATTGGTACAATGTGTGAAGCCCATTTCTGGTGTCCCCCGCCGTGATATTGCTGGAACATTGCTAAAAGTGGCGTAAAACCTCACTCACTCACTCACTCCTCCCTCCCAGTCTAGCGCTGATGTTCTCGGTATTCAGATGTATTAAAGCTGCACCCCTCCTTTCCTCCCTCCCAGTCTAATGTTGATGTTCTCGGTATTCAGATATATTAAAGCTGCACCCCTCCTTTCCTCCCTCCCAGTCTAATGCTGATGTTCTCGGTATTCAGATGTATTAAAGCTGCACCCCTCCTTTCCTCCCTCCCAGTCTAATGCTGATGTTCTCGGTATTCAGATGTATTAAAGCTGCACCCCTCCTTTCCTCCCTCCCAGTCTAATGCTGATGTTCTCGGTATTCAGATGTATTAAAGCTGCACCCCTCCTTTCCTCCCTCCCAGTCTAATGCTGATGTTCTCGGTATTCAAATGTATTAAAGCTGCACCCCTTCTTTCCTCCCTCCCAGTCTAATGCTTCTGTTCTCGGTATTCAGATGTATTAAAGCTGCACCCCTCCTTTCCTCCCTCCCAGTCTAATGCTGATGTTCTCGGTATTCAGATGTATTAAAGCTGCACCCCTCCTTTCCTCCCTGCCAGTCTAATGCTGATGTTCTTTGTATTCAGATGTATTAAAGCTGCACCCCTCCTTTCCTCCCTCCCAGTCTAATGCTGATGTTCTCGGTATTCAGATGTATTAAAGCTGCACCCCACCTTTCCTCCCTCCCAGGGGGCGGTCGGGTAGCCTAGTGGTTAAAGCGTTAGCACGTCACGCCGAAGACCCGGGTTCGATTCCCGACATTGGTACAATGTGTGAAGCCCATTTCTGGTGTTCCCCGCCGTGATATTGCTGGAATATTGCTAAAAGTGGCGTAAAACCTCACTCACTCACTCACTCAATCACTCCTCCCTCCCAGTCTAGTGCTGATGTTCTCGGTATTCAGATGTATTAAAGCTGCACCCCTCCTTTCCTCCCTCCCAGTCTAATGCTGATGTTCTCGGTATTCAGATGTATTAAAGCTCCACCCCTCCTTTCCTCCCTCCCAGTCTAATGCTGATGTTCTCGGTATTCAGATGTATTAAAGCTGCACCCCTCCTTTCCTCCCTCCCAGTCTAATGCTGATGTTCTCGGTAATCAGATGTATTAAAGCTGCACCCCTCCTTTCCTCCCTCCCAGTCTTATGCTGATGTTCTTTGTATTCAGATGTATTAAAGCTGCACCCCTCCTTTCCTCCCTCCCAGTCTAATGCTGATGTTCTCGGTATTCAGATGTATTAAAGCTGCACCCCTCCTTTCCTCCCTCCCAGTCTAATGCTGATGTTCTCGGTATTCAGATGTATTAAAGCTGCACCCCACCTTTCCACCCTCCCAGGGGGCGGTCGGGTAGCCTAGTGGTTAAAGCGTTAGCACGTCACGCCGAAGACCCGGGTTCGATTCCCGACATTGGTACAATGTGTGAAGCCCATTTCTGGTGTCCCCCGCCGTGATATTGCTGGAATATTGCTAAAAGTGGCGTAAAACCTCACTCACTCACTCACTCAATCACTCCTCCCTCCCAGTCTAATGCTAATGTTCTCGGTATTCAGATGTATTAAAGCTGCACCCCTCCTTTCCTCCCTCCCAGTCTAATGCTGATGTTCTCGGTATTCAGATGTATTAAAGCTGCACCCCTCCTTTCCTCCCTCCCAGTCCAATGCTGATGTTCTCGGTATTCAGATGTATTAAAGCTGCACCCCTCCTTTCCTCCCTCCCAGTCTAATGCTGATGTTCTCGGTATTCAGATGTATTAAAGCTGCACCCCTCCTTTCCTCCCTCCCAGTCTAATGCTGATGTTCTTTTTATTCAGATGTATTAAGGCTGCACCCCTCCTTTCCTCCCTCCCAGTCTAATGCTGATGTTCTCGGTATTCAGATGTATTAAAGCTGCACCCCTCCTTTCCTCCCTCCCAGTCTAATGCTGATGTTCTCGGTATTCAGATGTATTAAAGCTGCACCCCACCTTTCCTCCCTCCCAGGGGGCGGTCGGGTAGCTTAGTGGTTAAAGCGTTAGCACGTCACGCCGAAGACCCGGGTTCGATTCCCGACATTGGTACAATGTGTGAAGCCCATTTCTGGTGTCCCCCGCCGTGATATTGCTGGAATATTGCTAAAAGTGGCGTAAAACCTCACTCACTCACTCACTCAATCACTCCTCCCTCCCAGTCTAATGCTAATGTTCTCGGTATTCAGATGTATTAAAGCTGCACCCCTCCTTTCCTCCCTCCCAGTCTAATGCTGATGTTCTCGGTATTCAGATGTATTAAAGCTGCACCCCTCCTTTCCTCCCTCCCAGTCCAATGCTGATGTTCTCGGTATTCGGATGTATTAAAGCTGCACCCCTCCTTTCCTCCCTCCCAGTCTAATGCTGATGTTCTCGGTATTCAGATGTATTAAAGCTGCACCCCTCCTTTCCTCCCTCCCAGTCTAATGCTGATGTTCTTTGTATTCAGATGTATTAAAGCTGCACCCCTCCTTTCCTCCCTCCCAGTCTAATGCTGATGTTCTCGGTATTCAGATGTATTAAAGCTGCACCCCTCCTTTCCTCCCTCCCAGTCTAATGCTGATGTTCTCTGTATTCAGATGTATTAAAGCTGCACCCCACCTTTCCTCCCTCCCAGGGGGCGGTCGGGTAGCCTAGTGGTTAAAGCGTTAGCACGTCACGCCGAAGACCCGGGTTCGATTCCCGACATTGGTACAATGTGTGAAGCCCATTTCTGGTGTCCCCCGCTGTGATATTGCTGGAATATTGCTAAAAGTGGCGTAAAACCTCACTCACTCACTCACTCAATCACTCCTCCCTCCCAGTCTAATGCTAATCTTCTCGGTATTCAGATGTATTAAAGCTGCACCCCTCCTTTCCTCCCTCCCAGTCTAATGCTGATGTTCTCGGTATTCAGATGTATTAAAGCTGCACCCCTCCTTTCCTCCCTCCCAGTCTAATGCTGATGTTCTCGGTATTCAGATGTATTAAAGCTGCACCCCTCCTTTCCTCCCTCCCAGTCTAATGCTGATGTTCTCGGTATTCAGATGTATTAAAGCTGCACCCCTCCTTTCCTCCCTCCCAGTCTAATGCTGATGTTCTCGGTATTCAGATGTATTAAAGCTGCACCCCTCCTTTCCTCCCTCCCAGTCTAATGCTGATGTTCTTTGTATTCAGATGTATTAAAGCTGCACCCCTCCTTTCCTCCCTCCCAGTCTAATGCTGATGTTCTCGGTATTCAGATGTATTAAAGCTGCACCCCTCCTTTCCTCCCTCCCAATCTAATGCTGATGTTCTTTGTATTCAGATGTATTAAAGCTGCACCCCTCCTTTCCTCCCTCCCAGTCTAATGCTGATGTTCTCGGTATTCAGATGTATTAAAGCTGCACCCCACCTTTCCTCCCTCCCAGGGGGCGGTCGGGTAGCCTAGTGGTTACAGCGTTAGCACGTCACGCCGAAGACCCGGGTTGGATTCCCGACATTGGTACAATGTGTGAAGCCCATTTCTGGTGTCCCCCGCCGTGATATTGCTGGAACATTGCTAAAAGTGGCGTAAAACCTCACTCACTCACTCACTCCTCCCTCCCAGTCTAGTGCTGATGTTCTCGGTATTCAGATGTATTAAAGCTGCACCCCTCCTTTCCTCCCTCCCAGTCTAATGTTGATGTTCTCGGTATTCAGATATATTAAAGCTGCACCCCTCCTTTCCTCCCTCCCAGTCTAATGCTGATGTTCTCTGTATTCAGATGTATTAAAGCTGCACCCCTCCTTTCCTCCCTCCCAGTCTAATGCTGATGTTCTCGGTATTCAGATGTATTAAAGCTGCACCCCTCCTTTCCTCCCTCCCAGTCTAATGCTGATGTTCTCGGTATTCAGATGTATTAAAGCTGCACCCCTCCTTTCCTCCCTCCCAGTCTAATGCTGATGTTCTCGGTATTCAAATGTATTAAAGCTGCACCCCTTCTTTCCTCCCTCCCAGTCTAATGCTTCTGTTCTCGGTATTCAGATGTATTAAAGCTGCACCCCTCCTTTCCTCCCTCCCAGTCTAATGCTGATGTTCTCGGTATTCAGATGTATTAAAGCTGCACCCCTCCTTTCCTCCCTGCCAGTCTAATGCTGATGTTCTTTGTATTCAGATGTATTAAAGCTGCACCCCTCCTTTCCTCCCTCCCAGTCTAATGCTGATGTTCTCGGTATTCAGATGTATTAAAGCTGCACCCCACCTTTCCTCCCTCCCAGGGGGCGGTCGGGTAGCCTAGTGGTTAAAGCGTTAGCACGTCACGCCGAAGACCCGGGTTCGATTCCCGACATTGGTACAATGTGTGAAGCCCATTTCTGGTGTTCCCCGCCGTGATATTGCTGGAATATTGCTAAAAGTGGCGTAAAACCTCACTCACTCACTCACTCAATCACTCCTCCCTCCCAGTCTAGTGCTGATGTTCTCGGTATTCAGATGTATTAAAGCTGCACCCCTCCTTTCCTCCCTCCCAGTCTAATGCTGATGTTCTCGGTATTCAGATGTATTAAAGCTGCACCCCTCCTTTCCTCCCTCCCAGTCTAATGCTGATGTTCTCGGTATTCAGATGTATTAAAGCTGCACCCCTCCTTTCCTCCCTCCCAGTCTAATGCTGATGTTCTCGGTAATCAGATGTATTAAAGCTGCACCCCTCCTTTCCTCCCTCCCAGTCTAATGCTGATGTTCTTTGTATTCAGATGTATTAAAGCTGCACCCCTCCTTTCCTCCCTCCCAGTCTAATGCTGATGTTCTCGGTATTCAGATGTATTAAAGCTGCACCCCTCCTTTCCTCCCTCCCAGTCTAATGCTGATGTTCTCGGTATTCAGATGTATTAAAGCTGCACCCCACCTTTCCTCCCTCCCAGGGGGCGGTCGGGTAGCCTAGTGGTTAAAGCGTTAGCACGTCACGCCGAAGACCCGGGTTCGATTCCCGACATTGGTACAATGTGTGAAGCCCATTTCTGGTGTCCCCCGCCGTGATATTGCTGGAATATTGCTAAAAGTGGCGTAAAACCTCACTCACTCACTCACTCAATCACTCCTCCCTCCCAGTCTAATGCTAATGTTCTCGGTATTCAGATGTATTAAAGCTGCACCCCTCCTTTCCTCCCTCCCAGTCTAATGCTGATGTTCTCGGTATTCAGATGTATTAAAGCTGCACCCCTCCTTTCCTCCCTCCCAGTCCAATGCTGATGTTCTCGGTATTCAGATGTATTAAAGCTGCACCCCTCCTTTCCTCCCTCCCAGTCTAATGCTGATGTTCTCGGTATTCAGATGTATTAAAGCTTCACCCCTCCTTTCCTCCCTCCCAGTCTAATGCTGATGTTCTTTTTATTCAGATGTATTAAGGCTGCACCCCTCCTTTCCTCCCTCCCAGTCTAATGCTGATGTTCTCGGTATTCAGATGTATTAAAGCTGCACCCCTCCTTTCCTCCCTCCCAGTCTAATGCTGATGTTCTCGGTATTCAGATGTATTAAAGCTGCACCCCACCTTTCCTCCCTCCCAGGGGGCGGTCGGGTAGCTTAGTGGTTAAAGCGTTAGCACGTCACGCCGAAGACCCGGGTTCGATTCCCGACGTTGGTACAATGTGTGAAGCCCATTTCTGGTGTCCCCCGCCGTGATATTGCTTGAATATTGCTAAAAGTGGCGTAAAACCTCACTCACTCACTCACTCAATCACTCCTCCCTCCCAGTCTAATGCTAATGTTCTCGGTATTCAGATGTATTAAAGCTGCACCCCTCCTTTCCTCCCTCCCAGTCTAATGCTGATGTTCTCGGTATTCAGATGTATTAAAGCTGCACCCCTCCTTTCCTCCCTCCCAGTCCAATGCTGATGTTCTCGGTATTCAGATGTATTAAAGCTGCACCCCTCCTTTCCTCCCTCCCAGTCTAATGCTGATGTTCTCGGTATTCAGATGTATTAAAGCTGCACCCCTCCTTTCCTCCCTCCCAGTCTAATGCTGATGTTCTTTGTATTCAGATGTATTAAGGCTGCACCCCTCCTTTCCTCCCTCCCAGTCTAATGCTGATGTTCTCGGTATTCAGATGTATTAAAGCTGCACCCCTCCTTTCCTCCCTCCCAGTCTAATGCTGATGTTCTCTGTATTCAGATGTATTAAAGCTGCACCCCACCTTTCCTCCCTCCCAGGGGGCGGTCGGGTAGCCTAGTGGTTAAAGCGTTAGCACGTCACGCCGAAGACCCGGGTTCGATTCCCGACATTGGTACAATGTGTGAAGCCCATTTCTGGTGTCCCCCGCTGTGATATTGCTGGAATATTGCTCAAAGTGGCGTAAAACCTCACTCACTCACTCACTCAATCACTCCTCCCTCCCAGTCTAATGCTAATCTTCTCGGTATTCAGATGTATTAAAGCTGCACCCCTCCTTTCCTCCCTCCCAGTCTAATGCTGATGTTCTCGGTATTCAGATGTATTAAAGCTGCACCCCTCCTTTCCTCCCTCCCAGTCTAATGCTGATGTTCTCGGTATTCAGATGTATTAAAGCTGCACCCCTCCTTTCCTCCCTCCCAGTCTAATGCTGATGTTCTCGGTATTCAGATGTATTAAAGCTGCACCCCTCCTTTCCTCCCTCCCAGTCTAATGCTGATGTTCTCGGTATTCAGATGTATTAAAGCTGCACCCCTCCTTTCCTCCCTCCCAGTCTAATGCTGATGTTCTTTGTATTCAGATGTATTAAAGCTGCACCCCTCCTTTCCTCCCTCCCAGTCTAATGCTGATGTTCTCGGTATTCAGATGTATTAAAGCTGCACCCCTCCTTTCCTCCCTCCCAGTCTAACGCTGATGTTCTTTGTATTCAGATGTATTAAAGCTGCACCCCTCCTTTCCTCCCTCCCAGTCTAATGCTGATGTTCTCGGTATTCAGATGTATTAAAGCTGCACCCCTCCTTTCCTCCCTCCCAGTCTAATGCTGATGTTGTTGGTATTCAGATGTATTAAAGCTGCACCCCTCCTTTCCTCCCTCCCAGTCTAATGCTGATGTTCTCGGTATTCAGATGTATTAAAGCTGCACCCCTCCTTTCCTCCCTCCCAGTCTAATGCTGATGTTCTCGGTATTCAGATGTATTAAAGCTGCACCCCTCCTTTCCTCCCTCCCAGTCTAATGCTGATGTTCTTTGTATTCAGATGTATTAAAGCTGCACCCCTCCTTTCCTCCCTCCCAGTCTAATGCTGATGTTCTCGGTATTCAGATGTATTAAAGCTGCACCCCTCCTTTCCTCCCTCCCAGTCTAATGCTGATGTTCTCGGTATTCAGATTTATTAAAGCTGCACCCCACCTTTCCTCCCTCCCAGGGGGCGGTCGGGTAGCTTAGTGGTTAAAGCGTTAGCACGTCACGCCGAAGACCCGGGTTCGATTCCCGACATTGGTACAATGTGTGAAGCCCATTTCTGGTGTCCCCCGCCGTGATATTGCTGGAATATTGCTAAAAGTGGCGTAAAACCTCACTCACTCACTCACTCAATCACTCCTCCCTCCCAGTCTAATGCTAATGTTCTCGGTATTCAGATGTATTAAAGCTGCACCCCTCCTTTCCTCCCTCCCAGTCTAATGCTGATGTTCTCGGTATTCAGATGTATTAAAGCTGCACCCCTCCTTTCCTCCCTCCCAGTCCAATGCTGATGTTCTCGGTATTCAGATGTATTAAAGCTGCACCCCTCCTTTCCTCCCTCCCAGTCTAATGCTGATGTTCTCGGTATTCAGATGTATTAAAGCTGCACCCCTCCTTTCCTCCCTCCCAGTCTAATGCTGATGTTCTTTGTATTCAGATGTATTAAGGCTGCACCCCTCCTTTCCTCCCTCCCAGTCTAATGCTGATGTTCTCGGTATTCAGATGTATTAAAGCTGCACCCCTCCTTTCCTCCCTCCCAGTCTAATGCTGATGTTCTCTGTATTCAGATGTATTAAAGCTGCACCCCACCTTTCCTCCCTCCCAGGGGGCGGTCGGGTAGCCTAGTGGTTAAAGCGTTAGCACGTCACGCCGAAGACCCGGGTTCGATTCCCGACATTGGTACAATGTGTGAAGCCCATTTCTGGTGTCCCCCGCTGTGATATTGCTCGAATATTGCTAAAAGTGGCGTAAAACCTCACTCACTCACTCACTCAATCACTCCTCCCTCCCAGTCTAATGCTAATCTTCTCGGTATTCAGATGTATTAAAGCTGCACCCCTCCTTTCCTCCCTCCCAGTCTAATGCTGATGTTCTCGGTATTCAGATGTATTAAAGCTGCACCCCTCCTTTCCTCCCTCCCAGTCTAATGCTGATGTTCTCGGTATTCAGATGTATTAAAGCTGCACCCCTCCTTTCCTCCCTCCCAGTCTAATGCTGATGTTCTCGGTATTCAGATGTATTAAAGCTGCACCCCTCCTTTCCTCCCTCCCAGTCTAATGCTGATGTTCTCGGTATTCAGATGTATTAAAGCTGCACCCCTCCTTTCCTCCCTCCCAGTCTAATGCTGATGTTCTTTGTATTCAGATGTATTAAAGCTGCACCCCTCCTTTCCTCCCTCCCAGTCTAATGCTGATGTTCTCGGTATTCAGATGTATTAAAGCTGCACCCCTCCTTTCCTCCCTCCCAGTCTAACGCTGATGTTCTTTGTATTCAGATGTATTAAAGCTGCACCCCTCCTTTCCTCCCTCCCAGTCTAATGCTGATGTTCTCGGTATTCAGATGTATTAAAGCTGCACCCCTCCTTTCCTCCCTCCCAGTCTAATGCTGATGTTGTTGGTATTCAGATGTATTAAAGCTGCACCCCTCCTTTCCTCCCTCCCAGTCTAATGCTGATGTTCTCGGTAATCAGATGTATTAAAGCTGCACCCCTCCTTTCCTCCCTCCCAGTCTAATGCTGATGTTCTCGGTATTCAGATGTATTAAAGCTGCACCCCTCCTTTCCTCCCTCCCAGTCTAATGCTGATGTTCTTTGTATTCAGATGTATTAAAGCTGCACCCCTCCTTTCCTCCCTCCCAGTCTAATGCTGATGTTGTTGGTATTCAGATGTATTAAAGCTGCACCCCTCCTTTCCTCCCTCCCAGTCTAATGCTGATGTTCTTTGTATTCAGATGTATTAAAGCTGCACCCCTCCTTTCCTCCCTCCCAGTCTAATGCTGATGTTCTCGGTATTCAGATGTATTAAAGCTGCACCCCTCCTTTCCTCCCTCCCAGTCTAATGCTGATGTTATCGGTATTCAGATGTATTAAAGCTGCACCCCTCCTTTCCTCCCTCCCAGTCTAATGCTGATGTTCTCGGTATTCAGATGTATTAAAGCTGCACCCCTCCTTTCCTCCCTCCCAGTCTAATGCTGATGTTCTCGGTATTCAGATGTATTAAAGCTGCACCCCTCCTTTCCTCCCTCCCAGTCTAATGCTGATGGTATCGGTATTCAGATGTATTAAAGCTGCACCCCTCCTTTCCTCCCTCCCAGTCTAATGCTAATCTTCTCGGTATTCAGATGTATTAAAGCTGCACCCCTCCTTTCCTCCCTCCCAGTCTAATGCTGATGTTCTCGGTATTCAGATGTATTAAAGCTGCACCCCTTCTTTCTTCCCTCCCACTCTAATGCTGATGTTCTCGGTATTCAGATGTATTAAAGCTGCACCCCTTCTTTCTTCCCTCCCACTCTAATGCTGATGTTCTCGGTATTCAGATGTATTAAAGCTGCACCCCTCTTTTCCTCCCTCCCAGTCTAATGCTGATGTTCTCGGTATTCAGATGTATTAAAGCTGCATCCCTCCTTTCCTCCCTCCCAGTCTAATGCTGATGTTCTCGGTATTCAGATGTATTAAAGCTGCACCCCTCTTTTCCTCCCTCCCAATCTAATGCTGATGTTCTTTGTATTCAGATGTATTAAAGCTGCACCCCTCCTTTCCTCCCTCCCAGTCTAATGCTGATGTTCTCGGTATTCAGATGTATTAAAGCTGCACCCCACCTTTCCTCCCTCCCAGGGGGCGGTCGGGTAGCCTAGTGGTTACAGCGTTAGCACGTCACGCCGAAGACCCGGGTTCGATTCCCGACATTGGTACAATGTGTGCAGCCCATTTCTGGTGTCCCCCGCCGTGATATTGCTGGAAAATTGCTAAAAGTGGCGTAAGACCTCACTCACTCACTCACTCCTCCCTCCCAGTCTAGTGCTGATGTTCTCGGTATTCAGATGTATTAAAGCTGCACCCCTCCTTTCCTCCCTCCCAGTCTAATGTTGATGTTCTCGGTATTCAGATGTATTAAAGCTGCACCCCACCTTTCCTCCCTCCCAGTCTAATGCTGATGTTCTCGGTATTCAGATGTATTAAAGCTGCACCCCTCCTTTCCTCCCTCCCAGTCTAATGCTGATGTTCTCGGTATTCAGATGTATTAAAGCTGCACCCCTCCTTTCCTCCCTCCCAGTCTAATGCTGATGTTCTCGGTATTCAGATGTATTAAAGCTGCACCCCTCCTTTCCTCCCTCCCAGTCTAATGCTGATGTTCTCGGTATTCAGATGTATTAAAGCTGCACCCCTTCTTTCCTCCCTCCCAGTCTAATGCTGATGTTCTTTGTATTCAGATGTATTAAAGCTGCACCCCTCCTTTCCTCCCTCCCAGTCTAATGCTGATGTTCTCGGTATTCAGATGTATTAAAGCTGCACCCCTCCTTTCCTCCCTGCCAGTCTAATGCTGATGTTCTCGGTATTCAGATGTATTAAAGCTGCACCCCTCCTTTCCTCCCTCCCAGTCTAATGCTGATGTTCTCGGTATTCAGATGTATTAAAGCTGCACCCCACCTTTCCTCCCTCCCAGGGGGCGGTCGGGTAGCCTAGTGGTTAAAGCGTTAGCACGTCACGCCGAAGACCCGGGTTCGATTCCCGACATTGGTACAATGTGTGAAGCCCATTTCTGGTGTTCCCCGCCGTGATATTGCTGGAATATTGCTAAAAGTGGCGTAAAACCTCACTCACTCACTCACTCAATCACTCCTCCCTCCCAGTCTAGTGCTGATGTTCTCGGTATTCAGATGTATTAAAGCTGCACCCCTCCTTTCCTCCCTCCCAGTCTAATGCTGATGTTCTCGGTATTCAGATGTATTAAAGCTGCACCCCTCCTTTCCTCCCTCCCAGTCTAATGCTGATGTTCTCGGTATTCAGATGTATTAAAGCTGCACCCCTCCTTTCCTCCCTCCCAGTCTAATGCTGATGTTCTCGGTATTCAGATGTATTAAAGCTGCACCCCACCTTTCCTCCCTCCCAGTCCAATGCTGATGTTCTCGGTATTCAGATGTATTAAAGCTGCACCCCTCCTTTCCTCCCTCCCAGTCTAATGCTGATGTTCTCGGTATTCAGATGTATTAAAGCTGCACCCCTCCTTTCCTCCCTCCCAGTCTAATGCTGATGTTCTTTGTATTCAGATGTATTAAGGCTGCACCCCTCCTTTCCTCCCTCCCAGTCTAATGCTGATGTTCTCGGTATTCAGATGTATTAAAGCTGCACCCCTCCTTTCCTCCCTCCCAGTCTAATGCTGATGTTCTCGGTATTCAGATGTATTAAAGCTGCACCCCACCTTTCCTCCCTCCCAGGGGGCGGTCGGGTAGCCTAGTGGTTAAAGCGTTAGCACCTCACGCCGAAGACCCGGGTTCGATTCCCGACATTGGTACAATGTGTGAAGCCCATTTCTGGTGTCCCCCGCCGTGATATTGCTGGAATATTGCTAAAAGTGGCGTAAAACCTCACTCACTCACTCACTCAATCACTCCTCCCTCCCAGTTTAATGCTAATCTTCTCGGTATTCAGATGTATTAAAGCTGCACCCCTCCTTTCCTCCCTCCCAGTCTAATGCTGATGTTCTCGGTATTCAGATGTATTAAAGCTGCACCCCTCCTTTCCTCCCTCCCAGTCTAATGCTGATGTTCTCGGTATTCAGTTGTATTAAAGCTGCACCCCTCCTTTCCTCCCTCCCAGTCTAATGCTGATGTTCTTTGTATTCAGATGTATTAAAGCTGCACCCCTCCTTTCCTCCCTCCGTGTCTAATGCCGATGTTGTTGGTATTCAGATGTATTAAAGCTGCACCCCTCCTTTCCTCCCTCCCAGTCTAATGCTGATGTTCTCGGTATTCAGATGTATTAAAGCTGCACCCCTCCTTTCCTCCCTCCCAGTCTAACGCTGATGTTATTTGTATTCAGATGTATTAAAGCTGCACCCCTCCTTTCCTCCCTCCCAGTCTAATGCTGATGTTCTCGGTATTCAGATGTATTAAAGCTGCACCCCTCCTTTCCTCCCTCCCAGTCTAATGCTGATGTTGTTGGTATTCAGATGTATTAAAGCTGCACCCCTCCTTTCCTCCCTCCCAGTCTAATGCTGATGTTCTCGGTATTCAGATGTATTAAAGCTGCACCCCTCCTTTCCTCCCTCCCAGTCTAATGCTGATGTTCTCGGTATTCAGATGTATTAAAGCTGCACCCCTCCTTTCCTCCCTCCCAGTCTAATGCTGATGTTCTTTGTATTCAGATGTATTAAAGCTGCACCCCTCCTTTCCTCCCTCCCAGTCTAATGCTGATGTTGTTGGTATTCAGATGTATTAAAGCTGCACCCCTCCTTTCCTCCCTCCCAGTCTAATGCTGATGTTCTTTGTATTCAGATGTATTAAAGCTGCACCCCTCCTTTCCTCCCTCCCAGTCTAACGCTGATGTTCTTTGTATTCAGATGTATTAAAGCTGCACCCCTCCTTTCCTCCCTCCCAGTCTAATGCTGATGTTCTCGGTATTCAGATGTATTAAAGCTGCACCCCACCTTTCCTCCCTCCCAGGGGGCGGTCGGGTAGCCTAGTGGTTAAAGCGTTAGCACGTCACGCCGAAGACCCGGGTTCGATTCCCGACATTGGTACAATGTGTGAAGCCCATTTCTGGTGTCCCCCGCCGTGATATTGCTTGAATATTGCTAAAAGTGGCGTAAAACCTCACTCACTCACTCACTCAATCACTCCTCCCTCCCAGTCTAATGCTAATGTTCTCGGTATTCAGATGTATTAAAGCTGCACCCCTCCTTTCCTCCCTCCCAGTCTAATGCTGATGTTCTCGGTATTCAGATGTATTAAAGCTGCACCCCTCCTTTCCTCCCTCCCGGTCTAATGCTGATGTTCTCGGTATTCAGATGTATTAAAGCTGCACCCCTCCTTTCCTCCCTCCTAGTCTAATGCTGATGTTCTCGGTGTTCAGATGTATTAAAGCTGCACCCCTCCTTTCCTCCCTCCCAGTCTAATGCTGATGTTCTTTGTATTCAGATGTATTAAGGCTGCACCCATCCTTTCCTCCCTCCAAGTCTAATGCTGATGTTCTCGGTATTCAGATGTATTAAAGCTGCACCCCTCCTTTCCTCCCTCCCAGTCTAATGCTGATGTTCTCTGTATTCAGATGTATTAAAGCTGCACCCCTCCTTTCCTCCCTCTCAGTCTAATGCTGATGTTCTCGGTATTCAGATGTATTAAAGCTGCACCCCTCCTTTCCTCCCTCCCAGTCTAATGCTGAAGTTGTTGGTATTCAGATGTATTAAAGCTGCACCCCTCCTTTCCTCCCTCCCAGTCTAATGCTGATGTTCTCGGTATTCAGATGTATTAAAGCTTCACCCCTCCTTTCCTCCCTCCCAGTCTAATGCTGATGTTCTCGGTATTCAGATGTATTAAAGCTGCACCCCTCCTTTCCTCCCTCCCAGTCTAATGCTGATGTTCTTTGTATTCAGATGTATTAAAGCTGCACCCCTCCTTTCCTCCCTCCCAGTCTAACGCTGATGTTCTGTGTATTCAGATGTATTAAAGCTGCACCCCTCCTTTCCTCCCTCCCAGTCTAATGCTGATGTTCTCGGTATTCAGATGTATTAAAGCTGCACCCCTCCTTTCCTCCCTCTCAGTCTAATGCTGATGTTCTCGGTATTTAGATGTATTAAAGCTGCACCCCTCCTTTCCTCCCTCCCGGTCTAATGCTGATGTTCTTTGTATTCAGATGTATTAAAGCTGCACCCCTCCTTTCCTCCCTCCTAGTCTAATGCTGATGTTCTCGGTATTCAGATGTATTAAAGCTGCACCCCTCCTTTCCTCCCTCCCAGTCTAATGCTGATGTTCTTTGTATTCAGATGTATTAAGGCTGCACCCCTCCTTTCCTCCCGCCCAGTCTAATGCTGATGTTCTCGGTATTCAGATGTATTAAAGCTGCACCCCTCCTTTCCTCCCTCCCAGTCTAATGCTGATGTTCTCTGTATTCAGATGTATTAAAGCTGCACCCCTCCTTTCCTCCCTCTCAGTCTAATGCTGATGTTCTCGGTATTCAGATGTATTAAAGCTGCACCCCTCCTTTCCTCCCTCCCAGTCTAATGCTGAAGTTGTTGGTATTCAGATGTATTAAAGCTGCACCCCTCCTTTCCTCCCTCCCAGTCTAATGCTGATGTTCTCGGTATTCAGATGTATTAAAGCTTCACCCCTCCTTTCCTCCCTCCCAGTCTAATGCTGAAGTTGTTGGTATTCAGATGTATTAAAGCTGCACCCCTCCTTTCCTCCCTCTCAGTCTAATGCTGATGTTCTCGGTATTCAGATGTATTAAAGCTGCACCCCTCCTTTCCTCCCTCCCAGTCTAATGCTGAAGTTGTTGGTATTCAGATGTATTAAAGCTGCACCCCTCCTTTCCTCCCTCCCAGTCTAATGCTGATGTTCTCGGTATTCAGATGTATTAAAGCTGCACCCCTCCTTTCCTCCCTCCCAGTCTAATGCTGATGTTCTCGGTATTCAGATGTATTAAAGCTTCACCCCTCCTTTCCTCCCTCCCAGTCTAATGCTGATGTTCTCGGTATTCAGATGTATTAAAGCTGCACCCCTCCTTTCCTCCCTCCCAGTCTAATGCTGATGTTCTTTGTATTCAGATGTATTAAAGCTGCACCCCTCCTTTCCTCCCTCCCAGTCTAATGCTGATGTTGTTGGTATTCAGATGTATTAAAGCTGCACCCCTCCTTTCCTCCCTCCCAGTCTAATGCTGATGTTCTTTGTATTCAGATGTATTAAAGCTGCACCCCTCCTTTCCTCCCTCCCAGTCTAACGCTGATGTTCTGTGTATTCAGATGTATTAAAGCTGCACCCCTCCTTTCCTCCCTCCCAGTCTAATGCTGATGTTCTCGGTATTCAGATGTATTAAAGCTGCACCCCTCCTTTCCTCCCTCTCAGTCTAATGCTGATGTTCTCGGTATTCAGATGTATTAAAGCTGCACCCCTCCTTTCCTCCCTCCAAGTCTAACGCTGATGTTCTGTGTATTCAGATGTATTAAAGCTGCACCCCTCCTTTCCTCCCTCCCGGTCTAATGCTGATGTTCTCGGTATTCAGATGTATTAAAGCTGCACCCCTCCTTTCCTCCCTCTCAGTCTAATGCTGATGTTCTCGGTATTCAGATGTATTAAAGCTGCACCCCTCCTTTCCTCCCTCCCAGTCTAATGCTGATGTTCTTTGTATTCAGATGTATTAAAGCTGCACCCCTCCTTTCCTCCCTCCCAGTCTAACGCTGATGTTCTGTGTATTCAGATGTATTAAAGCTGCACCCCTCCTTTCCTCCCTCCCAGTCTAATGCTGATGTTCTCGGTATTCAGATGTATTAAAGCTGCACCCCTCCTTTCCTCCCTCCCAGTCTAATGCTGATGTTCTCTGTATTCAGATGTATTAAAGCTGCACCCCTCCTTTCCTCCCTCTCAGTCTAATGCTGATGTTCTCGGTATTCAGATGTATTAAAGCTGCACCCCTCCTTTCCTCCTTCCCAGTCTAATGCTGAAGTTGTTGGTATTCAGATGTATTAAAGCTGCACCCCTCCTTTCCTCCCTCCCAGTCTAATGCTGATGTTCTCGGTATTCAGATGTATTAAAGCTTCACCCCTCCTTTCCTCCCTCCCAGTCTAATGCTGATGTTCTCGGTATTCAGATGTATTAAAGCTGCACCCCTCCTTTCCTCCCTCCCAGTCTAATGCTGATGTTCTTTGTATTCAGATGTATTAAAGCTGCACCCCTCCTTTCCTCCCTCCCAGTCTAATGCTGATGTTGTTGGTATTCAGATGTATTAAAGCTGCACCCCTCCTTTCCTCCCTCCCAGTCTAATGCTGATGTTCTTTGTATTCAGATGTATTAAAGCTGCACCCCTCCTTTCCTCCCTCCCAGTCTAACGCTGATGTTCTGTGTATTCAGATGTATTAAAGCTGCACCCCTCCTTTCCTCCCTCCCAGTCTAATGCTGATGTTCTCGGTATTCAGATGTATTAAAGCTGCACCCCTCCTTTCCTCCCTCTCAGTCTAATGCTGATGTTCTCGGTATTCAGATGTATTAAAGCTGCACCCCTCCTTTCCTCCCTCCAAGTCTAACGCTGATGTTCTGTGTATTCAGATGTATTAAAGCTGCACCCCTCCTTTCCTCCCTCCCAGTCTAATGCTGATGTTCTCGGTATTCAGATGTATTAAAGCTGCACCCCTCCTTTCCTCCCTCTCAGTCTAATGCTGATGTTCTCGGTATTCAGATGTATTAAAGCTGCACCCCTCCTTTCCTCCCTCCCAGTCTAATGCTGATGTTCTTTGTATTCAGATGTATTAAAGCTGCACCCCTCCTTTCCTCCCTCCCAGTCTAACGCTGATGTTCTGTGTATTCAGATGTATTAAAGCTGCACCCCTCCTTTCCTCCCTCCCAGTCTAATGCTGATGTTCTCGGTATTCAGATGTATTAAAGCTGCACCCCTCCTTTCCTCCCTCCAAGTCTAATGCTGATGTTCTCGGTATTCAGATGTATTAAAGCTGCACCCCTCCTTTCCTCCCTCCCAGTCTAATGCTGATGTTCTCGGTATTCAGATGTATTAAAGCTGCACCCCTCCTTTCCTCCCTCCCAGTCTAATGCTGATGTTCTCGGTATTCAGATGTATTAAAGCTGCACCCCTCCTTTCCTCCCTCCCAGTCTAATGCTGATGTTCTCGGTATTCAGATGTATTAAAGCTGCACCCCTCCTTTCCTCCCTCCCAGTCTAATGCTGATGTTCTCGGTATTCAGATGTATTAAAGCTGCACCCCTCCTTTCCTCCCTCCCAGTCTAATGCTGATGTTCTTTGTATTCAGATGTATTAAAGCTGCACCCCTCCTTTCCTCCCTCCCAGTCTAATGCTGATGTATTAAAGCTGCACTGTTGCCCCACAACATGGAGACGGCGTGGAAGACAAAGACGCTACCAGATTTGAAGAACACCAAGTTTGCAGAGACATTTCGGGTGACCCTGGCTGAGCAGAAGTTGTCTTCCAAGACGCTGCAGGTCAACGTGTGGAGCATACACCCCACTAGGGAGGAGGAGTGCCTGGTGAGTGCCGCAGATAGGTCACATTTGGGCTGGGAGTCCAAACTTACTACCCGGGTACTCAACCCCCTATTACCCAACCCTACACTGACACCCACTGTAGGTCTCAAGAGATGAGTACAAAATGTCCGATTGTGAATTGTTTGAATGGAGCTCTGACAAAAAGTATTTAGATTCCCTCCCCTACCCTATAAATCGATCTGGTCATATATACACTGAAGTTGACTGAAGCTTTATCTTTATTCAAACATATAAAACCGAACTGATTTCTCCAGTTCCTTGTAGTCCGCTATACCCATGTTCTACTGTATATACGTGATATAATTTTGAGATCCATTTTTGGGAGTCATGGAAAGATTTAAATATCCCTATCAAAAGTTGAGTATTATATTACACTAATGTGATCTTGTACCATGTCAAACCCATGGAGAGTCATCTCATTCTAAGATGTCTGTTGTGTTGACAGGGCTGTGCTCAAGTGAGTCTGGCTTATTTCGACCCGAAGGAGGTTTCCACCCGATGGTACAACATTCTGAGTTTTATGTTCATGCAGTCAGATTTGAGGACCGGGACGAAGAAATCAAGTGTGTTGACAGGGCTGTGCTCAAGTGAGTCTGGCTGATTTCGACCCGAAGGAGGTTTCTACCCGATGGTACAACATTCTGAGTTTTAAGTTCATGCAGTCAGATTTGAGGACCGGGACGAAGAAATCAAGTGAAGCCAGTCAGCCATCGTCCAGTAGTACCCTCAGCTCGGATGACACACGGCACTCCTCCAGCCAAACTCTCACACAGGCAACAGTTTAGTTGGGGGAACGTTTTCATGCAAGGTGGTTGTAGGTCTGTGGGTCTTGTAGTGATTAATATGCAAGGTTTGTGGTAGGTCAGGGTGAATTCCTGGTAGGGATTAATATCCAAAAGGTTGTTATACGTCTGTGTGTGAATTCCTGGTAGGGATTAATATACAAAGGGTTGTTATACGCCTGTGGGTGAATTCCTGGTAGGGATTAATATCCAAAGGGTTGTTATACGTCTGTGGGTGAATTCCTGGTAGGGATTAATATCCAAAGGGTTGTTATACGTCTGTGGGTGAATTCCTGGTAGGGATTAATATCCAAAGGGTTTTTCTACGTCTGTGGGTGAATTCCTGGTAGGGATTAATATCCAAAGGGTTTTTCTACGTCTGTGGGTGAATTCCTGGTTGGAACTAACATGCAAATGTTGTTCTACGTCTGTGGGTGAATTCCTTTGTTGCTCATGCTGTCACCCACTGGTGTCACCCACTTGTGTCCCCCATTTAGTATTTCCTTAACACACATCTGGATGACCAGCTGAATGTGGTACTGATTGTTAAATGCCTCCTTAACGCGTTCCACAAAGCCTGCTTCATAACACGCACTATTATTGTTACTTGCACACAAGACTTGAACATTCCAACCATTTGTTTTATTCCAGAGAGAATCGTCTGACAGAGTTACACAGCTGCTTGAAGCTTCTTCTGCCAAGCTTCGCAAGTCGTCTCTGCCAAGTGACGAGAAGCCAGTCCTGGAGGTCGTCGTGAAGGAGGCCAGGTAGGCGTGCTGTAGAACATAACTAGGTTCGATGGACACTCTGTGACAGGCATTGTTAGATGGTGTTTGCAGTATGAGATGGTGTTTGCGATATGAGATGGTGTATGCGATATGAGATAGTGTATGCGACATGAGATTGTGTATGCAAGACTGGATGGTGTGTGCAATATGAGATGGTGTATGCGATATGAGATGGTGTATGCGATATGACATGGTGTATGCAAGACTGGATGGTGTATGCAATATGAGATGGTGTATGCGATATGAGATGGTGTATGCAATATGACATGGTGTATGCAAGACTGGATGGTGTATGCAATATGAGATGGTGTATGCGATATGAGATGGTGTATGCGATATGAGATGGTGTATGCAAGACGGGATGGTGTGTGCACTATGAAATGGTGTATGCAAGACAGGATTGTGTATGCAATACGAGATGGTGTATGCAATATGAAATGGTGTGTGCAAGACAGGATGATGTATGCAATATGAAATGGTGTATGCAAGACTGGATGGTGTATGCAATATGAGATGGTGTATGCAAGACAGGATGGTGTATGCAATATGAAATGGTGTATGCAAGACGGGATGGTGTATGCAATATGAGATGGTGTATGCAATATGAGATGGTGTATGCAATATGAAATGGTGTATGCTAGACAGGATGGTGTATGCAATATGAGATGGTGTATGCAATATGAGATGGTGTATGCAATATGAGATGGTGTATGCAAGACGGGATGGTGTATGCAATACGGGATGGTGTATGCAATACGGGATGGTGTATGCAATACGGGATGGTGTATGCAATACGAGATGGTGTATGCAATACGGGATGGTGTATGCTAGACAGGATGGTGTATGCAATACCAGATGGTGTATGCTAGACAGGATGGTGTATGCAATATGAGATGGTGTATGCAATATATGACAGTTTGCAGCTGATGTGTATAAATATTTAAGTGTGCCATGTTTCAGTCACTTCAAGTCTCCTCATCCTGCTGTGTCCTCGGTGAAGGAAGAAAACAGCGACGAGTCCACCATCATCTCCTCCCAGACATCCACGCTCACCAGGAACCAAGGTAATGGCAGACTTGACGGCACAATCATCTATTCAGTTGCTCACAGAATGACAAGAAACGTTCCAGGACTGCGATCCTCTAGATTGAGTGTTCTATGTCAGAAGTGTAGCGGAAGTTTTAAATGTTCAAATGAAAGAGTCAACTAAAGCAATGCTTTTCTGCCTGACATTTGTCTTGTTGAAAGTATGATGAGTAACAAATGCAGGTCACCATGTTAGGTACCATGTTGTGACAATGTGAACAAGAAGACAAGATTTTTAGCGAGACAATTATTCATACACTGTTTCTATCTGGGCTTTTAATCACATTCAACACGGCGGTAGGGTAGCCTAGAGGTTAAAGTGCTGAATGCCTAGGTTTAATTTCCCACATGAAACCCATTCCTGGTGTCCCCTGCTGTGCTGAAATATTGATGAAAGTGATGGAAAACCATACTCACTCACTCACTCACTCACTCACTCACTCACTCACTCACTCACTCACTCGCTCGCTCGCTCGCTCGCTCACTCACTCACTCGCTCGCTCACTTGCTTTCTGAATGAAATTAAACAAGGTTTACCTCCTGTCAGATGCATCTATGTAACAAATACTTTTGCCCCTAGGTCCCGAGGACATGGCCAGCCACCAAGATAGGGAGACAAGCCCACGTCTGGCTGGATTTGGGGAGAATGATGATGAGGAGGACGAAGATGATGAAGACTTGGAGGAAGAAGATGAGAAAGTGAGGGTCAAAAATAATATGGGAACGCTTAGTGTCACTTTGTGATAATTAGGCTCTGAACAATGGACAATAAGTATGAAACGCATACAAGAAAAGGAAGAAATTACAACAATTGTCATTTAATATATTTTATATTAAATAAGCTCCAGGTCCATATATGTGCATATAGTATGGTGTACTTCTTTCTGATTTTCATAAAGTATGAATGTGTTTGTTTCTGACATCTTCCCGAAGCAAGAGAGTTAACTGTCTTTAAAAGTCTAGTTTCCACCCTTGCCGAACTTGGCTGGAATTACTAGGCTCGATTGTAGTGCCACCAGTGGCTAGTACCAGTTATGTCCCCTCTCAGCCTCTCCTATGGACCAATGGACCTTTCGTATCACTTGCGTTTGCTTCACCCAAAATGTCGGCGCCAAGCCAGGGCGATCTGATCGGTAATCAAGATATATATTGTGATAAAACGGGTCTTACATCGCGAAATGGATCAAATCACATGAGCACCTTGATTAAAAACATGAAAAGATTTGGAAAATATCTGCTGACATTGAGTTGGCGATGCCCATGCTTTGCAAATCCTGCAATCGGCCGAAATTTGCACGACAGTATACGAACCGGGTTTCGATTTCGGTGCGCGATTTTGATTGGACTATGCATAGACTCGTTAGTCCAGCCAAAATGTAACTCAATAATACCAGCCTAGTTCGGCAAGGGTGGAAACTGGACTTTTATAGTCAGTTAACTCGCTTGCCTTGGGAAGATGGTTTCACAGGAAGTTCATTAACAGCTAGGTAGGTCCTATGTCTGTATGTAGTGTTTTAGGTGGTTTGAGAGACCAACCGACAATGAAAACCATGAAAGAAAGAAAATATTTTTGACAAAAAAAAGTTGGTCCAACTCTGTTTTACAATTAGATTAAATAAAAAAAGCACACAAGTTTTTATCACTGCTGCTCGTAAGATGCATGAATAATATGTATGAAAGTCTTTATTTTAACTGAATAACAATCAGTTACCTTGTGGTATCTTGCCATGTTAAGACCTATTTTCTTTTTAATTGTAGCAGTACTAATCTGGAAGTTGACTTTTTTTTGGCCACCTACATTGAATTTTAGACCATATTTTTTTAAAACCAGCTAATAGGAAATTAGAAAATAAAGGCCTTACTTTGCCATATCCAGTGCTAGATGGCATTGTGAGAAGCATTGTGGATTCAGAAGGGGGTTCTAGGGGGTTGTATTATGTTGAAGATGACCCCTCCCTTTTGAAAATGTTGGATCCACCCTTGAGAAGGTAGCCTGAGTTTGTGTGTGCTCTCTACTTCAGGACTACAATGAAATGATGCAGGAAGTCCTGGCTGAACTTGAAAACATTGAAAACCTGGACGACCACTTCTCTGAATCGGATGAATCTCTACACGTGAAAACTTGTGATGCTGAGACAAATACCGAAGGAGATTATTCGGTGAAAGAAATCAAACGGAGGCCAAACAATCATCACTTTCGAAACAGCACCATCCGTCGGTCACAAACATTCTCCCCGGCGTGCAGACAACAACCGCCTGGCTATGTGTGCAAGGTATGTACCCTCAGAAAACTCACTCTCCCACTCATTTAGGATAAGGTCAAAATGTCTAAAAGGAATCGGGCGGTCGGGTAGCCTAGTGGTTAAAGCGTTCGCTCGTCACGCTGAAGACCCGGGTTCGATTCCCGACATGTGTACAATGTGTGAAGCCCATTTCTTGTGTCCCCCGCCGTGATATTGCTGGAATATTGCTTAAAGCGGTGTAAAACCATATTCACTCACTCACTCTAAAAGGAATCACTGCCTTACTTGGCTGATTACGTGTCATTATTAACGGCTGTCTTGGATAGTTGCTGTTAACACTGGTACCCGTCATAATTTGTTCCTCTCCATGGCGTTAAACACGAGTGGAAACTTGTTTCAGAATAATATGTTTGATATCTTTCTGTTTAATGAAATGGGGCGCTTAACCTTTTCATGTATATATTACATGATGTGATGAGTTCCCTATTTCCATGAACATAATTATTACCGTATTCCCTCCCCCCCCCCCCCTCCCCAATGAAACATGATCTGGTGAACATTCATGACCCTGCACTGCACCCTCTCCGGATGTTGCAGTCTTCGTTCTCCGCCCACCTGAACCCGAGGACGTCTCTGGACCTGGAGCTGGACCTACAGGCCTCCCACGTCAAGCTCTCGCACCTCAACGATGAAATCACACGCTTAAAAGAACTGAAGCGACTTATGGAGGATGCCAAGTCAAAAGGTAAATTGATGGGATCTGCAAAACTACCCTATGTTAGTATGATGAAGAGGTATCAGTCCAGACTAGTACAAGCAGCCACACAAACACACACACACACGTACATGCACGTCGCTATATAAGTGCAATAATCTTGCGTTGTTAAACCCCATTTCAACGGACCTTTCATTGACTTTAATTTGTTTTTGTTAAAGTCACCTAGAAGAACAACCTATGTTCAAGTTGATCCCAATATGACACATGGGTGTTGGCTGGTGTATACGGTGCACATCATCATCATAATAATAATAATAATAATAATAATAATAATAATCACTTCTATGGCACGAAAACCTCGGAACATATTTTCATATCTGTATGATTCTAAAATTTCGTTTAGCATACGACAATGACGAGAAATATAGAATATCATACCCCCACCAACACAATTCCTAACGAAGATTTGCTTATCAGCAATCTTTATCATTCCACAATATTTAGTAAAGAAGTGTTTACGTAGCGTAACTAAAGAGCCGACTTGCGTAGCTCGACATTCCTTTTTCTTTTGGACGCTTAACGAACGGCATTGACACGAAAAAAACATGCAGCGAACGCGATTTATATGAACATAGAAAACAAAATAAGGTAAATAATTAAATGCAATCTGCCAAGGACTTATCTTATTTAAACTTACATGAATTATTATCATCACAAATGAAAGAAAACAGTTCTAATTAATGGAAAATACTGCGTCACTTCATTAAAGATTCTGGACCCAGCAACGTTATACCACCTCTGATCAATAATAACAACACAGTAACTGATTTATTTTCAGATTTTCAAATATCCATATCCAACCTCTATGTTTGTTATTCATTTCATCTCTTGAGAAATCATAGGCTCATCATTGCCATTGTACAAATACCACCCTTCAAACTACAGCCATTTTTCACTGTTATCTTGTCTCTTCAAAATATTTGAACGAGACATTTTTAGGAAATTCAATGTATAATTTCTTTCTGGAAAATAAAATACTTCCAAATATCAATCGGGATTCATGCCAAACAGTTGCAGTATATATCAACTGATTGAAATTTATAATCATATTTGTAATTCGCTTGATAGTCATAATAGTCTGGTCATTCTGTAATTGTAAGAAAATTGCAACAGAATATTTTACGACTGTTTCCTTTTAATTGAATGTATTTGAGTTTGTATTAAAAAGTCTACCAAAATCAACCTTCGGGAAAATGGTTAATTCCCGCATCAAAAAAGATAAAAACCAACGAGGAGAATATGGCATCTACGGGCCGCCGTACATCAAGAAGAGCTCGCAAAGGGAGATAATTCGTAGTGATCCTGCTAGTGCCTTGGAAAATATTCAGAAAAAAAAACAACGCTAACGGAGCCGTATTATTTCATGGTAAGTTGACAGATACACATTTATTTAAAAATGTAATTAATAATGATGAAAATAATAGCAGTTGGCTTCCAATATACTTCTAACATGCCCATCAACCATAAATCGTGTAGCGTCGTCTGCTATGTAATTACGGCTGCACCAGCAGAGAACATGTGCGTCAAACACGACCGATAACCATATTCCTGTCTTTTATAAATTCATCCAACATTGTTACAATTATTAGAAACATAAATATGTGAAAAATTATATCGAAAAGTGGACCCTCCTTGATAAAATATTAAAAAAATGTATGGAAGCCCATGAGTGTCATGATATATAATCAGTTGCGTAATGCGTACGTAATTTGCAATTCATTAAATTCATTACGTTTTACAACCAATCTTTACAATATTGATATCGGAACAAGTTACCTATTTCTAAAACACCCGATATTGACATTTCTCGTCTTGAGTGAATTTGTTTTACTGTTTAAAGTCACAAAATTAACTCTTTTAACCGGCTTGTAACTTTTTTTTTGTCTGGGAAATTGGTGAAAAACGGAACCAGGAAAATTCAGCAAATGCAGATGTAATTACTTGAAATATATAGGAATTTAAACAACTTTACTCTCTTTTGGCACGATGCTGTAAGACATTTTTCTTCTTTCAGAATTACGGCTACCATTCTGGAACGGCATGATCTCAGACAACAGCGCCAGTGGATTCTGTCTCCGTTTCTTGACTTGAAACTAAATTTGTAGCAGGAGTAGACCAAATACTGTCCCCAAAAATTGTTTAGAATACAGCGAGGCACTTGTGTGTTTATTCGCCGAAGGCCCGGGTTCGATTCCCCACATGGGTGCAATGCGTGAAGCCCATTTCTGGTGTCCCTCGGGGCAATCTTATTAAAATAAAATCTTTATACTCGCTACCGCCAAACAAAGATCTGAGGACATCCCATTAGGGGTCGCGTCAGAACGACCTTTCATCCGACCAATCAGAGCGTCGCTTACCAGATCATGAAAGTGACAGTAGGAACGTGTTTTCTAATCATGCAACCACGAAATATTTGACACGGGGTATTCCGAACGACAGTTACGTTTTTTTTTATTATATCCATACAATCTAGGCCATCTATAAGCCATTCCAGAGTGTTCTTCTTATCAGTTTTAATTTTCTGATCTGATTTTAATGAGATTGCTCTCGGGGGCACGGGTGGCCCAATCGTCTAAGGCGCCGCGATTCGCTGTGCAGAGTTGCGTCCCTTGGGCACCCCAGAAACCTATGATTGTGGGTTTGAATCCCGGTTCGCCCCGATAACGTTTCTAGGTTTGTCAGCACCATACCCGTGCTCGTGGGTTTCACCGAAGAGGTAAACGTCTAAGACCTGCATCACTTCGGGCTTTCCTTCCACATTAAGCTGACACGCCGTGATATAACTGGAATACTGTCAAACTCAACTCACTCACTCAGGTGCCCCCCGCCTTGATATAACTGGAATATTGCTAAAAGCGGCGTAAAACCATACTCACTCACTCACTTGAGCGTTTGCCATATTGCTATGCTATGCAATAGTCTATAATTATCTTGTACTTATACTCAAAATGAATAGATTCGCTCACTTAAATAAATGAATCTATAGTCAGTATAGCCTGTGTTCACTCAGCGTATCAGCGACAGTAATAGATAACCGGCTGACATGAGTTTCGCCGAGGCCCCTTTCACCAGAATAGACTATAGTCGGCCAACTACCCATGCGTTACCAAGTTTCAGTTCTCTATGCTATTAACATATTTATTTCCATAAAGTGGAGGGATTGGCAAACAAGCAAATTTTGCTTATCTGAATGCCTCTCCCAAACATGATACACATACAAATTACAATGTATTAAAGTGATATGAGAAATAGCATACATGATATAATTGACATTAAAGATATTATTGTTCTGTAAGTGTTTTATTACTGGATTATCTTTCGAAACTACAGCTACGTTATATTATTTACATCTAGCACAACAACATCACAGTATCATATATACTTGCCGTAAAAGGCGACTGTGCTTGTCGTTAAAGGCGACTACTAACGGGATCGGGTGGTCAGGCTAGCTGACTTGGTTGATGCATGTCATCGATCCCAATTGCGTGGATCGCTGCTCATGATGTCAATCACTGGATTGTCTGGTCCAGACTCGATTATTTACTGGCCGCCGTCATATAGCTGCAATATTGCTGAGTGCGGCATTATACAACAACAACAAAATTAACTTCTGAAATATGCAACCACTAAACTTACTTAAACGAATGAGTGTTCAACTATCAGTGGTTGTGAATAAGCATCGTAGTTTATAAAAGTTGGGATTTATACGACAATAGTTTGGTAATAATTTTCTTTCAAATCTAAAACAAGTATACTGGAACATATGATATTCATTTCCCCTTGTACGCGAGTCACAAATCGGGCAGAGTCTCAATCAAAGGAACATTCTGCCACGACCCGTTTCTACGGACAAAATAGTATTACTTGTACGAAATTGTAAAACTTGTATTGAAGGACACTTGACTTATCAAAATCATCCATTGTCTTTGGAATGAATTAAATTGTCCCTGTGATATTTTTTAGAAAGTAAAAATAAAAGTTGTATATCCAGATTGTTCTTTAATTTAGTTATATTAGAAAGAAAACTATAATAAATTTGAATCTCTTCCTTCCTACAAATATCCAAGAATACGAAAATACGAATTATATAAGGCCTATATCTTGTGACCTTGAGAAAGGTCATTCCCATGAGTTGATTTTGGTAGACTTTTTTTTCCTGAAAGCTGACATGCTACCAAATAACATAAAGTATGAATTAATTCTGTTGCAATTTTCTTGAGGTTGGCCATTTATTTCGACCAAAATGACCAGACTAGAAATATTTTTGGTTGATATTCTGTGATATTTCTAAGGTATTTCACAGGGTGCATAAAAGTACATCTTAAAAGCTACAACGATAGGGTATTACTGTTAAATTATTTGTGTGGTGTCGTAGTTATCTGTCAGATCATTGCCAAAGAGTATGTGTTAATGGTAGATTATCTAGTAATAGATTCACCAAAGGTAAGGGTCCGTGGGGTTCTGTACCGGGGCCGTTCTTTTCTTGTTTGCAGAAATCATACAACTGACCAAATTCAAAATATTACCAGATTATTCGCCGCTGATAACTGTATAGGAACTTCATCTGCTGATGTGGTTTAAATTGAAGAAAGACTAAATCAAAATCAACTCTTCCTACATCTGTGAGCAAGCACATAGCTTGTACATTTTAATCCCACCAAGACCAAATATATTCTTTTAAGTCACGAACAGGTACGGGGTTATCTAACTATTTATTATGCTAACTTTGCCATTGAAATTGTAGAAACTCACAAACTTCTAGGTATCACTTTATCTCAAGATACGAAATGGACTGCACATATTTCAATTACTGCTAGGTCAACAGAAAAAAATATGACCTCAGCCATTTCGTAAACCTAAATGTAAAATTAAAAAGATACACTATCTAACATATTTAAGAATATTCAATCGAACTATGGGACAACCGTTCTGGCTCTAATGACAACAAATCTGAATTAATACAGATTGATACTGCAAAGATTTTACAGGTTTGACCAAATTTTCTTCCTAGATAGAGAAAAGAAATTAAAAACCTATGACAGTACACAAAATAGTAATGAACGAATGTTCCCCAAACCTAAATTATTTATTACCACACAGTAGGTCAAGTGCTGCAAATTATAACCAACGTAATAAACATAGCACAATTGTTCCATTTACCAGCACAAGTACTTTTCAAAAGTCATTTACTATAGACTTATTAAAACAGCGGCATTCACAAAATGAAAATGTTAAAAAATAGTATTTCTGTAGCTGAATTTAGAAAAAAATTTATCCAAATGTTAAAAGTTCTCCATGTAATTTCAGTAATGGAAAACGTGAAAGTAATATTGTACACAAAAGACCTAGACATAGATGTAGCAATCTCAATGATGCATTTATTTAGAGTTAATTTGTCAGACCTTAATTCCTGCTCTTTCGGTTCACCATGCGAAAATTCGTTTCACTGTTTTCTCGAATGTAAGAAATATACTTTTAAAAGACAATCTTTGTCATCAGCATTATGAATATAGGGGCTCAGCCCTATTTAGCAACAATTTCAAGTGGTAACAAATTAATTCAATTTATAAATATTTCCATTAATTTCTATTGGAAACAAACAGATTTTAAATTAATTTTATGTAACAAGAATCATCTATCACTATCTATTTCTCTACTGGTTTATGTTTTCCTTCTTACTTGCTTATTCAGTACATGTTGGATACAGTAGAAAAAAGTTAATTTGCAATAAAATATGTTTAAATAGAAAATAAAATAGATTGCTGGGGACCAATTCTAAACCGGAATCTCCACGGTACGACCCCCATAGATTGTAGGGGACAATTTCATAACGGACTCCCCACGGAACGACCAGCATAGATTGCTGGGAACCAATTCTAACCCGGAATCTCCACGGTACGACCCCCATAGATTGTAGGAGACAATTTCATAACGGACTCACTACGGTACGACCAGCATAGATTGCTGGGAACCAATTCTAACCCGGAATCTCCACGGTACGACCCCCATAAATTGCTGAGGACAAAGCATACCGGAATTCCCACGGTTCAACTAGCATAGATTGCTTGGTACCTATTCTAATCCGGAATCCCTATGGGGCGACCAGCATAGATTGCTGGGGACCAATTCTAAGCTGAAATCTCCACGGGGACTCTTTGGTTTGAATAACGAATGGGAATTCCAATTTAGTTGTATAAAGCGCGTTTAATCTCTATCGCGTAATCCAATATCCGCCTGTCTGTAAGTTTTGACAACATAATTGGACTCGTTCTTATGACGGAGATATTTTGCAAATGGCAGAAGAAGCAAGAGGCCATAACGGTGTCTGAATAGAATACTATTCCACAATGACATGTTTCTGTGCTAAATATTCAAATTCGTTAAATAGGTTCACATGGCATATTTCTAAAAAAGAGGTTAATTATCAATGGAACGGGTTTTATGTAGGGAAACGAACAAGCGAATCATTTATATGTGTATTTCAGCATCCTGAATGTCAGTGAATATATAATTTATGTGCATGTAGGTTGTTTTTTCCATCGTAAAACATCCATTAACTAACATTACTGCTCACAGACGCAGTGGGGTGTTGCGTTTCCATTGACTGGGACGACTCGAACGACGGATTGTATGGGACAAATGTATCTTTGTTCGTATGGAAATATTTGGAAATATATTTTTGTAAATTAATGGATTGCATCTTTATTTTTATTAACGATGCGTTTCATGACTTCGACCGTTGTCAATGGAAAATGATCCAGTGTGATTTAATGTTAATGCTCAATGCACTACAGAATCTTAGATACAACCCGGGGATAGCAGTTCTCAATGTGTGTAAACCGCACGCGGGGTCGTTTTTCACTGTACGAACAGTGTCTGTAACCAACGAGTTATTTTACACGCCGTTTTGAACACTTTCAGTTAAACCACAGCCTGTCAGCATTGTGATTCACAATGACGCAGCATCTAAACGTTAACCACTTTCGTGACAGCGCTGAACATGGGCATGTACGGGAACTCAAGGCGAATCTGGGCTTTCTCCAAATCAACCATATGCTTGAACGTTTATTGGTTTGTTGTTTAACGCCACACTTCCTGAGTGGACTAATCCATAAATAATGTCAGTTAGGTAGGTAGGTAGGTAAATTTATTTCATGTCTCACCTCATACAAATAAATATATATACAGGTCACATAACAAAATACCTGTGATCAGCCATCCCGTATGGGATTATGAGAGACTATAGAACGTAAAATGATACACAGACATTAAATATGGAATAAATATATATACGTTAGTAAAAAGGGTAAATAGCATAAAATATTTATAAAAATTTAAGATGTATATAAACGTAATTTTCTAACATTTAAGACATCCATGCAGGTTTTGGCAGTAACTTTAAAAATATATGGGCATGACATAATAAAAGCTAACTGATCAACATCAGACATATCATAAAAATTGGCATAAAACGTTGAACATAAAACTAACATATTTTTAGTAACATTTTTATATAGGGGGCTCTGTAAAAGTACATGTGCTTCATTTTCCACAACATCTTTACAATTAAAACATACTCTCTCTTCAAGGGATGTATTATTTTTAGTGTAGGCAAACTATCACACCATGCTACAATTTCTGTAGGGAATTGGACTGTAGGCAAAGTGCACTGTAGGCGATAGTAGACTCCACCTTTCAGCTATATGACGGCGGCCTGTAAATAATCGAGTCAGGACCAGACAATCAGGGGTCGATGTTGTGAGAACGATCTCCGCCGTCCGGGTACGATGGAACGCAATCAACCAAGCCTGACTGCCCTATTCATTTGGTCGCCACTGATCTATTCGAACCTACATTCCCAACCCTTGTACGCCGAAGATGAGTGGGCCAATTGTCTGGTCAGACGTGTTATGATATGTTGATGAAGAGTTCAATAACCCAGTTGTTGTTCCAACGTAAACTGGAGCGGGCGGGTAGCCTAGTGGTTAAAGCGTTCGCTCGTCACGCCGAAGACCCGGGTTCGATTCCCGTCATGGGTACAATGTGTGAAGCCCATTTCTGGTGTCCCCCGCCGTGATATTGCTGGAATATTGCTAAAAGCGGCGTAAAACCATACTCACTCACTCACTCCAAGTGCTTTGTAGTGCTAGCCCACTGAGATACCATGCCGCAGTTTAACACGAATACCCCATTCAGACACAATATACTGACTCCAAGTCGACCAGCGCCGGGTAGTGTAACAAACACCATACTTAAAAATCTTTTGGTATGACGGGGCCGGGGATCCTACCCCGGACCTTCCGCTCCGGATGGACGCTCTACCACCAGACCAAGGAGGCGGTCAGACATGTCACTGTCTTATTCATACCTGATAAAGGCATGTACACCGCAATAATATTTACCGTAAGATTATATAGCGAATCCTGTTGTCCCAATACTTATTGAGCATGCTGATGTGGCCTTTGTCAGGGTGCCCTGGTTGTTCGCAAGAAAGAACGCCTCCCAAGTGAAATTATCCAATCGTAATATAATTCCAACCGCTTTAAATAGCCAATTGTACGTAATAAGTGTGTATTGCAGTATATTTTCCGCCATTCACAGCATGGTACAAAGACGTGTTATGCATATGAAGTGTCGAGGTCATACGTTACTACGGCCCCGGTGAAGATTCGGGTTAAAATTGATCTTCAGCAACACGTGCTTGTCATAACAGGTGAGTAACGTGATCGGATGGTCAGGTTCGCTGATTTAGTTGATGCATGTCATCGTATCCCAAATGCATAGATCGATGTTCATGATGTTAAAAAGCAAACATTCAAACAAACAAAAATTACGACTTGTATAAATTGTATAACACGGAATATATTGAGGTTATTCGTGTCAACATGATCACAGATTGATGTTAATAGAGATGTTCACGTCAATTCAAGGTCATTGAGGTGCAACGATTCGCTGTGCCCAGTTGCTCTTCTAAAACGAAGTTCGAATCCCAGATTCGCCCTGATCATGGTCCTATGTTTAAAGTTGTAATATCTAAGATCTGAATCACATCGGATTTCCTACCATCTTGAACTGGCACTAATATTCTCTTCGCCCCGTGAAGATCTGGCTTAGAATAGGTCTTCAGCAACCAATGCTTACCGTAACAAGCGACTATGTCTAACGGTATCGGATGATCAGGCTCGCACACTCGGGGACTTGGTTAATGTCATCGTATCCTTATTGCGTAGATCGATGCTCATGATATCAATCACTGGACTGTCTGTTCCAAACTCGATTATTTACATATAGCTGGAATATTGCCGAGTGCGGCGTGAAACAAACAAATAAACAAGTCGTCACAGTAAGCAGTATTCCAGCAAAAAACAAAACCAAATGAGAGACCCGTGAAGATCCGGGGTAGAATAGGTCTTCAGGAACCCATGCTTGCCCTTAAAGGCGACTATGCTTGTCGTAAAAGGCGACTAACGGGATTGGGTGGTCGGGTTCGCTGTCTTGGTTGATGCTTGTTGATGTATTCCAACTGCGTGGATTTGATGCTCATGATGTCAGTCACTGGATTGTCTGGTCCAGACTCGATTATTTACAAACCGCCGTCATATAGCTCGAATATTGCTGAGTGCGGCGTTAAACAACAAACAGACCAAACCAAACCAAATGAGGGAAAGTTGTAGACTGACAGTAAGAGCGGTTACAGATAGCTACACCATTGTTGGACATTGACAGGCAAATGAGCCAAGTCAGAGCCTGACCAGCAGAAGCATTTCAGCCGTCTTTTACAACAAGCATATTTCCAGAGACCTTTTTCAGCCATATTTCCCGTCGAGCAACATCAGAATATACCATTGGTCTCAATATCATAGCACATAAAAGCGACACAACCCTTTCAATCATCCTGAGAAATCTCTGCTGAAAGCAGTCTGGTGTACGACTCCGACTTCATCTTGAGCATGTGGTTTTGAACCACTATCTAATAGTGATAGATGATACTAGATGTTTGCGAAAAGGTGAGCGTATCCTGCCCCACCGGTGGCACCCGTCACAAACACATACAAAGGTAAGTCAATCGTTCACCTCAAAAAGCACGGGAACATATGTTACACGTCAAAATTAGGAATTGCATCGATCATCCTTTTGGTCACTGATGTGTCCTCTACATGTCTTCCATAAGACATTTTGAAAGCTTAACTAAGGCCTTGAAGGTTGAAACTCATCTTCCCGAGGCAAGGGTGTTAACTGACTTTAAAAGTCCAGTTTCCACCCTTGCCGAACTAGGCTGGAATTCCTGGGCTCGATCGTAGCGCCACCACTGGCTATTACCATTTATGTCCCTTCTAAACCTCTCGTATCACTTGCGTTTGCTTCACATAAAATGGTGGCGCCCAGTCAGGACGATCTGATCGTTAATAAAGTTCTATATCGTGATAAAACGGGTCTTACATCGCGAAATGGATCAAATCACGTGAGGACCTTAATTGAAAACATGAACAGATTTTGAAAATATCTGCTGACAACGAGTTGGCGGTGTACATGCTTTGCAAATCCTGCAACCGACCGAAATCTGCACGACAGTTTACGAACCGGATTTTGATTGGACTATGCATAGATTCGTTAGTCCAGCCAAAATGTAACTCCATAATGCCAGCCTAGTTCGGCAAGGGTGGAAACTGGACTTGTATAGTCAGTTTACTCTCTTGCCTCGGGAAGATGGTTGTAACTCTGATTAAGTATCTCTTTGAAATCTTCTTTGTAAGAGCGTGCCCGATTGTACCTCAAAACATTAGACTTTTATAGTCAGTTAACTCCCTTGCCTCGGGAAGGTGGAAAAGAAGTTATTTCACGAATATACAATCACAAGTGTCAAAGTTTCATCGATTTTGGTAAAGCTCATGCCACCAGTGTCTCCGTCCGTCCCTCCGTCCACCTTTCGATTTTAGTTCAGAACCTAGTCTTTGGAACGTGGCTTAGTTATAATTATATTTTCGTCAATAAAATAAATAAATCAACACGTGGTCTTCTAAGACAAAAATAGACCTAAATCTATTACAATTATACCCTTGTCTCTGAAACTGTAATATTTGACATCTTAAAAATATGCATTTAATACAATTTCACTTTGTGCAGCCTAAGGATAGCAAGTCAGTCTGTAGGTAAAATGATTATTTAGCATTTCTGACTAGCCAAATTCGAATACAGTGACTCGTTGTTTGAAACGCCCTGTCATCCTGAATTCAAACTGTCGCTGAAAAAAGAAGATATTGTTATAATTGTATGTAAAAAAGTCTTTTACAAGTGATCTTGCTAACGTGTATGTAATGAGTGATAATGATGCAGTTATTTTTGCGACACTTTCCCAACGTCCTTTGTGTAGCACTGTCATTGAAGCGTCAGCTAATGTGTGGGGCATTCATGGACGGAAAATACTTACGTACACCGCACATGTGAGAGAGTGCAAAAAATATAATATATACATCACTTACATCGTCACCCTCTAAACCTTTTCAAAACTCATTTTAAAGAGATAAACACACTCATTTTAAAGAGATTAGCACACTGCACAGATAGTGGCCTTTAATCTGTGCCCTGTGCATGGCAATTTGATTTCAGGAACATGGAAAAAATATGTCTGGAACACAGGTCCATTGCTATTAATACTGCACCTCGCTCTTTAGAGAGAGAGAGAGAGAGAGGTTATAACGCGAGTGTGTTTAGGGATGGTAAATAGACGGCATTAGGATTAAACATTGTATTTAGCGAGCCTTGGCGAGCTACATACATAGTCTTTATTCCTTATGCAGGATATTTACCATCCCAAAACACACAAGCGTGATAACCTCTTTATAATATAATGTCATTCTATAATTCTGTGCTTGAAAATCGCTTCCCCTTTCTCACAAACATTACCGAAACATTGTGAGTTTTCCTGGAATGCGCGCATTAATATTTATTACGTCACAGGGTAAGTGATGTATCAGTCGGACAGTGACAGTAGCCAATATAGTTCTAACTGAAATCTGTTTCTTACACGGTGGCGAAGCAACATATACGCAAAACAACAATTGTTTTTACTTGTCTTTCGCGGCAATCCATAGGTCTGTCCGCTAGAGTAACTGCCCTTTGTCAAAGGGAAGCTACTGTAACCCTAGTCTATGAGACGTCACGGCCACATTCAGACGTTGTTGACAGTCGGCCTGTCCTGTCATAAGGTAAGAAGTGCACTCAGATATACACACAGTGACAAAACGAAACAAGGTAACAATTCAAACATATTTCGGCTAAATCCAACTAATTTAATTTGTGGAAAAGGTTTCAAGCCACAGAGGACTACAAGCACAGATATGGCTGCTGATCCCGCTTGGCTAGGCCTAGTGCCCTCGCAAAATTGTTTCGAAATTTATATCTCCAAAGTTGCCCAAACCTATAAAATGCCATTGCTATGTCGCAGTTAGACACAGATTTTCAGTATATAAGACTGTTCTTTTGGTAATTGTAGCAATTATCCCTGTAAGTTATCAGGATTCCCGGTGATTAATTCTGACTCGATCGCCGAATGACAAGTGCGATGCCATGTTTGTTTATAAACACTGAAAGTAGTCCCTACTTGACCTTTGATAGTTGCATCTCTATCCGCATATGACCCCAACGGATATCGTTTTTATCCGTTGGCATTATCTTGCCGAGAAACCTACCCATTATATGATAAATATATATATGTTCTATATCCTGCAACAAATATCCTTTAGGAAACATGATCAAAGACTATTCAGGTGATGTTCCATTTCCAACTACTATAGCTTGGCGATCGAAAACATATGGAGAGAGAGAGAGACAGAGAGAGAGAGAGAAAAAGAGGGACAGAGAGAGACAGAGCGGGAGAGACTACATCAGCGGCAGCGTCTCTCATGGTATTAATTATAAACTGCATGCACGCATAAATATGCATCAACGTAAACTCGGATCAGAGCCAAGGTATCGAAACTGTATCAACAGTAAAATATTCTTTATGACTTGTTGCCCTATTATTCTACTTCAATCTTTTATATCGGGGATAAATACTTTCTTTTCATCTTTAATAGGAACACTTGATATTAATGTACAAGTACAACTTGATATGCTTGACGACGATAATATGCTATCACTGTTTCTTGGTGCAGATGTTCCTCACTAAACTGACGAATTTGTAATTGCATTGTTAATTGATTTGCCTTCGGATCCATCCATCCATCCATCCATCCATCCATCCATTCATTCATTCATTCCTTCATTGGCAATTGTAACATTACTTGCCCCAGAGACCGTAAATCTGTGCACAACACACTTGCTGTGAGAGAGACTGGGAAACCTAAGGACACTCTTGTCTTCTCTCCATTGGTTTCATTAAGTGAGTGAGTTGCTTTTATATCGGTTTTAGAAATATTCCATCCATATCACGGCGGGGAGCACCAGACATGTGCTTCACACATTATTCATACATTCTACGCGTTCAGGGAACTGAACAGTTGAATTCGGCGTGACGGCAAGTGTTGTTGGTATAATTATATGAGCATAATGGATAACACAGACTTTGAAAGGTTGATTTAAAATATTATTAATGTGTACAATATTATTTTCAGATTAAAATAAAATTCAGCAAAGAGGGTATGGGTGGTCCTGGCACAGTCTGCCTGGCTAGGCTCATTGCCCCCTCTACACGCAGCCCGGACAGCAAATGGGACTTCCCCCAGGAAGCGCTGCCTAGTTGAACCCAGTCAGAACCTCCCGGAGAATGTGAAGACTCCCCAACACAGATTGTCAGAAGGGCAGCAAACCCGGGTTCTCACCTAATGTCAGACAACAGATTGGGAGGTTTTTAGGGTTGAGTCCCGGCCGCTTCCGCTAAAGTGAAAGACGGACAACTGGTAGTCCAGATCACCGGCCATGGAAGCCGTGCCAATTTACACTTGTCAGAGGGGTACACAAAGTACGTGATCTAGACAACCAGTTGCCGGACTTTCATTTTTTGGAAGCCTCGGTGACTGAGTGGGTTAAATTACTGACTTTCTGTGCTGGCGAGTAGGAAGCTTTGCCTAGTCAAACCCACAAAGAACCTTTCGGAAAATGTGAAGACTCCCCAACAATGCAGCCTTCTGCATAACCCAGATTGTCAGAAGGGCTGTATTCCTGGGAGTAAACCCGGGTACTCTCCCAATGTCAGTCAACAGATTGGGACGTACCAAACCTAAGGCACCGAGAACCATGGGGAGTTGGACAACTTGGTACTTGGGATGCAAGCGTGACATTTCGAAAGCGAGGTCCGCATATTTGCCATGTTTTTCCTCTTGTCAATCTTGTCAATCACATTGGTGTCAAAGGGGACAGAAAATTCAATGATATAAATGATTTCATTGGATTTATCAAAAAGGACAAGATCAGGTTTGTTGGCCTGGATACGTCTGAGGCTGTAAATGGGCCTAATCAAAAGAAGTTGTATTTATCATTTTCCTAACGCCCTCTACATATTCCGGGTCGTACCATGGGTGGACCTCTGTGTCAAAACCACAAGCATGGCGAAGACGGTAATAAAATGATCGAGCTACACCATCATGTCGTTTAAGATACTGTGTTTGTGCCAAAGCTAGGCATCCACTGACAATGTGTTGGACAGTCTCATTAAATTCATTATATAATCTACATTTCATTTTTACATTTTGATGCAAAATCACACATTGACGGTTTCGAGTGGGAAGTGACTGGTCCTGGGCAGCAAACAGAAAGCCTTCTGTTTCACTTTTCAGGCCAGACGACTTCATCCACGTGGAGGAATCTGCAGGATTGCTGATCTTCTCAACACACTGCATTTATATAAACTCGATGCACTAGTCGTTCAGCTAGCCTCTCCTTTAAGACCTGGGTCTGGGCCGACCTGATATGGCACTTCGCTTGGTTAAAACTCATTTCTGTACCGTGTCTAGCAGTACAGAACCATCAACAAAATCAACACCGACATTGAGATTGTGTCCCACATCCTTGGCTCGTTTTATAAAACTGTGGAATGCCTTGTTTTCATCATGAGTCTTGACATGCTTCACAAGAGGATCATCAGACAAATAAATGTGTGCAAAAGTGCACAAAACAATTCTATCATGAAGAGCCCCAACGTTAATGAAACTACGTCCTCCCATAGTGATTGGTAAATATAAGCGATTGAGGGAAGAGCGAGGGTGGTGTGATCTATTGTCTTACATGATTCTTCGTGTGAGGGTATTAATACCCTGAATTTCTCGTTTCGTCCAATCAACAACACCAAAAGAATACGAAAGGACGGGTACAGCATAAGTATTTGTGGCTTTCACTTTATTGCGAGCGTTCAGCTCTGAACTCCAGATTTTCTTTAGTCTACATTTGTACTCTGCCCGAAGTATTTCCTTGATATGGGAATTCTGGAGTTTGTCACTTATCTGCATCCCTAAGTACGTATAGGCCTGACCTTCCACGAGATGGCCAATAACTCTTCCTCCAAGTAAACTGACTGATCCTCCCTCTTCTACCTTGCCACGTTTCAAATGAAGAATGTTGCATTTGTCGAGGCCAAAGGAGATGCCGATATCATTAGAAAAGGACTCGACAAGGAGAATCTGTTTTTTGAGTGTGGATTCTCCATTGGCAATAAGTTCAAGGTCATCCATGTAAAGAAGGTGAGTAAGGCGTGTTGGGGATCTGTGCTGAGGAGGTCCAGGATGATAACCTTGCTCTTTTCTAAACGAAAAGCTTAAGGGAGTTAATGACAAACAGAAAAGCAAAGGATTGAAAGAATCACCCTGAAATATTCCTTTTCTAATATCAAACGTGAGGCACCGAGAACAATCGGAGTCGGACAACTTGGTACTTGGGATGCAAGCTTGACATTTCGAAAGCGAGGTCCGCATATTTGCCATGTTTTTACTCAATCTTGTCAATCACATTAGTGTCAAAGGGGACAGAAAATTCAATGATATAAATGATTTCATTGGATTTATCGAAAGGGACAAAATCAGGTTAGTTGGCCTGGATACGTCTGAGGCTGTAAATGGGCCTATTGCAAAGAATTTTGTATTTATCATTTTCCATGACGCTTTCGACATATTCCGGGTCGTACCACGGGTGGACCTCTGTGTCAAGACCACAAGCATGGCGAAGACGGAAATAAAATGATCGCGCCACTATTATTATAACTGTTATTATTACTATTATTATTATTGTCTACTGTCTGGTATATTTCGCTCGACTGCTGGTTTCTCCCTACAGGGGATCCCTTTCATCGATGTCGCCCGAGACTTTATACTCGATTGAGCAGGTATTTCAGTTATTTAAAAGAAAATGGTTTAAAGAATAAACGCTATCCTCAAGTAATAATTTAGTCATTTTTAAGCTACTTGCCTCCATACTTTCTCGTCCTTATGATATCAATCACTGGATTGTCTGGTCCAGACTCGATTATTTACAGACAACCGTCATTTAGCTGGAATATTACTGAGTGCTGCGTAAAACAACAAACCAACCGGCCTTGTTGTCAAATAATGATAAAACATTATAATATGAAGTTCTCCGTTCTCTCACCCAGCATCTATTTTGTAAAATCATAATTCGAGTTTCAATATGTAAACATGGTATCATGCATACACGTATGAGTGAGAAGATGTTAACGATGGAACCTTCAACACAAACGTTCGAATACAGTGACTCAGTGTTTGAAACGCCGCTGTCATTCTGAAATCATAATATCACCGAACTGGAGTTATTGTAATTGTCGCAAACATTTCTTCATAATGTGACCTTGCTAATGTATACGTTAAGGGCGGTAATGATGCAGTTATTTTATCGACACTTCTTCACCAACGTCCTTTGTGTAGCACTGTCATTGAAGCGTCAGCTAATGTATGGGGGCATTCGTGGACGGAAAATTCTTACGTACACCGCACGTGTGAGAGAATGGGAATATATTTCGTCGCTCCCTAAACTCATTTTAAATAGATTAGCGAAATACACATTGTGAAGCCTCCAATTTGTGAATTCCTATACCGCACATTTGTTCATGAGACGAAGACCACCCACAACCTCAAGGGTTCTGTTCTCCCCTCCATTGATTTCACTGAGTGAGTGCGTTTAAGGCGGTTTTAGAAATATTCCATCAAAACCACGACAGGGAGTACCAGGGAGCTTCACATATTGTTTACTCTTTGTACCTGGGTGGGGAACTGAACAATGGACTTTGGCGTGATGACCAAGACATATTAGCATAATGGATAATACAAACTTTGAATGGTTGATTCAAACGCTTAAGCAATCAATGCCTTCACTCCTAGGAGTTTCTAGGGCTTCTGTCCTGCCCAACACTGAAGCACATGTAGCACATCTAACATATGTGCTTCTGTTCACCAAGCGGTGAATGGATTCGCGGTAGGATCAGAAGATTTTGTATGGTTGCATACTCCCCAGGGAGCTGAGAATGAAAATCGAGTGCACACTGATCCATTGGCCTGGGTAATAATGTACCGTTTTTAGCATCCTTTAGGGTGTGGATGTGGATGTGGATGTGAATATGCACATAATAAATATTGATTTCTACTGTCTTGTACACTCTTCAAAACAAAGAAAAGCACAGGTAGTGTGTAGTTCACTGACTACACAAAACATCAGGTATACAAATTGGATATATGTTATTGGAAAATGTTGGTGGCCTGATATTCGACAAACGGTGCGTCAAAACACAGCCATTGTCGATTTGCAATGTCTTAAAGGGCATTTTTTTCACACTTTTTCAAAAATGTCATGGAGAAAAACTGTACAGTAAAATGCATGTGCAAGTTATGGCATTCGTAACTCGGGGTAGTGGCTATAAAATGGCAAGTATAAGCCAATAATTTGTCTTTCAACTGTCAACATTTTTCAAGTTCGAAAATGCCGAGACTCAGCGCTGCCGATCGGAACATCGCCACAGGACGCATCACAGCACCGCCTTTGGGACCGATACACACAGTTCAGTTCCACTGCAAACCGCCCGAGAACCGACCGACCGAGAGTTACCTCCCCTGCACTGGATCGCTACATTGGACTGTTTCACCAACGTCATCGCAATGCCACAGCTACGGAGACTGCAGGACGCATTCCTGGCTTGAGGAGGATATCGGACCAGACTGTCAGGAACCATCTTCCTGAGGCTGGAATCCGACCAAGACGATCAGTTATCATCCCCGTTACAACAGATCCATCGATAACGACGCTTGCGTTGCTGCCATATCTAACAGCCTTGGAATTTGAGAAACTGGAGACGAGTGTGGTTTAGCGATGAATCACGATTTCTTCTTCACCGGCAAGATGGAAGACATCGTGTTTATCATCATCGAAATGGGCGTTTTGCCCCACGTTGTGTACAATTTCGGTGGTGGTCGTGTCATCGTGCGGGGAGCCATATCCTACACCACGAGATCTGACTTGGTTGTGGTTCAGGGAAATTTGACAGCATATCGTGACATGAATCAAATTCTTCAACCTCACCTTCTTCCAATCATTGACCGCCAGAGGGGGCTGTTTCAACAGGACAACGCTCCACCGCACACAGCTCGTGTCACGGTAAGCTACCCGCATAATGCGACTTGCCCTGGCCGTCGAGATCTCCAGATCTCAACCCAATCGTACACCTCTGGGATGAACTCGATTGACATGTACGTCAACGTCAGAACACGCCGCAGACACTCACACAACTGGTGTTAGCCTAGTGGTTAAAGCGTTCGCTCGTCACGCCGAAGACCAGGGTTCGATTCCCGAGATGGGTACAATGTGTGTATAAAAGAAAATTGTTTCGACATATATATTGAAGCTCTTACGGTAGTCTGAATATTGTTCATAAACCTCGTAATATAACTGCCGGGAAAAAGAAAGTATACACTTGGAGTTGGATTTGACCCAAAACATTTCACTCGTCATGAAAAAGATACTAGGTTGAAACCAGTCACCGAAACAATGCAAACTTAAGGTCCAAACCACATACCCGTATCAAATACATCACCATGGAATAACCATTTCTTGTTTCTTTCATATTTAGCCATCAACCATGGTATAGTTTATATAGTCCGGCAGTAGATATTCACCTCGTAAGAAAAGGAGACTTATAGGCGATTTTATTAAACAAGCAGAAACCTTAAGTATTTTACAAACGAAAGTGACATAAACATAGGAATAGGTCAACGTTGTTTATATGCCCCGTATATTTTCCAATCTGGAACCATCAAAACCAGTGTTAGTTCAACGTTTACAATCTGGCAAGGCTGCAAGCGTGTGTGCCGACCGAGTGAACTAGGTTTTCAGATTCGTATCAAGGTTTTTCTCCAATGTCTTTTAAATACTTTGACACATAAACCTTTTGGGTGTATGTCGCGTATGGTGGAGGTTTATAGTACAGAAAGCCTGGGACTCGGGTGACCTCCGATTGTTAGCCGCGACATGCATAGATGAGCTATGATATAGTTGGTTGGCTCAGAGTCAGTATCCTGTGAGTGGGGTATTCATGTTCAAACTGCAGCATGATATCTCAGTGCGCTAGCACTATAAAACCGGATTGTGGTAGAACAAACAACCACGCACACAGGCACATACACCAAACACACATCCCACACCCCACACCCCACACCCACCCACCCTCCACCCCCATGCACATACTTACGTGCATTCATGCAGCTATGAAAGTGCAATGATATACCGCACTGCCGTAATCTTATATGTCCTCACCCAATATAAAGACATTGAACAGAAAAGGGTCCAGTCCAGCAGTGTGGTGTTGAAAGATGCCGGCAATATGATTTCATTCTTGTGTAGGAGAATCATTTAGATTTTTAGCTATTTATTTTTACGGCTTGGAAAATTAATTTCATGAAAAGAAAATCCTCTTCCAAGTCCAAGTCTACCATGCACATGCTGTTCGTACAATAACAATTAAATTGACAAACGGGATCGCCTGGCTAAATCGGTTGCCAACTTCACGGGGTTGTCTGACGAACGGATTTGACTGACTAACGGTGTTGCCTGACTAAAGTCTAAAAACCATTTACGTGATACCATTCTGGGCCTTTCCAGCGCTGAGACGATAATAACTCCTATACATTAACATAGACTTATGGCAATCGTAGCGTTACGATCGCTTTGTGAAACGGGACCCTGATTCTAACTAGGACGTACAGTGACGGTACGTATTATATCTGGAGTGGTACGTATCCTACCTGGAGTGGTACGTATCACATCTGGGTAGGTACGTGTCCTATCTGGAGTGGTACGTATCATATCTGGAGTGGTACGTATCACATCACGATTGTGATTCCATCCTTTCACTACACACCCCTCGTGTCTCTTGGTTGTTTGCACCTTTCCTATAAACCTCCAACATAATCTGTTGGTACACCTAATCCTTTCCATCTCTTATCCATCCATTACCATCACTAGATACCTCTTTATATTGCTTTAACACAACATAAAACTCAATAAAAAATAATATGTTTATTTGACAACACTATAACAGTAAATTCATATAGTCTCTGTACCAAATACTGCAGATATCTTTTCTACAGAATGGCATTTCGGTCTATTTAACGGTATAAACATGTTATAAATCTATCATCTTCACCTGGGGATATTCCTGTTTTACAAGACAATACCAGCATGAAGTAAAATATGGAAGCCAACTTCCATGCATTGTCGTAATTAACGGACCCGTGAAGACCAGGGTTAGAATAGGTCCTCAGGAACGTAAAAGGCGACTATGCTTGTCGTAAAGGCGACTAACGGGATCGGGTGGTCAGGCTCTCTGACTTGGCTGATGAATGTGATCGATCCCAATTGCAGGGATCGATGTTCATGATGTCAATCACTAAATTGACTGGTCCAGACTCGATTATTTATAGACCGCCGTCATACAGCTGGAGTGTGGCGTTAAACAACAAACGAACCAACCAACGTAATTGGCGATCAAATGGATCGGGCACCATGATCGGTGTCTTGATTGCGTGTTACCGCTCCACGACGGCATAGGGTGTTTGTCTTCATCACAGACGAATTCATTTTAGCGTACAGGTCCAACTATATACAAACTAACATCTTATAGAAAATGGAAGACGTGTCCATCATGGTTCCATTGTCTCAAACTCGGTCAATGAGATCAATATATCCGCGTTTTCTCTCTTTATTTGTTCAAGTTCAGTGCGAAGAACTGAGTTTTCCTTCTCCAAGAATGCAGCTCTCATGGCTATCTGGTTCTCCTTGATGCGTCTGGCGTCCCGGGATCGTTTAGCTGCGACGTTGTTCTTCTTCCTCCGACACCAGTATCTGTCATCTTTGTTGTCGTCAGGGACAAAGATCTGGAATTATATAATGATGGACTAACGTGGACTTTATTATTTTATTATATATTACATGTACACCGAGTGAACATTAACCTCATTTTTGAATATATATATATATATATATCTATATATATCTATATATATATGAATGAATCACTGAAAACCAGTGTTCCAGAAAGGGCAAGCATGTCCTTGACTGCCGGTAGCATCCGCCGCTCACACAATTTGCATAAAAAGCTAAGTGTTTGTTGCTCGACACCTCACAGCAGTACTCGCGACGGCGGACTGTGTGTGTGTGTGTGTGTGTGTGTGTGTGTGTGTGTGTGTGTCTGTATCTGTCTGTGTCTGTCTGTGTCTGTGTGTGTTGGAGGGGTGGGGGTGCAATGTTAACGTCTCGGCATGAAATATATGTATTGTACATTGAGTGAGTGAGTTGGGTATCCCAGCAATATCACGACCAGGGATATCAGAGCGCGAAAACACGTTTCTTCGCAGAGAACTTGAACAATTAAAGTGAGAAAACGCGTACCTTGTGGAGAATCGAACCCGGGCCTTCAGCGTGACGACCGAACGCTTTAACCACTAGGCTATCCCACCGCCCCGTATTGTATTTTGCTGGTGGAGATGCACATTAAAAACAAGAATGATGCTGATGTGAAACTCAAACCTTAATCTTCGTTCTCTGGAGACTATAAGGCAACGAAGATACATTAGGCACTGGTTGTCAAAACGCTAAGTGGACATACCTTTCTTGATTTCTTAAACATCGGCTGAGGTTTCAACTCTTCTGAAAATGTTCGCTTTCGAGGATCGAAGTCTTTTAAGCCTGCAACAACAATATTAACATTAACGTCAACGCCAGAGAATAATCAGTCTCGATGATCCGCTGAAACAGCTTCCATTAGCCGTAAAAGGCAAAATAGCGGTGAAAAATATATGAATGATCGCTGAAAGTCAGCAATGACACCAGCTGTTCGCGAAAAGGGTAGGCATGTCCAGCCCTACCGGTAGCACTCGCCACTCTCATAATTTGCATATAAAAGTAAACGTTTGTTTAAAATTTGTTGACTGACGCCGCAGAGTAGTACTCACGCCCTAAACAAACCAGACAATCAAGTGATGGACCATACAGATATACCTTTAAAAACAGAAGACACACATTATATCTGTTTTACCTTCGATATTAACGAGAGTCAAATCATCTGAAGACACAGAACAGTCAACAGATTTAGGACTGGCTGCTGGACTTCCTACAGGACTGTAAGCTGCCGAGGAGGTCACTACAAAGTAGGAAAACATTGGTCAGAAAAACAATACACACCTGGTATGCTCACCAAAGCCAAATCAGGAGGTGAAAGGTCAAAGTCTACTTTAGGCTCGGGCCAGTCCGTGTACGACGACTCAGTAGCCTTGGATTCACCAAGCTTTCTTTCTGTTAGAGCTGAAAAGGATGCAATAACACATCTTAGTCTCCAGTTTTAAAGACTCCAAACAAAATTCTTGCATCCGAGTTTGACATGATGCATTCTGAAATCTGTTCATTTAGCGCTACGTAAGACCATGATCTTGCTGATTGCTCAATCATCGCAACAGGAAATATTTCTTTGAAAGTACGTTCTGAACGCGATCGGTAGCCTATTTCTTCTGATTTTACTAAACAAACGTTGCAAAACACCTCAAGTACTTTTTGAGGATGGCAAACAAGTCTTCAAAACGAAAACAATTCTTGAACTGTTCAATAGGGCATCCCTGGTGAAGAAGTTTGTACTCTAAATTTCTCACATGGACAACTGGTAACCTAAGAAAGCTTTGGTGGCATTACAAGGCCTTGCCCAACACACGGTGATGATATCCTGAACCACATACCTGATGTTGGTGGTGATGGCATCGTGTCATATTGCGAGACGGCGAGCTGTGACTGGTGAGATGGCAGTTGCCTGGGACACGTGGTTGGAGACAAGGAGGTGGCTTGCGTGCTGTCATTGGGAAACATATTTTGTGGTGATGGAGTGGTTTGTGGAATGTCATTGAGAAACATATTTTGTGGCGATGGAGTGGTTTGTGGAATGTCATTGGGAAACATATTTGGTGGCGATGGAGTGGTTTGTGGAATGTCATTGAGAAACATATTTTGTGGCGATGGAGTGGTTTGTGGAATGTCATTGGGAAACATATTTGGTGGCGATGGAGTGGTTTGTGGAATGTCATTTGGAAAAATATTTGGTGGCGATGGAGTGGTTTGTGGTATATAATTGGGAAACATATGTGGTGGCGATGGAGTGGTTTGTGGAATGTCATTGGGAAACATATTTGGTGGCGATGGAGTGGTTTGTGGAATGTCATTGGGAAACGTATTTGGTGGCAATGGAGTGGCTTGTGGAATGTCATTTGGAAACATATTTTGTGGCGATGGAGTGGTTTGTGGAATGTCATTGGGAAACATATTTTGTGGCCATGGAGTGGTTTGTGGAATGTCATTGGGAAACATATTTTGTGGCGATGGAGTGGTTTGTCGACTGTCATTGGGAAACATATTTTGTGGCGATGGAGTGGTTTGTCGACTGTCATTGGGAAACATATTTTGTGGCGATGGAGTGGTTTGTGGAACGTCATTGGGAAACGTATTTTGTGGCGATGGAGTGACTTGTGGAATGTCATTGGGAAACATATTTTGTGGTGATGGAGTGGTTTGCGGACTGTCATTGGGAAACGTGTCTGGAGCTGAACTAATGGCTTGTTGGCTGTTACTGGGAAACGTGTCTGGAGCTGAACTAATGGCTTGTTGGCTGTTACTGGGTAACGTGTCTGGAGCTGAGTTGATGGCTTGTTGGCTGTTCCTGGCTAACGTGTCTTGTGGCATGTCACAGGCCTGGAGGTTGTGACCACTACTGATCATCTGTCTGTTTGGAGACTGAAACTTGTTCAGATTGGCAGCGTTCGTATTGTCTGGATTGTTTGGGATGCCATTCTCTTTCAAGAATTCTTCCAGATCCATGTATTCCAAGCTGATGTCAGTATTGTCGTACGTCTCGTCCCACAAGTCGGGTCCAAAAAAGGCTGACACCTTTTTTCCTGTTTTCTGGTCCTTGTCATATTCTGAAACAGTAACATGATTAGGTGTAATGACGGACTAAGAACGGCAAAGCAGGTGAAACACGATGCAACTGTTTTGTATGGAATACTGTTAGGGGCATTCTCGCATTCTGAATGTGGATGTTATGTCCACAATAAATTAAGTATTACAGTTTGATTGAATTTTTAAGGATATGGGAGGTGGGAGGCATTTAATTTGTTCCTGATCGAACTTTTTATGGCATCTAACGAACTATTTAAGGCATCTGTCGAACTATTTAAGACATCTGTGAAGAGTTACTGTCGAAGGATGCAATTCACGTGCATCATGCGTTTTTAGTTGGGCCATTTTGTGATGCGGGATGTTTCGTAGTCAGTGGGAGGGGAAATCAGTTAATTATTTTTTATGGCCTAAAGTAGTGAATATTGAGTCGTGTAAATTATCGGGCCTGCTCGTTTTAGCCGAACGCTCAAAATTGGTCTGTGTAAATTTTGTTTTAATGCATGTGCTAGCCGAAAAACCTCATGGTGAAGCTCGTTGGCCTGTGATAGTTTCTCTTTTTCCAGCTTCCGGACGCTTTATGTTTCAGTATCATTGGTCATTCATATACACACATTTGTTTTGGTTAGATTATAGAAGGAGAATGTGGAGAAGGTTTTGATTTAAAGGACACTAGAAACCCAAACAACTTGAGAGAACTTGCATGCATTACATAAGATTGTGTGTTAAAATTACACAGCACTTTCAAGCTGAAGACGTTGCCACTGGTGGCCGCGTCATACCAAAAGACGTTAATTAATCATCGCGATATTTCGTGATTCTTCCCAATGACATTCAACAAGCCACTCCATCGCCACAAAATACGTTTCCCAATGACATTCCACAAACCACTCCATCGCCACAAAATATGTTTCCCAATGACATTCCACAAACCACTCCATCGCCACAAAATATGTTTCTCAATGACATTCCACAAACCACTCCATCGCCACCAAATATGTTTCCCAATGACATTCCACAAACCACTCCATCGCCACAAAATATGTTTCTCAATGACATTCCACAAACCACTCAATCACCACAAAATATGCTTCCCAATGACAGCACGCAAGCCACCTCCTTGTCTCCTTGTTCTTCTTCCTCCGACACCAGTATCTGTCATCTTTGTTGTCGTCAGGGACAAAGATCTGAAATTATATAAAATATACCATTGAATCTCTGAAACCCCTAATCAGGGTACATGGCACTTCTGCCATGTCAGCAAATTCAATTACTACTTGTTGTTGTGAATATATAGAAGATGATGGACTAACGTGGACTTTATTATTTTATTATATATTACATGTACACCGAGTGAACATTAACCTCATTTTTGAATATATACATATATATATATATATATATATATATATATGAATTGATCACTGAAAACCAGTGTTCCAGAAAGGGCAAGCATGTCCTTGACTGCCGGTAGCATCCGCCGCTCACACAATTTGCATAAAAAGCTAAGTGTTTGTTGCTTGACACCTCACAGCAGTACTCGCGTCATACCAAAAGACGTTAATTAATCATCGCTATATTTCGTGATTCTTTTCAAGTGTCGAGGTCATAATTTTGCTGAATGCTACATGGAAAATGAAGTGCAAGAACAAAGCATGACATCGGGGCTAATAAAGCGCGCAGTCGCACTGAATTTATGATATTACGTCTGCGCACCAATAACGTCTAAAAAGCGAGATTTCCGAGAACCAAAGAACTGTTGCGAGAAAATGAAATGTCGCATTCTCGCGTTTTTGTGGCCTGATTTGGCAAGTCGAGATTGCGAGATTACGCGATTTCATATCATGTCCAAATGTCACATTCTCGCGTTGTCGACTTTTGACAAAAAATGTTATGTACAAAATACACGAGAATGCGAGATCGAGAGATTTTGGTCAAATCTCGCATTCTCGCGTTCTCGCGTTCTCGCAATCTCGCATTCTGGTACTTTGGGCATTTTAGCTCGTTTCCAAAGGTCGAGATTTGCGCTAATATCCATTACAGTATTCCATAGTTTTGTGATATCAAATTATTAAATGGCATGTATACTATGGTTTACCCACCTGAACAAGAAATAAAAGAGACTAGTGAATCTGCCTCTCCTGTTTCATATGTAGCTGCCATAAAATTTCCTAGTCCCGTGATTGGATTCGAACCACGGACCTTCTGATCAGAGGTCGGACGCCTTGTCCACATGACCAAAGAGGTTAACCCCGTCAGCAAGCTGTTTCCCAATGACATTCCACAAGCCACTCCATCGCCACAAAATACGTTTCCCAATGACATTTCACAAACCACTCCATCGCCACAAAATATGTTTCCCAATGACAGTCGACAAACCACTCCATCGCCACAAAATATGTTTCCCAATGACAGTCGACAAACCACTCCATCGCCACAAAATATGTTTCCAAATGGCATTCCACAAACCACTCCATGGCCACAAAATATGTTTCCCAATGACATTCCACAAGCCACTCCATCGCCACAAAATACGTTTCCAAATGACATTCCACAAGCCACTCCATCGCAACAAAATACGTTTCCCAATGACATTCCACAAACCACTCCATCGCCACAAAATATGTTTCCCAATGACATTCCACAAGCCACTCCATCGCCACAAAATATGTTTCTCAATGACATTCCACAAACCACTCCATCGCCACCAAATATGTTTCCCAATGACATTCCACAAACCACTCCATCGCCACCACATATGTTTCCCAATTATATTCCACAAACCACTCCATCGCCACAAAATATGTTTCCCAATGACATTCCACAAACCACTCCATCGCCACCAAATATGTTTCCCAATGACATTCCACAAACCACTCCATCGCCACAAAATATGTTTCTCAATGACATTCCACAAACCACTCCATCGCCACCAAATATGTTTCCCAATGACATTCCACAAACCACTCCATCGCCACAAAATATGTTTCTCAATGACATTCCACAAACCACTCAATCACCACAAAATATGTTTCCCAATGACAGCACGCAAGCCACCTCCTTGTCTCCTTGTTCTTCTTCCTCCGACACCAGTATCTGTCATCTTTGTTGTCGTCAGGGACAAAGATCTGGAATTATATAAAATATACCATTGAATCTCTGAAACCCCTAATCAGGGTACATGGCACTACTGCCATGTCAACAAATTCAATTACTACTTGTTGTTGTGAATATATAGAAGATGATGGACTAACGTGGACTTTATTATTTTGTTATATATTACATGTACACCGAGTGAACATTAACCTCATTTTTGAATATATATATAAATTTTGCTGAATGCTACATTGAAAATGAAGTGCAAGTACAAAGCATGACATCGGGACTAATAAAGCGTGCAGTCGCACTGAATTTATGATATTACGTCTGCGCACGGATAACGTCTAAAAAGCGAGATTTCCGAGAACCCAAGAACCGTTGCGAGAAAATGAAATGTCGCATTCTCGCGTTTTTGTGGCCTGATTTGGCAAGTCGAGATTGCGAGATTACGCGATTTCATATCATGTCCAAATGTCACATTCTCGCGTTGTCGACTTTTGACAAAAAATGTTATGTACAAAATACACAAGAATGCGAGATCGAGAGATTTTGGTCAAATCTCGCGTTCTCGCGTTCTCGCGTTATCGCCTTCTCGCGTTATCGTGTTCTCGCGATCTCGCATTCTGGTACTTTGGGCATTTTAGCTCGTTTCCAAAGGTCGAGATTTGCACTAATATCCATATCAGTATTCCATAGTTTTGTGATATCAAATTATTAAATGGCATGTATACTATGGTTTACCTACCTGAACAAGAAATAAAAGAGACTAGTGAATCTGCCTCTCCTGTTACATATGTAGCGGCCATAAAATTTCCGAGTTCCGTGATTGGATTCGAACCACGGACCTTCTGATCAGAGGTCGGACGCCTTGTCCACATGACCAAAGAGGTTAACCCTGTCAGCAAGCTGTTTCCCAATGACATTCCACAAGCCACTCCATCGCCACAAAATACGTTTCCCAATGACATTCCACAAACCACTCCATCGCCACAAAATATGTTTCCCAATGACAGTCGACAAACCACTCCATCGCCACAAAATATGTTTCCCAATGACAGTCTACAAACCACTCCATCGCCACAAAATATGTTTCCAAATGGCATTCCACAAACCACTCCATGGCCACAAAATATGTTTCCCAATGACATTCCACAAGCCACTCCATCGCCACAAAATACGTTTCCAAATGACATTCCACAAACCACTCCATCGCCACAAAATATTTTTCCCAATGACATTCCACAAGCCACTCCATCGCAACAAAATACGTTTCCCAATGACATTCCACAAACCACTCCATCGCCACCAAATATGTTTCCCAATGACATTCCACAAGCCACTCCATCGCCACCAAATATGTTTCTCAATGACATTCCACAAACCACTCCATCGCCACCAAATATGTAAGGTAAGGATGTCATCTGTGGGATGACTCCACGCCCTGCTACATACTCCCGCGTCAACAGAAGGCACGTCCCAGGCCGCATAGTAGGGTACTGAGGCTTATTTTGCTCAAATTTAATATGAACGTGCTCAGCCCCACGTTGGGCGCCAATGTAGCGGCCATAAAATTTCCGAGTCCCCTGATGGGATTCAAACCACGGACCTTCTGATCAGAAGTCGGACGCCTTGTCCACATGACCAAAGAGGTTAACCCCGTCAGCAAGCTGACAAGGTAAGGATGTCATCTGTGGGATGACTCCACGCCCTGCTACATTAAGATCTATGCATCGTCAGCGTGACGAAAACCTTCCCACAAGGACTTATGTTGTTGGTTCCTTTCGACCCGTCTTTCTCAGCCATGCTTACAGCGTATTATTTAAGTGGAGCTACTCAGGTGGTATTTGAATTTACACGAAATAATTTGTCGCGTTCTGTGTTCTGCAAATTTTTACATTATTATTTTATTTTATTTTTTTATATTATACATATATAATACACCGCACGACATTTATCCAGACATTTCTGCTCAAATGCGATCTAATAACAATACACGACTGTAAAAACCGTATACACGTTAGAAAGGGTCGAAACCGTCGAGCGTACAGAATAGGCAAATAATCTACCCAAAACCAACCCCATTACAAAATTATCTGCTGAATACATCGCGGGTTTTGTCTCCCCCTACGCATGTTTGTACACACTTCGTCGAACATGAATGAGGATATACACAACACCGTTTCAAAACGCCATCCACACGAGATTACTTTCTTATTTTTTAAGCACATTGTGTCGCTGATCTTAAATGTTCCATTCATATAACTTTCACCACTATTTTCCTTTTACGCCCATTTGAATTTGTTTTGGCAGATAATCGACATTGTTTATTCTCTGCGTTGGCTATTTATATCTTCTTTTTAACTTGCTTTACGGATTTTGTGTGCTGAAATATCCGTTCACGAAGTCTCTAGATATGTACAGAAACTGATGAAGAAAAAGATCATCTGGCCCTGACTTTGTTGATAATAAACATGTGATGTTTGGCGGTGAGCTGCTAGTGCGGAAGTTGGCACCACTATTTAATGCAATTCTAAGACTTCAGTACACACCTGAAGCCTAAAGATAATTATAGCTATTTATGAGGGTAACAAAGATAAATCAAACCCTGTCAATTATAGAGGTATTACTTTAACATCTTGCCTTAGTAAGCTTTTTGAGAACATTAGAAACGTGGACATCCCGAAATGCCTGTAATTTTCCCGATATGTTGCAGTTTGAGCACGTTGCTGTCGCTATTTACCCTCATGGAATGTGTACACAGCATTTCTAGATAACGAGAAAGCTTTTGATCGAATATGGCACTCGGGTCTCTTTGTAAAACTTTATCATCTTTGGTATGAGGTAACATGTGGTCTCTGTTACACCACTGTTATACTTTCATGTTTGCGTGTGTTTAGTATAAGGGCGAACAATCTGATGCATTTGCTGTTAGACAAGGTATAGGTCTGGGTAGAGTTATCTCAGCTTGACTTCTTCTTGTGTACATAAATGACCTCATAACTGAGCTTCGGCAGTTAGATGCAGGAATATGCATATATAATGCTAGTTTACCATGCGTGCTACTTGCTGATGATACAACTCAGTTTCAGCCCTAAAGGTCTGTAAACAGCTTTAGATACAGTTGTTAATTACGCATCCAAACTTATAATGCATCGAAAAGTAAAATTGTTATGTTTCATTAAAAGAAGCAATTATTGTGTACGTATGCTTATCACTTTGGGGATTATGACATACCTGTGTTTGATAATGTAAAATATGCGGGTGTTGTTCTACAAAGTAATCGTCCTTTCAAATTATATATTGAAGAGAGCTGCACAAAAGTAAGGCGCAGTATTAACTCTCTCCTCTCTGTTGGTCTGAAAAGTAGTGATTTACATCAGTATGCAAATATTCAGATATGGAAAAGAATTATTTTAACAGCAAGTTTTTATAGATGTGGATTACTTTTCCATGGTAAAGATCCTGAATTAGCTGAAAGCACCCAACGTTACTTTTCCAGGATTATACATGGTTTTGACAAACGTTCTCCTATTCATGCCACTATTGCGAATCTAAGAACTTTGGAGCATGGTTGGCTATGTAGCTAAATGTAGACTACAGCTGTTGGGGCGTCTTTGCAACAACTCATGTGTCTCAATTTGTAAAACTACTGCGCATCTACGTCACTCTATTATTTTCTTAACAATAATTTATGTGGAGTTTATGTGGAGTGTTGCTTTCAACAGCTAAGAAATATAATCTACTTCATCATGTATTTCTCTACGTTTGCACAGGGGAATTCCCTGCGAAGAATACGCGCAATAGATTGTATTACATGAAATTACCCACGAGGAAGATGTATGGCAATATAAATTATCATGTGGACCTGACCTGTTTCGATATTCTAAAATTCGCTCAACGCTTACTCTTCATTTGTTATTCAGCATTCTAGTGTTACATCCAGAATTGAGAGAAGAAATACAGTATGTAATTAGGACTGGATCCAGAAGCAAAATATCTAAGGAATGTACAAAATGTAATACTTTTGTTCATGATTATTATCACTATGTCATCTTAAACTGTTAAGGTATACTTTCAGAGAGAGAGGTGTATTCTTTTCCACTCTAATTGATAATCGTGATGTTGAAATGTATGTTAAATTAGAGATGATGGAAGACCATGATATGTTAGCATTCTTTCTTGGTGCACATAACAATGACATTGATGAATTAACGTGGCATTTCACTATTATAGGATTCTCAAAGTATTTATATCAAATTAAAATATCTGACCAATATTTCGCACTGTTTACAGACTATACATATGAGGGACATTTGATTATTTTGTTATTTAATTATTTCATTACATAATTCTGATGTTTTGAGAATCTTCGGATTTGTTCAGAGGAAACCAAGACATTCATTCATTCATTCATTCATTCATTCATTCATTCATTCATTCATTTAAAAGATCTGATCCCACTGTTTATAAATATAAAGGCGGTGTTTATCACACTATTTAATTAATGCATTTACAACAAAATTAAATTAGTTATTTAATAATGTATGCTAACACATTTATAGCGTCCAGATAAGGCCCAAAGGAAGCGAAAATTGTGCCGATCTTTGGCTGTTGTAAAATTTCACAATATCCACTTTTTTTATTTTCATAGTTTACGTAACCGGAAAATTCTGATTAAAATTTAAAATATACAGATATTTCCCAATAACAGTGGATTTTCGCTCAGTGACATACTTCCGTTTTCGAAACTGTATGAATAAAACGTGTGAAGATTCCTTCGGTGTTAATTTAGTATCGTTAGAAAGCTGTAAACATAAAACAGTAACCTCGCCAGGAGTATTTTTGAAGTAGTAACAAACGAATTTATCAGATAGAAATTGGTTTCTAATGATGCTATTTTGCCGTAATCTGCTATAAGTATCGTTATGATCAAATTCAAGTACAGCAATGGATACCGTCCCAGTGATTGATAAATTTCATATTTAAACGAAAGGTTTTGGTTAAATCGTGTTATTCTGAGCGTTTTAAACAGGAAAACGCGACCTATATTAACATTATGGCATTTCGTGGACGTGTCGTCCTGTGACGGCATGTGACAAAGATTTCTCTTATATTCATTTGGGCATTTAACATCGTGTCAGAGACTAACATTCGAGGCGGCCAAAGCCATGAAGTCATTTGACTTACATTTCACGATCGCACGAAAAGTAGGAAATGGTGACACAGATGTACGTTTGACAACTTTTGGAAATATTTTGTTTGTTTTTATTTATTGCTTGATTTAATTTATTTATAGATTCGTTTGAAACGTCTATATTTTGCTCTTTGGTATATTCGACATGAACCGGTTATCGAAGCATTATGACTGAATTATGGGTTTTTTTACATACCATGTTGGGAAATAGTTAATGATTTTAAATATATCGATAAAGCATGATAAATTGAAATGAAGAACATATTTTCAGACAATGTGAAAAGAGATAGTTTTAATAAATGAATGATATGACTGATAGGTTTATAAACTTAAATACTATTTTGACGTGACTACGGCGTGGCCGGTTTACCTGACCCGCAATGTAAACCTGTCAAATCCAGCAGAAATACTGTTGTGAATCTATCTATTTCAGGAAAAGCTTTATTTTGACTCTCATGTTTAATTTTTGTCGACCTCTCCAGAAAATATTTTATGGTGCAATACGCTATCAGCTTATCGATAAAAAGAGAAAATTCTGAATTTTATCTTTTTTTCAATTTCAACATAATTTAGGATCGGTGGATCCGTAAAGCAAGTAAAAAAAGTTTGACCTCACATTAAAATTTGAAATGTATAAAGTGAACAAAACTTTGCAAACCATTTCCTTAAAAGACATGGTATATATTACATTTATGACGCTGCAATCATTATTTGATCAAACATAATATTAATTCAGATGCGCACTTACTGATTTGAGTTGTAACCGATAAATGTTACGCAAGAACATGGGCAAAAATATATATATATATATATATATATATATATATATATATATATATATATATATATATATATATATATATACATATATATATACACACACAAGTATGATCCAATTGCAGAAGAGAGTGCTCAATACAAAGTAGAGCATAAATACAGATTTGGATACACTTTCCTTATATCATTTTGCAACTCTGAGTTTCACGCACCCATGGCATTGCGTACGATCATCAGGCATAATGAAACATGGTTTTTAGTTTGACCCTTTCTTTTTTGCTCGGCTCGCCATTCTATGCATGGAAGAGAAGCTCGAGATTCTCATGCTAACAGCTAACAAGCTTAACAAAAGAAGCGAGCTCATTTCCACCTGTCGCCATAGTAAACCCCCAAGCCGAGCAAAAAAGAAAGGGTCAAACTAAAAACCATGTTTCATTATGCCTGATGATCGTACGCAATACCATGCGTGCGTGAAACTCAGAGTTGCAAAATGATATAAGGAAAGTGTATCCAAATCTGTATATATCAGAGAATAATCAGTTTCGATTATCTGTCGAAAGACATTCCACTGGGCACAAGCAACAATACAGCGTTGACACTCATATTAATGAAGCAGCGAAAAACAGCGAACGACACCAGAAGCTTCTGAAGGGGGCACGCAATCCCAGCTCGACCGGTAGCACTCTCTTATTCACTCACTCATTGGCCTGAATCAGGAAGTGAGGGTGGCAGAAATGAACGCCACAACATATGTTATCGAGGTAAACCTAATAAGGGCTAGTATTAAATGACAGGACTGCTGATGCTGAAGCCAGTACAGACTTATTGGAATCCTTTGTAACTCATTGATGTTTTTAATTTCACTTTTAAGTGGGCCATGATCTCATTTGGGAATTAATTTGATTCACAGGAACTTGTTGTTGGTCAGTAATAAATTGTCAATATTTCGGTAAGTAAGGGATATTAATCCAATTCAAATGGCATGTACATGTGTAGAAATGTGGTATCCATCAATCAACGACCAGAAATGTGCTTGTCAATAAGTGAACCATTAAAAAGTCGACCTGGGTATAGAATGCAGACAAACCAGTAAGATGGCGAGTGACGCTCCTTTTCTCTACTTACATATAGGGGGTGTATATTTTTACTGACCTGAGATTTGATTGCCACCAACTAACTCACAAGTCGGCTGCGAGTAAATTAACTCAACACTCGAATAGCTTCGGCTTCGGCTGGGTTATAGAGCAGGAAATAAACACAACGGATCTGTCACTAAAATAAATCAGTTGAACAATAAAATAGACGAAAAACGTCTGAATAGCAAAATAGCGATACCTGGGCGTGAAGACACAGTATTTCGCAAAGAGTTGGGTTTTTTTTATCATGACACGCGGACCTCGGAGAAAGCAACCTCTCTGGGTAAGGAGGGGATTGATATAGAATGGCGAGCGAAACAAAGCGTGTTTTCATTGTGAAAAACCCAAATAGCAAACTAAGTACTAAACCAAAACGGAAGATGTAAGTACCAAATAAAGCGCTAAACATAAGCAGTCCAACAGTTCCACTAAAGATTTACCCCAAAAATGACCATAAAAACACGAATAATATCGACCAGTTCTAGATAATCGTGCTACTGTGTGAAAATCAAAGATACTAAAACATTTTCATACATGGATAAGGTAACAAACATACATAAGATAACATATATCAAATCAATACTTGATAAAAGTATGCGATTAAAATAAAATGCGCTAGATAATATAATTTTCGGGTCACCAATTACAATGGATGTAAAGCAACTGGACAACGACGACCGCTGGAGTTTGCCGAACGGTGACGACGCCGGAGAGGGAAGCGGTATGGTCATTAGACTGGTTTTACGACCCGGTGACAGTCGTATACATTTTACGCTGTATTTAGCAATACTCCAGATCTCTCGCGGCACTGTTATAAGGCATCTTCCCGAGGCAAGAGCGCCCACTAGCCTTTTAATCAAAGTCTTGGCACATCAAGCACATTTTCATGTGTTAAATATGATTGGACTATCGCAAATATCAATAGTCCAATCAGAGAACGTTTCACAAAACAACATCCACATGTTCGCACGTAAGTGATTTACCGCTGCCTGTCTTTGTTGACACGAATGTGTCTTTTTTTCACCCCAGCGATTGCCTATGATTATCTGTCTGTCACGGATGAAATCGCGAATGTTTTCGTTATCTGACCGACTAGTTCGTCACAGTCGCCATCGCTGTGAAGCCATACGAGATAAGAACAGCGATCTGATTGGATATCGCGTTTTCATTACAAGGGGGACAAGTCATGAACAACGCGTGGTGGCGCCAGGGTCGAGCCTGGTCGAGGGTAGAAACTAGGCCTTGATCTAGGCTGTTGGACACGCTTGCCACGGGAAGTTGGCTATAAGGTTTCTCGACGGCATTTCGGCTGAGTACTTAATCTGCTAAGCTACCTACCCTACTACCTTAGTTTGTGAAATCGCCAGAGGAAGATGTCTGGTATGTAACTCCATGAAGTTACGTATTGTGTTTATTGAACTTGTTGATACCTTTTTAGTGTTATACTTCTATGACAGTTATATAAAGTCTCATGATAACAGAAATGCTAACCTTTCATTGGGTCACTCTGTTGAAAGCAGAGTACGTTGTGGGATTCCGACCATATCATAAGCATGTGTATATGAATCACTATCACTAAGTTTTCCTGTCCCTTAGTTATTGGTTTAAAATGTGTCATTAGACTATAAGATTCCACAGGGAACTATCAGGATGCTAACTTATGCAAGCCGAGATTATTGATTATATGATATTTGATACTGATTCATAGAAAAAGGTATTTATTTATTTATTTATTCGTTCGTTTGTTCGTTCGTTCATTTATTCATATATTTATTTATTTTCATTCACTCATCATCATTATGATTATGTACAGATCAAAATACAAAATGCAGCAAAGAGGGTTTGGGTGATCCTGGCACAGTCAGGCTGGTTAGGCTCATAATCAGCTCAGGGCCCTTGCCCCCTCTACACGCAGCCCAGACAGCGAATGGGACTTCTCCCAGGAAGCACTGCCTTGTCGAACCCACCCGGAACGGAGAATATGTCGAGTCCCCAACACTGCAGCCTTCTGCATTACTCAGATTGTCAGAACAGCTGTATTACTGGGAGCAAACCTTGGCACGCTCCCAATGTCAATGAAAAGATTGGAAGGTACACTGAGAACAATTCGGAGTCGGCCAGCTTGGTACTTGGGATGCAAGCTTGACATTTCGAAAGCGAGGTCCTCATATTTGCCATGTTTTTCCTCAATCTTACCAATCACATAAGTGTGAAAAGGGACAGAAAATTCAATGACATAAATGATTTCATTGGATTTATCAAAAAGGACAAAATCAGGTTTGTTGGCCTGGATACGTCTGAGGCTGTAAATGGGCCTATTCCAAAGAATTTTGTATTTATCATTTTTCCATGACGCCCTCAACATATTCTGGGTCGTACAAACCACAAGCATGGCGAAGACGGTAATAAAATTATCGAGCCACCCCATTTTATATTTACATTTTGATGCAAAATCACACATTGACGGTTTCGAGTGGGAAGTGACTTGTCCTGAGGAGCAAACAGAAATCCTTCTGTTTCACTTTTCAGGCCAGCCGACTTCATCCAAGCGAAGGATTCTGCAGGGTTGCTGGGCTTCTCAATACACTGCACATATACTCGATGGAGTGGTCGTTCAGATAGCCTCTCCTTAAAAAGTTGAGTCTGGGTCGATTTGAAATGGCACTTCGCTTGGATGACACTCATTTCTGTACCGTGTCAGGCAGTACATTATTATTATTATTATTATTATTATTATTATTATTATTATTATCATTATTATTAATCTTTAGGATGAAACTTATTTTCCCACTGAGCAGAGTTCCAAGGTTCATGTTTCGACGCGGTCTTGGGCTAGCTTAGATGTAAACTTGTACACCATCCTTTCACAAGGGGATCTGCCCTTCTTTATTGACGCGGTCTCATTTAGCCTGCAGGAAAAATCAACTTATGGTTATGGTTGTGGTGGTTAAATGTTCGGATGAAAACCGCTGATAAATAGCCTTTATTCCTTTATTCCTCAATTTCTGCACATGTGTAAATGCTGACATTGTCATAACGACTTCAAACGGTGACAGTGTCTGACATCAAATGCTTGCTCACGAGAATAACATTGAGTGCGGATATATTAATTTTTTAATGATAATTCAAAAGGTAGTGCATTTATTGGGGCTATAATGTCACACCTGCATAAATTCAGGACAATACCACCACATACAGTGTACTCAGATGCATTGGACAATGTCGATGTGTATCTAAGCCATTATCTGAAGCTGTTGTAAGGCAAGGTAATGTGTTGTGTCCCGAACATTCACAAGCACCTCGTGGTTAAATCATGTTTTGCAATATTCAAGGCCATGTTAATGCTTTCAAAACGTTTCACGCTTGACATTTGGTGGGCATTTCCAAATTTGACGCATCAGCGATAAAAATTATATCTGACGCAGTTCCCTATTTTGACTTCTACGATATGATCCCGTGTTTCATAGTCGGAATCGTGCAATCGACTCTGTTTTTAGCAGAGATTTCTTATGAATAAGGAAGAGGACTTGTCACTTTTATTTTAAGCAATAAATTTAACAATGTGTTTGAAAGAAACCGTATTAAAGTAGTGACGGGTTTTTTCATAGGAAAAAGGGAAAATTTGATAATCAGTCTTGTGCAGTGATGCCAACAAATCATGTACTTTTCCAAGTACATGCAAGTATTTAAAAAACGATTGGTCACATGGATGTTTTCACAATACGCAAATTGTCTTTAAAATTCAGTTTGAAAATAGTAAAACATATTTGTTGAACAATGTATCTAAGTTTTCAATAATAAATCAAACAGAGTCCTCTTGGTAAATACAATTTATGCACTGTTCTATGAGAGAATACTAAGTAAGGATAAAGTATAGGGATGAACAACTTCTTATTACAATTAGGAGCGACGTTTCGGTGTAGGTTCTGACACGGTTGGCAAGCAAGTGTATTGGAACAAGAAAGTTGTTCACTTGCTTGATAACGGTGTTAGAAATCATAATTGTAAAGAAGTTGTTCATCCATATATCTTTATCTTACTTAGTACTCCAGCTTCTAAATGCCTCTCAAAGACGTTACGAGAGAGTATTTTACACAAGATACAAGAAAAGAAAAAGTAACTAAAAATTTAATACTGGAGCTAATTTACAGTTAGGTGAATATCAGACATGTATATACAAAGTGACATACGTTGTTTCAAGATATTCAAGCAGGTTAAATTGCCATTTCAGGATGCGACAAAATAAACTCAACTTTCTCAACATCATAAAAAGACATGAACCGTATATTATTTGTGTGCATTTGTTAAAAAGGCGGTTTCTTTCATCAGAGCATCAAGGACAGTGCAATAAATCTTTACAATAAAAGCATTTTCTCTCAGATAAAAGACATCGGTTATAGTGGAGCAGTACCAAATCTAAAAAGTGTCATTGCCTTTCATTGAGATCGGACTATGTAATATTGCACATTAAATTCGGTTTATGCACTGTATTGTTGTAAATTGTAAATAATCTGTCCTACTTCCTACTCATGATACAGTTTGAGTCGTACAATCGACTTTGAAAGATGTTTTATGAATATTTAAAGGGTTTTGTCGCTTGTTTAAATATATGTATAATGATCTCCACAGACCAAAGTCTTATGTATATTTTAAACGCCTACCTGAAATACTGCCTGGGGTTCCATACGACGCCGGATATGTCTTACCGCTGTGGTACAAGCAATTGTAGTGACGAGAAACTTGATGGGCGGGAGCTTCCATCTTACTAAGGATTCACATGCAGGACACCTACGAAGAAATGATTATTGGAGAACTATCCGAGTTTCTGTCAAAAGGGTGTATTTATACATTCAACTAATGATATTCATATAACTTACATAATCTGCAATTTCTGTTTGATTTGGTGGGGAAATGTGGAAACATATATGCTGAATTTGTTTCATTGGCTTATGAAAACGGTCAACTGCCTTTTATGGTCAATATATTTTGCATAAGGTTTAGTCCATATATATACCATTTGACATGGGAAACGAGTGCATCCCCTCATCTACATGAGTGTGAGACTTCGTGTATGTACCCAACCAACCATGAAAAGAAACACTCGTTTCTGTCTAGTCTTGCTGAATAATCAAATAGAAACTATATAAAATAATACACATGGCTCTAAAATTTACAATCAAGGTTTTCAAGTCTTGGTGCTAACTTTTACACGTCGCTTTTCAACATGGCGTGCGATGCTGTCCCACACTATGACCATTTCATGTAGTTTTCACATCTCCCTACTCAATAGGACTGGTCAACCAGGCGGACAGATAGATTACTTAAGTCTCACCTCAACATATGATACAAACAAAAAATATACGAGATAAAATACATCAGAATGCTGAGCCGTTCCATGCGGAACTTCGAGAGAATACTAAGTAAGGATAAAGTATAGGGATGGACAACTTCTTATTACAATTAGGAGCGACGTTTCGGTGTAGGTTCTGACACGGTTGGCAAGCAAGTGTATTGGAACAAGGAAGTTGTTCACTTGCTTGATAACGGTGTTAGAAATCATAATTGTAAAGAAGTTGTTCATCGATATATCTTAATCTTACTTAGTACTCCAGCTTCTAAATGCCTCTCAAAGACGTTACGAGAGAGTATTTTACATAAGAAACAAGAAAAGAAAAAGTAACTAAAAATTAAATACTGGAGCTAATTTACAGTTAGGTGAATATCAGACATGTATATACAAAGTGACATACGTTTTTTCAAGATATTCAAGCAGGTTAAATTGCCATTTCAGGATGCGACAAAATAAACTCAACTTTCTCAACATCATAAAAAGACATGAACCGTATATTATTTGTGTTCATTTGTTAAAAAGGCGGTATCTTTCATCAGAGCATCAAGGACAGTGCAATAAAATCTTTACAATAATTCTCTTAGATAAAAGACATCGCTCACTGATTTGGAACCAATTAGATATAAGATTTGTTACTTGTGACAAAACAAAAGGGTTGTGTATTTACATTTTTAATGTGCACGGTAAAGGTCAGAAATGTTTACATGTACTCTTAAATTCTAATTTCGTTTCTTTTGTTGAGCAAAAGCGTTACTCCACATAAAAATGTTAGTAGTTTCAATTTCGAGCTAACTTACACAAAAGCCTATTTTATGCGTGAAATATTATGAGTACCTCATATTGCAACACTTTATTCAATAGTAGACCATACCATAGACTGACAAAGCTTAGAATAGGTTTGATACTGCACATCACCCAGGAGTTTATAGTTTGTGCAAAGCAACCCAAGGACTCTGCTCGCTGAATTTGCCACGGATGGACATACGAGCATAATCAAAATGCTCAGTTACAAGCAAACCTAATTAATTATAGCAACCAACATTTTCTAACTTAACATCTCAAAATGAAAACAAAACATTAGTTCTCACCACCGAAGGACCTCTAAAATGCAATAACTGACATGCCACTATTTATAGTCATTTAGTTTGAAACACACCAGTCAAGTAGACAATCGAACAAAATATTCAGCTCGTTTTTACTTACAGCTATTAAAACAAAATCGTCTGCATAAGATCATTGATGTACCGATTAAAAAGTAAGGGACATAACAAACAGCCCTGTTGTAAACCACGTTGTACATCACACCAGCGTGCGTAGGCTACAGAACATTTAATATTTCCATTTATCCCCTATTGGGACGTCGTTCGATTTTTTCTCGAAATTAGTGAATGAATGAACGAACGAACGAACGAACCATGCAGGACCAGTTTTTGTCTTTAGGAGACATGCCATTATACAAAGGATAATATAAGAATAACGTGTCATTACATGCATAAAAGCAAGATTGGTACATATAATTTTAAAATCACAAAGGAGCCCTTCCCCACATGCACCACACATATATATATATATATATATATATATGTGCGCATACGTAAGCACATATATATCCCTCGAACAGGGCACATGCCCATTCCATACATTTCACCTTAGCATGCATGCCCACATACACAAAGATTTGGGCATGCACGTGCACACACGCACACACGCACACACACACGCACACAATTTAGCGTTAACTCACACGTACATATATATACGCAAATTCAGCACACACCTAAACGTGCTCGCATCCCTACACACATGTAGATATACATGAATATCCCTACATACATATGCAGACACATAAGCACATATACACACATGCATAAATGCATATCTCCATACGTTGGTTCTAAGGTTACATTTAAAGGCAATCCACATATTTATTCATATACCCGATTACATATTATACATATTCAAATAAACAGATATTGTACCTTCATACAGTCACATAACATGTATAACATACATACATACATACATACATACATACATACATACATACATACATACATACATACATGAAAAACCCATATATAAAATTCACCAATTTTGCTAAGCAAACAAATAGGCTTAAACGAGACAGGCTAGCATTACATAATAGATGAAACTGCATGACCGATAAAGAGAACATTGTACTTATTTATAATAAAATTTTCTGCGAGCACGCATTTTAAACACATTTTACCTTTCGATGATATACCGGCGTTGGGATTGTTTGGAATAGTCATATCATACCATGAATACAGTTCATAGAAAATAATTTGTTAAATCACTGTAGCGGATATCGTTGTTGACTGGATACACAAGGAGAAAGTGTTTTCCGTCTTCAGGAGTGTCAACACAGAATGTACAATAACGTCTATGAGCCGGGATACCTAGCCTGTCGGTTTTAACGTCTAGCTTCATAGAACCAGAACGAAGGGAGGCGAGAACAGATCTTTTGTAGGGCGGGAGGTTTACATAATATTCTGCACAGAGATCTCATTTAAAAGTAATTATAAGTTCTAAGTTGGGCATTGACTGAAGTCCTTTTCCTCCACCTGGTTTTACGAATATTCCGCACCAGGTTGGAGAGTTATCATTGGAACACGTTAAGTCACACACATTTTTAAAACAATTAAGTCTTTACTGTCTCAGGATTTCCCGTGAGTTTACAACCATCTATGGGCACACTACACAAACCAGAGCAATATGCTAGGACACACAAATATCTTCTTCGTTATTCTTCTGTTTGGAGTCTTGCATGTCAGTACGTCAGCATGACAACTGTGTGCAGGTTAAGCTACTCCAACTCGTTAAGTGATACAGATTAACCAGATTATGATTATGTTTATAAGTTGTGTTTGATCTGTGTCGGGTTACGTGCGTTCTATTAGCAAAGATTTAGCGTAGTTTTCTCAATGATATAGAATGTAGGAACTTTAGTGAAGACTTATCAAAATCCTTCAACCTTTGAGTTTGTTTTGCATTATTTTCATTAAATACAGTGTTAAAACACATTAAATAGATTAAACTTCTCTATAACCTGAGTGTAATCTCACATAATCTATGTTTTCTGGTCTGTTCCACTTTAATATAAGGTAAACACGTAACTATTACTTGACAGACCAACCTTGACTAATCCTGGTCTGAGCAGACTGACAACTGGGGCATCTGGCATTTAGGAGGTTACCGTCGGTCATGCAGGTGCCTTGCTCATTCCGGATTAAGAGGGTGGGGTGGGGGGCGTCTCCAAAGCAAAGAGTAAATAATTCAGGGTTCACCAAATTAGCTACATAGCTTACAAGAGCGTATACATTAATGTTTATCACAATTTATTTTCATTATTTTTCATTACAATATCCATATACAAATATACCCTCAAATTGGCAAGGTGATTATATATATGTTGCTAGTCAGTAGGAATATTTCAGGGCGATTCTTTCAGTCCCTTGTCACTCAATCCTTGAAGCATTTTGCTTATCAAAGTGGAAGGTTATCATCATGGACCTCCTCAGCACAGATCACCAACACCTCTTACTCACCGCCTTCAAATGGATGACCTTGACGTTATTGCCAGTGGAGGATCCACACTAAAAAACATATTCTCATTGTCGAGTCCCTTTTTATGATATCGGAGTCCTTTTGCGACATCTTCATCTGAAACGTGGCAAGATAGAAGGGAGAAGATCAGTAAATTTACTTGGGGGAGGAGTTATTGACAATCTCGTGGGAGGTCAGGCCTATACGTACTTAGGGATGCAGGATATGAACAAACTCCAGAATGCCCATATCAAGGAAAACCTTCGGGCAGAGTACAAGTGTAGACATAAGAAAATCTGGAGTTCAGAGCTGAAGGCCCGCAATATAGTCAAAGCCACAAATACTTCTGCTGTACCCGTCCTTTCCTATTCTTTTGGTGTTGTTGATTGGACGAAACAAGACATTCAGGGTATTTACAAACTCACACGAAACATCATGTCAGACAGTAGACCCCACCACCCGCGCTGTTTCCCCAATGCCTTATTTTTACCAATTTTCATGGGAGGGCGTTGTTTCATTAACGCGGAGGCTCTTCATGATAGAGTTATATTGTGCACTTTTGCACACATTTATTTGTCTAATGGTCCTCTTTTGAAGCATGCCAAGACTCAAGATGGAAACAAGGCATTCCACAGTTTTCTTCAACGAGTTCAAGGATGTGGGACAATAATCTCAATGTCAATGGATATGGATTCTGGGCCTACTTTTAAAAGTATGTAAATGGGCCAACCATCACATTCGATACTTCCACAAGGCATCAACAGGTATACTCTCACGCTTCTTTTTTACACACATAGAGTTTTCTTTATCCGCCTCAGGAGATTACTTTACCTATTTGTAGGATCTCAGGAGACTGCTTATCTGTTTTGATTGATCTCAGGAGACTGCTTTATCTGTTTTGATTGATCTCAGGGGACTGCTTTATCTGTTTTTATAGGATCTCAGGAGACTACTTTATCTGTTTTATGGGATATCAGGAGACTATTTTATCTGTTTTGAAGGATCTCAGGAGACTGATTTGTTTGTATGATAGGAGCTCAGGAGACTACTTATTCTGTTTGGTAGGAGCTCAGGAGACTACTTTATCTGTTTTGTAGGATCACAGGAGACTGCTTTATCTGTTTGGTAGGATCTCAGGAGACTACTTTATCTGTTTTGTAGGATCTCAGGAGACTGCTTTATCTGTTTTGTAGGATCTCAGGAGACTGCGTTATCTGTTTTGTAAGATCTCAGGAGACTACTTTATCTGTTTTATGGGATATCAGGAGACTATTTTATCTGTTTTGAAGGATCTCAGGAGACTGATTTGTCTGTATGATAGGATCTCAGGAGACTACTTATTCTGTTTTGTAGGATCTCAGGAGACTACTTTATCTGTATTGTAGGATCTCGGGGGACTACTTTATCTGTATTGTAGGATCTCAGGAGACTGATTGATTTATCTGTTTTGTAGGATCTCAGGAAACTGATTTATCTGTTAGACTACTACCCGCATCTGATACTTAGAGCCTGACAAAGTACAATGTATACTGTTCTAAAAAATATGCATTCATCTGTCAAAACGTGTTCCAACTTCTGGGGATGAAACGAGTGTAAACAAATCGATAAAACCCATTCCATATTCCTAAGAAGTCTCTTCTAAAAGGTAAGTCGATTGTGCGATTCCGACTGTATCATGAATGGGCGTTTCATTAATCACTATCAAATAATGACGATTTCAGGTGTTTGCAAATAGGTGAGCGTATCCTGACTCAACTGTGGCACCGTCATAAACACATGCAAGGGAAAGTCAATTGTTTACATCAGTCAGATGACTTATTGTGCAACAGAAATAAGGAAAATCCCGAAATTATAATTGTAACTTTTTTTATCCATATTTCTGTGTCTCAGAACGCCCTTTTAAAGAATGTCGTTTTTGGACAATAATCAGCATTAGCATGACACGTTATTCAAGAGAGTGTTTCAGGTATGAATAGGCGCAGTATTATACTAAATGTTGAATGATCTGAGGGATGTTGGGCACAAACAACACAATCTGGCATATCCCTACCTACCACATACAGCCCCGTCGTAACGTAAAGACGCTTCTTTATGAAGGGATTGTCAGCAAGTGACAGTGAACGACCCTCAGATATATAAATATATTAATCTGGAAAAATTGCAGAGTAAAATAGCGGTTTACTTCATTTCATTTCATGAGGGACATGAAATAATATGCACCTTATCATGTGCAGTATAATGTGGACCCATATTTATAAGAAATGGTAACATTATAAGATTTTTACAATTAAATATACTTACATTTATAATTAATGAAAGCATGGTACATTACAATAAGTAATATGTAATGTTTATGAATCCAATGACGTGTGTGTGACAGGCCATGGTTGGTGTGTGAATGGTGTGTTTGTTAGTTATAATAGAACCATACATTATTAGACAATTGTTTATTTTGTTTTGCTTGTTTGCAGGATCGTCTGATATGGCGGCAAGTTTTGTTACTTTTCTTCTGATACCTTACACTCATAACACAGGATCAATCATAATCCATATAAATCATTCGTTTCTAACTGTCATACGCGGAGGTTTCATATGGTGAGCTTAACTACACACACTTTCCATGCTACCTTTCATACTCACATCCTTAACTTTCTCACTTTCAGACCTACACAATGTCATTTAATAATTGTGTGATTGCAGGAAGATTTACTGACTTGTAATAGTCAGGTTAATGATCCGTATCAGCCAGTTCCTACTAGGGGGCCTCGGGTGATAGCCACGTAAGGTTGTTAGACTTGGGTAAGTGGAGGTACCTTGTGCTAGCTGTGACTGTGCCGTATGTGTTCTTCAATGTATGACATGCAATAAATGACACCAACGAAGCATTATAAACGAAACATCTCGTACATGAATAGACCAGATATAAAAAGGCGAATTTTACATCAACGCTTTTTACATAAAAGCAGATGGACGCTAACAATGCACCGTTATGTTGTGGGTGACGCAGGTAATCTGTTATGTTTGTGTGGTGAGGTGTGTTGTACACATGTGTGCCTGCGCGTGACTACTACAAGCAAGGTGATTAAAAAGAGTAGCATAATAATAATAATAATAATAATAATAATAATAATAAGAGACTGTCCAACACATTGTCAGAGGATGCCCCGCTTTGGCACAAACACAATATCTTAAGCGACATGGTGGAGTGGCTGGATCCTTTTATTACCGTCTTCGTCATGCTTGTGGTGTTTGTGGTTTTGACACAGAGGTCCATCCATGGTACGACCCGGAATATGCAGAGGGATTCATGGAAAATTCTTTCGAATAGGCCCGTATACAGCCTCTGACATATCCAGGCCAACAACCCTGATCTTGTCCTTTTTGATAAATCAAATGAGGCAGCGCTTCCTGGGAGAAGTCCCATTCGCTGTCTTGGCTGCGTGTAGAAGGGGCAAAGGCCCTGAGCTGATGATGAGCCGAACCAGCCTGACTGTGCCAGGATCTATTATTACTCCGGTCACTGGATCATTATGCACTCAAGAATCATTCTCAGCTCCCTGGGGAGTATATAACCCAAGGTGCCTGTTAGGCGCTAGAAGATTAACGACCACATTTCCACCTCGTCCTACCGGGTACCCATTCACTGCCCAAGAAGTTGGAGTTGGTGTGGCGTGACGGTTACTCAATATAGGCCAAGGGGAGGACGGTAGTTCATAAAGAGGGGGAGAATGGGAGAAGTGTGAGGATGGCATGATGACCTTACTGTCATAGTTGGATGTCGGCTGTATGGAATGCTCAGTTGGTCGCAAAGGACATTCACGATGGATAGATTTCAAGAAAAGATAAAAAGATGCTTACCACAAGCAGCCGTTGCGTTACACAAAACCAGTACCTGAAGAGCCTGGAGCAGGAGCGTCAGTTCAATGTGATAAAACTGTGGGGTGAAGATTCTATGTCTGCCACCAGAGGTTTATTTGACAGGGTTGAAACGCTTGCACTTGGCTATGGTGATCAGTGGGGACAGTGACAGTCGAAATTCACAATAACTTAATAGAAGAGGTCTTCATATCGCTTCCAGTATTTGGAGAAATGTAGGTCCAAATGTTGGTAATAGAGTTGATGTTGTGGACCCAAGACGAAATAGTAAAGTCCAACACTAACCTCTTGACTTGATCGATCCGGGGTAGAATAGGTCTTCAGGATCCCATGCTTGTCGTAAAAGGCGACTATGCTTGTCGTAAGAGGCGACTAACGGGATCGGGTAGTCAGGCTCGCTGACTCGGTTGATTCACGACGCAGACATGTATAAAACAGACGCAACTTTTTCTATTGCAACCAGGAATGTTCATTGTACCGAATTCGTGATAAGCAATGTGACGGTCTTATGATTAAAGTAACTATCAAATCTTACATCACCAAAATGTTCGAAATATACTGAACAGCATTGAAACGCACCAGCAATAAATCTTGAAATATTACAAAAACAACTTGAGCAATGACCGATTTTAATTAGAACAGAAATAGACGGATTATTAAGAAAGACGACAAAGGAAACGGGAATACCACACAGTAATTACATTTACGTCATCAGTGTAAGGACACATAGGGTTAAAATGAAAAGTCAATATCTGGTATGTCCGCCATTGGCAGCAACACAGGCCATGCAACGTCTTCTCATTGATCGAATAAGTCTGCGAGTAGTGTTCTGGGGCATTCAACTCTTGACGTAGTGTATCTTCAAGTTCTCTCAGGTACTGTACTTGCGGACGACGTGAGAGGCGTTGACCCAGGTAATCCCATAGATGTTCAATTGACGATAGATCGGGTGACAGGGCTGGCCATGGAAGCAGAGGCACATTATTGTTTGCTAGGTACTATGTTGAAACACGTGCTGTGTGCGCTCTTCCATTATCTTGCTGAAAGGTGTGCATATCTTGGTGCTGATGAAAGAATGGGATGACGTGATTTGCCAATATGTTATTCCTGTAGTAAAGGGCATTAACTCTTCCACGACAAACATGGAACTCTGTTCGATGGTTATGACTGACGACGCCCCACACCATGACACTCCCCCCCCCCCCCCCCCATCGATCTGTCTGTACAACGCAGTCACTGTTGTAACGTTCTCCACGTCGACGCCACACTCGCAGTCGACCGACCAACATATGGACGTCGAGCACGTAGCCCTGCTGAGCGAAGACGTCGACGTACGGTGTCAGCGCTGATCAAACCCTGTCGGCCTTGTACGGTTGCTGCAGTCCTGGTAGCCGGAAGTGTACGATCCCGAAGATGCCGACGAACAATATGGCGATCCTGACGTGGTGTAGTTACACGACGTTGACCCGGACGTGGTCGATCTCTGGTGGTTCTTGTCTGCTGGTATCTGCTCAGTAGCTTGAGGACTGTTGAATGATGGCATTGAAACCGTTATGCAACGACTCTACCTGACGTACCAACTTGAAGCATGCCCAAGGCACGTTCACGTTCCTCTGCTGTTAATCTTGGCATTTCTTGTGTCAGTACCCTTTACGTCTGCAGCAACACGTGATGTGGCTTTTAAAAGTCTGTCTTTTATAGCCCTATTCTGCATGCTTCCCGTGAAACAAAACACGTTTTCCATGATGTCCACGCAATTTGTTGCGTTTTGGCAATGTCGCTCACAAAAAAAATAGGAATGTGTTTTGACGAGCTGTTCTTCTTCATGCTTCGTCCAGAACGTCGTATATTACTCATTCACTTATATATTTTCATATGACTTAAGCCCGGATAAAAATACATCCATTTTCATGGTGGTGCGTTTTCAATGCTGTTCAGTATATTTAATATTTGCAGATCCCCGTCAAATGGCTGGAATGTTGCTGGAGTAAGTGTGTTTGATTTCACGCCGCTTTTAGCAATATTCCAGCAATATCACACCAGAAATTGGCTTCACACATTGTACCCATATCGGCAATCGAACCCGGGTCTTCAGTGTGACGAGCGAACGCTATAACCGCTAGGCTACGCGACTGCTGCGATCTCATGCGACAATTACCTCCTTCTTGTAGGATCTCATGAGACTATGTCTTGTAGGATCTCATGAGACTATGTCTTGTAGGATCTCATGAGACTACTCAGTATGTCGTGTTGGATCGCATGAGACTATATCTTGTAAAATCTCATGAGACATTGTTTTGTTGGATATCATGAGACTACGTATTGGAGGATCTCATGGGACTACTAAGTCTGTCTCGTAGGATCTCAAGAGACTAGTTCTCGTAAGATCTCATGAGACGATGACTTGTAGGATCTCACGAGACATTGTTTTGTTGGATATCATGAGACTACGTATTGGAGGATCTCATGGGACTACTAAGTCTGTCTCGTAGGATCTCAAGAGACTAGTTCTCGTAAGATCTCATGAGACGATGACTTGTAGGATCTCACGAGACATTGTTTTGTTGGATATCATGAGACTACGTATTGGAGGATCTCATGGGACTACTAAGTCTGTCTCGTAGGATCTCAAGAGACTAGTTCTCGTAAGATCTCATGAGATGATGACTTGTAGGATCTCACGAGACATTGTTTTGTTGGATATCATGAGACTACGTATTGGAGGATCTCATGGGACTACTAAGTCTGTCTCGTAGGATCTCAAGAGACTAGTTCTCGTAAGATCTCATGAGACGATGACTTGTAGGATCTCATGAGATATTGTTTTGGAGGATCCCATCAGAATACTAAGTCTGTCGTGTAGGATCTGATGAGACTACTAAATCTGTCGTGCAGGATCTCATCAGAATACTAAAAATGTTTTGTATGACTTAATCTGACTTGTGGGTCTCGTGAGGCTGCTGAAGGTTCTTGTCGACTTTGTTCTCTTTGTCGTTAAAATGAGACTCCCGAACAACGCACATGAATTGTATTGTATCGCGCTCTTCTTTTGATATTATCGTGCACATAGTAATAGCCCTAGTTTTTGTTAGGTTTATGTTTTTTTATTGTGCAAGTATGTGCTGCGACTGCATCTCATCACATTAGTTGAATGCGGTGGCGTCCATATAAGTTTGTCTTAAGAAAAATGCAACATAAATTTGCTAGTTGGGAAGCAAAACGACAACATGAAATATAGCAATTTCCAAACTGGTCACCATAGGGGAACTTTTATGACATTGTTATACCTCGGTACAGACAATACAATATTTTAAAGTATTTGAAATGGATGCGGTTCTTAGTAAGACATCAACCATCTATTGAATTCAGTCGATCCATTGCATCACAGTGAAGTAATATACCTGTCACGGACCAAACCCAAAACAGCTTGAGTGCATGCTAAGCCTTCCCCATAAAATCATAAAATTGCATAAACCTTTAGAATGACCCCAAACTATCCACAAGAATGTATGACAAGAGGGATAACTTTAACTTTTCAATAGTTAACTTTCGCTTTATATCGAGTAATAATCCAGCAGCTCCAGCCTTGGGTGTCTACATTGCACATCCTTTGAGATGCTCTTTCCACCAGGATTTCAATGAGCGGCATATGCCTCATTTTTAAAACTTGTTCGATCACAATATTTTGACTTGCTCCCATTTTGTTTCAGGTGAACAGTTGACCCGCCTTTGCATGTGTTTGTGACGTTTACCACCTTTTCATCACTATTTGATATAATGTATATGCATGAATAGTTTTGTACGTACACATACATATCCTAAGAAGGTGAGCTTGTAGTGAGTGGGTATTGTTTTACGCCGCTTTTAGCAATATTCCAGAAATACGGCTTTATATACCCAACCGTTCCTATCATGTTGTAATATGAGAGAAAGGTTTTCTGAAAACCTCTAAACTAGGCAATCATGACTCAACTTAGGTCATGCGAGGTTATGGCCCTATGTGTTACCACTTCCAATTGTCCCACACCTTAAATGGATGAGTGCACCCCTAATCGCCCGCCGCTACCCTGGCGGATAATAATTGAATGAGCCTTTGTAGAAACAACAGAAAAGGCAATTGTGGACTTTTTTAAATATATGTCTAAAATATTCATACAAACGATAGCGTGTGCGAGGAAGACGGGAGGAGTGGTATTTTTAAAACTGCTTCGTACTGCTTCGTAAATAAACGTTTATGAGCTTAATGTAAAGAATAAAAACCGACGCCGAGGTCTTGGCTGAGAATGTAGGTTTTTATCCAAGCTATTAAGCGTCTAAATACATGTAATGCATATACATGAATATATATATATATATACGGACCAATGGATGCTATCAGATATTTAACTATTCATGTCATTACTTGCATAAAAGCAAGATAGGTAAAAAAAAGATTACAATCACACAGGAGCCAATCCACACAACAACCACATGACCATATACGCGAACAAACATACCCACATCAAACAACCACACCCACACCCACACCCACACCCACACTCACACCTACGCCCACGCCCACGCCCACACCCACACCCACACCCACGTCCACACCCACACTCACGTCCACATCTACGTCCACACCCATGTCCACACCCACACTCACGTCAACGTCCACACCCACGTCCACGTCCACACCCACATCCACACCCACGTCGACACCCACGTCATCACCCACACCCACGCCCACGCCCACACCCACAACAACGTCCACGTCCACACCCACGCCCACTACCAAACCAACGTCCACACCCACACCCACACCCGCGTCAACATCCACACCTATGTCGACACCCACACCCACTCCCACACCCACGTCCACGTCAACACCCACATAAACACCTACGTCCACACACACGTCCACACCCACGTCCACACCCACACTCACGTCAACGTCCACGTCCACACCCACGTCCACGTCCACACCCACATACACACCCACACCCACGTCATCACCCACACCCACGCCCACACCAACGTCCACGCAAACGCCCACACCCACGTCCACACCAACACCCACACCCGCGTCAACATCCACACCAATGTCGACACCCACACCCACACCCACACCCACACGTCCACATCCACGCCCTAGCCCACGCCCACGTCCACACCCACGTCCACATCCACGTCCACACCCACGTCCACACCCACGTCCACGTCCACACCCACGTCCACACCCACACCCACGCCCATGCCCACACCCACGCCTACGCCCACGCCCACGCCCACACCCACACCCACACCCACGTCCACACCCACGTCCACGCCCACACCCACGTCCACACCCACACCCACGTCCACACCCACACCCACACCCACGTCCACACCCGCACCCACACCCACACCCACACCCACGTCCCAACCCTTTATATTCACATAAGTGAGCAAGTGGTTTGGGTTTAACGCCACTTTGAACAGTATTCTAGTTATATCATGGAGTGCCAGCTCTACTGTGGGAGGAAAGCCCGAAATGAGGGGGGGGGGGGTGAGTCAGGTGAGTCTGTCTTGTAGCCGCTCACGTTGCACCTATGAACAAATGGGTTGGTCGAGGAGGGTGCATTTGGCTTTGATGGTGCGTCCCTGTAACACTCATGAACGTACATGTACCTATGCCGCTGATGTTACGTCCATGAAACACTCATGTTACGTACCTATGCCACTGGTGTTATGTCCCTGAAACACTCATGTTACGTGCCTATGCCACTGGTGTTATGTCCCTGAAACACATGTAACATACCTTGGTCGCTGATGTTACGTCCCTGGAACACTCATGTTACATACCTGGGTCACTGATGTTACATCCCTGAAACACTTATGTTACGTACCTATACCACTTGTGTTACGTCCCTGAAACACTGATGTTACGTACCTATGCCACTTGTGTTACGTCCCTGAAACACTGATGTTACGTACCTATGCCACTTGTGTTACGTCCCTGAAACACTCATGCCAGGTACCTATGCCACTTGTGTTACGTCCCTGAAACACTGATGTTACGTACCTATGCCACTTGTGTTACGTCCCTGAAACACTCATGCCAGGTACCTATGCCACTTGTGTTACGTCCCTGAAACACTAATGTTACGTACCTATGCCACTTGTGTTACGTCCCTGAAACACTGATGTTACGTACCTATGCCAGTGGTGGTACGTCTCTGAAACACATGTTACATACCTTGGTCGCTGATGTTACGTCCCTGGAACACTGATCTTACGTACCTATGCCACTGATGTTATGTCCCTGAAACACATGTTACATACCTGCGTAACCGATGTTACGTCCCTGAAACACTGATGTCACTTACGTATGCCACTGATGATACGTCCCTGAAACACTCATGTTACGTCCCTGAAACACTGATGTCACTTACGTATGCCACTTGTGTTACGTCCCTGAAACACTGATGTCACTTACGTATGCCACTTGTGTTACGTCCCTGAAACACTGATGTTACTTACGTATGCCACTTGTGTTACGTCCCTGAAAGACTCATGTTACGTACCTATGCCACTTGTGTTACGTCCCTGAAACACTGATGTTACTTACGTATGCCACTGATGTTACGTCCCTGAAACACTAATGTTATGTACCTATGCCACTTGTGTTACGTCCCTGAAACACTGATGTTACTTACGTATGCCACTTGTGTTACGTCCCTGAAAGACTCATGTTACGTACCTATGCCACTTGTGTTACGTCCCTGAAACACTGATGTTACTTACGTATGCCACTGATGTTACGTCCCTGAAACACTAATGTTATGTACCTATGCCACTGATGTTATGTCCCTGAAATACTCATGTTACGTACCTATGCCACTGATGTTACGTCCATGAAACACTCATGTTACGTACCTATGCCATTTGTGTTACGTCCCTGAAACACTCATGTTACGTACCTATACCACTGGTGTTACGTCTCTGAAACACATGTTACATACCTTGGTCGCTGATGTTACGTCCCTGGAACACTGATCTTACGTACCTATGCCACTGATATTATGTCCCTGAAACACATGTTACATACCTGCGTCGCCGATGTTACGTCCCTGAAACACTGATGTTCCTTACGTATGCCACTGATGATACGTCCCTGAAACAATCATGTTACGTACCTATGCCACTCGAGTTACGTTCCTGAAACACTGATGTTAAGTACCTGGGTCACTCGTGTTACGTCCCTGGGTCACTCGTGTTACGTCCCTGAAACACTCATGTTATGTACCCATGCCACTGGTGTTACGTCCCTGAAACACTGATGTTACGTACCTATGCCACTGATGATACGTCCCTGAAACACTGATGTTACATACCTTTGCCACTGATGTTACGTCCCTGAAACACTGATGTTACGTACCTGGGTCGCTGATGTTACGTCTCTGAAACACTTCAGTAACGTACCTATGCCACTTATGTAACGTCCCTGAAACACATGTTACATACCTGGGTCACTGGTGTTACATCCCTGAAACACTCATGTGACGTACTTATGCCACTGATGTTACGTCCCTGAAACACTCATGTTACATACCTTTGCCTGTGATTGTTGCGTCCCTGAAACACATGCTACATACCTGAAACACTGGTGTAACGTACCTACTGAGTGTTTCAGGAACGTAACATCAGTGTAGCGTTTGGGGATCACTGATGTTGCGTCCCTGAAACACTGGTGTTAGGTACCTACGCCACTGATTGTACGTTCCTGAAACACTCATGTTACATTCATGGGTCGCTGATGTAACGTCCCTGAAGCCCTCATGTGTACATTCCTGGGTCAATGGTGTTACGTCCCTGACACTCATCTTACGTACCTATGCCACTGATGTTACGTCCCTGAAACACATGTTACATACCTGCGTCACTGATATTACGTCCCTGAAACACTGATGTTACGTACCTATGCCACTGATGTTACGTCCCTGAAACACTGATGTTACGTACCTATGCCACTGATGTTACGTCCCTGAAACACATGTTACATACCTGCGTCACTGATATTACGTCCCTGAAACACTGATGTTACGTACCTATGCCACTGATGTTACGTCCCTGAAACACTGATGTTACGTACCTATGCCACTGATGTTACGTCCCTGAAACACTGATGTTACGTACCTATGCCACTGATGATACGTCCCTGAAACACTGGTGTTACGTACCTATGCCACTGATGTTACGTCCCTGAAACACATGTTACATACCTGGGTCACTGATGTTACGTCCCTGAAACACCGGTGTTACGTACCTACGCGACTGATGTTACGTTCCTGAAACACTCATGTTACATTCCTTGGTCGCTGATGTTACGTCCCTGAAACACTCATGTGCACATACCTGGGTCAGTGATGTTACGTCTCTGAAACACTCATGTTACGTACCTCGGTCACTGATGTTACGTCCCTGTGTTACTGATGTTACATCCTTTTTGTCAATTATATACTCTTCAAAAAAAGAAACTTGACATAGATGTAAAACCACTTTTTGCCAAATATCTAAAATATTTACATTAATGAGAACCAAATAAGTCAAACAGAAAGATGATGTGTCTATAATTCGCGAAAACACATGCAAAGCACATAAACGTAGCGTTTGGGGATCAATTTTACAGCTTCATCCAAACGCAACCGCCTGTAAAAAACGTGCAGCACAGGATCCTGCATTTAGGCATGCGGGCCCCCCTGCTGAATGGGTATAAAAATCCACATCAACGGCTGTTCATCCTGATAACGGCAGTAGACGTGGTGACAGAATGCCAAGACTGAATGCAGCTCAACGAAACAACGCCATTGGGAGATTACAAGCTTGAGCAACTCAGCAAGAAGTGGCCAGGCACTTTAGCGTATCCAGACAGACAATCTCCGCACTGTGGATCCGATACAACAGCACCAACAGAGTTGACGACAGACCAAGGTCAGGAAGACCAAGGGTGACAACCCAAGCACAAGATCGATACATCCGGCTGCGACACCTCCGAGACCGCACTACTACAGTCACGTCTACAACCACACAGATCCCAGGGGTACGCAGAATATCAGATGAAACGGTACGCAACAGACTGAGGGAGGCTGGACTTTTTCCACGAAGACCTGTTCGACGTCATGTATTGACCCCACGTCATCTGGCGGACCGTCTGCTTTGGTGCCAACAGGGGGTTAGATGGGCACGTGCAAGGTGGAGAAATGTACTGTTTACTGACGAGTCCCGTTTCCTACTCACACGTGCTGATTGGCGCGCACGTGTCTACAGACGTCGGGGTGAACGTTACGCCCCCAACCGTGTGCAGCAGGTTGTCCCATTTGGCGGCGGGAGTGTCATGGTATAGGCCGGAATTCATCACGGTGGTAGGACGCCTCTCGTGCATGTGGCAGGTGCATTGACAGGTGTGCGTTACAGAGACTTGATCCTACAGCCTTACGCTCTTCCTCACGTCAACGTTCATGGCGGACAGTTCCAGCAGGACAACGCTCGACCGCATATCGTACGTGTTTGTCAGGACTTCTTTCAGTACAACAACATCCAGACATTACCTTGGCCAGCCCGGTAACCAGATTTGTCCCCGATTAAGCATCTGTGGGACGAGTTGGATCGACGCGTTCGCAGAAGGAATCCACCGCCCCAAACTCTTCCCGCGCTTCTTGATGAACTTCAGCATGAATGGCAGCACATCCAACAGCGTGTTATTGACAACTTGATTGCATCTATGGGTCGCCGGTGTCAAGCGGTGATTGATGCACGTGGTGGGCACAACCGATACTGACATTTTCTGTACCCCTGTGACATTAACTGTATCGTGTACGTGTGTCTGTCTAGGTGACACGATTAATGTTTTTAACATTGTGTACATTGATCTTCAAACAGTGTTTCAATTATTGTTTCTGTGTCCTATTTTGAAACAATCGCATTATATTACATTTTGAAAGTCAGTGTCAAGTTTCTTTTTTTGAAGAGTATATAAGTGGACTTAAATCATTTTTTATCAATAGATTTAACATTAAATATAAACTTCATCGATTTCCATCTCAAAGCAAGATGACGTCGCTTATATAATTTGAATACACCACTTCAAAGAGAACATTTCACACCCTCTAAAATAAGATAAACAGTTGTGCCACTTCTCGTTCCATTAAATCACTCCCTTGATTCATAATAGACACGCTCATATTTCTATTTTTGCATCATTGCAGAAATGTTACTCCCAAAACGACTCCAGCTTTGTTTGATCTGTTTTACCGACCAAACTAAAGCAGTCTTACAGACTCGGTGACATCCGTGTCATCCCAAACCAGTTGCGTGGGAACTCCATTAACGGGGGTTCACGTAAGGAGAATATGGCACTCTGATAATTGTTTTCGTATGGGCAAGCTGCACTTTGTAGATGGTCTAAATATTAACTCACCCTAAAGTTCCCATGGTAACCAGTATTCTGAAACACCAGCTGGACTTTATTTTATCTTCCTATCCGTAAATTGTATCATAACAAAATTAAATTAATTTAAATCCTAAATTTAACTTTTATTTCAGTTGCACCTTTTTTAATATTGCTTTGTGTTGAGAATAATAAATATAATCTAAATTGTTGGCCCACTGAGTGTTTTTTATACAAGTACAAGGTGAGTTAACCTTAAATTGTGAGGCTTCATTGCATACATATTGGTATAAAGAGACTTAGCTAACAGTGTTTCCGTCCTGTATATTCAAGGAATTTAAATTGCAGTTTGCAAGCTTTAGGTGAGCATAATACATATGTTTTATTCCTAATTTTATAATTACGGTATGGAAGCTCATTATTGGTAATAATCTCTTAATATCTCGTAATAATCATAAATGTCATTCTTACAGTAATCAGTGTTTGAGTCGTAATCAAGTTACTTAGGAAACCGCGTATATATACAGTGTTTGAGTAAACCGCACTATTTATTATATAGTGCAAATGGTATAGTATCAAATGATTTGCAGCAATGCGTGTCTCCATAATATAATCACCAATACCTACATAATCCTATCTACACGTATTGGGAACATTAGTCAAAAGTGTATGGGAAAACAGACAGTGAATCGAGGTATGAATATTGAAAGTAGTTCCTGTATGACCTCATTTGCATATTTATCGGATCGATATACCAAGTTTGACGATTGTTTTTTCGATAACACTATCCGCTACATGATAATGTGTTTTATTGGTTGGATATTGAAACATATGATATTCTGACGTCTGTTGACTTACTGATTGCACATGGCTAAAAATATCATTTCCCTGTTAACTATGAATAGTTTCGTTCCATAGAAGGAATAATCCTGAAAAAAGACTCATAAATATTTTTGAGCCCACACATAGTTTCTATTTTAACCTAGTGAATATTTCCCATCCAATATGAAAATGCAACTACTTTATGTTGACAAAAAAGTAATTCATTATACAGTTTAGTGGATGAAGTACGTATTCTCAATAACAAGTGCGAGTTTTGAATGTGGAATGGCACGAGTTGGACACTAATGGTTTAATTAGATAATCAGAGATAATCCATACACAGATAATCCAGATTCGGATGCTCATGCTTTTAGTCACTGGTTCGCCTGCGAGATGGTGAAAAGTTTTGGAGTGGACTATTCATCATTGTTTCCCAAATGGGCATCTCGACACAAATCATGGCCAATGCGGATTGCAATACAATTGTGTATTCGTTGGCAAGTTTGTTTCAGTTTGTCATCAACAAGTGAAACGTCCCAAATACACGACGGTTGGTACATAACCGTCATGTCCAATTTAAATGCTGTGAATAATACATACACTGTCAAAAAAATGTGTTTAGAACCTAAACACAAACGTTGCCCAATAATTGTAACGAGATTAGAAGCCTAAACATGTTTAGCATTGTATTTCAATTCAATTCAAATTTCGAATTTGACCCCGACCTCTTTAACGACCTAGTGTGCCACCATCTCATCACACCAGCCATTAGAACCCATTAGATGTGATCGCCTACTCCCAAACAGATATGATCACATCATTTCCATTTGCCAATACAATAAAGATGAGAAGATATGTTTCGATGATTTCCACAGAACCCTACTGTTTTGGCATAGTACATCTAGGCTTCTAAACGTGTTAAAATAATGGAACAAGGCATGTCCTTAGATTTGTGTTCATGATCGAAACACATGTTTTCAATCTAAACCTGTTAAAATAACAACGGGAAATTGGTTAATTGCACAAGGAGTCTCATGCTAATGTATATCATAAGACTTGACCCCATGTTTCACTAACCTCTTGTACTAAGAACCAAAACATCATAAGAATTAATATTCATGATGTTATTAATGTTGTGGGAGTAAATAACCCAACGGAAATATATTATAATTGGATATCATTTCACGAACACCTGGTGTCATCGCTGATTTTCAGATATCATCATGTTATCGAAAAGGGTCATGCCTCTTTCTTTAAAAAAAAACTTTTTTTGATTTCGTCAAATGTGCATGTAATAAAGTTATTTTGCGTGAAGTAGGTCGCAGACTCGAGTATTTACAGACCGCCGTCATACACCTGGAAGTAGGTCGCCATAACTTTACTCACAGAGAGAGTGAGTATAGTTGTACGCCGCATTTAGCAATATTCCAGCAATATCACGGCGGGGGACACCAGAAATGGGCTTCACACATTGTACCCATGTCGGGATTCGAACCCGGGTCTTCGGCGTGACGAGCGAAAGCTTTAACCACTAGGCTACCCGACCGCCCCACTTTACTCAGAAAGTGCTATCCCAAATACAACATTTTGTAACAATGTAACATTTGACCACTTTCTTAATGACATTGTGTATTCATTTTATCATAACTTTTTTAAAGTGATTCAAAAACAAAAAAAGCATATATTCCTTAGGACTAGGAAAAGGGTTTTGTCGATTGTATTAGCATGGGATTGATACCTTAACATATTTTACAGTATGCAGATCTTAGTGTCGATGCTCATGTTATCGAACACTGTACTGTCTGGTCAAGACTGATCCGGGGTTGCTACAGCAACCCATGTTTGCCGCAAAAGGCGACTATGCTTGTCGTAAAAGGCGACTGAGATCGGATGGTCAGGCTCGCTGACTTGGTTGATGCATGTCATCGATCCCAATTGCGTGGATCGATGCTCATGATGTCAATCACTGGATTGTCTGGTCCAGACTCGAGTATTTACAGACCGCCGTCATACACCTGGAATATTGCCTAGTGCGACGTTAAACAACAAACAAACAACCTCTCGGTGTGTTGCGTACATAATATCATTTATATCAACCCGTGTTATTTTATAATGATTTATCATGGCGTGTCAGTTTAGAGTGCGGGTCTAATGTGTTATCTCTGAGGATGTTTCATCAATAAATATTATCATATCTTAATGACATTTTGCTCTTACAAAGCTTTTCAAACATATTTGATTATTTGAGTGATACAAACACGTATACAGGATGCGCAAGAAGGAACCTGCTCATGTTCCTTGCTATTGATCGACACAGACACGACCTTCATCTCAGAAGGTGGTCGAACATCCAACAGGTAGGTGAGCTCGGGCGTTGGTGAAGATATTTTTTGTGGTTTTCTTTAACCAACGTATTACTTTATGGACGTTTTTTCAACATTTACGTCCTTCATTGACGAATCCTAAGATGACTTAATACGGTTTTGAATATCACCTATATATTAAGCCACATTTCATAAACAATACCATATCATAACGAGGGTCGAATATTCGTTTCGTGATTCATGGTTTTTTTACTTGTGAAAGTATAAAAGTGGAACTATAAGTGGAACGAAGCACATGCATGTACATGCCTATTTCATTACATTCAGATAAACTCATGACAAATCGTTTCTGCGTAGTTTACCAATACTATTTTAATTCTGTGTCGTGTTATATGTTTTGTTGTCATCAAACATTTTTTGGAAGGGCTCTGTCAGTCCGAACACAACCCCTCGACTGTTCAATATTTGTACGCACATTAGGCGATGCCACACAAAAATGTCTTGGTAAGGTGGAGGGCGGCGTCCAGCAATATGCTCAATTGTGCTTCCACGTCCCCGTCAAGCACGCCTAACTTGGTTCAGATAGCATCTGAGGTTCGGACGACAAGACTGGGACAGTATACCGTCATCTGGACAGCTCTGACGGTCATGCAAGGTCCTACAAGCGTCCAGGAGACGCTTAGTGACGCTTGCGTTCCTCAACGTCAATTTAGGGGGTGGGGGGGGGGGGGGGGGGTGCCTGTATCAACGCAAATGGTAGTCACACTAGATATTGTCTACATCGAGCAAAGGCTATTTTAGTAGTATAGATGGAATATTTGGGTTGGGGAGGGGAGGGGTAACTAAAACAGTTATGGGTCAATCGAAGTAATCAGACATACTTCCCTTGTCAGCTTGTATAAGAGAAATACTATAGTCATGCATTTATAGTCAACACATTTATGAACACTTATAAACCTACTCCGTGTTTGCGTAACCCCGTGAGGGATTTCTGAAATGGTTGAATTCCCCCACAGAGCGCATTAGTTTAAATGGTAACCCTTGCAGGCTGGGTTACAATGACTGTAAACCCTCCTATATACTTCGACTTCTGTATAAATGAATGTGAATCGAACCTGCAACCCTTACATAACGTGGTTCGTTTTGTAACCCATTGTTTTCTGGACTGGTGATAAAAAGCTGTTCAATATAACATGTCATTAATTCAGTTGGTCCATGCTGCACGTATTATTTCTCTCGCACGCTTGATTGAATTCCTGTTATACCGCGACGAACTGTTTTGTTTCACTATAGGTAGACTAACATCTAGTCTCTGAAATGAACATATCGTACAGAAAAAATACTTATTAATTATCTTCATAAAAATGAATAAGAAGGAGCCCAGAGACTATCTTCAGTTCCTGATACTGCAGAAATCTTGACTTGCGCAACATTATAGACTTGCATGGGCTGTATTTCATATTTGTATCAGTGTCTGTAAGACAGACTACACTATAAGGTATCTCGATGTTTTTTTCTATTATCTATTTGATGAGTCGCTTAATACATTGGAAACACCACTTCTCCTTTGGATTACTTGAGATTGTAAAACCCGACAGAAGGGAACATAAGGGGCCCGTAGTAAGCCCAATGAGAAGTGTTTTTTTTTTCTTTACGTCGATTTTTAACCTCGTTGGGATACGAACCTGCAACGTTTTTGATTTGTAGTCCAACCATCTGTGCTCGTTGTCGTCACAAGTGTCAGTTTTCCTAGTCACAATTAACCGAGTTTGGTGATGTAATAATTTTTTATGTTAATATTGTACCGAGTTCGTTGTAAGTCCTGGTGGTATTTGTGTTCGGGGCAAGTGCCTGTGAATCTGATTTGCACATCAAATTTCAATATGTATTGTACATCCTATCCATATTTGACTTATTGCCTAATAATATGTGTATTCCGTTGTATGTATGTGTATTCCATATCTTGTCTGTGTTTACATTCTAAACACATGTTTTACAGTGTAGTTTTATTTTTTAATTCTGTTTTGATAACTATATCCCGGATCCGTTCGCTGCAATAGCTCACTTCCAGTCCGAAGCACAAAACAGCCATCCAATGAAATCACTCTCAAGCGGGACAGAAATTTTGCAGTTAAGTTAAGATAGGAACGTTGGAGGTGGCGACGTCAAATCGAAGCTATGTTAGCGAATGGGTCCAAGATATTTATCAAAATAAAACACTATACTGAACCGCAAAAGAAACGTCACCCCAAGAGGCCTTGCATGAAAAGTTGTCATTTAAATATCAAAGTTTCTAATATTTAACATTATCTTGTCCGGTAAAAATGAAATTTGATTATAAAAAAACAAAGCAGATGACAATAAAACCGATCGCTTAAGCGTATCACGGCAACGGTCATGGTAACCCGATTGCACGTGAGTTCCGTGCAATTTGAAATGCACATGCGTTCCCCCATTTCTTGCCCTATAAAAATCCACCCAGATTGGTTAACATTCATTCGTTATTGTATTGCTACCCCATGCCAAGATTGACAAGAAATCAGCGACACCAAGCCCTTGGACGATTGCAAGCTGGACAAACCGCCCGGCAAGTAGCCATTTCAAGTCCACGTAAGGACCATATACAGACTAAAGCAACGGTACCAGATCACTAGCACTACAGATGACTGACCACGTAGTGGAAGACCAAGGATCACCACCCGACGTCAGGATCGTCAGATTGTGCGACAGCATCTTCAAGATCGCTTTGTTACTGCTGCGGAAACTGCTCGACTGACCATGGGGACACGCCAGCGACACATTAGTGCGGACACCGTGCGTCGACGATTGACGAGCAGACACCTCCACTGTCACAGGCCACACCGTGGACCAATTCTGACACCACGTCATCGCCGGGACCGTCTTCAGTGGGCAACACAGTACCAGCATTGGCGCCACCAGCAGTGGAGAAGAGTCCTCTTCTCAGACGAGAGCCGTTACTGTATCTCAACAGCAGATGTCAGAGATAGTCTGGCGACGCCGAGGGGACCTTATTCGGATGCTTGTGTTGTTGAGGGAGACTCGTGGGGTGGTCCTAGCATCATATGGTGTGGGGTGGAATTGGTCTTGCACAGAGGGTCGCCTCTGTGGTCTTCCAGAATATCAGACCAGGGAGAGGCAATGGTGTCACACCAGTTCGATTCATTGATAAAGTCTTGAGACCACACGCCATACCTCATTTGGCACGTCGCCGCAACAACGAGTTTCAGCATGATAACGCCCGTGCCCACACTGCGAGAGCCACAAGAGACTTCCTCCAGCAGAATGGCAACTGAACAAGCAGTGGCCTGCCCTCAGTCCCAATTTAAATCCCATTGAGCACCTGTGGGACGAGATTCAAAGACGGTTGAATGACGTCCGACCAAAGCCGACAACTGCAGCTCAACTGCGTCATCCATTCCACGCATCGACGTCGCACGGCAGTCATCAATGCACATGGCGGACACACGAGATACTGACTTGTGATGCCATTTTCTCAGAGACAAGTGTTGTGTTTCACTTTAAGAACATTTTACACTTAAATTTCAACCTTGATGATCAGTTTTAACAAGTTTCATCTTTTTAATATGTCTCAGAGTATGTTTACAGTGTTTGGACGAATAAGGTTTCTCATTTATCTATCCATGGTGACGTTTCTTTTGCGGTTCAGGATATTATACACTAGATAATCGAGAATGACCAAGGACACATCGAAATACCAGAATTTAAAGACAAGCGGGCTGCCATTTGAATAGATATTCTCATGCACTGAAACCAAGAATGTTTCCTCTTCCTTACCAGAATGATGCAGCGAATTTGGCTGTGCGTTTGTCTTGGAATAGCAGGTCAGTGCCTTGCTGGTGGAAATGACGATAAGATTGTGAAGAAACCGTATGGCGTTGCAATGTGCCGTCAACTCTGCCATCAGATGATCGACTGCAACGTTTACCTGTTCTCAAGGTCGATTCTCAGCTGTTGCATACCTCTATCCAGTAATACGGACTGTTCCGACGGTACATATTTTTTCCCCGAAGATAAAACAGGTAATCGATGATCATTTTGTGTGTTTAGACGTAAATGAGTTTAGATAGAACTCACCAAATGTGTATTCCGTTTAGGAATTTAAGACATTCATAATCATGTTTATTTCAAAACATGTCTTGTCTGTGTATACATTCTAAACACATGTTTTACGGTGTAGTTTTATTTTCTTAGTCTGTTTTGATAACTATATCCCGGATCCGTTCGCTGCAATAGCTCACTTCAAGTCCGAGGCTCAAAATAGCCATCAAATGAAATCACTCTCAAGCGGGACAGAAATTTGCACTAAGTTAAGATAGGAACGATGGAGGTGGCGACGTCAAATCGAAGCTATGTTAGCGAATGGGTCCAAGATATTTATCAAAATACAGTCTATACTGAACCGCAAAAGAAACGTCATCCCAAATAACATCGCATGAAAAGTTCAATCCTAATTGTGAATACACAATGCCATTTAGAAAGTGGTCAAATGCAACAAATGTTATATTTGGGATAACACTTTCTTAGTAAAGTACAGATTCTCGTACGGGACGGGGCTCAACCCAAAAAAGTACGATAATCTGGACTTTTCTAAGAAAGTGTTGTCCCAAATATTACATTTGTTACAAATCCTAATTGTGTTTATTTCGAAACAACATTAATGCATGCGTGTCAGATAACGTTGTTTCACAGGTGCATATGAGTGTTTATCAGAGAAGGTGTGTCTGGGCGAGGAGTGGGAAGGATTTGGGTGGGGGTTGCAAGGCATATATTTTGTAGTAAAAGTCAAAAAACAAAACTGAAAAGCATACTAGTTTTATATCAAATCATAGGCAAATAAACACAAAATACCATTTAGAAAGCGGTCAAATGTAACAAATGTATATTTGGGATAACACTTTCTTAGTACAGAATCTGGTACTTGTTTGGGTTGAGTCCCATCCTGGATTTGAACCCACACTGCCAGAGTTCATAACTTTCGGCCAATTTACTCTTGTCAGAGGGGTACACAGAGTATGTGATCAAGACTACCAGTTGTTGGACTTTCTTTTTTTCTGAAGCCTAGGTGGGTTAGATCGGAATTTATACCACGTGGATTCTCAATGAATTAAAGGATTTGCTTGAATTATTGAAATCTCAGAAAAGAACCAACTTCAATTCTGTCAAAACATTTGATTTGTCAAATTTGTACGCAACTTTCACACATGACAAACTTAAGGGAAAACTTAATTCCCTGATCCATGGGGCTTTTGTTACAAAACGTGGTGACCATAGATACAGAAATAACACTTCCTCAATGAAACAGCTCTGTAAAATATGGGGGTAAGGCATTGAGGCAAGTAGGCATTCCCAAGGGCACCAATTGTGCTCCCCTTCTTGCTGATCTGTTTCTTTATGGATACGGATCAGAATTTCTGCTCAGATCGGCACAGTTCCAGCCACTTACTTAATTTGGTCAAGAAATTTAACTTAAGCTTCATGTATATCGATTATCTGATATTGTTCAATAAAAATCCAATAGCCAATTCCCTTCCACTGATTTACCCTCATGATAAATCGTATTATCATATACCTATCAATGATATGAGGCATTTCGCATAGATATAACATGGAGACAGTCATATCAGAGGGGGTGTACTAACCAAACCCGTATTGCACCCCCTGCCGGGCTGATATGGCTTGTCAATGCATTTAAATATCAGCCAGGGTGGTACGAAATTGGAGTTACGTCCCTTAGTGCGTCGTCTGCTCATCTGTTCGACTAGCTTTCCGGTAACAACGTCTTCCAAGCAAGGTGAAAATGTATTGCATTCTCCTTCAAATAGATACAGTTTAAAATTTGATGTTATGGCATATGATGAAATTGGTTAGCTTCGGCCCTCGGGCTGATATCATATGATAACCTCTAAATACTAAACATTTGTTATTCGTACAGAAACGTAAAATGCAATGTATTCTGAACCAACTACCATATTAGGTCATGTCTATGTAAAAGCGTCGTATTGGCTGTCCGTCTGTCGTCCGGTAAGTACGCTACTGTATGGAATCCTAGGAGGGACATTGTCACGTTGTCGCATTGTCACCCCAACAATATATATATATATATTTTTATACAAGCAAAAAGTGTCAAAAATAAACAAAGCGCGACAACGCGACATTTTTGGCCATCTGTCGCATTGTTGCCCTTTGGTTAAAAAAAAGATTATTCAATGCGACAATGTGACAAATGGCCAAAATGTCGCGTTGTCGCATTGTCGCGCTTTGGTTAAGTTTGACACATTTTGCTTTGTTTTGTAACGGCGACAATGTCCCTTCTGGGATTCCATACTATTGGAATCCATTATTATTTTCCATCCATTAGGTTGAAGCAAGCATCAAGTTAACTTCTCGTGTCAGCTGCCAGCAGAATAAGCAGAGGGTCATCTTGAGCAGAACAAAGGCACGCCAGTGTGTGGAGTGGGGTGTTCAAGGTGGGTGTCTTACTACCCTCAATCCTTGAACCAGAGCACATCATTCAAGTGATGCCGCACAGCCATGAGAGTCATGAATATTTTTCTTAATTTTGTTTTGTGATAGTAACTAAAAGTGTTGGTATGGTAACTGTTTGGTTGGTTTGAAGTTGGTGAGCAAGTACGAAAACGTACAACTTTATGGATAACACCTTCTGGTTTATTGCATATAGCTTGATAACGGTGTTAGAATCTACGTCGCTATATACAATAAACCAGAAGTTGACATCCATAAAGTTGTAAATTTGTACTTCCTTACTTTCTGTAGGTATATTGTGTGATAGTAACTAGCAGTGTTGATATATTGTGTGATAGTAACTAGCAGTGTTGATATATTGTGTGATAGTAACTGGCAGTGTTTATATATTGTTTGATAATAACTGGCAAGGTTGATATATTGTGTGATAGTAACTAGCAGTGTTGATATATTGCGTGATAGTAAATAGCAGTGTTGATATATTGTATGATAGTAACTGGCAGTGTTCATATATTGTGTGATAGTAACTGGCAGTGTTTATATATTGTGTGATAATAACTGGCAGTGTTGATATATTGTGAGATTGTAACTGGCAGTGTTGATATATTGTGTGATAGTAACTGGCAGTGTTGATATATTGTGTGATAGTAACTAGCAGTGTTGATATATCATGTGATAGTAACTAACAGTGTTGATATATTGTTCAATAGGCACAAGCGGTGTTGATATATCATGTGATAGTAAGCAGTGTTGATATATTGTGTGATAGTAACTGGCAGTGTTCATATATTGTGTGATAGTAACTGGCAGTGTTTATATATTGTGTGATAATAACTGGCAGTGTTGATATATTGTGTGATAGTAACTGGCAGTGTTGATATATTGTGTGATAGTAACTGGCAGTGTTGATATATTGTGTGATAGTAACTGGCAGTGTTGATATATTGTGTGATAGTAACTAGCAGTGTTGATATATTGTTCAAAAGTCACAAGCGGTGTTGATATATCATGTGATAGTAAGCAGTGTTGATATATTGTGTGATAGTAACTGACAGTGTTGATATATTGTGTGATGGTAACAAACAGTGTTTATATATTGTGTGATAGTAACTAACAGTGTTGATATATTGTGTGATAGTAACTGGCAGTGTTGATATAGTGTGTGGTAGTAACTAACAGTGTTGATATATTGCGTGATAGTAACTGGCAGTGTTGATATATTGTGTGATAGTAACTGGCAGTGTTGATATATTGTGTGATAGTAACTGACAGTGTTGATATATTGTGTGATAGTAACTAACAGTATTGATATCTTGTGTGAAAGTAACTAGCAGTGTTGATATATTGCGTGATAGTAACTAACAGTGTTGATTTATTGCGTGATAGTAACTAACAGTGTTGATATATAATGATAAAGTGTGTAACAGTGTCGATATATTGTGTGATAGTAACTAACAGTGTTGATATATTGTGTGATAGTAACTGGCAGTGTTGATATATTGTGTGATAGTAACTGGCAGTGCTGATATATTGTGTGATAGTAACTAACAGTGTTGATATATTGTGTGATAGTAACTGGCAGTGTTGATATATTGTGTGATAGTAACTGGCAGTGTTGATATATTGTGTGATAGTAACTGGCAGTGTTGATATATTGTGTGATAGTAACTAGCAGTGTTGATATATTGTTCAAAAGTCACAAGCGGTGTTGATATATCATGTGATAGTAAGCAGTGTTGATATATTGTGTGATAGTAACTGACAGTGTTGATATATTGTGTGATGGTAACAAACAGTGTTTATATATTGTGTGATAGTAACTGACAGTGTTGATATATTGTGTGATAGTAACTGGCAGTGTTGATATAGTGTGTGGTAGTAACTAACAGTGTTGATATATTGCGTGATAGTAACTGGCAGTGTTGATATATTGTGTGATAGTAACTGGCAGTGTTGATATATTGTGTGATAGTAACTGACAGTGTTGATATATTGTGTGATAGTAACTAACAGTATTGATATCTTGTGTGAAAGTAACTAACAGTGTTGATTTATTGCGTGATAGTAACTAACAGTGTTGATATATAATAATAAAGTGTGTAACAGTGTCGATATATTGTGTGATAGTAACTAACAGTGTTGATATATTGTGTGATAGTAACTGGCAGTGTTGATATATTGTGTTAGTAACTGGCAGTGCTGATATATTGTGTGATAGTAACTAACAGTGTTGATATATTGTGTGATAGTAACTGCCAGTGTTTATATATTGTGTGATAGTAACTGGCAGTGTTGATATATTGTGTGATAGTAACTGGCAGTGTTGATATATTGTGAGATAGTAACTGGCAGTGTTGATATATTGTGTGATAGTAACTGGCAGTGTTGATAAATTAGTGATAGTAACTCGCAGTGTTGATATATTGTGTGATAGTAACTGGCAGTGTTGATATATTGTGTGATAGTAACTAACAGTGTTGATATCTTGTGTGAAAGTAACTAGCAGTGTTCATATATTGTGTGATAGTAACTAACAGTATTGATATATTGTGTGATAGTAACTAACAGTGTTGATATATTGTGTATTAGTAACTGGCAGTGTTGATATATTGTGATAGTAACTGGCAGTGTTGATATATTGTTTGATAGTAACTAACAGTGTTGATATATTGTGTGATAATAACTTACAGTGTTGATGTATTGTGTGATAGTAACTAACAGTGTTGATATATTGCGTGATAGTAACTTACAGTGTTGATATATTATGTCATAGTTACTAACAGTGTTGATATATTGTGTGATAGTAACTTACAGTGTTGATGTATTGTGTGATAGTAACTAACAGTGATGATATATTGCGTGATAGTAACTAACAGTGTTGATATATTATGTCATACTAACTAACAGTGTTGATATATTGTGTCATAGTTACTAACAGTGTTGGAATATTATGTCATAGTAACTAACAGTGTTGATATATTGTGTGGTAGTAACTAACTGTGTTGATATATTGCGTGATAGTAACTAACAGTGTTGATATATTATGTCATAGTAACTAACAGTGTTGATAAATGGCGTGATAGTAACTAACAGTGTTGATATATTATGTCATACTAACTAACAGTGTTGATATATTATGTCATACTAACTAACAGTGTTGATATATTGTGTCATAGTAACTAACAGTGTTGATATATTATGTCATACTAACTAACAGTGTTGATATATTATGTCATACTAACTAACAGTGTTGATATATTGTGTCATAGTAACTAACAGTGTTGATATATTATGTCATAGTAACTAACAGTGTTGATATATCATGTCATAGTAACCAACAGTGTTGATATATTGCATGATAGCAACTAACAGTGTTGACATATAATGTGATAGTAACTAGCAGTGTTGATATATTGTGTGATAGTAACTAACAGCGTTTGATATATTGTGTGATAGTAGCTTTGGCAGATTAATATTTTATACATACAAGTTAGGTTTTAATTTTATTTTAGCTATAGTTTTATACACATTCTCTTTCAGATTTGAATTAAGTACATAGTTTATTTACTATGTCATACTTTTGCCATATAATTGTATTTCAAATTAAACATTAATACCATAGCTTATCTGTTTCATTCAGTCTATTATTTATCCAGCCTTGACTAACCATACCAGTGCATGCTTTTCACCCAAAGCACTTAGTATCCCACCCCGCGCTTAGACTACTCTATTGTTCTCTGTGGTCACTCACAGCTGACCACAGGTATACCTTTGTTTCTAATGATCTGGGGCAGTTGCCAGATTACACTTGACGTATATACATCAGTCATTTTGTGTATTTTTGGGATGGATCTCGTGTTCATAATTTTATTCATGGATCCAATGGATGTGATAATTTCATGGATTTGAAGGTTAGTCGTTGTATATTTCTTGTGTGATGCTTTATATGTATTTGTGTATTTCTAATTCTTAAAGTTAGAAATAAGTTGTGCTTGGTTTATTGCTAATCAGGTTGTGTATTGAATTCACAGTTCAGTGTATTCTGCTACGATTATTTTATATGATAAAGTATTATAAACAGTTTCTTAAAGTGATAAATAGCTTATTTTTCCTAGGCTATTATCATCTTAACTTGTACATGAACTAAGTAAATCTAAACCCTAAATAAACTCATAGTAATTCTATACCTCATATCACATTAAGGTAATTGTGTTAATTGTGTATCAGAAAGATATGTGTGAAAGTGCATTATTTAAGTAATTTGATCAATCCTTATTTTAAATACCTATTTTACTTTTGTGTTGTGTATACTTATAGTGTAAATAGTATCTGCATTAGTTTATACTTTGTCAATGCAGATGTAACTGGCACTATCTTAGAAGCCTTGGTGACACGGCACAGGTTTCACCAATCTGGTATGTATTGTTTATGTGTTATTCATGAATGTATAAATGTATGTATCTATATATATGCTGACGTCGTATATCTTTGTAATTATCATGTAGTATTGTACTTGTCTAGTGTTACAACAGTAGACAGGGTTTATGTTTAGTATAAATTGATTATCGCGTCGTCATAAGCATATTATATATATTACTGTATCATTGTGCAGGTTTCTTACTACGTGAGTAATATAGGTTTCCCGCTATTTTAAGTTCATATAATGTTCTATGTCTTATGTGCAGTATGTCTTATTATTTATACATTGTTGCAGGCCGTATTTATTCACCTTTCTCTTCTGAGAGAATAAACAGCCATCAGCTCACACCCTGTTGCCGTTTGTTGTTGTCTACCACACAGACAATCAGGTGCTACTACATTGGAGCCCCCAGTGAGGATTTGATGGGACCATGAGGAAACTGATGTTCACATGAGACCAACCACTGCGTTATGTGACGTCACACTTAATGATCGATCCGCCATTATGACGTCATATGATCTGCGATGTTTGTTGACACAAGAACGGTAGATATGTGATTACATGTGACTTAAGTGTTGATGAGACATTGGATATTATTATTATTGTAAGCATATACTCTTCAAAAAAAGAAATTTGACATAGATGTAAAACCACTTTTTGCCAAATATCTAAAATAATTACATTAAATGAGAACCAAATAAGTCAAACAGAAAGACAGAAAGATGATGTGTCTACAATTCGCCAAAACACATGCAAACAGGCGGTAACAGAATGCCAAGACTGAATGCAGCTCAACGGAACAACAACATTGGGAGATTACAAGCTGGAGCAACTCAGCAAGAAGTGGCCAGGCACTTTGGCGTATCAAGACAGACAATCTCCGCACTGTGGACCCGATACAACAACACCAGCAGAGTTGACGACAGACCAAGGTCAGGAAGACCAAGGGTGACAACCCAAGCACAAGATCGATACATCCGGCTGCGACACCTCCGAGACCGCACTACCCAAGCCAAGTCTACAACCACACAGGTCCCAGGGGTACGCAGAATATCAGATCAAACGGTACGCAACAGACTGAGGGAGGCTGGACTTTTTCCACGAAGACCTGTTCGACGTCATGTATTGACCCCACGTCATCTGGCGGTCCGTCTGCTTTGGTGCCAACAGAGGGTTGGATGGGCACGTGCAAGGTGGAGAAATGTACTGTCTACTGACGAGTCCCGTTTCCTACTCACACGTGCTGATGGGCGCGCACGTGTCTACAGACGTCGGGGTGAACGTTACGCCCCCAACAGTGTGCAGCAGGTTGTCCCATTTGGCGGCGGGAGTGTCATGGTATGGGCCGGAATTCATCACGGTGGTAGGACGCCTCTCGTGCATGTGGCAGGTGCATTGACAGGTGTGCGTTACAGAGACTTGATCCTACAGCCTTACGCTCTTCCTCACGTCAACGTTCATGGCGGACAGTTCCTGCAGGACAACGCTCGACCGCATATTGCACGTGTTTGTCAGGACTTCTTACAGCACAACAACATCCAGACATTACCATGGCCAGCCCGGTAACCAGATTTGTCCCCGATTGAGCATCTGTGGGACGAGTTGGATCGACGCGTTCGCAGAAGGAATCCACCGCCCCAAACTCTTCCGGCGCTTCTTAATGAACTTCAGCATGAATGGCAGCACATCCAACAGCGTGTTATTGACAACTTAATTGCATCTATTGGTCGTCGGTGTCAAGCGGTGATTGATGCACGTGGTGGGCACAGCCGATACTGACATTTTCTGTACCCCTGTGACATTAACTGTATCGTGTACGTGTGTCTGTCCAGGTGACACGATTAATGTTTTGAACATTGTGAACATTGATCTTCAAACAGTGTTTCAATTATTGTTTCTGTGTCCTATTTTGAAACAATCGCATTATATTACATTTTGAAAGTCAGTGTCAAGTTTCTTTTTTTGAAGAGTATATGTACTCTTACTCAACGTTGAGTATTTGTGAATTGATCATGATCATGACACTCTACACTTGTGATAATTGTGACACATAGTGTGTGTTTGTGCATGGATCCAGCAGTGAAAGTAACTGACAATTTATTATCATAAACTTTATAAACGCAGCCAAGTTGAACTCAAAACTGCGAGTGTGTGAAATTGTATATTCACTGAAAGAAACTTCTGGATATTGCTTAACTTGTCTCTTATGAATAGCATGTCGTATTTCTGTATTCTTTTGTTGTGATGACAATGCTATGCTGTTCTTGTCATGTGTCATATTTGACATGTTGTCTTCAGAAATGACTTCTCACTTGCATGTTTAGCCATGCAATGAATTGCATGTATGATTCATGCTACATTTGTGTTGGATGTGTATGATTAAAATCTGTCCTATAATCTGTGTGTTTATGCATATTTTGTTTGCTATATACATGTATTATACTATGGCCATTTTCAGGAGCGCTCCGACCATACCTATTATTCATGCCAGTCTTATGCCTCATGTATTTTTGTTTAGTATCTAAGTACTGTATGATTGGTCTGTGTGTGTTTGTGGATAGGTAGTTAGTAAAATCAACTACTTAACTAACATAAACCATATAGCTATTACTTTAATTCCTAAATAGAGTTGTAGGTTAATTGTGAGGTTAGCTCACTACATGTAGTTCATTAGCAGTTGTTGTCTTGTTAGATTGCTACATTCAGGAAATTGTTGCTTGCTTTTCTAGTAATGTCTTTGGTGTTGGGTTGCAATTGGTGTTCATTTAGTTTTGAACTCGGTCAATATCGTGCAGCTAAGGTTCATTGTCTTTGCTTAATCATGTAGGATCAGTTGTGTATTGTGTCCACTATCTGCGCGCGCCATAGTACACTCTACACTGATGCACATTGCATTCTAATACTTAGAAAGTATTACTTGATGTGGTAAGTCATCATTAGCATGTATTGAAGACAAGCTTTAGTAAGTAGCTCGCGGGGTACCTTTACACTACATGTCTACATACTTAGATTACATAGCAATTCCATTGACCTTGCCAAATATTTCCTATAATACACATGTAATGGGTATATTACCGTAGAATTCCTACACTGCGTGACATCATTGCACTTTGATTTCACACGTGTGTGTAGTTAAACATGTTCATTTAGCTTATTGTGTAGTTTCTTTTCTGTGTGATCAGGTTCAGAGGGTTCTTTCGTGCCTACTACTGTCACCCTGGCCCATACTCCACAGCTTCCATACTTTTCTGGTGACAGGAAAGGGGATGCCGATTTCGATCAATGGAGACACGAGTATACTTGTATGTCTAGTCGTTACTCTTCAAAGATCATTGCTAAAGCTGTTCGGCGCTCGTTACGTGGTAGGGCTGCTAGAGTGGCTATGCATGTAGACAAGGATGCCCCATTGGAGACACTCATCTCCAAGCTTACTTGCGTGTTTGGTGATGTTCACACGGAACACAACATTATGTCACAGTTTTACACAGCCAAGCAGGGGGATGAAGAAAGTGTAGCAGAGTGGTCATGCCGACTAGAGGATATCTTGAGCCAAGGAGTCACACTTGGAAAAGTACAGCCTGGACAAACAGAAGATTTACTTAGGACTACCTTGTGGGCTGGACTAAGATCACAACTGAGGGACCTCACAAGTCACAAGTTTGATCAAGGTGGCTCATTTGAAGACTTCCTTCGTTACCTCAGGCAGTTGGAAGTCAACTTAAAGGAGAGGAACCCAGTGTCTAAGAAGAAGCCTGATGCCACAAGTAGGGCCACATTCACTCAGGATTCAGAGCTTAAAGAGATCCGTGGAATCCTGAAGTCCATGTCAACAGAGATTGCTGCTCTCAAGAAACAGAATAAGGACGCCAAGGAATCAGACTCTACACAGGCAAAGACAGGAGCAGCAAGGTATAAGCATGGTCAAGGTCAGTCATGGCAGTCAGGTCGAGGTCAGCAATGGCAGATGCCCCCTCGACAGTGGATACGTCCACAACAGCCAAGAGAAAATCCGCAGTTTGGACGTGGTGGCCAACATAGATTTCAAGGACCACAGACTTTTTCTGATATTCTGGTTTGTTACCGATGCGGACAACCTGACCACATTAGGAGAGGATGTAGAACCAGGATAGACAATGGTCTTTTAAACTTCAATCGGCCTATGGGGAGGGGCGGACCATTGGCCTAGACACACAGCATGTCAGCACTCAACAGCAGTTGGTTGCAGAGTTAGTTGGTAAGCCTACTGAGATCATGGTCAATGGTGTTAGTTCCAGGGCTTTACTTAACACAGGAGCGACCATTTCTTCTATTTCCGAGTCTTACTACCAACAAAATTTCAGTGAGATTCCTATTGAGCCACTTAAACACATCCTTAACATCGAGTGTGCAGATGGAGAGTTTTTACAGTATAGTGGGTACATTGTTGTGGAAATTCAGGGAACGGGAAGTGCTCTATCTAAAGTCCAATGTTTACTTCTTGTAATTCCTGACAGTTGTTACAACCAGACAGTTCCAATAACTCTAGGTACCAACGTTCTCTCTGTCTACCTGCTCCAGTGCAAGAAGGAGTTCGGGGAAAGATTCCTTCAGAAAACAGACCTCCATACTCCTTGGTATTTGGCCCTTCGTTCTTTGTCCCTTCAGGAGAGAGAACTTGTCAAGAACAATTACTCCATAGGACGAATTAGAAGTTCAGAGCCAGGTCGCAAGATAATTCTATCTAATTCTGAAATTGTTATTCGTGGACATGTGATACAGCCCCTATCTTACAGATTCTCTTGCGCCATAATTCAGCCTACAAGAGGATCAGTCATCCCAGACGACCTTGACATTGAACCAATTTTAGTATCATATGATGGAAGAGGACAGACGATGTTTGTGGACATACATGTATCAAACCTCACAGCTCGTTCTGTTTCCATTCCAAGTCGTGCTCTCTTATGCGAACTACAAGTTGTTAGCACAGAAGATGTACCAGAGATTCAACCTTTTTACTCCAAGTAAGGACTCGGATATCATGAATCTTATGGACTTAAAGGAAGCAAGCGTAACAGACAAGGAAATTCAACAGCCCGGCGACATACCAACGGCTTATGAATGAAAAGGAAGACACCAACAAATGCACGTGCTCCTCTCGTTAGTATCACCAGTACCCAGCCTTTGGAATTAGTCTGTATGGACTTCCTTACTCTGGAGACTTCAATGAGAGGATACCAACATCTGCTTGTGATAACTGACAACTTCACACGATACGCCCAGGCAATACCTACTCGGAACTTAACTGCCAAGACAACAGCAGAGGCGTTCTACAACAATTTCGTAATGCATTATGGGATGCCCATGCGGATCCACAGTGACCAGGGTGCAAACTTTGAAAGTAGACTTATGAAGGAGGTTTGTGACATTCTAGGCATATCTAAGTCAAGGACCACACCGTACCATCCAATGGGGAATGGCATGACAGAAAGGTTTAACCGGACACTGCTTGACATGCTTGGTACTCTGCAACCAAACCAGAAGAAGGATTGGAAATCCCACGTGAGACAAATGGGAGGAGGACCCTTACATCGTTATTTCTCAGCCAAACATGGGCATTCCAGTGTTTGTTGTGCAGAAGGAAAACGAAGAAGGCAGAACACGTACTCTGCACAGGAATCACCTTCTTCCTATAGGATCTTTGCCAAGGACAGATGAGCCAGACAAGCCAGACAAACCAATTCCAACTCCAAGACCACGTCGCAGGAAAGGACAAACATTTATCCAGCCTTGACTAACCATACCACTGCATGCTTTTCACCCAAAGCACTTAGTATCCCACCCCGCGCTTAGACTACTCTATTGTTCTCTGTGGTCACTCACAGCTGACCACAGGTATACCTTTGTTTCTAATGATCTGGGGCAGTTGCCAGATTACACTTGACGTATATATATCAGTCATTTTGTGTATATTTGGGATGGATCTCGTGTTCATAATTTTATTCATGGATCCAATGGATGTGATAATTTCATGGATTTGAAGGTTAGTCGTTGTATATTTCTTGTGTGATGCTTTATATGTATTTGTGTATTTCTAATTCTTAAAGTTAGAAATAAGTTGTGCTTGGTTTATTGCTAATCAGGTTGTGTATTGAATTCACAGTTCAGTGTATTCTGGTTACGATTATGTTATATGATAAAGTATTATTAACAGTTTCTTTAAGTGATAAATAGCTAATTTATCCTAGGCTATTATCATCTTAACTTGAACATTAACTAAGTAAATCTAAACCCGAAAAAAACTCATAGTTATTCTATACCTCACATCACATTAAGGTAATTGTGTTAATTGTGTATCAGAAAGATATGTGTGAAAGTGCATTATTTAAGTAATTTGATCAATCCTTATTTTAAATACCTATTTTACTTTCTTGTTGTGTATACTTATAGTGAATAGTATCTACATTAGTTTATACTTTGTCAATGCAGATGTAACTGGCACTATCTTAGAAGCCTTGGTGACACGGCACAGGTTTCATTGTATCATTGTGCAGGTTTCTTACTACGTGAGTAACATAGGTTTCCCGCTATTTTAAGTTCATATAATTGAATGTCCATTAGATTTAAGGCCATTATGTTTATTATAACAATGTCAATGTTCTATGTCTTTTGTGCAGTATGTCTTATTATTTATACATTGTTGCAGGCCGTATTTATTCACCTCTCTCTTCCCATCAGCTCACACCCTGTAGCCGTTTGTTGTGTTTACCACCCCGACAATCAGGTGCTACTACATAGCTAACAGTGTTGATATATTGCGTGATAGTAACTAACAGTGTAGTAGTATAGGTAATGATGGTTCTGCCGCAACCCCACTGGAGCCGGATTTATATACCTATACTGCTACTACAGGTGGCATTTGTTATGTGTAAATGACTATGGGATTCAACGATAGTCATGAGATTAAACTAAATTGACTCTAGCTCACCACCACCTGGAGACTATTGGTAATTGATGATCGTATGTGTTGGGTTTACTGATATAATATATACCTTGTGGTAATTCTCTCAATTTGATAATTTTGTCTATGAACATAAATGTTTTGTGTTCTTCATTTGTTGGTTTGACATTACTGATATAATAATTTTGTCCATGAACATAAAGGTTGTAATTCTCCATTATTATATATTTATGTAAGCATTTGTCTAAATGTGATCTAATGATAGTAAGCAATCTATTTTTAATCTCCAACCAGTTCTTTTGTTTTGGCACGGAATAATTGACGCGCTTGTTGTCTCCCCTGTTCTATAATTTTTTTTTCTCTTCTTCGATAATACCACTGGTCTTACGAGATTTTGATCGAATCTCCTGCTTCATTGCGTTGTATTTGGTGAGTTCCGACAGCACTAAACGAAACTCCTCCTCGGATATCTTACAATCAGCCATTGGTGTCGAAATTTGATCCTCAATGCTGTACAACTTTGCTTCGGCGAGTTTCCGAATCTTATCGTGTTTTAATGCTTTCTTTTGCAACCTACGAGAAATGAATTTTATTGTTATTTCTGCCAGTCCTGAGACTCCGGCCGCTATTTCCATGCCGAGCACGATAGGCGCGGCGATTATAGTTGATAATAAACCAACACCTGCTACACCGAGTCCCATGCCAGCTATTACAAGCGCGGTGTCAACTCCGTCCAGAGCATTCACGGCTCTGCTATACTTTTTATACAATCCAAGACTCAACTCCCTCTCCTTCTCTATTCGATGTTTTATGTCGCTTATTTGATGTAATCGAAATCCATCAACAGTATCCATCTTTTCAAATACTTCATCGAGCGCCGGATATAAACTCATAGTGTATATTACGGTCATATAATAGTCTTTAATTGATCTTGCTTAAATGTTTTGAGAGTATACATCAACCTTATCAAATGAATATTATACGGCAAGAATATCTTAGAAAAAGAAATGCTGTCACTTTTAATAATTTGGACCCCCTCGAGGGTTGCAACAGGTGATGCTCCAATATGAATAATACTGCAACGTTGACGCTCGTGTTTCATTTGCCATTTAATAGATAGTCCTGGTAATATTTCGAAGGCATTTTCCGGTGCACACTTTTTCGTTTTGATGGGATATAAGCCGTGAGTACGATGCCACTATTTATTATCTTAGTTAAATTATGTGCCTTACCCATCATCACAACGGTGGGGTAATGACGATATTCAATAGCCACTCGATTTTAGCGTCGACCATAGTCCATTTTTTATCGTCGTTGCGAGTAATATTGTACGAAGTGTTTTTAAGGAGTCTACTAACGTCGACATCGCTTAAATCTTCTAGATTACCCATGAATGTAACTTCTTTCCGCTTGTATACATTATCTTGTAAGTGTAAAGCGTATAACTTACCATCGGTACCGGGTCTACCGAATCCTTCTATGTCTCCGAGATCGGAAAGCGCAATTGTATTACATTGTCTGAGCGTTCCAGGGCCTGATGAATCAACCATTATTTATAATATGGAGTGTTACGCTTAAGCATCCTATATGTACAGGTTGGTGTTTTACATCTAATACAGAAATTTTGAGGTCTGAAATAATACCCCGCTTTAATTTTTTATATTGTAATGTTGAGAAAGAGTCCGTTCTACCGCTATTGTATTTTACATCTTTCACTGGAATAGATCTGAGCAGAGTTGAAGGACTTTCTAGTTGAATATTTTCCGTCGTACTTATTTGATCAAGATGGATGCACAACTCTTTATAGGGAACTAAATCGGGTAGTGTAACTCCCTGATCTGATGTATTGTCGAATGTTATATCTCCGTGTGCAAACCCAAGTGTAACTGCTAAGAACCCTCCAAAATGTATTGCCTTTTCTCCAGTGTCTAATTTCAGCATCCCATTCGACTCATTTTGTGTGAGACTAACTCCAATAGGCTTAAAAATTTCATCATTGAGGGAGCATACGCTGTAATACCAATCAGGTATAGTAATGGACCCGCCAACACTTAATACAAACATAATTATTATATCTTGAAGCACTTATATTGGTCCACCGCGGGTAATACGTTACATCGCATAGAGCGACTTCGAGTTGACCATCTGAATTATCGATAGTATGAAGCAGTTGAATAGACTGACCATTTGTTATTCCAGGGAGTGTAACATACATATTAAATATACAATGATACTATATCATAACTTAAATATGGAATCAACCATCATTTATAATATGGAGTGTTACACTTAAGTATCCTATATGTACAGGTTGGTGATTTACATCTAATACATTTTTTTTGAGGTCTGAAATAATACCCAGCTTTAATTTTTTATATTGTAATGTTGAGAAAGAGTCCATTCTACTGCTATTATATTTTTCATCTTTGACTGTAATAGATCTGAGCAGAGTTGAAGGACTTTCTAGTTGAACATTATCCGTCGTACTTATTTGATCAAGATGGATGCACAACTCTTTATAGGGAACTAAATCGGGTAAATCACGTCCCTGATCTGATGTCTTGAGTACTGTTATATCTCCTCTCCATTCAAGTGTGTATGCTAAGGTCTCGTAAAGCTTTACATCCTTTTCTCCAGCGTTTAAAATCAGCATCCCATTCGACTCATTTTGTGTGAGACTAATTCCATTAGGCTTAAAAAATTCATCATTGAGTGAGCATACGCTGTAATACCCATCAGGTATAATGTGTTTTTTACTATATATTACTGTCTCATTATTATATCTTGAAGCACTTATATTGGTCCACCGCGGGTAATACGTTACATCGCATAGAGCGACTTTGAGTTGACCATCCGAGTTATCGATAGTATAAAGCAGTTGAATAGACTGACCATTTGTTATTGAGTGTGACATACATATTAAATATACAATGATACTATATCATAATTTAAATATGAAATCGAGATACATTACTAATCAGTCGATTTTAGTAACTGCCTCTGGTGCTGATTTTTTCGTTAAATTCCCTGATATCTTTGAAAAGTACAGGGTCACGGCAACTAGCGATAAAATGGTGCACGATTGGTTTCACAATCCGATGCAATTTTGGCAGAATCAGTTAAACTTTGCCATATGGTGTGCCACAACGGGATGTGGTGTATCTCTTTATGCTCCAGGATTTGAACTGAATAAGTCTGTTTTAGCATTTCACGTATACTATCAGATTAGACGTATACTTAAAGAAATTAGTGCTCCATTACCGCAGGATCGAGCATGGAATTCCACAAATAATCCTTACAATAGGTTCGCGTATGAGCGTATTTGTCCGGTATTAATATTTCTACGAGTAAAAATTGGCGTATTAAAGGAGCAAACCATGGTCTAGGTGCTCCTTACACAGGGGAAATAACCGTCAAAGAAGAAAGCGATGATTTATTTAAAGAAGTTAATAAAAAAGAACCATTTAATGCGATTAATTTGTTGTATACCAGCAAACTTTACATAAGAATGTATGATTATTTTATAAAAATCCATCATTGGTATAAAGCCTGGGAACTTTCGAGTAACGATTGGAGAGGGGATATTATGAGTTTTAAGAGTTGTTAAATTTATATTGTTACAAAATTTATACAACTGAACGATACCGCAAACGCTTGGAATGAATTTCTTAATGATAAAACGGAAAATAATTTTACTAACCCAGGATTTGTAAGAGTTAATAAATCAATAAGAACTTATGTATGGGCAATTCTCGGTGCACAATCGCAAACACGAACGTCCATTATCGGTACTGGTACGGCGCTCGAAGCGCAAAAACAGTTTGTCGTAAACGTGGAGGACGCCATTAATTCACCAGTTGACATACCATCGTCTATAAAGCGTTATCAAGATGTATTACAGTACGCTCAATCCAAAGTGGACTACGTTTATGCGCCGGGACTATACATGTCTCCGAGTAATATGGAACTTAAGATCGGTCAAGTGATAGGTTATAATAATAAAATTGTTATTGCTACCGATCAACAAAAACCAGGTATAAATTCAGATATTAACGTTGAATAAATAACGCAAACAATCACAGGCGAAACGGGAATAGTCAAGCCACAGTTATCTACTATCGCTCCTACTGACGCACAACTACAAGTACCACCGCATATTGTGGCTAAAAATAAACAACATATAGATGAAAATACAGCGCTTGTATTGGGTGGAGTTGCGGCTGGTTTACTCATGATTTGGTTAGCGAACTGATTTGGTTAAATAGTTCTTAGCGGATACGTACAACAGCCCTGCAATTGCTACGATCAGTGCCCACAAGTTTTGACTAAGCCAAGTGGTGGTCTTAGCTAATAAATTCAAGAGCCAGGAAACAATACTCCCTATTATACCGGGAAGTGCAGCCGCGGCTTTCTCAGCGAGATTTCCCAGTGCTGAACCTAATGCTTTTAAATGCTTTTTTATCCCCCCTTATTACCATCCCTATCAGTAGGCGGTGATCCGCCACTACCACCTGTACAGCCACCGGTTAACGCGAGAGTCAAAGTCGATATAATAAATCCCAACGCGGTTAAAATACTGGCAATTGTTATTCCCTGTTCTATGAACAATGTTTTAATTTTATCGGCCAGTGTAGTGTCATCGTTGATAGTTTCTCGATTTGTGAACGAAGTGCCTTTCTATTACTGGAAGCAGCCTCGAGGCGGGCCGATCTTTCCTCTTCTAAGTTACGCAATCTTTCCGCTACGCGGCGTCTACTGAATTCATAGCCCGCCTGTTCAAGTTTTGTTTTCTCATAAGCTATATGCTTGTCGATTTCGGATATCTTGGCTATATTATTGATGAGTTCTCCCCGCATTGTTCGCATTGCCTTGTCAAGACCTCGTAATTCCCTAATACTAAACTTCGAGGATGGTACCTGTAACGTGGAATTATCGTAATGGGTATCCAAGATTTCTCCGAGTCCGTCCGAGGCCACCTTCGAGGAAGCTTCCAAATAATCTGTGTTACCGAGTTCATCACGCACAGTCCGAAGAACCTTAGTAGTCTTTTCGGAAAGTTTTGCTCCTCGTGAGTAGTCTACAAAACCTAATTCATCACGAACAGTGCTGATGCCGTGTTTACCGACTATCGTAGACAAGGCTAGGGGCTTACGAGTACGATAATGCATAAGATCAATATCCGGGGAGCCAAGCAGTCGCAATATTCCTTTACTATCTAATTCAAACTTTGAATAGTCACGAACAATAGGACTAACATCTTTAAAGGTATCGTAATAATCATTGACGTTTTAAAAGTTCATCGTTAATATACATGCCACCAAAGCTGGTTTCATCAGTACCCTCTTCGATTGTACTCGGGTTATCAAAATCATCTAGATTAAAATCATCCATTTTTATATTAAACATATGGTTATATAATTTCAATATAACAATGTCTTCGCAATACGGACGCAAGTAAAACCCACAACGTAGACTTCGAGATCCATTAGGGGTCAAAGCAATTCGCCAGTCTGTAACTATAACTAATAACCCGAGTACCATCGATCAGAATCAAACGCTTCTGGTTCGCTTTCCTAATCTCGGCGCACACGATGTGTTAGTTCCGGGAACTGTCCGACTAGCATTTACGATTATTTTGACTTCTACCGACGTTAACAGGGAGCCTGTTCAGAACATAGGTCGTGCTATCGTTAAGAAATTCGCGATTAAAATTAGCGGTAATGAAGTTTTGAGTATTGACGATAGCGATGTACACTTCTGTTACATGGATCTCTGGAGAACGGATAAAGAGCGGGAAAACTTACAGTACCAAGGTATTTGTAATCGGAACACATTGAGACTGCGTGTAGATGCTTCTAGTGGTGATAGTACCGTCGTAAAAGATCAGGCCGTTGCCGACGCATTAGGTAACCGATTCTATATTCCCCTAGACTTTGAATTACTAGATTCCCACATGCCCTTTTATCAAGCATCCCTAGGCGATAGGTTAGAATACGAACTCACTTTTAATGACTACGGCAGAGTAATCAAAGTCACTGGGGATGAAACGGCTAGCTATTCCATTGACAATATCTCGCTGGAGTATGATATGATAACAGAGCCTGAATTAGCCAGACAAATTCGTAACCAGTATACAGGAAGTTTAGCCATTTTGTACGATCGCGTGCTTCGACATCGAAAGATCACGAGGTACAAAAAAGATACGACGTGGAATATCAATCTAAACGTCCCCACGAGGTCGTTGAAGGGTATTTTAATGTTGTTCGAGGACCCCTCCGATGCATTTAAAAGAAATACCGAGAAGTTCTACAATCCCAAGATTACAAAAGTAGAATTGACTATCGAGGGCGTTCCTAATCAACTATATAGTCAAGGAATGCTAGCGTATCAACAATGGGATGAGATTAAAAAAAACCTTCTATAAAACGAAGCCCAGAAGTTAACGCGGTCGTGAAAGATCTGTCTCTCGGGGGTGTATCGATGGGTGAATACCTCACCACGAAGTACGCGCTATGGCTCGACATGCGAACAACGGACGATGACCAACTACACGTTAGTGGGAGGAGAATAGAAAATGCTAGCGAGGGTGTCACTATACAGATAACGAAGCTCCAGGAAACGGCTGGTAAATTAAACATATATTTCTACGTGATTATGGATGCGCAACTTAATATACAGAATGGACGACTCGTGCAAACAATCTATTAATAATCTTTTACCTAAAGATCCGCACTGCGCTATCATATGCGGGCAAACGGATTGTGGAAAAACAGCTTTTATTCTAGATATTTTACAAAGTCATTATCGGGACGTTTTCGATCATATTATTATTCTGTGCCCGACTATAAGCGTTAATAAAACATACCAATATATATAATGTGATAGTGTGTATATTGTGTGATAGTAACTGGCAGTGTTGATATATTGTGTGATAGTAACTGGCAGTGTTGATATATTGTGTGATAGTTACTAACAGTGTTGATATATTGTGTGATAGTAACTAACAGTGTTGATATATTGTGTGATAGTAATTGGCAGTGTTGATATATATGTGATAGTAACTAACAACGTTGATATATTGTGTGCTAGTAACTTACAGTGTTGATGTATTGTGTGATAGTGACGAACAGTGTTGATTTATTGCGTGATAGTAACTAACAGTGTTGATATATAATGTGATAGTAACTAACAGTGTTGATATATTGTGTGATAGTAACTAACAGTGTTAATCTATTGTGTGATAGTTACTAACAGTGTTGATATATGGTGTGCTAGTAACTTACAGTGTTGATGTATTGTGTGATAGTGACTAACAGTGTTGATTTATTGCGTGATAGTAACTAACAGTGTTGATATATAATATGATAGTGTGTAACAGTGTTGATATATTGTGTGATAGTAACTAACAGTGTTGATGTATTGTGTGATAGTGACTAACAGTGTTGATTTATTGCGTGATAGTAACTAACAGTGTTGATATATTGTGTGATAGTAACAGTGTTGATATATTGTGTGATAGAAACTAACAGTGTTGATATATTGTGTGATAGTAACAAACAGTGTTGATATATTGTGTGATAGTAACTGGCAGTGTTGATATATTGTGTGATAGTAACTGGCAGTGTTGATATATTGTGTGATAGTTACTAACAGTGTTGATATATTGTGTGATAGTAACTAACAGTGTTGATATATTGTGTGATAGTAATTGGCAGTGTTGATATATATGTGATAGTAACTAACAACGTTGATATATTGTGTGCTAGTAACTTACAGTGTTGATGTATTGTGTGATAGTGACGAACAGTGTTGATTTATTGCGTGATAGTAACTAACAGTGTTGATATATAATGTGATAGTGTGTAACAGTGTTGATATATTGTGTGATAGTAACTAACAGTGTTGATATATTGTGTGATAGTAACTAACAGTGTTGATATATTGTGTGATAGTAACTAACAGTGTGTTTATTGCGTGATAGTAACTAACAGTGTTGATATATAATGTGATAGTGTGTAACAGTGTTGATATATTGTGTGATAGTAACTAACAGTGTTGATGTATTGTGTGATAGTGACTAACAGTGTTGATTTATTGCGTGATAGTAACTAACAGTGTTGATATATTGTGTGATAGTAACAGTGTTGATATATTGTGTGATAGAAACTAACAGTGTTGATATATTGTGTGATAGTAACAAACAGTGTTGATATATTGTGTGATAGTAACTGGCAGTGTTGATATATTGTGTGATAGTAACTGGCAGTGTTGATATATTGTGTGATAGTAACTAACAGTGTTGATATATTGTGTGATAGTAACTAACAGTGTTGATATATTGTGTGATAGTAACTGGCAGTGTTGATATATATGTGATAGTAACTAACAGTGTTGATATATTGTGTGATAGTTACTAACAGTGTTGATATATTGTGTGCTTGTAACTTACAGTGTTTATGTATTGTGTGATAGTGACTAACAGTGTTGATTTATTGCGTGATAGTAACTAACAGTGTTGATATATAATGTGATAGTGTGTAACAGTGTTGATATATTGTGTGATAGTAACTAACAGTGTTGATATATTGTGTGATAGTAACTAACAGTGTTGATATATTGTGTGATAGCAACTGACAGTGTTGATATATTGTGTGATAGTAACTAACAGTGTTGATATATTGTGTGATAGTAACTAACAGTGTTGATATATATTGTGATAGTAACTAACAGTGTTGATATATTGTGTGATAGTAACTGAAAGTGTTGATATATTGTGTGATAGTAACTAACAGTGTTGATATATTGTGTGATAGTAACTAACAGTGTTGATATATAATGTGATAGTGTGTAACAGTGTTGATATATTGTGTGATAGTAACTGACAGTGTTGATATATTGTGTGATAGTAACTAACAGTGTTGATATATTGTGTGATAGTAACTAACAGTGTTGATATATTGTGTGATAGTAACAAGTGATGTTGATATATCATGTGATAGTAAGCAGTGTAAATGACATTGCTGATAAATTAGACTGTATGACAAGACTGTCTTGTTTTAAAACTTCGTTACAAAAGCACCACCCCACGTCACCAGCGTACTTCGCTTATGGAAAAAGAAAATATATTATCTTACACACAAAACTGAGATACATGTGCAGTCAATTGAATTATGATTTATATAGAATTGGTATAAAAGATCACCCGCACTGTACATTTTTGAATATCATATCATTATCTCATGGAATGTACATTGTTTAGTCATCAGCGTGAAATTATGTTAAACAGCCTTAAAAATATCGTTCATAACATACCTGTGTTGATATATTGTGTGATAGTAACAAGCGGTGTTGATATATTGTGTGATAGTAAGCAGTGTTGATATATTGTGTGATAGTAACAAGCGGTGTTGATATATCATGTGACAGTAAGCAGTGTTGATATATTGTGTGATTGTAACAAGCGGTGTTGATATATCATGTGATAGTAAGCAATGTTTATATATTGTTCGATAGTCACAAGCGGTGTTGATATATCATGTGATAGTAAGCAGTGTTGATATATTGTGTGATAGTAACTTACAGAGTTGATATATTGTGTGATAGTAAGTAGTGTTGATATATTGTGTGATAGTAACAAGCGGTGTTGATATATCATATGATAGTAAGCAGTGTTGATATATCATGTGATAGTAACAAGCGGTGTTGATATATCACATGATAGTAAGCAGTGTTGATATGTCATGTGAAAGTAACTTACAGTGTTGATATATTGTGTGATAGTAACAAGTGATGTTGATATATCATGTGATAGTAAGCAGTGTTGATATATTGTGTGATAGTAACTAACAGTGTTGATATATTGTGTGATAGTAACTAGCAGTGTTGATATATTGTGTGATAGTAACTAGCAGTGTTGATATATTGTGTGATAGTAACTAACAGTGTTGATACCCGAGGGTGTTATGAGGGTGATTCAGTGCGACTCTGACCTGGACAGATATCGTTGATGTTATTGAGAACTTACATTAGATTAGATTTGTACCCTGCACTGTACAGCTTCAGCAACAAGTGATCCATACTGCGATGCAACAGTGATACAAAAGGATCCGCCAAAGCATACTTATAGTAATGTCATCAAAACTAACTACCGTCACGTGTCCACACAACGGAAAACACTCCATGTATCTATTGTTACTGTTAGTTGAGTCATGTACTATAATTGTATATAAGTTTACCTCTGTCTCTACTTTCTGTCAGCTTTCCTATGTATTCCTACTGAAACCTTCCTGTGTCCTTTTCCTACTGCTTTCTGGTGTACACAGATTTATGATAACTAACTATCCTTGCCATAATTCCTTGTCAAGATCTGCATTGCCGGTTTTGTTAAATATGCATGATATTTTGTTCTCGCAGTTATCTTACTATTGTCAGTGTTCCCGATCACACTACCACACACCTATGAGAAGTACGTATATATTCATCTTACCCAATGGGTAATGATATAACTCAACACCGTGTGGTGATCGGGGTTTTCAATTGTATTTTGTGTCAAAAGAGCCTGCGTTGCACACATAAATTCAGCCTAAGTAGTACTCAATTCACTGTATCTTTTCTCAACGAATTTTACAAATTGTGTGATATACTGCATGTCGAATGTAGAGCGTTCAGCGTGTTTGTGTTTCTTTGTTTCATGCAAGCTCAGATCAGAAGCGCTAATGTAACAACTGTATTGTTATTGTTGCTCATGCTAGCCGAGGACGTACATCCAAATCCTGGACCACCTAACTGTGACAACGCTGACCAGTCACTGTCTGTATTTCACCTAAATGCTAGAAGTATACGTAACAAACTCTCTTATTTGAGTGAATACCTTTCAGATTACAGCGTCGTTTATTTTACCGAGACACACCTAGATGACAGTATTAAAAATGAAGACTTGAGCTGGGAACATTTTTACGAACCGGTACGAAAAGACAGAAATATGTTCGGTGGTGGTGTTATGATATATGCAAATAAGCTGTTATCTTTCAAAAGAAGACATGAATTAGAAAACGTGCAAGACGAATCGATATGGATTCAAATATGTTTACCTCAAAGCTCAATTTTATTGTGCTCTGTCTACAGACCTGAACATAATTCAGTGAACTTTTGGACTCGCTTAGATGATAGCATTGAAAATGCCCTGGGTATTTCGTGCAAGATTACTATTGTTGGTGACATATATGAAAATATGTTATTGTCTAGGAGCTTAAACGTAAATGAATTACTAAATAGGAAAAATGTACACAATATCATAACCGAGCCTACCAGAATTACTGACCATACCAGTAGTTTATTGGATCCTATTATTATCAGTGAAGATATAAAAGTCATCGACAGTGCTGTAATTGATTTTGATAGTAAAATTAGCGACCATAGGGGAACTTACATTGAAATAGACACTGATTTGTGAACAAAATTAGCATATAAAAGAGAAATTTCATGTTTTAAAAACAGTGATAAACTGAATTCGCTCATTGAAAATACTTGCTGGAATGAATTATTTAGTCAAAATTCAAATGTTGATGAGGCATGTAATCTGTTCTATAAATACTTGAATAAATATGTTTAAATATGCATTCCAACCAAAGAAGTAACCATTCGTCCAAAGGACAAACCTTGGTATGATTTTAGTTTAAGACGAGAATCCAGGAAAAGAGATAGATTAAAAAAGAAGGCTAGAAAAAGTAATAAGGAAAACGACATTCGGGCCTATAAAAATCAGAGGAACAAAGTAAATAACATGAAATGTCACGCTAAAGAACATTTTTACTCAAACCTCGATGAATTGCTATCAGAATTGCATGCAGAAAACAAACCCTCTTACTGGAAAGTTTTACGTTATGTTGTGAAGAAACTCTGGCTCAGCTAACAACATAGCCGCTTTTAAAAAGTATGATACGGACGAACACCCGACAATGTTTACTGATATTGAAAAGGCAGAGAAACTGAATAAATATTTTCAATTTATATCTGATGTCTATGATACAAGAACAACTATGCCCGACTTCACATTTCGTACAGAGACAGAGATGAACATCATAGTCATATCTAAAAAGGAAATTGAAGACATAATACAATGTTTGCCTCTGAACAAAGCCTCCGGACCGGACAAAATTTGTCATAAATTATTAAAGAAAACTGTATATTCTATAAGCGAAGCATTGTGTTTACTGTTCAATATGTCACTACAATCAAGTATATTTCCATCAGTGTGGAAAAAAGCAAACGTTATGCCATTATTGAAGAAAGGTGATCACACTATCGTTTCTAATTATAGACCGATATCACTCGTTAGCTGTTTAGGAAAATTGTTTGAGAGAGTTGTGTTCGAACATTTATATAATTACTTTCATGAGAACAAATTGTTGTATAAGTACCCATCTGGGTTTCAGGCTGGTCCATCAACTAATAGAACTTTACCACCAAATTTGTACAGCATTAGATAACAAAGAAAACTATTGTATTGTATTCTGTGATGTATCAAAAGCCTTTGATCGTGTATGGCACAGTGGGCTTGTGTATAAATTATGGTATAAAAGGTCCGTGCTTGGTCCTTTATTCTTTATTGTTTATGTAAATGACATTGCTGATAAATTAGACTGTATGACAAGACTGTCTTGTTTTAAAACTTCGTTACAAAAGCACCACCCCACGTCACCTGCGTACTTCGCTTATGGAAAAAGAAAATATAATATCTTACACACAAAACTGAGATACATGTGCAGTCAATTGAATTATGATTTATATAGAATTGGTATAAAAGATCACCCGCACTGTACATTTTTGAATATCATATCATTATCTCATGGAATGTACATTGTTTAGTCATCAGCGTGAAATTATGTTAAACAGCCTTAAAAATATCGTTCATAACATACCTGTTGATGTACATTTACTGTTATACGGCAATTCAGATCACGTTGTTACAGAAAATGAAGCTATATTTAAGGCAGTACAACATTATATATGTACAACTAAAAGATTTGTGTAAAGAACTGTTCATTCAACAATCTCTCTCTCTCTCTCTCTCTCTCTCTCTCTCTCTCTCTCTCTCTCTCTCTCTCTCTCTCTCTCTCTCTCTCTCTCTCTCTCTCTCTCTCTCTCTCTCTCTCTCTCTCTCTCTCTCTCTCTCTCTCTCTCTCTTGTAAATACCAGGGAGAGGGCATTCAAAGTTGGAAGAATTTGTCCCCTAATCCCGTTCACTCCTTGTGAATAAATATCTTTAAATCAACAGTGTTGATACAATGTATGATAGTAACTAAAAGTGTTGATATATTGTGTGATAGTAAGCAGTGTTGATATATTGTGTGATAGTAACAAGCGGTGTTGATATATCATGTGACAGTAAGCAGTGTTGATATATTGTGTGATTGTAACAAGCGGTGTTGATATATCATGTGATAGTAAGCAATGTTTATATATTGTTCGATAGTCACAAGCGGTGTTGATATATCATGTGATAGTAAGCAGTGTTGATATATTGTGTGATAGTAACAAGCGGTGTTGAAATATCATGTGACAGTAAGCAGTGTTGATATATTGTGTGATTGTAACAAGCGGTGTTGATATATCATGTGATAGTAAGCAATGTTTATATATTGTTCGATAGTCACAAGCGGTGTTGATATATCATGTGATAGTAAGCAGTGTTGATATATTGTGTGATAGTAACTTACAGTGTTGATATATTGTGTGATAGTAAGTAGTGTTGATATATTGTGTGATAGTAACAAGCGGTGTTGATATATCATATGATAGTAAGCAGTGTTGATATATCATGTGATAGTAACAAGCGGTGTTGATATATCACATGATAGTAAGCAGTGTTGATATGTCATGTGAAAGTAACTTAAAGTGTTGATATATTGTGTGATAATAACAAGTGATGTTGATATATCATGTGATAGTAAGCAGTGTTGATATATTGTGTGATAGTAACTAACAGTGTTGATATATTGTGTGATAGTAACAAGCGGTGTTGATATATCATGTGATAGTAAGCAGTGTTGATATATTGCGTGATAGTAACAAGTGATGTTGATATATCATGTGATAGTAAGCAGTGTTGATATATTGTGTGATAGTCACAAGCGGTGTTGATATATCATGTGATAGTAAGCAGTGTTTGCCATATATTTGCCATCTTTGCGACCTCATAAAGCGAACAGTAACACCAATGTTCCATTTGTTCAATGTCCCTTTGATGTTTCAGTGCATGAGAAGGAACAGCGTCTCGGGCTGCCACGGCTGTTGTTGACCCTGTCGAGTATAAACAACATTCGTCAGTTCCACCAACTACCATTAAACAGTGGCAGCGAGTATGAGTACCCCTTTATTAAGGACCCAAGGAGAGTCAGGGCGATAGCCTATATTCCTTCACTGAAGAGGATTGTAGTGGACATGGAACTGTCCCCACTCCTTGTCTCATTTGCTTTAGATGGTTATGACAAAGTAGTCCTGGAGAGGGGTCTTTATACTAGTACCATATGCGTGGATGATGGGAAAAAACTTGTGTTTGTCCATGTACTCCGAAGTCCCTTGAAGGGTATATGGCGCGTGTCGGCAGATGGACGTAATATTAAACACCTTCTTAATTTCAGAGGGGAAAGCGTCACAACCTTTTCGATTGACTGCCGTAATAGCAGATTGTATATTTTTAAATTTTCAGGCATATATTCATCGCAATACGATGGAAGTGACATGACTCCCTTCCTGATGAAAGTTTTCTCCCGCATCACCCTGTTTGATCACGTTAACCAGGAGCTTTATTACCATCGTATCAAGGATGGAGTGGTTCTCAAAATATCTGTTTCGGATAAAACAGCGACTAGTATGATATCAGTTCCTCATACAGTGTCAGCTCTTGCTCAGTACGGGAGTGACATGTATATCAGTTTCTTTAACACCGAAAAGATTGGTGTTCTTAATTTGGAGAGTCGAAAATATAGAGAATTCCAAAGTATGCCCTACAATATGACTGGATATGCAGTAATTTTGTGCATACTATTCTAACAATATTTCGCAGTATTAATGGGTGAGTTCATGTGTCGTAATGTCGTGACTTCATAAACATATCGGTAATATTATTCATATTTAAAATACGCCTAATCCACACCAAAAAGCATGCTCAAAGCTTGAGAACTCGATTTTCTTTCTTAACTCCTAAGCTGCATTTGAGGCACTTTTGTCCAGTCACATTACTATCTCATCCTACCGGGTACCCACTCACTACTTGGTGACCAGAGGCACATTTCGAACAAAGTCACTTGCCTAAGGAGACGCCATATGTGCTATATGTCCTTCAATGTGGGATAAGGAGCCCTAGAAAGTATCCTTGAAAGTATCAGGAGTCAAGCTGCAGAACGCGGTCACCCATCCAACTACTCTCCGAGGCCGATGTTGCTTAACTCCTGATACTTTCAAGGATACCTGTTTTTGTACCTGTGCACGGGACCACGTGCCACCACGTACTTCTCATGGGAAAATAGGTCGAGTTTCCTTTGATTTAACATATTTTATTCAGATTGAAATGGATTGGGAACAAGTTATCCAACTTAGGACTCCCTCTCCATGGTATTTACAAAACTTGTACAGTAAATCATATACAAGGAAAACAGAAAAGAAGATGAGTGTAAAGATAACAAGAAATGTACAAAAGAGAGACTAGTATATGTACATAAAAGTGTTACCCAAATCTCTTTGTATGACTAATAAACATTTGCACTGCTTTAAAGATGTGTTGATTTTCGATAATGGACAAACATTCATTTCCGTTTAACATCAAACTTAAATCTAATTTAACATTTCTGTTCATGGCGTTCTGTAAAATGTCCCGAATTATTATGAACATAGTTTTTCTTTGGTGGACGTACAATGAACACTTTAATAAATAATATTATGCGTTTTCACATGGATTACCACATTGACATATTAGATCACTTTTTATCTCTATTCTGTATAAATCATAATTTAACTGGCTTTTCATGTATCTTAAACGAATATGATAAATATTCAACTTTCTAACACCATAGGAAAAATATGGAGGTGCAGTGACTTGCTCTTTTAGTATGTATGTCTTGAATTGGGATGTAGATGTACAATTTCTACCTGCTGCAGGAATAGTGTTCCATAACCTTACAGTTGATGGAATAAAAGAACACGTTGAGTGTTTTAATCTAGCATATGGAATCTCAATATTGTCTGAATTTCTGAAATTATATGATACATTTGAACCTACAGTGGTTGGTACAATGTCTTTAAGATAAGTTTGGGCAATATTACTTTGTATTTTGTAGAACAAACATAGCTTACGTTTCCTCCTTCGTTGTATTAACGTTTCCCATCCTGTTTCATAATACAGATGTGTGTGCGAAGTATACTTTGGGAGCCCAGTAACTACTCTGGCAGCTTCTAGTTGGAGATTTTCTAACTGAGTTGATAATTCTATATTACACCCATCACACACTACACACACATATTCGAAATGAGGTCTATATGTCTGTTTAATATGAATTTTAATTTTCTCATTGAATTTATCATTTTTGATGTTGATTTAATTATGTTATCTATGTGACATGACTATTTTCCGTTTGATGCAAACGTTATACCCAAATGTTTAGACGTACAATCCGTCCACTGTCGATGGTCTGGCGCAGTAGTGGATTTAAGTTGTTGATATATTTCATTTAGATAAACCGGGATTTTCAAAAATCGAATCAATGGATAATAATAACAATAATCAATAAATTAAACATATTGACCTCAATGTAAAATCCCTAAAATCAGTGCCTGATCATTTAGTATTGGCAGCTAAAACATCTGAATCTACATGAATATCTAAATATATATCTGTGTTCAAACTCGCGTGTATTTTTCTCAGGTGCATGAACAGATTTATACATTGTAGGTTGATTATCCTTTCTTCAGAATATTGTCTCTTGAATGGTACAATGTCAGGTGTTTGTCTCTATGTCTTGACATCTCTGGTAAAATAAGCCTGTCAGTGCAATAATATGAACAATGACCAGTGGAACGCATATACATTTAAGCGACAAAACACTTTCCTGAATCAAAAGAAATATCTTTTAAAAGCAGAGTCGATTGTACGATTCCGAATATAACAATAAATATTTGTTTATGAGTCACCATTAAATAGTAATGATACGACCAGTGGCACTCGTCACAAATACATGCAAAGGCAAGTCAATTGTTCACCTGAAAAACGCACAGGAATATCTGGTACGGGTGAAATAGGGAATTGCATGGGAAATCATCTTTGTCAAACGTCACTGATTTTGTCACTGTCATGCAAAAGTTATTCTGCATGGGTCATCTCCCATTTATCAGACACCCGATTTGTCAGACTGCTTAAAACAACATTTTTTATTGTTGACGGCACATCAGGTGTGTAATATATTCCCTTAAATCCGAATAGACCAGTCCTGTCGTCAACAACTGTCTGACAACTAGTACAAAAGAATAACAAAATGTATATATAAAGTTAAAGAGGTTTCATATTTTATACAGGAAGTATACTACAAAACATATACAAAATATATTATGATCATCAATCATTATGAATATATAGAATACTAAACGAGCGCCCGTGTAATACCAATTTTATGAAACGAGTGAATAGTTGTGTTACCACAACTATTCACGAGTTTCATAAAATTGGTTTTACACGGGAGCGAGTTTAGTATTTTATTTATTACTTGCCATTTATAACGTTTTTAGAATTATACTGTTGAGTGTGAATAGGCTGACACATACTCGATCAAAGGCATAATCCAATTGAGTTTAACACTATAATTCTTCAAACACGTCAAAAGTTTAAACGTATGGATTTAATACCATACAACGGCCCACCTTTAGAATTCAGGCTTCCGTTCAACAAAATTATCGCAGCGTTAAGGTTATCGCAAACTCACATACCTTAACTTAGACTAACGACTGTCGTTGCGCTACAATACGATCTCCTTGTGGAGCGGGGCCTTGCACCTCAAAGTTTACAATAACGTCACAATAGCCGATGACGTAATTTGTGGAATTTTGTTGCAAGATCCTTCGGCGAAACAATGCCATGTGACGTCAGCCTAGCAACAAGGTTGCTAGGGTCATCGAGTGTGCATAAGCTCCTCTCAGTGATCTATTATCTCCACACGCAATGTCCTTGAATAAGCCAAGGGATGTTGAGAGCTTTCAATATTTGTTCTAGAAACGTGTTCCGAGAATATAGTAATATTAGGTTCCACATCAATGTCAGTGTACTGTCAGTAATTCAACACACATAAAATAATGGAATTCATCACCTATGTCAGATAGGTTACAAAGTTGAATTTTCCTTTCGGTTAAAGGTATTTTTCTCCATCTCCCAGTTTCAATAGGTAGATTATGGTTACAAGTTCTAAACTTAAGTAAGACTCGCCAAACGTTTTCCTGCAGTACGTTTAAATAATATTCAAAATTTAGGCAAACATATTCTTTATGATACTAAACACTGTGCATTTCTTAAAACTTATCTCTTGCTCTTGTGCATCACTGTAGATTAATGTCATTTAATTCTTCATGGACTAAATGTTGTAGATAAGTAGGAGTTTTTAAACTTTGTGAAAATCAGAGGTAGCTGGGTCCAAGTTCGTCAAAAGTTCGTTTGATATATGTAATCCATTTATGTTTATATTTTCCAAATAGGTCGTCATTCAATAATAACTTGTATACAACATACCACATCACAAACTTCAGTGAAAACAAACATTTTTACAATTTAACTAAGCCGTTTAAACTTCAAAGAGACTGCAAGTGTCTGGGTCATATCATTATACGTAAAGGGGTGTGGCAGCTTAAACATATACCACTGTGTGACAACTGGGTGTCTGACAAATGGGAGGACCCCTCTGTATGAACTAGAAGCTGTCTATCAACAGATTTTTGTTTGTTTGTTGTTTAACACCGCACTCAGCAATATTCTATCTATACAACGGCGGTCTGTAAATACTCGAGTCTGGACCAGACAATCCAGTGATCGATCCACGCAATTGGGATCGACATCAGAGTGAGCATCACGACACAATTGACAGATTAGGGAGGGAGATCGCAAGATAGATACACTATATAGTTGAAGATTGTTGACGTCATTCGAAAATTGTGGTTTTCTAAGACGGCAGTCTTGATCAGTGCATTTGTCTATAGGGGAGCTCAAAAGAATTCAGAAATAATGGGTAAAAATGAAATTATTACCCCCGAATGTGTGTCATACTGATTTTACGAAACTCGTGTAAGAATTCGTGTGTTACTCTCGCTCTCGCACGGGAAATACATGAATTCTGACACCCGTGTCGTAAATTCAATGACACATACGCTCGTGGAATAATCTCTATGAATAATATGTTAAAACGTTTGGTGCATTATCACGAAAAATTATTTTTCATCATAAATACAATTCGAATGTAGGAGACATAGAACTTGATAAGTACCTTTATATCCAGTATAATTAACTATAATATAAACAAGGAGCAAAGGAAATTATACATCTCCGTTGATTTTATTATATGTTTATTTTTTAATAGAAAATATTTTAAGCTATATTATGTCAAAAAAGTTGAACAGTACTGGTGCAGTCACCACTCAAAAATGGCTTCTACATGGTTCTATTTTTTTTAATATATTTGATTTAAAACTTTTACAAATTAAAAATAATATTCTCATAATACACAACTGCTGATTTATCTCAGACACCTTACCTTTGAAAATAATTAATTTTGCTGTTGTTGTTTTTCGGCACAAATTTAGAACATGTCAGCGAGCTTTAGCACCCGATCCCGCTTAGGACAAGCATCGTCGCCTCTTGTGACAAGCGTCGTCACCTATTACGGCAAGCATGGGTTGCTAAAGACAAATTCTACCCCGAGGCCTTCACGGGGCAGAAAACCATGTAAAAAATAACTTGTGTAAACATATAATATAAAAGTTGTGTGTATCCGTGTGTCAGGTACTTCAATGAATACGTCCTCGCTGGGACGCCTTGTGTTGTGTGCACTGAATGCAGTACAGATCAATGTGTCTGATAAGGTTGACATAGTCGTAAATATAGCTAGCTTATTACTTTTTCATTCTTGTTTGAAATGCTACGTGAAAATGCATCAACAATCCGAAACATCTTCTACCGGGGACGCTGTGACATTCTATATGACATTTTATATAAGATGTTATTACCCATAGGGTTAGAAATAACCGATTTCATGAACATCGTATGTGCATTCGTGCAAATATCCCTTCACGGGAACCAGTGTGTTGTTTACGTCATCTGGACGGCATTGTTGATGTCATTCCAATCTAATTGTGACGTAAGGCCGAAATGACGTATCACTAGAAACGACGTCATTCGAAAATTGTGGTTTTCTAAGACGGCAGTCGTAATCAGTGCATTTTTCTAAAGGCGAGCTCAAAAGGATTAAGAAATAATGGGTAAAAAAGAAAATATTACACTCGCATGTGTGTCATACTGGATTTACGAAACTGGTGTAAGAATTCATGTATTACTCTCGCTCTCGGGAAATACGAGAATTCTGACACTCGTAAAATCAGTATGACACACATGCTCGTTTAATAATCTCTATTTATTACATTTTAAGGACAGGTCTGAATCTAAGTACGAAAATATTTTTCAAAACTTAGGCGGCATAATTTTATATTATATTATTATATAACTATAGTTTATGCTGTTAGCATAATTAAACTCTCTACGTTTAATTGAACTTCTGAAGGAAAGCAATTTTTATAAAAATTATTTTAATAGTAGATATGTTGCCCATGTCTTGTGCCTTAAGAAAATGAATTCATTAAATGATGTTCACTTTGCAAACAATGTTTGCAGCGAATTTCATAACAAAATTCATTTTGAATGGAAGTAGATTCCGTTTGATGGGGACATTAACGGTCACACAAGAGAACTTGAGGGTGTTTTACTGGGAGAGTATAATCGAAATGTAAAATTCATTCAGCATAAGTTTTCTTAATTGATTATAGTTTCACGACGATTTAAAAATGTTTCACGTTGTTCCAATAATATCAAGACGTAACGAACAAACGCTTCAACCACTGGAGTATCCCACCAACCAACCATGCTGCAACTGGTAATTACGCCCCCGTGTGTGTGTGTGTGTGTGTGTGTGTGTGTGTGTGTGTGTGTGTGTGTGTGTGTGTAGCTGCTTGTACTAGTCCCGACTGAGACCGATTTGATAGTGCTATCCCACTGAGATACCATGCCGCCGTTTAACATAGATACCCCACTCAGACACAGTATACTGACACTGAACCGGCCAGTCCTTGTTTTAGCCCCTTAATGCCGAGCGCCAGACAGGGTAACAACAAGTACCATCTTGTAAATTTACTGTTTTTCAACGCAGAAAAAAATGTCGGCCAATACTTAGGAGTGTCTTTTTTTAAACCGGTTTCATATTTGCAGTTGAGTTTACGCCATCAAAAAGGAAATTTAATATTCTCCACCTCTGCGTAATTTTATAGCCAGAGGTAGATCCAGTGCCGCGTGAGCGCAATTCTCGCACAACCTTCACTTTTCCGATCTTAGGAAAATGTGCGTCAGAAAAAAAACTCGGCATCCAGAGGATTAATGTCGAGCGCCAGGCACTGTGAAAACATTCGTCTTTTGGTATGACGCGGTCGGAGATCGAACCCCGGACTCCCGCAGCGGTCTTGTCTCAATCATGGATTTAAAGCCAATACGTGTGCTAAACGATTCTTAAAATCATGATGGTCGGATAATCTAGACCGTGTGCGTGCGTACGTGTGTGCGTGTGTGTGTGCGCGCGCTGGGGGGTGGGGGGTGGGGGGGTGGGGTGGGGTGGGGTGGGGTGGGGGGGGGGTAGGTATCACTTTTGTATTGACAAACTAAGGATTATAATTTGTAAGCATCTGGGATTCGAACTCGCAAACATGGGATATTCAGACAGAGAAAATGTGTTATCCTCAAGCGGCATTTTGCGGTAGGAACAACTGAACACTCGGTGGGCGGAGCTTATACGGGGTATCTGACAAGTCAAGGTGACGTCATGATTATACACAAATTTCATTGGTTAATGCGTGAACGCGTGACGACATGTAAACACCCACCCACGTGGGCCGTTTGACAACAAGGATGTAAGTTTTGAAGGCAATTAATATCCATCAAACAATTCCAAGACTCTTCAACAAACGCGTAGGGCTTTGGTTTCAAAACCTACCTGCCATGTCGTCTTCACAATTTCCTTAAAATGTTACTGAGGAATGTCTACGATTTATATGTTCATTCCACTCCAACGCACACAAATTAGTCCTGCGCTTGTATTCGAAATACGTTGTGTCCACACTCCGACGCAGTGGTGACTCAGCATAACACCACTGCCACAGGCTAATTTGCATGTCACGTGACCGGACTTTTCTCTTGTTTGTAAACAAACGCGCTTTTTCAGAAATCAGTATAGAACGGACTTATGCAAGTACTTGGGGTCGCTTAACATATTGTTTTGCATAATTATATAGATATGCTACTACCACTGCGACAGTGAATTTCATGACAATATATATTTTTACATCAAAGTGACCGTATCGCTAGCTCTCCGTTGGGCTTCGATGATAGCACGTGGAGCCGTACAACCATTGTAAACAAAGGATAACTTCGCAAAAACAAGTAGATTTTCACGTATTAGGATACTTTCTTAATGAACCGTAACCATTCTTTGACATTTGTTTATGAAAATGTGTAGACTTGTCAAACATGAAACGGATGAAAAGCATATTCAATATCTTGAATGAACTGTGAAAGATGTGACGAATCGTCACATGGCGCTGGCCTGTGGCAGAGGTACTATGCTGGCTGGCTGCCGGCCGCATGGAACTCTGGGTAGGAGAGTGCGTTGTGTCGTGATGAATAAGAGCAGTGTTATTAAAACATTCAACATAATTATAAATAGCATTTCTCAATATATCCACGGCAATAGGTGATTTCAACAGTGTGTTTTTCTGTCGTGTTTGTCTTGCCTACATCTTGAATCTGGATGACAATGATCGTGGAAACTCTGGTAATGGTCAAAAATATTTTCGTGCGATGAAATTAGGTTTTTGTCGTTTCCGTCACATGTTTTCATTGCCCAGTAGCAATGTGTTTTGGTAGAGGCACACCCGTGTCGAATTCACTGCGTGAAACTTTGCGGGTCCCCGTGACCAAAATTTAAATTCCCTGTTCATTTCTTTGTGATATGCCTAGTATCATTTGCATGAGGCCATCCCTAGTTTTATGTGTTTCTCATCTCCAGCCTCAACCAACAAGAGAGCAGGAGGATGAAATAAAATATATGATTTTTTAAATTTAAAAAAATCTTACAAGTTTATGACATTTTCTTTAAGTTTAAGACAGTACTTATTTGTTTGATAGGCATTACTTAGAAGTTGACGGATGACAAAGTAGACACAATTTGTGGATAACAAAAGTCTTTAATACTGTAAAATGGGACGTTTCGGTATAGATGTCACTTGGTACTAGTCTATGAATTAATTTACGACGGAGATCAAGACGCTTTGCTTTATGACTGTGCGGTGGTAGTAGTAACTGCTTTAACAGATCGGTGCACACTTTTCCACAGCGGCAGAAAAAATTGAGACGCGAAAACTTTATATTATTTCACGTCGGAATGGAGATAAAAACAAACAACCGGACTACCTTACATACTTCGAAACAATGTTCAGATAAATATTATTTGTTCACACTACTAATTCTGTCATATGTGTGAACATGGATTTCAACATTATTTAAATCAAGATTATTTATGTCGCTTTTGACACGGATCACACGTTTTGTATGCCTTTTTCCAAACACGCCTAGCAACCAAGCCCCGAGCGCGCATCAAAATTGTATTACTGCTTATGTCAACTGTCAAGTACTTTGCAAGTTCGCTTTTCTTCATATGAGCAACGAACCATTTTCTTGTGACGCTTAATTTGACAGAAAAATTGTTCGAGATGATCAGGGGAGCCTATGGTAATTTCGATTCTGACATTGATGACTTTATTGTGGAGATGACGTCATTCCGACCGTCAACTCGAATCAACAAGATGGCGCCTCTCTTTTCGCCCTTGCGACAGAAACTCTGACAAATTCAGTGCCGATTCTTGAGCAATCGTGGTTAGGAAATGGTAGCCAACCAAGTTCCAGAAATTCGTCGATTCGAAAACAGCGCTACAAATACTTTTGGACTGAGGTGAATAGAGGAAGTCCTTGGAGAGATCTTAGATGCTTGGACATGAAGATATGGATATTAAAAGAAGGAGTGAGTGAGTGAATGAGCAATATCACGGAGGGGGACACCAGAAATGGGCTTCACACATTGTACACATGTCAGGAATCGATCCCGGGTCTTCGGCGTGACGAGCGAACGCTTTAACCACTAGGCTACCCGACTTAAACGAAGGAGAAGAGGAAACAATTGTTGTGGACAAAACGGGAAATGATGCCAGACTGTGTTTTCAACTTTGTGCACGAAATGTCAAAGCATTTTTTTCGAATAATGTTTTCTCTAATTGAAGATTGTGTACCAATAATGTTAAACTAATAGATTTCCAGTACAGATTCATAAATAGAGCTCTATATACCAAAAAGGAATTATTAAAAATGATGTTAATGGATGATGATATATGCTCATTTTGTGTCTCCGAATCTGAAAACTTATACCATGTGAATGTAGAATGCGTTTTTGTAAAGGAATTTTGGTTAGAAATTGAAATGTACCTAAACTCGAAACTTGCATATGATATTCATATTACCATTCTGGATAAGTTATTTTGCTACAACAAAAACAACTACCTTTTCAACCACATAATTCTTCTTGCAAAAAAAATACATTCACCAGTCAAGCATTAAGAAAACTCCATTATGCTTTCCTTTTTTCATAAAAATATTGAAAGATGTATGTACGATAGAAAAAAACATCGCAATGTAAAATATTAGTATTAAGAGATTGGACAGAAAATGGAAGGAATTATCAGCCTACTTATCATAATTTCTCAGGCAATCAATATATGTATGTACCCATATCTGATCATATTTTAAGATTCTATGAATTGTTACACGTATATACCTCATGTACCAATGTTACATTTATGTCTACTAAATTGAAATAAAAATATTTTTAAAACAAAACAAAACAAGATGTCGCCTCTCCTCCCGCCCTTGCGACAGAAACTTTGAAAAATTCAGTGCCGATTCTTGGGCAATCGTAGTGAGGAAATGGTAGCCAACGAAATTCGTCGATTCGTAAACAGCACTACAAATACTTCTGGGCTGAGCTGAATAGAGGAAGTGCTTGGACTTGAAGATATGGATATTAAACGAAGGAGTGGGTATGGTTTGTTGCCGCTTTTAGCAATATTCCAGCAATATCACGGCGGGGACATCAGAAATGGGCTTCACATATTGTACCCATGTCAGGAATCGAACCCGGGTCTTCGGCGTGACGAGCGAAAGCTTTAACCACTAGGCTACCCGACTTAAACGAAGGAGAAGAGGAAACAATTGTTGTGGACAAAACGGGAAATGATGCCAGACTGTGTTTTCAACTTTGTGCACGACATGTATCCAAATCCACCGAACAAATAATACATGGGACACACGTGGATCAAATGATCAAACTCAGTTTTGTGCGTGAAAATTATGTCAAAGAAAAGGAAATCCGTAATTAAAAGGACAGTATTATCAAGATAGGCCTAATCTAGGTCAAAACATCTACGTATATGTCGTTACTTATTTATCAGTTGGTTTTGTGCATTGTCATGTTGATACACGTGAAATATTCATACACTGTAGTCAAGTTAAGAAATATTGGCGCAACCGCTGGTGTTTCAAACTAGGCCTCTTCCAAAACACTAGTTGAAAAATCTGTCTAATAGTTGAAGTTTTAAAAATCTAATCTGATTATTGTGTGGTATAATCCGAAACTAAACTGTCATTTTCGGATTTTTGAACTTCAGAATCTTGGTGCTAATACTTATGTAACCAACGTCAATTTCGTATTTATGCATCGTTGCTGTTACAATTACCGAAACTGCTGATGTGCTGTTGTTCCCTGGTAAATATATACACTACAATACAGTTTGAACACAAATGCATCTAATGTGTCACATGTTAACATGGCCATGTGCTTTCCTAATTTTTATAGCGCAACCCTAAATAAGGTCCGCCCACTGTGATTGAGGCAGACTCTCAAACACGACCGATTAGACTTTTTTAAGATAAAACTAGTGAAAATTCATTGACATATATCTAGATATGGGGCCATTTGTGCTATCCAAGGTTTGTCGTTCAAGTTTATACGGTCTTTGGTGATCGTCGTTACGTACGGTTATCAAAAAGCTCCCTCGACTCTCTGCCTTTGTCCTCTCTTTGTGACGGAGGGTTACATTAGTGCTTAAAGTACGTCACGCCAAAGAGCGCTATCGGGACACTGTGAAAAGAAGACGCTGCAGCCCAGAACGACCTGGGTCATGTGAGTTTAGTGGCCGAGTTATCAAAAACCCTGACAGCGCAACAATGTGCTGAGGAAATTACAAGCGTCGAACTGCATTGTGTGTGATCCGTAGTCAACAATTTTTTTGTGTTGGAGTATCTCACGCCACATCGCTCGTGGGCATGATGTTAGCAAGAATGATTAGGCGTATTCTCCTTCAAATGTAATGCACTTTTAGCCAAACGTTTTCGGTGCTAGATACCGCCCGCTAAATTCTAAAGTACGCTGAAGCTCTGCCCAATGCCACAACACTGGCAAGCACAATCCCTGAAATCATTCGAGTGTCTCGGAACGCAGTCCACCCAAAGTACCACCAGATCCCACTATTACTACCACACCCACCCTAGTACCACCAGATCCCACTATTACTACCCCACCAACCCTAGTACCACCACACCACCCTACTACCACCATATCCCACTATTACTACCACACCCACCCTAGTACCACCAGATCCCACTATTACTACCACACCAACCCTAGTACCACCACACCACCCTACCACCAGATCCCACTATTACTACCACACCCACCCTAGTACCACCAGATCCCCCTATTACTACCACACCCACCCTAGTACCACCAGATCCCACTATTACTACCCCACCAACCCTAGTACCACCACACCACCCTACCACCAGATCCCTATATTACTACCACACCAACCCTAGTACCATCACATCCCACTATTAATACCACACCACCCTAGTACCACCAGATCCCACTATTAATACCACACCACCCTACTACCACCAGATCCCACTATTAATACCACACCCAACCTAGTACCACCAGATCCCACTATTAATACCACACCCACCCTAGTACCACCAGATCCCACTATTAATACCACACCCACCCTAGTACCACCAGATCCCACTATTACTACCCCACCAACCCTAGTACCACCACACCACCCTACTACCACCAGATCCCACTATTACTACCACACCAACCCTAGTACCACCAGATCCCACTATTACTACCACACCAACCCTAGTTCCACCACACCACCCTACCACCAGATCCCACTATTACTACCACACCCACCCTAGTACCACCACATCCCACTATTAATACCACACCACCCTAGTACCACCAGATCCCACTATTAATACCACACCCACCCTAGTACCACCACATCCCACTATTAATACCACACCACCCTAGTACCACCAGATCCCACTATTAATACCACACCACCCTACTACCACCAGATCCCACTATTAATACCACACCACCCTAGTACCACCAGATCCCACTATTAATACCACACCCACCCTAGTACCACCACATCCCACTATTAATACCACACCACCCTAGTACCACCAGATCCCACTATTAATACAACACCACCCTACTACCACCAGATCCCACTATTAATACCACACCACCCTACTACCACCAGATCCCACTATTAATACCACACCACCCTACTAACACCAGATCCCACTATTACTACCACACCACCCTACTACCACCAGATCCCACTATTACTACCACACCAACACTAGTACCACCACATCACCCTACCACCAGATCACACTATTACTACCAAACCCATTCTAGTACCACCAGATCCCACTATTACTACCACACCAACCCTAGTACCACAAGATCCCACTATTAATACCCCACCCACCCTAGCACCACAAGATCCCACTATTACTACCACACTAACCCTAGTACCACAAGATCCCACTATTAATACCCCACCTACCCTAGTACCACCAGATCCCACTATTAATACCACACCCACCCTAGTACCACCAGATCCCACTATTACTACCACACCCACCCTAGTACCACAAGATCCCACTATTAATACCCCACCCACCCTAGTACCACCAGATCCCACTATTAATAGCACACACACCCTAGTACCACAACACCACCCTACCACCAGATCCCACTATTGATACCACACCACCCTACTACCACCACACCACCCTTCTACCTCCACACCACCCTACTACCTCCACACCACCCTACTACCACACCACCCTACTACCTCCACACCGCCCTACTACCACACCCTTCTACTACCATATCATCCTACTACCACACCACACTACTACCACCACACCATCCTAATACCACATCACCCTACTACCACCATACCATCCTGCTACCACACCACCCTACTACCACCATACCATCCTGCTACCACACCACCCTACTACCACTATACCATCCTACTACCACACCACCCTACTACCACACCCTACTACCACCATACCATCCTACCACCATACCACCTACTACCACATCACCCTACTACCACACCACCCTACTACCACACAACCCTACTACCTCTACATCACCCTACTACCACATCACCCTACTACCTAACCACCCTACTACCACACCACCCAACTACCACACCAACCAACTACCACACCACCCTACTACCACACCACCCAACTACCACACCACCCTACTACCACACCCTACTACTACCATACCATCCTACTACCACACCACCCTACTACCACCACACCATCCTAATACCACACCACCCTACTACCACCATACCATCCTACTACCACACCACCCTTCTACCACCATACCATCCTACTACCACACCACCCTACTACCACACCCTACTACCACCATACCATCCTACCACCATACCACCTACTACCACATCACCCTACTACCACACCACCCTACTACCACACAACCCTACTACCTCTACATCACCCTACTACCACATCACCCTACTACCTAACCACCCTACTACCACACCACCCAACTACCACACCAACCAACTACCACACCACCCTACTACCACACCACCCAACTACCACACCACCCTACTACCACACCCTACTACTACCATACCATCCTACTACCACACCACCCTACTACCACCACACCATCCTAATACCACACCACCCTACTACCACCATACCATCCTACTACCACACCACCCTTCTACCACCATACCATCCTACTACCACACCACCCTACTACCACCATACCATCCTACTACCACACCACCCTACTACGACACCCTACTACCACCATACCATCCGACCACCATACCACCCTACTACCACACCTACCTACTACCACACAACCCTACTACCTCCACACCACCCTACTACCACATCACCCTACTACCTAACCACCCTACTACCACACCACCCAACTACCACACCAACCAACTACCACACCACCCTACTACCACACCACCCAACTACCACACAACCCTACTACCACATCACCCAACTACCACACCACCCTACTACCACATCACCCTACTACCACACCACCCTACTACCACACCACCCTACGACAACACCACCCTACCACCACATCAACCTACTACCACACCACCCCACTACCAAACCACCCTACTACCACACCACCCTACTACAACATCACCTTTCTACCAAACCACCCTACTACCACACCACCCTACGACCACACCACCCTACCACCACACCACCCTACAACCACCCCACCCCACTACTAAACCGACCTACTACCACCACACCACCCCACTACCACACCACCCTACTACCACATCACCCTACTACCAAACCACCCTACTACCACACCACCCTACGACCACACCACCCTACCACCACACCACCCCACTACCACATCACCCTACTACCAAACCACCCTACTACCACACCACACCACCCTACTACCACCACACCACACCACTACCAAACCGACCTACTACCACCACAACACCCTACTACCACACCACCCTACTGCCTCCACACCACCCTACTACCACCACATCACCCTACTACCACCACACCACCCTACTTCTACCACATCACCCTACTACCACCCCACCACCCTACTACCACCACACCACCCTACAACCACACCACCCTACTACTACCACACCCCCCTACTACCACCACACCACCCTACTACCACCACAACACCCTACTACCACATCACCCTACAACTACCACACCACCCTACTACCACCACACCGCCCTACTACCTCCACACACACCTACTACCACCACACCACCCTACTATCACCTCATCACCCTACTACCACCACACCATCCCACTACCTCCACAACACCCTAACACCAAAGCAGCCTACTACCACCACACCACCCTACTATCACCTCATCACCCTACTACCACCACACCACCCTACTACCACCTCATCACCCTACTACCACCACACCATCCCACTACCTCCACAACACCCTAACACCAAAGCAGCCTACTACCACCACACACTACTACCTCCACACCACCCTACTACCACACCACCCTACTACCACCACACCACCCTACTACCACCACACCACCCTACTACCTCCACACCACCCTACTGCCTCCACACCACCCTACTACCTCCCCAACACCCTAACACCAAACCAGCCTACTACCTCCATACCAACCTACTACCACATCACCCTCCTACCACCACACCACCCTACCACCACGACACCCTACTACCACACCATCCTACTACCACACCAACCTACTACCACATCATCCTACTACCACCACACCGCCCTACTACCACACCATCCTTCTACCACCACACCGCCCTACTACCTCCACACACCCCTACTACCACCACACCACCCTACCACCAAACCACCCTACTGCCTCCACACCACCCTACTACTACCACACCACCCTACTACCTCCACAACACCCTACCACCACACCACCCTACCACCACACCACCCTACTACCACCACACCACCCTACCACCAAACCACCCTACTGCCTCCACACCACCCTACTACCTCCACACCACCCTACTACCTCCACAACACCCTACTACTACCACACCGCCCTACCATCACACCACCCTACTACCTCCACACCACCCTACTACTACCACACCACCCTACCACCACACCACCCTACTACCACCACACCAACCTACCACCAAACCACCCTACTGCCTCCACACCACCCTACTGCCTCCACAACACCCTACTACCTCCACAACACCCTACTACCTCCACAACACCCTAACACCAAACCAGCCTACTACCTCAACACCAACCTACTACCACATCACCCTACTAAAACCACCACACCACCCTACAACCACACCACCCTACTACCTCCACACCACCCTACTACCTCCACACCACCCTACTACCACACCACCCTACTACCACCACACCACCCTACGACCACCACACCACCCTACTACCACACCCTACTACTACCATACCGTCCTACTACCACACCACCCTACTACCACCACACCATCCTAATACCACACCACCCTACTACCACCATACCATCCTACTACCACACCACCCTTCTACCACCATACCATCCTACTACCACACCACCCTACTACCACCATACCATCCTACTACCACACCACCCTACTACCACACCCTACTACCACCATACCATCCTACCACCATACCACCCTACTACCACATCACCCTACTACCACACCACCCTCCTACCACACAACCCTACTACCTCCACATCACCCTACTACCACATCACCCTACTACCTAACCACCCTACTACCACACCACCCAACTACCACACCAACCAACTACCACACCACCCTACTTCCACACCACCCAACTACCACACCACCCTACTACTACATCACCCAACTACCACACCACCCTACTACCACATCACCCTACTACCACACCACCCTACTACCACACCACCCTACGACAACATCACCCTACCACCACATCAACCTACTACCACACCACCCCACTACCAAACCACCCTACTACCACACCACCCTACTACAACATCACCTTACTACCAAACCACCCTACTACCACACCACCCTACGACCACACCACCCTACCACCACACCGCCCTACAACCACACCATCCCACTACTAAACCGACCTACTACCACCACACCACCCTACTACCTCCACACCACCCTACTACCTCCACAACACCCTAACACCAAACCAGCCTACTACCTCCATACCAACCTACTACCACATCACCCTCCTACCACCACACCACCCTACCACCACACCACCCTACTACCACACCATCCTACTCCCACACCAACCTACTACCACATCATCCTACTACCACCACACCGCCCTACTACCACACCATCCTTCTACCACCACACCGCCCTACTACCTCCACACACCCCTACTACCACCACACCACCCTACTACCACCACACCACCCTACCACCAAACCACCCTACTGCCTCCACATCACCCTACTACTACCACACCACCCTACTACCTCCACAACACCCTACCACCACACCACCCTACCACCACACCACCCTACTACCACCACACCACCCTACCACCAAACCACCCTACTGCCTCCACACCACCCTACTACTACCACACCACCCTACTACCTCCACAACACCCTACTACTACCACACCGCCCTACTACCACACCACCCTACTACCTCCACACCACCCTACTACTACCACACCACCCTACCACCACACCACCCTACTACCACCACACCAACCTACCACCAAACCACCCTACTGCCTTTACACCACCCTTCTACCTCCACACCAACCTACTACCTCCACAACACCCTACTACCTCCACAACACCCTAACACCAAACCAGCCTACTACCTCAACACCAACCTACTACCACATCACCCTACTAAAACCACCACACCACCCTACAACCACACCACCCTACTACCTCCACACCACCCTACTACCTCCACACCACCCTACTACCACACCACCCTACTACCACCACACCACCCTACGACCACCACACCACCCTACAACCACACCATCCTACTGCCTCCACACCACCCTACTACCACACCACACTACCACACCACCCTACTACCACCACGCCACCCTACCTTATATGCAAGCACAACACAATTTGATACAGCTGAAGATACAAACACAACACAATTTGATACAGCTGAAGATACAAACACAACACAATTTGATACAGCTGAAGATGCAAACACAACACAATTTGATACAGCTGAAGATACAAACACAACACAATTTGATACAGCTGAAGATACAAACACAACACAATTTGAAACAGCTGAAGATGTAAACACAACACAATCTGATACAGCTGAAGATACAGACAGCAAAAGGGATGGAAAACAACCTGGGCATATTCGGTCAGCATACAGCTCTACCCTTGGTTGATCCCTGGGAGTAGTCTGTCAGTGGTGACATCACAGTGCACACAAGCAACACTGTTCCGTTGTGAAGGCCAAAGTGGAATCATCATATGCAACAATGCTAATCACCTTTTCACTGCTCTTGAACTTCCCCTTATTGCTTTGGAGACATAGGATCCATTGGCATTTTCCAACAGTTCAATAATATTACAATATCACTCCCTCCCATGCAAAAGGTGTGAGACAATATTATGCCATTACAGAGCTCAAGAAAGTCTTGAGACAATGAAGTCTGTTCGACTTGTCTGGAAATAACAACAAGGACAGTGTTGGGAGAATGTCCTTGTGAACGGATATCATTGCACAAAATCTACAGGACAGCACACCATGAATAGTTAGCGGAAAAGAGTCTTCTGGGAAATGGAAACCAGAGAGATAAAACTACCCCAACAAATACTTGAAATGGAATTCTGCAGTTTAAAGAATATCATACAAAAAGTTTGAACTGAGATCCACACCATGAAGGAAAATATTGATCTGGAAGAAATCAGTGGTATTCACAAGCCCAGTACTGGTTGCCCCAACCCCAATATGGTGATATGGCGTGGATCTCTCCCATAGTCCGTCAGTGGGAAATGTTGTTTGAGGTTCTAAAGGGTTTTGTAATCTAACCCAAGATCGAATCACCAGAAAAATCTTCGATTCGAGTAATAACTGGGGTACCAGAAAAAAACGAAATTTAAATTTTAGGATACGTTCTAAGCTCAGAGATCATGGTTTAGAGCATTTTACCAAGTCTGAAAACAATTTTAACATATATTTTGTAGTAGCTGAAGTACAACGTGTGATATTTGATAGATATACAACTGACTGGAAAAATGTTATTTAACAACCACGGAGTGCTTCGGGTAAGGGAGGTAATAAGTTAAGATTATTTTGTACTTTTAAACATGAATAGTCTACAGAGGCCTATGCTACACGCCCTTTGCCCCGATCCCACTGGAGTGCACTTTCTACTTTCTTTTTAGAAGTGAACAGCCCCAATAAACATCGAGGTAGGTCGCTACAGTAATAGGTCTGTAGAAGAGAGTCTATTGTTACGGTGATAGTGTTGTTGAAGATGAAACCAGGTACTTTTAAATTATCCCATGTATATTGATGAGCGTTTTAGACTTTGAGAAGAATTTGTCATACAAAACCAGGTTTTAATGGACTTTGTGATGTGCAAAAACAGCCTTTATATTATCGTGCAATGTTATATTTCTTTGTCTGCCAAAACCTGCCACTACATTTCACAAAAGAGGAAATCTGTCTTATATAAATGTGTATAAATATTGACTTAACTCCATATAGAGAGGCACTACCTGTTGTATGTCGTACATGTATATTGCTGTATTTTATTGGGGTGTGACTTTCATAAATTACCTGTCTGTCTGACAATATTTAGCTTTTTGTGGATCTTGTGCAGGTGGACAGAGGCGAAACTCCCTGGCCTGTCTTATGGCCAAACGACACCTACCTGCGTTTCAGCTAAGTCTGACTTGTTTCCATGGAAACAGGGAAAATGAAATTTAGAAAAAAATCCTTAATGGCAAAAGACACCATTTTCAGCCCCTGGTTAATAGATGTAGCAAGTTTGTATGAAAAATCTTATAAAGTTATATGAAGGAAGACAGACAAACAGACGGACAGACAGAGGGACAGGCAAACCAGATAGTGACTATACCCCTCCGCTTTAGATGCCGGGGATAGGGTGGATGAGATTTAAAAAAACGACACTGTGGGGATTCTCCTTACGGGGGTTAAACAGGTTCTTGGTGTTTGGCGCGCTGCGCAATTTCAACGATCGGGCCCAGTCTGTCGGGTGGTTTACTGAGGGTCTTACTACTTATCCAGCACCCATTGTTATAGGCACAAATTCACCCGAGCGTGGAGATTGGGGACACAGTAGGGGATTATGGGGGCATTATCCACATATGACACAACTAATTAGTGAATATCTCACAAAATACAACTACACAACAAATTGGTTAACTATATTCACATACACTGTACTGAATGAAAACTTCTAAAATATATACCAATGAGTGAATGAATTTAGTACGACTTGGGCTATGAAAAGAATTACACATAAGAAACAGTATTTTACTGTGGTGAATGCCCAGTTTGATATAGAGTTTATTACCAAATCTATGACGGTTTAGCATTTGGTCCGGATACAAGTTCGTGATTAAGAACTGATGTAACAGTTCCATTCATTGGAAATGTTCCCAAGGATACGGTGGCCCATAAGGGACATGATTTATCACATATTTGTGTGACAAATTGTTAATTTGCAAAAGGTTATGATAAAAGTAAGTGAAATATCAAAATATTGAAAAACAGACTCCATGTCCCTTATGGGCCACAGTACAAGGACGATGCCCGACCACCATTAACACCAAAGATGACTTTGTCATGAAGCACAATAATATGTCACTGAGCAGAGGGTCCACAACAACCAATCTTCTCGGTGGACGGCATCTAAATGTGTACAAATTCATTGAGATACTGCAGGTTAAGCAGGATGATACTGCGATCACAATCCAGCTAGTTTGATGCCAACCAAAAAGAAGTTTCGAAACCTGGACCATGCCTATGACAGGGAGAAGAGACAACCTCTCGCCGACCAGACACAAGGTAAAGATTATCCCAATGTTGTTCCTTTTAGCTGGACTGTGAATGATGTCAATCTAAGATGTGAAGAGAAAACGTATCTATTGTGTATTTTTGAGTTGCAAATCGTTATTTATGTGTTACAAGCATCCGCCGGTCCCATATAGTGTATGATATGACCCCCAGCTTAAACAAACATGACAGGGATTATTCCTTGGCCAGCTGCTGGACAAGTATGAAGTCATACCCAACAGTCGGTTTGTAATTAAATACTAGTTACAGATTGTTGATTGTGCTTGTAATTATTCACAATATCAACATCAAAAGTGGCGTTTCAAACATTCAACAATTTATACAATATTGTTATTTTTGTATGATTAACAGAGACAGCACAAATAGCATATGTATAACTGCTAAGAATCACACATCGGCCAATGAACACCTTTGTCGCCCATCATTACACCGCAGATAAAATCAGTGACCTGAAATGTGGCATTAATATTGATAACTTGAACATTTCACTATTTCTGTATGCTGATGATATTGTGCTCATAGCTCCGGATGAATATAACATGCAGAAGCTTCTTAATGGTCTCGCTGACTGGTCTAAACATTGGAAACTTGGAGTAAACAAAGATAAAACAAAGATTATGCATTGCAGACCTGTATCTATCCCTATGGGAACTTACCAGTTTACTTGTGGTGAAATCAATATTAATTACTGTATGGAATACAGGTATCTTGGCATGTGGCTGAATGAGCATTGTAATTACAAAAAAAACTGTGACTGAAATTTGCAAATCAGCAAATAGAGCCCTTGGGGCTGTGCTAGCCAAGTTCAACAATATGGGTGGTTTAAGTCATGAAGTGTTTACTAAATTGTTTGACAGCTATGTTCAACCTGTCCTCAACTACAGCGCCAGTGTGTGGGGTATGAACACTTATAAAGAAATTAACCATATACAAAACAAAGCCTGTTCGGAAAAATAGTTCAAATATTGCTGTACGAGGCGATATGGGATGGAGAAATCAATAGGCTAAGATTCAAGTTGAAGTGTTTAGATGTTTTCATAGAGCTGTCACAGCCGAACCAGATTCAATAATAGGAAGAAGAAGAAGAAGAAGAAAATTATTTTATTTTCGTGTCACACACCGTACAGCAGTGACAATAAAAATACACAAATAGTGTGTACAGTGTCCGGCCATTATGGCCTACGAGACACGCAAGACGTCACATACATATGAGTAAAAATGAGAAATATCACAGTACATACATATACATAAAAATGAGTTATCACCAGTTATCACCAGTTATCAGAACATTCTGATACTAAGATACATGGAACTAGGTTGGTAGAGACGAAAGACACAGTTGACTTCGCTCATACATGTGGTGAAGAAGCGCGGCTAGGGGTCTGACCACCTTATTGTTCCGCATAAAGAACACGGTCTGATCGGCAGCGGACATCTGTATAAAATTTGGAGTTGATTGAGAAGCTAAATTCCATAAATCATAGCGTAAATCTGTATAGAGAGAACATTCAGCAAAAAAGTGTATTTCATCCTCAACAGCATTGCAATTACAGAATTTACACATACGTTCAATAAGCGGTGTTTTCGGGCGGGTGAATCTTCCCAATTCTATTTCTAATGGCAGTGAGCCGCAGCGAAACTTACTTATACTGCGCTGACATCTGTTCATCAATAAACTGACATAGGGTTCTACTGATAAAGAATCTTTAAATAATCTGTATGTACGTAACTTATTACCATTTACCTGGCCCGTATCGTTCCAGAGTCCATGTAACCAATCAGAATGGTCTTAGGATAACAGACATACTTTAGACAAGTTAAACTCTTCAGTAGAAATATTATTTAGATCATAAATTGGTAAATGTAAACTGACAAAGTAGTTGAAAACTGTATTATTCCAGGATCTACGGAATTTTACTGACCATCTGCAAATAATACTCAGCATTCGGGATTGATCTGCAGCATGCAAACTGCGCCAGAACCGAAGAATTTCAATCTTTTGTTTTGTAAATGAGGACGTCCAGCCCATTTCACCACGGACAGCTAAATTTGGAGTCTTTCTACCGACTCTACCGACTCTTTCTACCGAAAATTCTACACGCTCGGTTTTGGACAGCATTTATACAGCTAAATTCCTTAGTTCCCCAAATTGCCGATCCATAAGATAAGATAGGCTGGACCAAGTTATTGTACAAAGTTGTAAAAATGTTATAAGCTAAACCACCAGCTGCTTTGAATTTATAAATTATAACACCAAGTGCCCTATTTGCAGATTTATATATTTCTTTAACTGTAAACTTCAAATCAAGATGTTCCTGTAGCCAAACACCTAGGTATTTATAAGCGTGAGTACTTTCAACCTGGTCAGACCCAATTGTAAAAACAAAATCGGACATTTTAATGTAACTGGGACGATAGTGCACAACTTTAGTTTTCTTGATGTTGACAAGTAAGCACCAACGTGCGCACCAGTTTGCTACACAATAGGTATCATTCACAGGTGGTAAGTAAGGCGAAAATCATCATGGGACTACAGGGTTATGGTCATGGTTTAAAAGCTTGCTATCACCAACAGAGGCCAGACTGTATATGATTACTGTAATAACACAACCCGGCCAGTGTTCCTTGATCAAGCATTGCAGGAGCTGGATAAGAAAGACAGAGAGAAGTTGTATTCAGATCTATTTTATGACAAAAATAATTCAAATGGAAACAAGTTAAGAACTTATTTCAACAAGAAATTGAAACATGCCATTATGTTAAAATGTCTCTACCAAGGCAATATAGAAGTGTATTAGCATCATTGCGTTGTGGTAACCTGCCAATTAATATAGAATGTGGAAGATATACCAAGCCCATCACTCCTCTTTCAGAAAGACTATGTACTCTCTGTGACAAGCAAGCCACAGAGGATGAATTTCATTTTGTTGTAGAATGCAACTTCTATAAAGATATCAGACAATCTACATTTAACATAGCTAAAATACAAGAAACAAATTTCATTGAATTTTGAAAAGTTTCTGTGGCTTCTTAAAAATGACAACACTATGTACAGCCAAAGGCGTTTGTGCTTACCCAAACTACCATAATATAAAAATATCTGGGTTTTTTAGTGAACAATATCCTTAGGTATGATTCTATGTTCATATGTTGTACATTATTGGTGAGAGAATGTGATTAAGTAGATTAGTAGTTAGTGCCTATCCAAACTACCATAATATATAAATATCTGTTTTTAGTGAACAATATCCTTATGTATAATTCTGTGTTCATATGTTGTACATTATTTGTGAGAGAATGTGATTAAGTAGATTAGTAGTTAGTGCCTATCCAAACTACCATAATATATAAATATCTGTTTTAAGTGAACAATATCCTTATGTATAATTTTGTGTTTCATATGTTGTATGGGGTGGGGGGCTTGCTGTATACATATGAAGATATTATTAGTTATAATGTTTTATTTATGTATTTTATTGATTGTATAATTTTAGGTGTCTTTTAGGCCAGTAATGGCCAGGTGTATTATGTACACATGACACATTAATAAACTATATTATCATTATTATTATTATTATTATTATTATTATTATTATTATTATCATTACACCGAAACACCGGTACCTTCAAGACACGCCCCCAAATATGTTTATTTTGGAAGCCGATTACGGAGCGTGTGATTTCACCACTTTCACTTGGACATTTAAAGGAAAGAAATGTTGTAATCTCATAATTAAGCGCATCTAGAAAACTCATTAATCTACCAATCCAAAATCCAATCAACATACAAACACCCACCTCACCCGGCTTCCTTAGTTCCCTCCTCCACCCACTTCGGCATTTATTCCAAATTTAAAAATTCCAAAAATTTAATATAAGCAACCCCTAAAAGCCCCCTCTTGGGTTGCACACACCACTTTCACCCTTTTCGGAATACACTAAATGGCCCGGCCAGGCCCGTGTGCGAAATACGCTACAGTCGGAAAGCGCACGTTAAATCTCCTATATCAGTCAGTCAGTCAGTCTGTGATCTCATGGATATCGAGGAAGAGCGTCACTTCCGTACTCTCTGCCCGTTGTATTCAGATATTAGGTACGAGTTGTATAACCAAGCTAGTATATTAAATCCACCATTCCCTTATTTATCTCCAAATTATCAGTTCATATTTATGCTGCTATGTGAGAAGCTCTGTAAACCCCCAGGCGCTTCAATATTACACATGTTCCAACGAAGAACACACGCACTGCTGTAGGTATTTTTATCCAATAAGCGTTTAGCGAAGTGTGTATGGAAGCTGTTGTACATCACCCATTAAGTGTTCAGCAATGTGTAGGAGGTAGTTGTAAATTATTCAGTTAGCATTCAGCGCTGTGTGAGAGACAGAGTTTTTAATATTGTTCAATAAGCGTTTTGTGCTGGGTGTCTGGAAGATGCATATGCATATAGATGCCAAGGGTGTGTTTTATCACCAACTTTGTTCTCTGTATTCATAAATGATTTAGCTGCTGAAATTAATAGCTTACACTGTGGTATCCACCTGGACACTGACATGCTGAGTATCCTAATGTATGCTGACGATGTTGCTCTCGTAGCACCTGACGAGCACTCTTTACAGCGGATGTTAGACTGTGTAGCAAACTGGTGCGCACGTTGGCGCTTACTTGTCAACATCAAGAAAACTAAAGTTGTGCACTATCGTCCCAGTTACATTAAAATGTCCGATTTTGTTTTTACAATTGGGTCTGACCAGGTTGAAAGTACTCACGCTTATAAATACCTAGGTGTTTGGCTACAGGAACATCTTGATTTGGGATATTATAATTTGTAAATTCAAAGCAGTTGGTGGTTAAGCTTATAACATTTTTACAACTTTGTACAATAACTTGGTCCAGCCTATCTTATCTTATGGATCGGCAATTTGGGGAACTAAGGAATTTAGCTGTATAAATGCTGTCCAAAACCGAGCGTGTAGATTTTTTCTTAGCAGTCGGTAGAAAGACTCCAAATTTGGCTGTCCGTGGTGAAATGGGCTGGACATCCTCATTTACAAAACAAAAGATTGAAATTCTTCGGTTCTGGCGCAGTTTGCATGCTGCAGATCAATCCCGAATGCTGAGTATTATTTGCAGATGGTCAGTAAAATTCCGTAGATCCTGGAATAATACAGTTTTCAACTACTTTGTCAGTTTACATTTACCAATTTATGATCTAAATAATATTTCTACTGAAGAGTTTAACTTGTCTAAAGTATGTCTGTTATCCTTAGACCATTCTGATTGGTTACATGGACTCTGGAACGATACGGGCCAGGTAAATGGTAATAAGTTACGTACATACAGATTATTTAAAGATTCTTTATCAGTAGAACCCTATGTCAGTTTATTGATGAACAGATGTCAGCGCAGTATATTAAGTAAGTTTCGCTGCAGCTCACTGCCATTAGAAATAGAATTGGGAAGATTCACCCGCCCAAAACACCGCTTATTGAACGTATGTGTAAATTCTGTAATTACAATGCTGTTGAGGATGAAATACACTTTTTTGCTGAATGTTCTCTCTATACAGATTTACGCTATGATTTATGGAATTTAGCTTCTCAATCAACTCCAAACTTTATACAGATGTCCGCTGCCGATCAGACCGTGTTCTTTATGCGGAACAATAAGGTGGTCAGATCCCTAGCCGCGCTTCTTCACCACATGTATGAGCGAAGACAACTGTGTCTTTCGTCTCTACCAACCTAGTTCCATGTATCTTAGTATCAGAATGTTCTGATAACTGGTGATAACTGGTGATAACTCATTTTTATGTATATGTATGTACTGTGATATTTCTCATTTTTACTCATATGTATGTGACGTCTTGCGTGTCTCGTAGGCCATAATGTCCGGACACTGTACACACTATTTGTGTATTTTTATTGTCACTGCTGTACAGTGTGTGACACGAAAATAAAATAATATCTTCTTCTTCTTCATATTATTCAAAAGCCTGTGGCGCTGTATGTGAGGAAATTGTAGTAAAATGTCCAAAAAGCGTTCATCGCTGTGCGTGAGGGAGTTGTTGTAAATTATCCAATAAGTTTTTAGCGCTGTGTGAGAGAAAGATGTATATTATCCAATAAGCGTTCAGAGCTGTGTGCGAGGAGGTTGTATAAGCTTTTAGTGCTGTGTGTATGGCAGAAGTATATTATCTTATAAGCGTCTAGCGCTGTGTGTGATAATTTTTTTAGCATAATGTTAACCCCAAATCGACTGTTTTCAGCAGGTTACATTGCTCAAACGTTTCTAAAATTTTAAAGAAATGTAAATAGTGAATGTTCGTGTGTCATAGGCCCTGTGGCCGGATATTGCACTGTCTGCTTTTTATGTGATTTATCGTATCGTGCAATATGTGACACGTATATAAAATATTTCTTCTTCTTCAAACAAAAAACTTTCTACGAATGTTATGATTTTTCCCCTCCCTAATTGACTTACTAAATATAGGACAATTGATATTCGCAATAAAAATCGCAATCATTGTTTTCACTTTAGTTGCCCTTCAATTCTCGGTACCGCTAAACAATGATCTGTGATCATCCCAATTGCGTAGATCAATGCTCATGATGTCAATCACTGGACTGTCTGTTTCAGACTCGATTATTTACAGACCGCCGTCATATAGCTGGAATATTGCTGAGTGCGACGTTAAACTAAAAACAAACAAACAAACAAACTGGTGATGAGGTATGACTGATTTTCTTCTGGTACTTCAAAACACTGACCGCAGACACTTGGAACAGTGACATCAGGTGTGACTTTAGGTAGTAATTGGGTACTCACCTTTACCAAGTAAACCTGGGGACAAAAGAAAGTATACCGAGTGTGTTTGTTGTTTATATAATTAAAAATATGAAAGAACTGTTGTTAATTTTGATCATGTCCATCACTCATTCCTGCAACAGTTTTTTAAAAGTAATCTGTGGTACGGTTGGTTGGTTGGTTGGTTTGTTGTTTAACGCCGCACTCAGCAATATTCCAGCCATATGACGGCGGTCTGTGTAAATAATCGAGTCTGGACCAGACAATCCAGTGACTGATATCATGAGCATCGATCCACGCAATTGGGATCGATGACATGTATCAGCCAAGTCAGCGAGCCTGACCACCCGATCCCGTTAGTCACCTTTTACGACAAGCATAGTCGCCATTTATGGCAAGCATGGGTTGCTGAAGACCTTTTCTACCCCGGAATCTTCACGGGTCCTGTGGTACGGTAATTTTGTGTAATTTGACTTTGCAACCACGTAACCCGTTCCATGTTGGTTATGTTTTACGTTTGTGCCGAAAAAAGCATTTTTATTGATTTTCGAAGATAGGATGTCTATCATACCCATCAGCAGTTGTGTATAATGAGAATTATTTTTATTTTTTATAAAGGTTTAAATCAAATTATATTTTTAAAATAAAGCCTTGTAGAAGTAATTCTTGAACGCTGACTAAGCGCTTGTACAGTTCATTCTTTGGATGTAATATCGCTAACTTAAGATAAAATCAAACTTATGAAAAACACAACTGAGATGTATAGTTTCTTTTCCTCCTCAGTTTATATGTATTTCTACAAAGAAATATGAAGTGCAATTCAACAGAAATATGTAATGATTATTAACTCGTACAGATCAAATGTATTTTTTCAGAATAAATATAATGTGGTATGAACAATATCTGAAATTCGGTACAGACTGTCGTGTATATTAGAAACATTTTTATGTATTAATAAAAAAGAGTTTTCATCTGATTTGGATCATGCCTGTGTGTTACAATGTCAAAGAGAGTTATTTTTCAAGTATGACCAATGGCGGCCATTTTGCAATCCAGGATGGCTACCTTAAATGTTCGTGGTTAGACCGTCAATATCATTTTTCTTAATCAGTGATTTTGTTTAACCTTTCTGCGAAAGATCTCAACATTTTTCTTAAATCTTTAATTCTTACATTCGGAGTATCCTTTGAACACAATATTGGCGTTAAGCAAGGGTGCATATTAAGTCCATTTTTGTTCTCCTTCTTTTTCAATGAATTAGCTCAACAAATTCAGCAGAACTGTTCTGATGGTATCGAACTTCACGCGGAAACTGTAAAGTTATTTTATCTTTTTTTTGCCGATGATATAGTAATGTTTTCAATACACAATACCTGGACTACAAAAGCAAATTTATAAGATGGAATGTTATTGCCAAGAATGGAATTTATCTGTCAACAAGAATAAGACAAAAGTTATTGTTTTGAAAAATGATGGGACACTAGCTAGAAGAGAGAAATGTTTTTTCAAGGGCATTCATTAAATGTTGTATCGTTCTATAAGTACTTGGTGTATATTTTACAAATAGATTGTCATGGAAGGTGCATGCTAACCAAGCTGCTGTACAAGCCAAGAAAATCTTAATTGAAATTCTTCAACATATTAAAGTTCTTGGAAATATATCCTTGAATACATTCTTTAAGATTTAAGACAAACATAAGTCTAATTTTGTTATATTGAGCAGAAGTTTGAAATTATTGATGTTATAGAAAAAGTACAGTTATATGCATGCAAAATATTCCTTGGTGTGAAACCTAGCAAGTCTAATCTAATGGTCTACGGAGAATGTGGACGATACTCATTAACCACGTTTGTAGAGGGAGAAGACGATAAAATACTGGATAAAATTCGTTAAAATGCCTGTAACAAGATATCCTAAGAAATCTCTTGACATGCTATTACTCTTTGATCAACAAGGACAGATTATTTAGGTATCTTCCATTAAGCATCAGCTTTATTCATGTTGTTATGGTAATATCAAAACAGAACAGGACACGTATATACCAGATCATATCATATACATTCAAAATTGACATTTTTCCTTGTCAGTATTCAATAAACTATCAACTTATTCCCTCTTTAAAAGCAGTTTCTGTGGAGAGCAATAAGTATTAAATGTAACACTAAAAACACTTCGAATTTCACTTGGAAGATTTAGATGTATTTCACACTGACTCTTTATTGAGACGGGAAAATATAAGGGGACAGCAAGAGGACACAGAATTCGTCAGTTTTGTGATTTAAGCACTGTAGAAAAGTGAATACCATTTCTTACTACTTGTCCGTTGTATGCTGAACTCTGTATACTGATAAATATTATATCCGTTATCCTAGTTTACAGAAATTTGTTTCGTTAATGTCAAGTAACAATGTAGTAATAACGAAAAACATGTCAAAGTACATATTGCATGCTGTGAAACTAAGAAGTTCCAAATGTGTTACCTTATAAATGTATGTACGTCCATTACTATATAACATGTACTATAGGCCTGTGGCCTCTCAGTATTCACATATACACATATATACATTCGCAGTACTTCTGCATGATTAATTACATGTTGTCTACTTGAAATTTCCCTGGCCATCCTCAGGGCTCGCATTTCGGTTAACCTGCACTATCCCGTGGATCCGCCCTTGATTTTCAAACATTTTACCGACCAATCAAATAAGGAAAAGGGAAATGGTTAAGGGAGGACTTGATACCGCCAGTTTTGATAGACACTAAGACATCCTTTCCATCATAAAGATTTTTAGGGCTTTTTCTTTCGTGTCAGTCAGTTCTTCATTGTATAATTGCTTGCAAACTCTATCGTAATTAATGGGGCTAGTCGCCATGTTGTTGACATCGCCCAGCCAACATTGAAGCAGGTTTGTAAACCGCATTCTGATTGGTCGTCTAGACTAAGCAGCGTAGCAAATAATATTGGCTAAAAGAAATCAAGGACGGTTTGTTCGATTACGTCATATGAGACGAAAATATACAACAGGTTCAAAATGGTGTTGCAGACTGATTTTAGAAATAAAGTTGAACATTGTGTATGCTAATTGTAATTGTCTATTTAAAAAAAGAACGATAGTTAGACGGTCGCAAGATCAGACAGCAAGCCTCGATTTTATGGCATTATCGTGATATAAGTCGGACCTGATTCATGTTATTCTACCGACTTATATAATATTGGAGAATCAAAATATAGACTTCCATATGTATATGTAACAAAACTGGGGTAAATCGGATGTATTTTACATGGTGAGTATAATATGGTCAGAACAATATCTGAAATTCAGTACAGAAACAGTTTTATATATTATTAATACTATTATATATCAATAGAAAGGGAATAGAAAGAGCTTTCATTTGATATGCATCACGCCTGTGTGTCACAATGTGAAAGTGCGTTATATTTTGAAATATGACCGATGGTGGTTGAGAAATTGCGGCCATTTTGAAATCCAGGAAGGCTACGGCAAATGGTTTTGGTTAGATTGAAAACTGAACACTTAGGTAAATAAGGTTTTTATACAATTATAATGTTCTGGTTCTGTATGTCTATTAGTAGGTTTTTTATACAATTATAATGTTCTGGTTCTGTATGCCTATCAGTAGACGGCTCGTTCATTGGCACCCATTGAACAGATCATCTTCAACAGCAGCATCCACTCTGTCCAGAGCCAGACGGCATTTCAAAGGTGTTATTTTGACGCAACTACATCGTCAACTGTGATGCCATTTTGCTTACCAATGATGAAAAATTGTTTGCTTCAGCGGCGAGCCAAACTGTATGCTGCATCGAACTCAAGCGTTCATATGTACAGTATATTCGTGTTTCTTCCCAAACCAAAAATCTGATTGTGAATTTCGTTTTAGTGGAATTATATTTCATTTGAATAAAGCATACATTTTAGAAACTACACATTTATTTGCCATTAACGAAAATCAGACGGAAATCAAAATTAAGATTTGGATACGCGTTATACAAAACCGTCCAAGGATCCTGTATGCCAAATATGGGTGTATCAAGTACATTTCTACATACCAATGCCACTTTTTAGTGAGGCATTTTTAAATTCAATCGTAGTTATGTGCATCTTTTATCAGACTGACAAATCTCATGAGATATATAAAAAATAGCTTCCTATTCATTGTTTAAGGGTTTTTCTGAGACAACATAAAATAAATTGTATGATGAAATATGCAGGAGCATGTTACTGATGTACATCCGCCCACCAGTGTGAATTTCGAAAAGCGTATGACTGTTCCACACCTATTCGGGCATGGTATTTCGTGTGTGGTGTACTTGGACCGCTATGAATTACGACCTATTCACAACATGTAAAATGTCAAAATGAATAACAATATAAGGTATAATAAGTGTCAATATGGGTAGAAGTATTTTTATTTATAACATGGTTATAACAGAACAGAACAGAACAGAAGTTTTTTGCTCGAAAGAAAATCACACAGAGTGATTACAGAGTTATAACGGAAAGCCGGATGTACGGTCATGCTTGGCGCGTCCGTCAGTATTCAACTTCTTTGTGCTTTCCATGCGACGCTTAGGCACAGACGCTTGTACTTTCACCAATTATGTATTCTATGACAAAAATGTCCGTTTTTGTGTTATCGATTTTCAAATTATATTAAGAATGATTATATTTTATCCGCGCATCGTGTTACAATTTCTGCTCAGATTAGCAAGGTCAAAACAAGGTTATTTGGCCAAGCAGTTTATCTTAAGCTTCAGATATATCGATGATCTGATATCGTTCAATAACCGTGAAATAGCCAATTCCCTTCCACTGAACCCACCTGAACTAGAATTTAGGGAGACCGCATCATCTGTTTCATATTTTGGTCTATGCATAAAGATTCAGAGTGACGGACTCTCCACAAAACTGTATGACACGAAGGATTACTTCTCTTGCATTGATAATTTATATTCAACTTTCCAATGGTCAACTTCTTTTATATCGAACACTGCATCTCCAGCGTTTGAGCCTTTTAAGGTACATTTCGGTATGCTCTTTCTACCAAGATTTCAAAGAGAGCCATGCTCGGAAGCTGTTTCATTCAAGGGATCAGTAAAGCTTTCAAAAAGTTTGACATTCCAAATTTGGCGCATCAGTGACCAAAATGGAACCAGTCATATAACCTGTGCCTTATACATGATTTTCACTTAATGTATTTAGAGCCTGGGGCGTTATATTCAATCAAATCTGTCTGTTTAGTTCTCTGTTTAGCCTTGCGATTAAAGCGTTCGCCGAAGGCCCGGGTTCGATTCCCCACATGGGTACAATGTGTGAAGCCATTTCTGGTGTCCCCAGTCATGATATTGCTGGAATATTGCTAAAAACGGCGTAAAACCATACTCATTCAGTAGTTCTCGGAATAACGTGAAATCAAGTATAACATAGTCTTTGGTCTATTTTGTTTAGTAATTCAGTACTCTTGAATAACGAAATACTAACAAACTGCAGGTTCATTATTCATACTTGATACAACAAATATAAGATACCATATTTCAAGCCTGTTCGTTATTCGTTACGAACCCGTAGCTAATTTCAGCCTGCCGCTTGTCATTGGGTATCGGCAGCGTTGACTGAATGTACAGACCGCCTCCGTGGCCTAGAGGTAGAGCGTCCGCCCCGAGAGCGGAAGGTCCGGGGTTCGATCCCCGCCGCGTCATACCAAAAGACGTTAAAAGATGGTACTTGTTGTTACCCTGTCTGGCGCTCGGCATTAAGGGGCTAAAACAAGGACTGGTCGTCTCGGAGTCAGTATACTGTGTCTGAGTGGGGTATTCGTGTTAAACTGCGGCATGGTATCTCAGTGGGCTAGCACTATAAATCAGCATCAGTCCGGACTAGTCCAAGCAGCCACACACACACGTGCATGCACTTCGCTATATAAGTGCAATAATCTTGGACGCGATCACCTCACCTGAATGTACGCTGTATCATTCCGTAGTCAGCAGTCTGTACACACAAAGGTGGACTTAAACCAATCCATGTTGAGCACAACAGACCTTGTTTGCCTGTGTAAAGACCCACGCTGTTGGGTTCTCTTGCAACAAGCTTGGCATTGTGTGTAAAGCATGTTTGTATAGGAATAACATGCTTTTTGTATATTAATAATACGCCAAGGGTAGGACGACTGCAGTTTTGGCACTGTGCCCTACACACTGTGTACCCGCACGTGATAGCGCGGAAGGGTCTACATGCTTGACTTCTTCATTTAATGTAACGCAGGAATTTGAATCAGGGATTGCGTCTGTTATTGTTAAATATTTAAAAAAAACATTATCTCATATAATATTTTTTTGTAATGAATTGGGCACCATTGTCGGGCATTATATAACGTTTCCACCACATATGGGTTTTTTCTCTTAGTCTAGACTTATTGGGATAATTAAGCATAATACAGGCAATATCCATGACCTTGCATCGCTAAATAACATTTTCGTCTTCTGTCATGGGAATTTCAGGTGTATACATTCTCTTGATGTTGTCGTGAAACGTACAGTCGAATCTGATTTATATATCTGTATTCACCATAACCCATGCTTGCCGTAAAAGGCGACTATCGGGATCGGATGGTCAGGCTCGCTGACTTGGTTGATACATGTCATCGATCCCAATTGCGTGGATCGATGCTGATGATATTAGTCACTGGATTGTCTGGTCCAGACTCGATTATTTACAGACCGCCGTCATTTAGCTGGAATATTGCTGAGTGCGGCGTTAAATAACAAACCAAAACCAACCACTCCCGCGATAGCACGAGGTTTCCATTTTAACGCTTTTACAGCTATATCGAACCGAAGTTGAAAATTGAAAACGCACGAAGTGTATCTCCATTCTTTCATGACGCAATCACAAAACAAACGTGAACTCTTTTGTTAAAGCGGAAATGATTAGTGGCCTGACAGAGGTTGAGCCAAGTATTTTCAGTTTTTTGAAAGGGCGAATTCAATGAAGATCGGTTTTGATTTGCATAATGTTTACTTAATGTACCTAAACCATACCTTTCACCACAATACTTGAAACACGTCCATAAGAGACAATAAAATCACGTCGGCAGATATCATTTAAGCATTATTCAAACTGGCATCATTCAAACATTAGTTCCATGAGAATGGGAAAACACATATATTAGAACCCAGGCGAGCGAAAACGGCGAGCTCAGACGAGCGACCCTGCACGTTAAGTTACTGTCTCATTCCTCAATTTGTCAAACATTTATCCATTTATTTATAATACGTGTTGGTACATTCAGCTACTGTGGTCGGCGGCCTAGACGTCTACCGTGGACGGCGGTCTATACGTCTACCGTGGTCGGCGGCCTATACGTCTACCTATACCATGTCCCAGACGTGTTCAATGGGGTCATTGAGTTTATTGCTGGCCACAGCATTCAGTGGCAAACGGGCGTCTATATGTTGGTTAATCTGGCAGTTTTCCGTATACCTGTTGGCCATATTTGTTTGATGGTTATTATACAGCGGTACGCGGGGGCGTGTCCACTTGGAAAAAGGATAAAGCTGACAATAAGCCGAAATTGAAAACCAAAGCAATTAATAAGCCTCGAATATAAGACATCAACATCGAAAAAATTACTAAAAATTGAAATTCCATGATGGCGTGCGTTAACCCCATTAAGTTAGATGCATTGGGGCCACACTTTTTATTAACTAAGTTGATTGAAAATGATATTTAATTACGAAAGCTTTTATTACAATGACCGGAGGACGGAATATCCGGGGTTCGATCCCCGCCGCGTCATACCAAAAGACGTTTAATGATTATACTTGTTGTTACCCTGCCTGGCGCTAGACATTAAGGGCTAAAACAAGGACTGGTCGCAGTACAAGCAGCCACACACACATACCCACACCCGTACGCACGTCGCTTTATAAGTACAACAATCTTGAACGCGGCGTTAAACCCCATTTCACCCCACCTCAGGCGACTGTGCTCGTCGTTTGTCCGCGATCCCGTTAGTCAATTCGCTTTGTTTGTTGCAGACCTATTCTAACCGATTTTATGTATGTGTCGGGATTTTAATGCCCGTGTGGGTGAAGAAAGTGACGCTATACAAGGTGTGGATCGCATTCCACAAAGGAAGATAAGGGACAATAAAGAGAACGTCCTTAGGTTGTCCCATTGAGTGAGTTGGGTGTAGGGCCGCTTTGAACAGTATTCCAGTTATATCATGGCGTCTCGGCTTAAATCCCTAAGTGATGCAGGTTTCAGACATTTACCACTTTGGTGAACCCCACGAGCACGGGTGTGGTGCTATCAAACCTAGAAACATAATCGGGCCGAACCGGGATTCGAACCAAAAACCATAGGTTTCTGACGTGTCCAAGGGGCGCAACACTGCAAAGACCACTGGGCCAACCGTGCTTCCGGTCTCGTCATTGTTTTTCTGGTCGATTGGAATCTGTGCGTGTTTACGGGCGTGTTGGGAACCAGGATTTCACCTTTGTTAAACATGGTTCATCAAATGTCGACTGTGTCATGACAACTCATCAACAGGGATGTTATTTAATTAGACGTGTCATCACCATGACGGCAAGTGATGTAATTTACCATACAGTGTACCTGACCATTGTATTGGCATGGGAGATAAGTGTTCCCACTCACGTGACCCATGAAGATCCGGGGTAGAATAGGTCTTCATAAACCCATGCTTGCTGTAAACAGCGACTATGCTTGCCGTTAGAGTACAAGCATTTTCAACGACATGTTCACTGCAGAAGAAAACTCACTCTGATTTGGTTACATATTTCTTAATAAAATTAACTATTTTTGTTTTCTTTGAATTTATATTTAATAGCCATTTTTGGCACCAATTTTTTAGAACATGTAACATTTTCTGGAGAGATTTCTCATCCGCGGCAAGCAAAGCAATATCATCAGCATATAACAGTATTATGAAATAGAATCATCAATTTCAATACAATCCTTTAACGCATTAATGTCAGTGACCAGGTCATTAAGGTATATGGAAAACAATGGGGGCGACAGTAAGCATCCTTGTTTTACACCAAGTGTTACATTAAAAGAATCTGTGATAAAATCATTTAGCTTTACAGAACATGTCACATTCATATATAAACCTTGAATAGCTTTTAACATTTTTCCATGTATACAGATAAACATTAGTTTTTGTACCTTAGGCACGTTCGATCAACTCTATTTTTTATGTCAACAAAACACACAATAGGGGACAACTTTGACTTACTGTTGTTGATAATATTATACAGTGCATACAAGTGGTCAATACAATTTCTGTCAGACCCGAAGCCATTATGCTCTTCAGCCAGGATACAGTTATTTTCCAGACATTTTTGTAGTCTACAGTTCAATATACATGTGTACACTTTACATGGTATGGAAATTAGGTTGATACTACGATATGATAACGGGTCTGTGGGTACACTTTGTCCTATGGTATGGGCCTTATTAGACCGGGTTCCCACTCAGATGGTGCCACTGAGCGTTCAAAACAATTATTAATTATACGAAATAATAAGTATATACAATGACGGTCACGTAAGACTTCTATAGGAATTCCATCTTGTCCAGTATTTAGCACTTTTGAATGGTGGCGATTAGTGTGCACAACTACCAGTGGCTAAAGTGATGTAAATCCTGCTTGGATATCGAGCAGGAAGCCGAGGCACAGTAAGTGAGAGAGAGAGAGAAATGTTTATTTTTGTGTCACACGCACAAGCCGGCATGGTAAAAACATTTGGCATAGTATAATTTCCAGACAAAAGCTTGTACATTCAGCCTTATTAGGCTTATGAGACACATTAAAATACAAGTATATCCATTGTTAAATAAATAAATAAATAAATAAATAATATATGTACTATACTAATAACAATAAAAGTGGTGTTTACATTTTTTTTAAAGTAACAATAATAATTGTAGTAATAATAATAATTAACTTTTATAATTTTGTCTTCTTTTAAACATATAATATAGACATTTCGCTAAAATGTGTTGCAGTGATTCCTCTTGCATAATAAAAATCAATTTGTCTGAGCTGCCTTAATTTAAAAAATCACTGTTAATAGCAAAAGCTTCTTGTAAAAGATCAAAACGTAAGTCATCATAAAAGTGACATTTGATTAAGAAATGGCATTCATCTTCAATATAAGTGGGGGGAGCATCGTGATCATGAGAGTATATACAATATTTACATATTCTTTGAAAGGAGTGGGAGGCTCGGAGTATCGACCGGTCTCAATATGCAGTTGAAGATTACCGCATCTAAAAGAGGCTAATATCCTTCTATGATCCTTGAACTTTACATTCTTGACATAAAAATCGACATCCGGAAAACATTTATAAGTTCTATATGTTCGTTATTTATTCCCGTTTGGTTTATTTCTGTCATTCCATAGAGCGGCAAGCCATTTATCGTTATCATCAGAAGTGCGAACATTTCTAACATGAGCGATGCATTGTTTCGTAGTCAAACCCGATCTCAATAAGAAGTCTACATTAAAATTAGTTAAAACCTTAAGAAATCTTTTATCCCAGGACTGTAATTTCTTAGAAGACCATTTGTGAACGACAAAGGGGATACGCGAATGAGGCATATTATATAGTCTAAAATATAACCCACAACATTCAGGAAGTTGTGTGACCTTCACAGAGCCCCATCCCATATCACCTCTCATAGCAATAACAGATGCATACTTGTTACTCCTAGATATAGTCGACAGGCTTTATTTTGAACTACTTCAATCTCTTTGTGTGTATTTAAACCCCAAATACCAGCTGCATAAAATAAAACAGGCTCAACAAGAGCTTTGTAAAGCTTGTAAAATACATCATAAGACATGCCACCAGCCTGAATAAATTTTGTGTACAAAGCAGCAACAGCTCTACTGGCCGATTTACATAGTTCTTTTACTGTTTAATGCATATCAAGATGTTCATTAAAAACCAATCCCAGATACTTATAAGTACAAGCATACTGAACAACATGTTCACCGCAGAAGAAAACCCGCTCAGATTTGATTGCAGATTTATTCTTAAAATGAACTATTTTTGTTTTCTCTAAATTTATGTTTAAAAACCATTTTTCACACCAATTATTTAGAACATTTCCTGGAGAGAGTTCTCATCCGCGGCAAGCAAGGCAATATCATCAGCATATAACAATATTGAGAGAGTAGAATCATCAATTTCAATCCCACCCTTTAACGCACTAATGTCAGTGACGAGGTCATTAATATACATGTATATGGAAAACAATGGGAGCGACAGTTGGCATCCTTGTTTTACACCAAGTGTTACATTAAAAGAATCTGTGATAAAATCATTTAGCTTTACAGAACATGTCACATTCATATATAAACCTTGAATAGCTTTTAACATTTTTCCATGTATACAGATAAACATTAGTTTTTGTACCTTAGGCACGTTCGATCAACTCTATTTTTTATGTCAACAAAACACACAATAGGGGACAACTTTGATTTACTGTTGTTGATAATATTATACAGTGCATACAAGTGGTCAATACAATTTCTGTCAGACCCGAAGCCATTATGCTCTTCAGCCAGTATACAGTTATTTTCCAGCCGTTTTTGTAGTCTACAGTTCAATATACATGTGTACACTTTACATGGTATGGAAATTAGGGTGATACTACGATATGATAACGGGTCTGTGGGTACACTTTGTCCTATGGTATGGGCCTTATTAGACCGGGTTGTATGTATGTATGTATGTATGTATGTATGTATGTATGTATGTATGTATGTACGTGTGTGTGTGTGTGTGTGTGTGTGTGTGTGTGTGTGTGTGTGTGTGTGTGTGTGTGTGTGTGTGTGTGTATACACAAGTATGATCCAATTGCAGAAGAGAGTGCTCAATACAAAGTAGAGCATAAATACAGATTTGAATACACTTTCCTTATATCATCAGGCATAATGATAATAAAGCGGTCCCTTCAAGACAAGGTATAACAACCACACAAAATCATTCAGAATTGAGAAATATGAAAAAGAGACAGAACTCTCCAAACACATCTGGAAGCTTAAAAGAAACAAAACCAATTACAAAATTAAATGGGACATAATCAAGAAATCAAACACCAACAAAAGAGACTCAGGGATTTGCAACCTTTGCATGGAAGAGAAGCTCGAGATTCTCATGCTGACAGCTAACAAGCTACACAAAAGAAGCGAGCTCATTTCCACCTGTCGCCATGGTAAACCCCCAAGCCGAGCAAAAAAGAAAGGGTCAAACTAAAAACCATGTTTCATTATGCCTGATGATCGTACGCAATACCATGCGTGCGTGAAACTCAGAGTTGCAAAATGATATAAGGAAAGTGTATTCAAATCTGTATGTATGTGTGTGTGTGTGTATATATATATATATATATATATATATATATATATATATATACAAATGAGTCATGAACACAAAGTTATTTTCAAAAACAAATTTGTCAAATATAAATTTGGCTGAAATAATGCCGATGCGACGTTAAATTTAAACTCACTCACACGCGACAAGGGTAAATCTGTAGACAGGTAGAATTGACGATAGTGTTAGTTTTAATCATTATTATGTTTTCTGACTGCTGTCACCAAAGGGGCGTCACTTATAACACATTGAACAATAATGATACGATTAAAAGAAAACGAAAGTACATTCCTATATGTTTGGGCTTCTAATCCTAGCATAATTAGTCTATTGTGGTGCTTTTAAGCATTTTTGAACTTTTTAATAATTGTAGTCAATCTCTTAATTAAGTGGGAAGATTTTTCAGTCAATTTGTAAGATGACTGAAATATGTAGACATTTTATAAATTGCCCAAGTGAATAACATTTTACACGTTGACTGTGTGGGAAGGCACGGCGTCGGCGGGCGAGCGGGTATGGCGACTAGAGGCTTTACACCGTAATGCCGCTGAGAAGCTTGTGGGCGATGTGGCATTCTCCCCGGTTGATGCCTGGGAAGAGTCCGTCGACGAGGCAGGCAGCCATGGCGGCGACGAAGTTTCCGGAGAAGATGACATCACTGTTAACCAGGAAGTCGTTCAGGTCCTGGAAACTGTGGATCTCGTGCTCAAAGCGTTGGCCCTCCATGGTCTGTACCATAACCATGGCTGGTAGTGGGCGACTGCTGGGGGTGGGGGGGTGCAGGTCCTTGAAACGGTCCATGATTCCCGCCGATGTCCGGGTGGGCTTGAGCCGCGGGTCCTCTGGCTTCTTCTTTGGCACCTTGACCGGGTTGGTCTGGGTGTGGCTGTCACGGAGAGGGGGGACTGGTGGAGTGGCGGTCTGGGTGTGGCTGTCGTTGAGTGTAGGGCCTGGTGGATCGGCGGTCTGACACTCGATGGACTTCCTGATTGTTGGTGGTGGGAGGGGGGGGAGGGGGGGAGTCAGGGGAGAAGATGCTTTTCCTCTTTCTCTTCTTCATCCCGTGTCCTGTCCCCTCAGGCGTGCGAAAGGGATCCTCCCTTCTGGATTCGAGGGGAGCGAGTTCCAATGCTGCTGTTGGGGGCGGAGGGGTGGTGGGAAGGCTCTCCTGGATCTCCATGGTGGCGACTGGTGGAGTCTTCTTCACCTTTGGCGGCCTGGCCTTCTGTACTGGGCGTGGCGCAGCAGGGGTAGGGGCCGGGGTGTTTTTCTCCTTAGGCTTGGTCTTGGCCGGAGCTTTGACCAGAGGCATCTTCCTTTGACCTATGTCAAAGGAGGTGGAGAGGGTGGAGGAGTTGGACTTGTAGGAGGTAGTGACAAAGCCATGTCTCTCATAGTAGAGCGTGGATAGCGAGCTTGGAAGGACACGTCTGCACAGGGCGAGTGTCCAAGCCGAGATGTCGATGGGGGTAAATATTTTTAAATGTTTATAGTTTTTTGTGGATTGTATAACTCTTAACTTCTTTGAGTGGCATTGTAATAAAGAAGTTGTTCATCCATAGAACTCGTCTTATTTCATCACTCCAACTTCTAAGCACTAATTGTAATAAAGAAGTTGTTCATCCATAGAACTCGTCTTACTTCATCACTCCAACTTCTAGGCACTAATTGTAATAAAGAAGTTGTTCATCCATAGAACTCGTCTTACTTCATCACTCCAACTTCTAGGCACTAATTGTAATAAAGAAGTTGTTCATCCATAGAACTCGTCTTACTTCATCTTTCCAACTTCTAAGCACTAATTGTAATAAAGAAGTTGTTCATCCATAGAACTCGTCTTACTTCATCACTCCAACTTCTAAAGCACTAATTGTAATAAAGAAGTTGTTCATCCATAAAACTCGTCTTACTGTATAACTCTAGTTCGTTTCTCAACTGATCACGTAAGTTTGTGTCTCATTGGTCAGGTGAGATAGCACACGTGACAACTATTTTCATGATGTCCACGGTTCTTTAAAATAAAAAAAAATCCTTTGAGTTAGATAACAATGAGCAATCAATCAACGTAGTATCGGCTAATCCTTTGAACAAAGTATGTTGTTTTTACATAGGCACTTCACGCCCAGATATGGTTGTATTCCGTCTGCTTTAGTAAACCTACATATAAACGCATACGCTTAATCAATCAACGAATTTTCAGCTAATCCTTTGATCGGTGAGGTTTATTTTGTAACTCAACTGATCATTCCTTTTTGTCGTGCTGTCACGTGCATATTACATAACATGTAATACATTCACCACTTCAAACCAAGGGGATAATAATTGATGTATTATATGCAATTTGGTTGCCTGAAAACTAAGGATCCTTGATTTTTTAGTATACTGAACCGCAAAAGAAACGTCAACATGGATAGATATATGAGAAACCTTATTTATCCAAACACTGTAAACATACTTTGAGTGATATTAAAAATATGAAACTTGGCAAAACTGATCATCAAGGTTGAAATTAATGTGTCAAATGTTCTTAAAGTGAAACAAAATAGCAATTCAATAATGAATGAATAATATCCGATCTGGGTGGATTTTTATAGGGCAAGAAATGGGGGAACGCATGTGCATTTCAATTTGCACGGAACTTACGTGCATCGGGTTACTATGGCCGTTGCCGTGATGCGTTTGGGCGATCGGTTTTATTGTCATCAGCTTTATTTTTTTAATGACAACTTTTCACGCAATGTTACTTGGGGTGACGTTTCTTTTGCGGTTCAGTATATATGAACTGAACTACATTGTTGCAAAAACAAATGCACGCGTTCCTACAATATACTAAAGTACATAATTGTGCATAATTATTTTGTTATGCCCCGCCCAAATAAAGTTTTGCAGGGGAGGTAGAAAAGTGGTCCGTCCGTCACGTTTCATTTCCGGAGCGTAAGTCATACGCCATTCATTGTGTATTCGTGAAACTTTGTCTACACATCAGGCATACACTGAACTGGAGCCTTGTGCTATGCAGGATTTTTTTGCGTTTCTATGGCAACAAGTTGGACATCAAAAGAGGGTAGGCAACGTTTCCAGAGCATAACTTGAAAAATGTTATTATTTCTTTGCGCAATGCAAGTGCTGAACTGATGGGTTTAGTTTGACAAGTTGAACTTAGGTTCAAATGAGGGTTTCACTTCGTCGTTTAAACAACTGTCGCAGTGTCAGCATCTTCCCGAGGTAAGCTTGTTCACTAGCCTACATCAAATCCTTGTTTCTACCCTTGCAAAATCAAGCCCACTTTGCTTGGCTCGACCCAGGCGCCACATCGCGTAGATCACGAGTTGTGCCCCTTGTCATGAAAACGCGATATCCAATCAGATCGCTGTTCTTATTTCGTATAGCTTCACAAAGATGGCGGGGGGTGTTGGTGTTTGTTTGTTGTTTAACGCCGCACTCAGCAATATTTCAGCTACATGACGGCGGTCTGTAAATAATCCAATCTGGACCAGACAATCCAGTGATTGACAACATGAGCATCGATCCACGTAATTGGGATCGAGGACATGCATCCCGATCCCGTTAGTCGCCTCTTACTACAAGCATAGTCGCCTTTTACGGCAAGCATGGGTTGCTGAAGACCTATTCCCGGGCCGGGATGTTGATGACTTCAGTTAACATCCGATCGACGATAATATACAATACCCATATGTAATGGCAAAATAGGGTTCATTTACGGCCTCAGATAATTCATATTTTTATTTTTAATAGTATAGATCTGTTCACATGGCATTTTTACATGACGTGATTTAATATCAACCTATGAGACACAGAAATAGGATAAAAATCCATCTCAGTCATCGATCTATCATCCGCGCAATCCGAAATCCGAAAATGCTTTAACTGCGGGGATACTTTTTTAGTATTAAACTATAACGGTCAGGGGTATTTCCAAATGACATCCGATGAGTGTCCATCGTTCATTTGTCTGCTTGTTTAGGTTGAGAAATTAATTAACATGCGCTCTTTGTAATATCGAAATCTTCATAGGTCACGGGTAACCAATCAGTGTTATGAAATGTATATATATATGGCCTAAAACTTAATTTCCGTTTTCTTTACAGACGGTAGCCAAGTCTCATGTCACGCTCAGTTGCGTTAGCGAGCAAATCGACTCACGGCAGCTTGTGAGCCTAAGCCGGTAGTGTCAGACAGCCGGGTAGAGCCGAGTTAGTGCCTCTTTAAACTGACAAGCCGCGAGATCGAAAATAGCGAGGAGCACTCTTCTAAAAAGAAGAAAGGTGAGTCACAATATGTGATGAATACATCGAGTGAACAAAAATGTGAGAGAACAATTGACGATGTGTTTGCAGCCATCACTGAATTAACTGATCATTTTAACCGGAGGATGAATTCTATGGGAGAAAGAATCTTTGGTAAAGTAAAGGGCATGATGTTAGAAAGGATATGACAGATCATATGTCAAAGGTGAATGAACAATTGACCCAGTTACAAAATGAAAACAGCGCGTTACGTAAGAAGGTGGAGGACAAGCAGACGGGATCATGAAACAAACTTAAGACCTGAATTTTGTCTTAAATCTGGGATCACGAAGCTCAATCTATGAGAATATCTTAAGTCTAAGACATAATTTGATCTTAAGTCCTAAGACTGCCCCTGAGTAGACTTAGTCAAAATTTGTAGCAAGAAAGATGGCGGAGGTTGTTCGCCTAATGCGTCGCGTGAGGGCTAAAAAGGACAAAATAGCAATTCATCGGACATTTCGGGACCGATTCAACCCTCTTGACCTGTACAGCGACGAAGAGTTCTTTGAGAGATATAGATTTCGTCGTTCTACCATTTTTTTCATCGTTGGTTTAACCGGTGATGAACTGGCATAGATTCTACCCCACTCAGCGTTCCCACAGTCTCCCACCTATCATTCAAGTTTTGATATTCCTTCAGTTTGTTGCCACTGGGGCTTTTCACCTTTAGATGCTCAGTCGTTTTGTGTGAGCCATATTAGATAGTGTTTACAAAATCACGTTATACGTACACCGGTAATGAGACGCTGTATTTCATCACGTATATTTCAAAATCAGCTGCGATACCTACATCCTTGAATTCCTCATACATTTTAGAATCAAATGCCAAATGGTCTTTGTCACCAATACAAATTGTCTAGATGTAATGAAGCAAAATAAATGAGGTGTGAAAACGAACGCTGAAAAAAGTGCACTTGTTGGAAATGTAAACAAAGCCATTCGTCTATTCGTTGAGTACATTGGCTCAGCATTTTTTAGAATATACACGGGAAGAGAATCGTAGGGAGAATTAGGGAATTAAAAATATATACATTGCAATGATTTGTGGTTTAAACATATTTTTATTTCAAAAGAAATCTGGATCGGTAAACAAGCAAAACTTGCTTATGTAAATACCTCTCCAGTTAATGACTTTACAACAGCTGGTTGTATATCAGATTATATGTAAGATAGTGCTAAACATAAACATACTAAATGCACAAATGAAATATATGAAGCCAATACCAGTTGTGTCTGTGAAATAAGATATAGCAGTTTTCCATTACTACATGCATAAAATTAAGCTACTCGAATCTTTTGCTTTTGACAATGAAATCGTGAACTGATTTAAGAATAGTCATGTTTGTAGAACTGCTGACTGAACTATTGCCATGTAATATCGTTTTTAAATCATACCCATGTGTGTAGAAGTACATAGTTTTTCTGATATTATGGTATTTTTGACAGGTTTAGAAAAAGTGAATTGCGTCTTCAAAGTGATACCCAAAAGTGCAGTCTGATATGTCTGATACATGTCGTCTAAACTTATCAGCGTTTAGGTCACTGCAGCCGACCCAATGGCGACAGTGGACAATTTGGCATGATCTATGACCGTATTTTAGGTCAAAATTATTAATAATTGTATCAGGACGATTAATTAAGGATTTGAATTCTTTTAATGAGCAAGAATTAGTTACTTCATTGGGTAGAGCGATCCACAGATTAATCGTATCCGGAAGAAATGATTTAGCATAGGTCTGGGTTCTACATTTGATTGTTTGTATGTTAGATCTATTTCTAAGGTTATAATTGCTATTATCAGAGACCGGACTTGGAATGAGATCGTTGAGATATACAGGTGAAATACTGTTTTTCATTTTGTAAAATGTAATCAATTTGAAGCGGTGTCGCCGTTCTTTTAAGGACTGAAAGTTTGTTTCGTTATAAATTTTAACATGACTGCTACCCTGAACCGCCCCACAAATTCTCGAGTAATAATGATTGTTCGTTTGTACAGTTGTCCCAAATATGACAGCATTTGTTGAAGTTTGGTAGGATAAAAGATGTGTACATAGTTTCAAGCGTATTTCTTGTTAGTCTGTATTTAAAGCTCCTTAGGCAGTTGTTCATTGGACTAATTTTTCTAATAATTTCGTTAATGTGTATTTTCCATGAACAATCAGATTGAAGTGTAATTCCTAAATGTTTATGACTTTGTACTTCTTCAATAACAGTACTCTCCATGTATAAGTTTGGTCTAAAACCAGAATTGACTTTGCGACTGAATGTTATAGTTTTGGTCTTATCGGGGTTGAAACCTACTTGCCATTTTTGGGCCCAGTTTGAGATTTTTGGCAAATCATTGTTGATACAATTTGCTGCAGAGATTTGACCATCAATGATGACATATATAGATGTATCGTCAGCTAACAGGCGTATATTACTCTCGATACCTTCGACAATGTCATTTATATAAACAATAAAAAGCAGTGGTCCAAGGACTGACCCTTGGGGGACCCCAGCTTGTACAAATTTTGATTCTGAGGTATAACCATTAATGACTACTTTTTGGACTCTATGTTCTAAGTAGCTTTCAAACCATTTCAAAAGATCACCTTGGATACCGTAAGCATTGAGTTTATGAATAATTCCTTTGTGCCATACTCTATCAAAGGCTTTGCTGACATCACAAAAAAACAGCTCTGATTTCTTTACCTTCGTCTAATTCCCTAGCAATAAAATTATATAGGTAAGTGAGTTGATAAGATGTGGCATCGCCAGGCACGAATCCCGACTGTAAATTTGTCAACAATTCGTTTTCTCTGAAAAAATTAAACACGTTTGAATATACACTTTTCAATTTTTTGGGCTAAGCAACATGTAAGCGCTACACGTCTATAGTTTGAGCATTCATGTACATCGCCTTTTTTGTGAATTGGTGTTACTGATGCTTGTTTCCAAACTAACGGGAAGGTTTTGTTTTTGAGCGACAAGTTAAATAATTTTGTCAGGATCGGAGCCAGACGAGTCGCTGTTAATTTAAGTAACTTGTTACCTATACCATCTAGCCCTGTTGCCTTAGTTGTATCTACAGAAAGAAGAATATCTTGAACTTCTTCTTGATTTAAATTCACAGATAGTAATGGATCGTCGATTGTATATGGTCCAATAGATGGAAGGTCAGAATCGGGGTTTCTTACTCTTGCTTGGTCAGTGAAAAATTCATTTAGGACATTTGTAATATCTTCAATATCATCATATAAAACATTATTTGATACTATTGACGGAAACGGCGATGATTTGATATTTTCAACAGAACTTGTCGAAGTTCCTGTCCAGTGTGACGCCATGACTGACGCAAAATCACGCCCCCGATAGGCACAACAACGAAGCACGTGGGTTTGCTGATAAACACACTCCACGTGACTCAACGAGATTGGCCAATCAAGATCGAGTGCGTCGGGAGGGCAAAGGTCAAGGTTTAAGGGATCAGCGACAACCATATCAACAATCCACTCGGTTTTAGGCCCGGTGTGGGTTTTGGAATACTAACGGTTGGTGTAAAGATGAACTAACTGATAATTATGTCTTACGAGAAGCCTGTATTAATTTTCTTGAATATGATATATTGGGTATTGCTGAAACTCATCTCACAGGTGATGACAGTTTAAATATTGACGGCTTTTCATGGTTTGGTCATAACCGAACTAATCTTCATAGTGAGTCAGTGAGTGAGTGAGTATGGTTTTACGCCGCTTTTAGCAATATTCCAGCAATATCACGGCGGGGGACACCAGAAATGGGCTTCACACATGGTACCCATGTCGGGAATCGAACCCGGGTCTTCGGCGTGACGAGCGAATGCTTTAACCACTAGGCTACCCGACAGCCCCACTAATCTTCATAAGAATGCAAAGAGAGGTTCTGGAGGAGTCGGCTTCCTCGTAAAGACTGACATTCTCAATAAATATGATGTGCATATTCTTGACAATTCCTATGAAGGGATACTTTGGATACTTCTCCCAAGATCTTAATAAGATCCTAACAGCTCAAGATATTGTCAAAGAGCTGAAGCACAATAATATTATTCGAATAAATAAGTGTGGAAGAGGGTATGTTGTTGTCGGGGACAACCTCATAAAGTCAATTGATATGCCCAAAAGCATATCCCAAAAACGGGATAAAAAAAAAATGGGATACCCCAAAGTGGCTTAGCAATGTCAGATGCGCGGTACATCTAGACAAAAAAATTAATGACGACGAGCTTTATCAAATTGTCTGTCAAGCCCAAAAGAAAGTCACTCAACCTACAATCCTGTCGGCATTAAGGATCAAATCAATGGGCACAAACAACACACGAGTAGTAATACTCACATTACTTGGTCAGTCAGTCCCCGGCCACCTTAATCTAGGTGGTAAGGACATAGAAACCATGCCATACAGGAAAAGGCCAACCCAATGCACAAACTGTATGCTCTATGGACATACAAAAACATCATGTAACCAGCCACCCATGTGCAGAAACTGCTCCCGAGTTTCTGCAAAGAAAACTGCAACACATGGTGTACAAACTGCAGGAAAGAGGGTCATTTTTCTTTGGCGCCGAAATGTCCAAAACGCTTGCTCATCAGCAAACTTATAAATAAAATACCTACTTGGCAATCTGAGTCCAAATCTATTCAACCAACTGAGGTCGAAAAAACCCAAGCGACTACAAATTACTCTACTGAGCAAACAATGGAATCTGTGAGCACTGAGCGAACAATGCTCGCAGGCACAAAACCACTGCAAAACGCAAGGGGAAAAAGACCAAAGCTCCCCAATTAAACCCCATGCCTTCTAATCCTCAAACTGAGGAACACAGCAGACGAATCAGTCAGGCAAAGAAAACACCAGCTCATGGTAAACAAAAGGCCCAGAACACACACAAAGTTGTAGATTTCATTGTCACAGCATTGATCCAAATTACAAGCAGAAAAATGAGTGTCAAAGCAACCTGCATCCTCAAACTGGCTTCAAAAATAATGAAATACAAAGGAACAGTTCCTAAATAGGGTATGCCCTAAAACTTAATAAGCGCTCAATTATAAACAATCATGGACTTGCTTTTACTACAGTCGAACGCAAATGGCCTTAAGAGCCACGGCAATGAACTGACTGCACCATCTGGATCCGCACTAAAAGCATGAAAATGGTCCAAAATTTACTCCAAAAAACTCTTAATAAAATACAACAATGGGCTGACAAATGGGGAATAGTATTCAAACATAAAAACATGAAACCCGCCTCCCCAATCCTCCAGCTAAACAATCAAACAATCAAATTTCAAAAACAAACCAAATTCTTAGGACTTATTTTCGATGAACATCTCACCCGGGATGCTCACATCCAAAACCTAACAACTAAATGCAGTAAAGACCTAAACACCCTAAGATGCCTAACTGGCTCTAACTGGGGAGCCTCCAAAGATACCCTCCTCTCTCTCTACATATCACTAATTAGATCAAAACTAGACTACGGCTGCGCCATATACAACACCCTAAACAACTCTCTATCTAAAAAAACTTGACTCAATACAATATCAGGCTCTCAAACTAATTACACGCACCCAACATGGCACCTCCTACACCTCACTTCAGGCCTTAACAGGAGAAATGCCACTAAGTCTACGCAGGGAACAGCTAAGCTTAAATTTCTGGGCCGCGTCCCAATCAAACCCTCTCATCCAAAACTTAATAAACCAAAACATCAGCCCCAAAAACCAAGCTCTAGCTCGTAAACACCCCTTACTTACCCCAATATCCCAAAGAATAACAAACTACCTAAATGAACACCAAATTAAAAATCTTAAACAAAACTGCAAACAATCAAATATCTTCACCCCTAAACTTAAAATACCAAAAATAGACACAACACTAGCTAGCCAAATAAATAAACAAACCGACCCAAACATAGCTAAAACTACCACACTAGCATACATACACGAAAATTGGCCAAATTGGTGTCACATTTACACGGACGGATCCTCAGATCCGACCTCCAAACACACAGGTTTCGGAGTCCATACCACACAACCAACTAAACCCACACAATCCTTCCGACCCCCAAATAACCAATCAATCTTCACGGCAGAACTTATGGGCAAGGCCTCATCCCTCCATAATCAAGAATGCAAAAACCACCAAAAAATCCTAATACTTACCGACTCCCTAAGTGGACTGCAAGCCCTCCAAAACAAAAATACCAAAAACCGACCTAAATTAATAAATCAAATACTTAAAAGCTCCAACGACCTAACTAAGGCAGGCAAACAAATAACCTTCTTGTGGATACCCGCCCACGTAGGAATATACGGTAATGAAAACGCCGATAAAGCAGCTAAACTATCCCTCAAAATCCCAGAAATAAGCTTAAACTTACCCATCTCAAAATCAGAAATTAAAAGTGTAAACAAGCAAAAAATCACAAAAAATGGCATAACCTATATCTAAACTCAAATAGCCAAATCAAAAAAGTGCTCAGCAAACCACTTACCAAACCAAAAATTCTCCATCCATCAAAAAAATCGACTGAGTAATCACTAAACTCCAAACAGGACACACCAACCTAAATAACCACCTAAAAAATTAAAAATCACACTACAGGTAACTGCCCACACTGCAAACAACCAGAAACCCCAGAACACCCACTCATCCACTGCACACACTACCTAACACATCGAACCGCATTACAAACCACCCTCAATCTAAACAAGGCTCTCACTCTAGAAACAATACTAAACCCACAAAATAAACTAGAAAACTTCAAGGCCTTAGGCGTATTCTTAATAAAAACGGAACTAATAAAACGCATCTAAAAACACAATAACCTACCAAATCAAAATCACATAAACAAACAAACATCCACCATACCCAGCTCCCTTAGTTCTCCTCCCCAACCCTATCGGCATCTATTCTAAATCTCAAAATTCCCAAATTCTATATAAGCGACCCCTAAAGCCCCCTCTTGGGTTGCACACACCACTTTCGCCCCTTTTCGGAAACACATTAAATGGCCTGGCCGTGCCCGTGTGCGAAATACGCATCAGTCGGAAAGCGCACGTTAAATCTCCAAAGTAAGTAAGTAAGTAAGTAAGACTGACTGCACTCGTCAAAAAACAGGTGATGAAGCCGCATGTCATTCTAATACAGGAGACTAAACTCAGTGAAAAAGCCAAATTCACACTACGTGGGTACACCAAATATAGAAAAGACAGAAAAAGACTTATGCCTGGCAACAAGGGAGGAGGACTAATCACCCTTGTCCACGACAGCTGTACCTCCAAAAATATCGAATGAAATGTTCGTTGTTGTTGCATTAAGTGTTTAAGAGGTCGCCTTCTGCCTAGGCAATTTCGGCTGACCTGTCCCTCTTTGGGACTCCTGTGTGTGAGTAGGGTACAAATATCTAATGTATGTTTGGTGTTCACATAATTTCTGTTGTTGTATTGATATGATTTCTATTTTCTTATATTGATATGATTTCATTTTTATCATTGGCTGCTCTGTTTATATACGTTCGAGTAGATGTCCATCTCTCCGAAATAGAGTTAGTTTGGCCTTCGTTTGGCCTTCGCTTTTGCATCTCTTGGCTTTAGGAGATCTTTGACAGATAGCGGATCTAACTGCAATTCTTGTTTTAACCTAGCCCGGGCTGGGGCATGGTCTTGACATTCTAGTAACACGTGATCAATGGTTCAGCCTGATTGCAAGATGAACAAACCTTGTCATAGTGCTTTTTGTGATCGAGTCTGAGGCGTGAGATAGCAATTTCAGTTTTCCTTTCATTTGAGTATGAGTTTGGCTTTTGTTGGACCTTGGGTTGAATTTTGTATAGTCATCTGTCGATCTTACTTGCGTCCCATTAGGCTTGCCATCTTTCTGCTATGGAGGCTTTTTGCCTTCCATTGAGACACAGGGTATCATAGCATCTTAACCCCAGCGTTTGAATAGAACTCCAACAGTTTTTTCACTTGAAAGGGTGAATCCCCATTTATTGCACCATTGATCTACTCCGTCCAGGGCTGACTGGAGTTTTTTTCTGATTTGTGAAATATCTCTGTGCTTTACCCATATTGCTCCGTCATCAGCGAATCTAGAAGTTTGGGTAGGAGAGTTGACATGGTCAAAAAGATCATTGATCAGGATATTAAACAGGGTTGGGCTTACAATGCTGCCTTGTGGCGTGCCATTGTCCAGTGCCATAGGATCAAATCGATTGTTCCCTATTTTAACTGATAGCGACCTGTCTTGCAGGAAGCTGTCTATGAAGTTTGCCATGTTCCCTTCTACTCCATTTTGTGCTAGTTTTGAGAGGAGTCCGTCATGCCATACCATGTCGAAGGCTTTGCTGAAGTCCAGAAATACTGCGGCTAGGTATTGTCTGTTTAATTGAGCTGTTTTTATTTCATTTTCCAGTCTTAGAATATGATCTAGACACGAGTGTCCCTTCCTGAAGCCACTTTAATCAGGTTTTATGTAGTTGCCAGTTTCAAGGTGATACATGAGCCTTTTCGTAACCATGGCTTCCATGGCTTTGCACATGTTTGAGGTGAGTGAGATCAGTCGCTAAGAGTTTGGTAGGGCTTCGTCTTTCCCTCGCTTTAGCAGCGGGATAACTGCAGCATGTTTCCATGCTTTTGGGACTTCTCCTTTGGACCATATCGTGTTATACAACTCAGTAAATAAGCCGTTGGTTTGATCAGGTAGTTTTTTTCAATATCTCGTAGCTGGTTGTGTCAAGACCAGGTGCTGTGCCTTTTCTATGTTGTATCGCATCATCAAACTCTTTCACAGTAAATGGTATATTGTATACCAGATGCTTGCTTTGCGGCCGTTCTGAGATCTTAAGCATAAGCATTTTTTTCCTGTTTGAATTCTTCGCTGCAATTTGTGTTGCTGCTGACAGATGAGAAGTGCTCAGCTAGAATGTTGGCCTTTTCTTTGACTGTATGGGCGTTGGCTTACTTGGGAATTATTGTGGGTTTACGCTTACCCCTGACTGCGTGTATTTTGCTCCAGACTGTTTTAGCATTTGTTTTCTCATTAAGGGATTTGCAGAAGGTCTGCCTTGACTCTTTTTTAGAATCGTCTATGAGTTGTCTTACGTTTGCCCTGGCTGCTCGGACTTGGGCGAAGGCTGATTTATCCCTTTTTGACCTATTTAGGGCTTTCTTCCTCGCTCTCCTAGCTTTTGCTATTTCCCTGTTCCACCATGGTACAGGAGTTTTGCCAGTTTTGTGGTCTTTTTTTTGGAATTGATTTTTCAGCTGCGGCAATAATTGCTGAGGTGAGATTTTGGCAAAAAAGATCAGGATAATCCGTGGCAATTTCTGAGGACTTGAATGATACACATTCCTTCCTGAATTTAGGCCAATCAGCCTTTGCATAGTCCCATGTGGGCTGAGGATTGGGCTGTTCCTCTAATTGTGGTGGGCTACCTATGTAGGTGAGTATAGGAAGGTGATCGCTTCCCAAAGTGTCGTCATGGACTTGCCATTGGCAATGTGAGGCGAGGTTTTCGGTGGCAATTGTGAGATCAATTGAACTCCACGTGTTGTAGACTTGGTCGTTACGTGTGTGACTGCCGTTGTTCAGAGTTATGAGATTGTCGTCCTCAACCCATTTCTCTACCATTTTGCCGTATTTGCATGAATCATTCCTGTCTTCCCAAAGAGGGCTGTGGGCAATAAAGTCACCAAGGATTATCCCATTTTTGCCTACTATTTGAGCTAGTCTTGTTAGCTCTTCCATGTTCGTTTCATGGGTAACCCTGTGATATATGTTAGCTATGCATAATTCGTTGCCATTTGCCAGTTTTAGGGAGATTACTTGGGTTTCAAGGTTTCCTACGTTTGATTCGATATTTTTGGAGGCACAGCTGTCGTGGACAAGGGTGATTAGTCCTCCTTCCTTGTTGCCAGGCATAAGTCTTTTTCTGTCTTTTCTATATTGGGTGTACCCAGGTAGTGTGAATTTGGCTTTTTCACTGAGTTTAGTCTCCTGTATTAGAATGACATGCGGCTCCATCACCTGTTTTTTGACGAGTGCAGTCAGTTCATTGCCGTGGCTCTTAAGGCAATTTTCGTTCCACTGTAGTCCATGCCCAGTGGGAACCTTTTGTCAGGTAATTATTACCACTAAATATACCTCTAATAAGTTCATTAACTGAGCATCAAGTGAATGACGACAAATACAGAGATGTTGGGTTGACAACAAGGGGATAATAATTGTTGTATTATATGCAATTTGGTTGCCTGAAAACTAAGGATCCTTGCTTTTTTAGTATACTGAACTGCAAAAGAAACGTCAACATGGATAGATATATGAGAAACCTTATTTATCCAAACACTGTAAACATACTTTGAGTGATATTAAAAATATGAAACTTGGCAAAACTGATCATCAAGGTTGAAATTAATGTGTCAAATGTTCTTAAAGTGAAACACAATAGCAATTCAATAATGAATGAATAATATCCGATCTGGGTGGATTTTTATAGGGCAAGAAATGGGGGAACGCATGTGCATATCAATTTGCACGGAACTCACGTGCATCGGGTTACTATGGCCGTTGCCGTGATGCGTTTGGGCGATCGGTTTTATTGTCATCTGCTTTATTTTTTTTATGACAACTTTTCACGCAATGTTACTTGGGGTGACGTTTCTTTTGCGGTTCAGTATATATGAACTGAACTACATTGTTGCAAAAACAAATGCGCGCGTTCTTACAAAATACTAAAGAACATAATTGTGCATACACATTTACTTGAATGGTATATTTTATTATGCCCCGCCCAAATAAAGTTTTGCAAGGGAGGTAGAAAAGTGGTCCGCCCGTCACGTTTCATTCCCGGAGCATAAGTCATACGTCATTCAATGTTTATTCATGAAACTTTGTCTACACATCAGGCATACACTGAACTGGAGCCTTGTGCTATGCAGGATTTTTTTGCGTTTCTATGGCAACAAGTTGGACATCAAAAGAGGGTAGGCATCGTTTCCAGAGCATAACTCGAAAAATGTTATTATTTCTTTGCGCAATGCAAGTGCTGAACTGATGGGTTTAGTTTGACAAGTTGAACTTAGGTTCAAATGAGGGTTTCACTTCGCCGTTGAAAAACAACTGTCGCAGTGTCAGCATCTTCCCGAGGCAAGCTTGTTCACTAGCCTACATCAAAGCCTTGTTTCTACCCTTGCAAAATCAAGCCAACTTTGCTTGGCTCGACCCAGGCGCCACATCGCGTAGATCACGAGTTGTGCCTCTTGTCATGAAAACGCGATATCCAATCAGATCGCTGTTCTTATTTCGTATAGCTTCACAAAGACAGCGTTGGGTGTTGGTGTTTGTTTGTTGTTTAACGCCGCACTCAGCAATATTTCAGCTACATGACGGCGGTCTGTAAATAATCCAATCTGGACCAGACAATCCAGTGATTGACAACATGAGCATCGATCCACGTAATTGGGATCGAAGACATGCATCCCGATCCCGTTAGTCGCCTCTTACTACAAGCATAGTCGCCTTTAACGGCAAGCAAGGGTTGCTGAAGACATATTCCCGGGCCGGGATGTTGATGACTTCAGTTAACATCCGATCGACGATAATATACAATACCCATATGTAATGGCAAAATAGGGTTCATTTACGGCCTCAGATAATTCATATTTTTATTTTTAATAGTATAGATCTGTTCACATGACATTATTACATGACATGATAAAATATCAACCGATGAAACACAGAAATAGGATAAAAATCCATCTCAGTCATCAATCCATCATCCGCACAATCCGAAATCCGAAAATGCTTTAACTGCGGGGATACTTTTTTATTTTTAACTATAACGGTCAGGGGTATTTCCAAATGATGACATCCGATGAGTGTCCATCGTTCATTTGTCTGCTTGTTTAGGTTGAGAAATTAATTAACATGCGCTCTCTGTAATATCGAAATCTTCATAGATCACAGGTAACCAGTGTTAAGAAATGTATATATATATGGCCTAAAAGTTAATTTACGTTTTCGTTACAGACGGTAGCCAAGTCTCCTGTCACGCTTAGTTGCGTTAGCGAGCAAATCGACTCACGGCAGCTTGTGAGCCTAAGCCGGTAGTGTCAGACAGCCGGGTAGAGCCGAGTTAGTGCCTCTTTAAACTGACAAGCCGTGAAATAACCGAAATACTGTTCAACGCGGCAAGTGGTGTTTTGATCCGAAAAAAAAAATTAATTATCGTATGAATGCCACGCGCATCTTGTTTCTTTTCTCGAAAAAGAATCACAGAAGGAAAACTTTGTGTTGCATCAACACGGCGGTAACAAATTATAATGTCTGACAATTATCAGTAAGCCAAAAGCAGGGTCTTGTGAAATGCATTCATAAATAGGACAAACAAAACATTATTTACAAAATTGGAGAGCACTTTCTCAATCAAATGTCTCCTATTAATAAGATAGTATCTGCAACAGCAGCAAATAGAATTAGAAAAGTTCCCCCAACAATAGTTAACGAGGATGAAAGAGCTTTTTTGTCAAAAAGATACATTGGAGAATGCACTAGATTAAATTACTGTATTATCGGCCGACCTGTCATGGACTATGGAACAGAATAATAACAGACGAGAATGTTTGGATATAAAAGGCCTGGCCCCGATTTCTCGAAACAAACTTAAGTTAAAAAAACACACTTAAATTAAGTCTGAGTTTTTACTCAAATTTGAGAAAACTCAGCAAAATGCATTTCTCAAACCAAACTCAGTTCAATTTTCGACTCAAACTGAGTTTACAACTTGAGTTAGGTAGGAAGGTAACTTTAGTTTTTTTGTCGGTCATAAAATGGCGGTGTTGAATAGACGTAGGCGTCGTAGGCAGAAACAAATATCAACATTGTCAAGGGGATTAGTCGATAGACAAAATCCTCTTGAGTTCATGGAACCCGAGGAGTTATTCATGAGGTTCCGTTTCCGTGCGGAGAGCATTTTATTTATTGTTTCCCTTGTTTGTAAGAAACTTGAACGGTGCTCCAACCGAAGCAGCCCATTACCTGTTTTAACGCAGGTACTTGTCGCCCTGCGTTTCCTGGCCACTGGATCTTTTTATTCTTTGATCGCGGATTCATATTCGATTATTTCAACTTCTTCGGTGTTTCGGTCAGTCAGAGATGTATGCACTTGTCTGATCGAACATCTCCGGCATTTTGTATATATGCCAACTGGACAAGATGCAGACAAGATCAAGAAAATGTTCTTCCAAATTGCAGGTGAGTGTGTTTGAAAGCGATTCCTCTTCAACTCGCCTCTTCAGTGGTGTTATTAATTACTAGGTCAAATAAGGGGGAGCTACTCTAATTCTTGTCATTTCTATATAAAAAACCTTTCCCATTCTAAAACGAACAGCTATCATCATGACATAAATCTGGAAATTCTGACGAAAACTTCCAATAAAAATTACGTTTATCATATTTTAACATATACACTTTAAATTTCCAATACCTTTTGTAAAATGCATAAAAATAAACGCCTTCAATCGTTTAAAAAATCAAATTGTAATGAAATATTTTATAAAATATAATCAAAGATAATTACCATAACAGCCAACTCAAAATTCTTGACATAATGTTATTTAAAATTGGCAATATATTCCTGATAATAACAATAATTTATCATTAATGAATCTTAAAAATGATACATATAATTTAATTTTTCAGGTTTCCCCAATGTTCTGGGCTGCTTAGATGGAACCTTCATCCGCATTATAGCACCCTCAAGGAATGAAGTCGATTATTTGAATCATAAAGGATTTCACTCACTCAATGTTCAGGTAATAATATTATGTTTATGACACTTAATAATTGTTATTGCCAGAAGCTAAAATCACTTATGTTCATGTACGTTTTATGTTTCATGAAATGTATGACAATAGAATCTATATTTTAAAATTCACAAATCACTGCCTACACAGTGGCAGCCAAAATATGAATCATACCATTTCAATTATTCTTTTGTTATAATTTCAATCAATCTGTTTACTGACCAGTGACATGCAGTGTTTTGTGCTTATAAATGTATTGAACTGACCTATTAATTCTATCACTTATCAGATGATATGTGATGCCAACTACAAGTTCATCAATTGTGTTGTGAAGTGGCCAGGGAGTGTCCATGACAGCCGCATCTTCCGGGACAGTAAAATCATTATGGTTCCAAGACAATTGGTTATTGCATCACTGTTAAATCAGTAAAAAAAACATTTTCTGCATGTCATGATCAAATGTCACCAGAATGAATCACACAAATTCTGATCTGCTTCATTTTATAGGAACATACAAAGGCTTTCTTCTTGGAGACTCGGGATATCCATGCAAGTCTTACTTAATGACACCTTTCCTCACAACCTCATGCCAGGCTGAAGAAAGATATAACAGAAGTCACTGCAGAACTAGAGTTTTAGTCGAACAGAGTTTTGGAATTTTAAAACGAAGATTTTCTTGCTTACACAGTTGATTAAGAACAACACCTCAAAATGCTTGAAAAATTATAACTGCCTGCGTGATTCTACATAATATTGGTATTGATAGAAAAGATATAATAAATGTTGATCATGATGATATTGACACGAAATAATACATGTGTGAACCCATCACACTTGTTAAATTAATAATTAAATGTGCGAATCCATTGCACTTGCTAAAATAATAAATGTATGCAAATCTAACTCACTGCAAAGGACGTTGAACCCGATACTTCTCAGTCCTGCTTCAGACATCAATGGGAGCAGAGCACAAGCATGTTTTGCAAATATTTCAGTACCTACCTCATGATGATTCTTGGCCAGAGATGAATCACAATTGCAAATATGTACTTGTGTTTTCAAAAATTCATTTATCTACTGAGACATATCTCACTCCTAAAACAGTCCAGTAAAAATTACAGAAACGTATGTATTATTATTAATATCTTATTATTATCATTGTTATTAGAGCGGAAATACAGTACACCCCAATCACGACCCTCATGCAGCTAAAGCCTTTTTAGGTTTTCCTGATGACAAGGCCCAGATATACCTGAAACTTCCAGACTTACTTTCATCCACTTTAACATGCCACAAATATGATATTTCGGTATAACTGTTCTTCCCGTCTCTTAGTTCCCGACTTCTCTTTAGCCAAACCTTCGTGTTTGCAGTGAAATCGAGACAGTAAACAAGGTGTGAATGATGATGGTACGCTTTAAATATAATATCGCGGTGATTAATTTATAGTTGATCGTAACGGCGAATGCTTACCAACACAGTAACTATGTAATACGAAAAAATGTTTCTTATTCATTATTCAACTATGACACATCCATTGGTATTGATCGATGCTGATTTTCTTTATCCAATATTCGGTAAACAAAGCTTCCCGTCATTGGCCACTCAAGGGCGGGCAATTCTAAATCATCTCGCTATGGCTATTTTGGTGTGATACGTGTGGATTATGTGTTTTTCATCACTTCCTGTTTTGGATTATGCATATTCAGTATGCATACGACCTCGGCTGCATGGGTCATGCGACAATGCCTACAAAAATTGATTGGAGGTAGGGACTTTTCCACTTCAAAAAACATTCCAGAAAATATCATCAAAAGAGTTAACGTGTGTATACTTGCAAGAAGTCGTTACATACCGCAACCAGTCCTGTATTCGATCATGCGATGAACTATCGCACTTAGATTTGCATAAGTAAACAGTCGACAGGTTTTGTGGATTACGAGATTTGCCGACACCGCGATAATAGAGTCATACTATAACAACTGCAACTATGTGACTTACGCGTTTAGGGTATTCACCACCTCCTCCCAGGCTTGTTCTTTGATTTTTCCTCCCTTCTGTGTGCCGCATCCTTTAAATTTTCCAAACAGTCGATGTTGAATTTTGTTCACATTGTCAATTAGTAAAATTCGCTCTTCTTCAGTCCAATTCGGCCTCCGTTTGCTTTCAGCCATCGCGGATATGTTAGCAGACGACAAAACGTAACATCACGCGCATCCGTGTTTACATTGGAAATAGACTGGTTCCCGTTCGTTCCTGCGACAGACTGGAACAACCGGTATTGGGTAAAACAACCTTCACCTTGACGTTACGGTAAACTGGTTTAGCGCCTTTGCTGGTTATATAGACAGTAACATAGTCAAGACAAGATGGCGACTAATGTGTCGTCTGTCAACAGTAACATAGAAATTGCAAATATTTTGGCTCGGGCGAACAGGTACCAATCTTGTATTTTTTTCCAATTAAAGGCTAAACAACGTGATGCTATTTTGGCATGTGCATCAAGGGGTGTTTTGGGTGTTCTACCGACTGGTTACGGCAAAACTGTTGTGATAAAGTGAACGATTCCGCCAGCACTGTAGTGGTTGTGAATCCACTAAATGCGATTCTCGAAGAGCAGCCAATCGCCTCCGTAGCCACAGTGTAATAATTATAAATAAATGTATGTTTCATGTTTGGAAAATAGTGCTATTTAATATGTAAACCTCCTGAAAGGGCGATACCTTGACGTGGTCAGGAGGCTTAATTCTCTTTGACTTTGATATGGTCGTAAGGGAAGACCAAAATCGCCTTGTTGTAGTGATTATTTTATGGCACAATTGTTAAATGTTTTCTATAAATAAACATGTCTTAGTGTACTGTGTCCCATTATCCTCACCCCATATTCAAATTTTAGATCAGTCACATTATTGTTGATGAGGCGCATTGTGTCATATCATGGGGGAAATCTAACTTTCGACCGGCCTTTCTCAAAGTAGGGGATTTACGTGCAATCCTTAGAGCCCAGTATGAAATTCAGCAGGCTTTGTGCATAGTGAATCCTCTAATTGCAGCTTAAACTCCTGGCAGGGGAAATTTGCAATCAAAATAGATTACCAGCGAGGTATTGATACACTTTGTTGATACCCAATTTATGAAAACTTGACATGTTTCGGAAACATTTCCCTAATCCCTATTAAATCTATTTAACAGTATCCCAACTAAAATTTAGTACATTGAGTCATTTGATAACACTGATGTAGACATGGAGATCTAAGATTAAGTATAGCCATGGACTTGTATATAGGTCTGTGGTTTTGCATACAATGCAGCAACCTATAATCTAAAGGGCATCAACATTACTTACAAGGGTCAAAAGGGAAAATACCTCCCAAAAGGGTTATAGATTATTTGTTATTAGACTTTCTGCACATGGTTGACCACTGGACAAAAATGATGTTTCACACATACATACATACATACATATGAATTTAATAATATTCTTAATGCTATTGGAAATGTGAAGTACATCCAAAGTAGTAGTACTAGTACAGTATACTGTCATCTCAAGAAGAAAATTAACACCACAACAATTGCACTCAGAAATCTTTCAATATATTTTCGAATATACACACTACAACATGTACAATCTATAGTATGGTTTGATAAGCTAAGGCAATTCATGTAGCGAAGCACTTTGACAATTACAGAGGTTACCGTATTTGACGTAATAAGCGCCCAGGGCGCTCTCAAAATTAGAAGTAGGGAGCTCTTATTAGGATATTATTTTGAGTTGAAAGATCGTAAATTTTGTGGTTTATGCTGACAGCCTGAAATGTTTATATACGACAGATATATCTTTCCAGGATTTAATTGCCCATAATTAAGGATGCATATGACATACCAGTGCGTATTATACACAAATAAATAAGTCTTGTGTACATTAATCAATTGGAAGGGATGCTAACTGAGATTGTTCATTAGCCAATATATTAGCAAATATCGCCGTGGGTGCTTATTAGAGCAGGGCGCTTATTACGTCGAATACGGTAGTTACAAATAATCATGACGTGACAAATCCCGAAATTTGAACAGTTACCATTCATCTCATCAACTCTTAAAATATGTGATAATAATCACACTTGTTAGTGAAATCATAGAAAAAATTGTTTACTTTTCTTATTCTCCATTCACCAATGTTTAGAAAACATATTGTTCTTAAATGCCAAGTTTAGTATGACAAATGGAAACGTAAAAACAATTTACAAACAGTCTTTTAAACATTTTTCGTTTGAGAAATGGTAACATAAACTCAATATCCTGATTTTGTTTCACAGTAAATATGAATTATGTATAATTGCTTATGTCTGTATGTTTACACTAGTGATCATCAATCAACATTGTCACTAAAAACAATTGTGAAAGTGAAATTCTAGTCACAGAATAGGTATGTTTTTGCCACGAAATACAGCTGGGATTGATATTAGTTACAAGAATAAATAGTTATAACACTGAAATATCTTTCTTCGATACTGCACAAAACAACAGTACAACATGATCATAGAATTAATATCACACAATCCAATTTGAATGGCCCCAAATATATGGTGAAAATATACAACAAGTGAACATTAACCTCATTAACAAACATTTGCATATTGATAACCCATCTCAGCTTTTTCCTGAACTTGTGAAAGTATCCATGCCAAATGGCAAAGAAATCTGTTAATGCGATAATTGAGCATTTATTCATTTTGTTGTACATGAATACATTGTACCAGTTTGACCAGATGAGTCAAAGATACTCTTCCAGGAACATTTCTTGATTGGTGGGTAAGAAATTCTGCCAATTTACATTATTTTTTCTGCCTTTTAATCTTTTTCTTTGATAAGATTTGGGTTCTCTTTTGATTTGCTTAGTTATGCTCAAGCATAATTGAACAACAGACAACTGGTGAGGCTGGTTCACTGACTGTAAGTGGTTGCAAGCAGTTTTGTTTAGGCACCAACGGAGAAGTGGCATCGGTTGAGGGTATGTCAGAGACATGGCAGGTCTGTGAGCGTATGGCGGGTGAGGCTGGTTCACTGACTGATACATTTGATAACATAGATCTAATTAAGGAATGCGAATGAGTGGTATAAAGTGCATGACTGCTACATGCCCAGGTCACTTCAATCATAGGCCCAAAAGTTACATCAGTCTGTACACCCATTTCTCTGGTCTTCGGCACAGTCCTTCCACTCTGTGTATTTGATATTTTCCACCCCCCTGCTCTCCACAAACTGTCAAAAATTTCTCCTCATCTCTAGTCCATCTCCCATTATGGCATGGTTCCTGCAAAATATTACCTATGTATTATTTTTTTTCAAATATTCTAAATTTAGGGAAATGGTGCAACATCAGTATGTTTATACAAAATTTGTGTCAACAGCTTAAAACAAAACTTATAAAATAATGTAGGGAGTCTCATATAAAACTTGTCAGGATGGCCAATACTGTTTGCTTTGTCTTAATCTTTACCACCTAAACTTTGTATCAATGACTATGTTATGGTACGGTCAGTCATGACTTCATTCTTATGCAAGTTCCTACAAACAAACATGTATGTGTATGCAGTTTGAATACAACTAATAATTACATGGTAATGAATGATTAAATATTAATAAATATAAAGAAATATTACTATAAAGAAATTTTCAAATGAATAAAAAATAATAGTCTGCCGTATCAATATTTGCACGAAATTAGTCAAAAGCCATTATGTGGGTACTAATACTCACCTCTATTACTGCGAAAACTACAATATTTCAAGGCTCTCAAGCCTTGCCCAATGTGTTTTGTCAGCCGCCATCTTGTTTAAGCAGACCATGTTTTATGGTGGGCGATAACGGTCCTTTAATTCCTTGGAAAGCAGAGCAAGAGCAGCGACACCAAGCAGAGGATCCGGGAAACATTCTATGGCCTTATGTGACACCAGCTGTTAATCTGGAGACAACAGATGTAATTACAGTTACTGTACATGTAGTATATTCACAAAGGCATTCAACAACATATTATTATATCATATGTACCTGCATAGGGCCTGTTGCATGTTAAAGTAGTGCAACCTATTCAACTGACTCTTTATGTATTGTAATGCATTGGTTAAACATGATCATTAGATGGACACATTTTAAAAGTCACATCAAATGATTAAATATTTATAAATAAAAATAAATATTACTATATAGAACTTTTCAAATAATTTAAAAATAATAGTCTAGTCTGACCCTATAAATATGGACAGATCTTTGATGTCCTTTCAATTAAATATGAAGCATTTGACGATTTATTCATTGTCCTGATTTTTTTCATCAGTTGATCATATTTATAATGTTAATTCTTTGATTAAATCAAGACATAAGGGACCAACCATTTGATATTCTGATGGTAGGGTTGGGATTTTATTGAGAAAAATAAATTGTCCCTGAAATATGCTTGAAAAAAATATATATGCTTCAAACTTTTGAAAAAAAGAAATTGACTGCTACAACGAATACATTGTTGCAAGAGACATATTAGTCTCATAGTTGTAATTAAAAGAATATCTGGTATTTCAGCTGTAGCTGATAATATGTTTTGTCTCCAAACACAATCCTAGACCCAGACCACCATCCCATTCCCCACTCTCCCACCAATATCAAATGGTCCCTCAGTATGCTCAGGAATTTAATAATATACCCACGAAATTAGGGTACATGACCATATCTGACCATAAACATAGCCCAGTTCAAATGATTCCCGTTTCGTAATTATTGTCACAATAAAATATTTGCAGTTAAATATTTATTCGTGCTTTCATTGCCTTTAATTTTTTTGATGCGGGAATCATCAAAACTATTCACAAAATATTTCTAGATATTATTTCGGTCAAAATTCAGTTTCATGTGTTATCATTGACATTTTGGCCATGTCATGTTGTTGCCTAGAAATGACAATTTCGTACTACCAGACACAATGACAAGCATATGAATTATGAATATAACTGCATATGTAATAGTCCATGCAACAGATAGTTGACAACACGGCAGTTTCATACAGAATTTCTCAGAAACTTAAATTGTCTTGCGTAAGAACTTCATGATAATCTCTTCAGAAGGTAAATTCATAAGAGATTCATCGTCCTCCATTTAGAACAAAAACACTGCCGTGTCAATATTTGCACGAAATTAGTCAAAGAATACATTGACATCCCATAGCCGTTATATTGGTACCAATACTCACCTCCATTACTGGGAAAACTACAATTTTCCAGAGCTCACTAGCTTCGCCCAATGCATTTTGACAGCCGCCATCTTGTTGTAGCAGACGATGTGTCATGGTGGGCGATACCGGTCCTTTGAAAAGCGGAACAAGTGCAGCGACACCAAGCGGAGGATCCGGGAACCAGTCTAACATTGGAAACGGAAGTCAAATCTCGTGCCAAGGCCGCTTACATCGCATATAAAAAAACAACTGAGCTCGAACTTAAGTGCTGAGCTAAAAACAGGCATGCGAGCGAAACCTTATCGGTCCAGCGCCCGTCCAAACCTTGCCACACCTAACGGTATTTATTGAAATAAAACGCTAATCAGCTATAACAATTACAACATTCATAATGTTTTTACATTTTGCTGCAAGGTGCGACAAGAGCGTGGGAAGGGAGGGTGGGTAATTTTTATGAAAGCGTACTCGTGTACTGTCGCGGTTACAAGATGGCGAAGTGAGTGTTTTTGAAATGACGTCATATATATGACGTCATAAATATGACGTCACTTGAGAAACAAACAAAGACGATAGACGAATGTTGTTTGGCAACAAGGCCACGTGTTATCGCTGTGGTTGTTGCGTATCATAAAGTGAAGGGTGTTAATTATTACGGAGTCACCGAATGTATAATTATATTATGATTGTAACTTACTGTGATTATGTAAAGTTGAATATGTGTGTGTATATATGGATGAGTTTGAGCCTATGTGTCCATGTGGACGAAAGGAAATACATGATGTACATAGACTACTTGGATATGCCTGGAATTACATTAAGATTATAAGTTAAGGTAGATTTATCAGGCGGGCCAATAACACCATTTAGCTAAATATTGCTGAATGACATTATGGATTACACTAAATGCAGGGAAATCCTGGGACTGTTATTACTTATAGACTTTGAAAAGTCGTTCGATTCAGTAGATTGGGATTTCATCCAAAAAGCTTGGACCTTTAATTTTGGGCGTAACACTGGATAACAACTTTCTATTACGACATAAAATCTAGTGTTTTAGCAAACGGTTTAGCCTCAGATTGTTTTGAAGTAACAAGAGGCTGTAGACAGGGAGCTTTATCTCCTTATATATTCTTGTTTTCCGCTGAAATTTTGGCATTAACGCTAAGTAATAATAACAAAATAAAGAAAGAAGCATTGATGATACAGAAAATATAACTTCCAGATTGGCAGATCTTACTTATTTGCCAACCTCTAGAATGCCAATCAAACAGTTAGAAGATACATCGCTCATACTACACGGATCTGAACAATGTCTTCAAAACAAACATAGAAACTCATCAAACTGATGCGTCCTTTTCAGGCCTTAAAATTATCACAAGAGTTGTTGAAAGGCCGCAACGCTTCTCTGATAAAACTATTTGCAAAAAAGTTAAATTTAGACTGATCAAAAATAGTTTTACTCTACTCGGCATTATTTTTACCCACAATTTGTCATGAATGGTAGAAAAAATTACAAAGACAAACTTTAAACCATTATCATGAGCACTTGGTTAGCACGTGACCCGACGCCATTAGGTAGAATTACAGTACTAAAAAGTATTATTTTACAAAAACTAACACACCTTTCCTCAACCCGACCTAAACCAAGAGGAAAGTTTATAAAAGAACTAGAAACACGTTGCTTTCGTTTTATATGGAACAACAAACCAGACACAAAAGGAAGAAATATGATAATAAAACCTTATTAAGAGGGTGGCATTAGAGTGTCTGATATCAAACATACAATCACTGCTGAAAAGATATCTTGGATTAAACATGTGTTCCATTCACACCCACACTCTAAACGTAACACTCATTTCATTAATAATACAACTCCCAACATAAACTGATTTTTTGCACACATGGCACCTTTACATTTTGGAACAGGTCATCAAAGCAAGGACCAATACATTTTGGAAAGATGTCATATGCATGGGAAGCTTAATAGAAAAAAGGGAAATTCTATCAAAGAGGAAAAGAATATCTTATCAGAACAGCTTTGGCAAAATACAAACATAAGAAAAAGGGAAATTATAACACTACCCGGGACAAAGTATTAACTTCATAAATGATTTTATAGATGAGAGTGGAAGCTGTCTAGATCTTTTAGACCTAAAAACATTTATGACTAAAACAAATTTTCTGGAATATTCTTGTCTCATACAAGCAATAAAACAATATTACAAGTTTAAGAATATGTCAAAAACATCTTAAGTGCTTCTGCCCTTAATACCGTATTTCCTTAAAAACTCTGTGGAGTGTGGGAGATGTGGAATATTTTATATATCAAATAAGGGCCCCAACAATTTAATATCTCCAAAAACACATTCAAAGAATGGAACTATAATTTGTCATAAATATGACTGGAAAAGATTGGGAAATGATGAATCGCATTGTTGTATTAATCGTAATTATTGCGGTGAACAGTCTCTCAAATGTCATGCATTTCAGGATCTAACTATCGACAACTAATGACATAAAGTAGACCAACTATGACATGTTTTAAACAATTGTTTAAATAAAACAGAAATGCGCGTACTTTCTGTTCAGTTCAGAACATTTTTTACAAGATATGGGTCACAGGGAATCAGGGGAGGGTCACCAAAATATACGACAGTCTCTAGGGAAGGGTCATAAAAAATGATTCACATATTTGGGGAGGGTCATGAAAAAAGGACATTTGATTATAAAATAAAAAGTGCTTTTGCATTTTGTCGTGAAAAGGGTCATGAAAAAAATGTACAAGGACACGGGGAGTTATCTCAACATATGACATATTAGGCGAGGGTAATTATTTTCAGCACATTAGTACATCACAACCCTGTGACCCACTCACTCATCCCTGTAATAAATGACCCGCCCCTTACCCATAGACCGCCGAGGAATGACAAAACATTCACTCACATTAAAAATAGGTACTATTCCTACCGGGTTCCAGAGATATCTGGGAACGGAAAACTTTGATTGTACGGCGTTCGTGTGTGCATTTTACGTCCACTTCAGTTACAAATGGGTTTTTTCACTCATCTGAAGAGACATAAAATGATTAAGACATTGTCACGTCATTTGACGAGAATACACATCCCTTTATGAGTGCTACAATCATGAGATGGGAAAGAACTGTTCCTCCCAAAAATCTTCACAGGGGAATTATCTTTCAACAATTCCTATAACAACTTATGCCTAGAGTGAGTGGGTTAGGTTTAAGACTGCTTTGGACAGTATTCCAGTTATATCAGGGTGTCTCAACTTGAGGAAAACCCGGAGGGATGCAGGTCTCAAACATTTACCACTTGGGTGAAACCCATCACAGGTTTCTGGTGTGCCGAAGGGACTTAACTCCGCACAGCAAATTGTGGCGCCTCAGACCCATGAGCCACCCGAGTCCCTACCTGAACATAGAGGTGAGGTGAAATCGGGTTTAGAGTCACAAGATTGTTGCACTTATGTAGCATGCACCTCCTGTGTATATGTGTGTGTGTGGCTGCTTGTACTTGTCAGGACTAATGCCGATTTAATAGTGCTATCCCACCGAGATACCATGCCGCAGTTTAACATGAATACCCTACTCGGCATACTGGCTCCTTGTTTTAGCCCCTTAATGCCAGGCGTTGGGCAGGGTAACAACAAGTACCATCTTTAACGTCTTCTGGTATGACGCGGCCAGGGATCTAACCCCGGATCTTCCTCTTTCCAGGAAGATGCTCTATCCTCTAGACCACGGAGGTGGTCTCCCACACATAGAACAATTATTCAAAGGCTATGGAGAAAAGTTCAGTTTTAATCATAATAAAGACTCATATTTTTTTATCGGTATGTTTTCTATTTATTCAAACATTGAACATCCTCAATGCTTACACAAATCAAAGCATGCACATGCAGTTATAACAGATATATAAATATACACAATCATTGAGCATCATCCTGATTATGGCGAGTACGGCCAGCAAAAGGACAGTATTGATCACACAGGGTGGACAGGGCACCACTCGTTTGGTTACAACACATAATTCCAGGTCATCAAGACCAAATCTCCACCTTGGCACACTCTTATTACAAGCATGGGGTACTGGGGACCGATTCAGCCGTAGAATCAACATGAATACAGTTAAAGAATTCCATAGTGCTCTAAACTTTCACATCCACAAATGAGTGAGTGAGTGAGTGAGTTGGGTTTAACGCCGCTTTTAACATTATTACAGTTATATCGCGGCGTGTCAGCTTAATGTGGGAGGAAAGCCCGAAGTGATGCAGGTCTCAGACGTTTACCACTTCGGTGAAACCCACGAGCACGGGTAGGGTGCTGACAAATCTAGAAACATAATCAGGGCGAACCGGGATTCGAACCCACAATCATAGGTTTCTGGCGTGCCCAAGGGACGCAACTCTGCACAGCGAATCGCGGCGCCTTAGACGACTGGGCCACCCGTGCCTCCCATCCACAAATGAGTCCTCCAAATAGTATCATGATGGGCTACTCATAAAAACATCCATTTTTATATGATGTGTTTCTCATAAAAAATCATCTTTTTTTTCATTAATATTTTCATAACCGAGACATTATTTCTGAATTGAACAGTATATCTATTGGATAATTTATACATATTACATACCATGTATACAGGGATGAGAATGTTTTTTTTATAAAAAGAAAACACTGAAAGTTCACTGGCGGACAATATGATTTTTTTGCATCGCTATATATAACTAGAATGAGGGGGGTCAGAAAGGGGTTTTCCTGTGAATGGGGTAGAAGATCTCACGGTATATTGTAATAGCATGCATCATAAAAATTATCCTTGATGTAACGAAACCCGCCAAAAATTCTCATCCCTGGATAATTTGTATGTACACCTGAAAAACGTTACCCTCTGCTTACTACATCCTTTCATATAAAATAAACATTTTGTACATGGTATCCTGTATTTATTTCTCTCACATTGTTTTGGTCCGCAAAGAGATATATAATGAAATACAGAAGAAAAATTGATTATCTAATGACCCGTCTCGTAACTATACCATGGAAATTGTTTGTTTGACTATAACTGCTTCCATTGCCTCCTTGTATACAAGACTCAGTCCCTGCATTCGTCTAGACTGTGTTCTCATACTAACTTTTCAGTAGTTACAAGTGTCATCTTTAGACATTTATTTATCAAAACATGAGGATATTTCCAAAAGATACATGGAAACTGATGATGTATGAAACTGGAGCAGGTCATTTGCTCAGTGTGTGAAAAAGTCTCAAATATTGTTGGCCAGGTAGGCTAGCAAGCCTTAACAGTTACCAGCCAGTTTCAAATTTTACACGCTTAACTATGCAATGGTTAATCTTTCCAGAAATTTGATTGTGTGAAGGTATCAATAGAGTAAACAAGAATTGCAAATCATGAGTCAAATATTATGAAGTTTGTAACTCTGATCTCACAACCTTGATTCGTTATGGATATTTATTTTAGTTTTAGTTGTATTGATTGACAGAAATGGGAGAATTCTTGTTGATTTTCATCAACTATTAAAGCAGTGTGCATAAAAATATCACAAGTTAACTTTCAATAGCCAGTCAAATAGCTGTGGACATTTCAGAATCTCAAGCCCAGTTCTAATTTGGCTACCCAGGGGCTGGCAAGCAGGTGTCTTCTCACACACTGAATATGCCTAACTTGTTTCTATTGTATAAAGGTTTCTTTCAATCTGGTAATATCTGTTTTTTCATCCATATGTAACCATGGTAACAGCCGTTCTAATCTACAGCCTACCACTGACTCGTTTGTGGCAGTCAATGTCAATATATGAATAAACGCTACATCAGATTGTCAATATATTCCTTTTTGTATTGTAGCTGTGAACATAACCTACAGACACAGAAAAAAGACCCCATTATATAGGACACTAATTTGCCAAATTATGCCTTCATACAGAAGACCTTGACAAAAAGCATGCTACTCAAATAGGGTATTCAGGTCAAAATGATCATCAGTAGTTTTAGATAACAGTCATTATTATTCATGAAGCGCATCCTAACAAAGAGATTTCTGACAGAATAATCTGTAGCAATGCTGTCGGTAATATTACAGATATATGAATACAGTATTCAAACTCCACATAAGCTGCATATTTGTGTAAAATAAACAAAATAAATCAACATTCTCCCAATAATTTTGACTTGCTTGAATAAAAATAAGCTTGAATTATTTTTTAAAAACAACAGTATTACCATGGTAACAACACTGTGTCATTCCCCAATGCGGCAGTAATGTCGATAAGAAAATATTAAGGGGGGATGAGGTTGTGTGAATGGTTAACTCAAAGATCATGTCGGTAGAATGCCACAAACTGGCGGCCATTTTGTAATGTTCTGTACAACAACAACATGTCTATTTGCTCATAAATTGCCACGAAACGAGGCAAATTGAAGCAAAGATTTAACCTCAGAGTGCAGGAAGTGACATTTGATGGGGGAGGAGTTCTAAACTTTTCAGACCCCCCTGGGTAACTCAGCCCTAGCCTCCAACATTTAGTTTGGGGCCAGTTAGTTTGGAGAAGGGCCAGTAACCTTTGACAGGAGCAAGTCCTGCTGGCTGCATATTAATTTGTTGTTAAATCTTCCCCTTTAATAACTAAATCTGGGGTGAACAAGCCAGCGAGGAACAGGCCACATTTTTGTATAACAGGCAATTAAATCCGTTTGTTGACTTGACTTATTTTGAATTACTCCAACCTGTCTAAAATAAACATACAACTGTACTGCAGCAGGGTTAGAAACTAACAGTTTTTGTCCACTAGTCCATATAATGATAACATATAGCAAAACCCTTAAAATGGGCCAATTTCTACTAGTCCTTAGGATTCCATTACTACTGGGCAGTTTGGTAAGGACTACAGGACTAGTGCCAATTTCTAACGCTGCTGCAGTATATAATTCGAGCAATATCATATATCATAACCATGATTGTTTCATAAACATAACTTTGTCACGTTCAGTATGAAATAATTAAGGATATCGAAGGGTAACAGTCACAAAAAGTATAAAATCATGTAGTGTAGCATTGATACGATATACTGGGAATCTCTTTTGAGAAAGGAGTCTTTTCTGCAGGTATGAAAAATAACATTCAATTTTGATTAAATGTCAAGCAATCAGAATCCCAGGAAATAGGATAATACACTCACCTTGTAATTATTGAACATTATTTAGTTGGAGTAAAATTGGATTAAAAATATATGTATTCGACATGTTCAAGAACAAACATAATGATGAGATAAACGGAATAATCATAGTGTCTAATAGAAAGGAAGCACTTGTTCTTAAATTTGACACTTGTTCAATATTGTGTTGAAATGCCTTCAGAGCATGATAAAAGTGTGACTGAGTGAGTATTGTTGATGTCGCATCAGTTGTCTTGCAACTATTTGTGGCGTATCACAAGATGGGGGACAATAATCATGAAATATCAACTATCGTAGATATATTGAAAACGGAATATGCTGGTATTCCTACTCGCCGCACATATCGGACAGATTGATTGATAACATGATACATGATACCTACAAGATTGAAACTCAACAGCCAGCTGTGTACCAGGAGTCAATAAAGCTCCACACATACAAACAGCAAGCCTCATGGGAGCTCTCGGTCAATAGACTACCATGTAAACAAGTGACATTTGGGCAGTGACAATACGGTCCTTGTCTGGCCTGATTATGACAAATATGTAGTATATATAGATATAACGAAATGGTACTTATCTAAACCTTTGGACTCACAACTCAAACCGAGCAGATAGTGTGAAGGCATTGTCAATTTGTAGGTGAAGTTCTAGTAGCAAAGCGTAGCCAATGAACATATACTACACTGTCCTCAAAACAAGAATGTTTCAGAATTTATTTTCAAATATGACCATTAGTTTTACTGAAATACAAATGTTTTACCTTCAGGACATTATACATAAATAAACAAATCTCATTTAGTATATTTACTATGTGACTTTTCAGAAATCCTAATAATCATGATAATAAATGGAGCCCAACTATAAACCATGCTTACCAAATCCCACAGAATATTACAGCACCGATCACCATGCAGTGGTGCAGGTGGATATTAACACATAATGATCATGTGAGATTGTGAATTAAAATAACTACAGCGGATATCATGAAGTACCTTGTCATTCATTACATCTGCAATTCATACAATTATTACTTGAAGTACATGTCTGATGGTAAAATAGCAAGATACCAGATACAAGATAATCAGTTTTTACACTAAGTTATGAAGCAATATTCTTTCCCTTATACCATATGTCATAATGAATATTCAGAGCCCATTCCACAAAGCGATCTTAGCGCTAAGACTATCGTAAACCTATGTTAAAGTATGGGAGTTACGATCATCTTAGCGCTAAGATCGTGTTGTGCAAGTGGGCCCAGTACTTCAACGTAGAGTTACGTGAGTCATAAATCTGGGATGGCTTTGTGAGCATAGCCCTGATCAACAGCTTGACATTGTCACTACTGTGAGAGAGTGAGAGAGTGAGACAGGTTTCAGCCTCTTCCAGCAATATTCCAGCAGTATCACGGCTGTGGACACCAGAACGAGCTTTACACAGTGTATCAATGTGGGAGTGAAACCCGGATCTTCAGCACAGCGAGGAAACACTTTAACCTCTTGGATACCCTTGTCCTATCACTGCTTATGAAGCGACAACCAAGAGACATATCACAAGCATGCATGATATTAAGCTCTATCACAACATGCAATACACTAGAGAAATATCAATTTGGTTACGTTTGTGCTTGTTTAGCATGTTTAGCATGTTTAGAACATATGACATAAATTAAGGGCATTCAATAAAACATCTTTGTTAATACTGTCATTAATGTTGATGAGTTAGTTCAACCATGCCAGGTTTCAGTCATAAGCTTTTGAGTCTACTCCTTAGGCAGCACTCTAAGTAGATTCTAATCTGAGGTGAGGTGAAATTGGGTTTAACGTCGCGTCCAAGATTATTGCACTTACATAGCGACGTGCATGCACGTGTGTGTCTGTGGCTGCTTGTACTAGTCCGGACGGATGCCGATTTATAGTGCTAGCTCACTGAGACACCATGCCGCAGTTTAACATGAATACCCCCCTCAGACACAGTATACTGACTCCGAGCCGACCAGTCCTTGTTTTAGCCCCTTAATGTCGAGCGCCAGACAGGGTAACAACAAGTACCATCGTTTAACGTCTTTTGGTATGACGCGGCCGGGGATCGAACCCCGGACCTTCCGCTCTCCGGGCGGACACTCTACCACAAGACCACGGAGGCGGCGATTCTAATCTGAGCAAAAGGACTTATATGATGATGATGATGATGATGATGATGATGATGATGATATACTTAGTTTATTCATCTTCCTGGACCATATCTTTTGGTATACTTGACCTTTAAAATTTCCCTGCAGTTATGAGACATATCTCCAGATTAACAGGAAACACTGACTAGTTTGGCTGTCGGTTTGACCAGATGTCTCTCACTGATCACTGTTACAGCCTAACATCAGCTGATTTTAATGTTAAAACCTTTGATAACATACAGTAAACTAAAATCATAACGAACTCAAAATGACCACTAAGTTTAGTTTGTTATATCCGTCGTTTGTTATACGCATTTCGACCATCAGACATCTATTATCATGTCATGTGACATCATGTTACTCGATAAATAACAAAAGTGTGGACTGTACATGTAGAGAATATATCCACTTCAATCACTTCAATTACTATTGTTAATTGAGGGTGTAAATGGAGGACAAGGTGTCAGTACTTAAGAGTAAATCAAATACCTTCAATTGTTTATTGACACTTTGAACAGCTGCGCGGATGTTTTGATGGCAGATTGGTGACACGCAAGGAGCTCAGCTCAGGGATAAACAGGTCGTTATAAACTTAATTATTAACGATGACAGAGTATGCACGGGACCACAAGGTGAGTTCGCTATATCCGTCATTTCGTCATGAGCGTGTTCGTTATATCCATCAACTTTATATGATAAATTATATGGCAAATGGCCGGGTACAAAAGAATAGTTTGGTATATACCTCAGTTCATTATGAGCGTGTTCGTTATAAATGTAGTTAACTGTATTTCCAATTACCGTAATCGACGTAATTAGCGCCCTGCTCTAATAAGCCCCCACGGCGATGTTTGCTAATATATTGGCTGGTGAACAATCCCAATTAGCACCCCTTCCGATTGATCAATGTACACTTATTTATTCGTCTTTAATATGCGCTCGTGTGTTATAATGCACCCTTAATTATGGGCAATTAAATTCTGAAAAATATATCTGTCGTGTATGATACGCACAGACTTTTCTATTGTATCATTTCAGGCTATCAGCATAAGCCACGAAATTTACGATCTTTCAACTCTGTTTTTCTTCTCACCAAAATTATGTTCTAATAAGAGCCCCCTATTTCCAATTTTGAGAACGCCCTAGGCGCTTATTACGTCGAATACGGTACTATCTAAAGACATGATGGGATACTGAGATGACAAGTGATGTCAGGTAGTGAGTGAGTGAGTTGGGTTTAACGGCGCTTTTAACATTATTCCAGTCATATCACGGCGTGTCAGCTTAATGCTGGGAGGAAAGCCCAAAGTGATGCAGGTCTCAGACTTTTATCACTTAGGTGAAACCCAGCATGGGTACGGTGCTGACAAACCTAAAAACATAATTGGGGCGAACCGGGATTCGAACCCACAATCACAGGTTTCTGGCATGCCCAAGGGACTCTGCACAGCGAATCGTGTCATCCCGATGACAGGTAGTGCATGACAACATCTCTGACATCAAATGATTTAACAATTCTAAAAAAGCATCCTGAAAACAGACACTAATTAAACTTGTCAACACGAGATGTAAAACATAATTTTGAAATAAAACAGAAAATAATTATTCTAAAAACATCCCTTGCTCTGCATGCTAAGATTAAGATTGTCTTTCTTGCTAAATATGCCATGCATGTGTGTGTGTGTGTGTGATATGGTGATGCAGCACTATTCCTGCTAAACGACAGCCATATCTGTATACACATGTATGTATAACAGCAGTAAAATCCAACTTAAACCATGTATACTATGTATACCATATACATCACATTTGGGAGCTAAGGAATTAGTTCATGGAACTAATATGCATTCTCATAGCTATGAAATAGTTGTGTCTTTGATGCATGCGTTACAGGTAGGTGTAGGTAAAACTAGAAAGACAGATATCAGTGCACAATTAGTGCACAGTCTATTTTGACTGCAGTGTGTAAATGTGAGTGCAAAGTATGTACATTCATCATTAGCACACTAGAATAGCACCACAGCAGCATTGTTAGATTCAAACGTAATTTGAAAATGTCAATTTTGTCAAGCTTTGATTAAACCATTTAAAAAACAATTGTAAATGATGTCCAGGTAAGCACATGGTAAGTGTATGAAAAATAAATAAATACATGAAATACAAAATATATAATGAAAAGTTGTTTTTCTTGTTGTTTGTTTCAAAACATTCTTTTAATATTCCCTCAGAAAGCTAAGTGCGTTCAGTGCAGTCTGATTTCAAGTTGACAAATATAACCCATATTAAGTTATTCCTAACATAATATCGTAAGAACCCACAAGGTATGTTACCATGGTTACAAGCAGTTTAGTTGTACATAGTTCTTCAATCTCTCTGGAAGTGGGAGTTTATCAAGTTCATGAAGTTTCTGCAATGACGCCAAATGGTTCCGCACAGTCTGTTTTGCAAGATGCATCAACTTTGGTGGCTTTGTATGTTGGTACCTGGTCCAAAACTCAAAGATTTCTTCCAGCAAAGGAGTAAGTGACGGGTATCTTGTGAAAAGAGTTTCTTTCGGTGTGTTAATCTCGGCACCTGAGAGCATGAGTAAGCGTACAACGCCAGCATATAAAGAGAAAGTTTCTTGTCCAACAACTGAAAATTCCTGTGGTTCATGATTGGAGTCTGTACTAATTCTTTCCAAGTTCTGAATCTTTTCCGTTGAAACTAAATGCATTGTGTTGGTAAATTCATGCCCATGACCGCCCGACTCATCCTGAAATCCATTTGTTTCATCCAGCCTACACAGATAGAGGGCATGAAGTAGAGGGGATCCAAGACCATCTCGACAATTCATATTTGCATCTGCACCTGCTAAGAGCAAACTTTCTACAATAGACACTGAACAATGTTGAAACCGGAGTAATTTTTCCTTTTCCTTAAGCCACCGTTTTGCATTGTTGTCACTGTCCATGTCTCTCCTTGCTGAGTTTAAATACTTCAAATTATTTTCCATCGTTTTTAGTGAAAGGACTAACGAAGTATTACCATAGTGGTCACGAATATTCACATGTTTACTTGGGGAAAATTTCAACAGTTGTCGGACACACTCAGAATCCCCTCTCATTGTTGACATGTGGAGAGGCGTATACGAACTCCCCCCACATTGATAGCTGAGTTGTGATGTGGAACAGTGCCGTAGAATAATGTCCAGCACGACTGTATCTCCAAGTTCTGATGCGTACATCAGTGTGGATGTATATCGAACATCATTGATGTTGACATCACACCCACTGTCACAAAGTAACTGAATTAGCCTGCGTCCACTTTCTAGAGATATGGACTCGCACTTCATCCCCTCCAGAACAGAATGAATTAATCTTCCTTGAGATGTTGGTAGGTTTGGACTGCAGCCATTATCAAGAAAAACTTCGACAATGTCCGTAAACCCCAGTTTACAAGCCAATTCTACTGGATTGTTCTTTTTCTTTTCGTGTATGTCAAACGGTGCGGGCTGGAACGCACGTGTCAAGATTAATCGTTGTAAAAGTTCTTTATCTCTCCGAGAAACCGCATCCTCTAAAGTTATTTCCCCACTGGGTTCCTCCAGAGACGAGTACGGCACTTTGCTAGATCCTCCTCCGCGTTGTTTGGCTGGGGTGATGATAGTGCTCGTCTGCGACTGAAGCAGGACCTCTCGACTGCGACTCTTTCGACTGAACATGGATGTTTCTTTTTGGTCTCCGGACTTTGAAAATAAGACTTGAACGTGTGAGAAAATACACCCCATGACACCGGAGCGTTATCTGATTAGAAATCGTATCATCATCTACATAAATGCAGTGACGCAGTCATGGTGAGTAAGCCATGATGATCAAATAATATCCCAAAATCGTTTTGACACAATCTCAATATTCCGTCAGGGACGGTTTCCGGAAGTTGAGGTCAGTCAAGCAGAGCGTGTCGAAGAAGTATAGCGTTAGATACCCTTTACAGATTTAAAGTGTAAGAGATCAACATAACATACTGTAACTAAAATCATATAAAATTCATACTATTATATGTTATATTCGTGTTCTGGTGCGATATCTTTCCTGAAATGAGGTTTCGAATGTATATAGACTTGTACCCTGTCCTGTAGTGCGTCAATGAGCGCAAGCGTTCTACGACAGGCAAACCAGTCGAGATTGTATAATATTTTCCGTACACCCTTTTACATACAGTTATATATTTGACGCAGAACCTCTGTTGGAAATTGTAACTCGAGATAATACACTCACTACGAAGATTAGGTGGAAGTGATCTGAGTTTAAACAAAGTTGACAGAAATATTAAAAATGATTAATCCCGCTCTTGTGGATAGATGCAGTTCATAATTCATTGGTATCTCCAAATTATTACATTCTTGGAAATAATATGCCTTATAATACAAGTGGGTGCGATCTTAAACCTCTGTCATATGGAAATTGGAAATGTTGAACAATCGGTAAATTAACACTTAGAAATTATTCAGTCTATACATCATTTCATCTCGGAGTCTGGCAGATGTTATTAATCAACTGTGATTATCTCACAATTTAAAGACCTCATTGGTTGCTCTTATTATTGAATAAGTATCTGGATGTCAGCTGATAAATGTCTGCCCTAAAATCATTTTAGTAAACTGTTATATCATGCAATATATTTTATCATTGCGGCATTAAGTCGGTCTATTTCGATATTTCAAGACAAATTTTTAAACCAAGATTGGACACATGGAGTGGCAAGTTGTCAGGCGCGCAGGAATACACGGTGCTGATGACTAGTCCGCTTTATGCAACCGGGCCTTGGAGGTGACTCCTCATTCTGCCTACACCCATCCTGCCTACGGTAGCACTCGTTCTGCCTACAGAAGCACTCGTTCTGCCTACAGAAGCACCCATTCTGCCTACAGTAGCACTCATTCTACCTACAGCTCATTCTGCCTACATCTATTCTGCCTACAGTAGCACTCATTCTGCCTACACCCATTCTGCCCACAGTAGCACTCATTCTGCCTACAGCTCATTCTGCCTACAGTAGCACTCATTCTGCCTCCATCTCATTCTGCCTCCACCAATTCTGCTTACAGCAGCACTCATTCTACCTACATCTGCCTACCTACATTCTGCCTACATCTATTCTGCCTACAGTAGCACTCATTCTGCCTACACCCATCCTGCCTACGGTAACACTCGTTCTGCCTACAGAAGCACCCATTCTGCTTACAATGGCACCCATTCTGGCTACAGCTCATTCTGCCTACACCCATTCTGCTTACAGCAGCACTCATTCTACCTACAGCTCATTCTGCCTACATCTATTCTGCCTACAGTAGCACTCATTCTGCCTACACCCATTCTGCCTACAGTAGCACTCATTCTGCCTACAGCTCATTCTGCCTACACCCATTCTGCCTACAGAAGCACCCATTCTGCCTACAATAACACTCATTCTGCCTACAGTAACACTCATTCTGCCTACAGCTCATTTTGCCTACAGTGGCACCCATTCTGCCTACATCCATTCTGCCTACAGTAGCACTCATTCTGCCTACATCCATTCTGCCCACAGTTGCACCCATTCTGGCTACACCCATTCTGCTTACAGTAGCACTCATTCTGGCTACATCCATTCTGCATACAGTAACACTCATTCTGCCTACAGTAGCACTCATTCTGCCTACATCCATTCTGCATACAGTAGCACTCATTCTGACTACACCCATTCTGCTTACAGTAGCACTCATTCTGGCTACATCCATTCTGCATACAGTAGCACTCATTGTGCCTACATCCATTCTGCCCACAGTTGCACCCATTCTGGCTACACCCATTCTGCTTACAGTAGCACTCATTCTGGCTACATCCATTCTGCCTACAGTAACACTCATTCTGCCTACAGTAGCACTCATTCTGCCTACATCCATTCTGTCCACTGTAGCACTCATTCTGCCTACACCCATTCTGCCTACAGTAGCACTCATTCTGGCTATAGCTCATTCTGAATACACCCATTCCGCCTACAGTAGCACTCATTCTGCCTACATCCATTCTGCCTACAGTAGCATTCATTCTGCCTACAGTAGCACTCATTCTGCCTGCAGCTCATCCCGCCTACACAAATTCTGCCTACAGTAGCACTCATTCTGCCTACATCCATTCTGCCTACAGTAGCACTCACTCATTCCGCCTACAGTATCACTCATTCTGCCTACATCCATTCTGCCTACAGTAGCACTCATTCTGCATACACTCATTCTGCCTACATCCATTCTGCCTACAGTAACACTCATTCTGCCTACAGCTCATTCTGAATACACCCATTCTGCCTACAGTAGCACCCATTTTGCCTACAGTATCACTCATTCTGCCTACAGCTCATTCTGCCTACATCCATCCTGCTTACAGTAGCACTCATTCTGCCTACAGCTCATTCTGCCTACACCCATTCTGCCGACAGTAGCACTCATTCTGCCTACAGCTCATTCTGCCTACACCCATTCTGCCGACAGTAGCACTCATTCTGCCTACATCTCATTCTGAATACACCCATTCTGCCTACAGTAGCACTCATACTGTTTACAGCACTCATTCTGCCTACCACCATTTTGCCTACAGTAGCATTCATTCGGCCTACGGCTCATTCTGCCTACATCCATCCTGCTTACAATAGCACTCATTCTGCCTACAGCTCATTCTGAATACACCAATTCTGCCCACAGTAGCACTCATTCTGCCTACAGCTCATTCTGCCTACACTTAGGTTAGCTGACCAACCTTTTAATTAATCCTTTATTTTGTTAACGTATTGACTACAGATGTTGTTGATGTCACATAATCGGTAAACTCAGTTACCCTCGGCAGATGATCTTGGCGTTCCTCTAACATTTCGCGACATTCATCATGCATCATGTCAAGGGTAAAAAAAGGCAAACATGCTTTCGTCCCACAAGAGTCTTAAATTCTTCGTCGGTACGGTAGAGACCTGTAAGACCTCAGAATGCTTTGACTGAAGACATCATCGGGGATCGCTGCCTGGAAAACATCTTCAATTCCTCGGATTGTCGCAGTTTCAAGGTCTGTCTGGACTCAGAGACAAGCCTGTCTTCTTCTCATCAACTTCACTCAGCTCGCGGAACATGTGTCTGTCATGCATGAGAGTGAGTGAGTTGTGTTTAACGCCGCCTTTAACAGTATTCCAGTTATATCACGGCGTGTCAGCTTAATGTGGGAGGAAAGCCCGAAGTGATGCAGGTCTCAGACGTTTACCACTTCGATGAAACCCACGAGCACGGGGATGGTGCTGACAAACCTAGAAACATAATCAGGGCGAACCGGGATTCGAACCCACAATCATAGGTTTCTGGCGTGCCCAAGGGACGCAACTCTGCACAGCGAATCGCGGCGCCCTAGACGACTGGACGACCCATGCCCCCGTTATGCATAAGAGCGCAATGCAAAGGAAACATTTTAGAACAAGCAATGTATACCATGTAACTGGCTTCAAAGACTAGGGACCCGTGAAGATTCCGGGGTAGAAAAGGTCTTCAGCAACCCATGCTTGCCGTAAAAGGCGACTAACGGGATCGGGTGGTCAGGCTCGCTGACTTGGTTGATACATGTCATCGATCCCAATTGCGTGGATCGATGCTCATGATATCAGTCACTGGATTGTCTGGTCCAGGCTCGATTATTTACAGACCGCCGTCATATAGCTGGAATATTGCTGAGTGCGGCATTAAACAACAAACCAACCAACCAACCAATCAAAGACTAGGACATGCATAACATGTATCATCCATAGATTATGTGTCTGCTGCTTGCAATCATGTTCAGCATCTCATCTGAGTCAAAAGCTGTCTCAGCACCATCATCTATGACAAGGAAGTGAGTGTTGTTCTTCGGTGCTGTCACTGTCTTGGAGGTCTACTTCAGCCAGCGTTGTGGGTAATGTTGGTTAGTTCTTTCGTCTGTATCTAGAGGCCGGCATCAATACTTGTGAAGGAAGGGGCAATAGCATCAATTTCCCCTTTGTAAATCGCATGAATGTGAGTAACTTCATCTCTGGCTCGTGTTCTGAGGGTAATCACGACGAAGGACCGCTGTGTCTTCTACCTAGGGACGACTGTGAGTTGATGCCGACTTGAGATAGTCCCCCGCGCTCAAGCGTCCCTTACAAGCAGGAAATACACACTTCAACGTGTATCACTCTGACGCTGTACCTGCAGTCGGCATCGAAAACCATCTTAAACTGCCTGTTAGCCACCAACCTGTGATGTTATACATTCAACGTTCTGAAGGCCAGGCATTTTGCATGCAGACTGGTGGCACGTGGTCCTGTGCACAGCGCACAGATCACAAATCAGGTGAAGTTAAGCAACGTCGGTCTCGGAGAGTAGTTGGATGGGTGACCACGTTCAGCAGCTTGACTCCTGAGAGTTTCTAGGGCTTCGGTCCTGTCCCACACTGAAGCACATGTACCACATGAGGTGTCTCCTTAGGCAAGTGACTTTGTTCGAAATGTGCCTCTGTTCACCCAGCAGCTTGGGTTGTATACTCCCCAGGGAGCTGAGAATGAAAATTGAGTGCTCACTGATCCATTGACCGGGGTAATAATAGTGTAGCGCTATGAGCATCCACTTGGTGAATGGAATCTGGCGCATTATAAATGCACTTGTTATTATTGTTATTAAATGATATGTCACTTCTAGATTTCTACTTATATAGTGTGAGCTGTTATTTCAGGGCCTGGGTTGTGCAGTCAGTAGAAGCCAAGTCTCGCTGCATGTTATGGTACAAGATAGGTTGCTATGTATTCACATTTCTTTATATACTGGTCTTTCTAATTTGTGTTAAACCCGAAATCCGAGTTAAGAGGTCTTCAGCAACCCATTCTTGCAGTAAACGGCGACAATGCTTGTCGTAAGAAGCGACTAACGGGATCGGGTAATCAGGCTTGATGACGTGGTTGATGCAAGTCATCGTATCCCAATTGTGTGAATTGCAACTCATGATATCCATCACTGGATTATCTGGTGCAGACTCGATTATTTACAGACCGCAGTCATATAGCTGGAATATTGCTGAGTGCGGCGTTAAAGAACAAAAACAAACTAATTTGTGTTAAGAGGCATAGTCTATTATGGGAAAGGGAAAACAGGTATTCAGTAAGCATTCAGTCACATAGAACTTATCCCTATCCCCTGATACGTATCATGTATTATAAACTGTAGGCAGAATGGGAGGTAACCGCCGTGGATCATGTTGTTTTGTTTGAGTAAACAGATGAATTAGTTCACAGATTATGCGTTTACTTGATAACACCTACCTCGAGTGAAATCCGTGAACATGTTTCAACGACGGATCATTCAGGTTATCGTTTTTATATTTCTATCTTTGATCATGAAAAAAGGTTATGAAAACAGAAAAAAAATTCGAAGGTTTGTGAAATGTTTGTTATAAACAGACGCAGGTCCTTTGATGGAATTTCCGTGACGTATCGAAAACAAATATCCCAGGAAGTCAATACATGTATCAACATCTCAACATTCTCACACCAATACATGCGTCACCATCTCAACATCCTAACACCAATACACGCGTCACCATCTCAGCATTCTAACACCAATACACGCGTCACCATCTCAGCATTCTAACACCAATACATGCGTCACCATCTCAAAATTCATGAATATGTTAGATCAACAGAGCTCCGGGAAGCAGAAATATATCTGATATTAGTTTTTACGAAGGTAGCCTTCTCAGATACGAAACTGCGCAAGGAGGCAGAGCTAACACATGACCAGATCCGCGGGAACGTCAAAAAAAGAAAACATCTGCCAAAACAGCGTTCTCTAACATGAATTTAAGCACTTCGGAGACAAATAACGACGTAGCCTCAGACAATGTATCACGAAACCCAATGTCAGAGTCAGTGGACGACCCGACATTAGTGTTTCAGTGCGAAAATTGTAGAAGTATTCTTGGTGACTCCACGGCGTGGGTGTGTTCGGATGAAACTTTGAAAACCATCACGCTTCAGCGTTAGTAACTTGAAGTTATTTAGACATCACAACGTCAGGTGTCCACTGTGAGACTAGTGTTTCAGTATTGAGTTATATAGGACACCCGACAATATACCGGATTCACTCGGCACTAACGCTGATTGTCATGTCTCCCCTGTGTTGACACATGGTCTGTCGTAATGCATTCCGGTCATTCCATGTGATTTTCACATCCTTTATGATATCCTCAGGGTTGGGGCCCTGGTCCATCCTGCTCATTTGCTTGGACGCTGCAATCACAAATATCCCAGCTATATTAAGGTGACCTGTAAATAAAAAAACAAACTAGTGGTTGACATTAATATAAACAACATTTCATACGCTGTCTACAGTTAACCAATTTATGGAGCCTGTCCATCAAAAATAATATAGTAGAGTGCTGGGGACCTATTCTGACCTTTTGTATATGACTGACTCTCACTGACATTTAGGGGTGAAACGATACATTGGTGCATTGTAAGTCTTTTTATGAGACAATAGGATGCATGATACATTTTTTTCTGTATCAATACAAGATGATAGACTTGCATCAACAAAGTCATGAGTCTGACCACTCGATCCAGTTAGTCGCCTTTTACAGATTGGGTGGTCAGGCACGCTTGCGTGGTTGATTTATGTCATCGTATCCCAACTGTGATGATCAATGCGCATGATGTCTGGTCCAGACACGATTGTTTACAGATTGCCTTTGTATAGCTGGACTATTGCTGCATATGTCTTTAAACAACAAACACTGGATACTCAAATTGCAACAAGTAACAATTTCATATCACACCAATGTTTCTGGACACAATCGTGTTGCCAATTATGCAAAATTAACTATTTGTGAATATAATCAAAGAGATATAAGATGTACATTGCATAGGTTGTAGACATGATCAGGAAGCCAGAAAGAGGTCTGCAATGGAACAAATTTGTTAATAGCGTCTTTCCATTTCCTAGGCCAGGTGTTCATGATACCTTGCAAACAGGTTATGTTAATTACACATGGTTTTTATGTAGGAAGAGAAGTGTGAGGTGTGCAAACTTCATTTCTTTATGCAGGTAATAGCTTGCAACAACAAAATAAATGCGTACCTCTGCTGAAAAAGAAAATTATATGGTTTCAATTACCAGACCAACCCAAATATATGGCGAACTTTACTGTTTGCCCAAGAAAGCAGTGTTAAAACAAGTATGATTTTTTAATGTGAAGTAAACACAATATCCAGATTTTTAATCAGATGAGAAGTCGGTCACATGACAGAGGAACAGAAGTTCATTAAATGCATTCTGATGCACTGTCATTGTGACATTGTGACTGTGGTTGTTCTTAACTGACCTTTCTCGTCTAATGATGATATGATTCGTATATATTGCAAACAAACTACAAAAGATTTCACTGTAGAACAATGTGAGCATGCATACGCTTATGTGACAACAGAGGGAACTGCTTCATTCCGTGATGCAGCTGGTTGTTGTCTGGCTGTCAGTGTAAACATAAAGTCAGACATAATAAATAAAATTGTGTATAGATCTACATCCTTCGAGGTAAAAAATACTGATGTACAAAATTATCAGAATTAACTTTCTCTTTGTATGAGTTCATTGGATTATGAGCCGTGGTAGAATAGGTCTTCAGCAACCCATTCTTGCCGTAACAATGCGACAATGCTTGTCGTAAGAGACGGCTAACAGGATCAGGTAGTCAGACGCACTGACTTTGTTGAAGCTTGTCATCGATCCCAATTGTGTGGACTGATGTTTGTTATATCAATCACTGGATTGTCTGGTCCAGACTCGATTATTTACAGACCGCCGTCATATAGCTGGAATATTGTGGAGTGTTGTATAAAACCACAAACCTACCAACCAACCAATCATCGCAAGTTCCGACGTTCATACAGTTTGGTCCTCACTCTATGTACGTTCATACTCCAATGAATTCAAATAAGTGAAAGTCATTTCTTAAATAACTCTTTCCCACCTCTTCTCTTTCATAGATCAGTTGTGGTATCACAGGGTTCATACAGGCATGAAAAGGCCTTGAATTTTAGGGTCCCTCTAGAAAAGCCTTGATTTTTAGTGTCAATCCTGAAAAAACTTGAAAATCACCAACAATGCTTGAAAGCCTTGAATTTCCACAAAATGACATGTACTTGTTGATTAAAGCACTAAAGAACCCACAGCCTTGAAAATGTGTTTCTTACGAGTATGAACCTTGTATCGATACGATCTATAACATGGTTACTAGTATGTTACCCATGTAGAGGCTGTTCCGAGCACATTCACCACATCTCTGCACTTTTCAGAGTTTGGCTGTTGGAAATTATGTTTGTTTCATTTCCACACAAAAACATGAACCAATCACATTTGTTATATTAACTATCATTAACGGCTAGTGTCAACCGACTTTTATGGCTGTAATATTCTCATCGGTTAAAGCGACATTCATTCTTTCACTTACCGTGATATCAGGGCTATTGATAAGCTTTTGGTTATTTGGGTATTTCGCCCAGGGATTTAATTTTGATTGGATATTCACGAGTTTTTGAGGATATTCAAACAAACTATACCCTACTTTCTTGACGTTTGGGTATTTAACTTAAAACCTGTTTCACTACATTCCCTGTAAATCATTTGAAGCTATGTGAAGAGTAGAATACCCATCTGCGTCTGCTTGCATCTCCCTCTCCGGGAAGATATTTTTTGTTTGCAAAATCTAGCATTGTAAGAAAGACGCTATTTTATTTAACAATCGGTGACTAATTAAGATACATGTATATTGACTAGGAACAATGAGCTTTTCAGTTGCTATCTATCAGTATGTGTGTCGGTAAGGGAATTTGGCAATCGGCTGATACACAATCGTTTTATCTTACGGTTGTAATATATACAATTGTTTTATCTAATAGTTATGATATAAGTATTAATTTTATTTCAGCAGTAGTAGTAGACACAATTTATGGATAAGCGTATTCATAGTTTTTGTTGCGTATTTGATACGCTAGGATGTGATTTGTCGGCATGTTCCTGTTGATTACTGCGTATTTTATGCAAATACACATCTGATCTCGAGATCTGGATATTACTTCCAACTTCCCACTCTCTACTTTCAGAGGTCACGGACAAAGTCAAAGTTCTCGACAAGTTGAAGTCCTCCCCGAACTGTGGAAGGTATGCAGAATTACATTTAAAATAAGGATGTGAAAATAAATTAACAGAAATATAGCTATACACTGAGGCAAGGGCGTTAACTGACTATAAGTCAGTTTCAATCCAGTTTCAGTCCTGCCGAACTAGGCTGGAATTTCCTGGGGGTTGTACGGGTGGCCTAGTCGTCTAAGGCACCGCAATTCGCTGTGCAGAGTTGCATCCCTTGCGCACGCCAGAAACCTATGATAGTGGGTTTGAATCCCAGTTCGCCCCGATTATGTTTCTAGGTTTGTCAGCACCATATCCATGCTCATGGGTTTCACTGAAGTGGTAAACTTCTGAGACCTGCGTCACTTCGGGCTTTCCTCCCACATTAAGCTGTCACGCCGTGACATAACTGCAATACTGTTAAAAAAGGCGTTAATCCCAACTCACTCACTCACTTTCCTGGCTCAATCGTAGCATGAGCAGTGGCTATTACGAGTTATGTCCCTTCTATGTCCCTCCTATTGACCATAAAGACCCTGGATCAGGTAGTCAGACTCCCTGACTTGGTTGATGCATTTCATCGTATCCCAATTGCGTGGGTCGATGCTCATGATTTCAATCACTGGATTTCTGGTCCAAACTCAATTATTTACAGACCACCGTCATATAGCTGGAATATTGCAGAGTGCGGCGTTAGACAACGAACAAGTGGACTAAAAATGTTTCTTTTGATGCTTTTTCACCCTTTTTTATGCTTGTAGAGTACCCAACTTTTAATTGTTATTTTAATTTCTTAAAACTATAGCTACAATAAACTCCTTATCATAGATGTAGAATGTATGATTAATTTGTTGTTAATTAGTCAAATCCGTGGGGTTCGGGTGGCTCTGTTTGATGTAGAGTTTGGTCCCTCAGGCATTCCAGAAAGCTATGATGGGTTCAAATCCTTTTTTGCAATGATTTTTTCTAGGTTTGTCAGCACCATAACTGTAGCAGTAGTAAACATCTGAGACCTGCATCACTTTCCTCCCACATTGAGCTGATACTGTGTTATAACTGAAACACTGTTCACCAAGTCACTATTGAAGTTATTGTTGAACATTTCCTGTTTGTATTGTCGTCTACAGTGTTGATGTTGGAGTGTTGTTCCTGTTGCAGTGCGTTTGTCCCGCTGTACTGTCGAGGGTGTAACGAGGGGATAGGGATGATGTACAAGACGACTGCCAGGAACCGCGATGCCATGAGGGACCGGTACAGCCTCTTCGTCTCCAAGATGTCCAGGTGTGTGCAGCGGTTGTACACCGATCTTGTGTTGTAATCATTGTAGCACTATAACCACTATGCCAAACACATCTAAATCTATGCTAGTCTCAAAGATATACAGGTATGTCACTGCTAGTTTCAAAAATACTGCTCAACATATGCTAAGGTTCACACCTTTGACTAAAGATGACTATTTTGGTCCTTAGCAAATGTTGAACAGTGTATGTCCAGGTACAGTAAAGTACGGTTATAACGAACACGCTTATAACTAGGGCTGGGACGATTCACCGATACATCGATGTATCACGATACATTACAGTTCGATACGACTATCGATTCGTGGGTCTATGTATCGATACAAAACGATACACAGCTGATATACTACGAGTAACAAAACGTATTTGCCGCTGTTTACATCGTCCGTTTTGTTCCAACGCAGTCAGTAAAGAAAATCAAGCGATGATACAAGGACAAATATGATTGGTTGATTTTCGTAGTACGACCAATCAAATGACTCGTATTAGTTTCAGCCTTCAAACATGGCGACTGGCTTTCCGGCCAAGAAGCATCGAGTCCCCAGACACCGTAGGCCGGCATTCGTCACCACTCGCCCCTTTCCGTAACCTGCATTCGGCTCGTCCCGGAATAACACGAGTTGGTCACGAATGCGTAGGCCGGTAAACCGGCCAAGTCGTAGTCATGTCAAAATAGTATATATTTTTTAACTTATCCTGCATTACTCCGTATTGCATTTACTGCTATGTTTGACAGAGAGACGAACTGTGTGAGATCCAGCTGCTGAAGAAAGTTGTCCCAACCAGCCCAGGAGGCAGCGCCCTCTCACAGTCGGCACGTGACCCGGAAGTCATGACGTCACACCAAAAGACATAACTGCTTTGTCACCTCCACGGACGGACGTACTTTGTATCCCTTGTGGAAATTAAAGCTTATTATTTGTTTTTTATATTTTGCGTGTTTCTACATTCATTATATGCTGCTACATTGTTACCTGTTATGGGCCGTGACCTTAGGGTCTTCCCATTCGTAAATTGTAACGTTTATCGCTCGTCTGTGGCTCACGTCACAGTAATTTACGGGCGCAATGTTGTTCCCACCATTTTGTTTTCTTTCCCGCCATTTTGGCCATTCACCACGTGGCCACGTAATGTCGTGTTCTGCGTTTTGAATTCTCTCTTTGGCTTGGGTAATACATTACATTTATGTATGTTGTTTTGGTGTGCTTAAAGCCTTGCCTTTTCGCTACCTCTCAGCGTAATTGTTTCTTCTCATAAACTTCAATATAATACGAAGTTTATGAGTTACATTATGTCTCCCGTACTCTGTGGTTTTGCCACATGGTTACGTGTTTGCTTAAGGCTTTGCCTTTTCGCTCCCTTTTAGCGTACTTGTTTATCTCATAAACTTTAATAAAATATACTGTTTTTGAGTTACTTTATGCTTCCCATACTTTGTGATTGGCCACACATTATGCTTCCCGCACTTTGTGGCTTTGCCACATAGTTATGTTTTGCTTAAATTCCAGATTTTCTGCCTCGCTGCACTTGTTGCCGCGGGAACAAATCTGGCCGGGGCCGCCCCTTTCTGCCGTGATTGTACGACGCCCTGTACTTTCACAAGGCAGTGCCGATGTTGCAGTCATTCGTCGCTGTGATCCTTCAGCTCATGCGAGTATCCAGGACACACCTCGCTCAACGTGCTCGTCGACCCCCACCTACGTTGACGGCAGCAGCGCTCAGCGGAGCTTCACGGCGGCTCCCAACGTAGAGTCTGCCTCCCATGGCACGACATACGACCGTTCACGGTCTCCTACTCCACTGGCGGCTCCAGCGCTCCCAACGTAGAGTCTGCCTCCCATGGCACGACATACGACCGTTCACGGTCTCCTACTCCACCGGCGGCTCCAGCGCTCCCAACGTAGAGTCTGCCTCCCCTGGCACGACATACGACCGTTCACGGTCTCCAACACCGTCAACACTGATGTCTCCGGCGCCCCCGGCGCCTCTGATGACACGGCGCTCCCGGCGCCTCCGGCGCCTCTGATGACACGGCGCCTCCGGCGCTTCTGATGACGCGGCGCCTCTGATGACACGGCGCTCCCGGCGCCTCTGATGACGCGGCGCCTCTGATGACACGGCGCCTCCGGCGCTTCTGATGACACGGTGCCTCCGATGTCTCGGCGCCTCTGATGACACGGCGCCTCCGATGTCTCGGCACCTCTGATGACACGGTGCCTCTGATGTCTCAGCGCCTCTGATGACTCGGCGCCTCTGATGACTCGGCGCCTCTGATGACTCGGCGCCTCTGATGACTCGGCGCCTCTGATGACTCGGTGCCTCCGGCGCTTCCGATGACTCGGCGCCGCTGATGTCTCGGCGCTCAACAAGCTTCATGACTTGTTCATGACAAGCTGATGACTCGGCGCTCCCGGCGCCTCCGATGACTCGGCGCCGCTGATGTCTCGGCGCCTCTGATGTCTCCGCGCTCCGGCGCCTCCGCATCCTCTGATGTCTTCGGCCCTCAACAAGCTTCAGAACAACAAGCTTTATCAAGCTCAGATCAACGAGCCGACCATCCGATCTTCTACTGCGGCTTAAGGGGCACCATCGGCAATCGCCTCCCCGGCGCCACTGCCCTCTTCTCTTGCTGCCGTCTCATAACTCGTCACACGGAGAAGCATGGTGAAACAACTGTCGCCGCTCCTGTCGCTACTCTCCCGTCGGTCTTCGGGATCGTGACTCGTAGTACTTCCTGGGTGGAATCATTTCAACCAATAGACAGTTGGTCTGATTCAGCTTGCCCACTGAGACGTTATCCATAATCCCGTCGTTTAAAGCGCTATGATTCCGGAGAGATGACCTGCGGGTTTCCATCGAAACAGAGCGCCATGTGAACAGCGTCTGTATCAGATTCGATGACGACATCCACTTACAAAGAGTTTACTTCGTCGACATCGCAGACATCAACGCTGTTCTACCCTACCCTAGCGCCAGCGTTCCTGAGAGAGACTCTTCCTCGGCGCTCCCCGGGTTTTACACGACGCCCATGGGGTTCCGTGTTTTATCGCAAAACTCGGGTACACCACTTGATCGTCTCTCACACAGTTCATTGAGGATTGTCTGTGTGTGGAGTTTGCACCTCAGTTCCGACTCCAAGGCGGTTTTCTCGGCTACTGCGCAGAGTGATTTACATGTCACGTGTCAAGTACTCGGATTGTCAACAACTCCGACCGGATTTAGGTCAACTTACCATGGCAAGGGGTGCCATGTATTTCTACAGATTGGTTTCCATGTCTACCTGTACGCTTGGTGATACCACTCAACCAGGCGCCTGTCGCAGTCCATCCATGCACGGATGTTGGAAACAATAGACCTCCTCTACCAACACGGCTGTCACGAGGAACCTTGTTTCATCAACCCTTCGCTATAAGAACGATAGCGCCTATAGGCGTTCAAGGGATGGAAAAGATCGCCTTCCTTCGTCCGGTTTGATCTTTTCGACTACGACAGGTAGTCCTATCTTCCGCCTTGACTACCGGACACAGTGTCGATTTGATACTTAAAGTCCCTCGGCCGTCCCACTGACCCCTGTTGCATACCTGCCTCGTATCGTGTTGTCGTCCTCCATCGTCACCTCGATATAAGAACAGGAGTACTTATACGCCGCTTCAGGGATGAAAACGATCTCATTACTTCGTGCAATGGCCATATTGCCTCGACTTCCTACTACCCGGTTACGTCGATGCCCCGGCGGTCGATTGTGAAGCTGGTTTACTTCGTCTACTTGAGGTTGGCTCGCAGGCGATCACACCTTTTTTCCGAATCGTACCGACGGTACGCAATCGCAGACCCCTGTTGCTGACTACCTCCCCTGCCACCTTGTCAGTGGCTAGTGGCCCACGCCAGCCCACATTGTGACCACCTGTGATCCAGAGATCAACACCATTGGCACAGCAACAGCCTCGAGATAAATGCTTATCCAGGACGGCACTTGCTGACAGTGCATTCTCGGTCACGCCCTGTTGATCGTGTCCACTGACGACGTCACCGTAGTGTGGTGTTTGCGGACCCAGAGTTCTCGCCCCTCTCCCGGCGCCACAAACTCGACCGGCGCCCCCGAGAATCACCATCTTCGGCGTTCCAGGCGCCTCAAGCTCTCCGACGCCTCACGCTCTCCGGCGCCTCGGGCCAGACTATGTGAAACGGTCGACACCCCAACCCTAGATCTGTTTGCCTCATATCTGAATGTGGCCAGCTGTCGTCTTCCATTCCACCTGTGCCGGATACGACTGCTGTGGCAGTCGAAGCCTTCCATCGTTCCTGAGAAGGATTACGCGCGTACGCTTTTCCGACTCCGGTTCTCCCTCCCACGGTTCTTCAGAGATCCAGGCCACTCGACCCCTGCCATTGACTTTGGTCTCGCCTTATTGGTCAGCCAGAAGTTGGGTTATCGACCTCCGAAACATAGCCAGAGACAACCCCTGGAACTTCCGGTGTGGTCCAACCTTCTGCTCCATCCACACGGTCTGTTGCCACACCCTCATACCCGCATGTTATCGTCTGCACGCCTGACACACATGCAGAAAGCCAAGGGCTATTCGGCTAGAGCGACCAAGGCTATTGCTTCAGCCCACCGTCCATCTACAGGGGGACTGTATGCTGATAACTGATGCTTGTTCCAGGCATTTTGTTCTGACAAACACCAGGATCCGATGACAGCGTCACCGCAGATCCTGGATCAGTTCCTTCTGTACTTGTGTAGCACCCATCGGTTGAAGGGCTTACCACCCCCACATACCTGGTCGCCATCTACTCCGTTCTGGCCATCCCGGACGATCGGAGAAAGACGAAAATTCCCGACCTACAGGCCTGGCTGCGCTCGTTCAGTCTTGAAGACCTGAAGACCAAGTTCGGACCGCCTGCGTTGGATCTGAATGTGGTCTTCAATACCCTTCGAACCACTCCCCTCGTCTTCCTTCTTCGACCTTAAGTAGAAGACGGGTGTTTCTACTGGTTTTGACTACTGCCGCTCGAGTCCATGTACAGCACGCCCTCGACGCCTCCCATGCCCGGTTCGAATGCGGTACCCAGGGCGCCGTTCATCATGGACCGTACTGGGACGTCAGCGTAAAGACTCAACTCCCAGGACAGCCTGATAGATCATTCCTTGTCCCCTCCCCCCTCGTCCAGTGTGGGTGCCGAGGATGAGGATGAGCGTCATTATGCCCAGTAAGGGCACTGAAGGTTATTCTACGATCTAAAGACTGCCGCAAGTCTAGGAAACACCTTTTTCTGCCGGTCTCCCCTTCGTCGCTGTCGTTGGTCAGCCGGAATACTTTTCCCTGTGGCTCCGGGCGGTCATCCTTAAAGCGTATGAGCCGCCGGATTGGACCCTCCCCCCAAAGGCTATTACCTGAAATAAAATGAGATCAGGGCGATCGTATTTACACTGGTTCTTCACGGTATACTGTTCCATCCCGTCGTTCAGGGAAGCCTGCTCGTGGCGATCGGACACCGCCTTCACCAACCACTACTTCCGTGATGTAGCCTTGAAAGTTGTCGCCGGCGTTCACAGTTTTGGTCCCTGGTTGTAGCCCAACAGGTCATCTATCTCCGACGCCACTGATTCTCCGATACCCTGAGCGGGGCCCGTTGACCTTTCTGGTGTTTATCACCCCAGACGAGACGGCTCTCTTGCGTTCCGCATTCGCTCTTAGGTCAGTTTTAGTTTTGGGTTACCCGACTCATTCTATTGCTGTCACCTATCCGGGTTTTACTTTTTGCATCAACTCTCGTTTCCTGACGACAGGAATGGTAGTAGATGTGGTCACCGGCGCCGACGCCAACGCCGCTGCTTCTCTACAGGTACCTGAGCGGTGCCCGTCGACCTCACCGGTGTTCCTTGCCTCCAGCCTAGAGGGCTCTCCTGCGTTTCGCATTCGCATATGGGATTGGTCGTAGATTTTGCCGCCGACGCCGCTGATTCTTCGATTCCCCGAGCGGGGCCCGTCGAACTCTCTGGTGTTTATCACCTCAGATTAGCTCTAGGTTCTACTGCGTTTCGCTTTCGCTCTTCGGTAAGTTATATATTTTGGCTACACGCCTCATTGTATTTCGGTTACCTATTCGGGCGTTTCGTTTTTGCATCGACTCTTGTTTCCTGAAGACAGGAATGGTCGTAGATGTTCCGGTCATCACTTGTATGCGGTGCGGATTCATCGGACCTTGACGAGGGTTTAATATGGTTCACATCTGCAAGTATGCCCACCGGCCAAGCCGTCTGATAAAGATGCAATACGGAGTAATGCAGGATAAGTTAAAAAATTTAGTAAAATCTAAATATTTTTTACATTTGTATACTTATCCTGCATTACGAAGTCTAAGTGCCCTCCCTTTCGCTACGCTACCTCCCCACGAAGTTTCAGATGTTATGTTTAAAGCAGTTATGTCTTTTGGTGTGACGTCATGACTTCCGGGTCACGTGCCGACTGTGAGAGGGCGCTGCCTCCTGGGCTGGTTGGGACAACTTTCTTCAGCAGCTGGATCTCACACAGTTCGTCTCTCTGTCAAACATAGCAGTAAATGCAATACGGAGTAATGCAGGATAAGTATACAAATGTAAAAAATATTTAGATTTTACTAAATTTTTATGGACCTACCTGTAATATCATTCATTTATTAAATCTATCACATTTCATAATGTCTGAAATACATATTCCAATTCAATTTATCATTTTTTATCGATAAATTAAAAAAATATTCACTAATATTCCCGCGATGTTATTGAAATACGGGTCCACATCGAACATGTCAAAGAGCAAAATAAAGACGTTTTAAACAAATCTTTAAATATATTATACAAAGTAATAAATGATATCAACAAAAATATATTACATCTAAGTTATTATTTCCATCTTCTCGTGCTATCGCGTGTAATGTAAGTCAAATGACATCTCGGCTTTCGTCGCCTTGAATTCTCGGCTCGGACACAATGTTTGATGCAAAAATATATGCATGAAAAATCTTTGTCACAGCTCGTAACCTAGCACGATACGTTCACGAAGTTCCATATTTTTAATATATATCGTGATTTCCTGCTTAAAACGTTCAGAATAGCACGAGTTAACAAAACATCTTTCGCCAACTTCTGAAATCAAACTGGAGCTTGGTATCACAGCTGTAATTTGATTGGCTGCCTTAGGTCACGTGCTCAAAATTGTCAAATCACGAAACTTGTAGCAGATTTCGGCAAGAAAGCGTCATTAGAAACCAATTTTAATCCAACGAAATCGCTTGTTATAACTACGGAAAAAAAACAGTCGATGTTACGAGAATGTTGATGAAGGAATAAGCTTTCCAGCGATGTGTCATATGCCATTCTTCGAAGAACGGGGGTATTTCTTCATGTTACTGAGCGGACAGCCGCTGTTATCGGGAAATGGGTGATGACAGAAACTATTCATAATTCTTTTTTTAAAATGATTTTCCAATTACGTAAACAATGAAAATAAAACAGAAATAGGTAAGTTGATTTTATGAATTCTTATATTTGCCGAAAATCGTCAAGTTTTCCCTTCCTTGGTCCTTAATCTGGATGTTAACAACGTGTTTGCATACATTTTTTATTTACAACCAATTTAATTAAGTTGTAAATGCATTATTTTAAATAATGTGAAAAACATAACTTTCATATTTATAAACCATAGGATCAGACCTTTCAAATGGTGTATAACATGTAGTGGCAAATATATTTTACAAGCAGATATTTTCTTTGATAAATGTTGGCTTCATCTATCACACAAGAGTCTCTGGGAACTTGGTGTCCCAGCAGTAAACACTTCTGGTTGACTGGTGTTGAAAGAGTTAATGTTCAGACATCAGTTAAACATGTCTGACTTTGTTATTTACTAATTAGTGTGATGTTGATTATTCAAGTTCAGAGTTTCAGACAATTTGCCTTTCATTGATCATTGTGAGAAAATCACAAACCAGTGGTTGTTTTTACCAAATAGTTCTGCTGTTCCGATGACATTTAGAATGCATTTTTATTGCAGAAAATCCAGGTATTTAGTCAGGCTCCTTAACTCAGGTGTTTTGAGTCTTGCTATTGAGTGACATGTGCTGTGTTTGACACATGTTCTGAAGGAAAATATGAGTTATTTGATGAGAACTATTTTACATTAAACTTTCATCATCTTCCACCAGCTTGTGACATTATTTTTTGTATCGTATCGTACGTATCGTATCGTGACCCCACTATCGTGATACGTATCGTATCGTGACCTTGTGTATCGTCCCAGCCCTACTTATAACGAACTGACGGATATAACAAACTTACTTTTTGGTCCCGACTACTTGCTGTGGTCATGCTGTATATGTACTTATAACGAACTACGGTTATAACGAACTAAAATTAGTAGTCCCTTTGAGTTCGTTATAACCGTATTTTACTGTAATTCAAAGCCAATCTCAAGACGTACAGGTAAGCCTTCACTCGTGTTGAATATATCCAGATGCCTTGATGCGTTTCTAAATGATATACGAGCAAGTACCATATTTTCTTGCATATTGTGCGCATCCCTCAGGGGATTCGGTGTGGGCAGAATTTTCTAGTGTTATTCGCAGACAAAACTTACAACGTATAATTTGAATCCCTTCAGCGAATTCAGGTGAACAAACAGGTGATAACAAACTTGGTCAATACAATTTTGAGATAAAACATCTCTGTAGACATGATGACTTACCCTTTAAATTGTATTTCCAGTTCTGCTAGGCATTGTTTTATGTGCAGGTTGAGGAAAATGCTTTCAAAACATTTTGATCAGATAAATTTAATATTTTTTTACTGAATTCTGAGGTGAATTAAATTATTTTGGGTCACTGACATGTATACTGCAAAATGTTTTTGCCAATAGACATTTAAACATGTTAAACGCAGTACTTACTTGGAGTCAGTGTAATGTGTCTGAGTGTTGTGTCCATGTTAAACATGTTAAACTGCAGCATGGGCTAGTGGGCTAGCACTGTAATACTGCCTTGAGACCAGTCTGGCTCAAGCAACCACACTACCACATGCATGCACTTCGCAATGGGGCGGTCGGGTAGCCTAGTGGTTAAAGCATTCGCTCGTCACGCCAAAGACCTGGGTTCGATTCCCGACATGGGTACAATAAGTGAAGCCCATTTCTGGTGTCCCCCGCCGTGATATTGCCGGAATATTGCTAAAAGCGGCGTAAAACAATACTCACTCACTCACTCACTCACTCACTCACTCACTTCGCAATGTTAGTGATAAAACGGCAATATTGCTGACTCAGCTTTAAGCAACAAAGAACTTCCTCCTCCTGTGTTGTGTTGATGCTAACTGCTGTTGTGTGTTTTACAGCTATGAGGTGGGGAGTTGCAGATCGGTCCAAATTCCAGACGATGATTCCAAACTGCCTCTGTTGGCCAAACTGCAGGCTGACATACTGAAGGTAAATTTTCACACTAAATTTTCAGTGTTAGAATTTCACAGGGTATCAGGGGGGCACAGGTGGCCCAGTCGTTTAAGGTGCCGCGATTCGCTGTGCAGAGTTGCATCCCTTGGGCACGCCAGAAACCTATGATTGTGAATCCCGGTTCGCCCTGATGATGTTTCTAGGTTTGTCAGCTTCGGGCTTTCCTCCCACGTGAAGCTGACACGCGATATAACTGGAATACTGTTAAAAGCGGCGTTAAACCCAACTCACTCACTCACTCACAGGGTATCAAAGTCTTTCGGCTATAGTAACTTTTTGAAGTTGTTCTATGTACCCCAATATCGCTTTACTAATTATGTAATTATAAACAGTTACATCATCAATATTCCAGGCGGGATTCTGGTTTAGAATAGGTCCAATAAAACCTATGTTGGTGGTAAGAGTTGACTTAGTGGATCGGGTGGTCAGGCTCACTGGCTTAGTGTGTCCTCATACCCTGACTCTGTGGATCGTTGCTCACAATATTAATCACTGGATTGTGTGGTCCAGACTTGATTATTTACAGGTCACCGTCAACTAGATGAGGACGCACTAAACAACAATCAAACATCGCCACTGAAAAGGGTCCCTCGAATATTTTTTTCGACATTGATTTATGCAATGGCAAAATATTAATAGAGCTAAAAACAATTCTTCAAAAAAAAATTCAATTAATAGTTTACACATGACAGATGTATTTTCATATATTTCTTATAGCAAAATGTCAACTTCATGCATTTACACACAAAAAATATAGGTTGTTCTAAAGGAGAAATAACATGCTGGGTATGTTGATGAGGGTGAAACCCATGAAGAGCCAGCTTCAGCAACCTATGCTTGTCATAAGACACAACTAATGGGATCGGATGGTCAGGCACTCTGACTTGGTTGGTGCTATCATCGTATTCCAATTGTGTAGATCGATCCTCTTGATATCAATCTCTGGATTGTCAGGTCTAGTCTTGATTGTGTACAGACCGCCATCATATAGCTGGAATATTGCTGAGTGCAGCATTAAAAAAGAAACAAAATAATGAGGGGTGAGTAATAATATCATCGGTATTCCAGCCTCACATCTGGGTGTTGTGATTTCAGGTGCAGACAGTGATTGTATCAATGAATGCTCGGATATCGGCAATAGAGCAGTACATCGGTGATGGGCAGGAGTAGCCTCAGGAGGACACCAGACAGGTGCTTGATGTCCTCGCTAGGACGAAGCAGTGCCGGGATACAGAGGAGGCAGATTGAGTCCTTGAATACTTAGTGCTGAATCAGCACAAATTCTATTTCCCTGTGATACACGATTATTGGTGGAAACAAGTTTTCAGATCCAGCGTCAATGTTTTGATACCGATGGCTTTTCAGTTTGCCTGAAGGACTAAAACGAAACAAAGATGGAAGTTGATCATTTATTTTCTTTGTTTCATTTATTAAGTTGTTGTGTTATCTGTGGTTTGCGTACATGTTGAAGAATTCGGTGCCAATACCCCATGTTTAGTCTGTTATCAATGGTTATGTTACTGAGTACATATTGGGTTGTGTCATTCAGCAGCCAAGTCCTGAACAGTTTGGTTGTCATCTTGCCAGTTCAGTTTCTACAGTTTGACTGACTTTTCTCACATTGTAGGACTAACAATTATCTGCATGCTATTTTGTGGGGGAAACAAATCTGTGGATTATTTACCTTGAAAAGTAGACAATACAAGTTCTGAATACCAATGTTTGTTCTTGTATTGGGGGCGGTCACGTGGCCTAGTGGTTAAAGCGTTCGCTCGTCATGCTGAAGACCCAGGTTCAATTCCCGACGTGTACAATGTGTGAAGCCCATTTCTGGTGTCCCCCGCCGTGATATTGCTGGAATATTGCTAAATGCGGTGTAAAACCAAACTCACTCACTTCTGTACTGATATTGTCTGAATATTTTCATTGAACCGATGTATGAGTTGGTGTTTAGAAATGCACAGTGTTTGAAGATTGTTACCAAGTCACACTGTCAGAGAGGTTTTGTTCTCCTTAAAGGGGTGGCAGTGTCATGATATTATATATATGTACTACTCAAAACAAATTAAGTATTACCCAATTGTTTTGTCATGTCCTTAACCTTTTTTGCGATGAACATGTACAGTTCAGCAGGTGAGTTGTTAGGAACAGCTGTAGAGGAATTATTGTTAGTTTTTGTTTAGTTTTTAAGTTTGTATCAACAAACAAGCTATTGGTCAAATCAGAATAATTCTCTTCTTTTTTTTTATTTATTTTCTAATTGTTGCTTTGTGGCTTGTCAAATCCATGAACCAAGACATTTGGTAATTGTCTTTCAATAATAATATCTATGAAAGTCTTTAATTAGTCATTTCTCTTGGTGGCAGTAGTCCATCATTGCAGTCAAACCTCGTTGTGTTGAGGGCGTAGGGACCTTGGAAGTTAAGGCATAATTTGGATATGTTGGTTTCTCAAATGAGACAACCGGGAATTCGACACATCGAAGTTCAAAACACAAGGTCCGACTGTATTATGTAAATGATATATTAAGGTTACATTACTTTGATGTTGAACATTAATCTGAAAGGTACAATACTGAAATATGATGATGTGTTTTGTGTATCTGATGATGCTGACCTATGATGTAAGCAAGACATCATCTATCATAGACATGCAGATGTAGCATTGCACTGTACTCTCATTGAAAACAAATACAGTGCCTCTATTTGGATTCCAGGTTAGAATTGGTCCTCAGCAGCCTAGGCTTGTACGGGCAACTTGGTGCATCAGTACGGTGAAGTGTGTCAATGTACTCTGATAGTTGCTCCTAATACCTATCACTAGGTTGTATTGTCCAGACTCGATTATTTCCAGGCCACAGTCATATAGCTGAAATATTGCTGAGTGTGTCGTTAAACAACAAACAATTCATCAAAAGAGTTTTTCTTATGATAATTTGACACATTTTGGGCTTTCCACACTGTTTTTGTTTGTGTACAATGACTGATTCGTGTGTTTTGGATATGCTACGGATTCCTGTGTTATAGATAGGATTCTTGTTTCTGTCAAATCTCTGTCCTCATATTGGTAGAATCACAGTCAATGTTCACCTGGATATGTTCTACTTATATCTGGAAACAGTTTTGACAGAAATGTAATGAACATTGTCGATAAAACATGATGAAAATAGTTTGTTTTAGAACCTGTTTTAGGACTAATCTTCCCCTAAGTGAAAACCATATATATCTGAAATGCTTTGATGAAATATACCACTCAAAAGACGTAAAAGAACATCCGATTCTTTCACATTACTTAGTTGATATGAAAGAATCAGGTGTTCTTAAACTTCTTTTGAGTAGTATATAACATATCTTATTTTTCACAAATATAATGTTTAATATACCACAAATCATACCTAACAAAATAATTTGTTCCTTTTGGCATATCGATAAAAACAAGTATCTGTGAAACAAGATATTTCATTGGTCAGTCCTTACAAACTCTGTATGTGTCCTTGAGTGAGTGAATGTTGTTTCTAGTGTTCACAGGGGGCACGGGCGGCCCAGACGTCTAAGGCGCCGCGATTTGCTGTGCAGAGTTGCGTCCCTTGGGCACGCCAGAAACCTATGATTGTGGGTTCGGATCCGGTTTGCCCCAATTATGTTTCTATGTTTGTCAGCACCATACCCGTGCTCGTGGGTTTTACCGAAGTGGTAAACGTCTGAGACCTGCATCACTTCGGGCTTTCCTCCCACATTAAGGACACACCGCGATATAACTGGAATACTGTTAAAAGCGGAGTTAAACCCAACTCACTCTAGTGTTCACATAGTGCTGTGAATACTCATGACCAACAAACTAGAATTTGATTGTATGATCAATGGTTCATATTACATAGTCTGTAATGGTAGTCACACATTATATTTAGTCAGCTTCTATTACATCTTCCTGAGGCAAGGGAGTTATCTGACTATTAAAAACCAGTGGAAACTCCCTTGCCTGGGGAAAATGTTTTCATAACTGGCACTTGGAACCTATTCTAGCAATTAATATTCTTCAGTTAATACAATATCTATTCTAAATTGCCTAACTGATTACTTTTTCGTAGGAAGTTGTTCATTGATAATGAGATTATGACTTTGTATTATGATATAAATATTGTAAATAAATATGACTTTAAATATTAATTTTGTTTGTGTTGAATGTTCCATCAATTGTTTGCTTACTTCAAGTATTGTAAATTTGTTTAAAGAAATTCCAACATTTTGTTGAAGGCTATCAGTACACGATTCCCATTCTCAAGATGATCATGACACAGGCAATCAAACTGTTTGTTTCTTGTCAAAAGAGAACATTCTGTTATAATAGATGTATGAATCTCCCAGATCTTAACAAAAACATTTACATCCAGGATATCACCTAGGTTGTTAAAAAGTAAATTTCGGTCATCCTTATTGATCGTACAAGACATAAACATGTTCTTTACAACATCATTGACAACAGTTTTACTATAGCATTCTCTAGAAACAATTTGAGCTGATTTATAATATGCTGAACCTAATGTCCTGAAATCTAAAATGGATATTTTTCTTTGTTGGACGATCAGGGGTATTATAACTCCTATTTGGTCCCCTCAGAATTCAATAGAGATCGTTCAGATGACTGCCCGCTTACGTTTGTCTTGCACATTAATATCAAACTCATAAAACCAAAGGACAGACGTGTGGCCCAGTGGCATTAAAATGTGGTTTTGGGAGGGAAATCAAACAAACCGACACAAAAAAAAAGGAAATTAAAAGAGGAAGCAAAATCAAATATATCTTTTCGCATCTTGCCTGGAAGGCAAGGTTCCCGGCCGCGTCATTCCGACACACGTTAACAGATGGTGCTTCTCGTTATTTTGTCCGTCACTCGGCATTAAGGGGCTAAGACAAGGACTGGTCGGCTCGGAGTCATTATACTGTGTCTGAGTGGGTTATTCGTGTTAAACTGCGGCGTGGTATCTCAGTGGGCTAGCACTATAAAAGCGACATGAATGAGTGAGTGAGTATGGTTTTACGCCGCTTTTAGCAGTATTCCAGTAATATCACGGCGGGGAATACCAGAAATGGGCTTCACAAATTGTATCCTTGTCGGGAATCGAACATGGGTCTTCGGCGTGACGAGCGAACGCTTTAACCACTGGGCTACCCGACCGCCCATATGCCCGGACTCACAAGTATACAAACGCACGAACACAAAAACACAAACGCGCGAGCCCATGCTCGTCGTGTATGTGCAATAATTTTGAACGCAACGATAACCCCCAATTCACCTTACCTCGCCGGCTGCTTGCCATGTACAAACTTGCGTGTTTTTCATTTATTACATGGGCGGGCAGTAAAAATGACTGAGAGAGGATTTCGATATTTTGGACCCTTCCCTTTTAAAAATGCTGGATCCGCGTTTGTATTAGTAGCAGTTCTAATCTGGAAGCTGAATCTTATTTTATATATTTTTCGACAATGTTTGGCCAATTGTTTTGTAAAACATCTAATAATAAATAATAGTCCTAGGAGCAAGCCAGCGGCCACATATGTCAGCAAATGTCTACAATGTTTACCAAAGTGAGATGTTTTTAGATACCCTAATGCTTTTCATCCCCAGCAAGTGCTTAACCAAAGTGAGATGTGGCTAACCACTTGCTGAGGATGAAAAAGTATTATGGTATCTTAAGACATTTAGTCACCATATGATTTAATGTAAGTCCAAATCTTGAAACTTCTCCCAATAGAAATTCTATCCGCCCTACTCGCAAGAAAAGGTCATTTTCACATCTTATCCATGACCTTACCTTTTGAAAGAAATGACCTAATTAACCCATGTGTCTATAATCAATAATAATTATGTATTTTCGTGATATCAAACTGTTTTTCTGTCTGTGAGTACTGGGCTGGGGCAACTGTCAGAGCAAGATAGAGATAACTACTCGTTGAAAAATAACACTTTACCTGTCTGGTGAATCAACTTTATGACTTTGATCAATTGATCAATAAAGGATTATCCTATAGAGATAATGTCACAGTTCCACACAAGGCAGTTATTGCTGCGTCTAGACTGTTTAATGCCCACACCTCGTTAATCAACTACGGTTAGGCTGGAGAATTGTTTCCCGTCAACATTATACACTCAGATAGGCTTATAAAGATGGACTGTCATTTTATTCCACATCCATATAAAGAAACAGTATAGTTTCTTTTCAGATAAACAGCAGCAATAATCCAGTGCCCCGTGAAGATCCGGCTTAGAAATGGTCTTCAGCAACCCACGCTTGCAAGAAGCGACTAACGGGATCGGGTGGTCAGGCTCGCTAAATTGGTTCATGCATGTCATCGTATCCCAATTGCGTAGATCGATGCTCATGATGTCAATCACTGGATTGTCTCGTCCAGACTCGATTATTTACAGACCGCCGTCATATAGCTGGAATATTGCTGATTGTGGCGTAAAACAAAAAACAACAACAACAACAACAACAACAACAAAATCTGGAGCGGTATCCGAATGCATGATATTGTCATTACTATCTCGTGTTTACTTTGGCCATCGCTCTGCCGAATTAATTGATACCAGAGACCATACAATAATCTATTATATGGTCTCTGTTGATACTGACTCAGATTGAAGTTCTAACCTAACATTCTCTTTGTATTTGGTAGGGTAAAAAACTGTGTCTACTTAAATCTGCAATTGGCTAGTAATAAAATATCTAGCCAAGCCAGTTTGGCTGGTGCTGTTGAAACATTATTTCACACACTGCTCACGTGTATGTGTTGTGAATGGTATCAGAGTATTGGTGAGAGTCAAGACAGCTGTCATTGTGAATGGTTTTGGGTCGCGGACAGGGGCGCAACTTTCCTAATTTTAAGTGTAAACAAAACCAATTTTATTAGAAAGCGCCCACGCTCCCCTCCACCTCATGGACAGACCCCCAGTTTTCGCCTCCCCACTTAAATAACACAACATTGTCTATGAGCTTGAGTATTTGTAGGTACTGTGATCAAAAGAATTAATATCATGCTGATGTATCGAAATTATGTATGAGTAGGTAAATATATACCTTTATCTTATTCTGAAAGGGAGGTCATTTTACTGTATCCTGTTTACAACTATTCTTGTGACCGCCTCACAACTTTAATCGTCAACTCACGATGATTGATGCGTACATAATATCCTTCAGCTATGTGTGGAGTTTTATAGATGAGACTGGACCCACTGTTTAACACGTCTACAGCTGTCGCATATAGACATTGAAACTAATATATCGACTACACCCCATGCAAGTCTATATCAGTTGGCACATCTAGATTACCGCAGTTCCTGAAAATGAATAGAGTCTCGGGGCTCCTTTCTATTATATCATATGAAGATAATTTCTCTACTGCAAAATATATTCATTTCAGTGACTGGGTGTTAGTCTACAGTCGCCTGTTTAAATACGCTGTTATGTTTATATTACCGAAAAATGCATAAATCATATACAATAAAAAAATGGGGGAATTTGAAGTTGGAAAGGAATCGTATTTCTGGTAACAAATCTTTGTCCATAACCTTTTGTGGCAACCCATGCCTCGTGTGAGCGTGATGCGTGGAGTTCCTATGTCACGTGTTATCGGTCGTTATAACTGTCATTATTTCACGTAGCACATTCCGAGAAACGATTGTGGTCATCTAGGGCGACATGTAAAGAGAAATGGTCAAATAGTCTCTATTCGTCATCCATAAGGTTCAACATATGCAACCAGCGTTGGGACCAGAATAGGTCCTCAGCAAACAATGCTGGTCGTAAGAGGAGACGTCATAGATTGGGTGGTCAGGCTCGGTGACATTCATGATTGCGTGTCATCGTACCCCGACGACGTGGGTCGTTGCTCACAATATCGATCACTGGGTTTTCTGATCGAGACTCGATTCTTTACAGGCCGCCGTCATATAACTGGAATATTGCTGATCATTACAACAAACACGCATTACTGTTACTCTCAACACATCCACTATTAGAGAGTTAACGTTGTTTAAATTTAACGCTAAATTGTGTTACAAGGTCACAAGGTTACATCAATCGAGGCCTCCGCAAAACCTTCCAAAAGATTTATGGTAGACATGTGAAGGACATTTCCAAATTTGACGCATCAGTGAAACGAATGATTTCCGATGCAGTTCCCTACTTTGACTTGTAATATATGATTCCGTGTTGTTGTTTTTTCATGTGAACAATTGACTTGCCTTTGCATGTGTTTGTCACGGGTGCCATCGGTGGGGCAGGATACGCTCACCTTTTCGCGAACACATAGTATTATCACTGTTTTATAGTGATTCATACACACATGCTCATGATATAGTCGGAATTGTACAATCGACTCAACTTTGGGCAGAGAACATGGACATGGAAAAAGTTTGTCGTTTTTATTTTCACCTTTGTTGTATTATAATACAGGCATGTAAAGCAGGTACCATTGCTGGCGTAATACAGACACCTTCTGTGACGTAATACAGACACCATTGCTGGCGTAAAACAGACACCATCTGTGACGTAATACAGACACCAGGGGCGCGTTGCAAGCCACGAATCGCTTAGAGAAAGCAAATTCATCGCTCAACCCGGGGTCTGCAACAGTTCGAAGCGCTTGCGCACTCTTCCAAAATGGCGGCACAACTACCGCTTGGTTGCCTTGACGTTTGTTTGTTTGTTGTTTAACGCCGCACTCAGCAATCTTCCAGCTATATGACGGCGGTTTGTAAATAATCGAGTATGGACCAGACAATCCAGTGATTGACATCATGAGCATCTATCCACGTTATTGGGATACGATGAAATGCATCAACCATGTCAACGAGCCTGACCATCCACGTAATGAAGATCGTAATAGAAGAGGCTCGATGACGAGCTGATGAAATTTATGACTACTTTGAAGATGTGGAGCAGACTGAGGATGATGGGGTGTTAGCTACCTTAGCTCATTTTCTCGTTGATCCAGTCAAGAATTCCTTGTTCCGCTGTCAAAGGAAGCCGCCATTTTGGTTTGAGAACGAAGCGACCTCAGTCAGCGATTGTTTCGCTTGCAAGCGGCTGAAAGTTAGCGCACTGTTGTAAGGCGAATCGCTGTACCTCGCTTACAAGCGATTGGCGCTTTGCAACGCACCCCAGCTGTGACATAATACAGACCATCTGTGACGTAATACAGACACCATTGTTTTCGTAATACACACAAAACCTGTGACGTAATACAGACACAATTTTTTACGTAATACGTAATGCAGACACCATCTGTGACGTAATACTGACATTGCTGGCGTAATACAAAAAAAACATCTGTGACGTAATGCAGGCACCATTTTTGACGTAATACAGACACCATCTGTGACATAATACAGGCACCATTTTTGACGTAATACAGACATAATCTGTGACGTAATACAGACACCATTGTTGGCGTAATAAAGACACGTATTTTGTTCATGGAGTTTCATTTACTCGCTGATTTTGAACCACATGTAGATATTGAATTAAATGCATATTCACTGCAGATAATAATACAGTTCACAAGCACACTCGTATAACAAGTTCATTTTATTACGAATTTCCTCTTTTATCGTATTCAAAACATGGTCATTGTAACTGTTATTCTCGGGCGAAATACGAACATGTAAATTTAAGTTCTTTGTTCGAAAATGTGCTCTGCTCGACATACAATGCTTAGTGGGTCCCATAAAGTGCTCATTTACCCAGTTACTTCCCTTACATCGAAAATGGCGTCCTCCATACGTCCACTCTTCATGAAGAAAAAGTAAGTATACCTTATTAAATACGCTTTTGTGAATGGGATTTTTTCACCAAATAGTGACACTGAATCATTTTGCTATTTTTGACAATAACTACAGATTATAATAACATATTTGTATTTTTTCCCCAAATTACTAACACAAAAACACCACCAACATCAATTTTCATCACAAAATCCAACTGACACTATGAGTCTATGACGGTCTGTGACCGTCATGTATTATGTTTATAAAGAGCCCTATGGTTCACGGTCTGATGGATACTTCCATTCAAAATCTGGGTGTTGTAATTCGTGCTTTGAATGAGACTGGGACATTGTCTCTATGTAATCAGCTGGTATAGTTGTGTTACGATTAATTGATGGATTTAAGATTGCTATCTACTTACAATACTTGAAAAGGAGTATTATTATGGATAACAACGGCTTCTGTATACGTACACATCATTACAGGGCTACTTCTTGCCATTCATAGTATTAATTAAACTTCTTGTCGTGCTTACATTCAACTTCTGAATGCCTAGGGAGACTCTCTTACAAAACTTTCTTTCAGCATTGTTGTCACACAGAACATGGTGAATGTATGTTATGAAAGGTGGTGGTGTCAGCAGTAGAAATGCACATTATTGGGATCATGTCTTAGATTTGGATTAGTGCTGTGTGGGTAGTGGTGGATTGCATGGATGCACTAAGTTCGTAGACACCGCCGACACAATTTACACAATTTACAGTGAACTCGTAGACAATCCAGAAGTAAATTTTGTACACATCTAATCTCCATTTTGTTTATCTCATTCAACGCTTTTAATACCAATAGATAGGAGGGCCTGTATCTCTGGCAGAAGTGGCATAGAGTGATCATATATTTATAAACAGAGCAGCAAAAGAAATTCTATCAGTTTCTAACAATCAAACATCATATCATATTAATACAAAAACAAAACAAAATACAAATTTTATTGATACGTAAACTCCCAATAGATATATGTCTACCCTACTCTCACACCATGCACACATGGGGCGGTCAGGTAGCCTAGTGGTTAAAGCATTGGCTCGTCACGCCGAAGACCCGGGTTCGATTCCTGACATGGGTACAATGTGTGAAGCCCATTTCTGGTGTCCCCTGCCGTGATATTGCTGGAATATTGCTAAAAGCGGCATAAAACCATACTCACCCTCACCCATGCACACAAGTGTCCCAAACGTGGGCAGATCATCTGAATTTGCTAAGGCAGAAGGTGACCTCTTACACACTAAAAGCAACCACAAGAACTGGCATAGACATATCCGCTATCTGTCATAGATTTCCTAAAGCCAAGAGATGCAATACTGAATGATAGACTTACATTAATGCAATATTCCCAAATTTTTTTGTTTTGTGTCTACGAATTCTCCATGAACGTTGTCTACGTTTTGGGAGTGGCTATGAATTCTCCATGGCCACGAATAAGTTTTGTTACAAAAACACCTGCAACCTGATTGCATGGCTACGCTGAAGAGTTAATTAACCAACATCTTTCTAAAAAAGACTACAGATGCTATCACAAATAATTAGTGCTCATTTACCTTGTGATCAGCATCTGATTAACTCACATGCCCACAAATTTAAGTAATCATTTTCCAGGAAAATTTGCAACTTGAGAAATCACTGAAGAGACGGGTTGTTTGAGATAGATGTCTCTGAGCACACACAAAAGGTCATTTGAAGCAATATGTCCTGTAATCACACTTCTCTCAAAGAAGCCATTGAGTAGACTCGTGGGTTCACTCGCCTTCCTCCTTTGAAGTCTTCACAGTCTCAACATCCACAGATCTATACAAGCTGGGAAGGCAGTAACTGAAACTCGAGCATGTCTTGGTTGTGAGATGTTTGGAGAATCTTGACAAGCCTTTGCTTTTATTAATGTGACAGGCTGCCTGAGGTTGAATGTGAATGTGTGCATTTATTTGCAAATCAAAACAAGAATGTGTCTGTTTGGGTGAGGAAATATTTTAATGCTGAGATGTTTGTACAATTGACCTGTGAGAGTTGTGGCACTGACAATAAGCTTAAGTAAATTTTTGGTTATGTTAGATTAGAGAATAATGGAGTAAATCTTTGAGAATATTGTATGTTTTTGTCAACTGAACATGCTGAATATGCATTGAATGGTATATTGTTAATTATTAGTATTATTTATGTAAAATGATATGGTGATGTTTTCACTGACTATAGTCGTTCCATTATTGCCAATTTGTTGTCATTTAGGATAATATATTTATTCCATTTTGATTTTATGCTATTCAAGTCTTATTCTTGGGTTCATCATGTGTTGGAAGCAGTGCACTAATCCAGTGTAACTGACAATGTGTTCTGTCTCTCCAAGTTAACTGCCATGTCTCTCCAAGTTAACTGTCACTTGTACACAGGTACATTATCTCTCGCCATGTCTCTCCAAGTTAACTGTCAATTTGTACAAAAGTACAATAGAGCTTGAAAAATGTCTTTAACTCAACTTGTATATTATTTTGTACTCATTCTGCAATATTTTCACTTGCCCTTTTAAATTTTATAAAGTTTTATGTTCTCTGTTTTTATTTCCATTCTATGTAATGAACCTTTGAGTTGACAACAGACTGTACAAAATAATTCACAGTCACTGTCAGCTACCTTCATCATCCCCATTCAAACTCGCTCAACCATGTGTCTTGCAGTTCATTTATTTTTTACAGCCGTACTGTTTTTTTAGAAATGTGCCCCTTTTTTTGGCCTGTTAGTAATCAGATCAACCTCATCATTCTTGATTAAAAATTTCGGTATATCCCCTAACAAAATCATTCACTCTCACTTTGACATTTGAGCGTCTGTAACAAGTTGCTTACGACAAAAATAAAAAAATATACTTCCCTTGCTGTAAAAACTAGTTTCCAAACCAGCTTCTCAAACGCACTTTCTGTTCATTTCTCTAACAAACAGTTGCCAAGTAACTGTATGCTGTCTATTTATGATATAAGCAACATGTATTTCATTATTTTTACTATTAAAGAATGTGCAAGATATGAAATCATATTTAAGGTTTGAAATTATCCTGCATTTTTTTTGAAAACGATAAGAGATGAATTGATACAAATGAAATATATACTGGCCCGGTAGGATGAATGTTTCTTCACTTCTGTCTCGCCCTACACGTACTGCCTCTCATCAATTAGCGGACGAGTGGATTTTCGAGTCCTGGAACTATGTGTGTCTCTCCAAGTTAACTGTCAGCATCTACAAGAGTGAAATATCTGTCTCTCCATGCTAACAATCAACATGTATGGTCTGCACTGTTGATTTTGTTCCAACTCTAATTTTCCGGATTTAAGAGCAAGGCTCTGAACATTCTTGAAATCCATATTCTTTTCTAGTTTCTCTGTTCACATGCACATCTGGCATAATAATACTGTAAATGATGTTGAAATATAAGTTTACAATTTCAAACATGTTTGTCAAAGCTTGTAAAATATGTCATGTTTCCATATCTATGATAGAACCCCAATACCTCACATATGAGGTGACACTCAGGCGTTCTTTGATAAGATCACTGTGAGAATGTCATCATGGATGACAACCACATCATACACACTATACCCTGCTATATTGGGCCACTGGTCGTCATTTAATAACCTAGTTTGATCATATTTGTCTCTAGCTATCGGTCTATTGCTAATGTGACTGGCAACACAGTAAGTGTTGCTCCAATGCTGACGTGAACCCCTTACTGGCCTGTGGCTTTATTGGCAGGTTCAGTGTAGACATGGTTACATTACAGCCACAAGCAGTTCCAGCCAGGCTGGTACATACTATTACATGTCAAGGGGGCTCAGATGGCTTTATTGGCAGGTTCTGTGTAGACATGGTTACATTACAGCCACAAGCAGTTCCAGCCAGGCTGGTACATACTATTACATGTCAAGGGGGCTCAGATGGCTTTTGACCACAAGTCACTATGCAGAGTTGTGTTTCAGTAGTGTTCAACCATGTTAACTTATACTGACTGTTCTATTTCAACTTCTATTTTGCATATGCAAATTATTAAATTCAAAGTTGTATTGTTACATGAAGAAAATCATTATCATCCCTAAAATTAATCTTAACTGATTTCAGCTTAATAGTAACTCTTTAAATGAGAAAGACAGAGAGAGAGAGAGACAGACAGACATAGAGAGAGAGAGATATGTATGGGTGTTCTTTTATCGTCATACCTCAACGGTGTAGATCGGTGCATTTTATTTCGATCACTAATCTTGACTCAAATATTTATAAGAGAGAGAGAGAGAGAGAGAGAGATTGTTGTTTAATGCCACACTCAGTAATATTTCAGCTATATGGCAGCGGTCTGTAATTAATCCAGTTTGGATCAGACAACCCAGTGATTGACATCATGAGCATCATGTCACTAGATTGCCGGACCCGAATATTAATAATACTGTGATGTTGCTGGAATATGAATGACTGTGGCACTAAACAACATTCACTCACCCTGTTCAGTCTGACATGATAGTGTATTGAGGAACATGCAGGAGTACCCTCCAGTCTTGTACAGTGAGTGCTGGCTTGTAACGGCATTGCAAATGTTGCTCCAGTAGACAATGGTTCGTAATAGAAATAACATGTTTCAGAAATGGATGTTTAAGAGACAAAGCAGAATCTGTCCTCACCGTGTGCTGACAGTAACATCAGGAGTAGGATTTGTGGATGTACTTCGTGACCCTCCCAACATGAGATCTGTTTGGTGCATGGTGCCTATGCCTGCACATGTTATGTTAGTGTGTGTTATACATTATATTGCATGTGGTCATGTCATCAGCATCGGTGTATAGCATGCATTTACCACGTCATATGGCCTCAAAACGGATTCTAGGGAGTCAGTGCCAAAATGTTTATCCTGCCCGTTAAACTGAAACTTGAATTTGGCATCATGAGATTTTGCTCTTTGTGAAATAGCTGTGAACACCTGATTAGTTTCCATTGGGCGTAAATTTCAGTGTAGGTGGTCGAGTAAAAACACAACTTTGACTTCCAGATAAACATGATGAATGAAAAGCAGTCCAGTTTAAACATGACAAGATACCAAAAGATAGTTTTTTTGTTATTAGAAAAAATATTTGTGTAAGTATTATTCATCATTTCTTACCAACAGTGTTGATAAAATCTTTGTGGGTTTTTTTAATTCACATAATGGTATAACCAGTGATAACAGAATGAGACAAAATATTTTGTTTGAAAGTCTTCTGTTTCTATTTGTGTAAGCCAACTAAAAACATTATAAGGACTTTTTTATTTCACTTGTTGTATTTTTTGCACTCTTTCGTTTGTTTGTTATTTGTGTGTTGTTTAACACCACATTCAGCAATATTCCAGCTATATGACAGCAGTCTGTAAATAATCAAGTCTGAACCAGACAATCCAGTGATTGACACCATGAGCATCAATCTACCCAACTGGGAAATGATGACATGCATCAGCCAAGTCAGCGTGCATGACCTCCCGATCCTGTAGTTGCCTGTTATGGCAAGCATGAGATGCTGTATCAGCCAAGTCAGCGTGCATGACCTCCCGATCCTGTAGTTGCCTGTTATGGCAAGCATGAGATACTGTATCAACCAAGTCAGCGTGCATGACCTCCCGATCCTGTAGTTACCTGTTATGGCAAGCATGAGATGCTGTCGATCTGTTCCACCCCGGAATTTTACGGGTTTGTTGCGCTCTGTTGTCATAGTTATGCTATACTTAATTATTCACCCAAACTGCTATCACTCTGTCCTATGTCATGGCGTTCTTAGTCTTTGTGTTATCACATGCTTATTAGTTTTACAGTTCCAAGGTAGGGCTACTCAATTTAATTGCATGGCAACTTTAGTCCAGAGGTCGACAGTCACATTAATTTAGTGATGCATTAATCTCGTGAAGTACGGTATTAGTGAAATTGGGAAGAGAACATTATCATAAGTCAGTCTGATTGAATTCATTCCATGTTATTGAATGAATTCATTCCATGTAATTGATGTATTCTATTGAATCACATCTCAATAGTAAATCACTGGAATACGTGTACCGGAAAGGAAATGTAGGTATATTTTATTTGTTTGATTGTTTGTTTGTTGTTTAACGCTGCACTAAGCAATATTTCAGCTATATGGCAGCAGTTTGTATATAATTGAGTCTTGACCAGACAATCCAGTGATTGACATCCGGAGCAATCGATCCACACAATTGGGATACGATGACATACATCAACCAAGTCAGTGAGCCTAACCACCCGATCCCGTTAGTCGCCTCTTACAACAAGCACTTTTTAACAGTTGTAACCTGTCTGGGTAGCCTTGTTTGAATGAGATTATATACAAGATACAGTATAGTGGTTGGTGAGGTGAGGTGAAATGGGGTTTGGTGTCACATCCAAGATTATTTTGCTTATATAACGTTGTGCATGCACATGTGTGTGTGCGTGGCTGCTTGTACTTGTCCGAACTAATGGCAGTTTTATAGTGCTAGCCCACCGAGATACCATGCCGCAGTTTAACATGAATACCCCACTCAGACACAGTATACTGACTCCAAACTTACCAGCCCTTGTTTTAACCCCTTAATGCCGAGCGCCAGGCTGGGTAATAACAAGAACCATCTTTTAACATCTTTTGGTATGACGCGGCTGGGGTTCGAACCCCGGTCCTTCCACTCTCTGGGCAGAGGCTCGACTACTAAACCAGACAAACAAGGGAGGCTGTCTTTAGTGGTAGGGCTGCAATAGGAGTGTTTGAAAGTGTTGTGACCCCAAACAGGTTACGATTACCCAAATATCGCCAATTAAACGAACTATATGTTAAATACACTAAAATGCAAACAACAAAGATTTAAATCTTCTACAATATTTTGATAGCATTTGTGAAATTATATCCAAACTACAGCAGTGAGTATGTACTTTGTTTCTTCATGCTTACCTTTAAAAAAGTTTTGACGTTGACAGCACAGACCCAAGCCAAAAATGTAAAACGAACTTTGGACTGTTGACAAACATAGCCCCAAAAAATAAACGTCAAGTTTATATGGTAATTATATTGACCAAGAAGCTTAAAGATTTATCGACCAGAGAGTTAGCTGAAGTGAAGAGATTTGATTTTTTATATTGACAAAATCATCCCAAACCAACCATGCTAAGGCTTGGAAAGCTAACACTGCTAAGGGCCTACAGGCACTTTAATATGAACCAGATGATCTCAAGCCAGTAGCTAGTAAAACAAATAAAATAGTAATTGCTTTTGAACCTGTTAAATGCTGCAGTGATTTTGCTAGAGACCAAGTTGTTTTTTTTCACAAGTTCATGATTTTATCAACTTTTGATTGGACAGCCTTGTATGTATTTAAATCTTATAACAAAATCTTTCAGATGTTTTGGATGACTAACTTCATCTCGAAGAAAATGAACCCTTCTAAAATACTGTGTGGAATAATTTAGACCGGTCCTTTGTCATGCTTAGTATTGATGTTAGCTCCTGTAAGGTTCTTAAAAAGAGACACATGGTTTTGCTTTCACAAACTATTGATATTTCTCAATCAATCTGTTCCACTTTGTTTTATATTTCAACCTGATTCATGTCAATGTAGATTTCCACGGTCCCATTAAACCCTCTTAACAGTCATGTTTGTGCGCGTGAGAGCATCCGGACATAAGCTTGATAAGGCGAGTGCATGTTGATAATGGATGTCAAACTAGCCTATGAAGTATAATGTCCACACGCATCAGCACGTCGGACTGAGAATTGACTTTTCATGTACTGTCAGTTCATCAACATGGAGTGATGTGCCACCAGTTGACTGCAGTGGGAATTGATTGTAACTTCAAAGAAAGTAATATTCAACAGCATCATTGGTTGTTGTTTGTTTGTGTTGCGTGCACTAGTAGCAGTGTGTCTGTAGGGTTGGTTGTGTTCTGTAAACAGAGACAGGTTTCACTGACTTGCACAGGTTTTTGAGCTGTTCAAGATACTCAGAATGGTCAGTGTTGGGGTTTAACCAACAGTTTAACATTTTTCTCTTTCTAAGTCAAGATTAATGTTAATTATTTTTCAATAGTACATTATACAAACATCATGAATGTATGTTACTATTTGTGTCTATCTTCATGTTAGGTTATACTTCTTTGCTAACAAAAAGGGATAAAATGTGCAAGAACAGGCCGAATTGAATTCCTACACAGAGTTATGGGAATTGAAAAGCTGTGTAAACAAGAGGTCATCCTGACTGACAACTGTTTTAGCATTTCGAACAGTGTTTCATCCATCTGTTTGACGCAGGTTGTAGATACACATTTTTGTGTAACCCACGAGCACAGTTAACGAACCAACAGAGCTGATACTAAGACCAATGATCAGCAGATCCTGTCTTCTAAGGGAGACAACTTTGAACAGTGTGTTGGAGTGGTGTAGAGATTTAGTTCATTGAAACCTGTACTGTCCGTGGCACTTTTTGTTTTTAGTCTGGACTCCTCATTCAAAGTTAATTTTTAGTTAAATTCAATATTAATAAATTATGGTATACAGTTTGTTTGTTTGTTTAACGCCACACTCAGCAGTATTTCAGCTATATGACAGCGGTAGTAATTAAGGAACAAATCAGTTTATAAGTTTCAAACATATTTAAGGTGTGAAGCCAATCAGAAATGTTTGTTTAATGCCCCACTCAGTAATATTCCAGCTCCATGACAGCAGCCATAAATAATTTGGAGTCTGGACCAGACAATCCAATGATTAACACCAAGAACATCAATCCACACAATTGAGATAAGAGGACATGCAATCAACCAAGTCACATGGCCTGACTTTCCGATCCATTACGTCACCTTAACATAAGAATAGGTTGCTGGGGACCTATATTCTTACCTGGAATCCTCACGGTTTCAATCTGAGATATAGAGGTCTACTAAATACCCTAGAGCGCAGATGGGCAATCTTTCAGGTGGGTAGTCCTGGAGCTCCCAATAGAGAAATACAAGATGGTTGATTGATTAGTTCTGAACCTCACATAGAAGGGACTGCTATAGCGTGAAATATTCTGTTGTGGACGTTGCATGATGTCATGGAGTCACATCTTTAAAAACATTAGACAATTGAGCAAATTGTTTTGCTGTGACAAGCAGTCAGTAAAATGGGCAGGGGTTTGTGACCCTTGGAAAACGGACAAACTTGAGGGACGTTACCACATTGAGAAATTTATTGCAAACAAAAACAATAAGAGTAAGGCTTTTGAATGGAAGTAGCTCCCTCTGTCAACTGATCTGAAGTCCTCATTGCCTGAGTCAAATGAAGCTCCAAAATATGATATATCAAAGAAAAGATTTACCTGTAAACGGCCATACTAAAACTGTGTGCTCTTATATGTATGAAGATCCGGGGTGGAGTAGGTCTTCAGCAACACATGCTTCCAGTAAAAGGCGACTATGCTTGTTGTAAGAGGCGACCAATGGGATCGGGTGGTCAGACTCGATGACTTGGTTCATCGTATCCCAAGACGGGATTGTCTGGTCCTGACTTGATTATTTACAGTCCACCGTCATATAGCTTGAATATTGCTGAGTGCAGCATTAAACAACACACAACAAATCATATATATCCCATGTATCTGAGCTCTTCTGGAAATAAAAACCATGAGGAAGAAAAACAGTTTGAGAGACGAGCAGTGATGACTAACTTGTAGTGACATATAGAACAGCTCAGGATAAATGATGAACAGATGAGCTTTTACTGACCTAATAAGGAAATACATTCGTCCCAAATACTACTCCTAATCCGTCATTGGAATCATTTGCACAACTCATGTCCCCAAATTGTTACTACTATTGTACAGGATAGACACAATTTTATGGATAACAACTTCTTTAATACGTTGCTTGACAACGGTATAAGGATCTATACCGAAACGTCGCTTTTTACAGTATTAAAAAAGTTGTTATCCATAAAATTGTGTCTATCTTGTCATCCGCCAACTTCTAAGTAATGCCTATCAAACAAGTTACTATTGTACAGCTATCCGAGTTTATCCTTAGTGTAATGAAATTACATAAGTCACTTCATCATGTTAGTAGGGGCGGTCGGGTAGCCTAGTGGTTAAAGCGTTCGCTCGTCACGCCGAAGACCCAGGTTCCATTCCCAACATGGGTACAATCTGTGAAGCCCATTTCTGGTGTCCCCCGCCGTGATATTGCTGGAATATTGCTAAAAGCGGCGTAAAATCATACTCACTCACTCATCATGTTTGTAAAATCAATGATGAATAGATCTTGTATGAATAGATTGTTGTAATGCTAATGTTCTTTGGGTCGTAATGTTATGTTCTTTGGGTCGTAATGTTACGTCCCTTGGGCCGTAATGTCATGTTCTTTGGGTTGTAATGTCATGTTCAATCGGCCATAATGTTATTTTCTATGGGCCATAATGTTATGTTCTTTAGGGAATAATGTCATGTACTTGCGTCGTAGTGTCATGTTCATTCAGCCAAAATGTTATTTTCTATGGGCCATAATGTTATGTTCTTTGGGGTGTAATGGCATGTTCTTTTGGCCTTAATGGCATGTTCTTTGGGTCAAAATGTTATGTTCTTTGGGTCGTAATGGCATGTTCTTTGGGCCATAATGTTATTTTCTATGGGCCACAGTGTTATGTTCTTTGGGGTGTAATGGCATGTTCTTTGGGCCACAATGTTAGGTTCTTTAGGCCGTAATGTTATGTTCTTTGGTTGTGATGTTATGTTCTTTGTGCTGTAATGTCATGTTCTTTGGGCCACAATGTTTTGTTCTTTTGGCCATAATGTTATGTCCTTTTGGGCCATTATGTTATGTTCTTCAGGGTGTAATGTCATGTTCTTTGGGTCGTAATGCTTTGTTCTTTGGGCCGTAATGTCATGTTCTTTGGGCCATAATGTTATGTTCTTTGGGTCACAATGTCATGTTCTTTGGGCCGTAATGTCATGTTCTTTGGGCCACAATGTTTTGTTCTTTGGGCCATAATGTTATGTCCTTTTGGGCCATTATGTAATGTTCTTCAGTGTGTAATGTCATGTTCTTTGGGTCGTATTGCTTTGTTCTTTGGGCCGTAATGTCATGTTCTTTGGGCCATAATGTTATGTTCTTTGGGTCACAATGTCATGTTCTTTGGGCCGTAATGTCATGTTCTTTGGGCCGTAATGTCATGTTCTTTGGGCCGTAGTGTCATGTTCTTTGGGCTGTAATGTCATGTTCTTTGGGCCATAATGTCATGTTCTTCAGGGTTTAATGTCATGTTCTTTGGGCCATAATGTCATGTTCTTTGGGCCATAATGTCATGTTCTTTGGGCCACAATGCCATGTTCTTTGGGCTGTAATGTCATGTTCTTTGGGCCGTAATGTCATGTTCTTTGGGCCATAATGTCATGTTCTTTGGGCCATAATGTTATGTTCTTTGGGCCACAATGTCATGTTCTTTGGGCCACAATGCCATGTTCTTTGGGCTGTAATGTCATGTTCTTTGGGCCGTAATGTCATGTGCTTTGGGCCATAATGTTATGTTCTTTGGGCCACAATATCATGTTCTTTGGGCCACAATGTCATGTTCTTTGGGCTGTAATGTCATGTTCTTTGGGCAATAATGCTTTGTTCTTTGGGCCACAATGTCATGTTCTTTGGGCCATAATGTCATGTCCTTTGGGCCATAATGCTTTGTTCTTTGAGCAACAATGTCATGTTCTTTGGGCCATAATGCTTTGTTCTTTGGGCCACAATGTCATGTTCTTTGGGCCATAATGTCATGTTCTTTGGGTCATAATGTTATGTTCTTTGGGCCACAATGTCATGTTCTTTGGGCCACAATGTCATGTTCTTTGGGCCACAATGTCATGTTCTTTGGGCCGTAATGTCATGTTCTTTGGGCCACAATGTCATGTTCTTTGGGCCATAATGTTATGTCCTTTTGGCCATTATGTTATGTTCTTCAGGGTGTAATGTCATGTTCTTTGGGTCGTAATGCTTTGTTCTTTGGGCTGTAATGTCATGTTCTTTGGGTCACAATGTTATGTTCTTTGGGCCACAATGTCATGTTCTTTGCGCCTCTAGCCTTTAATTAAATAATGATTACCACACACTGAACATAGAGGAGATAAGGCCACTTCACATGGGCACTGTGCCCATACTTTCAGATTTCACCTGTGTCACTTGCAGCTTTCCTCTGACATAACTAAATTAATGTTCAAAGCAATGTTAATCCCAGCTCATTCAAGACCGAGTGATCAAAATACTAGTTTCTAATACGATTGCTTTTGCTATGTCAACATGTACAATTGTGCGTTGACATCAGCATGACTGTAAAGGAGTTCATCTTGACTTCTTGGCTCAGTCTCTTATCAAGCAGTTGGGTTGAGTTTTGTTGGAGATTTAATTCACACAGATCTCTGTTTTCTCAAAGAAGGAATTATTGGTCTTGATGTTTCCTAGTAGAGTGCAGCAAAAGCTATTACTCCTCGTCAAGAGGTGATAACTCCCTAAACCTAGCGATATGCGCATTGATTGTCACTTGAGTTCAGTGCCATTTGCATATTGCTGTCACATGTTTTCAATCTCTTGGCGATCCCCTCCACCTGATGCCAGACTCGTGATGAACGCAAACGCCTGAAATAAAACATAAAATAAATGTGAAATAGCTTTGTCGATACTTAAGCCGCGCCTTGCCCTTCCAATGCTTTCGGCACTTTCACCTCAATCAATATAGTGCCTACGCTCTGTCACATCCGCTCCTGAAAAAAAAAGTTAATTGATTTAGTTGATTATTTTTTTTCTTTTCGTCAGTGCAAATTCAGTTGGTCAATTACGAACGTCTTTTGTCTCAATTGCTTCTGTGTGACTGTCTCAGTAAGTTGGAGCGCTAGCTGGTTGTAGTGATTGAGTCAAGGTGAACAATGAAAGCGTACTGTTGCTTGTCTTGTGGTTTGGGTAGACAGTGTTTTTAGAACAGGTGAGTTGTTGAAATTTGAACCTATTCCTTTTTAAGTTGCTGGTTCGGGGAGTTGTTTTTTCACTTTAATCATGACATCTCTGTTCTGGGTTGTTATTATCAAGATCATGTTTCTTTTGATTGTTTGTTTAATGATAGTGGGTTTGTTGAAGCCTTTCATGCAAATGGTCAAAAAGGTTTTGAGTTCAAGGTTGATGTGTTTTCTGTCATTTGATGCTGGGAGAAACGTCAAACCAGTATCTAAAGCAAATGTCATCTGAAAATACAGTCTGCCTGGAGGTTAACAAATTTCGAATAACAGTTCTAAGAAGTGATGAGTCCTTATGTTCTCAGGCAGGGGATAGTGGACATTTATGAACTAATGTGGTTAATCACTGACTGATAATGACAGCCCTGTTGTCATGTGTCAGGAGTAGTCTGATCAGTCAGATTTGTTTCTGAACATAACACCAGACACTTTGCATTCAGGTAGAGCCACAGACACCTTGTAGAGAATCTTACAGTCTCCAGACCTTACTGGTCTCAGTTACTCACTCACTAACCCACCCAATCCCACACAATCCCACCCAATCATTCACTAACCCACCCAATCTCTCTCCAACCCACCCACCATGCTTGCTGTAAAAGGCGACTATGCTTGTCATAAGCGGCAACTAATGGGATCGGGTGGTAAGGCTCGCTGACTTGGTTGATACATGTTATCAATCCCAATTGCGTGGAACGATGCTCATGATATCAATCACTGGATTGGCTGGTCCAGACTCGATTATTTACAGACTGCCGTCATATAGCTGGAATATTGCTGAGTGCAGTGTAAAACAACAAACCAACCAACCAAAACCAACCAACCCACCCAATAATTCACCACCCAATAATTCACCACCCAATCACTCACCAACCCACCTGGGGGTACGGGTGGTCCAGTCATTTAAGGCGCCGCAATTTGCTGCGCAGAGTTGCGCCCCTTGGGCACGCCAGAAACCTATGATTGTGGGTTCGATACCTATGATTTTGGGTTTGAATCGCGCGATTATGTTTCTAGGGTTGTCAGCACCATACCCGTGCTCATGGGTTTCACCGAAGTGGCAAACGTCTAAGACCTGTACACTTCACGCATTCATCCCACATTAAGCTGACACGACGCGATGGATAACTGGAATACCGTTAAAAGTGGCGTTAAACCCAACTCACTCACTCACCAACCCACCCAATCACTCACCAACCCACCCAATCACTCACCAACCAACCCAATCACTCACAAACCAACCCACCCAATCACTCACCAACCCTTCCAATCACTTATGACAGCTTCCATGGCCTAGTGGATAGAGTGTCTACCCAGAGAGATGAAGGTTCGGTCATCCTGGCTGCATCATACCAAAAGACGTTACGAGATGCATAGGTGCAATAATCTTGAACACGACGTTAAACCACATTTCACCACCCGCCCAAACCCACTCACACGTGATTCTCATGATTCTCGTCTCGAGGACCCAACTCATTACCCGGTGTTTGAGTCCTCGAAGGTTCTACATCCAATACCATATGAAATGTAAGGCTGGTTATTGCAGAATAAATCACCTTCTTATAGAAAATCATTTCTACTTTAATGAAATGCGGAGGAGACGGTTACTAAAGATTTATAGCGGAAGCCTGATGAAAATTCACGATCAATCATCAACATTTTCCTTGCCTGTTTGAGAAGTTGGATTCTAAATGTCAGGGGTTTTATATTTCAAAACTGGCTCAATCCCAGACAGAAGATGTGAATTCCGATGTGTAGGTTACTTCTGAAGTGAGATTTCATCTGAATAGTCGTTTTCAATTTCATATTATATCATTTGAAAATACTGCTATAGCTGGAGGTGGGTTTGTAATTGTATCCTATGTATTTCAATATGTACTGATTCTTCAGACCAAATCAGGTAGTGAAATTTTACTCTGAAAATAACCGATATTGATACTGATATTGATAGTTGTCATGATAAAACAGAAAAAAGTGTACCTTACCAAGAAAGGACTGAGCCATGTTTTAACTTCATTGAAACAATCTAGTTCTTGTTAAATATTTTTTTAAATTATGCTTCAGTGTGCGATTGTCATTGCCTTTTAATGTCACTATCAATATATTGACTGAAAAATAACCGATGTATTGATTAGTGATGGGGAGTTTTACTGTTACAGACAGTATTTCAAAGTTGACTGTCCCGTTATGCTGCTTTTATTTGGAACAGTAAACTGCGAACTTGTATCACGTGAAGGTCCTCATATCTTGCAGTCTTTTCTATGTGGCACAGTAGGCACTCAACTGTATTAATTGCATGTTTACTGTTGAAAGTCCGGATTAAATACCAGAAGCCGGGGCACAGGTGGCCCAGTTGTCTAAGGCGCCGCGATTCGCTGTGCAGAGTTCACGCCAGACACCTATGATTGTGGGTTTGAATCCTGGTTCGCCCCGATTATGTTTCTAGGTTTGTCAGCTACATACCCGTGCTCGTGGGTTTCACCGAAGTGGTAAACGTCTGAGACCTGCATCACTTCGGGCTTTCCTCCCACATTAAGCTGACGCACCGCGATATAACTGGAATACTGTTAAAAGCGGCGTCAAACCCAACTCACTCACTCACTCACTCACTCACTCACTCACTCACTCACTCACTCACTCACTCACTCACTCACTCACTCACTCACTCACTCACTCACTCACTCACTCACAAATACCAGAAGCCATTACACGTGGTCTGTTTGAAATTCCAAGACATTTCACGTGTCATCTCACCAATCACGATCAGCTGAGATGAGTATTAAATCGAACAATTTCTCGTTGTGGTGATTTGATTTTGTGAGTATAATGCCAGATCTGTATACATTTTGTTTTTCACAATCGGAGCAAAAGGCAGAATCATTACAATCACCTGCAGCTGGCTACAATGTATCATGAACGTTATTGTGTAACAAATACACACAAGAGTACTGCGACTCGGAATTAAATCGCATTAGTTTATTTGTCACGTTGTTGCATTAACACGCTTTGTAGGGAAATTCTTCATGTATTTTGGGAGCCAAGGGTTACCCCAAGCTGCATCCGGGTTAGCGGTATATCGAGGGCGTTATGTCGAGGAATCACTGTATACATTTTGTTTTCGGCTTGTGAAATGATGTCAGACAGTAACTTACCTAATCAAATGAGAGTGTGGGTTCGAATCCCAGATGGGACTTCACCCCAAAAAATATAGTATGACAATTTGTACTTTACTTAGAAAGTGTAAGGCACTGGCTATTCAGTCATGTCTATATATTGTAAAAAATCATATCTTATATCTTTATGAAAGCTTTAATTGTACCAGTGATGACAAATTACTTGGATAAAAGCTAGCAGAGGTTGTCCACATATTTAAGATGTAACACTAATGTGCGGAAGGATTTTCTCATTTTGTGGATGATTAGAATACTTCTGTTTAAGAGGGACTAAATGTATCGGGTTGTCATGCTCTGTGACATGGTTGATGGTGTGTCATCGTACCCAGTCAGCGTGGATCTTTGCTTGCAATATCAATCACTGGATTGTCTCGTCCAGATTTGATTATTTACAGGCCATCTTCAAATAATTGGAATACCAGTAGGACCCACCGCCGTCATATAGCTGGAATATTGCTGAGTGCGGCGTTAAACAACCAACCAACCAACCAGTAGGACCCATGAACATCCGGGGTAGAATAGGTCTTCAGCAACCCATGCTTGCCGTAAAAAGTGACTAAAAGGCGACTAACGGGATCGGGTGGTCATGTTCGCTGACTTGATTGAGGCAGGTCATCATATCCCAATTGTGTGGATCGATGCTCATGATGTCAATCACTGGATTGTCTGGTCCAGTCTCAATTATTTACAGACCGCCGTCATATAGCTGTAATATTGCTGAGTGCGGCGTTAATCAACAAACAAACAAATGGAATACCAGTATTGCAGGGAGCTGCGTTAAAAAACAAAGAAAGCTTGCTAATGACAAAAAAAAAACCTGTGTGGATTTTATGTGGAAAATATTGCTGAACTGTGCTGAATGCCTTTCAAAGCTGGATATAGATATAAACAATGAATCTCAACAAAACCCAAACCAGTTTCTGTTGTTACTTGAAAGTGCAAGAGTGAAGCAAGGTAGGATACACATTTATCAGCAGACACTGACCATGCTGACACACCACACACATAGTTTGAACAAATATGAATGAAAACTTTTAAAATATTGATAAGATCATTTTGCTTGAGGCTGTCACAGAACAACATAAAACATATGTAGATGGCACCTTTTAGGCATGAACTGGTCTTTGCTTCCTGTCAGAAATCTGTTGGAAATCAGATTTGTGTCCAGTCGATATGATTGTAGGAGACCGGATTCTGCATATATGGAACGCTTAATCTCCATCGACATGGTACTTGTCTGACCCCAAGGGAATCGTGGTTCAATGGTCTGCCAGTTCTAAATATGTCGTATACACAGCACTTCAAAAATGACATAGTACTATCATAGATACTGTGACTGTCCAGAATTTGAAAGAAAGTCGATGACGTCGCGCAGGGTCTAAGTTAATCGCCTTGGAGGTATTGCATCAAGAAAGGCAATTTCCGGCTTTTTCAGCGTTAATGAGCAAAAAATATCAGTGGTTATTGATCATCTTCGGGTGATTTTTCTGTCCACAGTTTTCATCTTCATCTTCGATTCTGTAGAACTCCCTTCCTGCAAATATCGTTTATTTTCAATTTTCACAAGATTACTTTTGAAAGGATGTTTCACGGCTTGGTTTGAACGTCTTTGGTGCTTACTGCTGTCTTGGATCTTGTAACAATTATAAGAGCAGCCATGTCTTGTCTGAAATTGTTTTTTATGTGATGGTTGTCGTGCAAATTAACTGAGAAGCAGCTGTTATCATCCCTTTTGATTGGCATTTGATATTGACATTTTGTAATCTGCCCAAATGATGCTTTACCGATTTTTTGGGATTCAAAAATAATTATTTTGTCGTTTTTCGCAAATTTGCAATTTGATTGCTGCAAAATGGCCTTATTATTTTTTCATGGATTTATTCTCAGCTCAGGTTTCCTAAAAAATGAATGAAGAAATATATTCAATTCTGGTTGAATGAACATATGAGTCATTGCCAAATGCCAGGATGGAAATATGAACCAGCTTGATTTGTCAGGAAATGCCACATCGAAGGCGAATGGTTGTTCACATTCCTGATTCCGATGAAGAAAGTAGATCAGAACTCAACATAACAGCAAATGTCTGAATTTGCAAATGGATTATCCAGGAAGTCTTCTTCCTGTCATCAAGGACTACACACTGAATCCCTGGGTGGGTAATTTGTGTCATTGCTATTCTTGGTGGCTCCAGTCCTGATTCACAGCGACTGCAAATTGGTGAAAGTGAAGAAAGGCTCTTTTCACTGTCAGCCGAGATTTGGCTAGAAAACACCTTGGCCAGCCAGTTGAAGACAATTTGACCCGAGTCAGTTCATTGGGTAGTTTGGTACGCAATTGCTAGCATTATTTGGGTTTGTGGACTGCCATTACCATATCTCTGGATTGTATGGCTAGGGTTTAATGTGTGGTCAGTTTGATGTGTGTCTGTATCTGTGTCTGATGAGTGTCTGAATGTCGGCATGATCTGGTGTTGGGTAAAGGGAGAAGTGGGCTAGGATTTATGGCTGGTAATACAGGCAGCAGGTGAAACTGCGATAAAGTATTTCAAATTGTTACATTGTCATGATCGTTTTCTTTTTGATCAAAGGTGACGAATCAGGCTGTCAGTCTGTGCGTATTTTAGGTTCTAGATATATTTTTTATGTCACAATCACTCCAGATCACGGACTTAACTAGGCCTGTTGAGATGCTGATATTCAGCCCCCCAGTCTGATTGCAAATGTCAGTAAAAATTCCCAAATGGGAATTGAGAATTGTTCCTAGTTGATGTTTATGTGATATGACTTTGTCAAATTGACTGGTATTCCACTGATAGCAGTGAGAGGAAGTGGCTTTTAGTGCATATTTTTACATTCTGCTTTGAATGAGCAAGATGACTGCAATGTTCAAATGAAAAAGTTTTTAAAAAATCCCAATTGCTTGCCAAGGGCTCTTTAAGTTTGGAATCCTACATAATTCTCTGCTTCTCACACATAGTGACTTGTAAGTGGCAACTAAATGTAATTGGCAACCCTGATGGTGTGTCATCAGACAATGACAGCGTGGGATGTTGCTCAGATTTGTTCATCTGGCCGTGTTAGCAAGTGTCTGATTTGTTCATGTGGCCGTGTTAGCAAGTGTCTGATTTGTTCATCTGGCTGTGTTAGCAAGTGTCTGATTTGTTCATCTGGCCGTGTTAGCGAGTGTCTGATTTGTTCATCTGGCTGTGTTAGCGAGTGTCTGATTTGTTCATCTGGCCGTGTTAGCAAGTGTCTGATTTGTTCATCTGGCTGTGTCAACAAGTGTATGATTTGTTCATCTGGCCGTGTTAGCAAGTGTCTGATTTGTTCATCTGGCCGTGTTAGCAAGTGTCTGATTTGTTCATCTGGCTGTGTTAGCCAGTGTCTGATTTGTTCATCTGGCTGTGTTAGCGAGTGTCTGATTTGTTCATCTGGCTGTGTTAGCAAGTGTCTGATTTGTTCATGTGGCCGTGTTAGCGAGTGTCTGATTTGTTCATCTGGCTGTGTTAGCGAGTGTCTGATTTGTTCATCTGGCCGTGTTAGCAAGTGTCTGATTTGTTCATCTGGCTGTGTCAACAAGTGTATGATTTGTTCATCTGGCTGTGTTAGCGAGTGTCTGATTTGTTCATCTGGCTGTGTTAGCAAGTGTCTGATTTGTTCATGTGGCCGTGTTAGCGAGTGTCTGATTTGTTCATCTGGCTGTGTTAGCGAGTGTCTGATTTGTTCATCTGGCCGTGTTAGCAAGTGTCTGATTTGTTCATCTGGCTGTGTCAACAAGTGTATGATTTGTTCATCTGGCTGTGTCAACAAGTGTCTGATTTGTTCATGTGGCCATGTTAGCAAGTGTCTGATTTGTTCATCTGGCTGTGTCAACAAGTGTCTGATTTGTTCATCTGGCTGTGTCAACAAGTGTCTGATTTGTTCATCTGGCTGTGTCAACAAGTGTATGATTTGTTCATCTGGCCGTGTTAGCGAGTGTCTGATTTGTTCATCTGGCTGTGTTAGCGAGTGTCTGATTTGTTCATCTGGCTGTGTTAGCCAGTGTCTGATTTGTTCATCTGGCTGTGTTAGCGAGTGTCTGATTTGTTCATGTGGCCGTGTTAGCAAGTGTCTGATTTGTTCATGTGGCTGTGTTAGCGAGTGTCTGATTTGTTCATCTGGCTGTGTTAGCGAGTGTCTGATTTGTTCATCTGGCTGTGTTAGCGAGTGTCTGATTTGTTCATCTGGCTGTGTTAGCAAGTGTCTGATTTGTTCATGTGGCCGTGTTAGCGAGTGTCTGATTTGTTCATCTGGCTGTGTTAGCGAGTGTCTGATTTGTTCATCTGGCTGTGTTAGCGAGTGTCTGATTTGTTCATCTGGCTGTGTTAGCGAGTGTCTGATTTGTTCATCTGGCTGTGTTAGCAAGTGTCTGATTTGTTCATCTGGCCGTGTTAGCGAGTGTCTGATTTGTTCATCTGGCCGTGTTAGCGAGTGTCTGATTTGTTCATCTGGCCGTGTTAACGAGTGTCTGATTTGTTCATCTGGCTGTGTTAGCGAGTGTCTGACTTGTTCATCTGGCTGTGTTAGCGAGTGTCTGATTTGTTCATCTGGCCGTGTTAGCAAGTGTCTGATTTGTTCATCTGGCTGTGTCAACAAGTGTATGATTTGTTCATCTGGCTGTGTCAACAAGTGTCTGATTTGTTCATGTGGCCGTGTTAGCAAGTGTCTGATTTGTTCATCTGGCTGTGTCAACAAGTGTCTGATTTGTTCATCTGGCTGTGTCAACAAGTGTCTGATTTGTTCATGTGGCCGTGTTAGCAAGTGTCTGATTTGTTCATCTGGCCGTGTTAGCAAGTGTCTGATTTGTTCATGTGGCTGTGTTAGCGAGTGTCTGATTTGTTCATCTGGCCGTGTTAGCAAGTGTCTGATTTGTTCATCTGGCCATGTTAGCAAGTGTCTGATTTGTTCATGTGGCTGTGTTAACAAGTGTCTGATTTGTTCATCTGGCTGTGTTAGCAAGTGTCTGATTTGTTCATCTGGCTGTGTTAGCAAGTGTATGATTTGTTCATCTGGCTGTGTTAGCAATGTCTGATTTGTTCAACTGGCTGTGTCAACAAGTGTCTGATTTGTTCATCTGGTCGTGTTGTCAAGTGTCTGATTTGTTCATCTGGTCATGTTGTCAAGTGTCTGATTTGTTCATCTGGCTGTGTTAGCGAGTGTCTGATTTGTTCATCTGGCTGTGTCAACAAGTGTCTGATTTGTTCATCTGGCTGTGTTAGCGAGTGTCTGATTTGTTCATCTGGCCGTGTTAGCAAGTGTCTGATTTGTTCATCTGGCTGTGTCAACAAGTGTATGATTTGTTCATCTGGCTGTGTTAGCGAGTGTCTGATTTGTTCATCTGGCTGTGTTAGCAAGTGTCTGATTTGTTCATGTGGCCGTGTTAGCGAGTGTCTGATTTGTTCATCTGGCTGTGTTAGCGAGTGTCTGATTTGTTCATCTGGCCGTGTTAGCAAGTGTCTGATTTGTTCATCTGGCTGTGTCAACAAGTGTATGATTTGTTCATCTGGCTGTGTCAACAAGTGTCTGATTTGTTCATCTGGCTGTGTTAGCGAGTGTCTGATTTGTTCATCTGGCTGTGTTAGCGAGTGTCTGATTTGTTCATCTGGCCGTGTTAGCAAGTGTCTGATTTGTTCATCTGGCTGTGTTAGCGAGTGTCTGATTTGTTCATCTGGCTGTGTTAGCGAGTGTCTGATTTGTTCATCTGGCTGTGTCAACAAGTGTCTGATTTGTTCATTGGGCTGTGTTAGCGAGTGTCTGATTTGTTCATCTGGCTGTGTCAAGTGTATGATTTGTTCATCTGGTCATGTCAGCAAGTGTCTGATTTGTTCATGTGGCCGTGTTAGCAAGTGTCTGATTTGTTCATCTGGCTGTGTTAGCGAGTGTCTGATTTGTTCATCTGGCTGTGTTAGCGAGTGTCTGATTTGTTCATCTGGCTGTGTTAGCAAGTGTCTGATTTGTTCATGTGGCTGTGTCAACAAGTGTCTGATTTGTTCATTGGGCTGTGTCAACAAGTGTCTGATTTGTTCATTGGGCTGTGTCAACAAGTGTCTGATTTGTTCATTGGGCTGTGTTAGCGAGTGTCTGATTTGTTCATCTGGCTGTGTCAAGTGTATGATTTGTTCATCTGGTCATGTCAGCAAGTGTCTGATTTGTTCATCTGGCTGTGTCAACAAGTGTCTGATTTGTTCAACTGGCTGTGTCAACAAGTGTCTGATTTGTTCATCTGGATGTGTTAGCAAGTGTCTGATCATTTTAACCTCTGTTAACCCTGAATGCGAAGTTGTGTAACTCTGAAATCATTATTCAAATGTTCCAAACAAAGTCCCACAGAACTGTCTGTTTATCGCCTGCTAATTAGAAAATTGTCAGGACTTGAAGGATCAGATTAAGTGTCTTATGTAGGTGAATCTTCTCACTTCAGCTCTCCAAATTATCCGAGTCCCTTCCAGCAAAGATTATTCAAGTATTCCTCCGACTCTTCTTCACTGGTTGCCTCGAACCTAATCATCCAACTTGACAAGGCTAGAGAGGGGTCATTATTTCCACCAGATGCAAGTTTCCTGCCACTAGAGCATCCTATTGCATTGATTATATAGCAGGTTAATGACATGAAAAGTCTAATTGAATGCAATCAGTCAAATTTTCAAACTTGAAATTCCAGCGATAACCGTCATATTTTCTTAAATGAGACCATTGAAATAGAAACTGCATGTACTTGGTTTCCATGAGCTAAATGCTGGAACGTGTTCATCAATTGCAGTTGTTAAACTTGTTAAGCATGTTAAGGAGAGGAATTAAATTTTTTGTTTTAAAACTGTGTCTGATATGATGGATTTTTTCTGGAATTATATTGGGATTAAGCCTTGGCGTCGGTAACCAGATGGTGTCTTGGATATTGCCTGAAGGCTGGACTGGGTGATGTTTGCCGATTTAGCAATACCAAGTGATGAAGAAGTACAGGTACACAGAAGACGTACATGAATCTTGCTTGTTAATTTACTTAGACAGAAATAAGCCTTTAATGCTTCAACATAATCTACTTCTCAGTCTGGGACACCTATAAATATCTTCAGTCTGCTATAGTTAAAATCAGGGGAGGTTTCAATATTGGAAACAGCACATTTGTTTTCGGTTCTAGGGCCAGACTCTCTTTTTTTCGTTTACAGATTTAGGGCCCCATAATTCAGGTCAATAGGTAATGAAACCTAAAATTTTTAAAATTCCCATTTCAAATTCATTGTATATATTTTATACTTTGGTAGGGTAGGTAGGGGGAAAGAAGTGGGTATGCACATTTTCAACATGTTTTTAGTTTATTTCTTTAAATAGTTATTTAGATATTGACAGTAAGCATGGTAAATGAGTTCATTTTTTTTAACATATTGCTTACTTCTGATATGAATTATGAAAACACTGCCTTTCAATTTTTTTGGTTCACAATTCAATGTTTTTGATTTGGTGGATTCGTAAACCAAGTTTTGAAAAAGTCTTGCCTAGTCATGGTAATAGTGAACAATATTTGAACTTTTAACAGTTCAGTTAATTATCTGCTGGTGTAGTCATGTTTACCAGCTCAGTAGCAGCAAGCACAAGATTTATGTTTTGGGTATGTTTTTTGTTTTAAAATATCGTCTTGTAGACATCTAATACTTGAGTCTAAGGTGCCGCGATTCGCTGTGCAGAGTTGCGTCCCTTGGGCACGCCAGAAACCTATGATTGTGGGTTTGAATCCCGGTTTGCCCCAAATTTTGTTTCTAGCTTTGTCAGCACCATACTGTGCTCGTGGGTTTCACCAAAGTGGTAAACGTCTGAGACCTGCATCACTTTGGGCTATCCTCCCACATTAAGCTGACACGCTGCGATATAACTGGAATACTGACAAAAGTGGCGTTAAACCCAAATCACTCACTCACTCACTCTGATACTTGAAGGTAATGACTTTGTTGGTGAATCTGCTGAGAATTATGTGGAAGGACAAGTTGCGTTATGGACTAGAAAGTTTGCTTTTCAAAGACTGCTAATTACGTCCAAACAGTCTTATCATTACAAGTAATGAAGTTTCTGGTATGTTACAGTAGTTGTCTAAGGGATGATGCAGTGTGTCGTGTCAGAATAGGTTCCCAACAACTAAAACTTGTCATGACAGCCAACTGGGGCATGGGTGGCACAGTAATCTAAGGCAAACGTGTTCGCTGTGCAGAGCATCTTCCCGAGGCAAGAGAGTTAACTGACTTTAAAAGTCCAGTTTCCACCCTTGCCGAACTAGGCTGGAATTCCTCAGCTCGATCGTAGCCCCATCAGTGGCTATTACGAGTTATGTCCCTTCTAAGCCTCTCCTACAGACCAATCAGATTCCACCTCTCGTATCACTTGCATTTGCTTCAAACAAAATGACGGCACCGATCGATAATCAAGATCTATATTGTGATAAAACGGGTCTTACATCACGAAGTGCATCAAATCACTTGAGCACGATTTGGAATATATATTTTGACAAAGAGGTGGCTGTACACATGCTTTGCAAATCCTGCAATCAACCGAAATCTGAACAACAGTTATCGAACCGGATTTCAATTTCGTTGCGCTATTTTGTTTGGACTATGCATAGACTCATTAGTCCAGCCAAAATGTAACTCCATAATACCAGCCTAGTTCGGCAAGGGTGGAAACTTGACTTTTATAGTCAGTAACTGTTATCTCCCTTGCCTCGGGAAGATGTGGGCAGAGTTGTGTTCCTTAAGTGTGACAGAAACCTCCGATCGAGAGTTTGATTCACCCTGATTGCGTTTCAGCACCATCTCTGTACTTTGTGGGTTTCTCCAAAGTGGTCACTTTGTTATATGCGACCCGTGAAGGTCCGTGTTAGAATAGGTCTTCAGCAGCCCATGCTTGCCATAAGAGGCATCTATGCTTGTCGTAAGAGGCGTCTAACATAATAACACAAACTGCTAATTTGACAGAAACCTGTTAGTTGTTTCAGAAAGGATGAGTACATATGTCAGTTCATATCACATTATGGTGGTACAAGACCTGTGAAAATCCGGGGTAGAAAAGGTCTTCAGCAACCCAAACTTGCTGTAAAAGGCAACTATGCTTGTCATAAGAGCAACTAACAGGATCGGGTGTCAAACTTGCTGACTTTGTGGATGCATGTCATCATACCCCAATTGCGTAGGTCGATGCTCATGACGTCAATCACTGGATAGTCTGGTCCAGACTTGATGCTTTCCAGACCGCCATCATAATGCTGGATTATTGCTGAGTGTGGCGTTAAACAACTGACAAACAAAACATTGTGATATTCCTAGCATTATTTAACTCACTCACTAACAGCCAATTAAAATGAGGTTTACAATGGGACACCTGACTGAATGAGATTCATCGTACCCTGTTGGTGCTAATCATTGCTCTTTCCACCGCTGCTTTGCCTGACCCTGACTTGATTATTTTCGGGCAGCCATTTTACATCTAGAAGTGAATAATGCTGATTGACATTAACAAATTCACTCACTCACACCAGCATGCCCCAAAACCTGCACACTCCATCTGAAGATCCGGGGTAGAATAGATCTTCAGCAACCCATGCTTGCCGTAAAACGCGACTATGCTTGTCGTAAAAGGCGACTAACGGGATCGGGTGGTCAGGCTCGCTGACTTTGTTGATGCATGTCATCGATCCCACATTGCGAGGATCGATGCTCATGATATCAATCACTGGATTGTCTGGTCCAGACTCGATAATTTACAGACCGCCGTCATATAGCTGGAATATTGCTGAGTGCGGCGTTAAACAACAAACCAACCAACCAACAACCATCTGAGGCAGTGGTGGGCAGTGGGGTAGCCTAGTGGTTAAAGTGTTCGCTCTGCACGCCGAAGACCAGGGTTCAATTCCACACATGGGTACAATGTGTGAAGCCCATTTCTGGTGTCCCCCACCGTGATATTGTTGGAATATTGCCAAAAGTGGTGTAAAACCATACTCACTGTCCCACTGAAGCAGTGGTAAATTGGCAGGAAATGAACTCACACCTGTCCTCATTTGAAAACTTTGAAATTTCTTTCTTGATTTAATTAGCTGCAAAAACACCCACTAAAACAGTTTCAAATCCAATTGCTGTGAATTTCTTTCAACTTATTTTTCCAGTAATACTTTCCCTGTTAAAGTTGAAAAAGTTTCACACAAATAGTAATAAGCTGCAGAAAATAGTGTGTAATTCTCGATCATTAATATGATTCATTATGACAACGAATCCCATCAATGAATTGCATGAGCGGTTTTCCATGACAAGATATATGTAGACTTGAAGATTGCCTACCACCCATCACCTCACACAAGACTCCAGGGAATAAAAGCCTGTCTCCTCCAGTCCCCCACTTATCAAGTATTGATGTTGTCTGTCTCATCAACTACATACAGAACACTTCTACTACTGTTTCAATTCCACTTGTTATTGCTGTGTTCGATTTGTGTAGCTAATGTCTTCGGGCTATGGGAACACAGGACTCTGTGTGTGTGTGTGCAGCGTTCCTTGGAATATGGAAGCAAGGACATCAATTCTGTCGGAGATTGGCTGGTCTTCGGTGAGAGGACTAAGGGTTACCTTCTGGTACATAATGTGTCTCCATCATGGCTATAAATGATGATTGGGGCTACAGCTTATAGGGAATTATTGTCACTATTTTGTCAAATACTGGCGAATCATTATTAGTGGTAATCTAAAAATGAACTCGGACCATTTCTTGTGGATCTGTTTGTGATAAGAGGATCATGATTTAGTGTGGGTGTTGGATGGGGAATGGAGATAGAGGTACGAAAAGAACATGACGACTCAAGGGAGGGTCATCCAACAATAAAACATGTATCATGTATTGGTAACTGATTTTAGAAAAAACAATAATGAAATGCCGAAAAAACTTTGTGGGGAAAAAGTCCTAATTGGACGATAACTGATCAGATCAAATTATAAGATTTGTTTGTTTGTTCTTTAACGCCACACTCAGCATTATTCTAGCTATATGATGGCGGTCTGTAAATAATCAAGTCTTGTCTACATAATCCAGTGATTGACATCATGAGCATCGATCAACGCAGTTGGGATACAATGACATGCACCAACCATGTCACCGAGCCTAATCACCCTAATCATGCTACTCTCCTTTTAATATTGACATTATTTCTTTCAATGAATTACAAAATGGATTCTCATACTATGTCCCGTATATATTTTAATAAAATGACATCCCTATCAAATATTGAGTAGTGTATGTTTAGTACACTTGTGAACAATACATGCTATGAGGTTCCTCTTTAATTTTGTGTCATTTCTCTCAAGGGTGCCCTTTTCAGCTAGTCTGTAAATGTATTTTGATGAATTTAAAATGCTTGAACACGATGTGGACTGATGTTATATGTATCTGTAAATGGTGTTGTGATTACCAAAGCGTACAACACAAAATAGTGTTTCCTGATATTGAAACGTGTGGATGACAAGGTTCCATGCTTGCACTCAGTTACTGCATTGTCGGCCATTGTGAGGAGCACAGAGTTGAATTGCTCGTCTAGACTTGACTTCTATCTGTGCCAATCATTAGGACTTACTCAGGTTCAGACCAATTCTGTAAAGTACTATTACCCCCAGTCACGACAAATTTGAGCCTCAGTCAGTGCCTCGTTCCATCACTTCATGCCCCGTCAAGATCTGGGTTAGAATAGGTCTTCAGCAGCCCATGCTTGCCGAAATAGGCGACTAGGCTTGCCGAAACAGTCGACTATGCCTGTCGTAACAGGTGACTAATGAGATCAGGTGGTCAGACTTGCTGACCTGGTTGATGCGTGTCATCGTATCCCAATTACGTGGATTGATGCTCATGACATCAGTCACTGGATTGTCTGGTCCAGACTTCATTATTTACAGACCACTGTCACACAGCTGGAATATTGCTTAGTGTTGTGTTAAACAACAAACAAACAAAACCATCACTTCAAGACAAGTTCGAAACGATTAAAAGTAGCATCATGAAATTACATACCCTCTGACATTGTCTTAAGTGCTGAAGTGGTGCATTTTCCTATTTTCAAAATCATTTCTCTGTTCATTTGGAAAACATTTAAGAAAATTAATACTTAAAAGTGCAAAGTCTGATTCCAAGTTATTTTATTTGAGTTTTATGTGAGAGAAAACCAGTTCTCCCCAGGGAAGAATGTATTTCAAATTAGTTTCAGATTTTCCAGGATGATTAATCCCGAATCAACAATAACGATCAGAGCAAATGATATCTCTAGAACAAAGTACCCAACTCAATAAACTCAACAATTCTGACAGCCAGAGTGAGAGTGAAGATCTATAGAGAAACGTGGATGTGGTGAATACTATTAGCAGTTATATTTCATTGTCATACAATTGTAGGCAGTAATGACATCTACTTTGCATGAAAAAACTCTTGGGCAAATTTGTTTTTACACTGATCATGCTAATGAGGAAGGAAGGTTTAAAAAAAATTTTGGCATAGGATTTGAGGAAGGTTATTTTTTGTTCTTAACTCAAATAGAAAGTGTTGTCAAATCCTTCACCTTTTGTAGTGACTAAAACACTAAGGTCTTGGCCTGGTAGTGCCTGAAACACTAAGATCTTGGCCTGGGTGTGCTTAAACACTAAGGTCTTGGCCTGGTAGTGCTTAAACACTAAGGTCTTGGCCTGTTAGTGCCTGAAACACTAAGGTCTTGGCCTGGTAGTACCTGAAACACTAAGGTCTTGGCCTGTCAGTGCCTGAAACACTAAGGTCTTGGCCTGTCAGTGCCTGAAACACTAAGGTCTTGGCCTGTCAGTGCCTGAAATACTAAGAACTTGGCCTGGTAGTGCCTAAACACTAAGGTCTTGGCCTGGTAGTGCCTAAACACTAAGGTCTTGGCCTGGTAGTGCCTAAACACTAATGTCTTGGCCTGGTAGTGCCTAAAACACTAAGGTCTTGGCCTGGTAGTGCCTAAACACTCAGAACTTGGCCTGGTAGTGCCTAAACACTAAGGTCTTGGCCTGGTAGTGACTAAAACACTAAGGTCTTGGCCTGTCAGTGCCTGAAACACTAAGGTCTTGGCCTGTCAGTGCCTGAAACACTAAGAACTTGGCCTGGTAGTGCCTAAACACTAAGGTCTTGGCCTGGTAGTGCCTGATACACTAAGGTCTTGGCCTGTTAGAGCCTGAAACACTAAGGTCTTGGCCTGTTAGTGCCTAAAACACTAAGGTCTTGGCCTGGTAGTGCCTAAACACTAAGGTCTTGGCCTGGTAGTGCCTGAAACACTAAGGTCTTGGCCTGGTAGTGCCTAAACACTAAGGTCTTGGCCTGGTAGTGCCTAAACACTAATGTCTTGGCCTGGTAGTGCCTAAACACTAAGGTCTTGGCCTGGTAGTGCCTGAAACACTAAGGTCTTAGCCTGGTAGTGCCTAAACACTAAGGTCTTGGCCTGGTAGTGCCTAAAACACTAAGGTCTTAGCCTGGTATCTCCTTAAACACTAAGATCTTGGCCTTTGTAGTGCCTAAACACTAAGGTCTTAGCCTGGTAGCTCCTTAAACACTAAGATCTTGGCCTGGTAGTGCCTGAAACACTAAGATCTTGGCCTGTTAGTGCCTGAAACACTAAGAACTTGGCCTGGTAGTGCCTAAACAGGAAGATGTTGGCCTGGAAATGCCTAAACAGGAAGATCTTTGGATGGTAGTGCCTGAAATACTAAAACCTTGGCCTGGTAGTGCCTTAACACTAAGATCTTGGCCTGGTAGTACCTGAAACACTAAGATCTTGGCCTGGTAGTGCCTGAAACAATAAGAACTTGGTCTGGTAGTGCCTCAACAGGAAGATGTTGGCCTGATAGTGTCTAAACAGGAAGATGTTGGCCTGGTAGTGCCTAAACAGGAAGATGTTGGCCTGGTAGTGCCTGAAACACTAAGAACTTGTCCTGGTAGTGCCTAAGCACTAAGGTCTTGGCCTGGTAGTGCCTGAAACACTAAGAACCTGGCCTGGTAGTGCCTAAAATACTAAGGCCTTGGCCTGGTAGTGCCTCAACAGGAAGATGTTGGCCTGATAGTGTCTAAACAGGAAGATGTTGGCCTGGTAGTGCCTTAACACTAAGATCTTGACCTGGTAGTGCCTGAAACACTAAGAACTTGTCCTGGTAGTGCCTAAGCACTAAGGTCTTGGCCTGGTAGTGCCTGAAACACTAAGAACCTGGCCTGGTAGTGCCTAAAATACTAAGGCCTTGGCCTGGTAGTGCCTAAACAGGAAGATGTTGGCCTGGTAGTGCCTAAACAGGAAGATGATGGCCTGGTAGTGCCTAAACAGGAAGATGTTGGCCTGGTAGTGCCTTAACAGGAAGATGTTGGCCTGGTAGTACCTTAACAGGAAGATGTTGGTCTGGTAGTGCCTAAACAGGAAGATGTTGGCCTGGTAGTGTCTTAACAGGAAGATGTTGGCCTGGTAGTGCCTAAACTGGAAGATGTTGGCCTGGTAGTGCCTAAACAGGAAGATGTTGGCCTGGTAGTGCCTAAACAGGAAGATGTTGGTCTGGTAGTGCCTAAACAGGAAGATGTTGACCTGGTTAATAAGTGCCTAAACAGGAAGATGTTGGCCTGGTAGTGCCTAAACAGGAAGATGTTTGTCTGGTTGTGCCTAAACAGGAAGATGTTGGCCTGGTAGTGCCTAAACAGGAAGATGTTGGCCTGGTAGTGCCCTTAGATATTGTCCTGGTAGCACCTAAACAGGAAGATGTTGGCCTAGTAGTGCCTAAACAGGAAGATGTTGGCCTGGTAGTGCCTAAACACTAAGATATTGGCCTGGTAGCACCTAAACAGGAAGATGTTGGCCTGGTAGTGCCTAAACAGGAAGATGATGGCCTGGTAGTTCCTTAACGGGAAGATGTTGGCCTGGTAGTGCCTTAACAGGAAGATGTTGGCCTGGTAGTGCCTAAACAGGAAGATGTTGACCTGGTAGTGCCTTAACAGGAAGATGTTGGCCTGGTAGTGCCTAAACAGGAAGATGTTGGTCTTGTAGTGCCTAAACAGGAAGATGTTGACCTGGTTAATAAGTGCCTAAACAGGAAGATGTTGGCCTGGTAGTGCCTAAACAGGAAGATGTTGGTCTGGTAGTGCCTAAACAGGAAGATGTTGACCTGGTTAATAAGTGCCTAAACAGGAAGATATTGGCCTGGTAGCACCTAAACAGGAAGATGTTGGCCTGGTAGTGCCTAAACAGGAAGATGTTGACCTGGTAGTGCCTAAACAGGAAGATGTTGGTCTGGTAGTGCCTAAACAGGAAGATGTTGGCCTGGTAGTGCCTAAACAGGAAGATGATGGCCTGGTAGTTCCTAAACAGGAAGATGTTGGTCTGGTAGTGCCTAAAAAGGGAGATGTTGACCTGGTAGTGCCTAAACAGGAAGATATTGACCTGGTTAATAAGTGCCTAAACTGGAAGATGTTGGCCTGGTAGTGCCTAAACAGGAAGATGTTGGCCTGGTAGTGCCTAAACAGGAAGATCTTGGCCCATCAACAGGTCTTCTCTGTTTAGCCTGCATGATGACTGTTTCTTGTAACTTGTTAAACCAGTGTTCATGATTGGATAACAGAAACAGTGAATACACAATTCTGGAAACAGAAAATATGATACAGTGATCTCTCGCTAAAACTCTTCCGATCACTTCACTCATGATTTGGCCAAAATTAATTTAATCAATATTAAATGCAATTTTGAATAAAATTACCGTAATAAAAGATTTTACAAACATAAGTCCAGATATACAATGAACACAGTTTTATAACCAGATAGTACAATAATGGGATTTAAGTTGCATACTTCAGTTTGGATTTGTTGACTGGTATTTCTCGTGTTACGTGCTCACGATGAGCAGCTGATATTGTTTTTTAAGATGGGGGAAAACATCATGTCAGTGTAAAACTTGAGTAATTTTTGTGAGCAATTCATTACCGCACTCTATAACCTTGTTAGCGCTATATTAAATACATGATATATCATGAGTGGTCAGCTGATACCAGAGACTGAAGCTTTATCAGTTCCTGATATACGCGTCATATATCATGAGTGGTCAGCTGATACCAAAACGGGAGCTCAAGCCAGCTCCTGATATATATATGATATATCATGAGTGATCAGCTGATACCAGAGACGGGAGCTCTACCAGTTCCTGATATATACATGATACATCATGAGTGGTCAGTTAATACCACAGACAGGTGCTCAAGCCATCCCTGATATATTCATTATATATCATGAGTGGTCAGTTAATACCACAGACATGTTCTCTAGCAGTTCCTGATATATACATGATATATCATGAGTGGTCAGTTAATACCAGAGACTTCAGCTCTGGTGGTCCCTGATATATACATGATATATGATGAGTGGTCAGTTCATACCTGACAGACAGGTGCTCTAGCCAGCTCCTGATATATACATGATATATCATGAGTGGTCAGTTAATACCAGAGACTTCAGCTCTGGTGGTCCCTGATATATACATGATATATGATGAGTGGTCAGTTAATACCTGACAGACAGGTGCTCTAGCCATCCCTGATATATTCATGACATATCACATATGATGCATTTCCTGTTTCCTGCCTCTAAGTGCACTAGATCACACGTGTGAGATAGGGATATACATGGAACACACTTCTTGACGTGTTCATCCAGGCAGGTTGAAGATAAGTGGTAAACTGTGGATGTGAGAACTCTGACGATGTATTTAAATCTAATGGTTAATACTTTTCCAATATCACTGAGGAATATTAGGTTATTATTTTGGAACTGAGCAAATATTTTGCTTGTAGACGACATTTCAAAATCTTGGCTCTTTTCAGCCATGTATAATTACTACTTGAAAATTGGTTATCGACTTAAATCAGACTTCTATGATGAACAAATATTTTTGGAAAGGAAGATGAGACAAAAAATGTCCATGGAAATTGAAGGGCTGTTTTTTCTGCCATCTGTAATTTTTTCGAACAAAAAGTTTGCTATCAACCAATATTGGGTTGCAAAGAAGAAATAGTTTTTCTTATAGATAATTTTACATCAGATAGTCCCATCCATATCCATGATGAACTGAGTCCTTGAAGGTCTCTCTTATCTATTAGCCAAAGATATTGGTTACAAAGCAGAACACTGTCAAAGGTTTACAGAAGTCACACAGCGATCATTTTTCAGGAAAATTACTTTACAGTCTTAAATGTGTATTTGTTGAAATTAGTCTCAACCAGCTATAAGTTGAAAAAGAATTTGAAAAGGGCAACCTTTCTGCTACTCTCTGGTCATTAGAATGACGATAAAGCTTTCTACATGTCTGTTACTAACTCAGAATGTCCATTGCTCATTTTCAGTTCAATTTGATGTTTCAAAGAGTTCTTTGGATTCCATAGAACTGTATTAAATGTTGTGGAATTATACTTGGTGTGATATTGCCAACACATTGACACACACTGTCAATTCTTATTCATGTGAAGGAATAGCTATTCTGGAAGAGGCTTTTCACTTTCCATAAATCAAATTATCGGAATTTATTGTAAGGAAAAATTATTAAGAATTGTGAAAGATTTATGATCGACGGCTTAGAGGCTATGCATGTATCGCATTTCTGAATCAAGTAAATGGATATTTTTTCTTGGGTTGGCATGGTAATAGAAATAATAACAGTGGTATTTTTCTCAATGGTTTCGCATCGAAAAACTGTTGACAATCTACGGAGGAACTAAGTTTCAAAAGGTTTATGTGATTCTGAATTGATTCCGACTCTCCACAGAATACAAAGTAACAATCCGTCAATAACTTTCAAGACTTGAAAAGACGATAACTTTTTTTATATGCTTTGATCTGGCATTTATAATTTGATAAAAGATTTATTGATTTAATCTGTGCTATTGGGTGTAAACATAATTGGCTTAAATTTTAATAGTTTTCATGGAACGAGTTTAAATTTAAATTTTGACATGCACACACTCTCAGTACCATCCAGTTTGAAAATTTGATGTGAAAGGGTGCGCTTCTATTTTCTCAAATATTGGTAAAAATTGGGGAACATCATTAATTAAGTAGCACTTAATTAGATTACATGTCTTTTGACATGTTTAAGCCGAAACAATTTCTAGGTTTCTAGACTTGTATTTTGGCCCTCTTATATTAAGTTAGCCATTAGTAACGGTTCATGATTTGAAAATCTTTCTTATTTTGATCATGTAAATTGATCCTGTTTCTTTGGCCCACCAAAACTTTTGGCTTCTCAGAGTAGGAACTGCCTGTTATGTCTTTGAAGGGGGCCTGTGAGGGGTTTTCTTAGGAAACAAATAACTTTTCTTTGTATGTATTTTTTCAGTACATAAAATTGAAACGACAGATGAAATATAACACATTTTGTTGTAGGTGGTGCAAAAGTGTGTTTCTTTAGGGTTTCCTGGTTCACTTTAGCCCCCAAATCACATGCAACCAGACCCATGAAGATCTGGGTAGAATTGGTCTTCAGCAACCCATGCTTGCCGTAAAAGGCGACTATGATTGTCGTAAGAGGCGACTAACAGGATCAGGTGGTCAAGATCGCTGACTTGGTTGATGTATGTCATCGTATCCCAATTGCATGGATCGATGCTCATGTTATCAATCACTGGATTTTATGCGGGGTGGTGGGGTCACTAGCCTAGTGGTTAACACATTTGCTCATCATGCCGAAGGCCCGGGTTCCATTCTCCACATGGGTACAATATGTGAAGCTAATTTCTGTTGTGCCCCGCAATGATATCGCTGGAATATTGCTTAAAGCAGCGTAAATACAACTCTCTCATGTAATATGGAACTTATTGTACCTACTCTTTATATATATATTGATATTGATCAGATATCCCAGGCCTACTTCAAGATGATATCCAGGGCTTTATGTAGACCTGCACAGAGGACGATATTCGGCCCTAAGTCTGCAGCAAGTGTCAGTAAAATTTCACAATTTGAATTAAAAATGTTCCCAGTTCCTCAGAATTGACAAAAATATGAATATTAAAAACATCCTGTTTCGAACAATGTTGCCATATTCTCTGAAAGCATAATACATGACCAGTATCTGGTCACTTGACAATGTTCCACTCAGCCGTTTCACACTGAGGCTATGAGTGATGGTGTGAGTGGAGTCGGTGTGAGGTCATCCCAGTGAATTGTGGCACTGTGATCACAATGGTCCGACTGTCAGATGTAGGCCACAGACTAATCTAATAGAGGCAGTAATGGCCTGAGTGAACCACTACCCTCTCCAGACACAAACTGCTAAATCTGTTAGGGTCATCTCCTGGTCCTTCAATCACTGTTGACTATTGCTGGAGCATGGAGTAGATGTGGCCTCTCCCTTCATGTGGATGTCAATACGGTACGTAACTTGTGAAGGCTTTGTTGTCTTTAGTCAAGTAGATCTTGTCTGTTAAGTATGTTAGAGGAACTATTCTTGTCCTGGAGTATCAGATAGAGAGTTTTACAAAGATCCTGTCAGTGCTTTCAATGTTGGATGGAGTTTATGACCAGGTTTTTATAAACCTTTTTATAGTCGTAAGAAATCTCTTCTAAAAGCAGAGTTGATTGTACAATTCCTAATGTGTCATTAGCATGTGTTTATGAATCATTGGTGTAGTGATGATACCGGATGTTCGATAAATGTGAGCGTATCCTGCCTTACCAATGGCACCCCCACAAACACATGCAAAGGCAAGTCAAATGTTCAAACTGGAAAAAACATGGGACTGATGGTAAGTTAATAAAGGTAATTGCATCAGACATAATTTTGTAACTGATGCATCAAATATGGAATGGTTGGTTGGTTTAACGCCGCACTCAGCAATATTCCAGCTATAATCGAGTTTGGACCAGACAATCCAGTGATTGATATCATGAGCATCGCCCAACGCAATTGGGATCGATGACATGTATCAACCAAGTCAGCGAGCCTGACCACCCGATCCTGTTAGTCACCTTTTATGACAAGCATAGTCACCTTTTACGGCAAGCATGGGTTGCTAAAGACCTATTCTACCCCGGAATCTTCTTGGGGCAAAAATTTGGAATGTCCTCCACATGTCTTCAGTTTTTAATGCTTTACTGAGGCCTTTAATGTTTTAACATTGATCAAACAACTTTGAGCAAGAATCATACACCACTCTTTGAAATCTATATAGAAAGAGTATACTCGATTGTACCTCATACAATGAATTGGGAAACTATTGTTGTACTTTACATCAAGGTGATTGCGAGAACATGTTGCATGTGTGTCAGTCTTGATGTCAAACTTTTCAAGTTTAGACAAACTTGTTAGTACTAAGAGTGACTAAGAGCAAGAGCAGTAGGCATATTCTTATCTCAGACTTGTTGATGTATAATTAATCCTCAGGAGAAAGATAGAGGCAGTTTGCTAAGTGTTATGTTTCAAATGGAGCCATCAATGTCATACAGAGCATATATATATCAGCTGATGATTGAGTTGCTAATATTGATATTTCATCCTGTGAAACCCATTCATAGTTCCAGTCCAAAATAGTACTTCAGATAATTACTTCAATTTTCATGTCAGGACATTGATATTGGCAACCAGTCTGCACATTCTTGAGGGATTGGTAATAAGAATGGATCACTGACAGCAGTATAGACAAATGTGACAATTGTGTTATAAAACCAGGGTATGGGATTTTACAAGCTGAATGGTTCTCTGTGAATGATGAGCTCATAAGATCCTATACACCCCACTAGTGATGCATGTAACAGTTTCATCATCATACGTTCCCAAGATAGAGACACTTATTTTCGGCGAACTTGTGAAGATCCGGGTTAGAAGAGGTCTTGTTTGTTGCCGTAACAGGCGACTATGCTGGTCGTAACAGCTGAATATGCTTGTCGTAACAGGCGACTAACGGAATTGGGTGGTCAGGCTCGCTGACTTGGTTGATGCATGTCGTATCCCAGTTGCGTAGATCGATGCTCATGATATCAATCACTGGCTTGTCTGGTCCAGATTCGATTATTTACAGACTGCCGTCATATAGCTGGAATATTGTTGAGTGTGGCGTTAAACAACAAACAAACAAAATAATGTTGTGAAATATGCTGCTCCAAAGACAGATTAACTATAGTAATGAGAAAGAACCGATTTTGTCATACCATGACAGATTAACTATAGTAATAAGAACAAATCGGGTGGTCTTTAACTTCTTTTGAGTAATATATATTTGTGTGACAGTATCAAATCTGCTTTCCAACGTCACCTCTAGTGGGCTTGGGATCGTAACTTAAAATGTGAACAATATCAATTATGTGTGATAAACAGATCATATAGCTATAGAGATTATACAAAACATGTGTGTCATTCTGATTTAATGAAATGAGTATCAGAATCAATGTATTTCCCCAGCAAATGTGAGGGTAATACATGAAATCTTAAACAAGTTTCTTAAAATCAGTATGAAACACGTGCGGGTGTAATTTTTTCCTTATTACCCATCATTCCTTGATCCTTTTTAGCCCCCCTTGCGAAAACTGCACTGATCAGCTGTTTTGGAAAACCACAATGGCGTATGATGAAACAACTGGTGCGCGTGAGGTGATATTCGCCCTAGGGCACATACGACTTTTATGAACTTGGTTATTTCTAACCCTGTGAGTAATAAAAATCACTATGACGTCATGATGTTCATACAGGCCAGCCCGCCAACTAGTGTGGGTTTTTGGAAGACGGTGACCAGCCAATCAGATTGCTGATTTTCCTACACGTGGAGATGTAAGAGTAAGGAACAGGAGACACAAGGTGGAGAGAAGTGTCTCTGTGAGTCACAACATATGTGGGTGCATGGAGAGCACAGACCTGTAAAATGCAGAGTTGCGTCCCTTGGGCATCCAGAAACCTTTGATCATTGGTTCCAATCCTGATTCGCCCCGATTATATTTCTAGGTTTGTCAGCACCATGCCGTGCTTGTGGGTTTCACCAAAGTGGTAATCGTCTGAGACCTATTATTTCAGGCTTTTCTCCCCCTTTAAGCTGACACGCTGTTATGTAACTGGAATACTGTTCAAAGTGGTGTTAAACCCTACACACTCACTCACCACAAGATACTGATTTACTGTCACTGGAATATCTGTTCAGGATGACCACAATGCTGTGACAGATTAACTACGGTAATTTGACAGAAGCAGATGGTCCTTAACTTCCTTTGAGTAATATATATGAGGAAGAAACCACTTGACTCTTGCTTGAGTTATTTAGGTCTTCTTTAAAGAGGTTTCAATCAGTCAATCTTCAAACACTTAAGAGGCCGCAGGCCTATAGTACATATCACAGATGTGTTGTATACAATTTAACTATTATTTACAAATTTGGTTCTTTTGTAACAGTGCATGGTATATATACATGGATATGTTTTGCGTTGTTAATTTAACCAGACCTATGTCGGAATTTCACCATATTTGGATCATTGAAGTAGTATACAGGAATATATATTTTTCACACAGTTGAGTTAAATGGACTTCCAAGAAAGAACAAAATTTAAACATTGATAGCTTGAATATTACACATTTTACATTACCGTTCTGACGTTGGAGTTTTTGTATATCACCCACTCCCATCGTGGGATGAACAAAGATATCTTGCCATTCAATTACTATATTTCTTTATGTTCACATCAAACAGATACTGTTGGGTATATATATATGTTTTCAACATTCTATGATATAAATGTTGGAAAATGTCTACAAAAATTACCATAATTGCAGATAAATATCTTTTAGTCTCTGTAGAAAAGAATTGATAAATACACTTTCTGATTGTACAGATTGTTCATACCAAACCAAACAAATCATCGGGCACAGAATATTTAGCTCCCTGTATAGTGCTGGATAGATCAGAAAATGAAACTCTTGATGCAAAAAGACATGGGACTTTTGTAACAGCTACTTTATTGTTTGAAACATTGTTTCATGGTTTACTTCTTGCCCATTGATCAGGTGAATAGTCAAGTAAGCGTATTGAGTTAATATATGTACATGCTGATACGTTTACACAAGGGAGGATTAATACTGCTTGATACTGCTTGATACTGCTTTGTACTGCCTAATACTGTTTCCTTTGTAAATCCTCTTCACTTGCCTGCTTCTCAGCGATGGTATTAGACACAGGAATTAAGACAAGTTGGAGAGACCACCAGCAGAGTCTCCAGCAATATTTTGACTAACTTTGACCTCTAAATGTTGTTATGGCTAACACGATGCTATGTTTTGTCAGGAGACTAGGCAGCATGTCTGCATGACAAACAGCTTGAACACAATCTGATCCAGTCACAATATTCAATCTGCACTCTAGTCAGGTCTAGGCTGTCTCGTACATCTCCCCAGCCACTTGATCAGCCATTTTATTTTTGCCCTGTCCAGATGGCTGATTGTTTTTATAAAGTTTTAGTTTTTTTGGGGTTGTTTTTTCTTGACCATGTTGACCATTATACATGTTAACATGTTACATGTAGTGTCATATTTTAGTAATTTATTTTTAGAAAAGGCACAGAACTTTTGACTGTTGACATGTGATGATGATGATGATGATGATAACTTGTATTGCACCAAATTCCTGTTCATAGTGCTAAAGGGTGGTCGTATAGTTCGCTCGTCATCCTGAAGACCCGGGTTCGATTCCCAACATGGGTACAATATGTGAAGCCCATTTTTGGTTTCCCCAGCTGTGATATTGCTGGAATATTGCTAAAAGCGGCGTAAAACCATACTCACTCACTCATAGCGCTACAGAGTTAATACATCTGATGCATGATATGAAGACCACAGTTCATGTTAGGCTGTAATGTTTCTGTAACCATGGTAACAGGTGTGTTTTCTGTCCACTCTTGAAAGATGCAAGGGTAGGTGACGATTTCAGTTCTGGTGGCAGTTGGTTCCATAGTGTAACAGCCCAGAACTTGGAAGATCTCTGGTTCAGTCCGGCTGCAGGGATTTTAAGCAGACGTTTGTTGTCAGAATGGAGAGAACTTGCAGGTGTATATTTTTCCAAGAGCTCCGAGAGATACTCAGGTGCTGTATCCTTATAGCATTGGTAAGTGAGAGAGATGAGTTTGTACTCTATTCTCGCCTCAAGTGGCAGCGAGTGCAGTTGTTTTCAAAGTTAGAGGTATATGTGAGTATTTGCCAGTCTGGCGTATAACATGGGCTGCTGTGTATTGAATAGACTGTTTACAGTTGATAGTTCACAGAGGAGATCTTTGAGATGTTGATAAAAAAGGCTATTTCAGTAGTTAAGTCTTCAGGTTACTAAAGGTTTAACCAGGAGTTGAGTGACTTCTGTTGTATGAAGATGTCGGATATTGGCAATATTGTACCTGTATCTCGGGCCGATTTTGTTGATGTGGGACTCCACAATAAGTCTCGGCTCAAGATAAACACCAACAGTCTTACTTAGTCTCTTACCCATGAAGATCTAGGTAAGAATATGTCTTCAGCTTCCCATGCTTGCCATAACAGGCAACTAACGGGATCAGGTGGTCAGGCTCACTGACTTGGTTGATGCATGTCATTGTATCCCAGTTTCTTAGATCGATGCTCATGATATCAATCACTAGATTGTCAAAACAAAACAAAACAAACAAACAAAGCTAAGTCTAAGTCTAGATGGACACGTCAGTGCCACAAAAAAAGAATTCCACCAACACTACTCTTGTCTCTCCTGTTGACACGCAGTGATATAACTGACATGATGTTAAAAGCAGTGTTAAACCCAACTCACTCAAACTCTAGGGACAACATGAAGTTATTGAAAACTTGTTTATGACCCTCATTCAGCCATATTTGTTCAAAATGGAATGACATTTGGTATAAGAAATTGATAAAAAAAAAAAAATTATGGATAGTGAAAAATAGGATTTTTGTTAAATTTTCCATAAATATTTGAAAGGTTTTCTGAAAAAAACATACATATTTAGTTATATTCTTGTACATTTGAAAATGTTATGGTATGTTGATAAAAAAAATCACAAATATAATTGGTTGGTGCTTCTTGAGTTTAGGCTTCAGTATGCACTGCTTGTGTCCACTGTCATGGCAGCTTCCTGATATCAAAGGGGATATGAACAATTCATCATGTTCATATGATCCTCAAAACACGACACCAAAACTTCTGAAATGTTTTAGATTATTATTTTGTTTGAGCCTAAGACCTCAGATCTCTGATCATGCTGATAAAAATATTGTGACGTTCAGGATAAATGGAAGATTTAATTCAGTGAATCCCAAACTGAAAAAGATTCATTACAACAATTTGGGAATTGCTACATACTTTTCTGAAGTTTGCAGTGCACTTCACCCCGTGAGCAAATAGTCCAGATTTTCCTTCGACCAGTGCTCCAAGACTTTCAAAACATTTGAACTTAATTGTATTTGATTTGGGGATGATTGCGTGGAATTTCCCTGGAATACTTTCACTCACAGCAGCACTTAGTTTATATCTGCTACTTCCTGCTGGGTTTTATCTGCAAAATACAACTTGGCTGAATTTAACATTTTTGCAACCTCTGATTCTATTGATCTTTGGAAATGTCACAGGGAACATGTCGATGAATACCATCATTTACATTTACATCAGATTTTAATGGTAATTCATTGAGAATTCACAGCCAGTAGTCCCCATGTTGCAAAAATCATTTTCAGCCTGTGAATTGTGTGTAATGTAAAGATACAATTATTGAAGAAGATTCAAGGATGCAAATTGTGTTGTGGATTTTATCATCCACATCCACACATGGGGCTGGTAAGTGACAGCAATTGTCCCTGGTGCGGGCATAATGTCATCGAACTTTAGTCTTACAGTGTGAGATGAGAAGATTGAGCTGAGTCTCGGTTTTACCCTAAGAGTCGTGGTTGTGCTGAGAGTTGACACTGACAAAGATTACTGATGTTTGTCAGGTGGAATAATGGGGTGAAATTAGATTGTTAGTATTAGAAGCCTTGTCCCCAAGACGCACTGTTGCCCCACTGAATCCAGGATATCGAGGACAGTCCATGCTCATAACGTCATTTGTAACGCAAGCTTGTACGGTTTTCGTGGGACAAGTGCAAAAGAGCAATTGATTACCTATTGCCATGGATGTAATAAGACTAGTCTGTGTCCCTAAGTTGGCTAATGCGTTTGCATGTTCCCAGGGGCTTGGAGGTGGCGAATACCTTCAAGGAAAACAGTTGGTTGATCGACCGATGGATCAAGGAATTGGACATTCTCAATATAGTCACCAAATAGACTTTTAATGTTTGAAGTTTGCTGGCTTAGAAAAACTGGAAATGTTCATATTATCATTCCACTTGAATCTGCGAGGTTGCCATGGTGACAAGTTGAAAACTTGATGCTTTGGTTTGTTGATGTGAATCTCATTGCTGAGACAGACCAACACATGGGAACCTTAATTTCTCAGTCTCTGCTGGTGTCTTCCTCGGGGGGTTATTTTGGTCACCTTGTCAATCTGAGTGACAATTAATGGACTCTTTTAACCATCTTGATCCAAGCTTTTACCAGCCAGGCAGTTTATGTGGAGTGACTGTAGGGTACTTACGTTCTGGTGCTGGCGCTAGTTGAGTCCGTCGGTGTTGGCAGTGTCTCCCCACTTCCTCATAGACTCTCCCGATCATCAGCAGTAGGACTAGGCTGGGCCATTTACACAACTTTTCTTTGCTGTCTAAAGGAACTGTGAATGTCGGCTTGAACTCATTCTGACTCATCACAAGGTATGCAGTTTCCTTATACCAGTGTTTAATGTCTATGAAATACTAATTGTAAAGCTTTTCATACACAGAACCGAAGCAAGCATGTGTGGTAGATCAATGTGCTTTGATTGTCACATCTTGTTGATATCAAAGATATCCTAGAGACAAGCACAACTGCCGTGTATCAGGGGGATGTCCTATATATTACCACTATTATACTCAGGACTATTCAAGATTGCTCAATACCATGGCTTGTTTCATCTATTCTACAGGGCTGGATATTTGCACTAAGCCCGCTAGCTGGGACCAGTCTTGTTAATGTTAAAGTTATCCTAAGAACTAATAGAATTTCAAACATTTTGGGAAATATTGCTGTGTTACTGCAATCCAGGTAAGTAGTTCTTGGGTTTTTCCATCCCTGACTCTAGATTATGTTATGTTGCCTGAGAAAATCTGTCTTGAAAATATCTAAGGGTCCAAATGAATATCTGATTTCTCCTGCAATATGTTTTGATTAGTAATGTAATCTAAATATGTTGACAATACAAGATTTATTTTCCTTTTCACTGGCTCTCAGTTCATGTATAACTTGTCATGTAATGTTTATCTGGTGACAGTTGATAACGACCTGTCAATCTCAGTGGGTTAATTGATCTTGCAATGACTTGCATTATAACTATATAAAAGGATACATATTCAGGTATATGCCAAGTTTTAAGAATGTCAAGTGACATGAATTCTTTAATTTGTTTTATTATAGAGATAGATACTGGCTTTTGCAAGTTCTCATGGTTGCGTAGTAGTTTCATCAGACTGTGTTAGCCTTAGGATAATTGATTGAGATACTAATAAAATTAACAAAATAACTAAAGATAAAATTGGCAAATTAACTAAGCGTTACAATTTTATCACTTTCTTAAAAAGTTCTCTAATAAAATATTACCAACATAAACCATCAGATTTAAGCCTATAATTTAAATCCAAATGAAAAACATTGTGAAAGTTATCAAATTGTTTTTATCATGATTAAACACCCAAAGCCCTGATTTTCGCCCTCGTTTATAACAATCAGTTCCAAAAACTAATGCTGCCTGGTTTCCCTGCCTGAAGGTTAAATGAAATATTGAAATGCAAATAACTTGTAATCAATTTCAGTCATAGACAGTTTTAAGGATAGTAGTTTTCTCATTAGGTCCATCCATAGCCATGCTCCAAATGAATGATAAGTCCATGGATGCATAATAATTCTATCTTTAAAATAGGCAAGTCTAGATAAGCGGTCAGTTCTAAGGATGCCAGTCTTTTACAGGGACAACTTATTCTTATCATTTATGTAATCTAGAAGTTATGATTTAAACCAATAATTATTGCCTTATAGACTTTAGCAAGTGAAGTCCAACCACTGCTGACATTCTGATTTGCCTGTCATCCAGCCATCAAGGATCTCTATTACCAAGACTTTCAATGGCCATTGTAGTGCAGGGAATGTAAAACAGACCAAAATTACCACCATCAACAAAAATAAATTTTCTAAAGATAATGTCAACAACATTTTATCATGAGGGGCTGATGTTTATCAAGCTGATTGTGCATGCAGTGTGCAGGTCTGGGTTATTGGGTATTCTCTAGGCGTGTAACGTAAGACATTCCCCTCTTGGCGGCATACCACACTTATGTTCTTGGCACTGCTCTCAGCCTATGTATAGCACAACTACCTGTTGCCTGAGTCAACTCCTCCATTGCTGGTCACAGAATCTACAGCTAGATGCTTCAGCAGCTGTTTTGCTTGTTGACATGATATAGGCAGAGGCATGTAATGAGTCCTGCATATGGAGAACGATTCTCTTGTACAAATAGTCGGGTCTTTTGTGGGGTAATGTGTGTTGGTACATAAAAAACTCAAGAGTGTTTTGTCAGACTGCTCGTCTTAAAGAACTTATTCTATGCCAGTGCAATTTTGTTGGAGATGCCAGTGGGGTTTACCCTTTTCACAAACACCTGGTGTTGTCACTGATTTTTAGTGATCTGTTTCACTGATGTTTTGCCTTTCATGTACCGTATTTTCTTGAGTATAGTGCGCACTTTTTTTTAAAAAAACACAGCTGTGTAGATGGGGGTGCGCATTATTTAAAAATAGTTTCAAATACAACTTTTGCCGATCCTTGCATTAAAATCCTGGAAAGTTATATCATTGGGTGTGTCTTGACCGAATCCCCGGTAGATTCCAAGAAAACGTGTGTACAGCTGATTGCTGTGTCCGGCTTAGTTTACGAGAAAATACACAAGGTAATCTTAATCCCTGGATATAAAACAATGCCTAGCTGAACAAAAAATACAATTTAAACGGTAAATCAACATGTCTGGTGATTTTTTATCTCAAATTTCGAATTTGTACTGACAAAGTTTCTCATCACCCATTCGTTTGCCGGACTTCGCTGAAGGGGTCGGTGTAATTTTTTTCTGCGCATAATATTCAAATTTCTTTTTTTCCAAAATATTGAATCCGCTAGAGGGGGGTGGGCATTATACATGGGTGCGCACTATACTCAAGAAAATACGGCACAATGGAATGTGTTTCGGCAGATAATGAAAACTGGTGATTATCTGGCGTTGACGTTTTTATATTAACAATGTCACTGTTTCTGCTCAATAAAAGTGCGTGATATTTCTGCTAAACTTTGATTATGTTGAGTAATGTGGCCATTATACTGTATGTGAACTGATACTATTTGTATTGTTATATTTCAATCCTCTGTGGTTAATTCAGCATGAAGATTCCTGACTTTATGGTCAGAGATACTGTTGCTAATATTAGCTTGGCATATAAAATGTGCTTGATCTTCTGAGTTATCACCAGCAGACAGCAGAGGGACTTAAAATATTGCGTTGTTTGCAGTGATAGAACTGTAGGTTTATAAAGTATCACAGGCTCTTTTCAGATGGTGTGGCCATTGGAATTCAAGCGTGCCAACCAGTAGAATACTTTTCAATGGAAATTGTCGAATAAAATTAATAGATCTTGTTCGTATTTTTATCATTTTCAATGGTTTCAAAGTTTTTCTAGTACCAAGTAAATTTGTCCCTGACTTCATGTAATAAAATATGGAACAAGGTGTATGTATTTCCAATATGTGGTTTATTTTATTTCCAACCATGCTATGGCTCTTTATTACTGGGTACAAGGAAGTTTGAAACCATTGATTGTTGTTTAGGTTTACTGATATCAGTGTTCGAAATACCTGCCTGCCCGACCGTCTGAGACGGGTTGATTTCAATTCGGGCTGCCAGATTTTCAAATCCCCCTGCCCGACGGTCGGGTTTTATTTCATATGTAAAAATATTCTAAATATTTCCGGATGATAAGCATTATTTACATGATGTATTCTAGGATATTAAATACAAATCTAACCTAAAAAGTGTTTGCTATTTCTTTTCTTGCATTACTTCATGTTCAATGAATTCGATTTAAAGTTTTAATTAAATCATCCTGAGAAACATATGATTATAGTGGGCAGGCAGGTTTTGGTCAGGGCTGGCAAGTATTTCAGCTAGCCAGTCCTGTAGTCTGGCTGAAATATTTTGGAGTTTCATACCCTGCTGATATTAAGACTGAAGATTTTTCAAGTTCTGCACGATGTATTACGGTATTGCTATGAAGATATTTTATTTTGAAATATTTGTCCAAGTAATATGTGGCTCTCTCTGTGTTTATTTTTGTGTCTCCACTTGGGTAGAACGTGTGAAGACTGCTCTTCGTGCCCTGACATGATATTGCTAAAAGCAGCAAAAACCTATTCTCACGTATAATGAATTAGTTTACTGATACAAATGACATGATCACTGCAAGGAAGCTGTCTTTATTGATAGTATTAAATATATACAGTCTGGCTATGTTTGCACAGGGTAGGATTGCCCTCGGAAGATCCAGGTTAGAATTGATCTTCAGCAACCCATGCTTGTCGTAACAGGCAACTAACGGGTTGGGTGGTCAGGTTGATGCATGTCATTGTATCCCGATTGCATAGATCGAAGCTCATGATGTCAATCACTGGATTGTCTGATCCAGACTTGATTATTTACAGATATAGCTGGTATATTGCTTAGAGTGGTGTATACTTTTAATCATTTTTGTCTCATTTGATTTTTTTGGATTCATTTGCATGAGTGAGTGTGTTGGGTTCTATTTACATCATGGCATGTCAACTTAATGACGGATGAAATTCCAAATTGATACAGGTCTAGACTTCCACTTTTGTGAAACCAACAAGCATGGGTATGATGCTGACAAACCTAGAAACATAATCATAACTTTCTTGCCTCCCCAAGGCAAATGTCGAGGCCTCAGACGACTGGGCCACCTTGCGCCTAGATTCACTGCAACATTGATTAATGAGGTGTTTCTTAGTGTGACTAGAAAACCAACATATTTATCTATTACCTTATCAAAGGTACAGCAGTCAGTGGCCCTAAGGATCATTGTCAGTAGAATTTAGTGTTACTTTGTTTTGTTTTGTTTGTTTGTTGTTTAACGCCGCACTCAGCAATATTCCAGCTATATGACAGCGGTCTGTAAATAATCAAGTCTGGGCAGGACCATCCAGTGATTGACATCATGAGCTTCAATCCATGCAATTGGGATACGATGACTTGCATCAACCAAGTCAGCGAGTCTGACCAGCCAATCCCATTTGTCGCCTTTACGACAAGTATAGTCGCTTTTTACAGCCAGTATGGGTTGCTGAAGACCTATTCTACCCCAGATCTTCATGGGTCTGGTGTTACTATGTGGAGTAGTATTACCTGAGATTAATAGACACAATTTTACTTGACTCATACTTCAGACTTATGTCTAAAGTCACGGACTGAGACGGTGAGTTATGAGCAGAATAACCTGCTTGTGGACTGGAATTCCAGAAAATGTGTCCCTTGTAGTGTACCCTCACAGTGAACACAGGTCCTCATTGTTATTCTCTTAACCCTCCTCCAAGCATAAATCATCCATCCCACACAATATTAGTGCTGTCACTTTATTTCTCCATCTATTAGATTTTATGTCATTAGTTCACTTCAGAGCAGGAATGGCAATGAGTGATGCACCCCAGATTGTTCCCAGCTGAACTGTTTCTGTGAAATGTTTTAATCATTTAGACCTGTGGCTATAAAACTATTAACTATCTTCTCAGGAGGTGAGGTGAGCAGGGTTTACGCTAAGCTTGACTTAATCTGTTAAGATCTAAAGCCTATTTTTTTATTAGTTGTTTTACAAGGATTTTTGGTCTAAATTTCAATGTAGTAGGCCAAAATATTTTTTTCTTCTAAATTTCAATTTCCGGATTAGTTCTAGTGAATGAAAAACAAACTTGTAACTCACACCATCACTGATGTCTGATCCCGAAACGGTTACAAAGATAATTGATTGGTTTTTTTGTTAGAATAAAGAATTTTTCAGACATTTACAAACAGCGGTGATAAAATCTTGTAGTTATTTTTCATTTCACCTAATTGTAAAATGGTGTCTGACTAAATCTTTTGTGTTAAAAGTCTCTTTCTTCCCTTTTTCATTTTTGTGGGGGCATTCAGTTTTGTTAAAGAAATGTAAGGCCTAAGGGTCATATTTTGCCCTGTTGGGATTCCATGTCAGAATAGAATGTCAAGTAGGATGCAGAGGTTATGTCACATTTGACAAAGACGTTTCAACACACACATAAAAATCAGTGACTGTAATAGGTTAAATGAATGTTAAGAAATGGAACAAGTTGCATTTTGAACAGTAAAATATGTTACCACAATAAGATTGACATATGTTGACAACCGTTCTTCAGATCAACCTTTCCGGAATCAGTATGTAAGCACCCAAGAAAATGTCAAGGCTCTCAAATCACTCTCTCTTCTGGCTACATTAAGCCACCATGAGATGACATTACCATTCTGAGGTATAAGTATTCTAATTTTGAGTTGGAAGATTCATAAAGTGATAACGTGAAAGGTTACAATGCCTGTTTTTGTGCTGCTCTGGTATGTCGGGGAGGAGTGGATTATATTTAGCTAGCTGGGACTGAAGCGTGTAGAGGTTTGTGAGTACATAAATGTCGTGTACATCAGGGCACATTGTCAATCATCTATTCTTCTAGATGTCCAAAAAACATGTAGCTCACCTCAAACCGAAGGTACGTTTTCTAATGTTGACGTTGCTTGCCATTCATCTGTTTGCATGCTCTAACTGGCTATTCATCATAGAATTTTACGTTTGCACATTTGCATCTGCTGTTCTGTAACTTGTTATACCATATTTGACGTAATAAGCGCCCACGGCGATATTTGTTAATATATTGGCTAGTGAACAATCTCAATTAGCACCCCTTCCAATTGATTAATGTACACAAGACTTATTTATTTGTGTATAATACGCACTGGTATGTCATATGCATCCTTAATTATGGGCAATTAAATTCTGGAAAAATATATCTGTCTTATATAAACATTTCAGGCTGTCAGCATAAACCATGAAATTTACGATCTTTCAACTCAAAATAATATTCTAATAAGAGCCCCCTATTTCTAATTTTGAGAGCGCCCTGGGCGCTTATTACGTCGAATACGGTACCTATTTATTGCTGAGATTTTTATCAAGTTTCAGTTGTTATTAAAAACTGCTCATTGAATTCTCATTGATTTTTTTAAGATGGCCACCACGGCAGACATTTTGAAAATGTCTGTTTGCTCATTACTATACCATTCGTTTATGTCTCAACTAATTATTTGTGTAACAACTTATACAACATGTCAACAGATAGGTTTTTTTCCATATTTGTATTTCATCAATAATAAATGTAAGTGAAATTGGTGACAAAATATTTTTGAAAATGTTTGCATGACCGGTGATGTTTAACATGATTTGGTCATTAAGTTGTATTCATCCTTATAAGTAAAAAATGCTATAATATCTGAATTGATAACTTTCTTCAGCAGAATTAATCACATGTGTTACCCCTGGATAGCGATGTTCTGCTCAATCATCTTTACATTAAGCCATTTCTTTGGGATTGATTTTTCAATTTCAATCCAATGATGATGTGATTTGTATTCCAAACTAACACATACAAGGCATTTCTCCTGAAATATGTAAAGATGCACAGTCAGGCTAGTATTTGTTGCATCTTTGTAAACACTTAAGACACTTCAGATGCAGCAACTTGAGTGAGTGAGTGAGTGAGTATGGTTTTACGCCGCTTTTAGCAATATTCCAGCAATATCACGGCGGGGGACACCAGAAATGGGCTTCACACATTGTACCCATGTCGGGAATTGAACCCGGGTCTTCGGCGTGACGAGCGAACGCTTTAACCACTAGGCTACCCGACCGCCCCTGCAGCAACTTGAACATTGCAGTAAATACAGTGAAACACCATTCTACACCATATGAAGAAAGACTGTTCATATTGTCTCAGTAAGGGAAAATGTTTGATTGAAGATGAATTGCATATTTTGATTGTGTGTGAACTTTATAATCTCCCAAGAAATAACTTAACTTACCACCCATCCATACACTCTTTCATAGACCTGATTTCATCACAAGTTTATGATATATTGCACAACATGAGTGTATTCCTCCTGAGGGTAAATCAAATGAGAAATACTGTTCCTTAAATTATTTTGGATATAAACACATATCTACTTGTGTATGTATGACTATATGGTGAAGATGGTTATATCTCTACTATGCTTATGTATTTTGGTCCAGTGGCCATATACTGAATATAATGTCTGTCTGTCTGTCTGTCTGTCTGAAACACATATAAAATATATGATATAATGTCCTGATCTGTCAGATTAGATTTTGATTTAGAGAATTTGAAATATATTACAAAATCAGAACTATTTGTACTACCGTCTGTAGAAAATTCAGTAGGATAAATTTGCATCCTTAGAAAATGAAGTAACATCCATTTCCATCTCAATCGGTTTGACAGTTACGAGTTTTATGATTATATCCATACAATCTAGGCCATCTATAAGCCATTCCAGAATGTTCTTCTTATCGTTTTCATTTTTTTAATCGAGAATACGTCAAAATATGTTTCGAAGCTTGGTCGCCAGTTTGAAACTAGTTTCGTAAAGCTCGAGAAAGCTGCCTTCTGATTGGCTAATGTCGATTTCTTGTCAGTCATTTCATTGGTCGGTCAAAATTCACGAAAGGTCATTCTGACGTGCCCCATAATGGGATGTCCTCAGATCTTTGTTTAGCAGTAGCGAAAACTAAGATCTGATTTTAAAGAGATTGTTTGCAGCTTAAATTTTTAACATTGGACATGGAAATTAAATTAGGGACAATCCTCTCTCTTCTCTTATAATCTCCATCAGTGGAAGAAATATACCCCCTGCAAGGCTTTGATGCAACATTCTGCATGACAGTTGATATTTTATAATTTAATTCATTTTCATCCATTTTCTGTTATGAGACTTTTGAGGGTTTGTTACTGAAGCTTTGGTGGTAGGAAATTTAGATTGAAACACTCCGAAGGAGGTGCTGTGAGACAGGTCCCCCTGTGATGAGGATGACACTGCTGCTTTAATGGCCGCAGCTTCTGCTTGAAAGATAACCCCAATGTTTTCCAAATTGCGATTGCCATCAGCTGAAAGACATCAAGCTTGATACGGAAGATGCTGAGCAAAGGGTGTGAAATTAAATGTATTTAGAGACGCTGTTGAGTACACTGTTAGAGGTGGCCACAATTTCTACTACAAATTGATCTCTGTATTAGTATTGTGATCAATCCTAGGAACGTGTGGATCATCCCACATGTGATCGTCTCATCAAAATATCCATGGATGAATGGATAGTGATGGGTGCATATTCGTGATTTGGCGTGGTGTTAGTGTGGGGGGAACGTGTCATTGGACTTACAAGAATCTATATACTTGAGCTGTATTTCCCCAGAGAAAATCTCACTCAGCGCGTAGTTAAATGTCGCGAGAATGACAGACAGCCGCCAGCTAACTCGCGATAATTGGACTTGTGAGAAAAAGGAGCATTGAGAAGAGATTAAAATGGTCCATCGTGTTATTCTTCTGAAGACCCGAATTAAGGTATCAAAGGTCGCGATGATCTAATGATGATCAGCTGTGAACATGCTGAGGGCGGGTGAAGACTTTGTGTGAAGTGAGTAAGTGCCAGAAGCAGGTCCCTCTGTAGGGCGATTGATCCAAGCGAGAGCTGATGAAGCTGTTCTGCCATAGTAACCATGTTAGCCACAAAGATGTTTGCATGGCCTTTCATTAGTCTGGGTTACTGTTTGATCACTTTATACCTCATCTCCTCACCATCAGTCTTTCATAACATCATGCTTCGTATCATACGAGCCCATTGTACGATGTGCAAATGTTACGTTTGACAGTAATTAGGCCAAGGTTTAGATGATGATGGGGCGATGAGCAGGATGATATTACCTGGCGACAGCATTAGATCTTTTAGAGGATCGTCAAACAGCAGATGACATCTGAAGATGTCTGTGTAAGAGGCCTTATTTAATGGTGGCATACATTTTGATATTTGATGTATGAAGACTGAAGCATTCTTGTTATTATGTAGCATCTCAAAATGGAATTTTACATCAAAGGGAGTGATGTCTTTTTATTGCTAATATGCTCAGAGCATATAAAATATGAAAGTAGTTGAAAAGTATCGTGTAAATGTTATGTTTTGGAGGACATGAGAAAAGTGAAGGAGCTTGTGGCTCAAGTCCAGGGAAAAAAGTATTTATTACTATTTCAAAGAAGTTAAAAAAACAACAATTTTTTCAAGTGACTATCGTAAATCTGTCATGGCATGACCGAACCTGCTATTTTCATATTACTGTAGTAGTAGACAGATTAACTATAGTTATATGAAAAAATCTAGTTTTCTTAATCTTAGAGTAGTATATATTCAGTCATTCTTTTTGGTTGATATTTTTCATGAAACTAGAAATGGCCAAAGTTTACTCTTCGAATTTGAATATCTGAAGTTACACAAATGCAGAAATACACCTGTTTTGCAAATATACAGTAGACTAGGACATTCAGGTATGATTTTGACCTTCTTGGTTCACAGGATCTGCAACTGTTAAGAAATAAGTAAATCTGTTAGAAATTGTCGCAAGCTCCGACGTTCATACAGTTTGGCCCTCGCTCTATAAAGGTTCATACTCCAACTAATTCACGCAAAGTGAAAGTCAATTTTTAAGTGAGCGACATGCTCATTATGAGAATTAAGTTTTCAACAGTACTAGCCAGGATGGCCAGATAGTTTTTGCTAGTAAATTTTAGATGTGAATAGCCAGGTGTGCCAGTACAAGAAGAAATCTGGTATTCAAGTTTTAATAACATTGGAGCTTCAGTCTCAGTCAATATCAAGCAGGACTTTGTCACTTGAAGAACTAGTTACAAGGGACTGTAACAGACAGACAGACTGTAACAAGGGACTGTCACAAGGGACTAATAAGGGACGGTAACAAGGGACTGTAACAAGGGACGGTAACAAGGGACGGCAACAAGGGACTGTAACAGACAGACAGACTGTAACAAGGGACTGTAACAAGGGACTGTAACAGACAGACAGACTGTAACAAGGGACTGTAACAAGGGACTGTAACAGACAGACAGACAGACAGACTGTAAGAAGGGACTGTAATAAGGGACGGTAACAAGGGATTGTAACAGACTGTAACAAGGAACTGTAATAAGGGACGGTAACAAGGGACTGTAACAAGGGACTGTAATAAGGGACTGTAACAGACAGACAGACAGACTAACAAGGGACTGTAACAGACAGACAGACTGTAACAAGGGACTGTAACAGACAGACAGACTGTAACAAGGGACTGTAATAAGGAACGGTAACAAGGGACTGTAACAGACTGTAACAAGGGACTGTAATGCATGACATATGAACAGTACATCCCTGCAATCAGAACTCGCAAGTGATAACGGTGTTAGAACCTACACTGAAACGTCGCGCTTAATTGTAATAAAGAAGTTGTTCATCCATAAATTCTTATCCTTACTTAGTACTCCAACTTCTAAATGCCTATCAAAGAAGTAATCCAGTGATTGACATCAACTTCAATCTATGCAATTGGGATATGATGACATACTTCAACCAAGTCAGCGAGCCTGACCACTGATCCCTTTACTTTAGTCGTCTCTTATGACAAGCATGGGTTGCTGAAGACAATTCTAACCCGGTTCATGGGTCGGTGAGCACAAGTAAAATAGTCAATGTGAATCGGTCAGTGTCAGTGATGGTGCATAACTTCAGTTGATTCACATGAACCGATGAATTACAATTATTGGTTTAATCTGAATAGCAATATAACCTGTGGTCCTGATCCGACTTCTTTATTGATTGATGTGTTCCATAGCTTCCAAGTAGCTTTCAAAGTACATGAATTCTGAATGGAGAGATACTAATTCCCATTTCAAGTCAATCATAGAAAGAGGGCAGGTGAAATGGGGTTTAATGTCGCGTTCAGAATTATTGCACTTTGTTTTATGTGTGTGTGCTCGCATCCTCTCATTATACTTAGTCCAAAGAGGTGAGGTCTTGTTCCATATCATTGGACTCATAAAGCTGTGTGTGTGTGTGTGCGTGTGTATGCATGCTCGTATGAGTACGTATTCTAGACTAATGATGGTTTTATGTTCCTAGACCACTGAGATACCATGTCAGTATAACATGAATACCCCACTCAGACACAGTACACTGACTACAAGCCAACCAGTCCTGTTTTTTGCTGAGCTCCAGGCAGGGTAACAACAAGTATCATCTTTTAACGTCTTTTGGTATGACACGGCTGGCGATTGAACCCCGACCCGCCACTATCAGGACAAATGCTCAAATCATAGAAAGAGGCCTAGACAGAAGACCATGCACACACAGTCAACAAGTTGCAGGTGATGAAAGTCTGGTTACCATTATAGGAAGATTTCTATTTCATGACAAGGGTTATGGAATCAGCATTATTTTTAATGTCAGTCTGCATTCATGGCAGTGTTTCAGTCAGGACAGGACTAATGGATTTGTCAGCCTGGTGTTGGTTCTGTCTGAAAGCTCTCCATCACAATCAGTCTGACAAAGTATCCCAGTGCAGCACAGTCAATAACATTGATTTACCGTTTGTCTGGGCGATCTGGCTCAATAGAGATGGCTTCATAAACAATTATGTCATGTGTCATAGAATGGGTGACATCATCGTGGATGGCTTTGATCTGGAGTTGAGGGGGCTGATCTAATTATCTCCCCTTGATGATCATGGAGGTCAGGTTGACACTTGTTGACACTGGTTGACACTGGTGGGCACTGGTGGGCACGGGTTGACACGGGTTGACACGGGTTGACCTTAATGAGGTCTGTTTTATGTAAGGTGTCTATTTTATCCTGAGCTGCGGAAACATATTTAGATTGATGTTGCCATGGACTTGTAATGTTTGTTTGTTTGCTGTTTAATGCCTCAATCAGCAATATTCCAAATAATGAAATGATCAGTTAATAAACAGTTATATTCAAATCTGGTCAGACAAACCAGAGATTGATATGAGCCTTCTCGCCCTCCGTGGGATTGTGTGACATGCTAGCAACCAATTGAAGCTGGACAACCCCACCATTTTGTCACCTTTTATGACACGCATTTGTTGCTTGTGATCTGTACTAACCAGAATCCCTATGGTGTACGTTACTGTGTGATATACATGCTGCTCTGGTGATGAAGTCTTAATCTCTTCCTGTCTGTCCTTCCTACACTATGGGGGCGGTCGGGTAGCCTAGTGGTTAAAGCATTCGCTCGCCACGCCGAAGACCCGGGTTCGATTCCCGACATGGGTACAATGTGTGAAGCCCATTTCTGGTGTCCCCCGCCATGATATTGCTGGAATATTGCTAAAAGCGGCGTAAAACCATACTCACTCACTCACTCCTACACTATGCTTGTTGTAAGAGGCGACAAACGGGATCGGGTGGTCAGGACTTGGTTGATGCATGCTATCGATCCCAATTGCGTGGATCGATACTCATGATATCAATCACGTGGATTGTGTGGTCCAGACTCAGTTATTTACAGACCGCCGTCATATAGCTGGAACCGTGGGATGGGATTGTATTAACCACTGCCTTGTCTGGTTCTATTAATGGGATTGTATTAACCACTGCCTTGTCTGGTTCTATTAATGGGATTGTATTAACCACTGCCTTGTCTGGTTCTATTAATGGGATTGTATTAACCACTGCCTTGTCTGGTTCTATTAATGGGATTGTATCAACCACTACCTTGTCTGGTTCTATTAATGGGATTGTATTAACCACTAGTTTGTCGGGTTCTATTAATGAGATTTCATCAACCACTAGATTGTTTGGTTCTATAAATGAGATTTTATCAACCACTAGTTTGTCTTGTTCTATGAATCAGGTTTTATCACACACTGTTTTGTGTGGTTCTATTAATGGGATTGTATTAACCACTGCCTTATCTGGTTCTATTAATGGGATTGTATTAACCACTGCCTTGTCTGGTTCTATTAATGGGATTGTATTAACCACTGCCTTGTCTGGTTCTATTAATGGGATTGTATTAACCACTGCCTTGTCTGGTTCTATTAATGGGATTGTATTAACCACTGCCTTGTCTGGTTCTATTAATGGGATTGTATCAACCACTACCTTGTCTGGTTCTATTAATGGGATTGTATTAACCACTAGTTTGTCGGGTTCTATTAATGAGATTTCATCAACCACTAGATTGTTTGGTTCTATAAATGAGATTTTATCAACCACTAGTTTGTCTTGTTCTATGAATCAGGTTTTATCACACACTGTTTTGTGTGGTTCTATTAATCAGACTTCATCGACAATGGTTTGTCGGGATCGGGCTTGATAACATGCATTGCTGTGAAGTTGCCGTCAATTACTGTAAAACATGATTCTTTCATTCACTCAGGGACATTAAAGCAAAAAGACATTTCAATTTGCAAGGAAAAGAGTACTGTCATTTTGTTAGAAAATGTGAATTAAAAACAAACGAAACCCAATATTCTGTCATCCTGTGCCCATTTATACCCATTTATACCCATTTATACCCATTCTTTGAGATGGCCCCTACAAATTAGTTCTAAATATGGAGCGGTTTCCTCTGTAGTTTTGAAGCTTCCATTATCAAGAGAAAATGTATGTTGCTCTCATCTCATCCATTGTATCTTTTCTCACTTTCAACTGAAAAAGGCCTTCAGTGATGGGATGGGATGTAATTAACGCATTTCTACGACAGCAGCAGCCTCGCTGCATCCCAGTAGTGTTGCAACCGAAATTACATATCGAGCATCAAAGATGTGATAATGAGACTAGCCACTTGCTCGTGATAGCTGTCGATATTGACAGCTCTCACGTTAGGACATTGATTGGAGGTTCACGTGTATTGCTGTGAAGGAAACTTGCATCGACAGAATAATGGATTAATCACACAGCCTGAGGTTAGCAATGATTTATTTGCATGTACAGGTATTAGGGGTGATGCACTGTTTGGTGAGATATCGCCAACAAAAAACGTGCCTATCATTCACTCGATTTCATAACGAAGAAAAAGTATCCTATAGCTCAGCGGTTGGTGAGAAAAATGTGATCAGGACAAATAGAGATATCCAATTAATCATGATTGATATCCAGATTAATTCACTTGGGAAACTTTTCTTTTTAGACTGTCGTCACTGCTGCATAGAAATTTACATCAAAGTTGCTGAATTGTGAGCCAAATTCATCAAACTTGTTGTAATTCCTTATAATGACTGAAGATGTGCAGGTCCCAAGGGGACTTGTGTGATTTGTGGGGGTAATTTTGCCAGTCGGTCTGATGCCCCGTCTTGTCTGTTTCAGGGAGCAGAGTGCAGAGAAGGTTCGCTGTCAGAAGTGCCTGGAGATTGGCCACTGGACGTATCAGTGTACGGGCAAGAGAAAGTATGTCCACCGGCCGTCACGCACCAAGGAAATGATCAAGCGAATGAAACAGGAAGAAGACAAACAGAAACTAGAGCTCTTGTGAGTCACATTCCATTTGCAGTGGAAAGTTTTGGGTCATCAATTCGTCATTTATTTTCTGTGGAAATTGCTTCAGGGTTTATTATTCATGATTGATTACTTCTGTTGATTGAGTTTTACTTGAAATGGCTTTTTGAGGGTTATATATTCATGGGGCATTAACTTTGTGATTTTTTTCACTCACCTGTGGAGAGGATCGTGTGGGTTTATGATATTGATTATTTTCCATAAATCATCTGCCTTGCATGATTTAATGTTGTCACATCTCCTCTGACACTGCACGATCTGAGATGAAACATCACAGCATGTCATTGTTAAATGCTAAGAGAGTTCTTATCCGATTAAACATGGCTGCCAAAGCAGCCATATTGAAATATGATTTGGAGCAACTACTGTGCTGTTACATGTAGCTACGTTTAGTGAGCAATGAAAAAGCAAACTGTGTGAAGACTTGTCGACTGAAGATCCAAGCAGCTTATATATGCCAAGATCTTTTTTTGCCATTCTTGTCATTAAACATTTTCTCCTCAGAAATCATTATCCATATGAAAGTGAAAGCGGTTTGGATGTTCCTATCAATGACAATAAAAACTGACATTGGCTTGAAAAAGTAAGATCTATTTCTTTACTTGGAACATGGAAAGATAATAATTATTAGTGAAGTTCTGGTAATATGTTCCACATCTCGCATGCTGAACTGCCAGATCAGTGAAGCCGATATGCTTGTCCCTACCTACTTGTCCTAAACAACTGCCCATTTCACACTGTTCAAGGATATATTGGCATAATTTGTGAATTTGTTTTCCATATCAAATAGGACCTCATGAAGAGTTACAAGTTCTTGAAACACGGATCTGGCACCTTCCATGCCATGTGATAGTTTAATGGATTCTAAATTGAAATGAGAAAGCAAAAAATCGAGAACATTTGTCTAGGGATGGCAATTTGTGAATACAGGGAATTCATCTCAGTCACCTTCAGATCGAATATTCCAGGCTTCAGCTGGAGAATATTGCTTAGTTGTCTGTTTCAACCATCACTGAGAATAGCTACAAGATTGCAGATGCAGCTTAGAGCAATGTTAACTCACTCACTCAACCATCAATTGAACATTTAACACTCAAGCGACTCCACTGTCTCTTAAATTAACGGAGTTATATTTTTCCAGTAGTTATTACCATCATGGTGTGGTGATAGGCTTAGGAGGTGTTACCTCATTTGAAAGACATTTCAGTTGACTACATCTCTGTATGATGTGACTCAGACGGAGGAACCCATTCACATGAGAACCCTAGCCAGATCTAGAACTCATCATATGTTGTGGGGATAACAGCATTCAACTGTTTAAATTGCTGTAGCCCTCAGACAGGGGCTCTTTCAAAAGTGTACCCTAGCTGGAAATAGAACTTATAATATGTTGTGTGGATAACAGCATTCTAATCTGTTTAGATTGCTGTGTTCAACCATACCCAGACAGTCTAATGAGGTCATTATTCTTTCCCTTATGTAATCTTGGTGTGTATTGGGTAAAGTAGAAGAAAATTGTTTTGGTAGTATAACAGTAATATCAGAATTCATATGTGGCAAAATTTGATTTTCTTACCGAAAAATAATAGTAATTTCAGTGGGTAGTTGTAATGGTTGTCAAACAATCTTCCCCTCATTAAGTAGGATTGCCAAAAGTAGAATGGAATGGAAAGGAATGGATGGCTTTGAAAATATTCGTTTCGGATGAATTTTGAGTATGTAGAGTTAATAACTCAGCTATATCATATTTTTCTGTCACAAATGTCCCTGAAATCAAGGACAGATAATCACAGGTGCAGGGTGATGTCTGAAATACTGTGCATGCGTTGCAGAACTAGACGGCTCGGTCTGTTTTCTTGAAAGATGCCACCCATGTTTACAACGTTCTCCTAATGACAGTCTCCAGGGATGCATTTGCTATATATGTAAGAGATGATTGTCTCACAGAATGTCTGGGCATCAAGTGATTATGCAAATGGTATAGTTATGGCTTTGCGAGGTGTTTTATGTACCATATTTGCTGCATAAAGCGCCCTAGACCAACTTCTAGACCAATCTATAAGAAATCTTTATAAGCGCTCCAACAATGACCTAAAGTTTATTTGACACACACAAGGACGCAACTCTACACAGCGAATTGCATCACCTTAGACAACTGGGCCACCCGTGCCCCCCTCTCTGAAAAAAGATATAACTCATGTTTGGTTTTTTGAGCACCCCTTTTTGTCAATTTTCTTAGTGCCCAGAGTAATATTACAGCAAATACGGTATGCTGATCCTGTATAGTGAACTTGCTGCTTGTGTTACAGAGCTAAGACTTCAACAATCCAAGAAAAGAAAAAGAAAAAGAAGCATGGGTATGTATATGTATAAGTGCATATAATTGATGAATTACAGAAACCAGCAATGCCTCCTCTCCCTGGATAGCTGTGAATATTGCTAATGCAGCTTAAATAGAATATCTCTCCCTCGTGTCTTTTGATATATCTATCATCACAAGTTGATAAAAGTTTAAAACACCAAAAGACATGAGGCTGAGATTCTGTTTATCATTGTAAATCCTTTTCCAACTTTTTCAGTTTCTAAACAGTAATAAGTACAACTAACCTGACTTAGTGGCATAGAGATTAGTGATGTCATTTGATTGTGCATCTTGGCAACCAAGAGTGATATATCCTAAGTAAGGAAACATTGCTTGATCTGTGTTAGCCAGTGTTGGATGATAATAAAAGTTGTAGCAGGATCACTCGGTATACAATTGGTTTTATGTGTCACGTGTTAGGTTTATACCATGAGCAATGAATTTATCTTATCAACATGTTTAAAATGACATTGTGAAAGAACTAAAACAAATTAATAGAAAACAGCTGTTTGATTGAGCTGAGGTTAACTTGTTCTATGTCACATGACTTTCATTGACTCGGAAACAGCATACAGCTTTTTGTTTCGAAGCAGGGTATAAGGGACTTATCCTACCTTTCAAATCCACGTGCAGCCTGTCTTGTTCATGGCGGGGATAAGAGATTTATTCTCCCGCTGAGAAATTTATTTCCCTCCAAGGCAAGATACAAAGTATTTTATCGAGATCACGTGAACCAATCAGATCTGACATGAAGGTATGATAAAGCAATTTATATTTCCTTACCATTTCTCCAGAAGATCTGGAAATTTGGAGTTGATACATTTCTGCAAATAGAAAGATTAGTTTGCTCATAGGTAGTAAATCTTAGATGCTAGAAAAGTTAATCAATGTTCTGACTACAACATACAATAATTTTGACACCAATTGGTTTGGTCTTTTGAACTTTATGCTGTTCCAAGCAGCATTAAGCCCAAATCATTCACTCTGTCATAAGCCTGATGGTACAATGGTTAAATGTATTAGGATTTAAGACAGGAAATTAAATAAAGTTACACGTTCACGTCCCCCATGGGGTGCCAGATTGTTCAGCTAACAACAGATTTTCCAGCTAAAATAATTTTAATTGACTTTACAAGTACATTAAGTTCATACAACATGAAGTTGAGAACCTCTATGGGACTTGCAGTGTCACACCTCTTGCATGTCTTGAACATTTGCTGCTGTTTTCATTATTTAATTCTGCTAGGATATAACCTACTGTGGGATTGACATTTGGGTCCTCTACGGGTTGCTCTCTTGGAAACGAGGCCCCTATAGGATAATCATGGTATTGAATATATAGATTCTCTGGTTGTCTGGCAGTTGAGCCTTACTCTGGGGATTTAAAGTTAAATGTTAAAGATTCCCTAAGTCAAATACTATAGCAACAGACCTTAAGGACAATCTTGACCCTTTAAGTTTCTGACAATGGGTCATACAAAACTACAGATGAGAAGAGGTTTGATATTTGTAAAACTGTATTTTGTTTTCTGTACTTTCTACTGCAAAGATAAGATAAACAGCATTTGTCTGATAGTATGATGTTTGGGCAGTTGTCTATTGTCTATCCAGCCATGGAAACTTTCCCTCGTCTGTCTATCTGAAACAATGTTTGTCATTACACCTATCCACTGGGATATTGCTCTAATGTTGCAATGTTACACTGCAGCATGGTATCTCAGTGAACCAGCACTAAAACAACAGCATTAGTCCAGACGTGTACAAGCAGCCACACACACACACATGCATGTACATTGCTATATATTTGCAATAATCATGAACACTGTGTTAAACCCCGTTTCTCCGATCCGATCCGATCTCAACCCAACCCAACCCAACCCAACAATATTCCAGCTATATGACGGCGGTCTGTAAATAATCGAGTCTGGACCAGACGATCCAGTGATTGACATCGTGAGCACCAATCCACGCTATTCAAGTCAGTGAGCTTGACCACCCCATCCCTTTAGTCGCCTGTTACGACAAGCATAGTCGCCTTTTGCAGCAAGCATGGGTAGCTGAAGACCTATTCTAACCCGGATCTTCACGGGTGTATTCTCTATTTAAGATTATGTGATGTCAGTATATCATTACTCCTGTATTGACTGCTGCTGTTGGAATGAGACAGGTTTTAGTCATAACTGCCATCAGGGGCCACGGGTGGCCCAGTCACCCAAGGCGCTGCACTTCACTTCACTGTGTAGATTTCTGTCCCTTGGGAAACACCAGAAACCTATGGTCATTGGTTCGAAATCCAATTTGCCAGAATTATGTTTTTTGGTCTATCAGCACCGTACCTGTGTTCGTGGGTATCCCAAAAGTGGTAAACGTCTAAGACCTACATCACTTTGGCCTTTCCTCGACATTAAGCAATATAACTGAAAAACTGTTCAAGGCAGTGTTAACTCAACATACTCACTCACTCATAACTAACATGTTGCTGCTTCCAGTTCTGATGGCGAGACCTCCAGCTCCTCCTCTTCCTCCTCCGATTCTGACACCGACTCCTCGTCATCCTCGGACAGTGACAGCTCCTCTGACCTCAGCTCAACCACCAACTCTGACAACAGCAGCAGCAGTAGCAGCAGCAACTCTGACTCATCGTCATCATCCTCATCAGATTCTTCTTCATCCTCATCAGACTCGGACAGTGAGAGGAGGAAGAAGAAGAGACGGAAGAAGAAGCGCCAACGTCGGCGTGAATAACCTGTGATACAAGGACGAGTACAGAGTATTTTTCTACCGTGTGGATGATGAGTGTGTGAGAGGAACAGGCTCAGTGGAGGGAAATGCAAATCTTTGATCAGGGTTATAAAAAAATAATACATTACCCTGAGGGAGAATATATTTTGATATGGACTTCACTGGGAAGGATGGGTTTGAGAAGGTCAATGATGCAAGAGAAATACTGTGTAAAGGCATGATATGTTGGAGATGAGGCCTTGTTACGGAACGTAGCTATGTGTCAGAAGTGGACAACTATGTGTCAGAAGTGGACAACTGAATGCTTGTAAGGCAGGATGTGTCACACTTCATGGGAGGTTTTAGTAGAGAAGGTACTAGCTGTGTTTCAGAATACTGGACAAGACAAAGCTTGTAAGGCTTGTGTCACATTGGATTTGGTTAGGGAAAGAACCTATGTTTGGACTGTTTGACAACAGAAGGCTTGTACGACAGGGAAATAAATATGAGAGAGGAGTTAGAGGAAGACTGTTAAAAAAGGAAAATAACAAAGATGCTAAATGTTTATGGATAAGAGAGGAGGTGCTTGCAATTATGGCATGCATAAATACAGAGATAACTGATGTAGGGCATCTCGCAAGTGAAACTGCTGAACTGATATTTGAACTTGAATATGACAAGAAAGAGGGAAGATGCTCAAGGGATTACCTTCAGGAAATATTGCAGGAAGAAAACAATAACACTGTGTAGAGTAATGAAGACTGACAGGTCTGTGATGAAGACAAATGCTGCAGACATTGAGTCTGACAGGGATAGCAATGGACACCAGGAGGAAGCCAGTTAAGGATTGATTCCATGGAGGGAATCTGTTGATCCTTCAGCAATGGCCGTCACAAGGACTCGGAGGGACATCTGTTGGTTTACTTGGGGTACAGGGCAGTTGAGACCTTGGTCTACAACTTGTACAATTTCTGTTGTGCATCTTGAGGTCACTGATGCTCATTTGTGATGATTTCAATGCACAATTGTGTATTATTGTAGGTGTGGCGATATGATTTGGGCTAAACCAGTACCATATTCGACGTATTAAGCGCCCCGCTCTAATAAGCGCCCATGGCTAATATATTGGCTAGTGAACAGTCCCAATTCACACCCCTTCAGATTGATTAATGTACACAATACTTATTTATTCGTGTATAATATGCACCCTTAATTATAGGCCATTAAATTCTGGAAAAATATATTTGTCATATATAAACATTTCAGGCTGTCAGCATCAACCATGAAATTTACGATCTTTCAACTCTGGGTTTTTTTTTTCACCAAAATTTTATTCTAATAAGAGCCCTCTATTTCTAAATTTGAGAGCGCCCTGGGTGCTTATTACGTTGAATACGGTAACTATGATAATTGTCAGATATGAGCTGATGCTGAAATTATTTTGTTATTTAATGACATGGAATAGCTCAGATTCTCCATAAGAAATTCATTAAATAAGAATTGGATTTTGGACAAAGGAATTTTTTTTAATATTTTGAAATAATCATAATCAGTGAAAAAAGTCCACGGTCTTGAATAGGATTTTGTAGTATGATAAGGGATCCATCATTCGATATTCTGGGGAGAGGGGGACATGGGAATTTAAAAAAAAATTGGATTTATTTAAATTGTGTAAATTGTGTTACCTACAACTAAAATTGTATGCTGAACATGTGGGATGTCCTGCAAAGAAACGTGTTGTAAAGAATAAGTTAATTTTGTATGTATGTTTTGAAACAATGACAAAAAAACCTTCCTCCTGTCTCTGACAATAAACTAGGTCTTTTGAATATTAAATAGTGGCTCCCTAGATAGACAAGATTCCTGCGTATAGTCTAATTAATTTGATGTGGTCAGGATAGGATAGCCTCTTCCAGGTGATGTTTGACTTAACAATTGTGTTATTTGACAACTCTCAGTTTACCATTCATCACTTGATGAAGTAAGACACATCACAGAAATCTATTCAACATATGACCCTGGACTAGAGGAACACTGGTCATTTTATGCAGATGTTGGAGGTGATGAAGCCTATAGGTGGTGATGCTATGAATGACAAGGAGGACACTAGTGTGTAATCCCATTATTTCATGATTCATTGGGGACTACTGAATGAAGTTATATGTCAAAGGAGTAAACTGGGAAAAGTTGCCTCCCTTAGTCATGCAGGATCCACTGGTGTGTATTTAAATCCAGGCTTTATATCTGAGATTGTGTGGGACACCTATGCTTTCCCCTCACACATGTTTAGTCTCAGAAGGACTTGTTAAATGCTGGCACTACCCCTGTTGTGTTGCAAGATTTCTAATTGTTTACCAGTGTTATATCATGTCCTTCAAGCAATTTCACAGTTTTCGTCTAGCATAGTCATTGTTCATTGCTTTTCATCACAAAAACAACATTTCAAAGATTATTTTTAAAAATTCTTACCGAGGTAAGTATTTTATAGCTGTATGGAGAGCAGATATTTTTTGATCTGCTACAGAGTTGCTTGTCTTTCATACAGACCCTGAAACAAATACAGCCCATGCAAGCATATAATGTTTGGCAAGTCTAGATTACGTCTGAAAATGAAGAAAGTCTCTGGGCTCTTTTTTATTATATTTTAGAACTATAATTCAACAACTGTTTTTTTCTGTGACATATGTTCATTTCAGAGACTAGATGTTAGTCTATGGAGTTGCAAACTTATGTTAATTTCAAACACTGTATGATACTATCTCTTCAAAAATGCCACTTATAGATATACATGTAGTCACGCTGTAGCTTTCAATCCTTTTTCTGAACAAACCGGTCTGACTTTGAATGAACTTGCAATTATCTTTACTGCAATAATAGGCCAGTGACAAGTGTCACTATTCCAGTGCAATGTTCCACTCTGGTGATCAACAGGTACCTCTGTGTCACATGCATCTACATCAAACTACTATGTCCTGTATGTCGTTCATACCACACCATCACTATCTATTGGATCAGCTCTTATGTCAGAAGGCGTTGTTGTAGCCCAGTGGTTAATGTGATCGCTCATCATGCCCTAGGCTCTGGTTCGATTCCCCACATGGGTACAATGTGTGAAGCCTGTGTGTTGTCCAGAAATGTCATCATGCTTACCATACATGTTTGAAATACTAGCCTTGGTATACAGATCTGCAAACCCAAGCCAAATAAAAAAAGTGGAAATGGTATTTTTAAGAAAAATGATTTTTAAAAAATAAAAAATGTAGCCATCGACGTAAGGTTTTAGAAAACTTTACCATTACTACTGCTGCTACTGCTACTACTAGGACTAGTAATAAGGATGACTAGTTGTTTATTTTTATGCTTTAGAGTCTGAGTGGAAAACAGTCCTGAGGCTGAAAATTATTTTGTCAGATATAAACAGTATTTTGTGGAGATGATTTATAAATAGTTCCTGAAATTCAATTGGCAAACAAGAAAAAGACTGGAACATTTAGGAATCTTACTCACAGCACGGGTTTCTCCACCATAGGCAAACTGCCTGGCCTAGACGTCCTGATCTTGTTTTCCCTGTAGGATAAGCTCTTTATGTGTTATACATTGTAGACATTTTGTACCCTATTGTTTGATATGCTTTTTAAATCCATTTTGTTTGATAACATGATTAATGTGCCAGTGCATACAGTTTTGAAATGTCACATGAATACAATGCTATTGTACAGTGTTCTATACAATGGGTAACTTAGGCACCTGTCATTTAAGATAGGAGTGGAGGATTCTCTTGTCCCTTTGTTGGGCAGGCGCAGTCGTCAGTCATATTTGATATGCAAAGGTGTGTCCCTTAGGCAAGCCAGAAACCTAGGTTCGAATCCCTGTTTGTCCAGATTATGTTTCTAGGTATGTCAGTACCATACCCTTGTTTGTGGATTCATTAAAGTGGGCAGCGTCTGAGACCTGCATCACTTGGACTTAAAGCATTAAGCTGACACACCGTGATATAAGTGGAATTCTGTGGTGTTAAACCCAACTTACATATGACCTCAGCAGCACCCAGTCCTATAGTAGGTGACAGGTGTCTTTACAAAGAGATATGACATGATTGTGTTATGTATAAGTCAACATCGACATTTTGTCCCACCTAATGTTGTTTTATCCTTCTCATGAAATGTAAGATAAGATTTTGATATTATTAACATTATCGTGAGAAATGCTGAACTGTTTAAACTTTTTAGTTCGAATACCAAATGATAAATAATTTTTTCAAAAAGATCTGATTATTCTTTCAAACTGACATCAGTTGATTATGGTTTTCATTACATTATTAACTGTCATTATTTGTCCGAAAATGTAAATAAAGATTAAGATGTATGGAGATTCTTGTGTTTGTATTTATTTATGTATTTGCAGGGGTGCCTGGTTTGATGGCCCGGTGGGTCGTGTGTTAGCTTTCATGCAGATTCAGACCGCCTCCGTGGTCTAGTAGTAGAGCGGAAGGTCCGGGGTTCGATCCCTAACCGCGTCATACCAAAAGACGTTAAAAGATGGTACTTGTTACCCTGTCTGGCGCTCGGCATTAAGGGGCTAAAACAAGGACTGGTCGGCTCGGAGTCAGTATACTGTGTCTGAGTGGGGTATTCATGTTAAACTGCGGCATGGTATCTCAGCGTGCTAGCACTATAAATTGGCATCAGTCCGGACTAGTACAAGCAGCCACACACACACACGTACATGCACGTCGCTATATAAGTGCAATAATCTTGGACGCGACGTTAAACCTCATTTCACCTCACCTCATGCAGATTCAAGTTCGATTCCTCAGTCTGTGATGCATTTACGTTGCTTGCTGCGAAAAAAGGCGAACATTTGTGTGATGGTTGCACGGCCTGTTGTCTGTGATATTCCAAGCGGTGTCTCCATGTCCTGCATATAACTGTCTTTGACTTAATCCAATAGTCCAATGTCAGAGTCTTGTAAAATCTGATTGGTCTTGGAGTGAGTGACTTTGGTTTAAGGAGGCTAGACCAGTATTTCAGTATTATGTATAAAACGTCAAAAAACCAGTCTCAACCATCCACCAAAACAGATTCCATTGGGCATAAGGCAATGTAGCTTTGAAAATCATTGAATGGATCGTTGAAAATCAGTGATGACACCAGGTGTTCGTGAAAAGGGTTAGCATGTGCTGCTCTTTAAGAGCTTATATGATTGGATCGTTGAAAATCAGTGATGACACCAGGTGTTCGTGAAAAGGGTTAGCATGTGCTGCTCTTTAAGAGCTTATATGATTGGATCGTTGAAAATCAGTGATGACACCAGGTGTTCGTGAAAAGGGTTAGCATGTGCTGCTCTTTAAGAGCTTATATGATTGGATCGTTGAAAATCAGTGATGTCACCAGGTGTTCGTGAAAGGGTTAGCATGTGCTGCTCGTTAAGAGCTGGGGGGCACGGGTGGCCCAGTCGCCTAAGGCGCCGCGATTCGCTGTGCAGAGTTGCGTCCCTTGGGCACGCCAGAAACCTATGATTGTGGGTTCGAATCCCGGTTCGCCCCGATTATGTTTCTAGGTTTGTCAGCACCATACCCGTGCCCGTGGGTTTCACCGCAGACCTGCATCACTTCGGGCTTTACTCCCACATTAAGCTGACACACCGTGATATAACTGGAATACTGTTAAAAGCGGCGTTAAACCCAACTCACTCACTCACTCACTCACTTTAAGAGCTTATATGATTGGATCGTTGAAAATCAGTGATGTCACCAGGTGTTCGTGAAAAGGGTAGGCATGTGCTGCCCCACCAGCATCTCCAACAAAATTGCACTGGCATAGAATAAGCTCTTTAAGAGTTTATATGAGTAGAAACTCAGTGATGACACCAGGTGTTTGCCATGTCACAACATGTCCTGTTTATGTGGCAGGAAACCCGAAGGCATGCAGATCATTGAACAGGGGATAATCAGCGGGACTCTTGGATCGGAACACACAGCAAAATGCCAGCCTTTTAATGTCTGGGGCACTCATTCCCACTTTGAACCTTGATTATTAATGGACTCTATTCCAATATTTTAATCTTTCAGAACCATAGATTTGAAACGTAAAACAATTTCTTCATGCAAATTTAATCATCGATGACAGTGAGTATGATTTTGCACCGCTTTTAGCAATATTCCAGAATTGTAATTTTTAAAAATTAGATAAGATTTACTTTTTGGATATGTACCGTGGAAATTTATGAGTGAATAAAGCAAGATGTCTTCCGTTGACATTCTAGAACTAATAAATAAAAAAATATATTATGAAACTATCAAGCAATAGTTCACATGAGGTCTTTTGAATCCATAGCCATGGTAACCAAGTGTCAAGAAAATAGTATCTACACCATTGCAGCCTGCCATATCCCTCTACACAAATCCTGTCATTAGATCTGCTATTTACCAACAACATAATACATTGACCAGATCTCTCAGAATACTTTGGAGATCTTGAATGTACGTGATTAAATCAAGAAATAAGTCTCTGTTGGTTACTGTATAGCATTAACTGCAGGAAGTTTAGTGCTGCAGACAGTTGCGTTAGTTCTGTAGCAAGTTGGGTTAGTGCTATAGCCAGTTGGGTTAGTCCTGTAGCAAGATAGGTTAGTGCTATAGCCAGTTGTGTTAGAGCTGTAGCAAGTTGTGTTAGTGCTATAGCCAGTTGTGTTAGAGCTGTAGCAAGTTGTGTTAGTGCTATAGCCAGTTGTGTTAGAGCTGTAGCAAGTTGTGTTAGTGCTATAGCCAGTTGTGTTAGAGCTGTAGCAAGTTGGGTTAGTGCTATAGCCAGTTGTGTTAGAGCTGTAGCAAGTTGGGTTAGTGTTGTAGCAAGTTGAGTTAGTGCTGTAGCCAGTCGGGCTAGTTCTGTAGCAAGTTGGGTTAGTGTTGTAGCAAGTTTTGTTAGTGTTGTAGCCAGTTGTGTTAGTGCTGTAGCCAGTTGTGTTAGTGTTGTAGCCAGTTGTGTTAGTGTTGTAGCCAGTTGTGTTAGTTCTGTAGCAAGTTTTGTAAGTGCTCTAGCAAGTTGGGTTAGTGTTGTAGACAGTTGTGTTAGTGTTGTAGCCAGTTGTGTTAGTGTTGTAGCAAGTTGGGTTAGTGTTGTAGCCAGTTGTGTGAGTGATGTAGCCAGATGTGTTAGTGTTGTAGCAAGTTGGGTTAGTGTTGTAGCAAGTTGGGTTAGTGTTGTAGCAAGTTTTGTTTGTGCTGTAGCAAGATAGGTTAGTTCTATAGCCAGTTGGGTTAGTGCTGTAGCCAGTTATGTTAGTGTTGTAGCCAGTTGTGTTAGTTCTGTAGCAAGTTTTGTAAGTGCTCTAGCAAGTTGGGTTAGTGTTGTAGCCTGTCGGGTTAGTGTTGTAGCAAATTGTGTTAGTTCTATAGCCAGTTGGGTTAGTGCTGTAGCCAGTTATGTTAGTGTTGTAGCCAGTTGTGTTAGTTCTGTAGCAAGTTTTGTAAGTGCTCTAGCAAGTTGGGTTAGTGTTGTAGCCAGTCGGGTTAGTGTTGTAGCAAATTGTGTTAGTTCTGTAGCCAGTTGTGTTAGTGTTGTAGCCAGTTGTGCTAGTGTTGTAGACAGTTGTGTTAGTGTTGTAGCCAGTTGTGTTAGTGTTGTAGCCAGTTGTGTTAGTGTTGTAGCCAGTTGTGAAAGTGTTGTAGCCAGTTGTGTTAGTGTTGTAGCCAGTTGTGTTAGTGTTGTAGCAAGTTGGGTTAGTGTTGTAGCCAGTTGTGTGGGTGATGTAGCCAGATGTGTTAGTGTTGTAGCAAGTTGGGTTAGTGTTGTAGCAAGTTGGGTTAGTGTTGTAGCAAGTTTTGTTTGTGCTGTAGCAAGATAGGTTAGTTCTATAGCCAGTTGGGTTAGTGCTGTAGCCAGTCGGGTTATTTCTGTAGCGAGTTGGGTTAGTGCTGTAGCCAGTTGTGTTAGTGTTGTAGCCAGTTGTGTTAGTTCTGTAGCAAGTTTTGTAAGTGCTCTAGCAAGTTGGGTTAGTGTTGTAGCCAGTCGGGTTAGTGTTGTAGCAAATTGTGTTAGTTCTGTAGCAAGTTGTGTTAGTGTTGTAGCAAGTTTTGTTAGTGCTGTAGCCAGTTGTGTTAGTGTTGTAGCCAGTTTTGTTAGTGTTGTAGCCAGTTGTGTTAGTGTTGTAGCAAGTTGTGTTAGTGTTGTAGCCAGTCGGGTTAGTGTTGTAGCCAGTCGGATTAGTGTTGTAGCCAGTTGGGTTAGTGTTGCAGCCAGTCGGGTTAGTGTTGTAGCCAGTTGGGTTAGTGTTGTAGCCAGTCGGGTTAGTGTTGTAGCCAGTTGGGTTAGTGTTGTAGCCAGTCGGGTGGGTGATGTAGCCAGTTGGGTTAGTGCTGTAGCCAGTTGGGTTAGTGCTGTAGCCAGTTGGGTTAGTGTTGTAGCCAGTCGGGTGGGTGATGTAGCCAGTTGGGTTAGTGCTGTAGCCAGTCGGGTTAGTGTTGTAGCCAGTTGGGTTAGTGTTGTAGCCAGTCGGGTGGGTGATGTAGCCAGTTGGGTTAGTGCTGTAGCCAGTTGGGTTAGTGCTGTAGCCAGTCGGGTTAGTGTTGTAGCCAGTCGGGTTAGTGTTGTAGCCAGTCGGGTTAGTGTTGTAGCCAGTCGGGTAAGTGTTGTAGCCAGTTGGGTTAGTGTTGTAGCCAGTCGGGTTAGTGTTTAAGCCAGTCGGGTTAGTGTTGTAGCCAGTCGGGTAAGTGTTGTAGCCAGTCGGGTGGGTGATGTAGCCAGTCGGGTTAGTGTTGTAGCCAGTCGGGTTAGTGTTGTAGCCAGTCGGGTAAGTGTTGTAGCCAGTCGGGTGGGTGATGTAGCCAGTCGGGTTAGTGTTGTAGCCAGTCGGGTTAGTGTTGTAGCCAGTCGGGTAAGTGTTGTAGCCAGTCGGGTGGGTGATGTAGCCAGTCGGGTTAGTGTTGTAGCCAGTCGGGTTAGTGTTGTAGCCAGTCGGGTAAGTGTTGTAGCCAGTCGGGTGGGTGATGTAGCCAGTCGGGTTAGTGTTGTAGCCAGTCGGGTTAGTGTTGTAGCCAGTCGGTTGGGTGATGTAGACAGTCGGGTTAGTGTTGTAGCCAGTCGGGTTAGTGTTGTAGCCAGTCGGGTAAGTGTTGTAGCCAGTCGGGTGGGTGATGTAGCCAGTCGGGTTAGTGTTGTAGCCAGTTGGGTTAGTGTTGTAGCCAGTCGGGTTAGTGTTGTAGCCAGTCGGGTTAGTGTTGTAGCCAGTCGGGTTAGTGTTGTAGCCAGTCGGGTAAGTGTTGTAGCCAGTCGGGTGGGTGATGTAGCCAGTCGGGTTAGTGTTGTAGCCAGTCGGGTTAGTGTTGTAGCCAGTCGGGTAAGTGTTGTAGCCAGTCGGGTGGGTGATGTAGCCAGTCGGGTTAGTGTTGTAGCCAGTCGGGTTAGTGTTGTAGCCAGTCGGGTGGGTGATGTAGCCAGTCGGGTTAGTGTTGTAGCCAGTCGGGTTAGTGTTGTAGCCAGTCGGGTAAGTGTTGTAGCCAGTCGGGTGGGTGATGTAGCCAGTCGGGTTAGTGTTGTAGCCAGTCGGGTTAGTGTTGTAGCCAGTCGGGTGGGTGATGTAGCCAGTTGGGTTAGTGTTGTAGCCAGTTGGGTTAGTGTTGTAGCCAGTCGGGTGGGTGATGTAGCCAGTCGGGTTAGTGTTGTAGCCAGTCGGGTGGGTGATGTAGCCAGTTGGGTTAGTGTTGTAGCCAGTCGGGTTAGTGTTGTAGCCAGTTGGGTTAGTGTTGTAGCCAGTCGGGTGGGTGATGTAGCCAGTTGGGTTAGTGTTGTAGCCAGTCGGGTTAGTGTTGTAGCCAGTTGGGTTAGTGTTGTAGCCAGTTGGGTTAGTGTTGTAGCCAGTCGGGTTAGTGTTGTAGCCAGTTGGGTTAGTGTTGTAGCCAGTCGGGTTAGTGTTGTAGCCAGTTGAGTTAGTGATGTAGCCAGTCGGGTTAGTGTTGTAGCCAGTCGGGTGGGTGATGTAGCCAGTTGGGTTAGTGTTGTAGCCAGTCGGGTTAGTGTTGTAGCCAGTTGGGTTAGTGTTGTAGCCAGTTGGGTTAGTGTTGTAGCCAGTTGGGTGGGTGATGTAGCCAGTCGGGTTAGTGCTATAGCCAGTTGGGTTAGTGCTGTAGCCAGTTGGGTTAGTGCTGTAGCCAGTTGGGTTAGTGTTGTAGCCAGTCGGGTTAGTGTTGTAGCCAGTTGGGTTAGTGTTGTAGCCAGTCGGGTTAGTGTTGTAGCCAGTTGGGTTAGTGTTGTAGCCAGTTGGGTTAGTGTTGTAGCCAGTTGGGTTAGTGTTGTAGCCAGTTGGGTTAGTGCTGTAGCCAGTTGGGTTAGTGTTGTAGCCAGTTGGGTTAGTGTTGTAGCCAGTTGGGTTAGTGTTGTAGCCAGTTGGGTTAGTGCTGTAGCCAGTTGGGTTAGTGTTGTAGCCAGTTGGGTTAGTGTTGTAGCCAGTCGGGTTAGTGTTGTAGCCAGTCGGGTTAGTGTTGTAGCCAGTTGGGTTAGTGCTGTAGCCAGTTGGGTGGGTGTTGTAGCCAGTTGGGTTAGTGCTGTAGCCAGTCGGGTTAGTGCTGTAGCCAGTTGGGTTAGTGTTGTAGCCAGTTGGGTTAGTGTTGTAGCCAGTCGGGTTAGTGTTGTAGCCAGTCGGGTTAGTGTTGTAGCCAGTTGGGTTAGTGCTGTAGCCAGTCGGGTTAGTGTTGTAGCCAGTCGGGTTAGTGTTGTAGCCAGTCGGGTTAGTGTTGTAGCCAGTCGGGTTAGTGTTGTAGCCAGTCGGGTTAGTGTTGTAGCCAGTTGGGTTAGTGTTGTAGCCAGTCGGGTTAGTGTTGTAGCCAGTCGGGTTAGTGTTGTAGCCAGTCGGGTAAGTGTTGTAGCCATTTGGGTTAGTTCTGTAGCCAGTCGGGTTAGTGTTGTAGCCAGTCGGGTTAGTGTTGTAGCCAGTTGGGTTAGTGTTGTAGCCAGTCGGGTTAGTGTTGTAGCCAGTCGGGTTAGTGTTGTAGCCAGTCGGGTTAGTGTTGTAGCCAGTCGGGTGGGTGATGTAGTAAAACATGACCACCAGACTGTTGATTTGTAGAAACCAGACAACGAAACTAATGAAAAAAGTAATTTGGGGCGAAACTAGATTTTCCTCGATATACTAAATATCTGCTCTGTTTAGTAATATGGGAAATACCTTTTTGAAAAAACAAACAAACCTAAAACAGTAACTTCTGTATTTTTTAGTTGTGTAAAGACGTACAAGGGAAAAAAATCATTAATTTCAGTTTTTGCAAGAAGAACTGAAAGTCTTCTTTCAGTAGACAACATCAAAGACCAACGTAGAACACAAGCTGGCCAAGCCTCCAGAAGGTGTAATAAAAACGCTGTTGAAGTTCGCAGTGCAGATACTTAAACTTTTATAGGTGTGCTTGACAAATACATGGCACATTGTAGGGTGTGAAAACGTTTATTGACCATATATTTGTGAAAGGATTGACCTTATATTGCAAACCCATGACATTGGAAGCAGAAGGTTTATTCTTCAGGTCTGGTAAGCCCGTGAAGATCCTTTTGGATCAAGATGCAATTGGTCTTCAGCAACCAATGTAAGAGGCAACTAACGGGATCGGCGGGTCAGGTTCGCTGACTTGATTGATGCATTTCACTGGATTGTCTGGCCCAGACTCGATTATTTACAGATCTCTGGAATATTGCTGTGTGCGGCGTTAAACAACAACCAAACAAACTGTAGGTCTGGGTCTTTTTGTTAAGCAGACTAATCGTGCAGCAGACTAATCGTGCAGCATACTAATCGTGCAGCGTACTAATCGTGCAGCATACTCATCATGCAGCATACTAAACATGCAGCATACTAATCATGCAGCAGACTAATCGTGCAGCATACTAATCGTGCAGCATACTAATCGTGCAGCATACTAATCATGCAGCATACTAATCGTGCAGCAGACTAATCGTGCAGCGTACTAATCGTGCAGCGTACTAATCATTCAGCGTACTAAACATGCAGCATACTAATCATGCAGCATACTAACCATTCAGCATACTAATCGTGCAGCGTTCTAATCATGTAGCGTACTAATCATGCAGCGTACTAAGCGTGCAGCATTCTAATCGTGCAGCATACTAATCATGCAGCGTTCTAATCATGCAGCGTACTAATCATGCAGCGTACTAAACTTGCAGCATACTAATCATGCAGCATACTAATCGTGCAACGTTCTAATCATGCAGCATACTAATCATGCAGCATACTAATCATGCAGCATACTAATCATACAGCATACTAATCATGTAGCATACTAATGTAGCATACTAATCATGCAGCATACTTAACATGCAGTGTACTAATCATGCAGCATACTAATCATGCAGCGTACTAATCATGCATCATACCAATCATGCAGCATACCAATCATGCAGCATACTAATCATGCAGCGTACTAATCCTGCAGCATACTAATCATGCAGCATACTAATCATGTGTCTTGTCGTGTCTAATAATGTTGGTGTATACACAAAACATATAACGAAATCATTTTGTGACATGTTTTCAAAAAAAGGAGTCATTAACTAATTGTCTGCCAACAATGTCAATTGTTTCCCTAATTGCATTCTAGGTGCACCGTCCCCTCTCAAAAGAGCTGTATCCACGTGGGTTGGTTTTCACTTTTGATGAAAAGTCTGGGGAAAACTACAAAGGAACCTGCATAGATTAGTAAACAAAACACCATACTTCTTGTCCTTGTCATGATGTAAATTACAACGGCCTACAAGTCATACGGACTCAGTAGAAGTCTGACTAAGATACTCGTTGTGATCTCAGCATTCAACAGGGCATTATACAAAATGTAACTGACTGCCCCACTGATCTACCTTTATCACCCAATTTACTCACAGTGAAAAAACGACAAAACATTTTCCATAATCATAACAAATGTCTTAAGAGCAGAGTTTATTGTACAATTCCGACTACCATATTCGACGTAATAAGCGCCCAGGGCGCTCTCGAAATAAGAAATAGGTGGCTCTTATTAGAATATTATTTTGGTGAAAAAAACAGAGTTGAAAGATAAATTTCGTGGTTTATGCTGACAGCCTGAAGTGTTTATGTACGACAGATATAGTTTTCCAGAATTTAATTGCCCATAGTTAAGGGTGTATATAACACACGCGTGCGTATTATACATGAATAAATAAGTCTTGTGTACATTGATCAATCGGATGGGGTGCTAATTGGGATTGTTCACTAGCCAATATATTAGCAAATATCGCCGTGGGCGCTTATTAGAGCGGGGCGCTTATTACGTCGAATACGGTATATCATGATCGCGTGTTTATGAATCACTACTATATAACGATGATACCAGGTGTTCACGAATAGGTGACCGTATCCTGCCCCACCGCAAAAGCAAAGGCAAGTCATGTGGTACAGTCAAAATAGGGGAATTGCATCAAGCATCATGTTTGTTACTGATGCGTCAAATTTGGAAAAGTCTTTCACATGTCTGCCATAAAACCGTTTAAAAGCTTTACTAAGGCCTTGAATGTTGTAACCCTGATCAAACAACCGTTAAGCGTTTTAAATTCTCGATTGTACCTTAAAAGGTGTTTTCTTTTTTTAATTTTTAAAAGTACTAAATCAATTGTTTTAATTAACAATGAAGACGTATTCTTTGAGTGCTGCCTAAGAGCCAGTGCAGATCAATTTGCTATAAAATATCGCTAACTTAATATATTTTCAAATGAAAATCAACCTATGATGAAATCAACCTAGAGGAATAGTTTCTGTTGCTCCTCGGTGTATAATAGAAATACGTTTACTAATGACGGCATCGTGGTAAGACCCAGAAGAATGATGGTGATGTGTGGGCAAGGCTGCTCCCCTCCCCTATTTTTTTTAGAAGCATACTAATTATGCTGAGTGAGTGAATTTGGTTTAACGCCGCTTTGAACAGTATTCCAATTATATCACGATATGACAGCTTAATGTTGGGAGGAAAGCCCGATTTTAACCACTTTGGTGAAACCCACGAGCACTGGTATGGTGCTGCCAAACCTAGAAATACAATCGGGGCAAATCGGGATTCGAACCCATAGTCACAGGTTTCTGTCGTGCCCAAGGGAAGCAACTCTGCACAGCGAATTGCGGCTCCTTAGACGACTTGGCCACCCGTGCACCCGTATCATGCATATGTATAATAAAACACATATAACTAAATACTTACAACATAAATAACAACTACTTTACTTTATCGGCTAACAAACGCGATTTTCTTTCCTAAAATTATGCACTTGCAGTTAGATGTTTTATGTGGACGCATTTCCAAACTGCGTGCGTGCGTGCGTGCGTGCTTGTACTTGTCCGGACTGTATACCGCGTTCAGTCAATTTTGTAATACATTTGTTGATTGTATACCATTTGATGTCTGTTTGTTGGTTTCACACTAAATTCTTTTACGTACAGATTTCTGGATTCACCAAAGACGTATATACATCTGTATACGCCTTTTGGTTAACATATTGTTTCAATTTGGAAATCGACACGTAACAATACTGACTCCGAGCCGACAAGTCCTTACGTATATTCCCTTAATACCGAGCGCCAGGCAGGATAACAACAAATCAATCTTTTAACGTCTTGTCACTCGGCCAGGGGATCGAAACACCGACCTTCCACTCTCTGAACAGACGGTCTTTCCACTAGGCCACGGGGGCGGGCTCCGTATGGGAAGTCCTTATAAAGACTGCGTCTAGTGTGTACCCTTGCCTCATTAATCCACGTGTGATTTATAGAGGATCGTTGTGGTGGGGAGAGTAATACTGTCTATTTGCAAAGTCTCCTTTGCACAGTCGAAAACAAGCTAGGCATTAATTAAGTCCACATCACAAGATCCCATATGTCCCAACTAAAATACATTTTATATTTAGAAGGCTTACGGCTCAGTTCACTGGCGTAAATAGTCCAGGAGTGTGGAATATCGACTGGTCCGACAGTTATCAGTGATATATAGGTCTCAACATTTCTTTCCAATCTTTGTGTGCAGCTGTTACGATGGGCAACCTGGCTGATGGTGTGCCATAGTACCCCGAAGATGTGGTTGACGTTGAACAACCTCTGATGGCAGTTGCTTACGGTGTGCAACCTCGCTGATGGTGTGCCATGGTACCCTGAAGATATGGTTGACGTTGAACAACCTCAGATGGCAGCTGTTACGATGTGCAACCTAGCTGATGGTGTGTCATAGTACCCTGAAGATATGGTTGACGTTGAACAACCTCTGATGGCAGCTGTTACGATGTGCAACATGGCTGATGGTGTGACACAGTACCCTGAAGATGCGGTTGACGTTGAACAACCTCTGATGGCAGCTGTTACGATGTGCAACATGGCTGATGGTGTGTCATAGTACCCTGAAGATGTGGTTGACGTTGAACAACCTCTGATGGCAGCTGTTACGATGTGCAACCTAGCTGATGGTGTGTCATAGTACCCTGAAGATATGGTTGACGTTGAACAACCTCTGATGGCAGCTGTTACGATGTGCAACCTAGCTGATGGTGTGTCATAGTACCCTGAAGATATGGTTGACGTTGAACAACCTCTGATGGCAGCTGTTACGATGTACAACATGGCTGATGGTGTGTCATTGGTACCCTGAAGATATGGTTGACGTTGAACAACCTCTGATGGCAGCTGTTACGATGTGCAACATGGCTGATGGTGTGACACAGTACCCTGAAGATGCGGTTGACGTTGAACAACCTCTGATGGCAGCTGTTACGATGTGCAACTGGCTGATGGTGTGTCATAGTACCCTGAAGATATGGTTGATGTTGAACAACCTCTGATGGCAGCTGGTTGTTAATTTTACCCATCACTTTGTGTTTGTCCCCTGGTCGATTGCGTACACAACATGCGGCACAAAACAGCATTCACTCCAGGAGTCATCATTGTTATCTCTACGATACGCTCTTTTGTTTGTTGTTTAACGCCGCACTCAGCAATATTCCAGCTATATGACGGCGGTCTGTAAATAATCGAGTCTGGACCAGACAATCCAGTGATTGACATCATTAGCATTGATTTGCACAATTGGGATACGGATGACATGCATCAACCAAGTCAGCGAGCCTGACCACCCGATCCCGTTAGTCGCTTTTACGGCAAGCATGGGTTGCTGAAGACCTATTCTAGCCCGGATCTTCACGGGTCCTACGCAACTTAATGCACACACAAGGCCCCGATCGACAAACCTGTCGCAGCGCTAAGACGATCAGAACGCATCCACGTTAACATTCGCATACAGTTTCTTAAGACTGCCTTAGCGCAAATGGAAATTGAATTGTCACAATAACTGAACGGGAGTAGATTAGGGCGCTTCGTGGGAACAGAGGTACTGAGCTGTTATCGAAATGACTAGGTCATCGTATCTCGAGCGATGACCCTACTATCTACTACCAATGGTTACACAGTAGACTAACATTTAGTCTCTGAAATCTTATATTACACAATATCCCTCTTGACACTAAAAAAATAAAAAATCCCTATGCTGATTTCATTATCATGTGGAATAGAGCTAGCTGGAGCTGGCTAGACTTGCTTTTGTATGCGTTACTAGATTTTTTTTTTTTTCAGAAAATAAATATATTCTACAGTCATGGTCCAGGACTAGTTACACAGTTCAGGGCCCCGTTCCACAAAGCGATCTTTGCGCTAAGGTAATCGTAACTTCCTCACTTTAACATAGGCTTACAGTCATCGTAGCGCTAAGACCGCTTTGTGGAACGGGGCCCAGGTACTTAGCGGCAACAAAATGGGTACCTAAACACTCACTCTCAGTACTCTCCAGCACCCCGTTCCACATAGCGATCGTAGCGCTACGATCAGACCTAAAGTCAGTAAAAGTGTTGGAATTAAGATCGTCTAAGTGATACGATCGCTCTGTGGAACGGAGTTCAGTACAAGCTGTGGTCTTTGGAGAGACTAGAACCCCAGATGCTGAATGTTGCAAATTGTTGAATAGCTAAAATGACCCCTATGATTGCATTGAGTTGTTTAGACATCTTACAAACTTACAAACAGTTGTTGAATACAGTATAAACTTCTCGTTGATTTCGCTTCGTGAGTGAGTTTTGCGCCGCATTTAACAGTATTCTGGTTATATCATGGCGTGTCAGCTTGATGTGGAAGGAAAACCCGAAATGATGCAGATGTCAGATGATTACTATTTTGGTGAAACACGTGCGCACGGGTATGGTGCTGACAAGCGTACTAGTCATGCTGAGTGAGTGAGTGAGTGAGGTGATTTTAACGCCGTTTTTTAACAGTATTCCACTTATATCACGGCGTTTCAGATTAATGTTGGAGGAAAGCCCGAAGTTTATCACTTCGGTGATACCCATGAGCACGTCTGTGGTGCTGACAAACATAGAAACGTGATCGGGGCAAACCGGGATTCGAACCCACAATCATAGGTTTCTGGTGTCCCTAAGGGACGTAACTCTGCATGTGGAATTGCAGCGCCTTGGACGACTGGGCCTCCCGTGCCCCCTGGATGTAATTTCGGCTACAACTGGACATGGGTGGCCCAGCGATCTTGAGCGCGGCAACTCGTTGGTCAGAGCTGCGTCCATTTGATCAAGGATCCACTTGTGGGTCCGAATGACAGTTAACTACAGCGGTGACTAGTCCATGTGGTTATTGGTTTCATTTAACGCGATCAAAGGCTTTCCTCACAAATAAAGCTGACGCTACAAAATATATTAAATATATTAAAGCGAAGCCATGATTACACGTGGCCTATAGGTTTATTGATTCAAGTATATGTGAATGTAATCAATCGGAACTATCAGTGTTGCATCAGTACTTAACAAGACATTATCTGTATGTAACATCTGGATAGTAGCACGGGTTGTTATAAACTCACCTTGAGATCTTATTCATACTTCCATATCCACTGTGTATGTTTCGGTTATCTCTTTGGCATAGTTATGATAAATTGACTTCCTTTTTGTCCTCATCCTCATCCTCATCTTCATCCTCATCTTCATCCTCATTTCATCCTCATCCTTATCTTCATCTTCATCCTCATCCTTATCTTCATCCTCATTTCATCCTCCTCCTCATCCTTATCTTCATCCTCATCCTCATCCTCAACTTTATCTTCATCCTCATTCTCATCTTTATCCTCAATTTCATCCTCATCCTCATCCTCATCTTCATCTTCATCCTCATCTCATCCTCATCCTCATCCTCATCTTCATCCTCATCCTCATCCTCATCTTTATCTTCATCCTCATCTTCATCCTCAGTTTCATCTTCATCCTTATCTTCATCCTCATCTTCATCCTTATCTTCATCTTCATCCTCATCTTCATCCTCATCCTCAACTTTATCTTCATCCTCATCCTCATCCTCAGTTTCATCTTTATGTTCATCCTCATCTTCATCCTCATTCTCAACTTTATCTTCATCCTCATCTTCATCCTCATCCTCAACTTTATCCTCATCTTCATCATCATCTTTATCCTCAACTTTATCTTCATCCTCATCTTTATCCTCAACTTTATCTTCATCCTCATCTTTATCCTCAACTTTATCTTCATCCTCATCTTTATCCTCAACTTTATCTTCATCCTCAACTTTATCTTCATCCTCATCTTTATCCTCATCTTTATCCTCAACTTTATCTTTATCCTCATCCTCATCCTCAACTTTATCCTCATCTTTATCTTCATCCTCATCTTTATCCTCAACTTTATCTTCATCCTCATCTTCATCCTCATCCTCATCTATATCCTCAGCTTCATCCTCATCCACAATCTCATCAACAATCCTCCCCACCCCTACACAGTGTACTCCCTCTCTCCCCCCTTCGATGTGGCTTTGTATTCTGCAGACCCCCCTCTTCCACAACAATAGATAGTGAACATGTAATACAGACAACAAAATGCAAGGTCATTAAAAAGGCATCCCAATTTTTAAGAGAACTTGAGAAAATGACGACAACACGTTGAATCCGAGTGATGGGTATTGCCATATGCAAGACAAAAGCTAGGTTTTCCCAACCTCAAACTTCACGTTTTATATCTCTGAATAAAGGTGAGCTTCTGTACCTCTGGTACTGTTGCTCAGAAATGAAATGCAATTTACCAATCCCATTCCACGCAAATCGCCTAAACTCACGACAATTTATTCCAAGAATGGTAAGTAGATCCCCAGAGAAAGACGGAAAACCTTTTCGTGACGTGCTTGAAAATGCCTTCTGAGGTTTTGTTGTCATGCGACAAGTAATAAAAAAACATAGCTTTTCACTCCTTTAGAAAGAATTCCACATCCTCGACAGTCTCGGGAGTCTTCATCTGTCACAACACAAAATCCTGTTGCTGCGGAGTCGGGATTTATTGCCACGAACATCTTGTGAAAACTGACTTGGTTCTCGTCTTGACGCATTCTTTATCGTAGGTGTTAGTGACTTAACCAGTTTTAAGGTTATTTAAATAAAAATCCTTTTTTTATACTCATGTACTACTGAATTGAAATGATGATAAAACACTGTATGTCTGTCTGTCTGTCTGTCTGTCTGTGTGTGTGTGTGTGTGTATGTGTGTGTGTGTGTGTGTATGTATATATATATATATATATATATATATATATATATATATATTCGTTGCAAAATATTAAATGGAGATCACGATTAACAATAAGTAAGTTAAAAAGATTTTAAATGGAGAGTATAGAAAGAAAGGTACGTACATACATACATACATACATACATACATACATACATACATACATACATACATACACACACACACACACACACACACACACTAACACTAACACTGACACACACACACACATATATATTATATATTCATTGCGAAATATTAAATGGAGATCACAATTAACCATAAGTTATACAGATTTTAAATAGAGAGAACTTTACAGCGCTGTGTTTTACCATTGTTAAGCCTCGGTACGTTGATCATACTTGATCATCTCGCGTTTAGCTACTGACAACATTAGGAGTTTTCTAAACCACATCAAATATTGAATATGTGGCCCCTCCAGACGACCCCATGTTTGCACTGACGTGCTAGTTTAATTCACCATCTCCCCTCCCATCAAACTGTAGGAGTTCTGGCCGTAAGACAAATAAGCATTCGACGTTTGGGTAATGACCAATGTGCACACTACATCTCTCCATATAACTGATTATGGATGCCGCTGCTAATATAAGAAACTGGGGGGCCTGGGATTTGTGTTGGTACCAACAACTCATTTCTTTTTCAGGCTACCAAAGAAATGGTTTTTTTATCGTGTTACCCGAGGACTTTTTCCCCATAGTTTTCAGAACATCATTTTTTTCTGTCCAAAAAACTGTAGGACTTCGTCTGGAGTTAACAACGAAGAGCCATGTTAATAACACCTGCAAGGCACGTTACCTCCGCCACAGGAATATCAGCAACATCGGCAGCTCTTTGACAACAAATGCAGCTCATACACTTGCCAGATCATTGGTGCTGTCAAAGCTGGACTATTGCAACGGGACTGGTATGTCAGAAACTCCTATCCAACACTCCGATCAGAACACTGTAGCTCGTACAGTCAGCAAAGTGGGGCGAACTCCTTACCTACAGCCCTGCATTGGTTTCCTGTTATGGCAAGAGGACACTACAGTGTCTTCTGTTCTGCTTACAAATCTCACCACACTGGTCCAGGACCCCGTTCCTCAAAGCGATCTTAGCGCTATGGTGATCGTAAGCCTATGTTAAAGTATGGGACTTACGATTACCTTAGCGCTAAGATAGCTTTGAGGAATGAGGCCCTGAATACCTGCTTGAGCTCCTGACAAAAAACTCGCTGTAGAGCCTTACGATCTGTTGACATCACATTCTTACTGTCCCGGTGCACAACCTGAAATCTTTTTGTCAAAAATCCTTTAGCTATGGGGGCACGGGTGGCCCAGGGGTTTAAGGCGTCGCGATTCGCTGTGGAGAATTACGTCCCTTGGGCACGCCAGAAACCTATGATTATGGGTTCCAATCCCGGTTCGCCCGATTATGTTTCTAGGTTTGTCAGCACCATACCCGTGCTCGTGGGTTTCACCGAAGTGGTAAACGTCTGAGACCTGCATCACTTCGGGGTTTCCTCCCACATTAAGCTGACACGCTGCGATATGACTGGAATACTGTTAAAAGGGGCGTTAAACCCAACTCACTCACTCACTTAAGCTATGGAGCTGCGCTTCTTTGGAACCATTTGCCTCTCAACCTGAGACTATATCCTTCCTTTGACTATTTCAAGAGCCACCATGAAACCTCTCTGTTAAGAAAGTATTACCGGGACTGCAGGTTTTCAAGCCCTGGGTTTAATTACGGATTTTGCCTATTTTAACTGAGTAACGTTTTATCCAAATTTAAGCCTAGGGTTTAAACACGAAAAAGGAAAAAGCACGAATGAATATCCCAAGATTAATGAAACAATACTCACAAATGGTATGGGAGAGCAACATTTTCAAAACTGAAATGACAATTGTCAATAAAGTAACAGTAAACCGTTATCGCAGTTACGCATGTCCGTCGTATGCGTTGTCAAAATGGGTACCCAGAACATCACCCACGTAAGGGCCTCTTTTTGGACTGGAAATATGGAAAGCTCTAACAGCGCTTAAGGTGCAATGTTGGTTCAAATTGACCATACAGAAGCGTGCTACAAGTCTGATTGAAGAAAATCCGATATGGGAGATCAATCAATATTTCAATTTTATTTAAGCCCATGGGCTTAAAAGCGTTTTATGTTTCCATTTTTATGTCCATAGGCTGAATTACGAGGGGGCTTAAAACATGCAGACCCTGTACTAATCTTATTACGGTAGCTTTATGTGTGTATATGTGTATATAGCTCTGTCAAGTGTAGAGCTTTGAGCATACACAATGACAATGTTGTAATCGGTGCATTTATTTTGTTAACTCCGCTTGTCTCGAATGTTCGATTACCCCAGTATCATGGTGCCGAAAAGCAATACATATGTACATGTAATAAGGCATGTTACATTGTATAAAAATGGATGATAAAATATATTCTGGTTGTTCACAAGTCAACCACCTCTAATCGCGCGAACCGCCTCAATGGTCTTGTGGTATAGCGTCCGCCCGGAGAGAGAAGACCGGGGGTTCGATCCCCGGCCATGTCATACCAAAGAACGTTAAAAGATAGTACTTGTTGTTACCCTGCCTAGCGCTAGGCATAAAGGGGCTAAAACAAGGACTGGTCGGCTCGGAGTCAGTATACTGTGTCTGAGTTGGGTATTCATGTTACACTGCGGCATGGTATCTCAGTGGGGTAGCAGTATAAAATCGGCAAGAGTCAGGACTAGTACAAGCAGCCACACACACACGTGCATGCACGTCGGTATATAAGTGCAATAATCTTGGACACGACTTTAAACCCCATTTTACCTCACCGCACCACTAATCGTGCGGGGGCGGGGGTAGCCTAGTAGTTAAAGCGTTCGTTCGTCACTCCGAAGACCCGGGTTCGATTCCCCTCATGGATACAATGTGTGAAGCGCATTTCTGGTGTCCCCCTCCGTGATATATCTTTGGTATTGCTTAAAAGTGGCGTAAAACCATACTTACTCACTCTAAGCGTGGGGACTTTCGAGTTCTTCGGAGCTGGTTGTTATTTTACGCACGCTTCAATGAATGCGCTCACCTAGTGACAAAGACTTCGCCATGAAGAAAGAATGTAATTTGAACAAGGACCAGCACCCTACCAAGTCTTAAATTTCAATTCCTCTGTCGTTCTGGACTTGTATCTGTATTGTAATAATATGTCAGCAAATCGTAGAGGGTCATCCCATCCCATTAAGCTGAAATATTTAAACAAAGTCGGTGAGTTTGATTTTACGCAGCTTTGCGCAATATTCAAGATATATCACGTTCGCCTGCCGTAGATATCATACTGTGACTACCTTTCATTATAAGCAATATGTCTTGCAACCACACGTCTATGCTTCTATGTCTCTATACACACGCAGTAAACCGCAAAGATCTTGGCCGACTATTGAGTCTGATTGTGTAAATGACACAACGCGGACAACCCCTCGCATCCTGTATAACATCGTTAGACATCCTCAGAAACTTAAAAAATGACTACTTTTATAAATGTGTTTTGTGCGTTTTTGTGTGTTGTTTATCGCCGCTCACAGCAATATTCAAACTACATGACGACGGTCCGTAAATAACCGGTCGGGGCCAGACAATCAAGTGATTGATACCATGAGTGTCGATCTACAATTGGAATATAGTCAACCAAATCAGCGATCCTGACCACCCGATCAAATATATAGTCGCCTCTTACAACAATGGGTTGCTGAAGACCAATTCAGACCTGGATCTTCGCAGGGCTTAATAAATGTTTGGTTTGGTTGGTTTGTTGTTTAACGCCGCACTCAGCAATATTCCAGCTATATGACGGCGGTCTGTAAATAATCGTGTCTGGACCAGACAATCCAGTGATTGACATCATGCGCATCAACCAAGACAACGAGCGAGCCTGACCACCCGATCCCGTTTGTCGCCTCTTGAGACAAGCACAGTCGCCTGTGACGGCAAGCATTGGTTGCTGAAGACCTATTCTACCCCGGATCTTCACATATAAATGAAATAATGTTGAATGGAGATAAAAATGTGAAAACATATTTGCATGTCAAATCAAGACTGAATTCATAGGAGTGAATTCATGACAGAATATTTGATGTTGAAGTAAAGTAGTTTTTTAGGGGAAGGTGAAATGTAGTATTTCAAGTCGGGGGGGGGGGGGGGGTGGACCCAAGCGTGGTACACACAATAACGATAGTTTCCACATTTAATGTTCTGTGGTAGGCGATTTAATAATAATGTTACTAGCATTGTATGGATATATAATAGCATACTAGCATTTACAAATGCACACATATGCCTATTTAAATTTTGAAACTGAAGAACTGCGCTCGTTTTAGATCTTCCTCCTAATAACCTGGTAACGAATATGTCCTACATCAGGGTTAAATTGTTCAGGAAATATATAGAGCGACCCCTTGACAATTTGTTATCACTTTTTGATTTTTTCTGTGTTTGTTTAACGCCGCACTCTGCAATATTCCAGCTATATGACGGCGCCAGGTAATACTCGAGTCTGGACCAGACACTCCAGTGATTGACATCGAGCGCTGTAAGATCTAAGCTGCTATCTAGACTTAACTTAAATAGATATGTTTCGCTATGTAATGATAAAGAACACAGACTCTGGCTGCTTGCACTTGAACGTCTTGAACAGTTCCCAAACCTGTCTCATCTTGTACGGCTGGGATGCCTAAATATAGAATCTAGGGAATGTCGATGTAGAATTGTAGCTCGTGATATTATTAAGCATGTCTTTTTGTATTGTACATTGAATATGAATGACAGAAATGAACTATTTGAAATCATTTGTGATGTGATAGATGTCTCTACATTTACAAGACTATGTAGTGAGGACGATGATATAATCCTGTCTGTACTACTTGGCGGTATGCCTGAGTGTGTTAGCTCTTTATCTCAAAGTCTATGGGGTGACCTTATTGTGTCAAGATACTGTAGGAAATGGCTGTATCTGTTTCAAAACAGTTATAAGAATGCTTGATTGTCATGCATTTTGTAGTTATCATTTCTCATAATATTGTTAAATTTTACTACTGTACAGCTCAGTAATTATACATAATATCATATATGATATGTATCTTCAATATCTGGAGGAAATAAAGAATATTTATCTGTCTAGCTATCTATCTATCTATCTATCTATCTATCTATCTATCTATCTATCTATCTATCTATCTATCTATCTGCTGAAGATCAATTATAGCCCCGATCTTCACCAGTTAAATACATTGTAATCTGATAAAGTGATAAATGAAGAATTCATTAAAAAGATACACATCTTTAGTTTGAAGAGGTAAATAAAGGTGAAATAAGTTTTTTCTTTAAATGTTTCCCTCGATCTAGGTCGTATCGATCCTACATCCTTCAGCCAGAATCCACCAATATGAGTAGACCTGTCCACCGCTAAGCTTGCGTCGCGTACCAACAGAAGAGCCAGTTTAGGAAGGAGCGCAGCGACACAAGGCGGGGGATCCAGGAACCTGTAAAACAATAACTTAGAGTTATCCGCCCTTACAAATATGGCGCCCAAGTGACAAAATTAATGTCAGTATTCGTATTTATCCAAATATTTTAACTTTTGAGAATGATACCACATTTACGATATGTGGCGATCGACCGCACAATGATGTTCTCAATTACTGCGTATTCCAGTAGTCAAAGTGTTGTTGACGTTTAGCTCACAAATGAAGACTTTCTTCATTTTCTGTCAGTGATTATACAGTGACCGCGATTGTTCATTATGTCCGCAACCGTGAGAAAACGGAAGGTTTTGACATTCGAAGAAAAGTTAGACATTGTTCAGAGACTAGAAAACAATGAAAGGGCAAGTGATATCGCTGTTCATTATGACATCGGCAAATCTACCGTTCACGAAATAATGCGAAATAGAAAGCAGCTGTTCGATTTCTGCTCGACTGCATTAGCAAATGAAGGTATGACAAAGCGACGACGGGTGATGAGAAGGCCTACCCACGAAATACTTGAGAGATGCATGCATATCTGGTATATTCAAGAAAGGATAAAGGGAAGTTTCATCACTGGACCAGTGATCACACGCAAAGCAGCTTACTTTGATCACAAGCTAAATGGAGAGAACACGAAGTTCAAAGCATCTTCGGGGTGGTTATTTCGTTTCAAACAACGTTGTGGCATTGAACACTTACATGCTGAACTTGACCTCAATGCTGTTATGCAAAAAGACATTTCTTCATTCCAAGAAAAACTGAAAGCTCATATTCGTGAAAAAGAGTTGGCTGAACATCAGATCTATTACGCCTGTGAAGTTCGACTGTCATGGAAGTCATTGCCAGTCAGAATAGCCCAAATGATGAAGTCTGACGTCTTATCAGCCAAAGAGAGACTAACATTTTTGTTGTGTGTAAATGGAACAGGATCACACAAACTACCACTGCTAGTCATTGCCAACCCAGGAAGTGATGCTGGACCACAAGACAATGCAGATCTTCCATCTCGACTTGTTACCACAGATGATGCCAGTTTGGATCCGGTTATTTTGAAAAATTGGTTCACTAATGGTTTTATTCCCGCAGTGAAAGTTGAAGCAGAGAAGAATGGTTATTCACAAAATGCAGTACTAATTCTTGAGAGTTCTCCAGCTCACCCATTTGCCACAGATGAGCTGACAACAGAAGATGGTTCAGTTCGGGCAATCTTTCTGCCACCGAACTGTACAAACAAAAAACTCTCTCTCTGCTCAGGTATCCCAGAAATTTTCAAAAAGGAATATAGACTCTCACAAGTAAAGAAAGCTTTTGCTGGGTCCACTGCTACACCTTCAACAAAAACATTCCTTTTTAAGCAGTACTTAGATGGTTTCAATCTGGAAACAGCTCTACAGCTCTCGGTGGATGCTTGGAGTGATGCTAAGAGAGGGGACATTGCACACTTATGGGCTGAATTTTTCAGGAATTTGTCAATTAGGAAAACACAGATTCCAGACAATGAGTGCAACAATCAACCATCAGTATCAGAAAAAATCCTTGAAATTCTGTCCCGTCATGATTTCTTCAACGATGTCACATTGCAGGATATAGCAGACTGGGTCGACAAAGTGGACTCTTTTCTCCTTTTTCCCTTACTATCAGATGTGGAGATCATTGAGAAAGTGAAGAAAGAAATTGCAATATTCAACAGTGAAAACAAACCAAATGAAAAGAGAAAGCGAAAACCTTCATTCCCTAGCGATTCAGATGCAGTGGTGCATTTTGAGAAGTGTATTCGCTGGCTGAAGAACCAGCCGGAGTGCAATCCAGAGGACATGAAGATGCTTCGGAGGTTGAAGTTGAGTGCAAAAGACAAAACTAAATGCTTGGACAGTGAGCACCAGACATCAGAATTACCACCAACTAGTGAGCAAATGATCAGTTCACTGATTGTGCGGACAATGAATGAGATCCAGTCCTCTCAAGTGGACGAAGACACAGGGTTGAACACTCTGGTAGATGAGTCATTAAGTGTGATTCAATCTGTGGACATTCAGCGGAAGACGGAATCACTCCTGAAGTCACCAGGGGACACTGAGATTAATTCCATTCAGCGAAAGAATCACTCTGTGATGAACACACTTGAAGGGTCATCGTTAGGCGTTGTCCAGCCGTCAGAAGCACTGGTACAGCCAAAGATAGAGCCGATGGATTGTGTGGATGAAGATATCATAACAGAGAACACTGACAATCCACTTGGGGGGCAGAACAAGGATACGGTTGTTGGAAACTGATGAAGCATCAGATTTCTCAATACTCAAAAAGAAATTAATATTTTCACTATGCTTCACCTCAGTGAAACGTTTTGCATTTGCATAGGTGAGGAAAACATTCTTAAACATGGTAATCTATTTTGTACCAAAGTGAAATCCATGTTTCCTTCAGCATATTCATGACTTGAAGCTACCTGGAATGTGAATTGTGCCTCAGTGTATTTATGTGTTCTAAATATGATAATGCTCATGTCTACAGTAGTAGTAATTGTTAGGGCTCTAACAACCTTAGAAATTCAGCATTTTGAGATGTGTCCAGAGGACTAGTGTAAAACTTATTTCACTAAGTTTGTACCGAGAACTGCTTGAACAAGACAGAAATATTTACTCTTTATACTCCTGTCGGTTTTTTCAAAACCAATTTGTAGCAAAGTTGGAGCACTGAGAACTGGTTCAATGTGGACTCCCATCATGGGATTTTTACTTGTCTTCAGCACAACAGTGGTCTCGGGCTGGTGTGAATGTCGAAGGCTGGATAGGCAGTGTCAGATTCTGTCTTATTGAATCATTGCGTGAATGGCAGGTATCATAGCTTGCCATTTTAGCTACATGTGTGAGTCTAAAGCCTCAGTACTGTGGGCTTTCTTTTGGTATTGTTATTTAAGCTTATATAAACTATTCATGCAGAAGAAAAAGCTTGGTAATGTACATGATGTAGGCAGACTAATGATGACAAAGTTTAACAATGGTTTTTATTTTTATTCTGGTTAATACCTTTTTCATCATGTTCATGTTTTCTCATTAATATGTTCTCAGTAATATTATTAATCCTTTTAAGATTAAAAAATACTTTTTGACATTATTTTGTACATTGTTACCATGGTTACTGTCACTGGGATGAAAGAAGGCCTCAACTAACATGACTAAGGTATGAAGCAGTGATTGTAACATGGCCTGTTGAGGTTCAGAATTATTGCCATCAAATGCTTCTAGTCAATGGGGTCTACCAACACTGGGGGGCGGTCGGGTAGCCTAGTGGTTAAAGCGTTTGCTCGTCACGCCGAAGACCCGGGTTCGATTCCTTACATGGGTACAATGTGTGAAGCCCATTTCTGGTGTCCCCCGCCATGATATTGCTGGAATATTGCTAAAAGTGGCGTAAAACTATTCTCACTCACTACCAACACTGGATTTTTACTTGTCATCAGCACAATTACATTGTAGTAGACTTGGACTAGCATCCAAGCGTGAATTTCAAAGACTGCTGTAACAATGGTAACAAGTCACTGTGAGTACTGGAAGTAGGACAAGTTTCAACTACATTCAACCATGAGAAAAAGATTTGTACGTGTAGAAAAGTAGTGTTTTCTGATGGCATTTATATACTACTCAAAACTTGAAGACCCACATTTGGAAGGCTGTGTCGTGTAATATCCACCAGCCATGACAACTTAACTAAAGTCTAGAAACAAATCCGGTGTTGTTTAATGTCTTTTGACTAGTATATCATGTTAACCTTACATTTATTACATGTACAAGAATTCTCCGTGCATTATCAGTCTGCAACTTTCACCGCTGGTCTGAAGGCTGAGTCTAGTGACATTTCTATCGGTCTTGTAAGCTCAGCTCATAACAACCCATATAATTAACTTTAAAAGCTTTCAAAACATTGTCAAAGGATGAGTAGACTCAACATGTTCAAAAGGGTTTGGTATACATGGTATAGATTGCAGTATTAGTTTACCATGTTTACGTGATCATGGCTCGATTAAGCTTATAAAACATGCACCAGTGCAACCTATTATTGAAAAATGCAGCCTAATTTTTATGTCTACTAGGCTGAGTCAGTGCATGTACCATAAATTCAAATTTGTGTCTGATTAAGCCTTACATGTCCACACAACATCAATCTTTGAACAAACTCCCTTTGTTGTGTCAGTTTCATGACATATAACACAGTAATTGTTCTTATTTAGATAAGTTTATGCATCTGTGTTTCAACTTTTATAAATTTATGGGACCAGGGTGCAACCTGGTTTAGTCTGGTGCAACTAGGTTTTCCTGTCAACATGCATCTGGTACAGGTTAAATCAAGTTCCTTAAATCACGCCCTGGTGATATAAGTCAGGGATTTGTCTAAGCGTCCAATCTAATTGCCTTTGGCAAGCAAATTGAGAAACAATATGGGTTTTTGCTCAAAATTGGGTTTCTGATTACTTATTTTTTTCTTAAATTCAATTTTTTTCAACCATGTTAACACTGTATGTTAAAACAAGTAGGAGTGGGATGATGCAACCTTTGATCGTGCCTTTTTACTTCTGAGTACAAGTATCGATCACAGTTGCACGCTAAGTATTAAATGTTGATTCTTACCTTAAATGTTTTCATTAATAACTGCTACTCCAAACACTAATTAGTAGTGAAAACAAAAAATATTTTCATCCACTGTGCCATACTTGACACTGCCAACTGTAAATTGTCGGTGTGCCAGGTATTTGGCCATTGTGATTCATATAGGATCACACATTTTGTGTCCAGTCCCAGCCCCAGGCATGAGTTACTGGGTTTTAGTTTGAAGTGAAAGTAGGGGTCCAGGGGAGAACAAAAATTACCGTATTCGACGTAATAAGCGCCCAGGGGGCTCTCAAAATTAGAAATAGGGGGCTCTTATTGGAATTTTATTTTGGTAAAAAAAACAGTTGAAAGATAAATTTTGTGGTTTATGCTGACAGCCTGAAATGTTTATGTACGACAAATGTATTTTTCTAGAATTTAATTGCCCATAATTAAGGGTGCATATAACACACAAGTGCGTATTGTAGCGATTAAACAAGTCTTGTGAACATTGATCAATCGGAAGGGGTGCTAATTGGGATTGATCACTAGCCAAATTACAAATACCGCATTGGGCGCTTATTAGAGCAGGGCGCTTATTGCGTCGAATACGTTAATTTTAAGGGTCCTTGCAGACTATATAAGGGTCCTGTCAGTAATGAAATGGTGTTTAGTACTGTACGTTTTCGTAATTCCATAGAGCCTGGAATGAATCAATGATCATTTCGAGAGAGGTCAGGATTGATGGACAAAATGGCTGACACCCACAAATGCTTTTGATGTGCTGTAGGTACAAAGATATATTGTGCGTCCCTCAGGACACGGTATATCCTTTTTCTGTGTCCATTTTCAACATTTGTGTGTCGCATATAACCCTGAGTAACTTTACATTTGATGCAATAATGTAAACGTGAACATTAGAGCCTCTTCCTTATTGAACATGTTATCAGTGAAAGACCAGTCACTTCTACAAAGGGGGACACCGGTGGCCCAGTCGTCTAAGGTGCTGCGACTCGCTGTACAGAGTTGTGTCCCTTGGGCACGCCAGAAACCTATGATTGTGGGTTCGAATCCCGGTTCGCCCCGATTATGTTTCTAGGTTTGTCAGCTCCATACCCGTGCTCGTAGGTTTCACCAAAGTGGTAAACGTCTGAGACCTGCATCACTTCTGGGTTTCCCACCCACAATAAGCTGACACGCAGCGATATAACTGGAATCCTGTTAAAAGCGGTGTTAAACATGTTAAACCCAACTCACTCACTCACTCACTCACCTTTACAAAGCCATGACATAAGTTATAACTATACATATAACATATAACTATGTATAAGTGATAAACATGAAACTGGAAATTCTTATTTTGGGATTTTTTACTGACATTTTGCTGCAGATTTGGGGTGGAATAGAAGTCTTGGAGCAGGTTTGGGTAAATTCCAGTCAGTTTAGTTTGAACTTTTGGTCACTTCTTTTGTTCAACATGACAAATGACTCCTTCATTCTTTCATGAGGGTGCCACACCCCCAAGGGTACCACTCAGTTTGTCTTGGCATCCAATTTAAGAACTCTTGACTTATATCAGTGTACACAGCTGGTACAAGTAAATTGGACTGGGCAGATGTTGAAGATGGCTGTAGGTAGTGAAACAAGTACACTATTACAATTGATCATGTTGATGCTATGCTAAATTATAATATTATAGTGTCTAGTTGCTCACTCAGCTCAATTATTTCATTTCATTCAAATAAATAAGTGTCAAGTGGAAAATGTGTTCTTTTTTGTACCACCAAGTCTTTTATATTACGATAGTTTATCTGTCATGACATGACACATTGACTGTAGTCATGAAATAGTCATGACATGACAGATTGACTAGTCATGACATGACACATTGACTAGTCATGACATGAAAGATTGACTGTAGTCATTTGAAAAAGTCATGGAAACATCAGATTGTTTTCCAAATGTACAAAACAGGATTTCCTGACAGCTGTTTTCTAGCTGAATCACCATTACTAATGTACTTGTATGCTAATCAAGTCTCATGTTGCAGACTGCCTCAATAGTCCAGACTATAGAGCGTCTGTCTGGAGAGAGAAAGGTCAGTTGTTCAATCCCCGGCCACGTCATACTTTTTGTTACCCTGCCTCGTGCTCGGAATTAAGGGGCTCAAACAAGGATTTGTCAGCTCGGAGTCAGTATACTGTGTCTGAGTGGGGTATCCATGTTTAACTGTGACATTGTATCTCAGTAGGCTAGCACTATAAAACCAGCACAAGTGCAGACTAATGCAAGTAGCCACACACACATATGCATGCACATCGCTATGTAAGTGCAATAATCTTGAATTTGATGTCAAACCCCATTTCTCCTGCTTCGGGATTCCTGGGTAGAATACTGAACTACAACAGTGATGATGCATCATTCAGAGCTCCAGATAAGCTGCGTATCTGCGTAAAATACGCATCAGAAATGCAGAAATACGCAGTAAAATAAAATCCAAGCTTATCAAATACGCAACGAACATTACAGATACGCTACAAAAATAAAACTTTTGCGTATCATCAAAATATTGTGAAGTAACCCTGCATATTCGATTAGCAAATCAGCAACTTATTTTGAAATTATAAACGGGCATTCCGTCAACATTGCCAAACTCAACGATGACAGTTACATCATGATCATTTGCCATCACACTTTCTTGTGGAAGTATCGTGGTATTTTTTAGTCCTATAAAGCTCTCGAACCCACACGAAACATTAAATATTTAACTTAAATACCCACATGTGTAAAAAAAACTAGTAGGTAGCAGGATTTTGAATACCCAGATAGAATTACCGATACCCAATGATTTTTAAATGCATGGGTAAAATACCCACAACACCAAAAGCTTATCTGGAGCTCTGATCATTGGTGATATATGGATGTTAACTAACCTGGGGTGAACCTGCGTTACAGTGTAACCCATGTGATGGAGGTTGTGTTGTTTTCTACTGCTTGGCTGAATACTGGACATGCTGAAGTAGACATGTTGATGCAGGTTTGTGAACTGATAATGCTGGTATGTTAACCATACATTACGACTGGAGTAAATCTGATCCTGCTGAGGTATAACATGCTGCAGGGGTAGATGACATGATCCTGCTGAGGTATAACATGCTGCAGGGGTATATAACATGATCATGACAGATTGACTTTAGTCATGAAAAAGTCATGACATGACAGATTGACTGTAGTCACATGAAAAAGTCATCACATGACAGATTGACTTTAGTCATGAAAAAGTCATCACATGACAGATTGACTGTAGTTATATGAAAAAGTCATGACATGAGAGATTGACTGTAGTCATATGAAAAAGTCATGACATGACAGATTGACTGTAGTCATATGAAAAAGTCATGACATGACAGATTGACTGTAGTCATATGAAAAAGTCATGACATGACAGATTGACACAGAGAGCTCTGTAGAACTGTTGTTAGTTGCAATGGGTTTTTTATTTTGTAGGTCAAAATAGCTTCAGCAACAATGATATGTGGAAACATCAGATTGTTTTCCAAATGTACAAAACAGGATTTCCTGACAGCTGTTTCCTAGCTGAATCACCATTACTAATGTACTTGTATGCTAATCAAGTCTCATGTTGCAGACTGCCTCAATAGTCCAGACTATAGAGCGTCTGTCTGGAGAGAGAAAGGTCAGTTGTTCAATCCCCGGCCACGTCATACTTTTTGTTACCCTGCCTCGTGCTCGGAATTAAGGGGCTCAAACAAGGATTTGTCAGCTCGGAGTCAGTATACTGTGTCTGAGTGGGGTATCCATGTTTAACTGTGACATTGTATCTCAGTAGGCTAGCACTATAAAACCAGCACAAGTGCAGACTAATGCAAGTAGCCACACACACATATGCATGCACATCGCTATGTAAGTGCAATAATCTTGAATTTGATGTCAAACCCCATTTCTCCTGCTTCGGGATTCCTGGGTAGAATACTGAACTACAACAGTGATGATGCATCATTCAGAGCTCCAGTTAAGCTGCGTATCTGCGTAAAATACGCATCAGAAATGCAGAAATACGCAGTAAAATAAAATCCAAGCTTATCAAATACGCAACGAACATTACAGATACGCTACAAAAATAAAACTTTTGCGTATCATCAAAATATTGTGAAGTAACCCTGCATATTCGATTAGCAAATCAGCAACTTATTTTGAAATTATAAACGGGCATTCCGTCAACATTGCCAAACTCAACGATGACAGTTACATCATGATCATTTGCCATCACACTTTCTTGTGGAAGTATCGTGGTATTGTTTAGTCCTATAAAGCTCTCGAACCCACACGAAACATTAAATATTTAACTTAAATACCCACATGTGTAAAAAAAACTAGTAGGTAGCAGGATTTTGAATACCCAGATAGAATTACCGATACCCAATGATTTTTAAATGCATGGGTAAAATACCCACAACACCAAAAGCTTATCTGGAGCTCTGATCATTGTTGATATATGGACGTTAACTAACCTGGGGTGAACCTGCGTTACAGTGTAACCCATGTGATGGAGGTTGTGTTGTTTTCTACTGCTTGGCTGAATACTGGACATGCTGAAGTAGACATGTTGATGCAGGTTTGTGAACTGATAATGCTGGTATGTTAACCATACATTACGACTGGAGTAAATCTGATCCTGCTGAGGTATAACATGCTGCAGGGGTAGATGACATGATCCTGCTGAGGTATAACATGCTGCAGGGGTATATAACATGATCCTGCTGAGGTATAACATGCTGCAGGGGTATACAACATGATCCTGCTGAGGTATAACATGCTGCAGGGGTATATAACATGATCCTGCTGAGGTATAACATGCTGCAGGGGTAGATAACATGATCCTGCTGAGGTATAACATGCTGCAGGGGTAGATGACATGATCCTGCTGAGGTATAAACATGCTGCAGGGGTAGATGACATGATCCTGCTGAGGTATAACATGCTGCAGGGGTAGATAACATGATCATGCTGAGGTATAACATGCTGCAGGGGTAGATGACATGATCCTGCTGAGGTATAACATGCTGAGGTATAACATGCTGCAGGGGTATACAACATGATTCTGCTGAGGTATAACATGCTGAGGTATAACATGCTGCAGGGGTAGATGACATGATCCTGCTGAGGTATAAACATGCTGAGGTATAACGTGCTGCAGGGGTATATAACATGATCCTGCTGAGGTAAAAAAAAGTTGCAGGGGTATATGACATGGTCCTGCTGAGTTATAAACACGCTGCAGGGGTATACAACATGATCCTGCTGAGGTATAAACATGCTGCAGGGGTAGATAACATGATCCAGCTGAGGAAAAACATGCTGCAGGGGTAGATAACATGATCCTGCTGAGGTATAACATGCTGCAGGGGTAGATGACATGATCCTGCTGAGGTATAACATGCTGCAGGGGTAGATGACATGATCCTGCTGAGGTATAACATGCTGCAGGGGTAGATAACATGATCATGCTGAGGTATAACATGCTGCAGGGGTAGCTGACATGATCCTGCTGAGGTATAACATGCTGAGGTATAACATGCTGCAGGGGTATACAACATGATTCTGCTGAGGTATAACATGCTGCAGGGGTAGATGACATGATCCTGCTGAGGTATAAACATGCTGAGGTATAACATGCTGCAGGGGTATATAACATGATCCTGCTGAGGTAAAAACATGTTGCAGGGGTATATGACATGATCCTGCTGAGTTATAAACACGCTGCAGGGGTATACAACATGATCCTGCTGAGGTATAAACATGCTGAGGTATAACATGCTGCAGGGGTATACAACATGCTTCTGCTGAGGTATAACATGCTGCAGGGGTAGATGACATGATCCTGCTGAGGTATAAACATGCTGAGGTATAACATGCTGCAGGGGTATATAACATGATCCTGCTGAGGTAAAAACATGTTGCAGGGGTATATGACATGATCCTGCTGAGTTATAAACACGCTGCAGGGGTATACAACATGATCCTGCTGAGGTATAAACATGCTGAGGTATAACATGCTGCAGGGGTATACAACATGCTTCTGCTGAGGTATAACATGCTGCAGGGTTAGATGACATGATCCTGCTGAGGTATAACATGCTGAGGTATAACATGCTGCAGGGGTATATAACATGATCCTGCTGAGGTAAAAACATGTTGCAGGGGTATATGACATGATCCTGCTGAGTTATAAACACGCTGCAGGGGTATACAACATGATCCTGCTGAGGTATAAACATGCTGCAGGGGTAGATAACATGATCCTGCTGAGGAAAAACATGCTGCAGGGGTAGATAACATGATCCTGCTGAGGTATAAACATGTTGCAGGGGTAGATGACATGATCCTGCTGAGGTATAACATGCTGCAGGGGTATATAACATGATCCTGCTGATGTATAAACATGCTGAGGTATAACATGCTGCAGGGGTAGATGACATGATCCTGCTGAGGTATAAACATGCTGAAGTATAACATGCTGCAGGGGTATATAACATGATCCTGCTGAGGTAAAAACATGTTGCAGGGGTATATGACATGATCCTGCTGAGTTATAAACACGCTGCAGGGGTATACAACATGATCCTGCTGAGGTATAAACATGCTGAGGTATAACATGCTGCAGGGGTATACAACATGCTTCTGCTGAGGTATAACATGCTGCAGGGGTAGATGACATGATCCTACTGAGGTATAACATGCTGAGGTATAACATGCTGCAGGGTTATATAACATGATCCTGCTGAGGTAAAAACATGTTGCAGGGGTATATAACATGATCCTGCTGAGGTATAAACATGCTGCAGGGGTAGATGACATGATCCTGCTGAGGTATAAACATGCTGCAGGGGTAGATGACATGATCCTGCTGAGGTATAACATGCTGCAGGGGTATATAACATGATCCTGCTGAGGTATAAACATGTTGCAGGGGTATATGACATGATCCTGCTGAGTTATAAACACGCTGCAGGGGTATACATCATGATCCTGCTGAGGTATAACATGCTGCAGGGGTATACAACATGATCCTGCTGAGGTATAAACATGCTGCAGGAGAAGAAAACATGATCCTGCTGAGGTATAAACATGCTGAAGGAGAAGAAAACATGATCCTGCTGAGGTATAAACATGCTGCAGGGGTGGATGACATGATCCTGCTGAGGTATAACATGCTGCAGGGGTAGATAACATGATCCTGCTGAGGTATAAACATGCTGCAGGGGTAGATGACATGATCCTGCTGAGGTATAACATGCTGCAGGGGTATATAACATGATCCTGCTGAGGTATAAACATGCTGCAGGGGTAGATGACATGATCTTGCTGAGGTATAACATGTTGCAGGGGTAGATCACATGATCCTGCTGAGGTATAGCATGGTATAAAACATGATCCTGCAGAGGTAGATAATATGATTCTAACGAGGTAATCTTCCCGAGGCAGATATTTTCCAAATCTTTTCATTTTATTAACTAAGGTGCTCTAATGATTTGATGCACTTCACGAGGTAAGACCCGTTTTATTACGACATAGACCTTGATTGTCGATCATATCGTCTTGACTGGGCACCGCCATTTTGTTTGAAGCAAGTGCAAAGGATATGAGAGGTGGAATCTGATTGGTCATTAGAAGGGACATAACTCAAGCGTAGGTCGGCAAGGGTGGAAACTGGACTTTTGTAATCAGGTAACACCCTTGCCTCGGGAAGATGGCCGAGGTATGAAAATACTGCAGGTATATAAAACATACTTCTGCTGAGGTGTATGATATGATTCTGCTGAGGTATAAACATCCTGCAGGGTGTAAACCAATCTCTTAAATTAATATCTTTGCGCTCGCGATCTTTAAAGGGCCACTGATCTAAAGCAATTCCCCGGGACTGGTTGTTGCCTTTGTTATTGTTTTTTCCCCGTGAGTACCCGGATGATACAGTAGAAATCAAGACTAGTTCGCGACCTGTGCTGCGCAATTCGTAAGCGCATTTGTCACTTTTATTGATAGTATAACGGCGTATGGTCGCATTGATCAATAAAATGAAATACAGTTTTTGAAATAATAAGTAAATGTAGGTATCTTTGTGGGTAGCATCGGTACTGGTGACCAAGTTTTGATAAGTCACTAAGTCTTGCTTGGTAATTGTGCGATTTTCGTTTACACTATTTTGACTTTCAACACAAAGTAAATATTTCTCCTGAGTATTGCTTATTTTATCGTGTTTATATTTTTACAGTAAAAATGTGCAAAACTTTCACTTTGAAAATTTATTAAACGCCTAAATATACAGTTATTTTACAAATTGACTGAAAAATATGTCCATCTGTATTATTATAAAACGAGTTCCAAAGATTTTTATGTTTAATATCATCACCAAGAGACTGTAAATGTTACGATGAAAAGTACATTTCTATATTGTTTGGCTTCTAATCCAACCTACATAATAATCTATTGTGATGTTTTTAGGCCCTTTTGATCGTCTTAATCAATTTTAGTCAATCTGTTAAAGAGAGAGAGAGAGAGAGAGTGTTTATTGCAGTAAAGGGGCCACCGGCCCATTATACAATACATATTTCACTGATTTTTTTTCAATTGAGCGCCATACAATATTATACTTTGCACAATCTAAGTGACAATTAATTAATATTGAGTTGTTTACATCTTTTTTTCATTGACAGGAAAATATATTTCGTTAAGTCATTTACAGTGTAGGCATTTTGTGATGACAGTAGTTGTTGGAATTTAAGAAGAGTTGGGTTTTGTACATAGTATTTCGGTAATAAACCTCTTATATCATTATAGAATGGACATATCATACAAAAATGGTATTCAGTTTCGACACAAGGTACGATACACAATGGACAGAATCTTTCATTCGCACTTATACCAAGTGTACGTCCGTATTCAATCATAAGTTTATGGTTCGAACATCTAAATTTAATCAAAGCATTTCTATATGGATGTACAATGACAAGTGATAGGTATTCTTCAAATTTAAAGACAGTCTTAACAGACTGGTACATTTTCAATTTAGAATATTTTGACAAATCCTCAAACCACATTTGGTAGGCAATCTCTTTACAACGCTTTTTAAACTCTTTAAAAAAGAAGTGATACAATAAACATTTTGGTTTTTCCAAACAAATCCAAAACCTTACTTAAATAAAAGCATTTTAACATTATATGCCCAACAACTCTTGTCTAATTCAGCTAATCTATATTGAAAAGAATAAGCCTGCTGTATAATCACATTATCTTGTTGATAAATTAATCTCAGCCAATACTTAATTATTTTGATGTACATCTTAGCTTTTAATGAACAATATCCAACTTCACCTCTAGCAACAACATTTGGTGTGCTTCTACCAAGACAGAGTAATTGCTTAAAGTAAGTATCGTAAACACGGGTTGCGTCTGGCGAGGGATGAAAACCCCAAATTTCCGATCCATAAGTCAACACTGGAAACAATTTAACATAAAAAATATACAGCAATACTGACAATGGTAAATTTCTAAAATTATTACATTGGGAGCGCATTGTATTCAAAACCTTGGACATTTGAATTGACAGAGTTTTCTGTGTTTTATACCAGGAACCACTACTAGAGAACTGAACACCTAAATATTTATAGGAAGGAACTATTTCTAATGGTCTATTGTCAAGATAAAACTTTTCATAGTTCCTAGGTCTACCACCTTTTCTAAAAACAACTACTTTTGTTTTCTCAACATTAACACAGAGGCTCCATTTTTTACAATAAACAGATAATTTGTCAAGTCTTTTTTGTAGACCCTTTACTGTACTATCGAAGAGTGCCATGCCATCTGCAAACAGTAACATAAAAATATTACAAATACCCAGTTCTATACATCTGTCCTCATCTACACTCAGAAAATCTATAACATCATTAATATACAATGAAAAAAGTAGTGGAGATAGTTGGCATCCCTGTTTCACACCGTTTAAGCAGTTGAAAAAATCAGTAAAACCATCCTGCAGTGAAATACATGACTGAACATTGGAGTACATATTTCTAATGAGGCGAAAAACACTTTTCTTTTATGTTATATAGCCAAATCTTATATGACATACTTTTTCTATTAATTGAATCAAATGCAGCTTTAAGGTCAATGAAACAACAATATAATCGACCTTTATACAAAGCAAAATATTTAGCGATCAATGTATCTAAAACAAAGATGTTGTCCAGTGTTTGAAATCCATGTCTAAAACCAGCTTGTTCAGGGATAAGAATATCATTAGTTTCAACAAATTTGGTCAGTCTTTCACATATAATTTTAGCAAATATTTTACCAGACACTTCCAATAAAGTTATGGGGCGATAATTTTTAGGATCGTTAACATTTCCTTTTTTATGAATTGGAAGTATTGCACCAAGTGACCACTGTTTTGGATAGATACCAGTTCTCAATACCGCATTGTATAAAATCAGTAATAGGTTAACGCAAGCAAATGGAGCATTTTTGAAAAAAGTCAATTGGTATACCACTATATCCTGGAGCTTTGCCCTTTTTTATACCTGAAATAGCAGCAGTAATTTCATCATAACTAATGTCTCTATCTAAATCATTCGTATTTACAGTTGTATCTATCAAATCATCGGTGATTGAGTCAATAAAGTCTATTATGCTTTCAATAAAGGATTGTTCATCAGGCTATTAAAGTGGCTTTCAAAATGTCTTATCCACTCAGCAGGTGTAATAACTGGGTTTGTGAATTGTCGTTTTTCCTTTAGAATTGACCAGAATTGTTTGTTGTCCCTATCAAGAAGGCTCTCCTGAAGTTTTCCCGTTTTCATATTGAGAGCACGTGTACATTTCAGGTGACACAAATGTTTGTATGATTTCCATGCCTCGATATAGGTGAGGCGGTCGCGTGTACAGTTAGTTGCATGAAATGCACGAAGTTTACGGCGTGCGTCACACCTGGCTTGGTAGCATTCCGCGTCCCACCAGTTATGTCCCTTGTTGACTGTGGATACTGACGATTTCTTGAAGTCCTTTGAACATGACAGTAACAAGTCGTGGAACTTTTCAGCCACTTCCTCGACACGCCCACATGCTGCTATTGTTGTTATTTCTTGGGTAGAATGTTCCGATATTAAATTCCAATTTTCAGAGTATTTTACCATATTCTTCTCGTTCCAGACATATCTTGACTTTTTAGATAATGTATCGTTGGTCAACTTAGGTGATCTATATCCCTTGAACAAGACAGAGTATGTGATAGGAAATTGTGTGGATTCAACTTCGTTACAAATAAATCTGTTAAAGAAATGGACAGATTTTTCAGTCAAAATGACTGAAATATTTACACATTTTTATAAATTGCCTGAGAGAAACACATTTTACAAATTGACTGTACACGCTTACAAAAAAAAAAGACTTTTGAAAACAACGTCTATCGCGCATCGAAGAATTTCCCAACCAAGACGCAGAGGAACAAGAATGAATCTGTTCAATGCTACAGCAAATGAAGGAAAACAAAAGGCAAATATCATAATTATAACCTACCAAATTTACGTGTATAATTTTAGGCAGCTTCCTTGTTCGAGGAATGTATCCGTGAATATCCACACAAAGGAACAATATCCCACACGTCTGCAGCTGTACTAGGAAACTTATTCGGTGAAACGTGTCTCTGTAACAATCAAATGTTTAAAAATATATATCGTCTCGGGATATTATGACCCGTGTTCATTTCTCAACTGATCACTTAGATTGTTTCAGGTGTTTCACAAAGGTGTCAAGTCTCAGAGGTCGGCTGAGAAAGCCCACGTGACAACTATTTTCATAACGTCCACGGTTCCTAAAAAAATCCATTAGTTAGATAACAATGAGCAATCAATCAACGTATCATCGGTTAACCCTTTGAACAAAGTGTGTTGTTTTTACATCGGCACTTCACGCCATGATATGAGTGTATGCCCTTTGTTTTAGTAAACCTAGACATGTAAACACTCACTTTTGACATATCAACTGTGCAAGGGAACAGTGATTAATCAATCAACGTATTTTCTGTTATTCCTTTGATGACAAGGAACGATCCGTTGATTCACTAAAAAATAAATCAACTCATCATTCATCTCTTGCTGGGCTGCTAGGTTATGGGCCGGAAGAGCGAAACCTAGCCATAATCAACTCTAAAATCTCTTCGCTTTCGTGAAGCTACAGTAAACTGGTGACGCTACAGTAAACACGGGATATTGCTATACCGGGACTCTCAAATTACAAGAAAAACACAGAAATGCGTATACCGTAATTACAGTAGTAATTTATCTATACGTGCATATGACATAACACACATTTCACCTCACTTCAAACCTGGATTTAGATTGAATAATTACCCCAGACACAATAAATGCCAAATGGGAACCTTTGTCAGGTATTCTGAGTGGTGCTACCACTAAGTATACCTGTTATAAATTCATTAACTGAGCATCAAGTGAATGACGATAAATACACAAGTGTAGGGTTATACCAGAAAACGTGGATGACAACAAGGGAGTAGCAATCGTATTATCGACGCAATCCGAAATCCGAAAATGCTTTCACTGCATGGATGCTTTTTTAGGATTAAACTATAACCATCTAGGGTATTTCCAAATGACGACATCCGATGAGCTCCGACGTTCTTTTTGTCTGTTTGTTTAGGCTGAAGAAATTAATTAACATGGCCCTTTTTTGAAATCTTTATAGATCACGGTTAACCAATCAGTGTTCCAAAATGCGTAAAACAAATATTGCCTCCTAGTTTATTTAGCTGTCCTTGCAGACGGTAGCCCAGTATCTTGTCACGCTCAGTTGCGTTGCGGATCATCCGGGTACTCACAGGGAAAAAACAATAACGAAGGCAACAACCAGTCCCAGAGAACTGCTTTAGATCAGTGCCCCTTTAACGCCGTTTGTGTTGCAGTTGCGAGCACTAAGACCTGAATTAAATTATCAATACTGGATGCAAAGGCGTCGTCCAGAAGTGTAAACTGTAATTCCGCTCAGTGTAAACGAGCCCTGTAGGGGTGAAAACTGTAATTCCGCTAAGTGTAAACGAGCCCTGTAGGGGTGAAAACTGTAATTCCGCGAGGTGTAAACGAGCCCTGTAGGGGTGAAAACTGTAATTCCGCTAAGTGTAAACGAACCCTGAAGGGGTGAAAACTGTAATTCCGCGAGGTGTAAACGAGCCCTGTAGGGGTGAAAACTGTAATTCCGCGAGGTGTAAACGAGCCCTGAAGGGTGTAAACTGTAATTCCGCGAGGTGTAAACGAGCCCTGAAGGGTATAAATTATTATTACTTGCCCGTGAAGAGAGCACCCGTTTAATAAACATACAACTGTATTACACATTGTGTAATACCAAAACGCGTGCTTATGTACTCTCGGAACACGTTTCACGAACAAATATTGAAAGCTCTCAACATCCCTTGGCTTATTCAACGACATTGCATGTGGAGATGATAGATCACTGAGAGGAGTTTATGCACACTGGATGACCCCAGCAACCTTGTTGCTAGGCTGACGTCACATGGCATTGTTTCGCCGAAGGATCTTGCAACAAAATTCCACAATTACGTCATCGGGTATTGTGACGTGATTGTAAACTTTGAGGTGCAAGGCCCCGTTCCAGAAGGCGATCGTACGGTAGCGCAACGACAGTCGTTGGTCTAAGTTAAAGTATACGAGTTGCGATAACCTTAACGCTACGATAATTTTGTGGGACGAACGCCTGAATTCTAAAGGTGGACCATTGTATGATATTAAATTCATACGTTTCAACTTTTGACGAGTTTGAAGTATTATTCTGTTAAACTCAATTGGATTATGCCATGGATCGTGTAGGTGTCAGCCTATTTACACTCAACAGTATAATTCTAAAAACATTATAAATGACAAGTAATAAATAAAATACTAAACTCGCTCTCGTGTAAAACCAATTTTATGAAACTCGTGAAAAGTTGTGGTATCTGACTCGCTTTCGCTCGTCAGATACCAGAACTATTCACTCGTTTCATAAAATTGGTATTACACGGGAGCTCGTTTAGTATTCTATATTTATCCTGCAGTGAATACACACTGCCAGAAAGGTGGTCAAATGTAATAAATGTTATCATTGGGACAACACGTTCTTTGTAAAGAACAGATTTTAGTATTTTTGGGGTTGAGGCCCATCCGGGATTAGAACCCACACTGCCAATCGCCAGCACACAAGTCAGCGACCTGACCCACTCAGCTCTGAACACACATATGCAGTGTGAACTGAAGGCGGGGACTGTCGGCCAAGCCACAATAGGCTGTACAGAGTTTCGCCAGAAGTATAAGTCTTCGGTTCAAATGTTTCTATGTGTACAAAATGTATAGTAAATGTCTCCACCTCTTCTGGCGTCCGTACCACATCCATCAGACACGTATTGATATAATAATAATTGAAATACGGTTCAAAGCAGCCTCAATGCAATGTAAACAGCCACTGTAGGACGTGTTATCTTGCTGGGGTTTAAACGGTGGACAACTATACTGCTGGTGTTTAAGTGCAGGAGAAAACACGCCTCCGAGATTTTGTTTGACAATGTAAACACGAGGGAGACGGATTTCCCGACATTTTCAACCCAAACCGAGGGATAGTGTTTTCTCTGGCTTATAAACCGTCAAAAGGGTTTAATTTAAACAAAATATCCAGTTTACGTTTGGCGCGTTATAACGAGACGATTGTAAAGCCTGTTCAAGTATACGACTGTTGGTAAAAGCAGTCGCTGCACGAGAAATGGTTGAAAATGTAAAACTGCGAACCAGAACAGTGTTTTATCCAACCTATGAATCGTCTAAATGTAAGAAATACCAGAAAAATACGAAAACATCGGGATATCTTTTAGTGAAACAATACAGTGTGTAGCGATATAGATGGAATTCGATCAAAGCGTGCGAGAGAAAGACCACGTGCAACATGCAGCACGAACTGAAGACATGACAAGTAAAATTGAATAACTTTTCATCACCTGCCCCGGTGGCTCATCGGAAAACAGTGGGTTACAAAACTAAACATGATATGTGAGGCGAAACTGTTACGGTGTACTCCATCTTTATCTCTTTAAAAAAAAAGATCCATCTGATCATATTTTTGACAACTATTTAGCTGTTAAACCAAACCATATGATCGGCCTCCAATTTTAAACCCCTGTAGGTCCGGGTTAGAATAGATCTTCAGCAACCCATATGCTTGTCGTAAAAGGTGACTTTGCTTGTCGTAAGAGGGGACTAACGGGGTCGGTTGGTCAGGCTCGCTGACGTGGTTGATGCATGTCATCATATCCCAATTGCGTAGATCGATGCTCATGATGTCAATCACTGGATTGTCTGGTCCAGACTCGATTATTTACAGACCGCCGTCATATAGCTGGAATATTGCTGAGTGCGGCGTTAAACAACAAAGACAAAAAATATAGTAAAAATAAATTAACTTATGTAATATGTTTATTTGCCATATTTTGTTTTAAAATAAAATGAAATCATGCTTCAACACCCGAAAACAAATGCACACGTCTAAAGACAGTGTTTCACTAAAATGTAAGCATAATATTTTGGCTTTACAACACTTAAAAGAGGCCAGTGTTAATTTATATGTTGATCAGTTGTGTCATGGACGTCGTCAATTAAATGCAAGAAGCTACATACAACTCTGTAGTTGATGATGATGATTTATGATATTGTGAAGATATTCTGAAGTTGATATTCTGATTGATATTCTGAAGTTGTCTAATACATAAGAGCGATCAGTTTCAGGAACTCCTCATAGTCGAGCTGATGGTCTCCGTCTTTGTCAACCCGAGCTATGAGTCGCTTCGCTTTATCCTCAGCTAGTGGCGTGTCCCCAGTCGTCAGAATCCGTGACAATTCATCTGCTGATAAGAGGCCATCCTTGTTTGTGTCTGCCAATGTGAAGAGGCGTCTCAGGTTGGCGCATCTGGAATAACAGCAGAATAGTTTAAAATTATGAGGTAACATTTGTAGTTCGTAGACGGATGGACCGCCTCCGTTCCCGCGTCGTACCAAAAGACGTTAAAATATGGTACTTGTCACCCTGTCTGGCGCTCGACATTAAGGGGCTAAATGGATTGGTCGGCTCGGACTAGTACAGTGTCACACACACACACACACACACACACACACACACACACACACACACACACACGTTGCTATACAAGTGCAATAATCTTGGACGCGACGTTAAACCCAATTTCAGACCACCCCGTTGTGGGATGGCGGTGATACTGACGAATTGTGATTGACATAAATAAATACATTTTGATGATGTAATTATTATATATATTTATTTACCAATAACATAATTACATTTCCTCACCTTTCCCCGTATTTTAATTCCTAGAGGTCCCAGGTTTGGCGTGTGGTGAGTAACAATTTGACTTTTCCGCTTCAAACATTGTGTGATTATACCATAACCTGGTAGCGTCATGCGAGACGGAAGATAACGTGATTCAAATGCCTGATGAAATGTTGATAAACCAGCACTTACTTCCTTTTTGTGGGCGTTATAGTTGGCATCGCCACAAGGAGCTCACTAACACTGTAGGGGAACACTTACTTCCTCTCTGTGGGTCCTATATGGTTGGCATGGCGACAAGGAGCTCACTAACACGGTAGGGGAACACTTACTTCCTCTCTGTGGACCCATGGTTGGCATGGCGACAAGGAGCTCACTGACACGGTAGGGGAACACTTACTTCCTCTCTGTGGACCCATGGTTGGCATGGCGACAAGGAGCTCACTGACACTGTAAGAGAGAACTTACATCCTCTCTGTGGGCGCTATGGTTACACTAACACTGTGGGGGAACACTTATTACCTCTCTGTGGGCGCTATTGTTGGCATGGCGACAATGAACTCACTAACACTGTAAGGGAACGATTCCTTCTTCTCTGTGGGCGCTATGGTTGGCATGGCGACCATGAACTCACTAACACTGTAAGGGAACGATTACTTCCTCTCTGTGGGCGCTATGGTTGGCATGGCGACAAGGAGCTCACTAACACTGTAGGGGAACCCTTACTTCCTCTCTGTGGGCGCTATGGTTGGCATGGCGACAAGGATCTCACTAACACTGTAGGAGGGTACTTACTTCCTCTCTGTGGTCGCTATGGTTGGCATGGCGATCAAAAACTCACTAACAATGTAGGAGGGTACTTACTTCCTCTCTGTGGGCGCTATGGTTTGCATGGCGACAAGGAGCTCACTAACACTGTAGGGGAACACTTACTTCCTCTCTGTGGGTCCTATACGGTTGGCATGGCGACAAGGAGCTCACTAACACTGTAGGGGAACACTTATTTCCTTTCTGTGGGCGCTATGGTTGGCATGGCGACAAGGAGCTCACTAACACTGTAGGGGAACACTTATTACCTCTCTGTGGGCGCAATGGTTGGCATGGCCACAAAAAACTCACTAACACTTTAGGGGAACACTTTCTTCCTCTCCGTGGGCGCTGTCGTTGCATGGCCACAAAAAAACTCACTAACACTGTAGGGGGGTACTTACTTCCTCTCTGTGGTCGCTATGGTTGGCATGGCGAACAAGAACTTACTAACACTGTAGGAGGGTACTTACTTCCTCTATTTGGGCGCTATGGTTGGCATGGCGACCAGGAACTCACTAACACTGTAGGAGGGTACTTACTTCCTCTCTGTGGTCGCTATGGTTGGCATGGCGATCAAGAACTTACTAACACTGTAGGAGGGTACTTACTTCCTCTATTTGGGCGCTATGGTTGGCATGGCGACCAGGAACTCACTAACGCTGTAGGAGGGTACTTACTTCCTCTCTGTGGTCGCTATGGTTGGCATGGCGATCAAGAACTTACTAACACTGTAGGAGGGTACTTACTTCCTCTCTTTGGGCTCGATTTTTGGCATGGCAGCCAGAAACTCGTCCAAGGTCACCTTCAAGTTCTTGTCTGTGTCCAACGAAGTGAACAGGGACTGTAGTCAGAAGATATTTCAGTGAACCACAAGTTTGTATCCTTGGTACGACGAGTGAGTGAGTGAGGGACATACTATTTGATATTCTCGACTGATATTATGTTTGGAGACTGAATAGGGTTTTTTTCAGCTACAGCTGCAAAACCAGATATATTTGTTTTACAATTAAAACTATGAGCTGAAATGTTGTTTTTTCAAAAAACATCTTACAACAATGTTTTTATTTTCTGTAGCAGAAAATTACTTTTTTCAACAGTCTTAACCATGATATTTTTCAGGCGACTTATTTTTTCGATAAACTCCCACCCTCCTCGAATTGTTTCGTTTGATTGGTCGGTAAAATGTTTTGAAAATCTAGAGCGGGTAACTTGAGATCGCGAGAACTACGAAGGAGGATCCAGGAGTTAGTGTAGGTTTACCGAAATGCGAGGAGAGCAGAGATCAGTAAAAAATAATAAAACAACTTTATGTCAAAATGTCAAAATATCACAAAATAACAAAAGACACGAAAAAATGAAAAGGGAAAAAATAGACATAATTAAGAAGCCTTTGGCATATGAAATAGAGCACTTAATTGTAGAGCAAGAATCAAGTGAGTGAGTGAGTAAGGTTAAACGCCGCTTTTAACATTATTCCAGTTATATCACGGCGTGTCAGCTTAAAATGGGAGGAAAGCCCGAAGTGATGCAGGTCTCAGACGTTTACGACTTCGGTGAAACCCACGAGTACGGGTATGGCGCTGACAAACCTAGAAACATAATCGGGGCGAATCGGGATTCGAATCCACAATCATAGGTTTCTGGCGTGCCTAAGGGGCGCAACTCTGCACAGCGAATCGCGGCGCCTCAGACTACTGGGCCACCTGTGCCCCCCCCCCCCCCCCCCCCAAGAATCAAGAGAATACCTGAAAAACGAACTTGATGGCACAGAACAGTGACGACTGGGATGACTCTATTCTAATGCGGCGGTCGGGTAGCCTAGTGGTTTAGCGTTCGATCGTCACGCCGAAAACCCGGGTTCGATTCCCAACATGTGTGAAGCCCATTTCTGGTGTCCCCGCCGTGATATTGCTGGAATATTGCTAAAAGCGGTGTAAAATCAAACTCACTCGCTCACTGTTCTGATTATGTTCTGATGATGTTCTGGTGATGTTCTGATGATGAGGTTTTGTTTATGTAACATCCAGCTATGACACTTATGAAAATGAGGGAGATAGTGATATTGTAAAAAACCATTGTGTCGACGTGCAAGCCATTGTTTTTTGTGTCTACAAAATTGTTAACCCCCTGTTACATGTGAACAAAATTGCTGACCCCACCATCTCCTCACCCCATTATTAATTATCAGCATCCCTTATTTCGAATGTACCGATATCGCTGACCTATTATTAACCTAACCAAATATCCGGTACCGACTGCTTCACTATGTAATATATTAAATTGAGAATTCGAGATAAAAAATCAAAGCGCTACTTGGTCGGTCGGGTAGCCTTGTGGTTAAAGCGTTCGCTCGTCACGCCGAAGACCGGGGTTCGATTCCCGACATGGGTACAATGTGTGAAGCCCGATTCTGGTGTCCCCCGCCGTGATATTGCTGGCATATTGCTAAAAGTGTCGTAAAACCATACTCACTCACTCAGTCATAGCGCTATATCTGGAAACCTCGGGGGTTTGAACTATAATCGGCTTGTGTTGATATATTTCATGTCCAAAGACAAATGTGAGGTTCACTTATTATTCAATGAGAGAGAGCAAGGAAATTATCATCAACAGATGCAGCGCGAACGCGGAATAAACAGAGAAGGGTTTACCTGTATCTTAGATTGATCAAGCTTGTAACCGAGAACTTCACAAAGGACAGACAACTCTGTAAGGTTCAGCCAGCCGTCGCCATTGGTGTCAACTCGGAGAAACAGTTTAGTATAACGTTCTCTCTCGCTCTGTGTCAGGTGGGCCATTGTCGACACCAGGGGCCACGGTGGTATTGTTAGCCTCGACACAATACGCTTGACTATATATTTACAGTTTCACTGAAAATAGATTGATTTTCCTGGACTGAAACAATAGCCCCACACGAGATATTCCGGAAGCATGACATACAACATATCTGCAAAGTTTCCTCATATAGTAAACCACTGGCAAACAAGGAAACGGGCAGCCTGTTGACATGTCTATGGTAGACAGTTCGTGTCATAATGCGGATTTTGAAGGTACTACCCACATTGCCACGTAATCGCAGTCAGCAATATCCCAACTAAACGACGATATTTAGATACTAGTGTGAACAGGAAACCACAAGGAGAGGGTCCCGATTTTTGGGATTTTGGGATTTTGTTTTTGTTTTTGTTTTTCTGGGGGGGGGGGGGGGGGGGGGGGGGTCCTGGGAGTAGTACGGATACACAAGCAGGAGGTCCTCACATTGGTATCGTCCTCTTGCCATTTTTATCGGCTATTAGATAGGCATGGCTAGCCATTTTGTTTTAAATCTTGCGACTATCTACTTGTTTTTAAATATATAAATTCTGGGTCAGATAGAGACCCCCTTAATCTTTGATGGTCGTTGGAGGCGACTTAAGGGATCGGGTGGTCAGGATCTATGACTTTGTTGACTGCGCGTCATCCGACAGCATGGATCTTTGCTCATAATATCAATCACTGGATTTGCAGGTTCCTGCTCCATTATTTTCAGAACATCGGCATAGCTAGGGAACATTGTCCAGTGAGGCGCTAAACAGTGTTGCGAATCACGACGACTGGGCCACCCGTGCGCCCAACTCACTTTCGACAGTTGAATGCTATGCACCTAGAGAAGCTTCGTATTTTAAACATTTTAAATTCTAGCCTAAATTCTAGTGTTGGTTTCAATAAGGCTACACCATTCCAGATACTCACATTGTCTTGACAAAGTCAGACTCCGTCCATTCAGTCCTCGTCCAGCCTGGGGGCGGTCGGGTAGCCTAGTGGTTAAAGTGTTCGCTCGTCACGCCGAAGACCCGGGTTCGATTCCCGACATGGGTACAATGTGTGAAGCCCATTTCTGGTGTCCCCCGCCGTGATATTGCTGGAATATTGCTAAAAGCGGCGTAACACCATACTCACTCACTCACTCGTCCAGGCTGAAGGAACGCTCAGTGCGCGGTCGGCACGACTCGTTTCCCTTTTTGTTTTCTAGTTATTTTCTAAAGTTACCGTTTTCACATTCTAGTCAATCGGTATTCGAGTTACCGGTGTTTATAAATACTAGAATTGTATTGATTTTTTAATATTTCTAAGCTCCCATAACAGCCAGTAAGTAAGTCAGTTGTACTGAACATTATGCTTATGCTTATGATTGTACAGGGAAGTGGAAGGTATTAATGGTTCCATTTGATTGAATTCAAACCAGCAAGTTTAAAAAAACTAAAACCGCAAACGAGGGTGTTCAAAAGAAATGGGGAGGTATTTGATTTCATTTAGTTGTGTTTTGGACCTTACGTTGGCATTGTTTCGGGGACTGTTTTCAGCCGAGTAACGTTTGATAACGCTTGTAATGTTTTGGTCAAATACAAGTGATATAATTTCTTTCGCCCAGCAGTTTATATCACCGTGGGACCGCTTCAATGCGCAGAGTTACTTCCCTTAGTCGTGTCAGGATCTGGTGATCGTGGGTTCGAACCCCAGAATTTTCTATATTATTCTTGTGCTGCATAACCATACATGTGTTCATCGCCCTGTAGTTTATATCACCGTTGGGTGTAATGGCGACCGCTTCAGTGCGCAGAGTTACTTCCCTTAGTCGTGTCAGGATCTGGTGATCGTGGGTTCGAACCCCAGAATTTTCTATATTATTCTTGTGCTGCATAACCATACATGTGTTCATCGCCCTGTAGTTTATATCACTGTTGGGTGTAATGGCGACCGCTTCAGTGCGCAGAGTTACTTCCCTTAGTCGTGTCAGGATCTGGTGATCTTGGGTTCGAATCCCAGAATTTTCTATATTATTCTTGTCCTGCATTACCATACATGTGTTCTTGGAATTGTCCCCAAGGTCTATGTACGACTCACGTCAGGCTTTTTTCCACATTGAGACGACACGTCGACATATAGCTCAAATACAGTTGAAAGTAGCGAAAGATATACTTCACTTACTTACTCTGAATCTTGATAAGTCGAATTCCGGATTACTCGATATTTTCACCTCATTCACTCTACATAGGACACACACACGAACGCACTCAAACACATAAATACGCGCCATGACGTGCAATCTTCAAGTCACACAGACACGCATTGGAATAAATATATGATAATTCCTCCTACCCAAACCCGAGTTCCAATAATCAAGGTACATTTGACAAAGTATAAATTGTTGAAAATATTCATTGACAATGGTATTTATTTTTCATCAGCTCCCTTTTCAACTTGGTTATCTTGATGAATCATCCGGAATAACCCGAGTTAAAGATAAAAAAAAGTGTCCCCTGACTGGCCACTTGACCGAGTCGAGTGTCAGTGTGTGTCGGGCTTGGCGGACAGGTATGCGGCCTACTGTATGCCTCTTGTCTGTGGTGGTTGGTATTGTTGTCGCTGATAACGATGTGTCCTTTGTATCATTGTCGCCGCCTCGCAGGTTTTATAACCATGTTGTGGTAGCATAGTTGTTTAAGCGTTCGCTGGTCACGTCGAATACCCATGTTCGTTCCCCACATGGGAAAAATGTGTGAAGCACATTTCTGGTGTCCCCCGCCGTAAGATTATGTTATATTGCTAAAAGCGGCGTAAAATCATATTCACCCTTACCATGTTGGTGTAAGTGAACACATCCATAGAACGTAACCATGAGAGTGTGTGAGTGGGATACAATTTAACGTCGTATAGGAAAAATCTCGGCCATCTCACGACAACGCTAACGTATTTTATTTATATCACGGCGTGTCAGCTTTAAAATGGAAGGATAAGGATAAGCTCAGCTGGTCGAAGGCGTTTATCTAATCTGACATATCCATTGTTTGGCAAAATGCCCTTTGATAATTGAGTGCGTTAGTTGGGAATAACACCGCTTTGAATAGTATTCCAGTTATATCACGCTGTCAGTTTGATGTGAGAGGAAAGCCCGAAGTGATGCAGGTCTCGGACGTTTACCACTTCGATGAAACCCACGACCACGGGAATGGTGCAGACAAACCTCGAAACATAATAGGGGCGAACCGGGATTGTTCCATAGGTTTCTGGCGCGTCCAAGGGACGCAACTCTTCACACCGAATTGCAGCACCTTAGACGACTGGGCGGTCCGTGCCCCCTTTGAATATTACCGATTACGTATTCATGCAACGCCTCATACTCGTCCGTGAGCTGATATAATTGGGGATAACGAAGTAGCGAGTCTACAATGCACGGGGATGAATAATAAACAAAACAACAGGTTTCGTTCCACGTTGTTCTGAAGCTTCACTTCCTGTACGGTAACAACTCATTTAATGATAATAATGATAATAATAATAATAATAATAATAATAATATATGCATGTGTATAGCGCAGTATCCGCTGTGCATAAGTGCTCTGTGCGCTGCAATGAAACTTATAGTCAGTGGGAGTGTTTTTTGAACAGGTGGGTCTTGATGGGGGTGTTTAAGCAGGAGAGTGATGAGGATGTCTTTATGGAGAGAGGGAGTTCATTCCACTTGGAGCTTGCTGTGTAGGCGAAGGATCGCAAGCCTAATGATGATGTCTTCACACGTGGCACTGTTAGAAGGAGCTGATTTTGGGACCGCAGGGAGCGCACATTCTTGTAACGTGGAATCAGTTCTGTCAAGTAGGCTGGAGCTAGATTTCCTGTACAATAACAAGTCATTTCAAGTACGGTAATAACTCATTTCCTGTACGGTAACAACTCATTTCCTGTACGGTAACAACTCATTTCCTGTACGGTAATAACTCATTTCCAGTACGGTAACAACTCATTTCCTGTACGGTAACAACTCATTTCCTGTACGGTAACAACTCATTTCCTGTACGGTAACAACTCATTTCCAGTACGGTAACAACTCATTTCCAGTACGGTAACAACTCATTTCCAGTACGGTAACAACTCATTTCCTGTACGGTAACAACTCATTTCCTGAACGGTAACAACTCCCGATAAAAAAAATAATATTCTGTGTCTTGGATACTCCGCCAGGTTATTAATGTTTCTTTCGTTCCCGTTTGGCGTTTCTGTTTGTTGATATCGTTATGTGAATGTTATTTATGTTATTCCTGTTAATGTTCATAAATGTATTTTGTTTATGTTTTTTTGTAATATACTCTTCAAAAAAAGAAACTTGACATAGATGTAAAACCACTTTTTGCCAAATATCTAAAATAATTACATTAAATGAGAACCAAATCAGTCAAACAGAAAGATGATGTGTCTATAATTCGCGAAAACACATGCAAAGCACATAAAAGTAGCGTTTGGGGATCAATTTTACACCTTCATCCAAACGCAACCGCCTGTGAAAAACGTACATCACAGGATCCTGCATTTAGGCATGCAGGCCCACTGCTGAATGGGTATAAAAATCCACATCAACGGCTGTTCATACAGTCCGTGTAACGGCAGTAGAGGCGGTGACAGAATGCCAAGACGGAAGCTCAACGGAACAACGCCATTGGGAGATTACAAGCTGGAGCAACTCAGCAAGAAGTGGCCAGGCACTTTGGCGTATCCAGACAGACAATCTCCGCACTGTGGACCCGATACAACAACACCAACAGAGTTGACGACAGACCAAGGTCAGGAAGACCAAGGGTGACAACCCAAGCACAAGATCGATACATCCGGCTGCGACACCTCCGAGACCGCACTACCACAGCCACGTCTACAACCACACAGATCCCTGGGGTACGCAGAATATCAGATCAAACGGTACGCAACAGACTGAGGGAGGCTGGACTTTTTGCACGAAGACCTGTTCGACGTCATGTATTGACCCCACGTCATCTGGCGGACCGTCTGCTTTGGTTCCAACAGAGGGTTATCCACCGCCCCAAACACTTCCGGCGCTTCTTGATGCACTTCAGCATGAATGGCAGCACATCCAACAGCGTGTTATTTACAACTTGATTGCATCTATGGGTCGTCGGTGTCAAGCGGTGATTGATGCACGTGGTGGGCACAACCGATACTGAAATTTTCTGTACCCCTGTGACATTAACTGTATCGTGTACGTGTGTCCGTCTAGGTGACACGATTTATGTTTTGAACATTGTGTACATTGATCTTCCAACAGTGTAAAAATTATGGTTTCTGTGTCCTATTTTGAAACAATCGCATTATATTAAATTTTGAAAGTCAGTGTCAAGTTTCTTTTTTTGAAGAGTATATACGTTTGTGTTCACTGCTTGTTGAGGCTGTTTTCTGAACTACTCGTCTCCATCAGTTCCACGAACTCTTCATAGTTGAGTTTGTTGTCTCCGTTCCGGTCGACCTGAGCTATCAGCTGCATTGTTTCTTCCCTAGATAGAGGGGTGTCAGCAGTAGCCATAACTCGAGACAGTTCGTCTACTGACAAGACGCCATCTTTGTTTGTGTCCAAGCTGCGAAAGAGACGTCTGAGGTTTGCGCACCTGCAGTGTAAAATAAACCATTATAGTACAACATAGTATACCACCACATTGACAACGTATGTTTTATGTTAGTGATCGACCATTTAATATGTTTCGGGGATGTGTTTGTTTTAAAAGCGACAAAACTCACTAACACTATAAGAGGGCACTTACTTTCTCTCTTTGGGCGCTATGGTTGGCATGGCGACCAGGAACTCACTAACACTGTCAGAGAGTACTCACTTCCTCTCTGTGGGCGATATGGTTGGCATGGCAACCAGGAACTCACTAACATTATAAAGGGGCACTTACTTTCTCTCTTTGGGTGTTATGGTTGGCATGGCGACCAGGAACTCACTAACACTGTAAGAGATCACTTAATTTCCCTGTTTGAGTTCTATGGTTGGCATGGCAACCAAGAACTCACACTGTAGGGGAACACTTACTTCCTCTCTGTGGGCGCTACGGATGGCATGGCGGCCAGGAACTCGTCCAAGGTCACCTTGGAGTTTTTGTCTGCGTCGAGAGTGTTGAACAGGGCCTGAAGGAAACGTGATGATTTGTATTAGACGTGGTACAGTGGGTGGTACAGAGGGTGGTACAGAGAGGATACAGCCGTGTAGCTAAGGACACATGAATCACATAGAAGACACGGTGTCAAGGACGAATCCAATCCTTTTAATCGTACTGATAAATAACACCCGCGTTTCAACGTTGGATAGAAACAGAATTGATTAATCTTTCTGGATTAAAACTTTCAATTGAACAACCCTGTTAATACTTGATTCACATTATCACAGTATAACGTTATCACATGACTCATAGTGTAGTTTAATCGTTCATTCGTCACGGGCCGCAAAACCACCCACTCACTTATTCACTCAAGAATCCGTGACGAATAGACTGTGCTTGTCGTAAGAGGCGACCAACGGGATCGGGAGGTCAGACTCGCTGCCTTTGTTGGTGCATGTCATCGTATCCCAATTGCGTAGATCGATGCTCATGATGTCAATCACTGGATTGTGTGGTCCATTAGAACAGACCGTCGTGTAGCTGGATTATTGCTGAGTGCGGCGTTAAACAACAAACAAACAAACAAACAAACAAACAATCACTCCAGGGATAGACTGATCCAGGCGATCATGATCATTGCATGTCCTGAGTCATCCCGACAAGCTTTTTAATGATTAACACCGGTAAACATGGACATGGGCAGAATTTGCGCAGTGCGTTCAGAACAGACAGCTGTGTCGTAATACGAGTAGAGAGGGTTTATTTAGATTTGTACATCAAAATCAATACACTTGTATGTGAATATACAGGAAAAGATTATACATGATTAGATGAACAATAGCTCAGCAAAATCCCGTTAACTCCTTAATCTCGATATAGCCGCTGGGACTTCATCCCCCAGACATAATACATACACTAGGACCTAATATCGACACCCCCTGTTTCGAACTACGGAGTACTCGAGGTTTCCCGTGGCTTCGAGTTCATGGTTCATTCGGGGCGCCCATTTTTGTCTACAGTTCCTTTCGTCTACAGTGTGATCAGAGAAGTAATAAGCTGACCCTTCAGAAACACAGTGGACACGTCCTTGTAGAATAAGGTAAAGAAGAATATGAGATAGTTGAATATATTTATTTTATACAATGAACAAATATAACATATCAAAGTATAGTCAACAAGCAATAGGGGGCACGGGTGGCCCAGTCGTCTAATTCGCGATTCGCTGTGCAGAGTTGATCCCTTGGGCACGCCAGAAACCTATGATTGTGGGTTCGAATCCCGGTTCGCCCCGATTATGTTTCTAGGTTTATCAGCACCATACCCGTGCTCGTGGGTTTCACCGAAGTGGTCTGAGACCTGCATCACTTCGGGCTTTCCTCCCACATTAAGCTGACACGCCGCGATATAACTGGAATAATGTTAAAAGCTGCGTTAATCCCGACTCACTCACTCAAGAAGCAATATTCCTTAACACTTATACGTGTTATGTACAGCAGCAGTAGCTGAACAATATAATACCAGTTCAACGGTTGAACCAAGTTTAGCTAAATGTCCTGCATCATCAAAGGATTCCAACGGGGATTTCACGTCTCTAAGTGGTCTTTCGGCCGCTGTAATCTATATAAAGTTTTACATTCGTCACCACTCGCCCCTTTCCGTAACCTGCAAGAAGACTCGTCCCCCTATCTATGAATGTTATGTGCGAAAATACGACAAACAAATCAGAATGCGCGTATGATTTCAAGTTCTTCGTCCAGAATCCCTCAGAAATAATTTTTGATTTTACATATGTCTTTCATCTAAAAATATACCCAAGACACAGTTAAATGTGTTCAATCATACTGTATAATTCCACATGTCCTGATGTGCTTTAAATTGCATCTGAATTATATATAATATGTGGGGAAATATATGTGAACCATTACGGAACGAGTTGACAATTGTTTTGGGTATGCCCGTTTGCGCTAAGACGGAACCCGGTCACAAAAATGGCCACGAGATGGGCACGAGTCGCTATTCAGCTTGTCCCGGAATAACACGAGTTGGTCACGAATGATAGTTTTGGTGATTTTTGATAATGTTTTGAAATGTTGGAGGGTGATTGAAGAATTTACTTGTTTTTGGGGTTGCTTTTTTAGCAAATTGGGCGGCAATAGCGTTAGCAATGGTCGCTGGCACAGGTATCATTATGATTTGTTTGTTTGTTGTTTAACGCCGTAGAATAGGTCTTTACCAACCCATGATTGCTGTAAAAGGCGACTATGCTTGTCGTAAGAGGCGACTAACGGGATCTCGTGGTCAGGCTTGATGACTTGGTTGATGCATGTCATCGTATCCCCCTAGTGTGGATCGATGCTCATGATGTCAATCACTGGACTGTGTGGTCCAGACTCGATTATCATATAGCTGTAATATGGCGGCGTTTAACAAACAAACAGACTCAGCAAATTGACTCCTATTTTGTGTATTGTTTTCGATAAGCCATTGCTTAACATAAAGACAAATGAGACACGTGGATTATAGAGAGAGGGAGGCAGTGCCTGAAGGATGTGTTGAAAATATCGAGACGAAAGAACTCACCACAATTCTCGACCGGGACATGCGATAGCCGAGAGCTGAACAGAGTGCGCCGACCTCAGGCAGGTTGAGACAGCCGTCGCCATTCGAGTCCACCCCCAGAAACATCTTGATGTACTTATCCCTCTCTTGTTTCGTCAGATGGGACATTGTAAACTCCTGCTGATCTCACAAGCTTCAATATAGTCAATGTTCAACTGTCGGTGATGAAGGATAGTTTCGGACGGATGTAACAAAAGGCAGCTAATTGGGTCCGGCGATTATACAATAGCCGGTATGCTCGGTTGTACTCTGTGTAGTTTAGGCTTTATCGGTGTAGAGATAAAGAAAGGCTATCAGCTATTGATAACACAATATATATTCACGTTGGGTCTGTCACGACAAAACATGGATGACAGCTGATTTGTTTCCCATAAGGACGGCAATGTGTCCGCTATATCACGGCAATGTGTCCGCTATATCACGGCAATGTGTCCGCTATATTACGGCAATGTGTCCGCTATATGACGGCAATATGTCATCTATATGACGGCAATGTGTCCGCTTTATGACGGCAATGTGTCTATTATATGACGGCAATATGTCATCTATATGACGGCAATGTGCCTGCTATTTTACGGCAATGTGTCCGCTTTATGACGGCAATATGTCCGTCTTATGACGCTACGTGTCCGCTATATGACGGCAACGTGTGCGCTATATGACGGGAATGTGTCCGCTATATTACGGCAATGTGTCCGCTAAAAGACGGCAATATGTCCGTCTTATGACGCCACGTGTCCGCTATATGACGGCAACGTGTCCGCTATATGACGGCAATGTGTCCGCTATATGACGGCATTATGTCCGTCTTATGACGCCACGTGTCCGCTATATGACGGCAACGTGTCCGCTATATGACGGCAATGTGTCCGCTTTATGACGGCATTATGTCCGTCTTATGACGCCACGTGTCCGCTATATGACGGCAACGTGTCCGCTATATGACGGCAATGTGTCCGCTATATGACGGCATTATGTCCGTCTTATGACGGCAATATGTCCGCTATGAGATGCCAACGTGTCCGCTATAAGACGGTAATATGTTAGCTACATGACGACATGTTCATGATGTCATTCACTGGATTGTCTGGTCAAGACTCGATTATTTACAGACCGCCATCACATAGCTGGAATATTGCTGAGTACGGCGTTAAACAACAAACAAACCAACAAAGTGTATGTGTGAAGGCCGGATTAGGCCTGCTGTGTGTGTATTGGTCTAGTGTAGCACCAGATGGCGGTGCTCGTACTACACAGCGTATTCCACTGTTGTATGTAACGTTGTTATAATGTGTGCTTATGATTCAGAGTAATGGTTGGGTGAGGTGAGGTGAAATGGGGTTTAACGTCGCGTCCAAGACTATTGCACTTATATAGCGAAGTGCATGCACGTGTATGTATGTGTGTGGCTGCTTGTACTAGTCCGGACTGATGCCGATTTATAGTGCTAGCTCACTGAGATACTTTGCCGCAGTTTAACATGAATACCCCACTCAGACACAGTATACTGACTCCGAGCCAACCAGTCCTTGTTTTAGCCCCTTAATGCCGAGCGCCAGACAGGGTAACAACAAGTACCATCTTTTAAAGTCTTTTGGTATGACGCGGTCGGGGATCGAACACCGGACCTTCCGCTCTCCGGACAACTTCGTACTTGGGCTGCAAGCGTGACATTTCGAAAGCGAGGTCCGTATATTTGCCATGTTTTTCCTCAATCTTGTCAATCACATTAGTGTCAAAAGGGACAGAAAATTCAATAATATAAATGATTTCATTGGATTTATCAAAAAGGACAAGATCAGGTTTGTTGGCCTGGATACGTCTGAGGCTGTAAACGGGCCTATTCCAAAGAATTGTGTATTTGTCATTTTCCATGACGCCCTCTACATATTCTGGGTCGTACCATGGATGGAGCTCTGTGTCAAAACCACAAGCATGGCGAAGACGGTAATAAGATTAAGATAAGTTTAAGATACTGTGTTTATGCCAAAGCTGGGCATCCACTGACAGTGTGTTGGACAGTCTAATTAAATTATTATTATTATTATGATGATGATGATGATGATGATGATGATGATGACGACGACGATGTTGATGATGATGGGAATTATATGTAGCCTTCATTTAGTTAGACTGTTTAAAAAAATAACATGATCCTGAGATTCACAATATCTCCTTTATTATCATATGTCTAATTAATATGGTTGAGTTGTATTCATGACATATGGAATCTGACAACGTCAGATTGAACAAGTTGAAATGGACAATGGTTTTTGACCCTTCATAAAACAATGTGATAGGCTCCTAAATGATAAGTTTGGTATTTCTAAATCATGTGAATTGTGTTATACGGTTGTCCTGTACAACATTACAATTATCAAACGCCTTATAATTCCCTGGTTTGTTTACCAGAGCGACCGACAAAATACTCTTTAACTTGAAGTTTTGTCCGACATGAGACTTTATCAACGCATTTCGTAATTGTGAATAATACATATTAAACCATTATTCTAACAAATAAAACCAAGTAAATATCTTTCGTAATCGTTTTGCAACTATACGTCCGTAATGGCGAGACTCATCGAGTTTGTTTTTATGATTCATAAGTAGCAGTACCAATGTGGAAGTTGAAATTCGGGTCATCTGAGGATGAAGAGGACCGCTGTTGAAAATCTATATTTGGTTTTATGGTGTGATGATGATAATATGTAATCTAATATAATATGATATAATATATAAAATCTTACCTCCCCGCAAATTATCTCCCCTTTGTCGTAAGTGTCCAAGCTTCTCACAGCGATAGCCCGTTCGCGGAACTCTCTATGCTATCGCTGCCACCAGTCATAACTCCCCACTGTGATAGGTGGCCACAACAATGCTTGGAGTTGAACTCGCAACCGAATGACCGTTATGTTTACAAACAAGTGACGACTGTCGTGACGCCGATTGCACTTATCGCTGCTAAATTACTTTCTTTGTTTGTCAATTTGAATTTCTGTTTCATTAAAACTGTCGTGTTATTGATATAGTAAGGTTGAAGTTGGTTGATTTTCCGTTAGTCTGCAATCTCGAACCAATCTGATTATTAAAACAATAAACTAAGTAAATTCATCTGGAAAACATGGTCAGTCGTAAACTTTTCAAAATGAACTATGATGGCATTCCCAAAGACATATAGAAAAGTATAAACGTCACAAAATTTGGGGTTAGAGGGCAAATTTCAAAATTGTTGTAATGGCCGCGCCCACACTGGTGGCAGCGATGTTATCGAGAGTGTAACGAAGGTGTCACGCACTGGGAGGAGCTTGGTAAGTGTCTGGCCCGTACGCAAACTATTTCCTATTTAGAAGTTGGAGTACTAAGTAAGGATAAAATTTATGGATGAACAACTTCTTTATTGCAAATAAGAGCGACGTTTCGGTGTAGGTTCTAACACCGTTATCAAGCAATTGATATTCAGGTGAGGTGAGGTGAAATGGGGTTTAACGTCGCGTCCAAGATTATTGCACTTATATAGCGACGGGCATGTACGTGTGTGTGTTTGTGTGGCTCCTTATACTAGTCCGGACTGATGCCGATTTATAGTGCTAGCTCACTGAGATACCATGCCGCAGTTTACCATGAATACCCCACTCAGACACAGTATACCAGCCGACCAGTTCTTGTTTTAGCCCCTTAATGCCGAGCGCCAGACAGGGTAACAACAAGTACCATCTTTTAACGTCTTTTGGTATGACGCGGCTGGTTATCGAACCCCGGACCTTCCGCTCTCCGGTCAGACGCTCTACCACTAAACCACTGAGGTGGTCTCTTTGATATTCAGAGTATGGTTGACAAGTATATATTCAGGTAGGAGTGAGTGAGTGAGTTTGGTTTTACGCCGCTTTTAGCAATATTCCAGCAATATCACGGCGGGGGACACCAGATATGGGCTTCACCCATTGCACCCATGTCAGGAATCGAACCCGGGTCATCGGCGTGCCGAGCGAACGCTTTAACCACTAGGCTACCCGACCGCCCCTATACAGGTAGGAGGCAATGTTTATACAGTAGAGTAGATATCAGATGTCGTTATACTGGAGTGGAGAAGCCTGTTATGTACACACAAGGCACAGGCCCCTGAAGCAGGTTGTATAACTGAAACACTGGACCTATCTATATAAATAGACAAGGTACGTCACTTGCCATCTTGGCCGAAGTTGAAATCGGCTGTATATTGAAAATGGAAATGTATGCATATCATGTTCACAATACCGGCCCACCTCCCTCCACATACGACCTGCATGCCACAAACCTTCATTTTTTTTCAATTTATTACCAATATCGGGTGATTTTATCGAAATATTGGCTCAGTCGCGGCTGTGGGTCACGGAAGTAAACAACAAATCTCCGCGCACAATGGCGTCGAGTGCTGTGATTGGTCCGCGTTCCAACCATAACAAACGCGCATGAGGATATTTACCAATCAGAGCGCTCGGATCACGCACTACGGGCACATGGAAATATTTCTTTAAAATCAATTGAAAAATATTCTTTTCGCATCACGGACTACGCATACTTAAAATCCAAGTTTTCGGCCTTCCATAAGCTCCGTTATCGGGTGAACACTCAAAAAGTTATTCCTATCTTATATTAAAAGTTCTTCACGTCTGAACTGCACAATGTAGAATAAACGGGGTCCCCTGACATATTATTGTAGCGGGTTACTGTTTTTTGTTCAGTAACTCTAAAAACTCTTCATAATCTAGTTTTCCATCTCCGTTCCGGTCAACCTCTGAAATGAGATCATTGATCTCGGTGGTTGACAGCGGAACACCATCTGATTGCAGTACCCCAGACAGTTCTTCAGGTGAGATCTTCTTGTCCTCATTTTTGTCCAAAGACTGGAACAGGCGACGCATGCGTGCGCTTCTGAAAGTCAGACATGACATCAGTATAACTGGTTGTCATTAAATCAGAATAGGGCAGTTAGTTTCGTTTGTTATCGCCGCACTCAGCAATATTCCAGCTATATGATGGTGATGTAAATGATCAAGTCTAGACCAGACAATCCATTGACTGACATCATAAGCATCGATCTACGAAATTGGGATACGATGACATGCATCAACCAAGTCGACGAGCCTGATCACCCGATCCCGTTAGTCGACTCCCACAACAAGCATAGTCGTCTCTTAAGTGAGTGAGTGAGTGAGTTGGGTTTAACGCCGCTTTTAACAGTATTCCAGTTATATCACGGCGTGTCAGCTTAATGTGGGAGGAAAGCCCGAAGTGATGCAGGTCTAAGACGTTTACCACTTCGGTGAAACCCACGAGCACGGGTATGGTGCTGACAAACCTAGAAACATAATCGGGGCGAACCGGGATTCGAACCCACAATCATAGGTTTCTGGCGTGCCCAAGGGACGCAACTCTGCACAGCGAATCGCGGCGCCTTAGACGACTGGGCCACCCGTGCCCCCCGTCTCTTAAGACAAACATTGGTTGCTGAAGACCAATTCTAACCCGGATCTTAGTAATCCAAATATAGGATAGTATTGTTATGTTCATTTATCATTTTCTTCTTAGGAGATAAACAATTTTTTTTCTTTTCAGATTTTGGTGGGTTAGTGTTCGATGACCGGAAATTTACCATTTAAAACCTTCGGCTAACTCCGACAAATGACATTTCTTGGCATCGAATATTCATTAACACCCCCTAATCTTTCAACCTCTATTATTATATACTTCAGACTGTGTTTTATGAAGATGATAAAAGTGATATTTTCATTGCACTTGATACTTCACCCTTTGACGAAATTATTGTCTCACAAGAGTTACCTCCCCGCAAATTATCTCCCCTTTGTCGTAAGTGTCTAGCCGATACGCATACTGTTGACTTTCTATTAACGTTATTTCCGAAATTAACATGACAACATGATGACAGATGCTCATTAATGGAGTTAAAACTGCTTCTTGTTATAAACTGTAAATTTCTCATTTAACTCGTCAATCGAGAGTGTTCGTTTCACAAAGCGCCATTTTGTTACTTGACTAGCGTGTATGCTTTCGCTTTCAACAACGTTCTCATAGATTTCCAGAATACTTTTTGTTGAAGTTGAATTTGTATCCAAATGTACAATAAAGTAATTTATTGACCTCAAATATATTTTATTACTTTATATTTTATAAGATTTGGCAAACACGGAACAACTTTTAAAAAGGCAATTACAATGGGTAGTGAAAGGTCCCTGGGTGTCAGGTTTCAGGGTGTTATATTTTAATTTTCCGGTAGACAATTACACAAAAAGTATATGATAAATAGGATATTCCACGTGTCTTGTAATATATCACGTTTCTCTCATCTCGTGACAAGGGAAAGGAGGTATAACACACACACACACACACACACACACACACACACACACACACACACACACACACACACACACACACACACACACACACACACACACACACACACACACACACACACACACACACACACACACACACACACACACACCATGTGTCCCCTCCCTCCGACACATGGAATATCATCTATGTATTTGTGTGGTATCGAGAGGTACGTTTGTTTAAGTAAAATGTGTAATGTGGTTTGGTTGTGTGGTTGTTGTGTAGTATGGTGTGCTTGAATGATATGATGTGGTGTGGTTGTTGTGTAATATGGCGTGGCTATGTGATGTGATGACGTGGTTGTGATGCGTGATGTGGTGTGGCTGTGTGGTGTGATGTTGTGTGGTGTCGCGTGGATGTGTGATATGGTGTGGCTGTGTGATGTGGTTTGATTGTTGTGTGATGTAGTGAGGTATGATTGTTGTGTGATGTAGTGAGGTGTGATTGTTGTGTGATGTAGTGAGGTGTGATTGTTATGTGATGTAGTGATGTGTGATTGTTGTGTGATGTAGTGAGGTGTGATTGTTGTCTGATGAAGTGAGGTGTGATGTTGTGTGATGTAGTGACATGTGATTGTTGTCTGATGAAGTGAGGTGTGATTGTTATGTGATGAAGTGATGTGTGATTGTTATGTGATGTAGTGCGGTGTGATTGTTATGTGATGTAGTGAGGTGTGATTGTTGTCTGATAAAGTGATGTGTGATTGTTGTGTGATGTAGTGATGTGTGGTTGTTGTGTGATGTAGTGATGTGTGATTGTTATGTGATGTAGTGACATGTGATTGTTGTATGATGTAGTGATGTGTGATTGTTGTGTGATGTAGTGATGTGTGGTTGTTGTGTGATGTAGTGATGTGTGATTGTTGTGTGATGTATTGAGGTGTGATTGTTGTGTGATGTAGTGAGGTGTGATTGTTGTGTGATGTAGTGAGGTGTGATTGTTGTGTGATGTAGTTATGTGTGATTGTTGTGTGATTGTTCGGTGATGTGGTGAGGTGTGATTGTTATGTGATGTAGTGACATGTGATTGTTGTATGATGTAGTGATGTGTGATTGTTGTGTGATGTAGTGATGTGTGGTTGTTGTGTGATGTAGTGAGGTGTGATTGTTGTGTGATGTAGTGAGGTGTGATTGTTGTGTGATGTAGTGAGGTGTGATTGTTGTGTGATGTAGTGAGGTGTGATTGTTGTGTGATGTAGTGACATGTGATTGTTGTATGATGTAGTGATGTGTGATTGTTGTGTGATGTAGTGATGTGTGGTTGTTGTGTGATGTAGTGAGGTGTGATTGTTGTCTGATGTAGTGAGGTGTGATTGTTGTGTGATGTAGTGAGGTGTGATTGTTGTGTGATGTAGTGATGTGTGATTGTTGTGTGATGTAGTGACATGTGATTGTTGTATGATGTAGTGATGTGTGATTGTTGTGTGATGAAGTGATGTGTGGTTGTTGTGGGATGTAGTGAGGTGTGATTGTTGTCTGATGAAGTGATGTGTGAGGTGTGATGTAGTGAGGTGTGATTGTTGTGTGATGTAGTGATGTGTGATTGTTGTGTGATGTAGTGAGGTGTGATTGTTATGTGATGAAGTGATGTGTGATTGTTGTGTGATGTAGTGATGTGTGATTGTTGTATGATGTAGTGACATGTGATTGTTGTGTGATGTAGTGATGTGTGATTGTTGTGTGATGTAGTGAGGTGTGATTGTTGTGTGATGAAGTGATGTATGATTGTTGTGTGATGTAGTGAGGTGTGATTGTTATCTGATGTAGTGACATGTGATTGTTGTATGATGTAGTGATGTGTGATTGTTGTGTGATGTAGTGAGGTGTGATTGTTGTGTGATGAAGTGACATGTGATTGTTGTATGATGTAGTGATGTATGATTGTTGTGTGATGTAGTGATGTGTGATTGTTATGTGATGTAGTGACATGTGATTGTTGTATGATGTAGTGATGTGTGATTGTTGTGTGATGTAGTGAGGTGTGATTGTTGTGTGATGAAGTGACATGTGATTGTTGTATGATGTAGTGATGTGTGATTGTTGTGTGATGTAGTGAGGTGTGATTGTTATGTGATGTAGTGACATGAGATTGTTGTATGATGTAGTGATGTGTGATTGTTGTGTGATGTAGTGAGGTGTGATTGTTGTGTGATGAAGTGATGTGTGATTGTTGTGTGATGTAGTGAGGTGTGATTGTTGTATGATGTAGTGATGTGTGATTGTTGTGTGATGTAGTGATGTGTGATTGCTGTGTGATGTAGTGAGGTGTGATTGTTGTCTGATGAAGTGATGTATGATTGTTGTGTGATGTAGTGAGGTGTGATTGTTGTATGATGTAGTGAGGTGTGATTGTTGTGTGATGTAGTGAGGTGTGATTGTTGTGTGATGTAGTGAGGTGTGATTGTTGTCTGATGTAGTGAGGTGTGATTGTTGTGTGATGTAGTGAGGTGTGATTGTTGTGTGATGAAGTGATGTGTGATTGTTGTGTGATGTAGTGAGGTGTGATTGTTATGTGATGTAGTGACATGAGATTGTTGTATGATGTAGTGATGTGTGATTGTTGTGTGATGTAGTGAGGTGTGATTGTTGTGTGATGAAGTGATGTGTGATTGTTGTGTGATGTAGTGAGGTGTGATTGTTGTATGATGTAGTGATGTGTGATTGTTGTGTGATGTAGTGATGTGTGATTGCTGTGTGATGTAGTGAGGTGTGATTGTTGTCTGATGAAGTGATGTATGATTGTTGTGTGATGTAGTGAGGTGTGATTGTTGTATGATGTAGTGAGGTGTGATTGTTGTGTGATGTAGTGAGGTGTGATTGTTGTGTGATGTAGTGAGGTGTGATTGTTGTCTGATGTAGTGAGGTGTGATTGTTGTGTGATGTAGTGAGGTGTGATTGTTGTGTGATGAAGTGATGTGTGATTGTTGTGTGATGTAGTGAGGTGTGATTGTTGTGTGATGTAGTTATGTGTGATTGTTGTGTGATGTAGTGTGGTGTGATTGTTGTGTGATGAAGTGATGTATGATTGTTGTGTGATGTAGTGAGGTGTGATTGTTGTGTGATGTAGTGAGGTGTGATTGTTGTGTGATGAAGTGATGTGTGATTGTTGTGTGATGAAGTGATGTGTGATTGTTGTGTGATGTAGTGAGGTGTGATTGTTGTGTGATGAAGTGATGTGTGATTGTTGTGTGATGAAGTGATGTGTGATTGTTGTGTGATTGTTCGGTGATGTGGTGTGGTTGTTGTGTGATATGGTGAGGTTTGATTGTTGTGTGATGTAGTGATGTGTGATTGTTGTGTGATGAAGTGATGTGTGATTGTTGTGTGATGTAGTGACGTGTGATTGTTGTGTGATGTAGTGAGGTGTGATTGTTGTGTGATGAAGTAATGTGTGATTGTTGTGTGATGAAGTGATGTGTGATTGTTGTGTGATTGTTCGGTGATGTGGTGTGGTTGTTGTGTGATATGGTGAGGTTTGATTGTTGTGTGATGTAGTGATGTGTGATTGTTGTGTGATGAAGTGATGTGTGATTGTTGTGTGATGAAGTGATGTGTGATTGTTGTGTGATGAAGTGATGTGTGATTGTTGTGTGATTGTTCGGTGATGTGGTGTGGTTGTTGTGTGATATGGTGAGGTTTGATTGTTGTGTGATGTAGTGAGGTGTGATTGTTGTGTGATGTAGTGAGGTGTGATTGTTGTGTGATGAAGTGATGTGTGATTGTTGTGTGATGAAGTGATGTGTGATTGTTCGGTGATTGTTCGGTGATGTGGTGTGGTTGTTGTGTGATATGGTGAGGTTTGATTGTTGTGTGATGTGGTGTGGTTGTGTGATGTGGTTGTTGTGTGATGTGATGTGGTTATTGTGTCATATGCTGTGGTTGTTTTGTGATGTGATATTGTTGTGTGGTTGTTGTACGATGTTGTTGTTTGTTGTTTAACGCCGCACTCAGCACTAATCCAGCTGTGTTGTATGACGTGGTGAGGTGTGACTGTTGTGTGATGTGGCGATGTGTGATTGTTGGGTGATGTGATATGGTTGTTGTGTGATATGGTGTGGTTGTCTGATGTGGTTGTCACTTGTTCTAGTGTCGTGTGTGTCCAGGAACTCCACGTGCACTTCGTCAAACCCAAGCCTGTTCTGCGGTGGTAGATTCTTCCGTTGCACGTGTAAATCCTACTGTTTCAAAACGCTATTTTAAACCAGTGTTGTTTGGTATTTAACTGGAAACTTCAAGAGGTATAATAACAAGGACTTACAGTCTTTTACGTGGTTCAATGGCCGGCATAGCTGCCAGAAACTCGTCCAACGTCACTCGCTTGTTAGCATCCTTATCAAGGTCATTGAACAGACGCTGCGGATACAAGAGACAATATATCAGTACTGCCATTCTAGACTAGGAATGAACTATCTTTTGTTTGTTATTTTACGCCGCATTCAGCAATATTCTAGCTACATGACGGCGGTCTGTAAATAATCGAGTCTGGATCAGACAATCCAGTGACTGACATTGGTTAGTGACTGAGTTTGGAGATTTAACGAACCCTTCCGGTGGACCCGTTTTCGCACATTTATATTAAGGATGTGTTCACGATGCATGTGTCCTTCACAACATGATGTGTCCTGGCCTGGTCTGCACAGTTATTTTAAAACAAACTATTTTCAAAGTCCTAGTTGTGGAGTAGAATTACGAGCTAGGCGCATCACGCGATATTTCGAAACACTGTTACGAGCTTGTAGAACGGTTCTTAGACTAACATCTCGACTCTGAAATGAACATATTGTGAACATTTACAGAAAAAAACAGTTGTTAAAATACAGTTATAAAATGTAATAAAGGACCCATGAGATTTATATTTATTGATAATTAGTGATGCCAAATATGATAGACTTGCCGATTAGTACCCACCCGATCCGAGTACCCGAACTACCCGTCCCAGCCCTACTGCCCACATATGAAGATATCGAAATTTATACATGAATTTCGAATCCCATTTTTAACCACACGGAAACTCTTATATGTAGCTATTTTTTCAGTATATGTACATGATTGTCAGGGCTTTGTTTGTTTATTTGTTGTTTAACGCCGACCTCCGCAATATTCAACTGTATGACGGCGGTCTGTAAATAATCGAGACTGGATCAGACGATCCAGTGATTGACATGATCATCGATCTACGCAATCGGGATACGATGACATGATTCAACCGAATCAGCAAGCCGACCACCCGATCCTGTTAGTCGCCTCTTATGGCAAGCACGGGCAGCTGAAGACCTATTCTCACCCGGATCTTTAGCGCCCAAACAGGAATAATCTGCATTCAGGCTTAAACCCACCATCTTCCCGATGCAAGGGATTTAACTGACCATAAAGTCCAGTTAAAGCCCTTACCGCACTAGGCTGGAATTTCTAACCTCGATCGTAGCGCCACCAGTGGTTATTACGAGTTGTGTCCCTTCTATGCCTCTCCTATTGACCAATCAGATTCCGCCTCTTGTGTCGCTTATATTTGCTTCAAACAAAATGGCGACGCCTAGTCAAGACGATCTGATCAATAATCAAGATCTATATTGGGATAAAAAGGGTCTTTCATCGCAAAGTGCATCACATCACCTGAGCACCTTGATTAAAAACATGAAAAGATTTGGAAAATATCTGTTGACCCCGAGATGGCGTTGCACATGCTTTGCAAATCCTGCAATCGACCGAAATCTGCGCGACAGTTTTGGTTTTTTGGGGTGGGGGGTGTTCATTTATACATGCATGTCGCTTGATATAATTGGTTTTTATTAATTTGATAATTTAAAACTTTACATATTATTATATACAAATTTTTCGGAGACAATGTGTTTCTCTAAGCTGGGTGAAAACTGCACTCTGTCAGTGAGCATCCATCCTTGAACTTATTGCATCACGCCGCGATACTGTTAAAAGCGGCGTTAAACCAAACTCACTCACTCACTCGCCTCGGGAAGATGTTAACCCACGTTTAACAGGTCTTGATGCATTTTTACTTGACCCTTGACGCATGCATATACCCATGTGTCACTGTCTTGTCGGTAAACATCTCCGAAACCCCTTCAAACTGAAGCTGATTTCAATAATCAACTATTTCGGCAGTTATGTATCAGAAATCTGGATTAAAGTTAGTCTGCAGTTAGCCTACACTTTTATGCAGTATTCAATAGTATTCACATTTTACCTTGATTTGATCTTTGAAGCTTGAACAAGCCCATGTTGTTTTCTATATGATAATGCGAACTGTATCAGGATACATGCAGAAGTTTTAGTGTTGAAATTTGCATATAGAGTATAGTTAGAGTAGGTAAATGGAGTTTCGGGTATTATAACGAGGTCAGGTGAAATGGGGACTAATGTTATATAGCGACGTGCATGCACGTGCGTGTGTGTCTGCTTGTCCTAGTCCGGACTGATGCCGATTTATAGTGCTAGCTCACTGAGATACCATGCCGCAGTTTAACATGAATACCCCACTCAGACACTGTATACTGACTCCGCGCCGACCAGTCCTAGGTTTAGTCTCTTTAAGCCAGCTAACAACAAGTATCACATAAGTTTATTGGTATGACGCGGACGGGAATCGAACCCCGGACCTTCCGCTCTCCGGTCAGACGCTCTACCACTAGACCACTGAGGTGGTTGTATAACGAGGTATTTCGAGGGGTCTTAGCACGAGTCTGGCCAAGAAATATGCAGTGATACACTTGAAAACCCATTTAACATAGATTTGTATCAAGGAATTGTTAATAAAAGAAGCTCGGTGAAGAGTGGCAATTGTGATTATTGTTCATTGTGCGAACGCGTTCAAGGTAATAGTATTCAATTTATATTTAATATTATTTGTTCAAATACAGCTAATTAGTGCCAATTTATACACATATTTGTAATTATTTCATTTTGAGTCTACAAATACATCGACTAATTAAACATATTAGTTTAGAGAAATTGAAGTCTTAATTTCGCAAAAATCAAAGAATTAACCTGCTTGAACAACAATGAGCAAATCGTGCAAACACAACCTGGTTTCTGCGATATATGTGCGGCACGTGTGTAACGAACGAGAACAGACAACTCAAACCGGATCAGCAACTATCTCCTTCTTGCCTTTACAGTGTTTAAAACGAGCGTATTGTACACCAAGGCCTTCGCGACTCAGTGGGTAGCGAGGTTTGAATAGTCGTCCCAAGGTCACTGTTTCAAACATCGGATCTGGCAGCAGTGACTGCAAAAGTTTGTATGACGTGCGGAGACGTAACGGTCTGTGACTGATGTGCTGACACGCCCCCTCACAATTTCTCTAGCTCCATCCCTTTTTGCTGTGTCGGGAGGTTTTGTACAGGTACAAAACATTGAAAGAAACACTACACACCTGTGCTACAATAGACGCTGTGATATGTATTTTGTGGAACCCTACGAATCTTTTCAATGCGACTATTTTATATTTCGTGTAATCGACGCTTGTGGTTGCGATCTAGTGAGGTCATACCTGTAGGTATTAGTCTGCCAATCTGATCACCTCTAATCGATATTCGACGGGATCTTGTCTGATCATAACTATGTACTTGTCTTCCCAACTGATAATAGACTGGCATCTAGTCTCTGAAATTAACATAGTTTACAGAAAAAACCAGTTGAATTATATATATTAAATATATTTAAAAAAGGAGCCCAGAGACTTTCTCCATTTTCTGATACTGCAGTAATCGTGCCAAACATTATAGACTTGCATGGGCTGTATTGGATATATTTGTTTCAGGGTTGTATGACAGACTAATCTGATCACACCGAATCGATCTTCGATATGAACAAGTCAGATCATAACATACCCACCTGATCACTTCTAATCGATATTCGGGGTCATTGTGACCATGCGACCCCCTCTGTCGAGATATATTGATTTAACTTAATTTCTTTCCACGGGACTCTAATCACGATTTATACTCACATAAATTCTGTCTTTGTCCAAATTAAACCCAAGTGTCTTACACAGTGCGCGAAGCTCTTCCATATTTAGATAACCATCGCCATTTTTGTCTGAGTCTAGGAAAATTTCACTGTAAAGCTTCCTTTCCTTCTGCAGTAGTTGGGTCATCTTCTGCAGCCGTATCCTCAAAACTCAGTGATGCAACAGTCTTAGAAATACAGAACCTTCCAGGAATCGTGGCGTTTGCTCTGAGGTCGAGAATGAAGCTAGGCTACATATAAATAGAGGAGGCAACTTACTTCGCCTTGCGGAGCTCAAGCATAGCAATGCCAGTATGTGTTATAACTCGTTTCAATAGCAAGCAAGCAGGAAATAAACACGCGTTGTCCAACTGTTATTTGTCGCTTATCTTTCACGCAGAACATGTCACGGTTGTATTTACACACCCGCGTTCATGTTTGGGGTATGCGATTATCTCCTGTCTATTTACCACCTTACAATAAATCAATATATTTTTTTATTCAGAATGTAGGCCTCTCAGTCCATGGTTCTCAGTGTAAGCGGTTCGTGTAAGAAATAATAACACACTATCGAGCCCGCGATAGCGAAACGGGGTAGTCATGCTCGCTGTCTTGGTTGATGCATGTCATCGTATCCCAACTGCTCTGGGCGATGCGCAGGATGTCAATCACTAGATTGTCTGCTCCAGACTCGAATATTTACAGACCACTGTCTTATAGCATGAATATTGCTGAATGCGGCGTAAAACAAACACACACACAAACAAAGTTGTACTATTGCTACTGCTACTGTTAATGTCGCCATTGTTGCTACTGCTACTGTTAATGTCGCCATTGTTGCTACTGCTACTGTTAATGTCGCCATTGTTGCTACTGCTACTGTTAATGTCACCATTGTTGTCACTGCTACTGTTAATGTCGCCATTGTTGCTACTGCTACTGTTAATGTCACCATTGTTGCAAATGCTACTGTTAATGTCGCCATTGTTGCTATTGCTACTGTTAATGTCGCCATTGTTGCTACTGCTACTGTTAATGTCACCATTGTTGTCACTGCTACTGTTAATGTCGCCATTGTTGCTACTGCTACTGTTAATGTCGCCATTGTTGCTACTGCTACTGTTAATGTCGCCATTGTTGCTACTGCTACTGTTAATGTCGCCATTGTTGCTACTGCTACTGTTAATGTCGCCATTGTTGCTACTGCTACTGTTAATGTCGCCATTGTTGCTACTGCTACTGTTAATGTCACCATTGTTGCAAATGCTACTGTTAATGTCGCCATTGTTGCTATTGCTACTGTTAATGTCACCATTGTTGCTACTGCTACTGTTAATGTCGCCATTGTTGCTATTGCTACTGTTAATGTCACCATTGTTGCTACTGCTACTGTTAATGTCGCCATTGTTGCTACTGCTACTGTTAATGTCACCATTGTTGCTACTGCTACTGTTAATGTCACCATTGTTGCTACTGCTACTGTTAATGTCACCATTGTTGCTACTGCTACTGTTAATGTCACCATTGTTGTTACTGCTACTGTTAATGTCGCCATTGTTGCTACTGCTACTGTTAATGTCGCCATTGTTGTCACTGCTACTGTTAATGTCACCATTGTTGCTACTGCTACTGTTAATGTCGCCATTGTTGCTACTGCTACTGTTAATGTCACCATTGTTGCTACTGCTACTGTTAATGTCGCCATTGTTGCTACTGCTACTGTTAATGTCGCCATTGTTGCTACTGCTACTGTTAATGTCGCCATTGTTGCTACTGCTACTGTTAATGTCGCCATTGTTGCTACTGCTACTGTTAATGTCGCCATTGTTGCTACTGCTACTGTTAATGTCGCCATTGTTGCTACTGCTACTGTTAATGTCACCATTGTTGCAAATGCTACTGTTAATGTCGCCATTGTTGCTATTGCTACTGTTAATGTCGCCATTGTTGCTACTGCTACTGTTAATGTCACCATTGTTGCTACTGCTACTGTTAATGTCGCCATTGTTGCTACTGCTACTGTTAATGTCGCCATTGTTGCTACTGCTACTGTTAATGTCGCCATTGTTGCTACTGCTACTGTTAATGTCACCATTGTTGCTACTGCTACTGTTAATGTCGCCATTGTTGCTACTGCTACTGTTAATGTCGCCATTGTTGCTACTGCTACTGTTAATGTCACCATTGTTGCAAATGCTACTGTTAATGTCGCCATTGTTGCTATTGCTACTGTTAATGTCGCCATTGTTGCTACTGCTACTGTTAATGTCGCCATTGTTGTTACTGCTACTGTTAATGTCGCCATTGTTGCTACTGCTACTGTTAATGTCACCATTGTTGCAAATGCTACTGTTAATGTCGCCATTGTTGCTATTGCTACTGTTAATGTCGCCATTGTTGCTACTGCTACTGTTAATGTCGCCATTGTTGCTACTGCTACTGTTAATGTCGCCATTGTTGCTACTGCTACTGTTAATGTCGCCATTGTTGCTACTGCTACTGTTAATGTCACCATTGTTGTCACTGCTACTGTTAATGTCACCATTGTTGTCACTGCTACTGTTAATGTCGCCATTGTTGCTACTGCTACTGTTAATGTCGCCATTGTTGCTACTGCTACTGTTAATGTCACCATTGTTGCAAATGCTACTGTTAATGTCGCCATTGTTGCTATTGCTACTGTTAATGTCGCCATTGTTGCTACTGCTACTGTTAATGTCACCATTGTTGCTACTGCTACTGTTAATGTCGCCATTGTTGCTACTGCTACTGTTAATGTCGCCATTGTTGCTACTGCTACTGTTAATGTCGCCATTGTTGCTACTGCTACTGTTAATGTCACCATTGTTGCTACTGCTACTGTTAATGTCACCATTGTTGCTACTGCTACTGTTAATGTCGCCATTGTTGCTACTGCTACTGTTAATGTCACCATTGTTGCTACTGCTACTGTTAATGTCGCCATTGTTGCTACTGCTACTGTTAATGTCACCATTGTTGCTACTGCTACTGTTAATGTCACCATTGTTGTCACTGCTACTGTTAATGTCACCATTGTTGTCACTGCTACTGTTAATGTAACCATTGTTGCTATTGCTACTGTTAATGTAACCATTGTTGCTACTGCTACTGTTAATGTCACCATTGTTGCTACTGCTACTGTTAATGTCACCATTGTTGCTATTGCTACTGTTAATGTCACCATTGTTGCTACTGCTACTGTTAATGTCGCCATTGTTGCTACTGCTACTGTTAATGTCGCCATTGTTGCTACTGCTACTGTTAATGTCGCCATTGTTGCTACTGCTACTGTTAATGTCGCCATTGTTGCTACTGCTACTGTTAATGTCGCCATTGTTGCTACTGCTACTGTTAATGTCGCCATTGTTGCTACTGCTACTGTTAATGTCGCCATTGTTGCTACTGCTACTGTTAATGTCACCATTGTTGCTACTGCTACTGTTAATGTCACCATTGTTGCTACTGCTACTGTTAATGTCACCATTGTTGCTACTGCTACTGTTAATGTCACCATTGTTGCTACTGCTACTGTTAATGTCACCATTGTTGCTACTGCTACTGTTAATGTCACCATTGTTGCTACTGCTACTGTTAATGTCGCCATTGTTGCTACTGCTACTGTTAATGTCACCATTGTTGCTACTGCTACTGTTAATGTCACCATTGTTGCTACTGCTACTGTTAATGTCACCATTTATGTTACTGCTACTGTTAATGTCGCCATTGTTGCTACTGCTACTGTTAATGTAACCATTGTTGCTACTGCTACTGTTAATGTCACCATTTATGTTACTGCTACTGTTAATGTCACCATTGTTGCTACTGCTACTGTTACTGTCGCCATTGTTGCTACTGCTACTGTTAATGTCGCCATTGTTGTCACTGCTACTGTTAATGTCGCCATTGTTGTCACTGCTACTGTTAATGTCGCCATTGTTGCTACTGCTACTGTTAATGTCACCATTGTTGCTACTGCTACTGTTAATGTCACCATTGTTGCTACTGCTACTGTTAATGTCGCCATTGTTGCTACTGCTACTGTTAATGTCGCCATTGTTGCTACTGCTACTGTTAATGTCGCCATTGTTGCTACTGCTACTGTTAATGTCACCATTGTTGTCACTGCTACTGTTAATGTCACCATTGTTGTCACTGCTACTGTTAATGTCACCATTGTTGCTACTGCTACTGTTAATCTCACCATTGTTGCTACTGCTACTGTTAATGTCACCATTGTTGTCACTGCTACTGTTAATGTCACCATTGTTGTCACTGCTACTGTTAATGTCGCCATTGTTGCTACTGCTACTGTTAATGTCACCATTGTTGTCACGGCTACTGTTAATGTCACCATTGTTGTCACGGCTACTGTTAATGTCACCATTGTTGCTACTGCTACTGTTAATGTCGCCATTGTTGCTACTGCTACTGTTAATGTCGCCATTGTTGCTACTGCTACTGTTAATGTCGCCATTGTTGCTACTGCTACTGTTAATGTCACCATTGTTGTCACTGCTACTGTTAATGTCACCATTGTTGTCACTGCTACTGTTAATGTCACCATTGTTGTCACTGCTACTGTTAATGTCACCATTGTTGTCACTGCTACTGTTAATGTCGCCATTGTTGTTACTGCTACTGTTAATGTCGCCATTGTTGCTACTGCTACTGTTAATGTCACCATTGTTGCTACTGCTACTGTTAATGTCACCATTGTTGCTACTGCTACTGTTAATGTCACCATTGTTGTCACTGCTACTGTTAATGTCACCATTGTTGCTACTGCTACTGTTAATGTCGCCATTGTTGCTACTGCTACTGTTAATGTCACCATTGTTGCTACTGCTACTGTTAATGTCGCCATTGTTTGTTGTCACTGCTACTGTTAATGTCACCATTGTTGCTACTGCTACTGTTAATGTCGCCATTGTTGCTACTGCTACTGTTAATGTCACCATTGTTGCTACTGCTACTGTTAATGTCGCCATTGTTGCTACTGCTACTGTTAATGTCGCCATTGTTGCTACTGCTACTGTTAATGTCGCCATTGTTGCTACTGCTACTGTTAATGTCACCATTGTTGCTATTGCTACTGTTAATGTCACCATTGTTGCTACTGCTACTGTTAATGTCGCCATTGTTGCTACTGCTACTGTTAATGTCGCCATTGTTGCTACTGCTACTGTTAATGTCACCATTGTTGTCACTGCTACTGTTAATGTCGCCATTGTTGCTACTGCTACTGTTAATGTCACCATTGTTGCTACTGCTACTGTTAATGTCACCATTGTTGTCACTGCTACTGTTAATGTCACCATTGTTGTCACTGCTACTGTTAATGTCACCATTGTTGTCACTGCTACTGTTAATGTCGCCATTGTTGTCACTGCTACTGTTAATGTCGCCATTGTTGCTACTGCTACTGTTAATGTCACCATTGTTGCTACTGCTACTGTTAATGTCGCCATTGTTGCTACTGCTACTGTTAATGTCGCCATTGTTGCTACTGCTACTGTTAATGTCACCATTGTTGTCACTGCTACTGTTAATGTCGCCATTGTTGCAAATGCTACTGTTAATGTCACCATTGTTGCTACTGCTACTGTTAATGTCACCATTGTTGCTACTGCTACTGTTAATGTCGCCATTGTTGCTACTGCTACTGTTAATGTCACCATTGTTGTCACTGCTACTGTTAATGTCGCCATTGTTGCAAATGCTACTGTTAATGTCGCCATTGTTGCTACTGCTACTGTTAATGTCACCATTGTTGCTACTGCTACTGTTAATGTCACCATTGTTGTCACGGCTACTGTTAATGTCGCCATTGTTGTCACTGCTACTGTTAATGTCGCCATTGTTGCTACTGCTACTGTTAATGTCGCCATTGTTGTCACTGCTACTGTTAATGTCACCATTGTTGCTACTGCTACTGTTAATGTCGCCATTGTTGCTACTGCTACTGTTAATGTCACCATTGTTGCTACTGCTACTGTTAATGTCACCATTGTTGCTACTGCTACTGTTAATGTCGCCATTGTTGCTACTGCTACTGTTAATGTCGCCATTGTTGCTACTGCTACTGTTAATGTCGCCATTGTTGCTACTGCTACTGTTAATGTCGCCATTGTTGCTACTGCTACTGTTAATGTCACCATTGTTGCTACTGCTACTGTTAATGTCACCATTGTTGTCACTGCTACTGTTAATGTCACCATTGCTGCTACTGCTACTGTTAATGTCACCATTGTTGCTACTGCTACTGTTAATGTCGCCATTGTTGTTACTGCTACTGTTAATGTCACCATTGTTGCTACTGCTACTGTTAATGTCACCATTGTTGCTACTGCTACTGTTAATGTCGCCATTGTTGCTATTGCTACTGTTAATGTCGCCATTGTTGTCACTGCTACTGTTAATGTCACCATTTATGTTACTGCTACTGTTAATGTCACCATTGTTGCTACTGCTACTGTTAATGTCACCATTGTTGCTACTGCTACTGTTAATGTCACCATTGTTGCTACTGCTACTGTTAATGTCACCATTGTTGCTACTGCTACTGTTAATGTCACCATTGTTGCTACTGCTACTGTTAATGTCACCATTGTTGTCACTGCTACTGTTAATGTCACCATTGTTGCTACTGCTACTGTTAATGTCGCCATTGTTGCTACTGCTACTGTTAATGTCACCATTGTTGCTACTGCTACTGTTAATGTCACCATTGTTGCTACTGCTACTGTTAATGTCGCCATTGTTGCTATTGCTACTGTTAATGTCGCCATTGTTGCTACTGCTACTGTTAATGTCGCCATTGTTGTTACTGCTACTGTTAATGTCGCCATTGTTGCTATTGCTACTGTTAATGTCACCATTGTTGTCACTGCTACTGTTAATGTCGCCATTGTTGTCACTGCTACTGTTAATGTCGCCATTGTTGCTACTGCTACTGTTAATGTCACCATTGTTGCTACTGCTACTGTTAATGTCGCCATTGTTGCTACTGCTACTGTTAATGTCACCATTGTTGTCACTGCTACTGTTAATGTCGCCATTGTTGCTACTGCTACTGTTAATGTCGCCATTGTTGCTACTGCTACTGTTAATGTCGCCATTGTTGCTACTGCTACTGTTAATGTCGCCATTGTTGTCACTGCTACTGTTAATGTCACCATTGCTGCTACTGCTACTGTTACTGTCGCCATTGTTGTCACTGCTACTGTTAATCTCACCATTGTTGCTACTGCTACTGCTTCCGCATCAATGTCTAATACATGCATCACTTCGGGCTTTCCTTCCACAGTGAGCTTAGACTCCGTGATATAACTGGAATATTGTTCCAAACGGCATTAATACCAACTCACTCACTCTCACACTACTGCTACTTCAGCTACCTCTACAGCTACTGTATCCTGTCGTGTATACTACTATTAATTCCATCTCCTGGTATCAGGTAGGTGCGCGAGGTCCTGTGCGCAGCGCCAAAGTGGTTGCGGAGAGTAGTTGGATGGATGGCCATGTTCGGCAGCTTGATGCTTCACTCTGAAGCACATGTAGCACAGGTGGTGTCTCCTAAGGCAAGTACCTTGTTCGAATTATGCCACAGTTCACTCATTGACCCTGTTAATACTACTACTGCTACTGCTATAGTCGGAACCTACAAACAGGACCTACAGATGCGACCCACAGTCAGGACCAACAGTCGGGACCTACTAACGGAACCTACAGTCGGGATCTACACACAGGATCTACACATGGGACCTACAGACGGGACCAACAGTCGGGACCTACTAACGGAACCTGCAGTCGGGATCTACACACAGGATCTACACACGGGACCTACAGACGGGACCAACAGTCGGGACCTACTATCGGAACCTACAGTCGGGATCTACACACGGGACCTACAGACGGGACCAACAGTCAGGACCCACAGCCGGGACCTACTATCGGAACCTGCAGTCGGGATCTACACACAGGATCTACACACGGGACCTACAGACGGGACCAACAGTCGGGACCTACTATCGGAACCTACAGTCGGGATCTACACACAGGATCTACAGACGGGACCAACAGTCAGGACCAACAGTCGGGACCTACTATCGGAACCTGCAGTCGGGATCTACACACAGGATCTACACACGGGACCAACAGTCAGGACCAACAGTCGGGACCTACTATCGGAACCTGCAGTCGGGATCTACACACAGTATCTACACACGGGACCTACAGACGGGACCAACAGACGCGACCCACAGTCGGGACCTACTAGCGGAACCTACAGTCGGGATCTACACACAGGATCTACACTCGGGACCTACAGACCGGATCCACAGTCGGGACCCACAGTCGGGATCTACAGTCGGGATCTACAGTCGGGACCTACAGTCGGGATCTACGGTCGGGACCCTAAATCGGGATCTACATTCGGAGTCAACAGTCGGGATCTACACTCGGGATCAACAGTCGGGATCTACAGTCGGGACTAACAGTCGGGACCTACAGACGGAACCTACTGATGTGATCTGCTTACAGGACCTGACACGTTGTCAAAAGGAATAATGTTGACCAAGACTGCGAGTGACGCACCACGTTCATTGATAATAATGGGGGTTTTCCGCGCACAGCAACATTCAAGCTCTATGACGAAGGTTTGCAAACAATCAAGTCTGGACAATCCAGTGATTGACATCAACCAAGACTGATCCCGTTAGTCGCCTCTCACGGCAAGCATGGGTTTTTGAAGACCAATCTAACCCGGATCAAGTACAGGTATCTATAGAAACCAAATACAGCATACGTTAACACCTGTGTCACACAACCAGGGTATGTTGGTAAAGACCATTTCTAACCCAGATGACAATGTGTCCTATCTTGAACCAACACCACTATACCGCGTGAGAGGCCGGTGTTTCAATGCATCGTCAAACCTACGCGCCATCCTTAAACTGATATCTGCATGCCACGACTCGCTCCACTGAACATGACGGGTCAACGAAGGAATGTCAACAGCCAGTTTATCAAAGCCAGATCACGGTGACCTACAGCTAGCGAACGTGACTATTATTATGCAGTGACATTGTAGAGTATGTAGTCACAACTGAGTGTCACCGTATACTACCTGGGAATAATACCCTGGGCATAGTATCTCTAGGGTATCTGTTTTGTTTTGTTTGTTTGTTTGTTGTTTAACGCCGCACTCAGCAATGTTCCAGCTATATGACGGTGGTCTGTAAATAATCGAGCCTGACCAGACAATCCAGTGATTGACATCATGAGCATCGATCCACGCACTTGGGATACGAGAGCACGCATCAACCCGATCCCGTTAGTCACCTCTTACGGCAAGCATCTAGAGTATCTGACAGACCAAGAGCATCTTATTACACAATCATCCATGTTTCATTCTAATCCCCTTCTCAGCTCCAGCAGCCTAAGCACCATCTCAGCTCCAGCAGCTTAAGCACCATCTCAGCTCCAACAGTCTAAGCACCAGCAGCTTAGGCACCATCTCAGCTCAAGCAGCCTAAGCACCATCTCAGCTCAAGCAGTCTAAGCACCATCTCAGCTCCAGCAGTCTAAGCACCATCTCAGCTCCAGCAGTCTAAGCACCATCTCAGCTGCAGCAGCCTAAGCACCATCTCAGCTGCAGCAGCTTAAGCACCATCTCAGCTGCAGCAGCTTAAGCACCAGCAGCTTAAGCACCATCTCAGCTCCAACAGTCTAAGCACCAGCAGCTTAAGCACCATCTCAGCTCCAACAGCTTAAGCACCATCTCAGCTCCAGCAGTCTAAGCACCATCTCAGCTCCAGCAGTCTAAGCACCATCTCAGCTCCAGCAGTCTAAGCACCATCTCAGCTGCAGCAGCTTAAGCACCATCTCAGCTGCAGCAGCTTAAGCACCAGCTCAGCTGCAGCAGATTAAGCATCATCTCAGCTGCAGCAGCTTAAGCACCATCTCAGCTCCAGCAGTCTAAGCACCATCTCAGCTGCAGCAGCTTAAGCACCATCTCAGCTGCAGCAGCTTAAGCACCATCTCAGCTCCAGCAGCCGGCCGCGTCATACCAATAGACGTTTAAAGATGATACTTGCTATTACCCTGCCTTGCACTATGCATTAAGGGGCTAAAACAAGGACTGGTCTGCTCGGAGTCAGTATACTGTGTCTGAGTGCGGTATATATGTTAAACTGTTGTATGGTTTCTCAGAACGCGAAGTTAAACCCCTTTTCACCTCACCTCACTTTTCGTAGAATATCCTCTCACCAGAGACGTTCTGTGAAGTGGTTTGACATGTTAGAAATAGAAATTTATTCTGCTATGGAACAGTCTACATAACACATTACAGTGAGTGAGTATGGTTTTACGCCACTTGTTTTAGCAAGATTCCAGTAATATCACGGAGGAGGACACCAGAAATGGGCTTCACACATGTACCCATGTGGAGCATCGAACCCGGTTCTTCGGCGTGACGAGCGAACGCTTTAACCACTAGGCTACACCCTGCGGACGATGCGGAGGGATGTCAAAATAAATAACATATTTTCGTAAATGGAGTCACTAGGCTATAGTTAGAATCGCTTTTTCAAGCGCATGTACACCATGTTTATAAATGTGGTTTCAGATTTTTCTTTTCTGGGTCGCGTTTACATTATCAACCCTCAGTCGTATTTTATCCCCAACGAAGAACACGGTTAAGTTTCTAACGTTAACTATGAATATTTTACTGCCGCTTCTAACAGTGTTCACATGTCTCAGTTGTAACAGCATTTATAAGGAGAATGCAACCATTGTGGGGTCCGAAGTCTGTCTTTAAAACACAGAAGAATTAGGTTTTTATGTAATTGGAAGCATTAAAAAACTCGAGACCAAGGTGCACTCAGGTGGAAACAATATTCATTTGCGAACATGATACTGCGTGTTAAATTCAAAGAGCGTGGAGTGCCACGGACTTTGAGGTGTTACTTGGGCCTAAAATGCTGTAACTTTCGACAATTTCCCACTGGTTGCTCGACTGCATCAATTGTACCTCAAAACTAAAATGGAAAACACCAAAATGCTGGAGCTGCTGGAATACTGCTCGATAGTGTTGCTGGAATATTGCTCTATAGTGCTGCTGGAATACTGCTCGATAGTGCTGCTTGAATACTGCTCTATATTGCTCCGAGAATACCTCTATAGTGCTGCTGGAATACTGCTCGATAGAGCTGCTGGAATACTGCTCTATAGTGCTGCTTGAATACTGCTCTACAGTGCTGCTGGAATACTGCTCTATAGTGCTGCTGGAATACTGCTCAATGGTGCTGCTGGAATACTGCTCTATAGTGCTGCTGGAATACTGCTCTATAGTGCTGCTGGAATACTGCCTTATAGTGTTGCTGGAATACTGCTCTATAGTGCTGCTGGAATACTGCTCGATAGTGTTGCTGGAATAGTGCTGCTGGAATACTGCTCTATAGTGCTACTGTAATACTGCTCTATAGTGCTGCTGTAATACTGCTCTATAGTGTTGCTGGAATACTGCTCTATAGTGCTGCTGGAATACTGCTCGATAGTGCTGATGGAATACTGCTCTATAGTGCTGCTGGAATACTGCTCTATAGTGTTGCTGGAATACTGCTCGATAGTGCTGATGCAATACTGCTCTATAGTGCTGCTGGAATACTGCTCTATAGTGCTGCTGGAATACTGCTCGATAGTGCTGATGGAATACAGCTCTATAGTGCTGCTGGAATACTGCTCGATAGTGTTGCTGGAATACTGCTCTATAGTGCTGCTGGAATACTGCTCTATAGTGCTGCTGGAATACTGCTCGATAGTGCTGATGGAATACTGCTCTATAGTGCTGCTGGAATACTGCTCGATAGTGTTGCTGGAATACTGCTCTATAGTGCTGCTGGAATACTGCTCTATAGTGCTGCTGGAATACTGCTCTATAGTGCTGCTGGAATACTGCTCGATAGTGTTGCTGGAATACTGCTCCATAGTGCTGCTGGAATACTGCTCTATAGTGCTGCTGGAATACTGCTCTATAGTGCTCCTGGAATACTGCTCTATAATGTTGCTGGAATACTGCTCGATAGTGCTGCTGGAATACTGCTCGATAGTGCTGATGGAATACTGCTCGATAGTGCTGCTGGAATATTGCTCTATGGTGCTGCTGGAATACTGCTCTATAGAGCTTCTGGAATACTGCTCTAAAGTGTTGCTGGAATACTTTTCGATAGAGCTTCTGGAATACTGCTCGATAGTGTTGCTGGAATACTGCTCTATGGTGCTGCTGGAATACTGCTCTATAGTGCTGTAAATCAGTGGAAGGGAATAGGCTGTTTGACCGACATTCAACGATATATGATCATCGATAAAACCGAAGCTTAAGTCGGTTTGATCGAACTTCTAGTCCAAATTCATTGTTTTGATTTTGCCAATCCGAGCAGAAATTCCGATTTATATGCTTAAGGAAACAGATCAGCAAGAAGAGGAGCAGAATTGGTGCCCATGGGGATGCTTACTTCTTGCCGAAATGTCCTATTTCCCCAACTTTCACATCGATAGTTATCAATGAGGAAGTCCAACGTTTCACGTATTTCGTTTCACAGCGACATTTTTCATATGACATTTGCTTTCATATTTGACAATTTGTCCTGAACCTTTGAAGATAGAGTGGGTGAGTTGGGTTTAACGCCGCTTTTAACAGTATTCCAGTCATATCACGGCGGGTCAGCTTAATGTGGGAGGAAAGCCCAAAGTGATGCAGGTCTCAGACGTTTACCACTTTGGTGAAACCCACGAGCACGAGTATGGTGCTGACGAACCTAGAAACATAATCAGGGAGAACCGGGATTCGAACCCACAATCATAGGTTTCTGGCGTGCCTAAGGGATGCAACTCTGCACAGGGAAACGCGGCGCCTTAGACGACTGGGCCACCCGTGCCCCCTTTGAAGATAGAGGGGGCGGTGGGGTAGCCTAGTGGTTAAAGCGTTCGCTCGTCGGGTCGAAGACCCGGGTACAATGTGTGAAGCCCATTTCTGGTGTCCCCCGCCGTGATATTGCTGGAATATTGCTAAGAGCGGCGTAAAGCCATACTCACTCACTCACTCACTCATTGAAGATAGAGATACACCTATGTAAATGGTCAACGAGCCTTGTGACAAATACCCAATGGGACAAAGAATAAATTTCCCCATTTAGTTTGTCGTGTGGGATAGTTGTGTACAAAGTTAAGAAATCCCATATTTTGACGGAATTGAACGCACTTTTTAACATACTGTTCTTTTCTGAGATTGCGAAAATTCAAGCAAATCCTTTAAGTTTTTGAGAATCCGCGTTGTATTAATTCTCTTTCTCAAAAATACTTTCTGGGAATATAAAGAAAGTCCTTCCTTGTTTGTATTAAAGGTTAGGTTAATATGTGTGTCGAGGATTTGGTGGTACATTTGCTTGACCCAGCAATATGTATCTTTTGTTCGGATTTTTATGGAACTTTGGATTCCAGGTCAAAAGAGGATAGGTTTTAGAGTCAAGCCAAACATTCACCTCCAGCAATTCCGGAAACGGATGGTAAGGCGATTCACATATTACGCATCACTCTATCCCAGGGTTGCGCAATGGATTCATAATTGAACCTATTTGGAAAGCACAGACTTTGAGGAGTAAATGTCAGGGGGGAATATTTTGCCCTCCAGTGAACAGTATCTAGTGCATCGCAGGAAACGCGAAGTTATGCAGGTATAAACCTACTTTGGTGAACCCACGGGTGCTGACAACACAATGCTCATTAAACCACGGACTCACACACAAGGGGACGTAACTCCTCTGCACACTGAATGGCTGCGTATATGACCGGCCATCTGTTAGACTAACACCTAGTCTCTGAAATGAACATATCGTACAGAAAAAACAGTTGTTCAAATATCACAATAAAATTATAGTAAAAAGGAGCCCAGAGACTCTCATCATGATACTGCAGTAATCTAGACTTGCCAAACAAGGCTGGGCTTGCAAGGGCTGTATTTGATATACTTGTATACTGTAAGACAGACTAGCTATCTGTGTTCCATGTCTGTAAGCTTACTGCTAAATAGTTGAACCAAGTTAGTGATGTGAAGTTATCGGATGTTCTTTAACTTCTTTTGATTAGTATACATTCTTTATTTCTTTACACATTTGAAGCCACTTTGGTTTTTTTGCTTATAATATGTTTATTGATTGGATAAAAGTTTCACACACTGCAAAAAGAAAACGGTATATTGACTTTATTTATTGAAATTAATATTATTATTGTTGTTGTTGTTGTTATTGTTGTTGTTGTTGTTTTGTGCATCATCGCTGTGCAGAGTTAAACTATCAATAATCATCAATCGCTACACTCTACAGAAAGATTGATAAAACCTTCCATTCTTATTTATCCAAAAAGCACCTTGCTTGAAGAGACACGTGGGTATCCATTCAGAAAGTGGTAATAATTATGAAAACTGCAGGGCAAAAGAAAGTATAAATTTGAAAATTGGATTTGACAAAAAAAAATACAAACCTTATCAAAACCTTACTAGGCTGAAAGCAGTCACGGAAACACTGTAAACTTGAGGTCCAAAACTACGATACCCCTATCAAATTCAAAACCATTTCTTGTGTGTTTCACTTTCAGCCACCATCAAATGTAGATGTAAACTTTCTTTTGCCCGGCAGGTTTTCAAGCACAATAATCAGAGGTACATGACGCAAGGGGGTAACTGCAAACGAGTCAGCGGTGTGGGACAGTTCTTATCAAACTAGTGTCATAATATGTCAAGAGTTACCAGCGGTGCCGAAGCTCACCCTTATTCGGCGTTATTAAACGTTAGTCTGCAAATCCAACTAATTTGTCATAAACCCATCTTCCCGAGGCGAGTTAACTGTTAACTGACTATAAAAGTCCCGTTTCCACTCTTGCAGGACCAGGCAGGAATTATGGAGTTATATTTTAGCTGGACTACAGAGTCTATGAGTCCAATCAAAATTAAACTTGAACTAAACAACCGGTTCGTAAACAACATGGATTTCAACATGCAGATTTCGGGCGACCGCAGGATCTGCAAAGCAAATGTACTGCCGACAGATATTTTGCAATTTTTTTCATGTTTTTAATCAAAGTGCTCACTTGATTTGAGGGGTAACACCAGTTTTATGACAATATACATCTTGACTATCGACCAGATCGTCTTGACTGGGCGCCGCCATTTTGTTTGAAGCAAATGCAAGCGGTATGAAAGGTGGAATCTGATTGGTTCATAAAAGGGACTTTATTTGTAACACCCACGGGTGGCGCTATGATGGAGCCTTGAAATTCCAGCCTAGTTCGACAAGGGTGGAAACTAGACTTTTATTGTCAGTTTGCTCCCTTGCCTCGGGAAGATGTCGTAAACCACACCATCCAACACTCTGATATGGCACAATGAGTTTTCATTAATATTTTGCATGAAGAATTTATTGAATTTGGGTACTTGGGTACTGATGAAGTTGGTAGTTTGTAATTTAATGTTCACGAGGGGAACTAACCGAGGCATGAATGTTGAATTAAACGAAATTACAGCATTTATATAATTCGCTTTCACTTAAGACATACCAGGCACACGTGATCCTAGCATTTTAAAAATGGAGTCGGGAAAACCCAGACCAGTAAATATGTTTTGATTGATTGCAGCGTTCAATCATTACGTTACCCGTGAAGATCCGAGTTAGAACATGCCTTCAGCAACCCATGCTTGTGGTAAGAGGCGACTGACGGGATCGGATGGACAGGGTGATTTGTTCTATGCATGTCATCGTATTCCAATTGCGTGGATCGATGCTCATGATATCAATCACTGGATTGTCTGGTCCAGACTCGATCATTTACAAACCGCCGTCATATAGCATGAATATTGCTGAGTGCGGCGTTAAACAACAAGCAAAACCAACACCATAATGTGAGTTTCCACATCTTTAAGCGTGAAGTGAATTACATATATCGTCTCATAGTCTAGCAAGCATTTCAAACTTTTCTTATTTCAGAAACATTTCTTTGCTAATGGTATTTTGTAAAATATGGAAACCTTGTCTATGAAGTCATACGTGTTAATGATTATTCTCAATGATATCTACAGACATTAGGCATCAGATGTATGTGGGAGTAATGATGTCATCGACCTCGTTAAGTGATAACGCATGGATGGTTGATTGGTTGGTTGGTTGTTTTACGCCGCACTCAGCAATATTCCAGCTTTATGACGGCGGCCTGTAAATAATCGAGTCTAGACCAGACAATCCAGTGATTGATATCATGAGCATCGATCCACGCAATTTGGATCGATGACATGCTTCAACCAAGTCATCGAGCCTGACCACCCGATCCCGTTAGACGCCTCTTACGACAAGACAAATGTATTGTCAGTTTAACTATGGCAAATAAAGCTAAAATGTCCTTTGTAGCCCCCTGTCTTTGACAAGTGGCATATACTGAAAACGATGAACACAAATATTGTGAATATATGTATTTATTCCAAGCATTCATTCAGTGTGACACAAACACACAGGAGCATTGTAGGCGTTAATATCGTGATTTACATTGGAGTTCTTAACCGTTTTAAACCAAAATATTGAAGAGAATACTTACTTATACATATGATAGGAAACACTCTTAGTCAGTTCATGTCGCATATATCCATAGCATTATACTATATTAACAATCTACACAAAGACCCGTGGAACTTCCTGGGTGGTGTTTGATGCGATCCTTTGCGTTGCTCCACGACATCCGGGTGTTTTACAAGCGCAAATGTGGAGAGAACATCTAATCTAAAAACATTCCACTACCAATCCATTAAGTTCCACATCCTACTACATCTGGTGCTTCATGAGAAGCGGTTCATCACAGTGCACCTGGCGGGACCACCTGACGGGACCACCTAAAGGGACCACCTAAAGGGACCACCTAAAGGGACCACCTGGAATAACATACTGCTTATGATGATCGCTCTAACCCCGTTATCAGGACCGTCCAGATTATCAATTGTCCGGACTTACGAATCCTTTGCATGAAGTTGTGTCTCTTGTATGTTGACGTTCCCAGTAGCAACTGCCGAAATGTTTCCAGAGTGAGTGAGTGAGTTTGGTTTTACGCCGCTTTTAGCAATATTCCAGCAATATCACGGCGGGGGACACCAGAAATGGGCTTCACACATTGTACCCATGTCGGGAATCGAACCCGGGTCTTCAGCGTGACGAGCGAACGCTTTAACCACTAGGCTACCCGACCGCCCCAAATGTTTCCAGAAAACGGGGTTTCCGATATATCATCGTATGTATGTACGGACCCCGCTTTAAAACAAAATCCATTCATAATGTACAAACAAATTACCTATCAGAGAATTAATGGACCTAGCTAACTTGCCTGACAGTAAACTTATAACTGTAACATTCATTCCTTGAAGCGTATGTGAGCATTTAGTCCATAGTGTCTTGTACGTAATTCGACTTCACAAGGTGTGGTGATTACTCCCCTTTGGTAGGTGGCGCTGGGGTCTAACGTCCAGTTCTGGTGGAAGCGCACTGGTAGTCAAAGGTCACGACGTTGCTTGGGCCAGGCTTGATGTTACTGGTCAGTTCGCACGAGGTGCCCTCTGGACATTGGCAGCTGCAAGAAGTTACAACATGATTTGAAAATGTTCATTCTCCTAATCAGTGTAATCATTTATTGATGGCGGTATGGCATACCCTAGATTTGTTTATTTGCAATATTCCAGCTATATGACGACGGTCTGTAAATTATCTGGACTAGACAATCCAGCGATTGACATCATGAACGATTGACATTCGATACGATGACATTCATCAACCAAGTCAGCGAGTCTGACCACCCGATCCCGTTAGTCGCCTCCTAAGAGATAGGATGCTGAAGACCTATTCTATCCCGGATCTCCACGCGGGCATCTCCTAGAGTGTGTTAAACATACGTAGTGTGGAACTACAAGGCATTCACAATCTAGTTCATCTTCTTCACGCCATCAGGGGGGCACGGGTGGCCCAGTGGTCTAAGGGCTGCGATTCGCTGTGCAGAGTTGCGTCCCTTGGGCACGCCAGAAACCTATGATTGTGGGTTCGAATCCTGGTTTGCCCAGGACATGTTTCTAGGTTTGTCAGCACCATACCCGTGCTCTTAGGTTTCACAGAAGTGGTAAACGTCTGAGACCTGCATCCCTTCGGGCTTTGCTCCCACGTTAAGCTGACACACCGTGATATGACTGGAATACTGTTAAAAGCGGCGTTAAACCCAACTCACTCACTCACGCCATCAGTGAGACAGGCCCAGAACACCTGGTGTCACCACTGTTAAACACTGAGGCAGATTAAAATTATTCTTTTAGATGTTCACAATTAGAGTAAGCTATATGATTATAGCTTCCTTTAAAAAAAATTCAAGCCATATCCCGACATCGAATACCATAAATAGTCTTCACACATTGTACCTATCTGGACATTCAACACCGATCTTCAGCTAGACGACCACTTGACAGGTGACTAAACAACTTGACTACCCTAACATGAAAAGGTATTATTGTGTCAAAAAATGTCTTCTTATATCTCCCTCAAACCATAGCAAGGGTGATGTTATAAAAAATAATAGAATATTTTAAAACCCTTTTCTTTCAAACTTATTTCTGGGTGTCAAATAATAACTTAGTTTGTTTGTTAAGTAAAAGTGCTCTCGGCAAAATCAACATACCAGAGCAGTTTGTCGTAATTATGTTCGTTCAAGATAAACATTCGAGATAAACGCGAGTCTCCATGTTCATTTGTTAATCAATAACCCCCAGGATGTTACGCATGCGCACATATAACCGGATATGATACAGATTTGTAACAGCCTTTTTGCCGTCGCCTGTTGGCTATCAATAGGCGACGGCCAAAAAGGTTGGTACAAATGGTGAGGTGAGGTGAGGTGAGGTGAGGTGAGGTGAGGTGAGGTGAAATGGGGTTTAACGTCGCGTCCAAGATTATTGCACTTATATAGCGACGTGCATGTACGTGTGTGTATTTGTGTGGCTGCTTGTACTAGTCCGGACTGATGCCGATAGTGCTGAGATACCATGCCGCAGTTTAACATGAATACTCCACTCAGACACAGTATACTGACTCCGAGCCGACCAGTCCTTGTTTTAGCCCCTTAATGCCGAGCGCCAGACAGGGTAACAACAAGCTATGACGCGGCCGGGGATCGAACCACCGGACCTTCCGCTCCCCGGGCGGACGCTCTAACACTAGACCACGGAGGTGGTCTTGGTACAAATGGAACAACAGTGGAATCCGTTTATTTTCAAGTTTTACTGACAGTGAATACAGCTACGTGAGCCAAGGTTTCATCTCATCACAAACACATGCAGTAGGCTGTCCCTGCAACATAGGATCTCCACTGTCACAGTGCCCGAGTTACGCAGACAAGGGCTTTGGAAAGCATATGATTTAATTCCTTTATGACACCTTTCTCAACACAAGCAAAGCCTCTGATGAAGAAATCATTGAAGTCTTCACCGACACACGTTTTCACACATAAGTGGGCTTCGGTGAAAACATTTAATAACTTTCTCTCCGTCATACCATAAATATATTCATCTGCGTTTCCGATAGGCGTGCGTAAGTCTGCATAGAATGGAGTCGCTGAGGTACCACAAGACGGATCGGCGTATAAATGAGTCTGACAACTACTAAAATCAAATTTCTCCGGAAATAGCATGCCTTTGTTTTGCTGATATGACGCCAATTATTGATAAATCTTCACGTCTGATATGCATGCATTCAGTTCTCGCGAGATCTAACGAGAAGCCGCCATACTGATCCTTTTTTCGTCATATCGGCTCTAGACACATTATCATAATGTGTTTTGATTAAGTATAATACCGGATGCCGCGAGACATTATCCCGATTGTTTAGACGAGTTCCTGCATGAAACTGACCTGCAGGCCAATTGAGAATGTTTCATTGAAATCCGATCTTTTTGGATCTAATGGGACATGTTTGGAACTCCTCGTGTGTTGTTTTCCAACAGGTTTATCACGGGCTCGCTGACATATTTAATTTTTTAGAAATTTATAACTTACCAATACTTCATATTTCAGTATATCAATAAGTGTATTTAACCGAGATTCATACGTTAAACTTACCAGTTTATTCGAAAAACGTAGGTTAATTGAATGAGTGAATATATATTGTACATGTTGTATATTTGAATTTTCAGGGACTCATATTGTTTTGTTTTTTATGTCACAACATCATGAATTAAATAGTTTTACAGTGAAGTGGAAAAGTGACGTATGTTGGCCCTTGTGCTTGGTTTGGTTTGGTTTGGTTTGTTGTTTTACGACGCACTCATATTCCAGCTATATGACGGCGGTGTGTAAATAATCGAGTATGGATCAGACAATCCAGTGATTGATATCACGAGCATTGATCCACGCAGTTGGGATCGATGACATGCATCAACCAAGTCAGCGAGTCTGACCACCCGATCCCGTTAGTCGCCTTTTACGACAAGCATAGTCACCTTTTACGGCAAGCATGGGTTGCTGAAGACCTATTCTATCCCGGATCTTCACGGGTCCTTGTGCTTGGTGTCCTCCGTTATATTAAATAAAGGCACAGAACCCTTTCCATTTTCATAAGGAATCTCTGTCAATAACAGTAAACTGTACGATTCCCACTGTATCATGTTCAAAAGTCTAAAAATGTATTTTTTTGTAAAGTTGACGGTTGACAAGAATTTGAAATATTGGTATGAAAATGATCAGATATGTTCATATGACCTACATTATGAGATTTGTGTAAGGCGACTATGCTTGTCGTAAGAGGCGACTTACGGGATCGGGTGGTCAGGCTCGATGATTTGTTTGATGCATGTCATTGAATCCCAATTGCGTAAATCGCTGCTCATGATATAAATAATATATATTATCCCTTCTTCCTGAGGCAAGAGCGTCCACTAGCCTTTTTATCAAAGTCTTGTTTCCACCCTTGCCACATCAAGCACGCTTTCCTGTGCTAAAGATGATTGGACTATCGCACATATCTATAGTCCAATCAGAGAGCGTTTCACAAAATCAACATCCACGACTGGTACATATTCGTACGAAAGTGATTTACCGCTGCCTGTCTTTGTCATCTTCCCGAGGCATGTGAGTTAACTGACTATAAAAGTCCAGTTTCCACCCTTGCCAAACTAGGCTGGTACTTTGGAGTTACATTTTGGCTGGACTAACGAGTCTATGCAAAGTCCAATCAAAACCACTCACCGAAATCGAAAACCGGTTCGTAAAATGTCGTTCAGATTTCGGTCGATTGCAGGATTTGCAAAGCATGTGCACCGTCGACAGGCATTTTCCAAGTCTTTTCATGTTTTTAGTCAAGGTGCTCACGTGTTTTGATTCACTTCGCTATGCAAGACCCGTTTGATCGCAATATATAGACTTGATTATCGATCAGATCGTCTTGACTGGGCGCCACCATTTTGTTTGAAACAAATGCAAGTGATACGAGAGGTGGAATCTGATTAGTCTATAGGAGAGGCTTAGAAGGGGCATAACTCGTAATAACCACTGGTGGCGCTATGGTCGAGCCCAGGAATTCCAGCCTAGTTCGGCAAGGGTGGAAACTGGACTATTAAAGTCAGTTAACTCCCTTGTCTCGGGAAGATGGTCTTTGTTGACACTAATATGTCTTTGTCATCTTTTAATCCCCTCAACATTTGCCTGTATTTATCTTGAAAATCGCGAATGTTTTCGTTATCTGATCGACTAGGTCGTCGTCTATGGCAGTCGCCATCTCTGTAAAACCATTCGAGAAAAGAACAGCGATCTGATTGGATATCGCGTTCTCATTACAAGGGGCACAACTCGTGATCTACGCGAGGTGGCGCGAGGGACGAGCCAAGAAAAGTGGCCTTGGTGTGGCCAAGGGTAGAAACTAAGATTTGATATAGGCTAGTAGATATACACGCTTGCCTCGGGAAGATTTGATTGTCCAGAGTCGATTATTTATTTATTTTGCCGACGTGTAGCTGGAATATTGCTGAGTGCGACAAACAAACAAACATGGGCAAACCCGAGCAGAACGAGATTCCCGTACGACGACACGGTAGGCCGTTTATGGGCTGACACCACTAAGGAACAAATATAAATAAATCACCAAACATTTTCTCAGGCATCCAGCATCTCCAGCTAACGATTATCTTTTTAAGTGATTGTAAGTTAAGGTTTTTTTCTGGAACACTTCAGCCAATCAAATTATGGAAGACATGACAACACACACATACAACTCAAAACAAAATAAAAAGTCACGATTTTTTCGTAAAACTATAGTTAATCTGTCATGGTTAGTGGTTATTTAACACACTCTTTCAAATGTTGTGTTCTTTAACTTGTATTGAGTAGTATATATCTAACTGCAGGGAGGTGATTGAAAGATATACTTACTTATCTACAAACCGGCAGAGTTGTCTGTTGGGTGTGAGAGTCGGCCTCCAGCCGCAGACGGCCCACCTGCATGGGGTGTTCATATCACATTGGTCGGGCTGCTGGGCCAGCACCGATAGCTGGAAACAATCAGCAGAGAGTGAGTGAGTGGGTGAGTGACATGGTTTGAACGTTTCTCAATCTCATTAAAATAAGATTTTAGTTCTTGCTACCGCTAAACAAAGATCTGAGGACATCCCATTACGGGTCACGTCAGAACGACCTTAAATCCGACCAATCAAAGCGTCGCTTACCAGATCATGAAAGTGACAGTCAGAATCATGCAACCTCGAAAACGTTAACAGTGTATTCCGAACGACTGATTCCGTCAAAATTATCGTCTGTCTCCCGCGGGATAAACATTTGAACGGAGGGGGCGTTGCACAGTACGTGGGATGCACTGCCACACTGTCTCAACCTTATATTAGACATTTTGGAATGTTCGTTTGTTCAGTTTTCAAAATTTTAATCGAGGACTGTGTATACATATCTTTCAAGGTAGTCTGTAATGGAAGTCGCCAGGTTTAAACGAGTGCCGTAAAGCTCGAGAAAGCTACTTTCTAATTGGCTGATGTCGACATCATGTTAGTCATTTCAGTGGTCGGTCAAAATTCGCGAAAGGTCGTTCTGACGTGACCCGTAATGGGATGTCCTCAGAGCTTTCTTTAGCGGCAGCGAGAACTATTTCAATTATAACACGTCGAGCTAGCTTTATTGCGGAGGAAAGCAAAACAGACGCAGTTTTGTATTGCTTTCATACTCGCCAGGACGGTTATGGGTCTCAAAGACTAAGGAATGTAAGGTATTCTCTCCGGTCACGGATAAGGGAGGCAACTCTGTAGAGTGAATTCCGGATCCTTCGATTATCAAAGTGCCGCCAAAGAGGTTAACCACCACGACCTGTGTTACTTCTCTCCCCTATTTGATTGGCATTGATATACCTGCAATACTTCATTTAATTCATGATAGATTTACGTTCAAGTGAGAACAAAATTTAAAAAAGACATTTTAGACATTGCCGGTGTCCTGTGTCTGAATGATCTATCGCCGGTACCTGGTGTCTGGCTGGAGAAAATTGCCGGTGTCCTGTGTCTGGATGGAGAACGTTGCGGGTGTTGTGTGTCTGAATGAAGTGTTTCCGATGTCGTGTGTCTGGATGGAGAACGTTGCGGGTGTTGTGTGTCTAAATGAAGTGTTTCCGATGTCGTGTGTCTGGATGGAGAACGTTGCGGGTGTTGTGTGTCTAAATGAAGTGTTTCCGATGTCGTGTGTCTGGATGGAGAACGTTGCGGGTGTTGTGTGTCTGAATGAAGTGTTTCCGATGTCGTGTGTCTGGATGGAGAACGTTGCGGGTGTTGTGTGTCTGAATGAAGTGTTTCCGATGTCGTGTGTCTGGATGGAGAACGTTGCGGGTGTTGTGTGTCTGAATGAAGTGTTTCCGATGTCGTGTGTCTGGATGGAGAACGTTGCGGGTGTTGTGTGACTGAATGAAGTGTTTCCGATGTCGTGTGTCTGGATGGAGAACGTTGCGGGTGTTGTGTGTCTGAATGAAGTGTTTCCGATGTCGTGTGTCTGGATGGAGAACGTTGCGGGTGTTGTGTGTCTGAATGAAGTGTTTCCGATGTCGTGTGTCTGGATGGAGAACGTTGCGGGTGTTGTGTGTCTGAATGAAGTGTTTCCGATGTCGTGTGTCTGGATGGAGAACGTTGCGGGTGTTGTGTGTCTGAATGAAGTGTTTCCGATGTCGTGTGTCTGGATGGAGAACGTTGCGGGTGTTGTGTGTCTGAATGAAGTGTTTCCGATGTCGTGTGTCTGGATGGAGAACGTTGCGGGTGTTGTGTGTCTAAATGAAGTGTTTCCGATGTCGTGTGTCTGGATGGAGAACGTTGCGGGTGTTGTGTGTCTGAATGAAGTGTTTCCGATGTCGTGTGTCTGGATGGAGAACATTGCGGGTGTTGTGTGTCTGGATGAAGTGTTTCCGATGTCGTGTGTCTGGATGGAGAACATTGCGGGTGTTGTGTGTCTGAATAAAGTGTTTCCGATGTCGTGTGTCTGGATGGAGAACATTGCGGGTGTTGTGTGTCTGAATGAAGTGTTTCCGATGTCGTGTGTCTGGATGGAGAACATTGCGGGTGTTGTCTGGATGGAGAACGTTGCGGGTGTTGTGTGTCTAAATGAAGTGTTTCCGATGTCGTGTGTCTGGATGGAGAACGTTGCGGGTGTTGTGTGTCTAAATGAAGTGTTTCCGATGTCGTGTGTCTGGATGGAGAACATTGCGGGTGTTGTGTGTCTGAATGAAGTGTTTCCGATGTCGTGTGTCTGGATGGAGAACGTTGCGGGTGTTGTGTGTCTAAATGAAGTGTTTCCGATGTCGTGTGTCTGGATGAAGTATTGAGGCGCAACGGACTACGCAATACCAAGCCGTCCTTGTGCTAGAGTGTTGTTAAGAACCAGTTTCTCGTAACCAGTTTTATGTAAATTATTTCTTGCTCTCGCTTCCTCCCACGTTTTCAAAACTATTCTACGAGGTCAGTGGGTTGAATTAACACGCTGATATTATATGGGTTCGTGGACAGACTGCAATCTCATAAAAATATGTTGAAGTCATTTATCTTGTCATACAGTCTTGTGGAGAGTTTTTGTCACTCTGAATCGATGTTCATAGCTATAACTACCAAAGCTGATGAGACGGCTTCACTGGTCTCTTTTATGTCTAGTTGAGGGGGATTTGACCATTATTGAACGATATCAGATCATCGATATGCCAAAAGTGAGTGAGTTGGGTTTAACGCCGCTTTTAACATTATTCCAGTTATATCACGGCGTGTCAGCTTAATGTGGGAGGAAAGCCCGAAGTGATGCAGGTCTCAGACGTTTACCACCTTGGTGAAACCCATGAGCACGGGTATGGTGCTGACAAACCTAGAAACATAATTGGGGCGAACCGGGATTCGAACCCACAATCATAGGTTTCTGGCGTGCCCAAGGGGCGCAACTCTGCACAGCGAATCGCGGCGCCTTAGACGACTGGGCCACCCGTGCCCCCTGATATGCCAAAAGCTTAAGTTTAACGTATGGCTAATTCACGCGTTTTGATTTTTCCCGGAACGATATCACAAAGTCCATTTCATACGCTTAAAGAAACAGACCAGCATGAAGGGGAGCACAATTGGTTCACATAGAGATGCTTACTTCTTACCTAAATTTATCACCCCAAAATGTACTTAGATGTTATCAATGAGGAAATGAAAAATTTCAAATATTGATCTCAGTAAATTTCAGGGCTCAATTCCTTTTATATTGGCAAAAAAAGTCTTGAATGTTTGAAGATAAAGATGTAAGTACATCTAATGCATGTCCACCACGTTAAGTGACGGCCCATGGATGAGGGAATGGAGTTTTCCCTTACGATTGTCATATGGGATGGTGGTATAGAGTAGCCAACCATATGTTTCGACATAACTGAACTTGGTTCTTTTCATCGATCTAACCCACTCAGCCACCGATTCTTCCACAAAATGGTCCGACAACTGGTAATCTGTGCCAATTTACACTTGTCAGAGGGGTACACAAAGTACATGATCTGGACTACCAGTTGTCGGAAGTCATTTTGTGGAAGAGTCGGTGGCTGAGTGGGTTAGATCGTTCATTGTCTCAAATACTTTCTGTGAATATAAAGTGAGTGAGTGAATGAGTGATTATGGTTTTATGCCGCTTTTAGCAATATTCCAGCAATATCACAGCGGGGGACACCAGAATTAGGCTTCACACTTTGTACCCATGTCGGGAATCGAACCCGGGTCTTCGGCGTGACGAGCGAACACTTTAACCACTAGGCTACCCGACCGCCCCTGTGAATATCAAGAAAACACTTCCTTGATTGCAGAAAGTGAGTGAGTGAGTATGGTTTTAGGCCGGTTTTAGCAAGAATCCAGCAATATCACAGCAGGGGAACCAGATATTGTATCCATGGGGGAATCGAACCCAGGCCTTCGGCGTGACGAGCGAACGCTTTAAGCACTAGGCTACCCCACCACCCCTGCTGTAGTAAGGATTATGGTTAATCTTTGAGACAGGTATATGGGACGCGGGCCTTCGGCGTGACGAGTGAACGCTTTAAGCACTAGGCTACCCCACCACCCCTGCTGTAGTAAGGATTATGGTTAATCTTTGAGACAGGTATATGGGACGCGGGCCTTCGGCGTGACGAGTGAACGCTTTAAGCACTAGGCTACCCCACCACCCCTGCTGTAGTAAGGATTATGGTTAATCTTTGAGACAGGTATATGGGAGAAATCATCTACGTTATAAGTAGGGATCAATTTGATAATTAAAATCAAGATAGGATAACATGGTTGCATTTGACACTGCTTTGAACAGAATATCAGTTATATCACGACGTGTCAACTAACTGTGAGAGGAAGCAAAGATTTCACTATTAAATAAGTCCATCACCAAATGGAACGAAAGTTTTCTGTAAAGATGGCATTGTTAAGAAAATACAGTGTGTGTAAGAGACGAAAATTGAAAAGGTGACATCACGTTGTAGCGTTGTCAACTATGACGTCACAGAGATGGATGTTTAATTTTATGGCAGTAACTCGTATTACCTGTATGCAATCAAAGGGCTCAATATTTCGCAACTTCAGTAAATTGGAGTTGTCTAGAATGGAATCTTAACGGTGCATATTCATGCTAACGCTTATGTTAATCGATCAATCGGGGAACATGAAAGCGATCAGACAGTCAATCAAAATTTAGAAATCATTGATCACAACTCTGCAACTTCCCTCTCATGTCTAAATATGACCCACTGACGTCTAAATATGACCCACGTCTAAATATGACCAACTGACGTCTAAATGTGACCCACTGACGTCTAAATATGACCCACTGACGTCTAAACATGACCAACTGACGTCTAAATATGACCCACTGACGTCTAAACATGACCAACTGACGTCTAAATATGACCCACTGACGTCGTTAAACATACGTTACCGTGAACAAGTTAGGACAAACTGTGAACTAAGTAAATCCATTACATCGTTATATACTGCAGGGCAAAAGAAAGTATAAACTTTGGATTTGACCAAAACATTACAAACATATGTTAATCGATCAATCGGGGAACATGAAAGCGATCAGACAGTCAATCAAAATTTAGAAATCATTGATCACAACTCTGCAACTTCCCTCTCATGTCTAAATATGACCCACTGACGTCTAAATATGACCCACGTCTAAATATGACCAACTGACGTCTAAATGTGACCCACTGACGTCTAAATATGACCCACTGACGTCTAAACATGACCAACTGACGTCTAAATATGACCCACTGACGTCTAAACATGACCAACTGACGTCTAAATATGACCCACTGACGTCGTTAAACATACGTTACCGTGAACAAGTTAGGACAAACTGTGAACTAAGTAAATCCATTACATCGTTATATACTGCAGGGCAAAAGAAAGTATAAACTTTGGATTTGACCAAAACATTACAAACATTTATCAAAACTTGACGAGGCGTAAAACAGTCGCCGAAACACTACAAACTTAAGAGCCAAAACGCATCTATAATTCCCCTATGAAATACATTACCACCGAATTGTCATTTCATGTTTCTTTTATTTTTTGCCACCATCAAACATGGGTGTATACTTTCTTTTTTGCCTGGATGTTTCTACTGTCTTGTCAATAGTGTGTTATGAAATAACCATGGTTCAGTAAACTACGTTCGTCACGAACACGCTTATTACGAACTGACGGATATAACGAACTTTATTTTAGTCCCGGCCATTTGTTGTATATATGCTGTATGTATGTATGCTTATAACTAACTATGGTTATTACGTACTAAAATTAGTGGTCCCTTTGTCTTCGTTATAACCGTAGTTTACTGTATTTGGTAATAATTCGAATCCTCAAGGTCTTCAAAGAAAATTAAAAATAAATTTAATTTGAATAAATGAATAAAATTCAATTTAAATTAATAAATTCAATTTATATCAATATAACTAAAATTCAGTTTAAACGTTCTTACCGAGTTAAATTGGGAGGCTCCGGCGATGGTAATGACGACAATCAGACTTCCGAGCACTTGGGTGAAGCTTGACATGTTGACGGAATGGCAGGGATCCTAGAACACCGGGAAAAACTACTACCCGCAAATCTGGAGGGATGGAGAATGGAACTGGTCTTTTATATACGTTTTGTGCACCGAGAGGTGCTGACCACCTACAATTTCGTCACGTGGGTCAAGCTAATGGTAGGCGTCATGTCTTGTTTATCAGAGGCAGCAATCAGAGCACCCGACAAATAGAGTTAACTTCAATATCAACCGGGACATGGTCCTTGTTTTGTTAAAACTTGCGTTGTTCTACTGGATCGTCAATGTGTATAATGCCTGTTAAATGATACATGAGTGAAGAAGACGACGACGAAGAAGAAGAAGACGAAGACAAAGAAGATTTATTGTTCATAAACATCCACAGGGGCCAGGGTACAAAACATGAACATGACTAATTAAACATTGACATACACAATAGAATACAAATATTGCTATGAATATATTGCTAGAGAGGAGATGCAGATTTCGTTCCCTGAACATTTTGTGAATGAATGAGATATTTTTTTGCAAAAGGCTCTGTTGGATTTATAAGTATTTTTTAGAAATATTGGGTGCATAGCCAAGGTGGTTGATGAATATAGTTCCTGTCTGAGGTCTTTGTACACAGGACATTGTAACAGGGAGTGTTCCTCATCTTCTATTTCATCAATATCACAGAGGGTACATATTCTTTCTTCTGTTGGAGTGTTTCAGTATCTTCATCTCTCAATTTGAAGGTCGTGAGCACTGAGTCTTAGCCTCGTAACTGCTTTGCGGTGTTCTAATGCGGTGGTTACTTTCAGATATGGTTTAATTCCGAATTTGTCTCCTATTTTCCCGAGGTGTCTGAGCTTATGTGGTATAGTGCATGGGGCTTGGTCAGTTTCACTGAGGTATATGGACATGTACTTTTCATGTACAGTTTCCCTAACTTTTCTAGAAGAGATGTTATTGTGAGCCAGATCAGGGAAAAGGTAGTTGAGTAGAGTATTTATTGAAGAGGTCCATGAGTTCAATGTTTTATCTTTATTGAAGGCGACAGTGAGTAATCTATCATTCTTCACATCTAATAGCCGAATGAATATTGAAATGTTAAGGGGATAGAGTCCAAGTTCTGCCAGACAGCCGATGTTACTTGTTCTGCGAGGAACTGCTAAGATAATCTTTGCAATCTTGATGCTTAATGAATTTACTTGCTGTTTAGACCTGTTTTGTAGAACGTCTTGGTGTTTAATGAGTTGAGAGCCCCACACCTCTGAACCATATGTTGCTATTGGAGCGTGTCATACACTTCCATCAGTTCGTCAGATAAGTCAGATGTTTGTTCGAACTGAGCCGGTTAGTAACCGCATTATAAACCGCGACGATGTTTTTGTTAAACAAATGTAGAAAAAAATATCATATTAATATCCAGACGAAAGCATCTTTTATATTATCTATCGGCTTAAACAGTTAGTCGTCCAAATATGTTTATTTGATTGTTGACGTCTATTGACAAATCTTGACGCTCAGGAATCCTAAATAGTGTTGACGGTGTCGGAGATAATGTACGCTGTTCATGAGCGGAAAACAATTATGACAGAGACATCCGCGTGGGGAACTCTACGGTTTCAGGTTTATGTAACTCTGTGTAGAGTGCAAGGGCACTTTATTTGATTTTCGTTGCAAATAATCTTAATAATTTCAATAAACTAGTACAATTATACGGTGGTCTTTGAGGGCTATTTACCTTTTTGAAATTTCAAGATACTAAGTTAAAATTTCAAGATACTAACTTGAAATCGGAAGATACTAAGTGTAAAATTTCAAGATACTAAGTTGAAAATTCAATATATTATGTTGAAATTCAAGATGTTATGTTGAAATTTTATGATACTTACTAAGTTGATATTTCAAGATAATAACTTGAAATTTAAGGATAATAAGTTGAAATTTCAAGTTTTAAACATTTCAAGGTTGTTATTTTTATCTTGAAATTTCAACTTAGTATATATCTTGAATTTCAAGTTAGTATCTTGAAATTTCAAGACAAAAAAACAAAACAAAATGGCACTAAAGGGCTTCCGTACATTTACAATGTTTTTGTCAGATAAATATAGTCATGTTTTTAATAACTGCCTGGAGCATTTTAGTGCCAAAACTGCGAATATAAATTAAGTGTTGATTTTGTAAGAAATCAATAACTTATGTAAGAAGAGCTTTATTTGGTCGGTAGGTAAGAAACAAATGAACAAAAAGAAAACTTCATTTCCGTTCTCCAAGATGTTGTTTGAAGTTGATTCCATGTGTGCAGATTTATGGATCCGATCTCTTCCTTCTGAGAAGATGTATTTTCAAAAATAATAGCTACACTTATAGTTATATATATAGTACAATTATACGGTGAAAGAATATCCAGTGTCCATACAAAACACCCAATTCACTCACCCCACACCCACGATTTAAAAAGAAATATATAAATAAGACTGTCCGGTCCCCTACAATTGAGCCTAGTGCATGCATGTCGTATGTGGGGAATATGTAAATTAGCAGTCGACATTAGTGCTTTTCAGAGTTTGTTAGTCTGTTTTACAGACCCTGATACAAATATATATCAAATACAGACCATGCAAGTCTATAATGTTTGGCAAGTCTAGATTACTGCAGTATCTGAAAATGAAGAGAGTCACTGGGCTCCCCTTTATTATATTTTTATTAAGATAACTTAACAACTGTTTTTTCTGTACGATATGTTCATTTCAGAGACTAGATGTTAGTCTAACAGATGGCCGGTCATATACGCAGCTATTCAATGTTCAGAGGAGTTACGTCCCCTTGTGTGTGAGTCCGTGGTTTAATGAGCATTGTGTTGTCAGCACCCGTGGGTTCACCAAAGTAGGTTTATACCTGCATAACTTCGCGTTTCCTGTGATGCACTAGATACTGTTCACGTGAGGGCAAAATATTCCCCCCTGACATTAACTCCTCAAAGTCTGTGCTTTCCAAATAGGTTCAATTATCAATCCATTGCGCAACCCTGGGATAGAGTGATGCGTAATATGTGAATGGCCTAACCATCCCTTTCCGGAATTGCTGAACGTGAGTTTGACGTGAATGTTTGGCTTGACTCCAAAACCTGAAGACATGTTTGTGAGTGATTGGGTTAAACGCCGCTTTGAACATGACCGCGACTCGAGAGCATAATGTTATATACCCCTGAAAAGTGATTTTTGACAATGTTACTCGCGATCGACTCACCAGTGACCAAAACGATTCTTTATTTTGACTTTTGACATATTCATGTTCGAGTGTTTTTGTTTTTTCAGGTGAACAATTGACTTACCTTTGCATTGTTTTTTGTCACCGGTGCAGCATAATATGCTCACCTTTTGCGAACACCTGATGTCCTCACTATTTGATAGTGTTTCATAAACACATGCTTATATAGTCGGAAACGTACAATGGATTTTTTAAATGATTTTGGTTGGGGCGATGGGGTAGCCTTGTGGTTAAAGCGTTCGTTCGTCATGCTGAAGACCCGGGTTCGATTCCCCACATGGGCACAATGTGTGAAGCCCATTTCTGGTGTCCCCCGCCGTAATATTACTGGAATATTGCTAAAAGCGGCGTAAAACCATACTCACACACTAATGATTATGGAAATGTGTTTTCTCGCAATAATGATGCTTTTGATAGTCGGAATTGTACAATGGCTTTTAACGGATATTTTTTTAAGATTGTAGAAAGAGTTTTGTTGTTTATATTCAAATGTTCTATAAAAGACCAGATATCAAATATGCCTCTCCAAGCAATCTTTGGAAGTGCAGAGTTCAGGGAAACACCCCGTTTGATCGTTTTGATGAGATTTTACCATGTAATATAATGACACTTGGCGACCCGTAAAAATCCGGTGCCTCGCAGCGTGACGTCGGACGTCAGTATCCAACGTCCACAGGGACACCATCTGGCACTAATGGCGACGTTATCAACAGAACAAGAACGTCAGAGACCGTCCCGGTAGAGGCCGCCAACCCTTGGCAACCCCTCTCCAGGACATATCTATTCGAACCACGCCTATCCATCCCCGGCAACAGAGGCATATCTGCAATGACAGTCCGACGTCAAATACGTGTCTACAGTATCCGTGCGAGGCGCCAATCCAGACGCCAAGCCAGACGCCAATCCTGACGGCATGACATGAACGTCAACGTCTCCAGTGGCGCAGACTACACAGTGGACAGAACATCACTGGAGAAGGGTCCTCCTAACTGATTAATCAAGTTTCCTCCTTCATAGATCTGACGGCAGGACAGGCGTTGACGTGACCGTTGCGTCACGCCATGTATTCTTAAAGGCGATCGCTTTGGAGGTGGTCGCGTTATGATCGGGGCTGAAATAGCGGCTGCAGGAAAGATTCAAGGGTTGATGGAAATTTGAACGTTACGAGATACTCGGATGAGATATTGCAAACGGCCGTTGTACCGGTTTTGAAACAGTTTGACCTATTGTAGGGGCATGACCCAAGATTGATCAAGTCATCTCAAACGCCCATTGTTTGACTGTACACTCCTGTCGTCTACCTTGGTTCTTTGCACCCTAACAATACACCGCCATTATGTTCTGTTGGTTTTTTTTAGTTTGTTGTTTAACGCCGCACTCAGCAATATTCCAACTATATGACGTTGGTCTATCTATAATCGAGTCTGGACCAGACAAACCAGTGACTGACATCATGAGCATCGATCTACGCAACTGGGACACGATGACATACATCAATCAAGTCAGCGAGCCTGACCACCCGATCCCGTTAGTCGCCTCTTACGACAAGCATTGTCGCCTCTTACGGCAAGCAAGGATTGCTGAAACCTATTCTAACCAGGACTTTTACGGGTCTCATGTTCTTGTGACTGTCATGTTACGTCTAGTCCTCCCTTTTTCTTCTCATCCATGAATCACCACCGAAACATTGGACCTCGCACGAACAATAATCTGGAAGGCTTCCACTGCCGACTAAACAAGTCTCTGCCACATCATCATCCAGACATTTATCGTTTTGTTGAACTTATCAAGCAGATTGAGAAGTCTGAATCTGCCAAGATGCGTCAAATTGACTTTGGTGCTGCTCTCCAAGGCAGAAAGCGTTTCAGTTTCTGGATGCTGCTGATTATCTGTATCCAACTGACCACTCAATGTGAAACTGCAAACTCAAAATGTTAACTTACAGTGATTACTTAATGTGATTATTTATGTATATATGTCGTATAAGATTATAGGTCATTGATGATGATATGTGCTATCTTGGATATATATGCTATGCCGAGGAGCATTTAAAGATTATTAAAAGTATTAAAAGTTGTAATTTTGTGTTTCTTGGATCGTTCCACTTTAATTGTGGGTATTACAAAGGTAGTTGTTGGTGCAGTCAACCATACCATATGTTGTTTTAACCCGTATGACTAATGGGCCGTATGACTAATGGGCCGTATGACTAATGGGCCGTATGACTTATGGGCCGTATGACTAATCGGAGGACACCGTTACGTCTAGTCCTCCTTTTTTCTTCTCATCCATTACCACCACTCATACCTCTTCGAGCTTCTGTAATCATTCATTTTCTTTCGAAAATCACCCACTATTTTTGAGAGTATATGGGTGACCTAAAACAGGTCAGTTTCGTGCAGCTCCAATTACATTGACAGTATTCCAGTGATGCTGTGTGCTACATTCATCTGCATCTTCTTGATATGGTTTCCTGGCTATAATTCACCAAGGAGCAGTATGTCGTGTGTTATAAATCACGCAGCGGTGATAATACTCCCACCAGTCAGTGTTAGAACGTCTTCTAGATAGTCAGCATCTCATTCATAAAGTATCGATCAATGAGGTAAGTGAATGCGTGGATAAGGGATTTGGGATGGGGTGGGGGCGTCGGACGCGGGATAAGGATGCAAGTCATATGAAAAAGTTACAATTTCGAAAAATATTTATTTATTTATTTATTTATTTATTTATTTATTTATTTATTTATTTATTTATTTTAAGGTAATTTCAGGAGAAGGCTTCGGAAGCTGAGAACACAGGGATGCGGGGTAACACTAAGTTATTTAGGATAACTTTTATTAAGGGATATTTTATCATTTGTTTTAATTTGTTCCAGAAAATACTGGGAAGTTAATTTGCATTACTTCTTTTTTTTCAACACAAAAATGGAATTTGATTTACAAGTGATACACAGAAGAGAGAAATTATGGACGTCAACGTCTTCATTTTGAGGAACACAACGTTTTCGCCTGATAAAGGAGAACGCATATACTCCGAAATGTTGTTCGTCAAATTGACGAATTTAACATCCATAATTTACATAATTTACATAAACACTGTTCGCTGGACATACTGTATGCCCCGACAGTTAGTTCGCCTTCTCCTTAATACTTGTGTTTTATGAAGCAGTGATCGAACACATATCTCTTCTCTAAGAATGGTTGATCCCCTAAACCTACAAATTGATTCAATATCTGAAAGAAAAAATAGAAAACTGCACCTCCGCCTTGAAAAGTGCACCAACCTTCATGGTGGTACGGAATGTGTAGTGCGGCTATATGATGATGACCATTGTGGACCGTCAAGAGGCCGCGTCATACCAAAAGACGTTAAAAGACGGTACTTGTTGTTACCCTGTCTGGCGCTCGGCATTAAGGGGCTAAAACAAGGACTGGTCGGCTCGAAGTCAGTATACTGTGTCTGAGTGGGGTATTCATGTTTAACTGCGACATGGTATCTCAGTGAGCTAGCACTATAAATCGGCATCAGTCCGGTCTAGTACAAGCAGCCACACACACACACACACACACACACACACACACACACACACACACACACACACACAAGTGCAATAATCTTGGACGCGACGTTAAACCCCATTTCACCTCACCTTACTGTCAAGATTTTATATTAAATATCTATTGGATACTGTCAGAGAGATACTACAGCTCCAACGCCTCACACGTGGAATACAGATCAATACCACTGAGTTCCGACTCAGCAAAGGATACCGTGGACAGATTCAGAGTTTGAATGGGGTCATTAATATTGTGTGTCCGTATTCTGAATCCGTAGATGCAGAGAGCATAGTGGACATTGCATTGACATTGACGAAATAGAAACGACAAAGAGCATGTGTTTAAGAATCACTATCAAGTAGGTGTTCGGGAAAAGGTGAGCGTATTCTGGCCCACCAGTGGCACCTTCACAAACACAAATCAATTGTTCACCAGAAAAACACGGGAAAATATGTCACAATTAAAATAGAAAATTGCATCGGACATTTTTTTTTGTCAACCATGCGTCATGTTTGGAAATGTCCTCCACCCTGTTATATGGCAGAGTAATTTATTGTTGAACAATGATTGTAACTGTATTGCATTGTTTCTGTTGAGATTCAGTAGAAGTTCATTGCATTGTATTTGGACAATGATTAGTTGCCAGAATGCAGTATTATATATAGTAATCAGTGGTGAGGAAGTCATTATATTTAGATGCTCGAATTATCTATAAACTTCCGGAACAGCGTCGATGAATGTGAATGAAATATTTGATTATGTTCTCGTGACACTGGACTGGTCATCTGACATTACATCAAGATCAGCTTTCGTGTGAAGATCACTTATCACCCCGGATTCCCAGCCTAGGCATATCTCGCAAGCTTGACCACTGTTGCGGGAAGGTGATTGTTATTCTTGTCGCTGTCATTTCCACTGCTCTCACATTTTATACTGCCATTGAACATTGTACTACCTCTCTATTGTGTACTGCCATTGTAATTGCTGAGCAGTAATTTGTATTGATTTGTAAGCCTAGTTAATTTTGTAATACAATTATTGATTGTATGCCATTTGTTGTTTGTTGGTTTCACACTAAATTCTTTGACGTACTGATTTCTGGGTTAATATATTGTTTCAATTTGGGAATCGACACTGACAACACGTCTGCCATAAAACCCTTTGAATGCTTTATTGAGGCCTTGAATGTTGTAATCCTGATCAAACAACTTCTGAGCAAGAGTAGTATGACGCTCTTTGAAATCTTCAATGAGTGTACCTCAAAAGTTGTGAAAAGTAAACACCAAAGGCTGGAGCTGTCGGGGTATTGCTCGACATCATAAAAAATGACAGCGAAAGAGGGGGTCACTTTTGGTTAAGGATTGACACATAAAATGAGTGGGGGGTCAGCCAAATACGATACAATCCTACGAAAATTTTAATGGTCATCGAAACACAATGTCATCTCTCTGGAAGCGTTATCTACAGCAGGGAGACACTTATGCCTTGCCCCCTCGAGCCGATCGTCAAGTCAATTAGACAACCATATTCGGTTGGTGTAGCTATTGCTTGAATATTGCTAAAAGCGGCGTAAAACCATACTCAGTCAGTCAGTCTAAATAAGGCCTATCACTGTTTGTGAAAAACATTCATTGTAATCAGTAATAATAATGAAAAATGGCTTCCAACATTCCTAGAAGGATAAATATCCTCTATACGGCGTCATATTTGGCCTATCGGCAGTCTGAGAAGCAGGACCAAGGTATAAATGAGATTTTGTCAGACAGGCAGCTTTAAAAAAATCAACACCTTAGACAAACGACCATCAACTCGTTCAGTTTGGGTGTTGTTAAATATCTCGGAATATATACATCACGCAAAGGAAATACATTGATACAAACCCTTGAATGCATTTGTGATCAGATTGGGAATGCGTCGTCTACAACGTGAAGAAAACCAAAGGGGCGTGCTTCAAACACGTTAGATATCAGCGAGAGGTAGCCAAAATGTTCACTGTGTCTCAGTCTGTGATTTGCAAAGTTTGGAAACGTTTTTTGCAGACACACAATGTTAATGATCATACCTCAGGCACGATTAGTCAGAGGTTCTATCCCCAGCCGCGTCATACAAAAAGACGTTAAAAGATGGCACTTGTTGTTACCCTGCCTGGCGCTCGGCTAAAACAAGGACGGCCCGGAGTCAGTGTACTGTGTCTGAGTAGGGTACATACTGCGGCATGGTATCTTAGTGATCTAGCGTTATAACCTCGGCATTATTTCGGACTAGTACAATCAGCACCACATGCACGCACGCACGCACGCACGCACGCACGCACAGACACACACACACACACACACACACGTGCATGCACGTCGCTATGTAAGTGCAATTATTTTGAACGCGACGTTAAGCCCCCACACAGCCAATCAAATCGCTGTACACTTGCGTCAGCTCACCGGAGTATAAGTTCCTGACCGAACTATACTGTTAAAAAAAAGAAACGCATAATCCGTATTTGCTGAGAAAATGTTGTATATTCAAACATGAATAACTTGGTAGGAAATGAACTTGAGTACATGACATGTTACATCCGTTTAGGAGAGATCAATGTCTATACAATGATGTCCATAACTTGAGGTAAGGCATTCACAATATTCCTCAAACGTGAATGGAGTATCATAATCTGTTGTGCCAACCACGTGCACGAATAACAGTTCTCACACGCCTTGTCATGGACTGGATGAGACGCTGGATAACGGCCTGGGGAATCTTCCGCCACTCCTGCAGAAATGCAGCTAGTGCCTGGAGAGTTTGGGGTTGATGTTGACGCTGGCGGAGACGGCGATCAAGTTCATCCCACAGGTGCTCTATTGGGTTAAGATCCGGGGAACGGGACGGCCAGGGGAGCACGTTGACATTGTTAGCAGTGAGAAAGGTCATTGTGACACGCGTGTAGGGCCGGGCGTTGTCCTGCTGGAAAATCTCACGTTGGACGTGAATGGCTGGCAGGAGGTGTGGTAGCAGGATGGTGTCTCTGTAGCGTACAGCTCTCAGGTTTCCCTGGACGTGGACAAGATCGGTACGATCAGTGTCCAAGATATTGCCGCCCACATCATCACACTCCCTCCACCAAATCTGTCCACTTGACGCACGCAGTTAGGGGCATAACGTTCATGAACATGTCTGTAGACCCGGTTCCTACCATCACGTCTCTGCAATAGGAATCTCGACTCATCGCTAAACCAAATGCGTCGCCAGTTGCGAAGGTTCCAGGCAGTCACGTTATTATACCAACGGAGACGATGAGCACGGTGGTGACGACGTAGCACGTTCCCGACGTAGGGTCTCCTGGCTCTCAGTCCATGTTCTCTCAGCCTGTTCCGTACAGTCTGGCCTGAAATCCTCCTAAGTCCTGGCACCATGGCTGCAGTACTCTCACCCGTAGCAGTACGGTCACGCAAATGGAGGATCCGGATGTAGCGATCCTGGGCTGGTGTGGTGACTCTAGGTCTTCCTGTACGGGGACGGTCATTTGTTGTGCCTGTTTGGTTGTAGCGAGCTGCAAGCCGTGATATTGTGCTTTGGCTAACATTCAGACGTCGGGCAACAGAAGATTGGGACTATCCAGCCTGCAGTCTTCCAATGGCGATGTTCCTTGTGGCAGCATCAAGACGTGGCATGTTCATTTGGCGTTGAAACACCTTCTGAACGAATGCCTATTTCCGAAAGCAAGCTTGCTTTTTATTGCCAAACACTACATGCTTTTCCTGCCCAATTTCAACGTGCAAGATGTCACTTGTTGCGTTGTGGCGATGCATTTCTTACTCATTCTCAAAAAATCACATCAAAGTCAACATTTTCAAGCAAAATCGATTTGTTGCAAACGGAAGTGTGTCAACTGATGCTCTTACCAATATTGATACATATTTTGACGATAATATGAATACAATAGGTATTATTTTCGTTTTGACATATCAGTAACACCTATGCGTTTCTTTTTTTTGGTATAGTATATTAGAAATCGCTAACATGCTCGCAGTGATAATACATGGTCCTACTAATAATATGCGATGGCGCATATCTAATTTAATATGTCTGGACCATACAATCCGGTGATTGATATCATGACCATCGATCCATGCAATTGGAATACGATGACATGCATCAACCAAATCAGCGAGCCTGACCACCCGATCCGTTAGTCGCCTCTTACGACAAGCACAGTCGCCTTTTACAGCAAGCATGGGTGGCTGAAGACCCTTTCTTCCCGGATGTTCACGGGTGCCCTATGCCTATCCCTTAAAGTAAGTGTCAGTGAGCAAGGGGTGTCAGAACTCGCTGTATATCATACCATCGGGTAGAATCGCCATCATGCTGATGTTTTATACCTTGGAGCGGCGGGGTAGCGTTCACACCTGACGACATATTAATATATTTAATTTCACAATAATATCTAATGTGCGCCTGACGCACTCATGCACTATTAGGTCGACTTGGTACCCATGTCTCGAATACTCAAATGGACGTCTCACCCTGATCCACAAATTGATTTAAGCTTCCATGATTGAGAAGCTCAAATGCAGAACCCATTTATTGCAAAATAGTGCTTGCAGATAATATTTATGACCAGGCGGTGTGCATGGTGCAAGAATGACAAATAAGCGTGGTGACATCACAGCGGTCAGATTCCTCCGGCCTAAACTCCAATGTTTATTCAAGGAATAGAGTGAGTATTCCATCCAGTGAGTGAGTGAGTATGGTTTTACGCCGCTTTTAGCAATATTCCAGGATTATCACGGCTGGGGACACCAGAAATGGGCTTCACACATTGTACCCATGTTGGAAATCGAACCCGGGTCTTCGGCGTGACGAGCGAACGCTTTAACCACTAGGCTACCCAACCGCCCCTATTCCATCCATATCACCAGCTTCACACCATGAAACCATATAGGGAATCGAACCCGGGTCTTCGTCGTCAGGTGTGAACGCTACCCCGCCGCTCCAAGGTATAAAACATCAGCATGATGGCGATTCTACCCGATAGTATGATATACAGCGAGTTCTCACACCCCTTGCTCACTGACACTTACTTTAAGGGATAGGCATAGGGCACCCGTGAACATCCGGGAAGAAAGGGTCTTCAGCCACCCATGCTTGCTGTAAAAGGCGACTATGCTTGTCGTAAGAGGCGACTAACGGATCGGGTGGTCAGGCTCGCTGATTTGGTTGATGCATGTCATCGTATTCCAATTGCATGGATCGATGGTCATGATATCAAACACCGGATTGTATGGTCCAGATTTATTTACAGACCGCCGTCATATAGCTGGAATATTGCTGAGTGCGGCGTTACACAACAAACAAACAAACAAACAAACTAATGGATCGGCAGTGTGGCAAGGACTATAGGACCAATGCCGATAGTTAACCCTGCTTGGTTGAAAACGTGTCGCCGTACCACAACGACGTGGATCATTGCTCATTATATCGATCACTGGATTTCACTAGACTCGATTGTTACATGCCGACGTGGAATGGGGGTACTATATCTGGTTCCGGCGTGAGACAACACTTACTGACTTATGTGAAATGTGACGAGCGGGTGCTACAGGTACAGCACTGGATGTAAAAAAAGAGAAAAAAAGAAGAAAAAGGTACAGCAGGTCATGCTTACCCTTTTCGCGAACACCTTGGCCCACTTGCACAAAGCGATCTTAGCGCTACGACTATTGTAAGCCTATGTTAAAGTATGGGAGTTACGATCATCTTAGTGCTAAGATCGCTTTGTGCAAGTGTTCCAGTGATGTAATTGTTATCGCTATTTTGTCTTTTACACTGAAATGAATCTGTTTCGGCAATGATCGAAACAGATTATTTTCTGGCGTTTTGATTAGACAAAAAGATTAAATGCTACTAACACTATCTGGCATTTCGGGGTATATTTATCACGCCAAACAGATCTTTACAGCTGTTACACAATTTCTTAAATCAGTAGACTCTCATGCAGAGGGCCAAATTATACAGATTTTCCGACAGGATAAACATGGATTCACATTGCTAAGCCAACATAAGACAACGGGACAGGATAAGGCCATTGCGAATATATAAATACCTAGGGAAGACTCAAAATAACACAGACACCAAGGCATTAATCCTAATTCTATCACTCTCAATTAACAAGGAAGGGGACACGTAGTTATGTTTCGTCGCCGAGATGTTCTATATTATTTAAACTAGTTTAGGTACAGAAACGCGGCTTCTAAACAATGTATGTGTTAAAGCAATTTGACAGTTCGCAAAATTGAACACATTTGATTTGACCCTTCTGTCAGATATCATCACAGCCACCACCACCAAGCACTGCCAACACTGAACGGTTTCGCTGTCACCGTATAACTGGGGGCAGTCCGCCGTGTCACATTGGTGGTTGTCGTTACTGACCCATTTTTAGTGACAAGAAAACTATTGATTCAGTTGAAAGGGATCCGTGAAGATCGGGGTTAGAATAGGTCTTCACTAACCCATGCTTGTCATGAGAGGCGACTATGCTTGTCGTAAGAGGCGGCTAACGGGATCGTGTGGTCAGGTTCGCTGACTAGGTTGATGCATTCCATCATATCCCAAATCCGTGGATCGTGCTCATGATATCAATCGTTGGATTGTCTGGTCCAGTCTCGATTATTTACAAACCGCCGTCATATAGCTTGAATATTGCTGAGTGCGGCTTTAAACAATAAACAAACAAATAATGCAGTTGTAGATATATATGTTATATCTTTATTTGTAACTGATGATTTTACACAACTGAAGTATGCTTGAGCAAAGCACGTGAATCAATGCATGACTACTGACCTTACGATAGCCAAAACACTGACCCGTCCCCACATTTTGTGCATTTATGTTATGGCGACACAGTTTAAACGCAGTGGTGGCCCATCTTCCCGAGGCAAGAGAGTTAACTGACTTTAAAAGTCCAGTTTCCACCCTTGCCGAACTAGGCTGGAATTCCTGGGCTCGATCGTAGCGCCGCCAGTGGATATTACGAGATATGTCCCTTCCAAGCCGCTCCTATGGACCAATCAGATTCCACCTCTCGTATCACTGGCATTTGTTTCAAACAACATGGCGGCGTCAAGTCAAGACGATCTGATCTGTAATCAAGATCTGTATTGTGATAAAACGGGTCTTACATTGCAAAGTGCATCAAATCACGCGAGCACCTTGATTAATAACATGAAAAGATTTGTAAAATATCTGTTGACAACGAGTTGGCGGTGCACATGCTTTGCAAATCTTACAATCGACTGAAATCTGCACGACAGTTTACGAACCGGATTTCGATTTTGTTGCGCGATTTGATTGGACTATGCATAGACTCGTTAGTCTATGCCAAAATGTAACTCCATAATACCAGCCTAGTTCGGCAAGGGTGGAAACTGGACTTCTGTAGTCAGTTAACTATCTTGCCTCGGGAAGATGGTGGTGGCCCCGATACGTTAAATACTAACTCTCAAGCAGACAAACAGTCAAGTATATAAAGAAAGACAAGTTCTATGGATGAACAACTTCTTTATTACAATAAGTGCGACGTTTCGGTGTAGATCCTAACACCTTTATCAAGCAAGTGATGGGTAGTGCTACTTACTTACTTAGTAGTGCTTACTTACTTACTTACTTTGGAGATTTAACGTGCGCTTTCCGACTGATGCGTATTTCGCACACGGGCCCGGCCAGGCCATTTAATGTGTTTCCGAAAGGGGCGAAAGTGGTCTGTGCAACCCAAGAGGGGGGTTTTAGGGGTTGCTTATATAGAATTTGGGAATTTTGAGATTTGGAATAGATGCCGATGGGATTGGGGAGGGGAACTAAGAGAGCTGGGTATGGTGGATGTTTGTTTGTTTATGTGATTTTGATTTGGTAGGTTATTGTGTTTTTAGATGCGTTTTATTAGTTCCGTTTTTATTAAGAATACGCCTAAGGCCTTGAAGTTTTCTAGTTTGTTTTGTGGGTTTAGTATTGCTTCTAGAGTTAGAGCCTTGTTTAGATTGAGGGTGGTTTGTAATGCGGTTCGATGTGTTAGGTAGTGTGTGCAGTGGATGAGTGCGTGTTCTGGGGTTTCTGGTTGTTTGCAGTGTGGGCAGTTACCTGTAGTGTGTTTTTAAAAAAAATTTAAGTGGTTATTTAGGTTGGTGTGTCCTGTTTGGAGTTTAGTGATTACTCTGTCGATTTTTTTGGATGGATGGAGAATTTTTGGTTTGGTTAGTGGTTTGCTGAGCACTTTTTTTATTTGGCTATTTGAGTTTAGATATAGGTTATGCCATTTTATTGTGATTTTTTGCTTGTTTACACTTTTAATTTCTGATTTTGAGATGGGTAAGTTTAAGCTTATTTCTGGGATTTTGAGGGATAGTTTAGCTGCTTTATCGGCGTTTTCATTACCGTATATTCCTACGTGGGCGGGTATCCACAAGAAGGTTATGTGTTTGCCTGCCTTAGTTAGGTCGTTGGAGCTTTTAAGTATTTGATTTATTAATTTAGGTCGGTTTTTGGTATTTTTGTTTTGGAGGGCTTGCAGTCCACTTAGGGAGTCGGTAAGTATTAGGATTTTTTTTGTGTTTTTTGGATTTTTGATTATGGAGGGCTGAGGCCATGCCCATTAGTTCTGCCGTGAATATTGATTGGTTGTTTGGGAGTCGGAAGGATTGTGTGGTTTTAGTTGGTTGTGTGGTATGGACTCCGAAACCTGTGTGTTAGTGCTGAACAACATAGGTATACTTATTGACATCAATGTTTATACAGTAAATTGATTAATGGACACAGAGAGCAGATTATGACAATTGGAAGCTAGTGAATGACTAATGGGACAGGGTAAACAACCACGGAAGCTGTTTGGGATGATTGGAAGCCAGTGAATTGTCCAATGGACTCAGCGTCAGCAAGCAGACTGATAGAGATGATTAGAAGCCAGTGGATTAATTGGATGGACATAGGGATTTAGCAATTAGGTGGTGATAAGCAGGCGGGATGTAGTAGCCTTGATCTCTGTTCATTGCTGGCTTGATCCTTTTGATGTAGATGGCTTCTAGGAGTTTTCTGATTTTGTAGTCTGACTGATTGTTGGCCAGGATCTTGATGTTGTTCCACTGGATGTTGTGGTCGGGGTGGGTTTGGGTGTGGTCGGAGATGGCTGATTCTGAGTTATTTTTTGTACTGAGGTCTTGTGTTCTTTTATTCTAATGGGTTACATTCTATGGCGACTCCTATGTTAGTTAGTCGCCTCTTTTGACAAACATAGTCGCCTCTCGCAGCAAGCATGGGTTCCTGAAGACCTTTTCTACCCCGTATTTTTACGGGTCTCAAGGCCTACAGATCATTGGCAACTTCTCCAACAGTGGTGCATAAAGACCGGTTTTGCGGCGAAGCGGACGTACAATATCCATGTATGGTCTACCCGATAACGTGAGTCAAAATGTACAGATGTCCACAAAATGTACAGAAAAACGAAAGCCGAAAAGTAGTTCCACCGCGGTGAAGATATCTTTTGACGGGTTTTCTCTATATTTTGAGTTTACATTTTAATCTTGGTGATTCTCATTTGATTTGTTTCGGTGCTTTTTGGCAATATTCCAGGTTTTCCTGCTATTCCCAGTTTCCATTTCTAAAATATGTTTAATAGTTCGAAAACGTATGATACTCGAAAAACTGTAAACATGTCGAAAACTGTGTCCATGTCCTTATGGTTCACCGTAAATGTTTTACCTATTTGCTACGCTGAATGTCTGAACAATTGTTATCTTTGTGGCTTTTTCTGTGCACACAAATTGCAAGTGATTCCGTGATATTTGATTGGCTAACTTACTTTTGCCTTTACTTTTCCATACACCGAAAACAAATTAGGCCACGCCTCCTAACGGATTACTGTTTCCTGATTGGTCTACAATAAAAAGGGAGGGCTTGTGTTAGATTAAATATGAGTTGAACGATGTCACGGATTTAGTATTGTCTACAGGTTTTGTGTGTTGATTCAATAAGCAGTCTGTGAACATATTATTTTTTACGTATGTAATTATATAAAAAATATTTCAATATTTTCTAAACGTAAAAAACAGCGTTCACACTTTGTGTATATCGGGGGGTTTACGTTTATAATTCCATAAAGGCAAAACATATTAAAGTCAAATCTTAAATAAATGTAACAAGAGTCATCAGAAGACATCTTCCCGAGGCAAGGGCGTTAACTGACTATTGAAGTCCACCTTTAACCCTTGCCGAATTAGGCTGGAATTTCCCGACTCGATCTTAGCGCCACCAGTGGCTATTACGAGTTATGCCCCTTCTATGTCCAATCAGATTCCACCTCTCGTATCACTTGCATTTGCTTCAAACAAAATGGTTGCGATCTGTCAAGACGATCTGATCGAAAATCAAGATCTATATTGTTATGAAACGGGCCTTAACCCGCAAATCACTTGAGAACCTTGATTAAAAACATGAAAAGATTTGGAAAATATCTGTCTACGCCCAGTTGGCGGTTCACATGCTTTGCAAATCCTGAAGTCGACCGACATCTGCACGCTGAAATCCATGTTTACGAAACGGATCCCTAGTTCGTCACGCGATTTTGACTGGACTATATGCATAGACTCGTTAGTGCAGCCAAAATGTAACTCCGGAATTCCAGCCTAGTTCGGCAAGGGTGGAAACTGGACTTTTATAGTCAGTTAAGAAGATGACAAATCCACACGGCCACTACAATAGCAACAGGCACCACTTCAGCCTCTGGTTAATACACGTACCATGTTTGGATATGAAAACGGTTTTCAAGTTATGCTCCGGAAACGAAATACGTAAGGCCAGATGATGACTACATCAGCCCCCAATATATGAAGCGGTTGGGGGTGCGGAGGGGGGATGAAACTCTGGTACAAATAAGCAGTGTGCACGCAGTGTTTACGTGTATACTCAATAAACACAAACGCTATTGACCGCAAGTATACCGTACGCTGAATGTGTACAACCTGAAGATCCGCTGTTTGAAACTTGGTCTGTTTGAAGTTTGGCCTGTCCTAAAGAATATCTGCTAGCGTGTTGTTTTGTGTATTAAAGACGCTACGGCTCACTCGCGACTCAAGCAGTACAGAGGTAGATCGTGCTTCATTTATTACTCGAATCGGTTCAATTAGACCGGATTTCAATGGCGTACAGTACAGGTCTACAGTCTGTTGTCCACGCAATTGGGATACGATGACATGCAACAACCTTTCAGCGAGCCTGACCGTTAGTCGCCTCTTACGGTAAGCATAGTCCTATTCTAACCCGGATCTTCGCGAGTCATGGCAGAGGTCAGGAAGGTGCAAAGGACAATAGCAGATTCATAAAGATTTCAATGACAATCTGGTTCTGATTGAAAGGAATATACTTTAATACCAAACCGCCAATTGTTCTGACCGCGTGGCCAAGGAATTTGCTCTGACACAAACCGAGGCTATTCTAAAAGGTTCCAAACACCCTTATGCATATATAATTGCTTTTATATGCGAAAATGTAGCCTTACTCCAAGGCTGTACTGAAAGATAAATCCGTGGATGTATAGTAACTCTATCCCTATAACAGGCAAGTCTAGATAAGTGGTCAATACAAGGACATCTAAAGGACCCAGTCTTAGAAAAAATGATTTAAAATAATAACTATCGCTTTGGAGACTTGTGCAAGTTTCACGAACGAGTGAATCAAAGCTGTGGTCTGCTTCATGTTCGCCGTCGGGATTAACGCCAAAACATACCGTAACTATTCCGATGTGTACAATACCATTTTCACAAATCACTACACAAACTTAAGGCCTGTTTTGAATGCCTCTCATCCAGTAAACCTCAGTGTGGATTTCGTGTTGATATCGCTAGAGGGGCTCTCTGACAGCGAAAAATCCATCACCACCAACGGCTGGTTCGTGCTGAATTGGCAAGATCCGGCACTGAACGGCGGTGGTGACAGGCTTCTGGTTCAACAGAAAAATATATGGCTTCCGGATATCACTTTGAAAAACTCTGTGAAAAAAAATTCGAAAATTGGATCATCACACCTAACCGGCATGTTCTGTGGGCGCCTTGGGATATATATGTGACGTCATGTGACCTCGCGGTTACATATTACCTGTTTGATGTACAGCGCTGTCAGGTGTCGATATACCTCTTGATGTCTAGCCAAACAGATATTACACTTTCATTGGCAAACATTGGAATGGCGTTCTATTCAGAAAACGGCCAGTGGGATGTCATCAGTACTTCGGCTAAGAAAAGAGAGGTCAATAATGTTCCTGAGATCGTCTTCACCATCAACCTGAGACGTCTTCGACTGTTCTACGTCGTCAACATCATTGTCCCTCTTCTCTTTCTCTCCTGCTTCCCACATCTGGTGTTCGCTCTTCCCGCGGATTGCGGGGAGAAAATGGGGTTCTCTATTACTATCTTGCTGGCCTACACGGTATTCCTGACAACCATTGGTGAGTAACCCTCGATTATCCTGTGTACAAGAAGGAAGTTGATAGTCATGATCATGAGGCATTCGTGACCAACTCGTGTTATTCCGGGACAAGCCGAATAGCGACTCGTGTCCCTCTCATGGCCATGTTTGCGACCGGGTTCCGTCTTAGCGCAAACGGGCATACCTAAAACAATTGTCAACTCGTTGCGTAATGGTTCACATATCTTTCCCCATATATTTTATATATTTCAGATGCAATTTAAAGCACATCGGGACATGCGAAGTTATACAGTATGATTGAACACATTTAACTGTGTCTTGGGTATATTTTTAGATGCAAGACATATGTAAAATCAAAAATTATATCTGACGGATTCTTTGACGAAGAACTTGAAATCATACGCGCAATCTGATTGGTTTGTCGTATTTTCGCACATAACATTCATCGATAGGGGGACGAGTCTTGCAGGTTACGGAAAGGGGCGAGTGGTGACGAATGGATCATGTGGATCAACAAACAGCGAGTAAATAAATGTACATCTCACAGCGCCAATATAGAATAGTGAGTTGGGTTTAACGCCGCTTTTAACAGTATTCCAATTTATATCACAGCGTGTCAGCTTAATGTGGGAGGAAAGCCCGAAGTGATGCAGGTCTCAGACGTTTACCACTTCGGTGAAACCAACGAGCAAAGGTATGGTGCTGACAAACCTAGAAACATAAGCGGGGCGAACCGGGATTCGAACCCACAATCTGGCGTGGCCAAGGGACGCAACTCTGCACAGCGAATAGCGACGCCTTAGATGACAGGGCCATCTTTTCCCCGCAATATAGAATAGTATAGATGTGTATTGTATTACCGCTGTAAGAAGTAAATGTACTCGCTGTTAGTTGAGACCGCCTCCGTGGTCTAGTGGTAGAGTGTCCGCCCGGAGAGCGGAAGGTCGGTGGTTCAATCCCCGGCCGTGTCATACCAAAAGACGTTTAAAGATGGTACTTGTTGTTAGCCTGCCTGGTGCTCGACATTCAGGGGCTTAAACAAGGAGCTGCCTTTTCTATATTTTCGGCAGCGTGTTCTCAGATTTATGATGTTGTTTCTTAGCTTTTGGCTACGTTCTTTTGTTGTCGATTCCTCGTGTGGCGTATACAAATGACAGTTTTATGTTGCAATCTGTCAGTTTTCATTGGAAGGCCTGGTGTAGGCGGTGTAGTGGAAAAAGCGCCCTCCCGGAGAGCTGTCGGTGATGCGTCATACCAAAAGACGTTAAAATATGATACTTGTTGTTACCCTGCCTGGAGCTCGACATTAAGGGGATAACACAAAGCCTCGTGCATGGCAGGCATATACGTAAACTTCTGTTCTGTTCTGGGTAAATCAAGGACTGGTCAGCTCGGAGTCAGTATACTTAGCATGTGTGGGGCATTCATGCGGCATGATATGTGTGAGCTGACATTATAAAACCGTCCTGAGTGTTGACTTAACATGACACACACACGCGCGTGCGCTCGACGTTTACACCGCATGTCATCTCTCCATTTATCATCATCCTATTATGATACATATCCTGGATCCAGCATCTTACGGAAGAAAGGCAGTTAACTGAATGTAAAAGCCCAGTTTCCACCATTGCCGAACTAGGCTGGAATTTCTGGGCTCGATCTTTGCACCACCAGTGGCAATTCACTTGTATTTGCTTCAAACAAAACGGCGGTGCAGTCAAGAAGATATGATCGATAATCCAAATCTATATTGCAATAAAACAGGACATATACTTCGCAAAGTGAATCAAATCACGTGAGGATCTTAATTAAAAACATGAAAAGATTTAGGAAATATATGCTGACGCCGAGTTGGCCGTACACGTGTTTTGCTAATCCTGCAATGACCAAAATCTGCAGGGTAGTTTACGAACCGGATGTCGAATTCGGGAAGATGGGATCCAGCTGCCACCATTACTTTGTTCTGTGTCCAGTTCGAAGACTTCTGCATGTCATCTTACTTAAGCCAGGAACGTTTTTCAGCATAAAACATTACAGTATATGATAGTCTTCTGATTCGAAAGGAGATATCGAGGACTCACTTGGACGAGGTCGCGATTTTACATCTATCTATCCCGAAGTTGCGTTTAGAAGAGGCATTTTGATTGGTTGATGATTTCAAGAGCATGCACAAGAAACATTCTGTGCTGAGTTAGTTATATAAACTCTTGGGCTGGTGACGTCCTTCAGAAACGAAAGTATGGTGGCGAATGTGTCTGAAGTATATATATTTTAACATCACAAAATGGCGATGATTTACTGGGATTTTGGTGAGCATACTGGAGAAGGACCTGCAAGAACATGGAATTAACTCTTACTTAACAAAATCCAGTTTGCGAGTTTACGGTTATTTCTAAGAATATCTCAGATGAAGCTATGTGTTCTTAATGACTGCGTTGGATTGGTGTAATTTAGGAAGATGAGTGTCGTTATTATTAACAGATAACGTCTGGAAAAGTTTGAAGCGTTTCCGCCCAGCAATCAACACTACATCTAGATCGGCCTCGCAGTTACCCTGTCTACGTTTTGCAGCTTTGTCTTTCGAATGTAACAAAACTATTTTACTTTATTCTGATATGACCCCCAATGTTACTGATGATGTTATACTAACATGTTATACATCACTATTCCGGCAGTGATTCAGAAGCAGACTAACCATGTCCTATACAGTGACGCGCAAAAGAAAGTATACCCCCGTGTTTGACTGTGCATAAACTGACACAATAAAGAAATGGTTATTTGATTGTTATTTGATTAGGGTATCATAGTTGTGTTTTGGACTTTGCAGTATTTCGACGACTGTTTTTCAGCCTAGTAGCAGTTTGATAACGTTTGTAATTTTTTGGCCTAATCCAATTTTCAAGTGTATTTCTTTTGCCCGTCAGTATACTTTTACATAGATGCATAATCTATAAACTAATTGGAAACTTGTTAGGGAATATGAAATGATGTAGAAACAAATCAACTATGCCACTTGTCATTATTCTAGATGTAAATTATATGAATTGATAAGAAACCTATCTTTGGACCTTACCCCAGAAACACAACCCAAGTTTCTCAAGAATACCCACGTCATACAAGGGATTTGTAACATATAGCAAAGTGAGTGTGAGTGAGTGAGTTAAATTTAAAGTCACATCGGCAGTATTTCGAACATAAAAAGTTATACATTTAAACTATCAAAACCTATCAACGAAGGGCAGCAATATATAGACTATCACAGGCGTAGTTTTAGACTAACGTGGAACAATGAATAGATATCACCATAGATAACAAGACAATACAAATAGGACTGAGCTTCTAACAATCTCCGCCAATAATCATACTCCCAGTTTGTTAACAACTACGGGACCCGTGAAGATCCGGGGTAGAATAGGTCTTCAGCAACCCATGCTTGCCGTAAAAGGCGACTATATGCTTGTCGTAGGCCTAAGGGGCGACTAACGGTACCGGGTGGTCGGGCTCGCTGAATGGTTGATGCATGTCATCGTATCCCAATTGCGTGGGCAACAGACTGTAGACCTGTACTGTATGCCATTGAAATCCGGTCTGGTTGAAATGGTAAAGAACTGTTCGATTAATCCGTGAGACATAATCTACCTCTGTACTAGTTGAGTCGCGAGTGAGCGTGGATCGATGCTCATGATGTCGATCACTTGACTGTCGGGTCGAGACTCGATTATTGACAGACCGCCGTCATATAGCTGGAATATTGCTGAGTGCGGCTTAAAACAACAAACAAACAACTATCTAGGTACACCAATATGTATTAATCAATTCTATTTCTTTAAAAAAAAGAAAAAGAGAACTAATACCATTTAAAATATCCTTTATGGATGAAACCTTGAAATAGTTATCCCTTGTGATGGAAAATCAATACAGGCAAGAAAAGTACGATATCATCATGTTCTTCTACATCTCTCCGAGGAAAGGGCGTTAACTGACTATACAAGTCCAGTTTCGTGGAAACTGGACTTTTATAGTGAGTTATATTTTACGCCGCTTTTAGCAGTGTTCCAGCAATATCATGGTGGGGGACACCTGAAATGGGTTTCACTCATTGTAGCCATGTGGGGAATCGAAACCTGGAAACCTTGTCTATGAAGTCATACGCGTTAATGATTATTCTCAATGAAATCTACAGACATTGGGGATCAGCTGTGTGGGGGAGTAATGATGTCATTGACCTTTTTCAGTCATAAAGCATGTATGGTTGGTTGGTTTGTTGTTTAACGCCGCACTCAGCAATATTCCAGCTATATGACGGCGGTCTGTAAATAATGGAGTCTGGACCAGACAATCCAGTGATTAATATCATGAGCATCGATCCACGCAATTTGGATCGATATCATGTATCAACCAAGTCAGCGAGCCTGACCACCCGATCCCGTTAGTCGCCTTTTACGACAAGCATAGTCACCTTTTACGGCAAGCATGGGTTGCTGAAGACCTGTTCTACCCCGGAAAAGTGCCAATGGGATAACTTTTGCATGAAACAGTGTGCCTGGTTCAGAGACGAGTAGACTATATTCATATATCTCCGTCCTTCGTGAGGATTCAGGATGTGGATAGTTCAGAGGTGACTTAATTGATCGGGTTGATGGTGTCATCGTACCCCGACGGCGTGGAGCGTTGGTCATAATATCAATCACTGGATTGTCTAGCTTAGAATCGATGGTAAACAGACCGCTTACATATACCTGGAATATTGCTGAGGTTGGCGTGTAACAACAGACAGACGTACACACGAACGAACACGCACGCACACACACTCGTTGGGATTCCGTATTTGTCGACTAGTTAGTAAGTTGGGTTTTACGCCGCTTTTAACAGTATTCAAGTTATATCGCGGCGTGTCGGCTTAATGTGGGAGGAAAGCCCGAAGTGATACAGGTCTCAGACGTTTACCACTTCGGTGAAACCCAAGAGCATGGGTATGGTGCTGACAAACCTAGAAACATAATCGGGACGAACCGGGCTTCGAACCAACAATCATAGGTTTCTGGCTTGCCCAAGGGACGCAACTCTGCCCAGCGAATCGCGGCGCCTTAGACGACTGGGCCACCCGTGCCCTTAAGATTCGACTAAATGAATCGGTGGTCATGCACATTCATTTGCTTAATTAATCAGGGAGTCCAGTATATCATTAAGACTGCCGGGGATTACAACAAATACTTTTTGCATTAGGGTCGTACTGGAAGTGCCAGACGATTCCCTTGAAATAGCTCAATTACTAGTGTCTGGTATGCAGTCACAGAGATAAAGCCCTAAGGTTGTCAAAGATGAATTTGGAACAAGGGTAAACCGTTAGCCGCAAACTTCGGCCCTTCGCGTGGGCTTATTTTAAAAAACTCTTTGAACCATTTTTTCACCCTGGCATGTCTGTGCCTGTATTGAGATTACTCCCCAGGGTCTGCTCTTTCCGCTGATACCCAATCGTTAGGAGTTTTCCACATTGGTCTTGGAGTATCAGGGGTTAAGCAGTTAAAAAGCATTTTTCATTACTTCAAATGGCTATAAAGTCATTAGTTTGGTAGTTTTGATTTATTTTAGTGATACTGTTGAATGCACATTTCCAAGAGCTTTCCATATATCTATAACACATATGGTACGGTTTCCAAAAGGGGTCACGTTACCAGCCTCAAATGCGTTTTGGTCGGTAGTTACGTTTGAACCCGGTTTGGACGTGCAGAGTATATAGTCTTTGCATGGTATCGTATCCCAATTGCGTGGATCGATGTTCATGACAAAAACAGGGCTGGCCCAGACTCGATTGTTTCCAGGATGACACCATAAATAGCTGAAATATGACTGAGTGCGACTTTTAGCAAAACAAAACAAGCATATATCACATATTCTGCTGTGAGGTTGAAAACTGTGTTTATTCATTCACACCATATAATAGACAGTTTATTTATTATCCAAGTGAAGGCCTACATTTGTATTGTTCAAAATATACCGCTCAAAAAAGTTAAAGAACATCTGATTTTTATCATCGGCTTTCTGGAGTACCAGGAGTGGTGTTGCCATTTTAGCAAAAATCCCAGTCATATTGGTATGCAAACGAATCCATTTTATTTTCTTATAAAAAATATATATAAATAAAATGAAAAATATAGTTTTGATACAGTAGAGCCCTCTTGCAATAAAATCCTTAAAACTATCGACTCAGTAGGCGGGGTCCATAGCCCTTTTGTGCGTGCAAGTTTTGTAACCTAACTCATACTGCTTCAAAATAAACTTCTTGTCCAAATTGAGTCGAGCCACAGTTGTGGTGCATGAAATTCACATGGTTGGAACATGACCTTGGGCGATGCAGTAGGACAGACGAACTACTAATGTAGTCAATTTAAACAACACAATAGTACCTTTATGCTCTATAAAATTCACAAATTTGTCAGTTTTTAAACTTTGAATCCACATCTATCATACCCCAGCAATAAGCTGGAAATCCTGGAATGGGATGTTGGGACATTCCATGGTGTCCCAAAGGACAACCAGAAAGGCCATATAAAGGCCAACCAGAAAGCCCATATTGTGCCTCTGAAATATTAAACCTGTCTTCAGCAAGACATCACACCTTCCACAAGGCTACCCAATAAAAAAACAAAACAAATTCTATGTTTAATATGTCATTTTATGCAAAATATATAAATGTTACATTTAATTTAAACAGACAATGTGCTCATAATCCAACCTGAGTATGAAGATATTAAGTTTTGGCTGTGTACAGGATGCGAGAGTCTACACAGGCAGCTGTCAGCCGGTCCGGAAACACCCTCACACACAGGAACCAGCAACACACAAATATGATCTCCATTATCCTTAAAACTTAACATACATTTCTTAAATTTATTTGATCCAAAGTGAACAAGTTATCACACATTAAGACTTGATCAGGTCAATAAATAAAAATGAGGACAAAGCCACAATTAAATGTAAAATCATTGATAACAACAATTAGCCTAAAATAAATGCAAAATTATTTTTTGTGATCTAAAATATAGCTGGCACCTTGTTGAGGGTGTCTAGGACCAGGTGATGGTGACAGAAGGGGCAGAGATAGAGAGATGTCAACTCGCATAGAACAGTCGGTATGGTTTTACATCGCTCCAGCAACACAGCTTCAGCAACACTGTCATATCGGGACAAAGTGATGGGCTCAACAGATCTTACCCATGGGTCTTCAGTGTGTCGAGCTTGAACCACTGACTACCCACTACCCACTGCCCACAAGAAAACAGCTATGTACATCGCCTGCCTATGTTGGTGTTGAATACACAGAGTCAACAAGCACCTGCATCTTTCAAAAAAAGAAACAACCACCTACACAAACAAAAGGAGCATTAATTTATGGAAATGGAACTGAATCATATACTACGCTCCATGTCAGTTTTGAATATCCCTATTGAAGTTGAGTAGCATAATTTGGATGAATGCATTAGTTTCTTCTGTGTATTCAACACTAGCTGTGAAGAAGCCTTTTCAGAGATAATGTGGAACCCTACACGGGAAACTATCAATGTCTCTTTGCGAGTACATTCCATACTTTTTGAAGCTTAAATGCCGCGGGAAAGAAGTTAAAATCTGGAGTTAGATATACAATAAGATTAAAATAGGATCCGATCAATACCCACTCCCACAAGTCTATTGGATGTGTTTCTAGGTTAATTTGTGTCTTCCTCCTTATAAAAATATCTTACAAACAAAATGCAAGTTTCAGAAATATACTATTTAACATTAGGATTGTCAGCAACATCAGACAATGAAATTACAGCAAACCAAGTGATTGGCACTCTAATGTGAAGAGGATAATTTTATCTTCCATTGTCCCTACTGGTGCAGGAGTTGACAGGGAGGAGAGAGGTGGAACTACTTTTGATAATAAGCTCGTGTATATGATTCTGACAAAGCAGAGTCTTCAGAAAAGACAGGTTTCACCCCAAGTCTCCACTGTTTTGACAAAAAGACTTCGTAGCAATATTGTAAGAGTCACATGTACAATTATGACAAAGGTCTTCGAACAAAAAATTAAAAAATTATCTCTTATGCTTTTGGAAAATACATGCTAATGTTTGAATCTGGTTAAGTGAAATAAATCTATTTTTGCACAAAAACATTAATGGATAATTTAATATAAAAAATTTATACAAAATTCCAAAAGAAAATAATTCAGATATAACTGTTTTCTGATTCAATTTTGAGTTAAGATAAAAATCAATTTTAAGTCACAATGTGAGTATTTCCACCATATTGGGTGAAGTTCAAGTTACTGAAGTCGTACAACTCATGTCTTAACTCCACATGTCACTCAAACAATAATATATGTTTCAAGAGTTTATGACAAATTGCAGTCAATTCTTGATCAACATGTGCCAAACGCAACAGAAATAGTCCTTATTGAAACAATTCAATTGACGTGGCAACAACCCAAACTTGCATACATTTCATGTTCAACATATAGTTTCAATTTCAAATTTCACATAAATACCATTTATAACTTTTAATAATGTCATTGAAACCATACACATATCATTCAAGAACTAACTGCAAAAAGAACATGATTCTTAAAGCAAGGAGAAAAACTTCAAAACAGAGTATTATCAACAAGTCATTCTACGCGACTTTCTGTAAAACTTGCTACATTCTAGACGGAGCACCCGACCAGCTCTCCACACATAGAATAGAGTCTTGCACAACTGCCATCGGACACAATACTACTGTATTTCTCACACAGTTCTTAATATACTGGCCTTGTGCTAGAGAAATGCAACTGTTTACCAAGATGCTAACAGTGTCTTCAATGAAAATGGACTCTTTCCTTTGACATACTGTCCCCCCCCATCTTTTGTCTTACTGATGCTCATACGATATTTTTCTCTCATTCTTTTGAATAGTCATATCATATAAAAGACTTATGGTGTTAAGATTCAGCCAAAGTTTGGACACCCGAATCCATCAGTATTTAAGCTGTTGTGTCTCCTCACAATGGTAAGGGCCGGTGAGGATGGTAACTGTGCAGGGCCCAATCCATGCAAATGCCAGTTCAGCTGATCTCGGTAAGGATTGAACGATGAGGTTATGTCAATGTATGTGAGGGCGCAGATGGGTTCTCGAGAACATTGTCAAGAAATTCTTACAAAAATAACCATAACAATTGGTGTCCAGCTTTTTTTTAGCAAAACAATTATTTCAGTTTTCTTCTTGGATATAAGTGAAAAAAGGAGCGAGTTGCCTCCCTTGCGGGTCCTCGTGAGTATATGCCAGCCGTGACAAACAACTCTATACATACATATCTACGTAGTGTAGATCCACCGCAAGTCCCTGACGGCTGCACGGTGTTATCCGAGCGGTTGTCATTATCGCTTTTCACGACAAATGTCCCCACCCTTCCCGATGAGTTATCATATAAAATACACTATCAAATATCATGTGGTGTGTAATGAGAAGTATAACAATGTTAATATTGACACAAGTGGGTGATACTATATTGTTGAGTATGACAGATGATTCTATGAAAATGTATACACAATATTCAATATCATGATGGCGATAGATACTCTATACACACAATGACTATAGACAGATGATGATGATGATGATGATGATGACGATGATGATGGTGGTGACAATGACACAAATACAATATGGATATGCTCTATGAGAAATAAATATGATCACAGACAGGAGTAACCAAGTATTCCTGCTTCTACAATAGACTATATACAGTTAGACTTTGGCATGCACGTATTATCTCACTAAGTAGAACCTTCTTATTTACATATCGTACAAAAATCTAATAACCATGTTCAACAGCAAAGCCCAAGCCTCGCCACGTAGGTCTTCCGTTAATGAGTTTTCTGGAATAAATCAACGAACACAACGTTCCTATTGCATGGTTTGTGCAGCACAAACAACACACATGTTCAAGCATACGATTGTTATATAATGACAAAATATGTAACATACACACTTTGTACTACTCCATATAAACTACACAACATTTGAGAGGGAGATTTCGAGTATCAAGGGGGGATAAATGACGGGATGTCTGAAGATGTACGAATCCGATGTGATTTGGGCCGGACTTCACTCATGTGAAGCGGACATGGAAACAAAAGTATCTTGTCTCATGGCTTTCGTAAGAGTGTGAGCTAGCACAGTATTTCAATCAGGAGTTGAGAAGGATTGTTTCGACACAGGCATTTGAGTGAGCTTAAGACTCATTTTGTTGTTTTGGCAAGAAGTGAAGCTGTTTGCATCAAAGATTGACTTCTTCCAATTCAGTGTTTAAACACAAATACTCGCTGTTTAAACAATGAAATCTATTCTTCCCACTATTGCATGCTCCTATGGTAAGTATGTTCATTCAGGGGTGAAAATCTTCCGTGGATCTTTGAATTTCCGCGAATCTTAGTGACCACAAATTTGTTAAAATCCCATGGCTTCCAGCCTTCCACTAAACACCCCCAAATTATGGATCACGCTCCATTGCAAAGAAGTTTCAGCTGAAAAGGAAAATATTCATTCTCATCCCTGTTTATTGGTTGAAAAGAAGCTTAACAGACATCAGCTCCAGCCCAAATGGCATCGGATTCGTATACCAACATCTCCAACCATCCAGTCCGATTATCCCGCATCTTGGCACTCCGAGTATCCCTATGCCATGTTGAGTAGTATATGACACAAGAGTAAGAATTGCGGTACAGAAATCCATACTATCAGCAAACTATCACTTCACTGGTAAAATGTAAAAACTGCGATATCACAATTATCACATGTATCCTCATCACCAAATATGGACACAGATTTTCAGTATTGCCATAGTAACATCAGCATTCATATTCACAGAGTTTATCAACATTCATGAAAACCTTTTGACAATGAAACCTTACAATTGAACCCAGCATGACCGAAAAGTTTCAGATAGAGCAATTCCTACATAAACGTTAACCATGAAAAACAGGTAAAAACCATTGTATCCATGACAGCGGAATATTAGAGGAAATTATTTTCAAACTTGTTTCCCACATAATGTTCATCCACAAGAGAAGCCAAGTTCCTGCCAGCATCTTTTGTCTAACATGAAATATGGCTCAGGGATCTTACAAAAATAATGTGATCATTATTAATTTTTCTTACAAACATTCAAAAGCGAATTTTTTTTAACTGATTGCCTAAAAGTATTGACTATCAGGTGGAAAATAGATATCTGAAATGCAAGAAAGTGTTTGTCATTAAAGGTTAACTCTTCTTTGAAGTTTTGTCCATAAGAAAACCTGGTTTAAGTTCCTGACACTAAAAATATATAGTTCTGAAATTTTAATTTCTCCACATTTGTGAATTTTTGGTAGGCAGATCCTAAAACCAAATAAATTAAACTAAAATGCCTAATATACATTCATAATCTTGTGGTCAGAGGATAAGGCCAGCCATATTGTACCAAGTCAAGCCTACAACATCCCAACGCTGATTCCAAGACTGAACACGTCACTGCACACACATCATTCCCAGTGGCATGGCAGTTTATCATATAACTATGTAACCATAGCAACCTGGGCTTCAGTTTAACTTGCTACTGAGACAATTACAACCACTGAAGCTGAAGAGTGCTATTTTTATAACTGGTATGGAAAGCTACAATATTATTAATAACGCAGAGCTAAATTGCACGATGTAACTGAGACATTCATTTATATATGAATATTCATAAATCAAAAGTCACCGCAATAAATTCACTTTTAAAGAAGAAAGACAACTGCAAACTTAGTTTTTGCGTAATCAACAATCTTTCTTTCAAAAGAGCAGAATATAGTATACATATAGCCAATACATATACCTTCAGGGAATACTGAGTACAACCTTTTGATGTCAACCATTGTCTTTCAAGACAAGTACCCTGTTGCAGCATCTAGCCATAAATACCAGTGCATTATCTCATGGTCTCCATGACGACATGTTTTCATTATTTCTGCAAATGGTATCAAATAAAATTTACGGAAAATATAAAATTTAGAAAATACTTTTTGAGCTTCATCATGTTAATATCCAGTAGTAATACTGAGAGGATACTCTGATATTGTTCTTGCCCTTCAGATGAACGACTGGTTTTATAATGCTGATCATGAAAATGAAACACAACCATTCACCTCATAAACAAATTGGAAGGCTTGTCCCAGCTTCAACTTGATTTTTTGGAAGAAATTTCGAGGTATAATTCTTTCTGTTCAATACTGACATGACAATGTATCCGTGTATTATAAAAAATGCAGGAAAAACAAAGTAAACTTATCCAAAATTTAAGTTTGTAAACTTTCCATTAAAATTAGTTGCCAACATTTCCTCAGATCATGTAAGTACTGCTAAATCACATGACTACCAAATATGGTACTGCTGATCACATGACAACCAAACATGGTACTGCTGATCACATGACAACCAAATATGGCTCTGTTGATCATATGAGTATCAAATATGGCCATACGGCCACATGGCAATTGTCTTCAAAGATCATGTCACCCACATGATCCTCACAGCTGTGATTTCCTCTTTTCCACTTTGCTCTTACTCGGTCACATTCTTGTTCCTTGACTTCCACAAGCTCTACCTCACCACCAGCACCACCATTGGTGTGAACAGCAGAACATTGCCTGTGTTCTGTCCAATCAGTATGCAGATGTTGGGCAGCTCTTAAAAGTGTCTCTATGCTGACGACTTCCTCAGGGGCAGATAATTCATCTTATGACTTCTTTCACAAATGGACATTTGGTTAAGCAATCAGACTTCTTCTCCAACTCGGTCATCGTTGAGGAATTCCTCGAGTCTGTCGTCCGTCGTGGTGGTTTCACAAGGTATGACAGGCACCTTCATGTTGACTGTTGTGAAAAAGGCCATCTTTTCTCTGAAACAAATCGATTTTTACAATTCAAAATTTCAAACAATAAGTTTATCATGTGTTCCATGGTCATATGGTTTTGACACAGACAGCAGGTCAATTTTCAAATTCATACCCAAATGTGCTCAGTTGAGAACTGAACTAGACATATCATCCTTCAGACAACCAAGCGAGTTATCACTGCATGGGAGCTTGGTGTTGGAAGAAAGTCCTAGCTGATGAAACAAATCACTGACAGGTCCAGAAGTAGGGCACAGGCAGTGTATTTTCTCCGCTTTCTCAGTTCACGTCTTGACTTGATCAACTTTACTGCCCATACATCAGTCATAAATTTACCGGACCAGACATCTTATACGGATTCAAAACTATACAAAGTGCATCCACAGGGACACAGACAATTTGTATGCATGTTTAGGAATGAATGTGCTATTTCCAAATTACAACAAATTTCTTTCTGAACACAATCATCTTCCAAACACAGTCGAATGCTTCACGATCTTCTCGTGCTCCTACTGAGCATGTGCAAACTGGTGTCACTTGTGGAGGAGTATTCAATTTTTGACATTTCTATAGGATCCTGCTACCCATACAAATAAAGTCTTCGAGTCCTGTGGACCTCAAATTAAACATCCCAGGTAAATCCTGACGATTATTACCTGAAGTTGATGGCATTACACTGCTGACTTCCTCTGCGCATGCGCTGTACATCCCTTGTGACCTTCTTCATCAGCTGCTGGGCGCGGCGATCTTGTTTAGACACATTCTTCAAAGTCTTCTTTTGACTCTGCAAGACAAGTAAGGATCAACTTGAGCACTGACGAATAGCCACCGACTCATGAGCACCCGTCATCCAAGGAGAGGTGAGTACAAGGGGAGTGGTCTCCCTTGACACAAGTCACATCAACACTCCTCCCCTATATCTCCAGGGCTCGCATTTCAGTAAACCGACACTGGCCCATGGATCCATTCCCTTTGTTCTTGCTATTTCAAATTACCCGCCCTTAATTTTCAGTAACATTTTACCAACCCATCAAACGTCAAGATAAGGAAAAGGGAAATGGGTAAAGGACTTCCCATCCCTAGCTTTAATGGACACGAAGACATCTTTACCATCAAAAAGTATCTTAAGGTCTTTTTTTACATGTCAGTCAGTTTTTAATGTTGAATTTCTCACAAACTCTATCCTAATCAATTGAACTGACTGCCATGTTGTTGATATTGCTAATCCAACATTGAGGCTGGCTTATAGTGAGTGAGTATGGTTTTACGCCGCTTTTAGCAATATTCCAGCAATATCACAGCGGGGGACACCAGAAATGGGCTTCACACATTGTACCCATGTCGGGAATCGAACCCGGGTCTTCGGCAAGACGAGCGAACGCTTTAACCACTAGGCTACCGACCCCCCCCCCCCCCCGAGGCTGGCTTATAACTCGCAAACCAAATTGATCAATGAAAATAAAGGGGGGGTAATTTGAGTTTGCGAGAACCATGGGAAAGCATCCAGGGGTGAGTGTAGGTTTACTGAAATGTGAGACATAGAGGATGAACAGCACAAGAGCAAAGTCCTTCTTGGAGGATATCATTAGGACATCTTTGTAATACAAAACAATAATGATATGACATATTACTTTTGAGACAGACTGATAATACTTCGCCCACACGAATTTGAAAAAAAGCACAGAGAGAAACAGTATACATAATGACGACTGTTATATGCGATAATTTTCATCAATACAATACAGACAGCTTGAACATCAACATCAAAATATATTTTCCAACTCTATACTTAATGATATTCATTTCAAATTTCGAACAACAGTGTTTGTTCAAATTGAGAGGAACAATCAAATTTTCATAACATGCATGGGTCATGCCAGCTCTATCATATGTCACGATATGTATGACACACATTCCGGCAGTGTTTACAAACAAACATCACATGGAAAGTCACTCGTGTCAACATTCTATACAGTACAATGATCAGGTCGTACTGCGGCATGCCAAACATTCCAAATATTCCCCTCAGGCCCAGATTAGTGTTAATAGACCATACATATTGTTCATTGCAATAACTAGGTCACTGCCAGCAAATCACATGCCTTGATGTACACACTGACCTGTAATGGATTTCACTGAAGTTTAATGACCAAATACTTCAACTCAAAAGCATCTTCATTATAACACCTGGTTCTAACCATGTTAACTAGTTCAAAGGTAATTTAACACAAACAAATAGCCTTCAAGGTGAATATACATGCTCCAGGGCTATAGTGTGCTGTACTGACTCCAGAACCTGTCAACGATCAAAGTCAAGCCTGGTGGGGATCAATCATGCACAAATAGACTTCAATCACGACAGCTCTATACTCCAGTTGTGAATGAGTGACCTACTTCCTGACATGGTTGTCAAGAGCAACATGACCCCAATCTCTGCCATTCACATTCCAGGACATCCAAGTAACTTGTATACAACAGCATGTGATGAATATATTAACATTTACACATTGGACCAAGGGAGGTAACTCACTTCAACTGAAAAGCAAACTGATCCCAAACACTGATGATGCCATCTTGTCTTTACAGAAACCCGAATTATTTAAAAATACAAACATTAGGGATCAAAGTGGTCCTGCTTGAAGATCAGTGAAGCAGGGTCTACTTAATCCAGTTTCTTTAAGACAATTCCACTACATAAAATTAGACTTCTGATTGGTCATACTTTTTTAAACAATTAATCATACTATTTCTGGTCTATGGCAGATTCCCAAGCCAGTTAACAATGATGTGCATGGAACTATCGGTAGACTACAGATCAGGGCTCCATTCCAGAAAGTAATCTTAAAGCTACGATCGTTAAAAGTCTATGTTAAAGTATGACTGCCTCCTCTTTGAGGAATGGGGCCCAGCCTTGTATCTCACTGAGTGAATAAGTTAGGTCTCACACCATTGGTACAGTTGTTCAGTAACATTACACAGTGCTAGCTTAATGTGAAAGTGTGACACTGCAAGGCATTATGACATCATATCCTGTTACAACCAAGGGACACAACTCTGTTCAATGATGTAACACAATGAAGGGAAGACATGAAGACAAAACTTCAAACATGATGAGAATAAAAAACCTGGCACTCATGCATACCATGCGAATATGCTACCCATTAGGTTGATCATTAGTGTAAACATCCACTCACCCACCCATCCATCCATCCATCCACCAACCAACCACAACTACTTTCAACATGACCCATACTTCATATTGTCAATAACCAATCAATCTTCTACATATTTCATGGCAACTAATACAACTAAGTGGTTTTGTATCGTTTACGTAATCTAATGTAAAATATTCATGCTAACAAACAGAAAGCAGATGCTATCTCTAGAATTACCAGTCTAACAGGACACAAACGAGAGGCAAAACAATAGCATCCTCAAACACACATGCTTCCATAGTTGAATTTCTGTCTAATGTGCTAATGCTAATTTGCAGAAGACAAATCGTAGCTGACATTCAGCATACTGTACATTAGGTATCAAGGTGCACGAGCCACAACACATCACACAATACACCCTCACAAATCATTGAAAACCCAAGGTAATCTAAGAAACAGTTTACCCTATTTTTATGCAAGATGATTCTGAAATTCATATGCAAATTCTTATTTTCATGCAAACACAATGTCCAAGACAAACTGAATCTGTTAATAAAGATGGATGAGGGCCGCTAAATGATTGATACAAGGAGATTCTCAATCATGTGTCTTTTGGTATCAAATATATCTACACGAGTCGAGAAAACTTTTATCAACGAGTGTTGACATATTTGATATCAAAAGACACAAGGGTGAGATTCTATTTATCATCCAACATCATTCTTCCAACTTTTTCAGTTTGTAGACATTAATAAGCAGTGTCTTAAGTGTAAAAAGTACTGCTAACAGCTTCAATAGCAGAGCCATTAGTGATGTCATTTGATTGTGACATCATGGTACCCAATTGACATCATGGATACAGCATTGTGATGCAATTTCATTGCAGCGATATCTGCAGTGTAGATATCGCTTGATCTCACCCAATCAATATCTCCTGTGGGAGACAGTTTTGGAAGATAAATCTAAGTTCTCATTAGTTTGTTTGATGTTTAACGCCACATTCAGCAATATTCCAGCTGACCAATATTCTGGACCAGACAATCCAGTGACTGATATTGTGAGCAACGATCCATGCTGTTGTGGTACAATGAAACACAATCAACCAAGCCACCAAGTCTGACCACCTTTGACCCCTGTGGTCGCCTCTTACGACCAGCATAGGTTGCTGGGGGCCTATTCTAACCCAGAATCCCCACGGGGTGGACAAGCATAGGTTGCTGCGGACCTATTCTAACCCAGAATCCCCATGGGGTTCTCATCAGTACCTGAATCCATATTAGCAAAAGAAAAAGATGACATCAGACTTCAACCACTGTCATTCCAATATGCTTTTTCTGATGATGACGAACTACCACCTTTGATCTAGAAAGTGGGTTTTAATGACAAGCTTAGCACTAATGCAGAAGTATCTCTGATATAAGAAAATTACTTTCACAAATTGTGTTACGCATGGAACTGGACCAGGTAGAGACATGATTCAGTAAGCTGGCACACGACACGAATCAGGAGCAGAGAGCCGCACTGATCAGCTGTACAGATCAAGGGACAGCCAGGCAGATCAAAGTCTAGTTTGATACAGGTATTTAGTAGTCAGCAGGGATCCAATATGTCAGATTTCAGGGTCAGAATCTAAGTCGGGTGTGAGTGGTGAGGAAGTTAGTTCATAGACTGTTTCATATGCCTGAAAGCTGCGTCTCACCGCAGTCAGCAATATTCCAGCTACAGCATGTGGAATCTGTCCAAATCAGGACTCCTCAGTTCCTTAATAAATTATCGTCAAACAGACCTAAAACTGCCTTTTCAACAAGTCAGTCTTTTGACTAAAATTACAGTCCCAACAACCAATTTACTATTGAAAAGAAGCTGCATACCGGACATTCTCGTACTTGGAAGTAAGCTCAGTCATTGTCAGCTCAAACAACACTGCTAATTCTGCATGTAATCCTATTGATCTTAACACTTTGTTGTCCATTTGGTTAATTAGAATTAACTCACCTGTTAATGAGAAACTAAGCTTAATTAGATTTACAAAGTGTCATGAGCATGTCAATAAATAACAGTAAACACAGATTGTCAGAAGTGAACCACTTTCCTGAACTTCACGTCGAAACTGTGACTGAGGACAGGACTTTGAAAAACAGTCTTCAGAAACAAAGCAGTCTGTTTGTTCTCAGCGGCCCAGGTCAATATTTCATGTACAACGTATGCGTACGCAAATAAAGATGAATGATCGATGCTTTCTGTTTTGTCTTTAGTCAAACCTTTTAACCGGTCCCAACCAAGTCAAAATTTGACAGATTCCACGAATATAGTACATCAGTGAGTTAAAAATTAGTCACATATAAAGTCACAATTGGTGACTGGAATAAGTTCTACATGTACATAAAGATCTACGAACTTCAAACCGCAGGTTGTTAATATCAACATGGGGTGAACTTTTACACACATTTGATGATAGTTAGAAGATACAGAGTTTACATTACATGCTCCTGTCTACAGATATATACGAATAAACCCGAGAACAGCAAAAGTCAAAACTGGCAAAACCAAAAATAGCAACAACTTCTTCTTACGTGTTTAACAAAAAACACCACACTTGAACGGAAACCATTTTCGTAAACAAATGACAATTTTTAATCTGTCAGAATAGAAAAATCCACTAATGATACAATGCAGCAACACATTTATGGCAAATGCTATTTTGCTCATTATGTGATTATGATGTTGTTATTGAAGCAAACATAGCAATCTTATTGCCAGTCTTAAGAAATAGCCAGTACACACAGACACAGAAATACACCAGGTGTACTTGAGGGTTTCTGTAAATTTAATGTACGTTGTTTCTATTAATTCATTCTGTATTGACAGGATAATGATGCAATACTTGTAAATTCGTGGACACTGTTGACATGGAACCACTTATTAAAATCATTATTTCTGTTGATTTCTTCTTCTACTGACCACCACATATACCATACCAGATAATATATCAATGTGTTAATGAAAATGAATTGCCATTTTTGTTTCTAATCTAAAGAAAAAGCTGTCATGTTTTCGGTAAAAACGTCTTGCCGTTTTTGGTTTTGCCATTTTTAACGATTGTCGTTTTCGGTTGATCCCATATACACTACATAAGTTTTCTTGTTGTTTTATGTTTCTGTTAACACACACATGCTATGGGAGAGGGCAAACAGCATCAGCATCATGCGTTCATGCTGATTGGTCGACTGACTGCAGGATTAACTAATCAAAAGCTTACATGATGTCGAAGAATCCCCAGTTTCTGTAACGAACACAGCATAATGAGGATGCAGTCTGTGAAGGTTTATTTCATAGCAGTCACTGAAGGGGACTCCAAGAATTAGCTACAAAAACTGGGTCCATGTTTGGATCCAAATAGTGATGTTGTGGAGGATAGTGCCTTCCCTACCAAACTACCCTTCCACCCTGTGTGGACTGAACCTTCACTCCAGCACAGTGATGACTTACCATTACACCACTGCCACAAGCGTATCTGTACATCATGTGACTGGACTTTCTTTTGTTTTTAAACACACGAAAAATATTCTGAAATCCATTAGCTGGTATGGTGCGGAAACACTTAGAAACATAATCAGGGTGAATCGGATATTCAAAAAAAATCCTTTTAGGTTTCTGGTGCTAAGGATGCAACTCTGCAGAGCACTATTGAGGTGTCCTGGGCCCTGTTCCACAAAGCCATCTTAGCGCTAAGATGATCGTAACTCCCATACTTTAACACAGGCCTACGGTAGTCGTAGGGCTAAGATTGCTTTGTGGAACAGGGCCCTGGTTGACAGCGTGCCGTTGTACAAAACCTTAGCGCCACGACTGTCGTAAGCCTATGTTAAGGAATGGGAGAAGGATACCTTAGTGCTAAGATCGCTTTGTACAATGGCACCCTGGACCACCTGGTCCCACAGTCAACAATGAAGCTGGGGTAGAATGTTTCCCACCTCAAGTTTTACCCTTAATGTCCATGGGGTTGAGGAACTACTCTGATCCATCATCTCCATGAAGAGCACCAGGACAACCTCACCTCAAGGGCATCCTGCAGACAGGACTGGCCCTGGCGTTTCCAAGGGAACCTATGGTCAGCCATATTGTATTTCTAAACTGCCATGTTATCCTATTTCTCTTCATACATGTATCAGTAACTACTTTTTACTCACCAACTTCTCCGCATCGGACAGCAGCTTCTGTAGCTGGTCGTCATCGGACAACCAATTGGGCAGCTCTGTTGCTCCTGTGGGAGAAGGTGTAACAGGTCAAAGGCACTCTGACTAGATAGCTTCTGAATTGAGGGCATAACAACGTTGTTCTCAGATAATCTATAAATCTATCAATCCTTGCTTATATTCCAGCTTTATCAGAGTCTGTATATAACCCAGTCTGTGTTGGGAAAACTGGTGGTTGATAGCATCAGCAACTAGCCATGCTTTCGGGATACAATGACAGCCAGGTCACATGTTGCAACCATCAAATAATTGTTAAACTTAAGAACACCCAACCCCACCCCCACCCCCACCATTTCAAAAGTAGGGTAGGTAGTTTTGTTTGTCTACTTTGAAAAAAAGTGACATGTAGTAGGTCAAGAGAAGCCTGCTTTCAATTGACAAGTATTGCTATATTGACAACTTGCTTTTCAAAAGTAAGGCTGTGAAAAGTAAGAAATTAAAGTCAATGAAAGGTCCGGTGAAATGGGGTTTAACATCGCAAGATTATTGCACTTATATAGCGACGTGCATGTACGTGTGTGTGTTTGTGTGGCTGCTTGTACTAGTCCGGACTGATACCTCTTCATCATACTAACATAGGGTAGTTTTGCAGATCCCATCAATGTACCTTTTGACTTGGCATCCTCCATAAGTCGCTTCAGTTCTTTTAAGCGTGTGATTTCATCGTTGAGGTGCGAGAGCTTGACATGGGAGGCCTGCAGGTCCAGCTCCAGGTCCAGAGACGTCCTCGGGTTCAGGTGGGCGGAGGACGAAGACTGCAACATCCGGAGAGGGTGCAGTGCAGGGTCATAAATGTTCACCAGATCATGTTTCATTGGGGAGGGGAGGGGTGGAGGAATTAACCAGCCTTTATATTGGATCAAAATGTTGGCATGAGGCTACTCCACTGCACTTTTCTATACAGAATGTTTTATACGTACCGTATTCAACGTAATAAGCCAATAAATAAGTGTTGTGTACATTGATCAATCGGAAGGGGTGCTAATTGGTATTGTTCACTGGCCAATATATTAGCAAATATCGCCGTGGGCGCTTATTAGAGCGGGGCGCTTAATTTGTCGAATACGGTAATAATTACGTTCATGGAAATAGTATTGGGGGATTTTGGTCACAGAAAGGTTGTGACAATTACCTTGGCTTTCCATCGAAGACTTCTTCTCTCCAATGCATTTCTCTGGAATGGCCCTCGTTTGTACAATGGCATAGAACTGTCACTGTCGCTACGATTGAGCTGGAAAATAGGGAACTCATCACATCATGTAATATATACATGAAAAGGTTAAGCGCCCCATTTCATTAAACAGAAAAATATCAAACATATTATTCTGAAACAAGTTTCCACTCGTGTTTAACGCCATGGACAGCAACAAATTATGACGGGTACCAGTGTTAACAGCAACTATCCAAGACAGCCGTTAAGAATGACACGTAATAAGCCAAGTGCGGCAGTGATTTTTTTAAGACATTTTTACCTTATCCTTAATGAGTGGGAGAGTGAGATTTCTGAGGGCACATACCTTGCACACATAGCCAGGCGGTTGTTGTCTGCACGCCGGTGAGAATGTTTGTGACCGACGGATGGTGCTGTTTCGAATGTGATGATTGTGTGGCCTCCGTTTGATTTCTTTCACCGAATAATCTCCTTCGGTATTTGTCTCAGCATCACATGTTTTCACGTGTAGAGATTCATCCGATTCAGAGAAGTGGTCGTCCAGGTTTTCAATGTTTTCCAGTTCAGCCAGGACTTCCTGCATCATTTCATTGTAGTCCTGAAGTAGAGAGCACACACAAACTCAGGCTACCTTCTCAAGGGTGGATCCAACATTTTCAAAAGGGAGGGGTCATCTTCAACATAATACAACCCCCTAGAACCCCCTTCTGAATCCACAATGTTTCTCACAATGCCATCTAGCACTGGATATGGCAAAGTAAGGCCTTTATTTTCTAATTTCCTATTAGCTGGTTTTAAAAAAATATGGTCTAAAATTCAATGTAGGTGGCCGAAAAAAAGTCAACTTCCAGATTAGTACTGCTACAATTAAAAAGAAAATAGGTCTTAACATGGCAAGATACCACAAGGTAACTGATTGTTATTCAGTTAAAATAAAGACTTTTATACATATTATTCATCCATCTTACGAGCAGCAGTGATAAAAACTTGTGTGCTTTTTTTATTTAATCTAATTGTAAAACAGAGTTGGACCAACTTTTTTTGTCAAAAATATTTTCTTTCTTTCATGGTTTTCATTGTCGGTTGATCTCTCAAACCACCTAAAACACTACATACAGACATAGGACCTAACTAGCTGTTAATGAACTTCCTGTGAAACCATCTTCCCAAGGCAAGCGAGTTAACTGACTATAAAAGTCCAGTTTCCACCCTTGCCGAACTAGGCTGGTATTATTGAGTTACATTTTGGCTGGACTAACGAGTCTATGCATAGCCCAATCAAAATCGCGCACCGAAATCGAAATCCGGTTCGTATACTGTCGTGCAAATTTCGGCCGATTGCAGGATTTGCAAAGCATGTGCATCGCCAACTCAATGTCAGCAGATATTTTCCAAATCTTTTCATGTTTTTAATCAAGGTGCTCATGTGATTTGATGCATTTCGCGATGTAAGACCCGTTTTATCACAATATATATCTTGATTACCGATCAGATCGCCCTGGCTTGGCGCCGACATTTTGGGTGAAGCAAACGCAAGTGATAGGAAAGGTCCATTGGTCCATAGGAGAGGCTGAGAGGGGACATAACTGGTACTAGCCACTGGTGGCACTACAATCGAGCCCAGTAATTCCAGCCAAGTTCGGCAAGGGTGGAAACTAGACTTTTAAAGACAGTTAACTCTCTTGCTTCGGGAAGATGTCAGAAACAAACACATTCATACTTTATGAAAATCAGAAAGAAGTACACCATACTATATGCACATATATGGACCTGGAGCTTATTTAATATAAAATATATTAAATGACAATTGTTGTAATTCTTTCTTTTCTTGTATGCATTTCATACTTAATGTCCATTGTTCAGAGCCTAATTATCACAAAGTGACACTAAGCGTTCCCATATTATTTTTGACCCTCACTTTCTCATCTTCTTCCTCCAAGTCTTCATCATCTTCGTCCTCCTCATCATCATTCTCCCCAAATCCAGCCAGACGTGGGCTTGTCTCCCTATCTTGGTGGCTGGCCATGTCCTCGGGACCTAGCGGCAAAAGTATTTGTTACATAGATGCATCTGACAGGAGGTAAACCTTGTTTAATTTCATTCAGAAAGTAGTGAGTGAGTGAGTATGGTTTTACATCACTTTCATCAATATTTCAGCAAAGCTAGGGACACCAGGAATGGGTTTCATGTGTTGAATTAAACCCAGGCGTTCAGCACTTTAACCACTAGGCTACCCTACTGCCGTGTTGAACGTGATTCAAAGCCCAGATTGAAACAGTGAATGAATAATTGTCTCGCTAAAAATCTTGTCCTCTTGTTCACATTGTCACAACATGGTACCTAACATGGTGACCTGCATTTGTTACTCATACATACTTTCAACAAAACAAATGTCAGGCAGAAAAGCATTGCTTTAGTTGACTCTTTCATTTGAACATTTAAAACCTCCGCTACACTTCTGACATAGAACACTCAATCTAGAGGATCGCAGTCCTGGAACGTTTCTTGTCATTCTGTGAGCAACTGAATAGATGATTGTGCCGTCAAGTCTGCCATTACCTTGGTTCCTGGTGAGCGTGGATGTCTGGGAGGAGATGATGGTGGACTCGTCGCTGCTTTCTTCCTTCACCGAGGACACAGCAGGATGAGGAGACTTGAAGTGACTGAAACATGGCACACTTAAATATAATACACATCAGCTGCAAACTGTCATATATTGCATACACCATCCTGTCTAGCATACACCATCCTGTCTAGCATACACCATCTCATATTGCATACACCATCCTGTCTAGCATACACCATCTCATATTGCATACACCATCTCGTCTTGCATACACCATCTCATATTGCATACACCATCTCGTACTGCATACACCATCCCGTATTGCATACACCATCCCGTCTAGCATACACCATCTCAAATTGCATACACCATCCAGTCTTGCATACACCATTTCTTATTGCATACACCATCCTGTCTTGCATACACCATCTCATATTGCATACATCATCCTGTCTTGCACACACCATTTCATATTGCATACACCATCTCGTATTGCATACACAATCCTACACCATCCTGTCTTGCATACACCATTTCATATTGCACACACCATCCCGTCTTGCATACACCATCTCATATTGCAAACACCATCTCATATCGCATACACCATCTCATATTGCATACACCATCTCATATCGCAAACACCATCTCATATTGCAAACACCATCTCATATCGCATACACCATCTCATATCGCATACACCATCTCATATCGCATACACCATCTCATATCGCATACACCATCTCATATCACAAACACCATCTCATATCGCATACACCATCTCATATCGCATACACCATCTCATATCGCAAACACCATCTCATACTGCAAACACCATCTAACAATGCCTGTCACAGAGTGTCCATCGAACCTAGTTATGTTCTACAGCACGCCTACCTGGCCTCCTTCACGACGACCTCCAGGACTGGCTTCTCGTCACTTGGCAGAGACGACTTGCGCAGCTTGGCAGAAGAAGCTTCAAGCAGCTGTGTAACTCTGTCAGACGATTCTCTCTGGAATAAAACAAATGGTTGGAATGTTCAGGTCTTGTGTGCAAGAAACAATAATAGTGAGTGTTATAAAGCAGGCTTTGTGGAACATGTTAAGGAGGCATTTAACAATCAGTACCACATTCTGGAGAAACAAAAGCTGGTCATCCAGATGTGTGTTCAGGAAACACTAAATGGGGGACACCAGTGGGTGACAGCATGAGCAACAAAGGAATTCACCCACAGACGTAGAACAACATTTGCATGTTAATCCCGACCAGGAATTCTCCCACAGACGTAGAACAACATTTGCATATTTATCCCGACCAGGAATTCACCCACAGACGTAGAACAACATTTGCATATTTATCCCGACCACAGACGTAGAATAACATTTGCATGTTAATCCCGACCACAGACGTAGAACAACATTTGCATGTTAATCCCATCCAGGAATTCTCCCACAGACGTAGAACAACATTTGCATATTTATCCTGACCAGGAATTCACCCACAGACGTAGAACAACATTTGCATGTTAATCCCGACCAGGAATTCACCCACAGACGTAGAACAACATTTGCATGTTAATCCCGTCCAGGAATTCACCCACAGACGTAGAACAACATTTGCATATTTATCCCGACCAAGAATTCACCCACAGATGTAGAACAACATTTGCATGTTAATCCCGACCAGGAATTCACCCACAGACGTAGAACAACATTTGCATGTTAATCCCAACCAGGAATTCACCCACAGACGTAGAACAACATTTGCATATTTATCCCGACCAAGAATTCACCCACAGACGTAGAACAACATTTGCATGTTAATCCCGACCAGGAATTCACCCACAGACGTAGAACAACATTTGCATGTTAATCCCGACCAGGAATTCACCCACAGACGTAGAACAACCCTTTGGATATTAATCCCTACCAGAAATTCACCCTGACCTACCACAACCCTTGCATATTAACCACTACAAGACCCACAACCCTTCAACCACCTTGCATGAAAACGTTCCCCCAACTAAACTGTTACCTGCGTGAGAGTTTGGCTGGAGGAGTGCCGTGTGTCATCCGAGCTGAGGGTACTGCTGGACGATGGCTGACTGGCTTCACTTGATTTCTTCGTCCCGGTCCTCAAATCTGACTGCATGAACTTAAAACTCAGAATGTTGTACCATCGGGTAGAAACCTCCTTCGGGTCGAAATCAGCCAGACTCACTTGAGCACAGCCCTGTCAACACAACAGACATCTTAGAATAAGATGACTCTCCATGGGTTTGACATGGTACAAGATCACATTAGTGTAATATAATACTCAACTTTTGATAGGGATATTTAAATCCTTCCATGACTCCCCAAAATGGATCTAAAAAATATATCACGTATATACAATAGAACATGGATATAACGGACTACAAGGAACTGGAGAAATCAGTTCGTTATTATATGTTTGAATAAAGATAAAGCTTAAATTCAGTCAACTTCAGTGTATATATGACCAGATCGATTTATAGTGTAGGGGAGTGAATCTAAATACTTTTTGTCAGAGCTCTATTCAAACAATTCTTAATCGGACATTTTGTACTCATCTTGAGACCTACAGTGGGTGTCAGTGTAGGGTTGGGTAATAGGGGGTTGGGTACCCGGGTAGTAAATCTGGACTCCCAGCCCAAATGTGACCTATCTGCGGCACTCACCAGGCACTCCTCCTCCCTAGTGGGGTGTACGCTCCACACGTTGACCTGCAGCGTCTTGGAAGACAACTTCTGCTCAGCCAGGGTCACCCGAAATGTCTCTGCAAACTTGGTGTTCTTCAGATCTGGTAGCGTCTTTGTCTTCCACGCCGTCTCCATGTTGTGGGGCAACAGTGCAGCTTTAATACATCTGAATACCGAGAACATCAGCATTAGACTGAGAGGGAAGAAAGGAGGGGTGCTGCTTTAATACATCTGAATACCGAGAACATCAGCATTAGACTGAGAGGGAAGAAAGGAGGGGTGCTGCTTTAATACATCTGAATACCGAGAACATCAGCATTAGACTGAGAGGGAAGATAGGAGGGGTGCTGCTTTAATACATCTGAATACCGAGAACATCAGCATTAGACTGAGAGGGAAGAAAGGAGGGGTGCAGCTTTAAAACATCTGAATACCTAGAACATCAGCATTAGACTGGGAGGGAGGAAAGGAGCATTAGACTGGGAGGGAAGAAAGGAGGGGTGCAGCTTTAATACATCTGAATACCGAGAACATCAGCATTAGACTGGGAGGGAGGAAAGGAGGGGTGCTGCTTTAATACATCTGAAGCATTAGACTGAGAGGGAAGAAAGAAGGGGTGCAGCTTTAATATATCTGAAGCATTAAGACTGGGAGGGAGGAAAGGAGGGGTGCAGCTTTAATACATCTGAATACCGAGAACATCAGCATTAGACTGAAAGGGAGGAAAGGAGGGGTGCTGCTTAGAACAGGAGCTTAACATTGGGGGATAGTCCAGTGATGCAGGTTGTCAGTGTTTGTCGTTGAACGCCGCACTCAGCAATGTTCCAGCTATGTGAAGGCTGTCTGTAAATAACCGAGTCTGGACCAGACAATCAGTGACTGACATCAAGAGCATCGACCTACACAATTGGGATACGATGACCTGCATCAACCAAGTCAGCGAGCCTGACCACCCCATCCCTAGTCACATCGTACAACAAGCATAGTTGCCTATAAAGAAAAGTAAGGGTTGCAGAAGACGTATCCGAACCCGGATCTACACGGTTCAGGTTGTCTGAATGTGTGAATTGTGTGACCTACTGGTAGGTGTCTAAGAAACTATGAAGACATGTACATATTGACACGGAATCTTTTCAGAAACACACATGGAATTATCCTAACAAATGTTCGGGAGCAAAGTATGAAAAGGTTCACAGACAGATTCAAGCAGTTACACATTTATCCCAAGTTGGGAAAATCTCTGATCTTGATAAGAACCAAGGCCATAGTAACCTATTACAGATAAACTAATTGCAAGGCATTTGATTTGCTAACCAAGCAAGTATGTTCATGTTTATGTTTCCACGTATCATAAACATGGTGAAACAGGGATTAAAACCCATATCTATCTGTAGATCATGACGGCAAAGGGAAGCAACTCTGCACACCAACAATTTTGAAAGTGGAACTGGGAATGAAATGAACATTGTAGGCATAGATTATTACTTTCCATACTGCAGCATCGTGGTTTTCTCGTTTCTTCCCGAGACTCCCCAATCAATATCCTCATTCCATGAAAACCAGGAGGAAACCATTCACATCTTGTGTGGCAAAATCAAAACCAAATACTTTTCAGTGTCTAATTAATCTACGACAGCCAGCTCATTATGAACAGAAGTAATTTCACGGTTGATCCACCGTGATGCAGTTTGGCTTGTTTCTGTGTTGCATCCATGTGGGGGGGCCAGAAATGTGTGCATAACATCTACACTCGCTAATATCACAAATTCCTGGAATTCAGTCGAGTTCAATTTGGGCACTTTTTAGTCAAATAACTCATTTTCCTTGGTACAAACAGAGAAATATATGTCATAAGACAATCCCATCAGTCAGGCTTGTCCTGACCTGCAGACAATATTTGAAGCAGACAATATCAGTAGCAGAAAAGCTTCAAAGCTGTGATCAGACATAAGTAGTGGTGTTCAAATTAATTGAAACAATTGTAAAAGATCAAGAAGATCCATGAATGATTTTGGCCCCCTCTCGAGTTGGCAACTATTCTTATGGTGTAACCGCCTCTGTGTTCTAGCACCGCCTCTGTGGTCTAGCAGAAGGTTTGGGGATTCATCCCCAGCTGCGTCATACCAAAAAAGACGCAGGCATGCGCAAAATGCGCTCGGCATTAAGGGGCTAAAAGCAGGACTGGTCAGCTCAGAGTCAGTATACTGTGTCTGAGTGGGGTATGCATGTTAAACTGCGGCAGAGGGCTAGCACTTTAAGATCGGCATCAGTCCTGACTAGTACAAGCAGACACATGTGCATGCACATTGCTGTAACAGTGCAATAATCTTGGACGCGACGTTAAACCCTATTTCACCTCACCCTACCTTAAGGTGTATTCAGTACATAGTACTCGGACAAGTGAGAACCACTTCCGGGCACGAGCAATAATACTTACACATGGCCTCCTTCCGGGAAAGCAAGTGCCATCAGGTTGCGGGCTTGTTCGATCCCTATCAACAACATCTTCTCGACACCTTCGTACCTGGAACAAAAAGCAGCACTTTAAAACAAAGTCCGGAGTAACAGCATCAAGAAAAACAGAGTACCATCACATTATGCAGAAAACAGCATCACAATTGCCAGATATCAAATAACAATTGACCGATATCAGCATCACAATTGACAGATATCAAATAACAATTTACTGATATCAGCATAAAAATTGACAGTTATCAGCATAACAATTGACCGATATCAGCATAACATTTGACCGATATCAGCATAACAAATGACAGATATCAGCATAACAATTGACTGATATCAACATAACAAATGACCGGTATCAGCAAAACAACTGACCGATGTCACAATCACAATTCACAGCTAACAATTAGGCAGATGAGTGAGGGGGATATTGTCTACAATAGTATTTTATTGGACAATTTTCATGGAGTCCGGGAAGACCATTGCTTGTAACTATGATCAGGCCATATGCTTTCTGACTCAACATGCAACTGAATGACAAAAGGAAATTGACTTTTGTAATGATTTGGTCTTCCAAATCCATGAACAAGACAAGATGGATTCATAATTATTTGTACAAGAGTAAAAAGACCAAACAGAAAAACACAATTTCGAACAAGCAGTTTACAGAATCTCTGTGTGTAGACGTCATCGTCTGTGTTGAAGTAGTTGGTGGTATGTAGGAGTCATGGCAGATCACCATGACATAGGTCAGTGAAAACTCATCTCCCCCCAATAATAACACATGACACACATTCCTACCATTTCATCTCAAACCACAGGAAACAAACCAAGAAAGATGCAACCTGGTAAAGTGCATGTGCGTCTCTCTGAACCCTTGGAGTAGGCCTTATATTGAATTACATAGCTCGGCAGACACTGGAATCTGTCCAATACCTTTGCCCAGCAATGTACAGAAAACAGCATCTTTCCACCAGAACCAGCAATCAAAAATGATATTCACAACAAATCCAGAAAAACATTTCAAATTATCAAACATCTTTTAAACCCTGAACATCTCAAAAAGGAAAAGCGCTCCCTCCCTGTCTCTGACAATTCTATTTCTCCGGTCAGTAGGTGCTCTGTTCATCGGCAGCAAGACTCAAAGACGAACCAGGCAGAAGAGTGTGCATCACAAAATACACGCCTTCGGCTTGTTGCCAAGATCTGCACCGAGGAGAGGCGACAGTTTATCGCACAATAATGGCGGAATGGTCCTGCCCATGGGGGAGTCTGCTCCATGATCTATAGTGGAGAATCAGGTACACAGGTACTGCTTACCGATTTCTAAGGAAATATGAATCATAGCTCAGTGTCAAGGTGTCCCATTAGAAGGTGTCCCTTAGTCAAACTGAACATGAGGCAGCCCTGACTTTACACTACTCTTGACGAAATGAGTTAACGAGGGAGGGGGTCCTCAAATTGGCTTAACACAATACCGTATTCGACGTAATAAGCGCCCAGGGTGCTCTCAAAATTAGAAATAGGGGGCTCTTATTAGAATATTATTTTGAGTTGAAAGATCGTAAATTTCGTGGTTTATGCTGACAGCCTGAAATGTTTATATACGACAGAAATATTTTTCCAGGATTTAATTGCCCATAATTAAGGGTGCATATAACATATGAGTGCGTATTATACACAAATAAATAAGTCTTGTGTACGTAAATCACTTGGAAGGGGTGCTAATTGAGATTGTTCACTAGCCAATATATTGGGAAATATCGCCGTGGGCGCTTATTAGAGCAGGGCGCTTATTACGTCGAATACGGTAACCATATTGAGAACTGAACCTGGCATGACATTGAAATGCTCTGAGACGGTCAACACAGAACATCCTCAAAGTGACAGTGCAGATCACACTGACATGGGAAACAGTGCGTGAGTGAGTGAGTGGGGTTTAAGGCCGTTTTAAATAAACAGTATTCCAGTTTTACCACAGGGTGTCAGCTTAATGCGAGAGGAAAGCCGGAAGTGACGTAGTTCTCACTTTTATCATGTAGGTGAAACCCATGAGCACGGGTATGGTGCTATCAAACCTAGATGCACAGTAGGTGAGTGAGTGAATGAGTGAGTGAGTGAGTGAGTGAGTGAGTGAGTGAGTGAGTGAGTGAGTGAGTGAGTGAGTGAGCAAAATCTGGAAAAGCACAACAAGTGGTTGGCATTAATCGGCAACGATTCATGCTGCTCGTACATCGATACACACGGTTGGCGTGCCATGTCAATAAACCAGCCCGATCACACACAGGCATCAGCTGATTCTCAATTATGACAAGCATAGGGTACAGACTGCACACCTACTCTGCCCCTGAATACTGACAGGGATCAACTCCAGTAAATGTAACCACTACACCCACAGTGTTGCTACACAACAGCAAGAAAAGGCACGTTTAACTGTGACAGAATTATTCAAAACCCTACACCACATTGAAAGCATCATCACGGAAAGAGAATGAAAATTAAATTGGAGTTATATAAACAAAAGTACTATCATATTTCAAACCCACTCGGAAAAACAAACAGCACTGAATATTGAAGCACATGCTATTAAAGAAAGCGAGAGAACTATTTCTGTCTGTACAGTGCAGACACCATGAATGTATGACAGTGTGTCTGGCACGGCACCAAGGCATGCACACCGGCTCGTGGCCAACACCGATAGAACGGCATACAGGGACTGGGTTACTATGTTCCGCTCAGAAAACAATCCACACTCATTCCGTAACCGCAATGTCCGATTTTTTTAATTTTGGAGATGCTGGCTGCAAGTTTGCCAAGATTGAGGTACAGAGGCATCTTCTTCAGTGTGACTCATGCTGTCTGAGACTGTATTCCTCGGTGCTGGAAGTCCATCAGTGTCTGGCGCCACCGCCAGCTTTACCATATTCCTTATAATCAACACCATGTCATATATAGTGAGGTGATATCATATTCCTCAATATCAACACCTTGTCATATATTGTGAAGTTTATACATCATCTGGTCAGCTGATCATGTACCACATACTGGTAATTAACACCCCAACACAGCTGACATACCATATTCCTTATAATCAACACCTTGTCATAAATATAATGAGGTTTATATACCACACTCCTTATAATCAACACCCTGTCATATATATAATGAGTTTTTTATACCATGTTCCCTATAATCAACGCCCTGTCATGTATAATGAGGTTTCTATACCATATTCCTTATAATCAACACCCTGTCATATATATAATGAGGTTTCTATACCATATTCCTTATAATCAACACCCTGTCATACATAGTGAGTAGGACCTGTTGTTAGTCACTTCATGATCAGATTGTTTTATACATGTATCTAGTTTCTGCTAGGACTCCAGTAAAACAATTCCCAATCGGACATTTTGTACCCAACACTTGAAACCTACAGCTTGTACCAGGGTAGGGTAGGGTAATAGGGGGCCAGATACCTGGGTAATAAATTTAGACTCGTCCAAGCCCTACGTCGTATATGTACATATCCCAGATGCAAAAAGGGCAATGAGTTATTGATAAATACCCCAGAGATTGTTGTTTGTTGTCTAACACAGTGGCCTGTAAATATTCAAGTTTGGACCAGAGAAACCAGTGGTTGATATCATGAGCATCACCCAATGCCATCTGTACAGGATGCTATGCAATCAACCAAGCCTGACCATCTCTGCATTTAGTTGCCTGCTAGCATAGGCTGGAGACCTATTATTTTCCAGAACACCAAGGGGTTCTAACCCTTGGATCAAGTGATGGGCGAAACCTTGGCAAGTTGTTCTGCCTCTCATCAACAAGCTCATTTTCTAAATATTTCCCACGCTTCACTGTAAAGTTGTTCTTGAACGCAGCAAAAGGATGAGTCAACATTGTTCAACATTGCCATTATTTTTAGACGATAATATACAGAAGAAACAACCTTGTCCTTACTTGAAGCCACTGGATGAGTGAGTGGACCTGATTTAACACTGCTTTAACAGTACCTCAGATTATGTCAGTCAAAGGATGAGGTGAGGTGAGGTGAAATGGGGTTTAACGTCGCGTCCAAGATTATTCCACTTATATAGCGACGTGTGTGTGTGTGTGTGTGTGTGTGTGTGTGTGTGTCCGGGCGGACGCTCTACCACAAGACCACGGAGGCGGCCCAGTCAAAGGATGAACAAAGAAACAAAAGTACCATCACACCATGGAAAACAATGACAAAAAAACCAACATTTGACAACCAAAAAGAAATATGTAATGCAGAGATGCCAAACCTATTTGAAGCTTTGAAGTAATCAGTTGGGTAAAAATAAGTAATTTCATTAAAAAAGAGTATTTTTAACTTTTTCTGTAATCACCCTTGAGAATCTCTAATACCGGTTTTAACATTGACATTTTTGTTAGGCCTAGATGTATGTGAAATATGTGGTCAAAGCTCCAATTCATCACATGACTGTTTTTCAGAACGACAATGTGGTGTTTTGAGTTCTGAAGTAAAAACAAGTATACATGCAATTAGTTCCCTGTCTGCACCAGCAAGGAACGATCCATAAAATGACTTGAGTTTGTTTAAAGATTACAACGAATCAGAGACCTTGTATCATCAAGTAATGGATATTTGAACACTATGTGAATGGAAAACATGGCTCTCATTGGTCAGAATAGTTTAATCAATTTGATCTCCCTGATATTACATCGTAATTATTGTTAAATATTAGTGAAAAAATAATGACAAAAGTCGTAATTTGGGGGAGGAATAGCGGAAATAGCAGAATTTTAGTTTGAAAATTGTAACTATCACTCCACAATCGTAATGACTGGCATCTCTGCATGGCATGTTGAAAGGAAGAGTGTGTGAATAAGTTGAGTTTAAACAGTATTTCACTCCTATCACTGTGCGACAGCATAGTTGGAGGGAAAGCCTCAAAGTAGATGTAGATGTTTACCATGGAAATCTATATTTAGGATACAGATAATAAATCACAACCACACAAACATCAGATCCTGGTACTGCAAAGGGACGCAACTCTTCCATTTGGGCACAGATAGGCATTCTGTAGCCCAAGTTACTCTATTATCAACAACTTCTACCAAAGTTCTCGCTTTAGGATTCCTTGCAAGAACATACCAATGACGTTCATACAGATATTTACACATCACGCTTATGAAATACTGAAGAGGAATCCATAACATAGACCTTGTAAATGGTCAACTTAAGTACAAGGGAACAGGCAGGAAATCAGAGTAACCATTCTGAAGAACCAGTACTGGCAGCAGGAAGTGGAACAATGAGAACATATTTCACAGGCTTACACACTGTTCATATCACTAGCAACTTCCTTGTTGGAAAACTTCAAACCAACCAAACTATGAATCACTTTCAGCGGATTACTAACCACTTGGGAATGTAATAAACATAAATACTGTCTAAATGCACAGCAATAAATAATAATTCCAGTCAGTTGTATAATAAACTGGTGAGCGAAGGTAACCTTTCTCCTGCGGTAGCTCTTACACTGGAAAACACTGTGTGACCACAAGGCTTGCAAATTATTTTCTAATAGATAACCTTGATAGTTCAGACAGTGTACTGGAACACACATGTACATCACTAGATTTGCTAATTATTGCTTAATAGTAAAACTTGATAGTCCAAATTGATACTGAATACTTGATACTGAACCATAAAATGTTGACTGCTAGTCTTGGTGCATATCTCAAAATGATAACCAGTTTGATATTCACACAGTAATACATTGACAATCTAACAACCAACACTGATGACATCGACCTAGTGCTGATATACAGAGTAATACATTGACAATCTCACAACTAACATTGATGACATCGACCTAGTGCTGATATACAGAGTAATACATCGTACTCTGACAACCATCACTGATGACATCGACCTAGTGCGGATATACAGAGTAACACACTGTACTCTCACAACCAACACTGATGACATCGACCTAGTGCTGATTTACAGAGTAATACATTGTACTCTCACAACCAACACTGATGACATTGACCTAGTGCTGATATACAGAGTAATACATTGTACTCTCACAACCAACACTGATGACGTCAACCTAGTGCTGATATACAGAGTAACATACTGTACTCTCACAACCAACATTGATGACATCGACCTAGTGCTGATATACAGAGTAATACATTGTACTCTCACAACCAACACTGATGACATCGACCTAGTGCTGATATACAGAGTAATACATTGTACTCTCACAACCAACATTGATGACATCGACCTAGTGCTGATATACAGAGTAATACATTGTACTCTCACAACCAACACTGATGACATCGACCTAGTGCTGATATACAGAGTAATACATTGACAATCTCACAACCAACATTGATGACATCGACCTAGTGCTGATACACAGAGTAATACATTGTACTCTCACAACCAACACTGATGACATCGACCTAGTGCTGATATACAGAGTAATACATTGACAATCTCACAACCAACATTGATGACATCGATCTAGTGCTGATATACAGAGTAATACATTGTACTCTCACAACCAACACTGATGACATCGACCTAGTGCGGATATACAGAGTAATACATTGTACTCTCACAACCAACACTGATGACATCGACCTAGTGCTGATACACAGAGTAATACATTGTACTCTCACAACCAACACTGATGACATCGACCTAGTGCTGATATACAGAGTAATACATTGACAATCTCACAACCAACATTGATGACATCGACCTAGTGCTGATATACAGAGTAATACATTGTACTCTCACAACCAACACTGATGACATCGACCTAGTGCGGATTTACAGAGTAATACATTGACAATCTCACAACCAACATTGATGACATCGACCTAGTGCTGATATACAGAGTAACACATTGTACTCTCACAACCAACACTGATGACATCGACCTAGTGCGGATATACAGAGTAACACATTGTACTCTCACAACCAACACTGATGACATCGACCTAGTGCGGATTTACAGAGTAATACATTGACAATCTCACAACCAACATTGATGACATCGACCTAGTGCTGATATACAGAGTAACACATTGTACTCTCACAACCAACACTGATGACATCGACCTAGTGCGGATATACAGAGTAACACATTGTACTCTCACAACCAACACTGATGACATCGATCTAGTGCTGATATACAGAGTAACATACTGTACTCTCACAACCAACATTGATGACATCGACCTAGTGCTGATATACAGAGTAATACATTGTACTCTGACAACCAACACTGATGACATCGACCTAGTGCGGATATACAGAGTAACACACTGTACTCTCACAACCAACACTGATGACATCGATCTAGTGCTGATATACAGAGTAATACATTGTACTCTCACAACCAACACTGATGACATCGACCTAGTGCTGATATACAGAGTAATACATTGTACTCTCACAACCAACATTGATGACATCGACCTAGTGCTGATATACAGAGTAATACATTGTACTCTCACAACCAACACTGATGACATCGACCTAGTGCTGATATACAGAGTAATACATTGTACTCTCACAACCAACATTGATGACATCGACCTAGTGCTGATATACAGAGTAATACATTGTACTCTCACAACCAACACTGATGACATCGACCTAGTGCGGATATACAGAGTAATACATTGTACTCTCACAACCAACACTGATGACATCGACCTAGTGCGGATATACAGAGTAACACATTGTACTCTCACAACCAACACTGATGACATCGATCTAGTGCTGATATACAGAGTAACATACTGTACTCTCACAACCAACATTGATGACATCGACCTAGTGCTGATATACAGAGTAATACATTCTACTCTCACAACAAACATTGATGACATCGATCTAGTGCTGATATACAGAGTAACACACTGTACTCTCACAACCAACACTGATGACATCGATCTAGTGCTGATATACAGAGTAATACATTGTACTCTCACAACCAACACTGATGACATCGACCTAGTGCTGATATACAGAGTAATACATTGTACTCTCACAACCAACATTGATGACATCGACCTAGTGCTGATATACAGAGTAATACATTGTACTCTCACAACCAACACTGATGACATCGACCTAGTGCTGATATACAGAGTAATACATTGTACTCTCACAACCAACATTGATGACATCGACCTAGTGCTGATATACAGAGTAATACATTGTACTCTCACAACCAACACTGATGACATCGACCTAGTGCGGATATACAGAGTAATACATTGTACTCTCACAACCAACACTGATGACATCGACCTAGTGCGGATATACAGAGTAACACATTGTACTCTCACAACCAACACTGATGACATCGATCTAGTGCTGATATACAGAGTAACATACTGTACTCTCACAACCAACATTGATGACATCGACCTAGTGCTGATATACAGAGTAATACATTCTACTCTCACAACAAACATTGATGACATCGATCTAGTGCTGATATACAGAGTAACACACTGTACTCTCACAAGCAACACTGATAACATCGACCTAGTGCTGATATACAGAGTAATACATTGTACTCTCACAACAAACATTGATGACATCGACCTAGTGCTGATATACAGAGTAATACATTGTACTCTCACAACAAACATTGATGACATCGACCTAGTGCTGATATACAGAGTAATACATTGTACTCTCACAACCAACACTGATGACATCGACCTAGTGCTGATATACAGAGTAACACATTGTACTCTCACAACAAACATTGATGACATCGACCTAGTGCTGATATACAGAGTAATACATTGTACTCTCACAACCAACATTGATGACATCGACCTAGTGCTGATATACAGAGTAATACATTGTACTCTCACAACAAACATTGATGACATCGACCTAGTGCTGATATACAGAGTAATACATTGTACTCTCACAACAAACATTGATGACATCGACCTAGTGCTGATATACAGAGTAATACATTGTACTCTCACAACCAACACTGATGACTTCGACCCGCTGTTGATACACTGTGTACTTTATCAACTCCACAACAACACAGTATCACTTACTTGAGCTTTATCTGGATCTGTGCACTTTCCAGATTTGTTTCTAGCACCTCATCGATCACACCAGTCCTGCAACATCAACACAACCCATTAACGATATATCATGTATTATGTGCACCATAATCTGCACCATCACTCTTACCAGTCACTTGATAGTCGTACAAGGTGTCAAAATTCAACACTGACAAAAACACATCAATCAAGATGAATCCACTCATGAGTGGTTGGGGCACCAGTTGGGCAGGACATGCTTATCCTTCTTGTGAACACCTTTTGTCCTCACTCACTTTCAGTGATCTATTTCTATCATTTTCAGCACCATTTTGCCTTTTACGGACAATGAAAGCTGTTTCGACGGATAATCAAGATGGTTATTCTCAGGCATTGATCTTAAATTGAGATACAGTAAACTACGGTTATAACGAACCCAAAGGGACCACTGATTTTAGTTCGTTATAACCGTAGTTCATTATAGAGCACATATAGAGCATAACTATAGCAAACAATCAGGACAGTCAGGACAACAACAAAAAAGTTTGTTATACCTGCTAGTTCGTTATTTTAATGTGTTCATTATAAACGTAGTTTACGCTATATCAATAGTGTCTTGTTCCACATAGTTTCATAAGATAATGAGCGTTGCATGCAAATCTCATAATTTTATGTTTAGGTGTGATTTCATTTGTTTTCACTGGATGTTCTATAATATACATGCCAAAAACTATCTAACAAGATATTTCTAAATTAAGTCCACAAAAACAAGAATCACTGATGTTAGAAAACTAGATCACAGAGGAAATAGACAAACATTTTAAAATGACTTTGGAAATACTTGATTCTGATTGGTCAATCCAAAGTTTGAAATCAAATTAGAACATCTCAAATCTAGTTGATGTTGCTCTTAATTGAAAACAGTATGCTTAACACCTATGAGACACACCTGATCACAAACACTGGTATTTATTTCAAAACCTGTTGCTACTTCGGTAACACAAAACCTGTTGCTACTTCAGTAACACAAAACCTGTTGCTACTTCAGTAACACAAAACCTGTTGCTACTTCAGTAACACAAAACCTGTTGCTACTTCAGTAACACAAAACCTGGTGCTACTTCAGTAACACAAAACCTGTTGCTACTTCAGTAACAAAACCTGTTGCTACTTCAGTAACACAAAACCTGTTGCTACTTCAGTAACACAAAACCTGTTGCTACTTCAGTAACACAAAACCTGTTGCTACTTCAGTAACACAAAACCCGTTGCTACTTCAGTAACACAAAACCTGGTGCTTCTTCAGTAACACAAAACCTGTTGCTACTTCAGTAACACAAAACCTGTTGCTACTTCAGTAACACAAAACCTGTTGCTACTTCAGTAACACAAAACCTGGTGCTACTTGTCGCTACTTCAGTAACACAAAACCTGTTGCTACTTCAGTGACACAAAACCTGTTGCTACTTCAGTAACACAAAACCTGTTGCTACTTCAGTAACACAAAACCTGTTGCTACTTCAGTAACACAAAACCTGGTGCTACTTGTCGCTACTTCAGTAACACAAAACCTGTTGCTACTTCAGTGACACAAAACCTGTTGCTACTTCAGTGACACAAAACCTGTTGCTACTTCAGTAACACAAAACCTGTTGCTACTTCAGTAACACAAAATCTGAAGATGAAACATCCTGATGAGCGTGCTATCACCTGACATCCACATGGCAGACATATTTCAGGAGATCGGAGATTTTTAATTTCAAAACAAGTCTCCTCCCCAAGAGCCGGCTGAGATGAAGGCTTCAGCGGTCCCAACTTGAGTTCCCATCACAATGTTTATACACCATGTGGAACTAACAGGTCAGTCAAGTGCTCCAAACCAATACCAGAAATCAGGCTTCACAAAGCCCCCAAATTCCCTGATAACCATCTTGAACCAGCAATGGGGGTCTACTGCCACAGCTGTTCACAGCCTGTAGCTTGATTGTAGATACTGTCAGCCACTAGGCAACCATTGTTCAACCAACATTTCCACTTTCTCATGACATAAACTTGCTTTTAATATGGGAAAATGTCAGCATTTGAATGTGATAAGGTGAGTGGCTATTGTTTTATGCCACTGTTAACAATAGTCCAGTCATATCATGGCAGGACACAAGTTGGCTTCACATGCATGGGGAATCAAACACACTCCCTCATCATGATAGGCCAACGTTTATACCACTATGCCACCCCCATTGCCCGAAAAGGGACATAACTCCCAAACAATAAGTCATCATACAATACTGAGTGACTTTTTACAGAATGTTTCTCTTCCAAAATAATAACTGCATACTCAGATACAAAATCTACGCAGTAATATAGTTTGCACATGATACAATTACGACCGATCATCATGTCTTGCCTCAATAAACACAGGCAACAAGCTACACAAATCTCAGAGGACATCCCATTACAGGTCATGTCAGAATGACCTTTCGCCCAACCAATCAGAGTGTCGCTTACAAGGTCACGAAGTAAAAGACTGAATGTGGTTTTTTTTATCATGAAAGCTCGAAAAGGTTAACACAGGTATTCCATTACTGCTGTACAACCGACTCTGAATGCTGGACACTGTTTATTTCTTGATTGAACATGTTCAGTGGGATAAATATTCGAAACAAGACTTTTCATTGCCCATAAAGTACTGCCCTACAATCTCAGCCATCTGTCAGACATTCCAGAATTTTCTTGTCTTTTCAGTTTTCAAACTTTGAATCGAGGATTTTGTCAAAATATGTTTCAAATCGTGGTTTTTGAAACTAAGGCAGTAAACCTTGTGAAAGATGCTTTCTGATTGGCTAATGTCGACTTCCTGTATGTGATTTCATTGGTCATTCAAAGTTCATTAAAGGTCATTCTGATGTGACCTGTAATGGGATGTCCTCAGATCTTTGGTCTGGCGGTATTATGCGCTAAGATCTGAATTTAATGAGATTGCACTAAGACCTGAGATGACTCATGATGGTAGATGTAAAAACACTGGGGAAAAATACCTGTAAAAGAAGACAAGGAAATCCTTTCTTAAATCCTTTTAGCATCATTGCATAAACATCAAAGGGAAAACACTAATATGGTTTTACTGTTCCCTTGTTGGGAATAGGTGAGTTGAAATGGGGTTTAACGTCGCGTCAAAGATTATTGCACTTATATAGCGACGTGCATGCACGTGTGTGTGTGGCTGCTTGTACTAGCCTGGACTAATGCCGACTTATAGTGCTAGCTCACTGAGATACCATGCCGCAGTTTAACATGGATACCCCACTCAGACACAGTATACTGACTCCGAGCTGACCAGTCCTTGTTTTAGCCCCTTAATGCCGAGCGCCAGACAGGGTAACAACAAGTACCATCTTTTAACGTCTATTGGTATGACGCGGCCGGGGATCGAACCCCGGACCTTCCTCTCTCCGGGCGGACGCTCTACCACTAGACCACTGAGGCAGTCTTTGTTGGGAATAAAGCATCTCTGACAGGCAACTGATCTTACCATTTGGCTACCTCACATCATCTTCAATAGGAATGGAACCCTGAAACTTTAGCTCAAGGCCACAATCAACACAATCCAAAGCTGACATTTATCACACAGAAGCCTATTCCTGAAAAAGGTGTTTGAAGAACATTTGCATCATATTGTTGTTGAAATTGAGTTGATACTGACCTTTTGACCGATGCTTCGAACACCCCACTGTCACCAGCCACAGACTCATCACTCACTGCTGCAGAAACACTCCGCGTATTTCCGCCAGACAAATTGTTGCACACACCGGAACTACTTTCACTGATTGGACTAAGAGGAGGGTTAGATGTGGAGTCCAAGTTCTCTAATCCTTGTGAACGTTTTGAGTTTATTTCACCACTCTCCGCTAGTAAAGATTGCGGAACCATCTGTCCAACAACTGGCACTCTAGTCCGAGAGTTTTCTACCCTAGGGTATTGTGGAGAATTTTCCATTAATTTTGATTGATCGCAGTTCGTTAGCGGTTGCCCACCAACCATCCAGTTGCCACCCAGGCTCACATGACGTTGCCGTTCCACGGCACTCATGTGCTGCTCGTAAGTGGGCGGGGGAACTATTTCCATGGGCATATAAGGAGACACTGGCGGCGACGTTGATGAAAATGAGGATTTGGGGGACACCGATTTAACTGAAGGCACTTTATCCCCTGTTGCCATGACACTATGTAGATAATTCCCCGTCGCTGCCGCTGTTATGTCCAAGTTGGACATTTGCGGAATGACCGCTTCCTGAATTGGGGCCATCACATGACCCTGCAGAAGTTTCTCAACACGTTGATGAAGGTCCTGTAAATTAATATCACTTCCACTTTGGCTCTGATTGTAAATGTCCATAGCACTGAGGGAGTTGAGGGACCCCAGGCTGCTGGCCGAGAGAGACCCTAGGGATCCCAGGCTCGACCCCGAGGACATTGACAACGTGCTCAGCGACAAGCTGAAACATAACATGAACAGATTTAAGTCTTGACAAGCAAGCATCATCATGGAATGAGTGAATGTTGTTTTGTGCCAAATCAGCAATATTCCAGTCATATCATGGCAACATTTTAATCGGAAAAATCTGGACCACAAAAAAAGTGACTGAAAACATGAGCAATGGTGCAAGCCTGACCATCCAATCCCCATTTTAGACAACTTTTAAGACAAGCATGATGTAATGGGGGCCAATCCTACACCTGGAATCCCTTAAGGGTTCTGTCATTATGTTCTTGTCACGTTTTAAGGAAGTTGCAGGGAAGTGTTAGTACATACAGTGAGTGAGTTAGATTAACACAGCTAAGAGCAGTATTCCAGCTCTATGAGTGAGTGAGTGAGTATGGTTTTACGCCGCTTTCAGCAATATCATGGCGGGGGACACCAGAAATGGGCTTCACACATTGTACCCATGTCGGGAATCGAACCCGGGTCTTCGGCGTGACGAGTGAACGCTTTAACCACTAGGCTACCCGACCACCCTTCAGCTCTGTGAAGACGTGTCAGTTTCATTTAGGATGAAAGCCGGAAGTGAGGCAGGTCTCAGACATTTACAACTTTGGTAAAACCCACAAGCACAATCATGTGTTCCTGGAGTGCCCAAGGGAAACAACTCAGGACAGCAAATTGCATGGTCTTAGATGACTGGGCCACCCATGTCCTGATAGTAGGTATAAATCTTGCTTTCATAAGTATCACCTTACCAGGTAACACCCACACAGATTTGGGAGTCAAACCCAAGAGTAAGCATCAGTCAGAGAAGATGATGCCACACTGAGCAATATATCAGCTATATATTCCATCTGGACCTGACAAACAAGTGATCTCACACCGCCAGGGTATGATGACACGCAGTCAGTCACAAAGCCAGCCCACTGATGTATTTTGTTGTCTCGTACGACCAGCCTAGATTGCTCCAGACCTCCCGAACCACGAATTCCTATGGGCATCGACAGTAACAACACTCACCTCTTCAGCTGTGTCTCAAGGTACGATGTTAACTTGGTGGTCTCCGAAAGTTGATGCATCACAGTAACCTTCTCATTGTTTAGTTTTAATCTGAAATGTCGAGAAAATTGTAGATAAAAACTTCCATTTGTTTGCCATTTTTCAGTTAAGATTATGCAACAAATTATTCAGGCATGTTTATCCAAAATCAGATTGTTCAATCATGATAATCACAGTGAGCGGACTGTCAGATTATATACAACCCACAGCGGCATGTGAGCAATCAAGCCTGAAATAACATACCAGTTGCTGACATTATGAGCAATGATTTGCAGTGTCGGAGCATGATGACCCACAATCAGCCAGATCAACCAGGGTCATCCCTGGCTCTTGTGTGGTGAGGTGATATGGGGTTTAACGTTGTGGTGTGGTGTGGTGTGGTGTGGTGTGGTGTGGTGTGGTGTGTGTGGTGTGTGATAGTCAGGACTAATGCCTTTTTTATAGTGCTAGCCCACTGAGAGACAATGCAACAGTTTCTCTTGCATACCCCTCCTAGACACAGTATACAACCAGTCCTTGCTTTATCCCATTGAAAGCTGAGCAACAGGGGCATAGTAACAACAAGTATCATTTTTTAATGTCTTTGGTATGACGTGGCAGGGAATCAAAACCTGACCTTCCTCTCTCCGGGTAGAAACACTAATGACAAAACATGAAGTACCAGAGACCTAGTCTGTACCGGACTCAGGCCAGTAAGTAACAGACTCGTTTCCTACCTCTCTGCTATCTGCTTGTTGGAGATCGCCAGAGCATGGTTGATGTCATATTTCAACTGTGCTATACGCTGTTGTATTTTGGCCAGCTCACTCTCACTGCGACCTTTGGGGTCAATACTTCTTAATTCACGTAGCAACTGTTCCTTCTCCTGCAGTAACAACAATCTGTAGAAACAAAAACATAATTGACAGACACATAAAAAAGGTGAGGTGAGGTGAAATTGGATTTAACATCGCGTCCAAGATTATTGCACTTATATAGCGACGTGCATGTGTGTGGCTGCTTGTAATAGTCCGGACTGATGCCGATTAATAGTGCTAGCTCACTGAAATACCATGCCGCAGTTTAACATGAATACCCCACTCAGACACAGTATACTGACTCCGAGCCGACCAGTCCTTGTTTTAGCCCCTTAATGCCAAGCGCTAGACAGGGTAACAACAAGTACCATCTTTTAACGTCTTTTGGTATGACGCGGCCAGGGATCGAACCGCTCTCCGGGCAGACGCTCTACCTCTAGACCACAGAGGCGGTCCACATTAAAAAAGGGGTTATTCTGTTTATCAAGACTTTCAGAAAGGACCATCTCCTTCTACTTGATGAAGCAGTGAACAAACAAACACCTCCCTCTTCCACTCTTAACGGAAGAAGTGAGGTCGGCTTTAGTCATGTCACAGTATCAACAAGCCTGGGTATGGTTCTGACAAACCAATGATCAGTATCAGAAGTTGGGATTCAAACCCAAGATCAGAAGAGATTACAGTACCTCTAAGGAGAGAAACTCCAGAATTGCATAGCCTTGGACCTCTTGTACACCAATAGCCACAGCTCTATCAGGAGAGAGTGAGTATGGTTTTATGCCGCTTTTAGCAATATTCCAGCAATATCATGGCAGGGGACACCCAACCTTATCAGGAATAATAATCAATATATAAAAAAAAAATTAATTGGATAAATTCCTTCCTTCCTGAATGTTTGTTGTTTAACGCCACACTCAGCAATATTCCAGCTGTATGATGGCAGCCTGAAATAATCAAGCCTGGACCAGACAATCCAATGATAGATATTGTGAGTAGCGTTTCATGCCATCGGGGTACAGTGACACCCGATACATTAAGTCTCCTCTTACGCCCAGCAAAGGTTGGTTGGGACCAATTCTTGGCCGGCATTGCCACAGGGTCAACCCTGATTGACGTACCTGTCTTTGTCGCACTCGGTCTGTCCGGGGATCATCTGATCTTCCACCTTGGCAAGCTGAACCTTGAGTTGACTGAGTTTCCGTCGGGCCTCATCATACTGGAGACGCAGCCGCGTCTTCTCCGCAAAGATTCGACTCTGATTCAAACCAAACTGAAATTGCATGATTTGTGAGAAATGCCACAACATCATCTGACTTAGCTGACAGTGGGACTGGGTAATACGCCGTGAACTCATCCTTGATGTCATGAATAGTTTGTTGTTAAAGCTATATGACGGCGGTCTGTAAATGATTTGAGTCTGGACCAGACAATCAAGTGATTGACATAATGAGCATTGATCTACACAATTGAGATACGATGACATGCATCAGCCAAGTCAGCAAGCATGACCACACCTCTTACGACAAGCACATGTTGCTGAACACCAGTTCTAACCCAGATTTTCATCGGGTTCTTGATTAGTTCTATGCCCAAAATTTAAGGTCAGTATATATGGAATATTTTACATAAAAATTTCAAATTCAAATACATTTTTTTTCATTTCCTCAAATTGTTGAAGGTAGAAAAGGAGAAAGAAAAAATTGGGGTGGGAGGTATAAGGGAAGACACACAGGATTTGAAGCAATTTGTCATAATTCTTTTTGTTTTGAAGTTAAGATACCATCACAGCAATGAAGTACTGGCGACACTCACATTATTGGTGAGAAACCGTTATAGAAGTGATCTACTGGGGACACCATTTAATGGTGAGATATCGGAGGTATAAAAGATAAATTTTAGAGTTACCTCCCTTCTGTTGACGACACAAGATTTGTAGCAATTCATCACAATTCTTTTTGTTTTGAAGTTAAGATACCATCACAGCAATGAAGTACTGGCGGAACTCACATTAATGGTACCATATAATGATACCATTATAGAAGTGATCTACTGGGACACCTTTTAATGGTGAGATATCAGCATTACAATGATCTCACCCTCTAATGGTGAGATTGCTTGTTACTCACCTCTCCTCTCAGGTCCGTCTGCGACGCCGTACTGGACCTCTCGGCAAGTGCCAATGACAGCGTTGACACGTCTGGTGAGGAGCCCCCATTCTTCCCCAGCATGAACTCTTCCTTCAACCTGGCCAGAGACTGCAACAAGAGGGATGAACTATATTACCATGTTATACAGCAGTCGCTTCCACTAAATCCATGAACGGTCCTGCTGTGACTGAGTGAGGTTTATTACCTCTATAGTGAGTGAGTATTGTTTTACGCCACTTTTAGCAATATTCCACCAATATCAAGACGGGGGACACCGAAAAATGGAGTTCACACATTGTACCCATGTGGGGAATTGAACTTTGTTTGTTTGTTGTTTAACGCCACATACAGCAATATTCCAGCTATGTGATGGCGATCTGTAAATAATCGAGTCTGGACCAGACAATCCAGTGATTTACATCATGAGCATCGATCCACACAATTGGGATACGATGACACGCATCAACCAAGTCAACGAGCCTGACCACCCGATCCCTTTAGTCGCCTTTTACGGCAAGCATGGATTGCTGAAGACCTATTCTAACCCGGATCTTCACAGGTCCTGAACCCTCCCCCTCAACGTGACGAGCAGACACTTTAACCACTAGCCCACAAACCAGCAATAGCTATGCAGGGATCACCAGAACAGAACTGTGCATGACAAGCAAACATTTACCCTCTCGACTATCCTAAAGACCTAGTGATGCAAGAGCCATTGATACATGGATGTCACCTTCTGACGAAGAACTGTGAAAAAGTGGGCAGTCAATGTGAATGGTGGGTTTGGCTGAACCCAGGTTTGAACAGTATTTCAGTTACATCAGACGATGTCAGCCTGATTGGAGAAGAAAGCCCAAAGTGATGCAGGTCTTAGACATTTGCATATTTTGATGCAGACATGAACACAGGTTTGGTGCTGACAACCCAAGAAACACAATCAATGTGAACCAGTATTCAAACCTTACATCATGATTCTGGCATGACTAAGGGACACAACTCAGCACAGCAAATTGCAGCACCTTAGAAGACTGGGCCACTGGTGCCCATGTTGTTTATTGACCTTGTACAACCTTGACATCAGACAAACCATCAACGTGGACAAGATGACAGTGTCTTTTACGATAAGTAATTTCATTTATCATCAAATACTTTTCACTTTATTTATGAAGGAGGCCTTATTTCAACATATCCTAAAAAACAATTTCAAAGCAATAATCAAAGTTCAAAACATCAAATACAGCATTTTGGTCCTCCTCACTGAGTTCAAAGTTCGAAACACTGTTTCTCCATTCATGTTATTCTGTATGTTATCTAACCTGTGCTACCTACAACCCCTTCCTCCGATTGCAATCTTCAGTTGGTCAATAAATTCAAGTAGAATGTCTCTAATTGGATCTACTACACTGTAAGAAGTGTAGTTTCTGACAAACCCCTATGAACACAGCTGTGGACCTCTTTGAGACAACTGCCAAGTTAAATTGTCAGGCACCGCAGCTTATCGGACCACATGATAGCTTCAAGGCAGCCCAAGGCTGCATTAGCATGGATTGTCTGTCCATAGTTGGTATTTATATAGGTGTATTACAGTAATGTCTGTGAAGTAAAATAACACTCACTCACTCAAATCCACCCACCATACCACAAACCAACCCTCCCACCCCTGATCCAAAGTTTTTACAAAGGTGTGTGACAATAATTTTGGAAGTTGAATAACACCCACTCACTCACTCAAAAACCCACCAACACATTCCCCAAACTCACTCACTCAAAAACCCACCAACACATTCCCCAAACTCACTCACTCATAAACCCACCAACACATTCCCCAAACTCACTCACTCATAAATGTACCTAATGAAACATTATGGCTCACAATTTACTGGTAAATAATCAAAATACTGCACGGTAAATAACTGCTTAATATTAAGATAACACACTACAAACTGAATTTACTTAGAACTCATTGAAGACTTTACCAAGTCAAAAGTTACAACACTGAGACACTCATACTTCAAGATATCAAGTTCTATAATGTTGCAACACCATATTCTTTCAGAAATCAAGTATCCACACAACTGCTCACCAAACATGAAGCCAAAAACTCTTCAAGACTGTTAAAGAGAGGCGGTGTTTATGTGATAGCGCCGAGTGGAGAGTGTGTGGTTTATCTGCGAGGGTCGGGTGCCTCACGACTTCCACCTACGCACTGTTGAAGGAGACAAGTAACACAGGTCTACAAGTGTTCCTCCCCAGATCCACACTCATTCAGAAAAACCATCATTCACCATTCTGCTGACACAGCACACATCACAGCACTGCATGAACGGAACATTACCACAACGTCTCCAGTAAATGCCCAACCCTTTTCACATTATTCCCTTTCATACATACTAAGCTTTTGATTGGGATATTTTTCTTTCCGTAATACAAAAAACTGATTCTCATAGGTCGAGAGCATATTTAAATAGAATAAAATCTGATCAACCTTGATAAAAGTGGAACAGTATATTAAGTGTTCATTTAAAATGTTAACCATATTTCATACATTCTACTCATCATAAGTATCTGAAATAATCCTTTCTTTCTATTTATGTGTAACCAGTTGTGTCCTAAATGTATCTGATGATCAGACTCGGTAATTAGCATTCCGTCGTATCCCAACTGTACAGTTTGATGTCCATGATGTCAATGGGTGGATTGAGTGAGTGAGTATGGTTTTACGCCGCTTTTAGCAATATTCCAGCAATATCATGGCGGGGGACACCAGAAATGGGCTTCACACATTGTACCCATGTCGGGAATCGAACCCGGGTCTTCGGCATGACGAGCGAACGCTTTAACCACTAGGCTACCCGACCGCCCCCAATGGCTGGATTGTCTGTCGTTCCAGATTTGACACACACAATGATGTCATATAGCTGGAATATTGCTGAGTGCAGCATTATTATACAACGCTGCTTTAAACAATCAAGACCACAAACCAAGCTAATGCTATTCATGGGACAGTCAAAATATGGAATATGTCGTATCATAAATAAATTAATTAAATTTTTATTAACATTTGAAAGTCATGACATGAGATAAGCTTATTGATATTTATGCAAATTTGCATGTGACAGTGACTATGGAGTCTGACACTTTTGTGGATGTATGAATACATCCCTTCATCTCGACGGACGAATAGCAAATCATTCAAAGAAAAACGAACAATGAATATGTGTTTACAAAACACATAATTCACTTTCCTTGACAACTACAGACATCTGAGTTGGTTACAGTTGTCATCCATCTCATCTCATCCGTAACAGCATCTTCACAAACACATTTTATGATATTTCACAGAATAAGAACTTTAGGTTTTAAGCAAGTCTGCAATTTTCAAGTTAGACTATGATAGAGAGAATACAGTGGTATATAAACCCTCATATCACCCAGGTCACATTCCCTTTGTGCAATAGATAGACAGTATGGGCACCACTCATCCAACACACACACACACACACCCCCCCCATCACATCACTCCATCCACACCCCATCCACCCACCACCACGCACATCACATCTCCCCCTCACTCCACCCACATATTCCACCCCCCAACTGCATCATACATCGATTTCATTCTTTGTTAAACATTTAAAAACTATACTTACAAACAGTTATTTATTTATTTTTTGCAAATGAGAAAAGCAGAAATTGTATCAAATAGTGTAACCAAAATATTTCCTACGCATATTGCTAAAAAAATTTTTTAATTCTCCAAAATACTGAATACTCATTTATCAAACATGCATGGATGTATGCTCCGTGCATTTGGCAAGTGTATAACATTAAACACAAGATAAAAATCACATTTTGAAATCACCCGAAATTACCGAGCATTAAAAAACGATATTGTGATACGTATCGTTGAAAGAGTGAACCTCAATATACCGGTAATATGGCGCAACCTTACACAATACAGCACGAAACAGAGACAGGAAGCTGTCACTTTCTTATTCCATAAAAGTTATAACATATACAAAGTGGTACGTTTGCTTTCTGTTGTCTGATGGCAAAGTGAAACAGTTATAAGATCGGCTTTGTTGAATCCCAGGAAAGTCAAACTAAACCCAGGAGTTGGAGACAATGGGTTAGACTGTAAACATTTAACCCTATTAAAGAAATTCATTCTCTTCCCTGTGTCCATCAAACACCAAGGTGAAGTTCGAAAAGAGTTTACTAACAATTCCAAAACAACAGATTTACAGAAATGATTCTCTCAGACATTTGATGCATTTTCCCCAGTTCTCATTGTATCTATTCTGTGAGGAAGCCAGTGAGATCTTTTAATATGTTGGCAATCAATGACAACTATAAGTCTGTTGCAAAGGAAAAGAGCTTATGAAATAGAGCCAATACGCCACCTGGTGTTAAAATGGCCAGCACAGGCAGGGAGTGACAAAAAACTCAGGAGTTATTCTGTCAATGTAAATAAATATTGACAGGTAAATGTGCATGCATGCAGTGCACACGGGGTGCTGAGTTGCCCGGCACCGACGAGGGGGGCATCCGCTGCATGGCTACATAACATTGCATCATGTACGGCAGTCACTCCACCGATGAGTCAGCCCATGTGTGTCCAACTGAATTCCATTTCAAACACAATTAATTATCTCTCACTTAACAAGCCCTGAGTAATGTTTGTTCAATACTCTTGACTGCTAATACCCCCTCTTCCACCATCCTACCCCCTCTTCCAGGACCCTACCCCCTCTTCCAGGACCCTACCCCCTCTTCTAGCATCCTACCCCCTCTTCCAGCATCCTACCCCCTCTTCCACCATCCTACCCCCTCTTCCAGGACCCTACCCCCTCTTCCACCATCCTACCCCTCTTCTAGCATCCTACCCCCTCTTCCAGGACCCTACCCCCTCTTCCAGCATCCTACCCCCTCTTCCAGGACCCTACCCCCTCTTCCAGGACCCTACCCCCTCTTCCAGCATCCTACCCCCTCTTCCAGGACCCTACCCCCTCTTCTAGCATCCTACCCCCTCTTCCAGCATCCTACCCCCTCTTCTAGCATCCTACCCCTCTTCCAGCATCCTACCCCCTCTTCCAGCATCCTACCCCCTCTTCCAGGACCCTACCCCGTCTTCTAGCATCCTACCCCCTCTTCTAGCATCCTACCCCCTCTTCCAGCATCTTACCTCTCTTCCAGGACCCTACCCCGTCTTCTAGCATCCTACCCCCTCTTCCAGGACCCTACCCCTCTTCCAGCATCCTACCCCCTCTTCCAGCATCGATACCCTGTGTTTGTTTTGAACACATGTGGTACAAGCCCCTATCTGCAGATTAATCAGACATGGTGTCCCATTCACATTCCATCATGACCCAGATCCCCATGACCTGCTATTTCTCTATGACTATTGATTACTGTGGACCAAGAGGTCTGTCCCCAACTAACTGAAACAACATCACAAATATAAATCTACAATAACGTGTGTAGCATTTAAATCATGATTAATTACATTTCAAGCCCGAACAGCAAAATACCGAAAACTCACAATCTGGAACAGACAGGTTGTTTTTCTATGAACATAAAAGCCAACTATTTTTAATAAGTGTAATAATTTTTCCTTGTCATTTGCATATTCAGATTGTCAAAATTGTTGAATAAGTGCAAAAAGTGTTTCTAGGTTAATATATGCATGAGTAAAGTCACATATTTCAAAATATAGATGCATATCCAAACTTTTAATATCAATTCTTGCCCAACATGCACCTCGGGGTCGGGCAGACACATTATGCTTCCTCCTCCAGCTTGCGATGGGATGATAAGATGGGGATACCCGATACTCTCCACCAAGGTAGTGTTTTGCATTACTTTGTGTTAGGCCAACTCCCACCAGCCCCGGTAACATAATATGTTTCAAGTAATCGCCTCTAGCTTCTAATTTCTCCCCTTTTCCTTTTTACCAATTGGCTGAAAATTCCAGGCATACCATCATATGCTCCGTACACAAGCAAGAAGATTTTGAAAAGATCTCGGAAGGATTGTAGGATGTGCAAAAACAGTGCCGGCAGCAAGTTGATGAGTTCTGTTTTCCTCGTCAGAAGTGTTTGGGGGGAACACGATAACAAGTCAGCTATGTGGAGGTGGTCAGTGTCACACACAGCCCGAAATTACCCCCGATTTTGGTGAAGAAGAAGTGTAACCTTCGCGACAAGCTATTCCGAATGCTTACATCAACACTAGTTTTTCTGTCTGGTCTCATGTCATGTTTTATACAGTTGCTTGTAGGTTAGGTTGTGATAAGCTAATAACACCATCGTAACACAACAGTGAAACTTGACTGGAAAGTACATCTACAAAAATAAAAAGATTTCCCCGAGTCTTCATTATTAAAGAGTTAGTTGGATAACACTGCTTTGAACAGAATTTCAGTTATCCCGGAGTCAGATTATTGAGGGAGGAAAACCCAAAGTTTTAGCTGTTTACCATTTTGGTGAGACACAAGTCAAAATGTTTGTATGCCGTTTTTAGCAATATTCCAGCAATATCATGTACCCCAGAATGTTGGGGATCAAACCTGTGTCTTCGGCATGATGAGCCAAGGCTCTAACCAGAAGGCTACCCAATCACTCCTAGTGAATAATGAATAAGTAAGATTTGTATAATGTCACAATCTAAACATTCGAAAGATGTGAGGTGAAATTTGGTTTAACGTCGCGTCCAAGATTATTGCATGCACGTGTATGTGTTTGTGTGTGGCTGCTTGTACTAGTCCGGACTGATGCCGATTTATAGTGCTAGCTCACTGAGATACCATGCCGCAGTTTAACATGAATACCCCACTCAGACACAGTATACTGACTCCGAGCCGACCAGTCCTTGTTTTAGCCCCTTAATGCCGAGCGCCAGACAGGGTAACAACAAGTACAATCTTTTAACGTCTTTTTGCATGACGCGGCCGGGGATCAAACCCCGGACCTTCCGCTCTCCAGGTGGATGCTCAACCACAAGACCACTGAGGCGGTCACATTCGAAACAGAACTGACTCTGGATATCAATGAGTATCCAAGTGTCTAGACAGTAACATGAAGAGAAGGAAAAGATCAAGAACATCAAATCCACAGCATTTCCTCATGACATCGCACCACTGAGATGTCATATCATACAGCGTCATCTCAGGCATGACATCCAACCACAACTGGATTACGCATATCTGCCAAAGATCTTAGTCCTACTCAAACATGCATTCTCCCAATTTTGTTTTGAAATATTGCTTTTACCTGCATGAGGTCCATTTTTTCCTTCTCGCCCGTGTTGACATGTTGCTGCAACTGTCGGATCTCTGCGATGATGGCTTGGGCTTGCGTCACATTGTATCCTCCGCCCAGTCCCGCCAGCTTCTGGTCCACCCTGCACACACAGACACAGGACATTACTACACGACTGTCACAAGTCTATGGTGAAGTATGTTTGCTATAATCGCCTAAGTTTGTATGTGTATTTGTTCTTACTTAAAACCGCACTCAGTAATATTCTAGTGATATGACAAAGGCCTGTAAACAATCGAGACTAGACCAGACAATCCACTATCACACAGATGATTAGCTTCTGGACATTTGTAGCAACTAACGGGATCGGGTGGTCAGTCTCACTGACTTGGTTGGAGCATGTCATCGAACCAATTTACTTGGATCGATGCTCATGATATCACAGGATTGTCTGGTAAAGACTCAATTATTTACAGACCACCATCATATTGCTGGAATATTGCTAAGTGTGGCGTTAAACAACAAATACATAAACAATTATACAACCTTTCAACTATGTTCTTTTTCAATTCAAATTTACTGAAAACCACTTTCCGGGGAAGACACCACTGCTCATATACAACTAGTCTTCAGCTTCTCCACTCGTGTAATGTGAAATAACTACATGCCATTAGATTTTCACCAGACTAACGTACCAGTGGACGTGTCTAACCCTTACTTTTATCAACGTTCTCTTCACATTGCAAACATAGTGCAAACACCTCGTCACACATTTCTGGAACTTCAGTGCACACATTAAAAATACTATCTCTGAATTATCACCAAAGTAAGTGACATAACTGGTTCATCAAATTGTTGTTAACTAATGTCGTGTCTGAACAACCACAGACAGACATGACACACAGGAAGTGAAGCTTCTCCTCAACGTCTACAGGTAATACATCATATCTGGACTTGTCCAACATGAAGGTCATAACATCAGTCTTCCAACCACATCAGTCTTCCAACCACATCTCTCCACCAAATACAACATCCATTAACACAGCCAGTGCAATCCTCCCCTAACAATACAATCCAGGTTTTAGGTTGGATTCCAAACTAGTTCCCTTGGCACATTATTAAATTGGGAAAATAATGCTAGTTTGTTCAAAATTGGATTTTCTGAGGTTATCATTTTCTTAATTTCAAAGGTATGTTTTTGACATTGCACTTAAAGCAATAATGAAAATTATGAATAAAAGCCTCTTCCTTCTTACTGGTCCTGCTATCAGTGAAATACAAGTTAACTTAATAACATGAATTGAATATTTGGAATTTTTAATTGACATGTGCTGCAAACATGGGCCAAATAATGGTACTTAGCAGGTCTATACAATTCTCTTCGTGATGTAGATTAAATTACAGAAATGAAACTTTATATTAAATCAAACTCAATCTAATACACAAACAGATTTCCAAAGACAGAGTAAAATATTTCTGTCGCTCATCTATCCTCCCTTCTGGACCCTCACATGACATTCCATCTACCTCCCTGTGTAAGCCCCCCACATTCCGCCTGTTACGGCTATGGTTTATTATGACAGATAGTATGATGTAAGAAATACAGGGAATGGTAAAATCGGCCTAATGTTTCCCCTTTCTTCTCCTTAATGGGACCAGCTTCCTGTAGCCAAATAACTCCTGTCTCGTTGGCTCAAAAAGTACATTTGGAATCCTTGCATACATTTAACTTTCTCTTTAAATGTCTAACTGTACGTGATAACCACACATCTACGTCCCCACTTCAATAGTATCTTCCGTGTAAAATATGTGCTGAATTGTGTTCAGGGTGGAGGCAGTATGGGTCGCAATAAAAAACAGCTTTTTTTTATTGAAGGAAGTTTTATAGGACAGTCAGTATTATTTCAGCTATATTATCATGACTTTAAACGATTGGAATCTGGACAAGAAAATCAGTGATTGACCATACCACCAACATAACCTGTTCCTTTTGTTTGTTTGTTTGTTTGTTGTTTAACATCGAACTCAGCAATATTCCAGCTATATCATGGCTGTCTGTAAATTATCGAGTCTGGACCAAACAATCGAGTGATTTACATCATGAGCATCAATCAAGTCAGCAAGCCTGACCACCTGATCACAAAAGTCACCTTTTATGACAAGCATAGTCACTTTTGACACCATGCATAGGTTGCAGAAGACCTATTCTACCCCGGATCTTCACAGGTCCAACCTGTTCCTTTCTGCCCTGAATCCCAAATGGAGGATTTGAGACACAGAAAACCAGTGGTTTGATAACACGACAACAATCCACACATCTGGTCAGAGCTCGAGATATCTTTTTGAACAATTGAGTTTTTACTCTAGGGTTTCCATTTTAATTGGGTTAATACATTTTTCATTGGGTAACCAATATTTTTTTCACTCATCTATTCATCACTCTATTGGGTTTTTCCCAAAATAAGTGAATATTTTAAGATTAAAAAAAAAATGAAACAATGTTTTAGATGTATATAACTGTTCTAAACAGATAGGCGTGACTCTGAAAGTAAATTAGCTCGTAAATGTGTTTCCAAAATTAGCTCCTTTGTACGCATACTGGAAAAGCTTCATTGAGTATTTGCAGGTGCTGTTTTTATACATTCGAGTTTTTTATCTAATGCATGAGTTTCTGTACGCAAGTTAATTGAAACTAATTGAGTTTTGAATATGGGGGGGGGGGTATTTTAGCAAATATGCTTATCTGTAGCTCTGTCTGATGGGTTGACACACAGACTACACACTGGGGGCCTGTTCTCCTGTATACATTCAAGGAAGGATTTGACTACACGCACTGGCAGCCCGATTGATTCAAGTTTTAAAATTGCTTCTCATTCTAGCGACACACATTTTGTGAAGTGTATAAATTTATTTAATAAGCCCTACTTAAACTCAGACAATATGTCATGTCACACACATAGCACTACTTACTGTGTGTAGACCTGTACCATGAGGAATACCGACCCCTTTAAGAGGCCTAACATGTACACTCCATATTACTTTTACGTCATCCAAATGACTACACCCAGTGTTTTGTAACAAAATAGTGCCCATTTAAAAGTGACAGCACCCAGGGTTTTTAAAAAAGCATGGTGTCCCCTTAAAAAATGACAGCACCCAGGGTTTTTAAAAAAACATACTGCCCCTCTTAAAAGTGACAGCACCCCATGTTTTATAACAGAGCATAGTGCCCCTTTAAAAATGACTACACACAGTGTTTTATAACACCAGACTGAATGTTGTCAATATGCAACCAACAAGACAGTTTTGTGCAGGTACAGAATACCTGTGTCCCCTCAATAACGAGGTCAGTCCCCCAGCGAAGGGGCAGGTAACAGGACAGGTAACATGGAGGAATTTAACCTCCTGGATAACAATAGAGCCATTCTTCCATCTCTGCTAAGTGGGAAGGCACAAAACAGAATGTCAGGATTAAATAACGCCTGCGTCAACTGGGAGACGTTGGGCTCAGATTTTCCTCATCGGAAATGTAAATAAAAATCTGGAGGTAAAATATTTCCGTTTCACTAGAAGTGGCACTTGAAAATGTTACCTTTTCCCTCACAAGAACAAACTATCTTCATTAATCAATTACAAGAGACAAGGATGTATGGGAAGCACGTCAATCTGACAAATGTAAAACTGATAAAAACATGGGATTAATCCGGAAATTCAGAGATTCCGTTTTGAACTATATCTCTGTTGTCAGCTGGATGTGGGACGAAACTCTGAAGTGATGCAAATCTTAAGTGAGTGAGTGCGTGAGTTGGGTTTAACGCCGCTTTTAACAATATTCCAGTTATATCGCGGCGTGTCAGCTTTATGTGGGAGGAAAGCCCGAAGTGATGCAGGTCTCAGACATTTACCACTTTGGTGAAAGATGCAAATCTTAAAGTGACTAAGTAAGTGAGTGAGTGAGTAGGGTTTTATGCCACTTTTAGCAAAATTCCAGCAATATCACAGTGGGGGGACACCAGAAAAGGCTTCACACATGGCACCTATGTGGGGAATTGAACCCCTTGCTTCCGGCATGATGAGAGAAAACTTTCACCGCTGGGCTACCCCATCGCACCAGGTCTTAGACATTTACTACTTTGGTGAAACCAGAAAAGTAGAGGTACAGTGCTGACAAACCTAGAAACATAATCAAGGAGAATTGGGAGGCAAACCATTTGAAACGAAAATCATGTTGTTCAAATTGAAAAATAAACGATGTCATATAAAACATAACAGTTGGGAATAAAACTCAAATTCAACATTGTAAATCTGGACTTAATATCATATCAGTGCCACAGCACTTAGGCCAAAACCCGTGAAGATCCGGGTTAGAATTGGTCTTCAGCAACCCATGCTTGCCGTAAGAGGCAACTATGCTTGTCATAAGAGGCGACTAACCAGGTCGGGTGGTCAGGCTCACTGACTTGACTGATGCATGTCATCGTATCCCAATTGTGTGGATCGATGCTCATGATGTCAATCACTGGATTGTCTGGTCCAGACTTGATTATTTACAGCTTCCATCATATAGCTGGCATATTGCTAAGTGCGACATTAAACAACAAACAAACAGCTGAATGGCACTAGTTGCTTTACAGTAGTTGATATTTCTTCTATTTTAAACTTATCTTCCTATGCTTTTATTTTCACTTAAGTTATATCACAATAGCACGGTATTGGTCTCGTAACTGTGTGCACTTCACAAGTCTACATAGACAGAGCTTGGGCTTATCCAGTCATCCAGTCTGTTATTCGGGGCCTGGTCTCAGCACAAGCCAAGATCACCCACAATGCAATGTCTGACTTTGTGCCAAATCGTGATGTTCCCACCAGAACAATTAGCAACGAGACGCAATGATAGAGAGCGCCCAAAGCCGTCTCCTCTCACTAGTGAACTTTGGGTAATTAAAGCTTAATCTTTAGCTTGTACAAGCTCCTTGCATATAATGTTAATATATGAAGGCTTGTTTCCCTCGGAAGGAATTACGCGAGTCTTACATTGGTGAGTGAATCCAGTGCACAGCCTACCGATGGCTGTAAGGACATACTTGATGATAGATGTGTTAAGTCATTAGAAGAATTTCAGCATGGTTATCCAGTGCACCGCATCTGTCCTGCTCTACATAATAAGTGTCTACACACGAGAAGTAGTAGGGTCAACAGTCAAAGTTCATTGCTAATGCCTTTTGGGATATTAACCCTACAAAGTTCAATCACAGAAATATACTTTCACTAAACTTAAGTCAAGCAGCAGGGCTATTTAGGTTTCTGAGTTAAATAGAAAAGGACATTTTGTGATGCTTTTCACATTCTATATCACCTTACGAAAAAGGTTTGAATGACAAAGTTGTAGATTAAAGAGATATCATTAAGCCGTTTTGTGCATTTCTCGTCGCCTCTTTAGACCATACTTGTAAGCCCATTAGGATCTGCTGCTACAACTCGATACCATGAGGCAGAGCTTCAATAGACTTAATAGTTAAAATGCCACCTCGGTCTCGCCTAGTAACAGTTGTTGTTTGTTGTTTCCACACTCAGCAATATTCCAGCCATAAGACGGTGATCTGTAAATAATCGAGTCTGGACCACACAATCCAGTGATTGACATCATGAGCATCAATCCACGCAATTTGGATACGATGAAATGCATCAATCAAGCCTGTGATCCTAACCACCCGATTCCGTTATTCACCTCTTATGACAAGCCTAGTCGCCTCTTACGGCAAACATGGGTTGCTTAAGACCTATTCTACCCCGGATCATCATGGGTGTCTCCAAGAAACAAATGCCACTTGATTGGGGTGGTCAGCTTGGAGACTTTGTTGATTGTATAACGCAATTCTCAATGACATTGGACATTATGAATAATCTCTATCAATGATTCGTATGGTTCTGACTCACCTATTTACAAGCTGCGCTAATAAAGCTGAACTATTACTGTCCAGTGTATTATGTACAACAAAACTTTTTCACTTAGATAAATGAGGTGTGAATGAGGAGTGAATGAGTTTTTTTTAGCATAACAATACTATTGACAACTGTTTGAACTATTAGGTAAATGGAGAATTATAAATATACATATTTACTGAAAAAGTAGACCCTGCTGAAGACCCTGCCTAAAGTCAGCAGTCAGTTATCTCCCCTTGTGACACTGACCTTGGTGTCAACATGACTTGCAAAACAGACAGACATGGATTAAGGGTGGACATTATATGAAAAAATATCAGAGTGAGTGACTGAATTTTGCTTAATGCCATATCAGCAATCTCGCAGCTATTTACCGCAAGGAATAATTTCATCCACTTAACATTCAGGGGGTATTTCCCCTTCTATGGTCAAGCGTTCGTCCAATATGCATTAAACGTTTATTTGGTAAAAGATTTATATAACTATATAAACAGAAGAGACATTGACAGCTACCTCCTTTCATTATATGGCGTATCACACATCGTCCATGGTGAAATCCATTTCAGAACGTTCTGAATCACGTCCCCATCACACGAGACAACCAGAGGGACCAGAACCTCATGTGATCACTGTATCAAACTATGATCCACTAAAGATATCTATCAAATGTGCCACCATGCTGTAGGTACATTGAGGGATTTACTAGTTCTCCAGTGACATGGGTAGGGAACAAGGTGAGGTGAGGTGAGGTGAAATTGGGTTTAACGTCACGTCCAAGATCATTGCACTTATATAGCGACGTGCATGCACGTGTATGTGTGTGTGTGGCTGTTTGTACTCACTGAGATACCATGCCGCAGTTTAACATGAATACCCCACTCAGACACAATATACTGACTCCGAGCCGACCAGTCCTTGTTCTAGCCCCTTAATGCCGAGCACCAGACAGGGTAACAACAAGTACAATCTTTTGACGTCTTTTTGTATGACGCGGCTGGGGATTGAACTCCGGACCTTCCGCTCTCCTGGCAGATGCTCTACCACAAGACCATGGAGTCGGTCGGGTAGAGAAGCCAAAGCGGTTACTGAGGTGACAAAACATCAAGAGTTATCTTACCTTGTCAGTGTCTCCACGCCTCTCTCCTTGTACTGCATTTCTGCCCGAATCTGCTCCAGTTCATTTTTGAGTCGAGCCACACTTTTCCGCGCCAGGCATATGTCGGACTTGAGGAGGTCCGGGTCATACTTCGTACTGCCTACACTGGAGTTGGAGTTCACTGAAAGAAGATGTCAAGACAATGTGAAGGAACTGTTTGGTCAGCGACACTCCTCTTTATCACATAAAGGCTTGTGTTGTTGATGCAATAAACCAATCTGATTAACTGTATCATGATCCAATAAATATGCAAATGAGGTTGCCTGGCAGGAACTACTTTCAAGCTCCATACATCAAAGTGATGCCCATATTCGTAATAAACTATTGACTAATATTCCCAAATGCTTAGACAGGCATTTCCCATAAGTCATCATAACACGGCAACAAACATGGCTGCAAGTTTTTTTGGCACAATTTGACAAAATGGGATGATCACTCAAAAATTGTATTCATGCACGATTTCAAAAGCTACTTTATTGAGTGAAATTACGTCTTAAACATTTATTATTTTAAGAAAGACATATGACAAAAAGATATGACCCTCGTATGTATGGCTCAGGTAATACATTTTTTATTCCTAATATATATTTACGACACAGAAATAGACTCGACTTTTAATCTCTATTTATCACAACAGCCTTTTTTTCAAGTCTTGGCCAGTGAAGATGTGAGCATTCATCCACAAGTGAGTGAGTGACTGAGCATGGTTTTCTGCCACTTTAAGCAATATTCCAGCAATATTCCAGCAATATCACGGCAGGGGAACACCTGAAATGGGCTTCATACATTTGACCAATGTAGGGAATCGAACCCGGCCTTCAGCATGACGAGAACGCTTTAATCACTAGGCTACCCCACCGTCCCTCCATCCATCAGGTCATGGCACGGACTGAAAAGTATTCAATTTCAAGTGTGCCATGGGGAACTCATCCGCATGTGCAGTTGTTTTCACTACCAGCATAGAAAAAAGGTTTAAGAACATAAATCATTTCCAAACCAACAGACATGAATAAATATTTTATTTGACTTGGTCGCATTATCTTATAACATAATTTGGTCTTCAGCAACCCATGCTTGCTGTAAAAGGCGACTATGCTTGTTGTAATGGGATTGGGTGGATAGGCTTGCTGACATGGTTGATGCATGTCATCGATCCCAACTGCGTGGACTGATGCTCATGATATCAATCACTGGATTGTCTGATCCAGACTCGATTATTTACAGACCGCCTTCATATAGCTGGAATATTGCTGAGTATTGCCAACCAACATAACATAATTTACAAGAACATCTTGATTAAGTCACTATAACTCGCGAACAAGAACATACTTCCCAGGCCATTAATCTCCACTACAAGCTAAGTCTATTCTCAACAGACTTTCCATTGTTACACCAGACTGCCATTTAAGCAGGTAAGAGTTCTTAGTAGCAATGGAAGCTTGATTACCTGGCACTCCCGTCTAAATGGGCTACTTTACGATACACTGGTCAAGAATGTAGCCCTTATCTGCTCAACTAGTCCCCATACGCCAGGAGAGAAACTGTTTTGTTTCACATGTTCCACCTCACAAGAAGATACCCTCATACCTAGACCAGTGCAAGTCAGCAGTGTCTGGTAGTACTTGTGGTCTTTACAGACATAATCATACTGTACAGTGGGGTCTGTTTGCATGAGGAGGAACCACTGTGGTGAAGTGAGGGGATGGACGGGAGGGGAGGGGAAGGGGTCAGAAGATTAAAGGAGAGAGGGAGAGGAGAGAGCGTCAGAAGGAGGGAGGGGAATCAAAGAGAAAAAGGGCATCAGAGGCAAGGGGAGGGGAGTGGGGCTTCAGGGAGTAAGAGGGAATCTGAAGGGGGATGAGGGACGAGGGACGAGGGACGAGGGAGTAGGAATCGGAAGGGGGACGAGGAACGAGGGACGAGGGAGTAGGAATCGGAAGGGGGATGAGGGACGAGGGACGAGGAATCGGTAGGGGGACGAGGGAGTAGGAAGAAGAAGTTGGACGTGGGGAGGGGAAGAGGGAGTCGGAGGAAGAGGTGGTAGGAGGGGAGGGAGTCGTAGGAAGTGGGTAAACAAGTGTATTTGCATGCCACTGTCAACAACCTCCAAGTAATAGTGCAGCAGGATGTAAATCAAGAGTGGGGCAGGAGACCAGTTGTTGTTAGCAGGAGTCCTGAATCGTCCCAGTCACATATTGAGCCCACCCGATCCCCATGTCGGTCCACTCTTACAGCCACCACCGGGACCAGTCAGTGTTTGTGTATAACCCAGGAAACGGTGAACTCTCCCCAGTCCATGCTGACTGACGTGTTTGTACAGACCAGGGCAGATAGTACATTCTAGCACTGCTTCATGGTATGTGTGTTGTAGTCGCCACATCCTACCCTGGCCCGCTCTCTCAGACCTCCCACTCACAAAGTCACAGCAGCCACCATGACAAATACCACACTCCTCCTCCAAACGCATGGAAATGACTTTCAACATAATGATCTTACTAAACAAAAAAACCTGCAAAAATAACTTCCTGTTTTGAAGTCTGAATATTTGTATCATAGTCCAAATCATAACATAAAACGCTCGAGTCAAGATTCCTCACCAAGCTTATGTATGCAATTCACAAATTAAGCATCACTGATCACCACCACTAAAAGCTAATAGGCTGGAGCTCAACATAACATACTTCTTTAAAAAAAACTAAAACCCCAACACATGCTTAGCTATCCTACTTCAGACTCAGAAGATACTGTTAAAACGCATGTTATTCATCACTTGAACATAATAATACTTCCTATTTCAGGATTCCACCATCTATTTTTCCACACAGTACCTAAGAGCAATTTTCGTAGAAAGCGTTCAACTTAACATTTCAAAGCCTGCCGAGCAATTGAGAAATCGGAAGAGGCTTGTCGCGATTATGTGGAATGTATGCAATTAAGCGGGCATTGTAGTGTCAGTATCCTGCTTGGCTGTCCTGAAGGACTAGACCCTCTTAGATAGGTCAGCTAGCACCAACACCAACAGCCTTGTGCGAAGATGGGACCAAGTGTGGATCTCATTTCAGTCCTATTATGCAAAAATTACATGAATTATAAAAAGATAGCATCGGTAAATACAATTTACATTTTTATTTCTTCAGATGAGTGAAAATATCATCAAACTAGTAACAAAATCTCAATATCAAGCTGATTTATTGTTTTGTATAATTCTTCTACTATGTCCCATTGTCAAATACAAATGAATACACTTAATCTGGTTAATTCTTTGATTCAAAGATTACCAATAAAAAACAAAGACATCTTTTAACCCAAAAAATCCCAAATCATTTTTTAGATATATTTTAAATTTCAACCTACAAATAATTATATAACTCAAAACATACAATAAACAATTACTGTAAGAATCTAAATCCCACATCAACGATGCCAATAACTTGAGTGTATAAATATTCATGTGTTACACTTCAGCCATGTCCCAAAACATTAATTCTTCAGGTAAAATATCTTTGTGTTTGAGTGAAGCATGCGATGTGGCTCCGCGGTTCCGTCATGGTATTTAAGCCTCTAAGACAGTAGTCATTAATTATCCACAGCAGCTCTACTGATATGTGATGCAACACAATGCTAACTGGAGTGGAGCACCACGCAGTGCTACAATAGAGATGGGAAGGTTACCGTATTCGACGTAATAAGTACCCAGGGCGCTCTCAAATTAAAATAGGGGGCTCTTATTAGAATATTATTTTCGTGAAAAAAACAGAGTTGAAAGATAAATTTTGTGGTTTATGCTGACTGCCTGAATGTTTATGTACGACAGATATATTTTTCTAGAATTTAATTGCCCATAATTAAGGGTGTATATAACACACGAGTGCGTATTGTATGCGAATAAATAGGTCTTGTGAACATTGATCAATCGGAAGGGGTGCTAATTAGGATTGTTCACTAGCCAATATATTAGCAAATACCGCCGTGAGCGCTTTTTAGAGTGGGGCGCTTATTACGTTGAATGCGGTATACACCATGATGGACTGACACCGGAACATTTTATTTGAATTATGTAAACCTTCACATCTGGACAAACAATTACCTGAGAAATTAGAAAACCTTAAAATAAATACATGTTTTATTCACTTTACCTTAACTGGATACTAGTTTCAAATACAAATTTGTGATAGTCCAGTAGTTTTACAGTCCCTTGTAGACAGATTTTATATTATTTATTTATCAGCAATGTACAACATGTTTTTTCGTCATTATATGGCTTTTATTAGAATTATGTAAACCTATTATCTGGACAAACAATTACCTGAGAAATAAGAAAACCTTAAAATAAATAAATGTTTTATTCACCTTTCATTAAGATGTGGTTAATTGTTTTGGTTTCTCTTGAATTAAAATCCCTCCTGAATTATGAACATGGTTAAGTCTGTGTTAGCGCTTTACAGAGAATACTCCATGCATCCACAGAGCCTTTCTACCCAAAAATACTGTCATTCATTCAAAAGCTATTATTTCAATCATGGAACAAATGTTTGTCTTAATTTTGGCTAAACTTGATAACACTCGCCAGCAACTAGAGGGATGGTGTAAATCTTAGTGGGGAACTATGCAGGAAGCAGATGTACTCTGGTCTTCATGGTCCCTAGCAGAGTGGCCTACCTTTGTTGCTGAGGATCTCAAGCCTGTTTTGTAACATACTTTTGTGTAGGAGATATTTTTATGGTTGCATACTAGTTTTAAATACAAACTTGTCGTATTTCCAGTTGTTTTATGGTCCTTTGTAGACAGACCTCATATTATTTATTTATCATCATGTACAACTTGTTATCGTCATTATATGGCTAAACTACTGACGGTGTGACACTGAATTTTGACTCACTCACTAGTTGTAGAATTAGTCTGTAAACTGCATGTGGGGCATCATTGTAGAATTACAAACAAAACCAACCAAATAAAATAAATGAAAACATTAATTAACCCGGTCTTTGAAAGGCATTTAGAAGTGATTTACATAAGGAAGAGAATATATGGATGTCAACTTCTTTATCATGAGGAACACAATGGTCCGGAGTATATGCTTACTCCATCATTCACCTGATGAAGGAGTAAGCACACTCTCCGAAATTTAGTGTTCCTCATAATACAGAAGTTGACATCCATATATTCTCTTCCTTATTAATTAACCCCATTAGGATTCCAGGTTAGAAATGTTCCCCAGCAGTGAGTGAGAATGGTTTTACGCCGCTTTTAGCAATATTCCATCAATATCACGGCGGGGGACACCAGAAATGGGCTTCACACATTGTACCCATGTCGGGAATTGAACCCGGATCTTCGGCGTGACGAGCGAACGCTTTAACCACTAGGCTACCCGACCGCCCTGTTCCCCAGCAACCTAAGCTAGTTGGCAGGAGGAAACTTATAAATGAGGTGGCCACATTCAGTGACTTAGGCCATACACCATTGTACTCCAAAATTGTGGAAAGTTGCTCCTGATATCAACCACTGGATTGTCTGGACCAGATTTGATTATTTACAGGCTGCTGTCATAAAGTGCCCCTCTCCCCCAAACAGTGAGTGAGAGAGTGAGTATGGTTTTACGCCACTTTTAGCAATATTCCAGCTATATCACGGCGGGGGACACAAGAAATGGGCTTCACACATTGTACCCATGTCGGGAATCGAACCCGGGTCTTCAGTGTGACGAGCGAACGCTTTAACCACTAGGCTACCCGACCGCCCCCTACCCAAACAAATACATATCGCTCAACAATTAATGTTTCACCAACTTTCTGCCTCTGGGTATTTGTCAGGCTGAAGCTGAAACTACTGCACTAGAAAGCCAGGAGGTTGGGAAAACTAGAATTATCTCAGAGTGTGTTCTGTCCTGACAATCATCTTCCTACAACAGTTTGAGCGACCACCTCACAATCCTCCTCTAGGTAACAATATCAGGAAACCCAATAATCTTGCATCAAGACAAATTCTGATTTTGTTCTATGGAACAGGTGGCGTTGTGTCAGACCATGCCATCTGGCCAATCCTACATCCAGAAACTAATAAGCATTATGGAACAATAACAGTTTGCAATAACAGAATATCATTAGATTGATTAGGCAATATAGTTGATAACATCAAACAGGTGCTTCTTTCAGAAAACTTGTTTTCTTGATAAGTATTGCCTATTTAAATTAATAAATACTGTTACACACAACTAATCATAACTGCACTATGGGATCTAAACATTAATTGGAGCACTTAACAATCAAGTTAAAACTATATCCCTAGAAACATATTGTATTATCAACAATATACAACTTAACATTCCTGAAAGTGTGCCAAAATCTACATCCCTCAAGAATGGTCAGGTCACACAGAAATGCCATACTCTTGTGTCGCTTCTGTTCAGATTGTATCAAAGTACATGATAATTTATAGATCATTTTTTTTAACAAACCGCCCACATTCAACCAACTAAAAGAGAGGCCTCACAACCTTACTGCACAACCATATACACTGCATCAGCATATTTCTTTAACAGATTTTGGTCAAATTGTCATTCATTTTTTAGTTCAGCGTAGCTTGTATTCATTTCACTTTGTCTATTTCTTACAGAATCACGATACATTGATATTGTAATATGCAACAGAATATTTTATCCAAAAAAAACAATGGAAGGACACATGGTGATTCCATGTAAAAAAACAACTCCTTAACCATGTAGTCAACCCTGACCAAAAAAATGTTTGTCAAACTGCAGCCAGAATGTTGATGCGGCATAAATCAAAATCAACTCACTCATTCATCCTTTACAGACTCTTGCACATGAAATGTTAATCCTGAGATATTAACCATTCAGACTAACCAATTAAGAAGCAATGCATCGCATCTTGTGAGACTTATCTGATTACCAACATTTTTAACAGACTTGGCTTGCTAAACCCTTCGGTCTCATTACAGCTGGCCAATATTAATGAATCCTAACCCTGAGAATATAAATCTCTGACTAGGCAACAGGTAGGATATAAATATCCACAACAGTAATGCCAGAGCTTAAGCCTGTTCGGCCACCCAGCCCCCAAAGCAACTGACTGCCAGAAGAATTGGCCTCTGAGAACCATGGTAAACCAAGCGAAAATATGTTTTTTCATCCATTAGCACATTCCAGTAATAGTCGAGATAGCAGTAGCATCTTTGCATTAACCCCTTCGCCTCTGACCCCACGCTCACTTCCAACAAACACTTTAAGGGTTATCAAACCTGAGATAGGTGTAGGACTCCCTTCATAACAGTATCATCTCAATGGGTCTTTTCACCATTTAATGTGTGTCGGGGGAAGCCTCCTTCTAGTTAAAGAGAGGTAAAGATTTGACACTGCTAGAGTTAAAGCGATTGGATATATCAGTGCTCAATAAACAGTCTGACACTTCCTACACAAAGATAAGAACTCCACAGGGAAACAGTATGTAGACTTTATTGTGTCGGTGATCATCAAAACGAGTGAGTGAGTGAGTTTGGTTTAGCATTGATTTTAACAATATTTCAGTTTATATCACGGCATGTCAGTTAAATTCTATTGATTTTTGTGTAACACCACACTCAGCAATAATCCAGCTATATGACAGTGGCCTGTAAATAAGCCAGTCTGGACAGGAAACCCAGTGACTGATATTGTGAACAACTATCAACCAAACCCAAACCGAGCCCGACCACCTGATCCACATGGTTGCCTATGACAACTAGCAGAGGTTTATGGGTACCTATTCTAACCAGATCCCACACAAGGCGTTTCATTTTGGAGGGATCAGGGATGACATGATCAAAACCACATGCTAGGCTGACAAATAAGGTATCTGAAAAAGGGATGGGCACCCAGTGAATAACCCATCCACCAGTGACTTCTGTGATACCCACAAGCAAGGGTATGGTGCAGACAGACCACAGACCTTAATCAGGGCTTATCTGGGATTCAAACCCATCATGGAGTGCCCGTTCCATAAAGCGACCTTAGCACTATGATTATCGGAAGCCTGTGTTAAAGTAATGGGAGTTACTATCTCCTTAGCGCTAAGATCGCTTTGTGGAACGGGACCTAGAACTCCCAATAACATAAGTTGTACTATTCAGTATGCATGATACACTTTTGTAAAAGTCACCTGTTTTTCGTTATCCTGCTTCAGTAATTTCAAAAGATCAATTGCAACAGAACCAGTTATAATGAAACACCAGAAGTAACAAGGCTAATTTCAAAATCCTACGAAGAATTAATGTCTCCCTCATATGGTCCCAGCCTGATGATACAGCTCCATTGGACATTGTAACTTCCTTTCATTTCATCTTCCTTCATATGAAGACACAAGCTACTGTTGATACTGATCTCCTGCTAAAGGATCTGCAATGTTGCCAGTTCTGATACAAATTTAGCTGATTACAACTTTAAATCCCAAAATGGAAAACACAACTCTCCTTGACTAAATACAGATGGAGCCTTGCTGCAAGTCTAGCCATGAGGGGGATTCCCTGCATAGCTGACCACATTTCTCCTGTCCAGTGGTATCTAGGCTGACCAACACAGCACACCATCCATCACTGGCGGCTTCAAGAATGTGCAACATCAGACGGAAATAGAAACCGCTTGTTTCTCTTATATATATCAGGTGGCTAGTTGACCTTATTATGGGCGCACATATTTCAGGAGTAATTCTGGAATAGGTACTACGCAACATGAAAACAAACAATAGTCAGGATCAGGTTGTAGTTCCTGTTTGTAGTCATATCTTATGTTTACCAGCACTGGTTTGAAGAACAATGTTTTGCTCGTTTAAAGATGGTCCTGACTGCCACATAGATTAGTCTAACACTTCACTCTCCTCCTTCAACTTGGCAAAACTTGGATGTCATAATTAAAGAGACAGTTTTCTCATTAGACACAGCATGCTAAATAGGCAGTCTAGACAGACACCTGTTAAAGACAACCCCCGTATAGTAGCAACCATTGATAGAACTCACACAAGTCCTCACCCAAATCAAAAGTTGAGGGCTTCCTAAGGCAAGGAACCACGGTCAAAGGATTTCCTTAATAGGACTATTCAGATTAGAAAATGTTTCTGGTTAATTTCCAATGATGAACAAGCTCATCCCTGGCTCAAAAAAAAATTGAACAAAATATTTGTTCAAGAAAGATCTACAGCATCCCTCCATGAAAGTACAGCCTTGAGTGCTGTTTTTTTCAGGACATTCCTCAGTTTAAGCTGATAACCAGTGAATGAAACTTCTTCCCATGATGCTGTCGGGCAGAGAACTGTTACTTCCCTATTAACGTGGGCGATGGTTGCTTTCTGTTTTTCAATGTTACTTCCAAGTATTTATAGCCCGGTGTAATTAAGTGCACTTAAGGCTTTCTGCTGTTTAACGAGGAAATAGTGTTGATGTGGCATAAAATTTCACAGAGCAACGTCCGATAGACTTGAAGTGTGCTATGTCCCAATGACAAGTGAGTGAGTGAGGTTTTACAGCAATTCATGTCATAGTTACACAATCACATGGCTGAGACACGAGGAATGGACTTCGTGTTCACATGGGAATGGAACCCCGGGTTTGACATCCGTGAACACTCAGCTACCTTAACGGATACTACATAACTAATATCAATTTATTTAACTACAATCTTGTCAAATTGTAGCCCATCAACTTCAGATTTGTATTTTTGAAGATGCAACAAATGAGTGAGTGAGTGCGAGAGAGAGAGTGTCAGTCAGTCAGCAATGTTCTATCCCAGAAGCCAGTACATAATCAAATCTGGTCCAGGTAAGCCAGGTCTGAACGCACAACCAATGAGCCCCGTCATCAAGCGATCAACCATGTCAAAGACCCCCACCAACCAATCCCCATTACCTGGCCCTTCTGACAAGCATGATGTACCGACGATCTATGCTCACCTCTTAAAGCTAGTCTTCACTGTGTATGAGTGAGTGAATCAGTTGGGGTTTGAACACTGCTTTGAACACTATTTCAGTTCCAACATGGTGTGTAAGCGGGAGAAATTGTTTGATAGGCATTACTTAGAAGTTGACAGATGACCAAGTAGACACAATTTATGGATAACAACTTTTTTGATATTTCGATGGCGACGTTTCGGTATAGATCAGCGGAAGAAAGCCTGAATTGTACAGGTCTTCAAGGCTTACCACTTTGGGTATGGTGCAGACAAACCCGGATTCGAACCCATGATCATGGGCTTCATTGGTTCCATAGCCAGCAACAGAGTGAACTGAGACTGGGCCTCTCCTGCCCACCCGACCCCCAGTACATGAGAGAAACAGTATGGCTACTTACAACTGGTTCTGGAGGACTTCCATCCCGACAGTGTCTCATTGAGGTGGAGGAACTCGTCCTGTGCCAGCATCAGTCGCTGCTCCTTCACAGCATATATCTCCTTCTTGGCCTGGAAAAAAGTGATATAGGTAAACAACAGTTGTACTGCAAACAGTATCAGCATATATCTCCTTCTTGGCCTGGAAAAAAGTGATACAGGTAAACAACAGTTGTACTGCAAATAGTATCAGCATATATCTCCTTCTTGGCCTGGAAAGAATGCTTCCAGGTAAACAACAGTTGTATTACAAATGGTATCAAATACCCAGTATCACAAGCCCATATGTTAGACTACGTATCACCTAAGAAGAAATAGAAGAACCTTCTCGCCACAGGGAAGTTTATCAATCCCAACTGGAATAGTGTTGAAATCCCACGCCAAGGCTTGTTGAGATAAATGTTATTTTATTTGGGACAGTCAATCCACATTTCTCCATGGCTGTGTGTCATTCACCAAATAATTTATTCAGTTATGATTAAATCCACCGATTACTCGATTCCTGCCGACACATAGCTTCTTGCAAGGCTCCTACTGAGGCACAAAGTATGTGTTTGTGTGCCGTCTAACGCAGCACTCCACAATATTCCAGCTATATGACGCTAGCCTGTGAATAATCAAGCCTCGACCAGACAATCCAGTGATTGATATTGTCTGCAACGATCCACGCTGTCGGGGTATGAAGACACACCGCCTACCAAGTCACAGGTCTGACCACACGATCAGCCACCCATTTTGGAGCGATGAGTACCAAAATGAAAAATGTCACATGACAAACAAGATGTCTGAAATAGGGATGTCCACCCAGTGAACCGCATGCTTTCACCTGCTCATCATCAATTTTTTCTGTTTTCCACTTTAGGGAGATCTTTGCAATCTAATTAAAAACAGACATTAGGATGTCTCTACACATTCAACAAACACACATGCCTCTAACCAAAGTATTCAAACCTGTCCCTCTCGCATACTTTAACCAGCTTCACAAATATTGAATAATCAAAATAACATTACCCATTGGATCTACATGTTCTTTGACAATGTATGACAGGTAGAAAGAAGTATGAGAAACATTCTAATGGTGTTTATGAGCACAGAAGTTAAACACATCCTTTCAGTTCTACATTTGAGTCGTCACCCTGAAGCTATCGCCCACACCACTGTTCAGGTTCCTTCAGAAAGGGGTGGGCCTCTCACAATGGGGCTTAATGGCTGATGGCAATTGGTTGTGTCTGAATACACAAGCACAGACATCTAACAGGATGATACTGGTTTGTTCAGCCTTAGTCACCATTATATATAAACAGTCTGCAATCTAATACACTTGTCTGAGTCTTGTAAAATTCTGTTTGGTCAAGTCAGTTCTACGGGATGGGACTCAATCCAAAAAGTATGAGAATCTGTGCTTTACTAAGAAAGTGTTATCCCAAATATAACATTTGTTACATCTGACCACTGCTCACAAGTAGGTTCTGCAAACAACAGTCACATAACATTACACTAAAACTTTGTCTGGTAGACACACGTTTTTGGCGCTGTTTGCAAGTTTCAAGTGGCGGCTGAATAATGTGCATATTCTTCAAATTCTTCAATATTGATAAAAAATATCTAACACATCTAATTGATGCCCCTGTACTAGTATATGACAATATCATTGACCATGTTGTTACACAGAGCTACAGATAAGCAGTGTATTTGCGTAAAATACTCCCACAAAAAATATTCAAAACCCAATTACTTTAAATTAACTTGCATACAGAAACGCATGTATTAATTCAAAAACTCACATGTATAAAAGCAGCATGCAAAAATACTCAATAAAGCTTTTTCAGCATGCGTACAAAGGAGATTATTTACAAAACACAATTACAAGCTAATTTACTTTCCGAGTCAATCCTATATATTTAGAACTGTTACCTCTAAAACATTATTTCATTTTTTGTAAATCTTAAAATGTTCACTCATTTTGGGGAAAAACCAATAGTGTGATGAATAAATATGAAAAATGTAATAACCCAATTAAAATAGAAAGCTTCGAGTAAAAAAAACCAAACTCAAATGCTCAAAAAGTTAACTGGAGTTCTGGTAACAACTTCGAAGTTACCATCAATCCTTTAATCTGTAGTGTACGTTTCCAAGAGTGAGCGAGTAAATCCAAACAATCTCAGTTATTTAAGTGATAGAGTGAGGGCAAAACATTGTATGAACATCGTTGCAAGCTTCATGTTTACACTGACTTCATTATTACACTGACAGCTAAACACCAACCAACTGTAACGCAGAATAAGTTCATCAAAAGGAGTAGTTACATGAGCGTATATGCTCAACTGGCTCTACAGGAACAGCATTTATAGTTTGGATACAACAAATAATATCATCAGTAGATGAAAAAGGTCTGAAACTACCTCAGTAAGTCAGTCACAGTGACAGGGAGGCATAATACATTAACATCAAACACAAGACGTCAAAATGGCCGACACAATAAACGTGACGGGAGAGATATCCAAAGTTATTAATGAACCTGTGGCAATTACAAGTTTTAGTCAATTGATCAATTGGCCGATCATTGAAAGGTAATTATACAGATGTGTTAAATAGATAATAAGGTCAATTCATAGATTGCTGAGGACTGTCACTTGTCAGACGAGACGCGGATTGAGTCCATAGACCTAGTCTGGATGTGCATTTCTTCGTTTTATTAACTAGAATGGGTCGTAGTGAGGTTATTTTTTAACGAACATTCAGTAAAACCTTTATCCCAATCTATGCTAAAATGCAAAGATCAAGATGAAAGCGTCTAAATTATCAGAAATAATGCTTTTGTATTTCTTCGTGCTAGGGAATATACCACGGGTTTCTCCAGAAATGTGGAATAGGTCAACTGTGGAAAACAGTCTCGTGAAAAACGTATAACGCAAAAATCCTTCATTCAAACACTTATGAACGTCAGTTTTACGGTCATATGACCGACCTCTCTTCCAATGGAAAAGCCCTAATATCATGTAAACTCTGCATTAAAAAATTATATGACAGTGTACATATCCAAGAGGGAGTGAGTAACTCCAAACAATCTCAATTATATCACGATGTATGTGTACGAGACTTGTTTACAACATATAAAATGTAAGTGTGATGAATGAAACTGCTCCATTGTCCCCCCCCCCCCCCCCCCCCGATCTGGCTGCCTGTCAGTCCCACCATGAACAGAGACACACATACATCACAAAATGTCAGCCCCACAAGATAGATGGCCGCTGATCAATGGCAGGCCTCACACTTGTCCTGTGTTCTAGGCTCTACCGGAGGTTAGTCAATAATTACATCTCATCAAAAACAATAATATCTCCATACACTTCCATCAGTGGATACGGCAAAGGTTACATCACGACAAACAAGTAAGTTAATTTGATTATTTCCTCTTCTGTTGCAGCGTGTTAAAGTGACACATCACCGTATTTATGAATTTTAGGAAATCTGTGTAATTCAGAAAATGTATTTGAAATTGAAAGTATTAGGTATCAAAAGGAAATACAAAATCATTAAAAATATCTATACTACCTAGAGAGTGAGTGAGTGTTGGAGTGAGTGAGTGTGTAAGTGAGTGAGAGGCGTAATCTTAAAGTCGCACTGGCAATATTTCAGCCATAGTGATGAGATCAGTGATTTCTGTCTATAATCTTCAGGGATTCAAACCCACAACCATCCTTCAAACTTTGATCACCCACAAGTACTCTCCACATTCCAAAGGCCTAAAATGTGCTTCCGATTTCATAGCGCTTAAAGTAACATTCAGAAAATTTTATTAAATGTATTTCTGCCAAAAAACTTGTCATGTTATTTATAAGAATGTCAAAAAAATTATCAGGGTCATGTTTGAAACCACAAGATTGTGGATTCCAAATGGCTCATGTTGATTTTGAATATCAACCCTTCAAATTTCTGGAGTTGGGAGATGTCCATTATGAAGGCGGTATTTGTATTCAGCGATCTACTTTATCTCCGTAACATCACTCCACTTTCATCACTGATGGTGTCAAGCCTGTATCAATAGGGAAGTGTTTGTGAAGCACACAAAGTGCAAGGATACAAGGTGGAAGTGGAAGTGCAAACAATTCTCAGCCTAATTGCTCACCTCCAGATCTTCTTGCGCTGTGACAAGATAGTCCTTTAGCATCAATTCCTGTTCTTTGCGCCATTGTAACCTTGGGTCTTCCAGCTGATTTGTTTCTGAATAACACAAAAGCAATAATTACACACCCACTTTACCTACTTAAATAATAATTCAAAGAAATAAGGTCACAACACCACACTTGTCCATTTTGCCAACTTGCAAAATGTTTCTTCGATTTACAATGTCCTCAAGCCAGGACTCTGGTGAACAATCCATGGAATTTTTCTGAGCGCAAATTATATGTTGTGATAGGCTGTACAATGCAAAACACTCAATTGTTAAAAGCAGTCAATTTTACACGAAAATACCATTTACTTTGCAATACACACACTGCATGTTGTTTATTTACGGAGCTGGGTGGTAATTCTTTAAATGCTACAAAAATGTCGGCAATATGTTACAAGATCGGACAGGAAGTTTTTTCAAGGGACACTGGTGACCTAAATATTTTTGCCAGGTAGCTACTGACATGGTTGAGGGAGCCTGGCCGAACAGTCTGGCCTGCAGACAAAGACGCATAGCGCGACAATCAGGCAGTCCTAACGCGCTAGTTATTTCAGCGAGGTGGCGTAAGGTTGGAGCAGCCATTGTACCACAAAGTGGGCACACACATAAATACACTGTTAGCAAGTTCAGCTTTTGTTCAACACTTGTAAGGCTCTTACTTGAAAATATTTTCGTTTCCCACGGAGGGAACATAAAAGACATCGAAGTGGCTTTGATCATGGTATATAGAGTTTTATTCAATACATGGGATATAAGTTCTAAGTGCGTAATACGGAATGGGGATCAACAGTCTTAGGGTGATAAGTAACTATACGACTGCCATATGCCATCTTAATATAACTGAGTACACTTAAGGAGTGCTTATATGTTTATTACATACCTGAAGGTTTGGACAAAACCTCATAGTGTTTGTAAGTGTTTACAATAAACACTCAGGGGTCATAAATTCATAACATACGTATGATACTGACCCTTTCAGCAACAGCATTAGTGCATTATAGTTTAGAACAGGTGAGCCATTCTGCTGTAAGCTAAGCAATAATAAAAATGTACCCATTAAACATCAAAAGTAGGCGCCCTCTTTTTAGGCAGTTAGATGATGTAGACCCAAGTCATGATATAATGTTTGAGCAAGATTCAGGACACACCAACTGTATTTATTGATTTACTTTGCCAGTTGGCATGAAGCAAAAAAACAGATATGAATAAAAATATATGGAAGGCTTTATATGAGGTGCAATTTTAATAAAATAAAGATGTTCAAACCTATTTCTCAAGGAAACAGCATAAGTAGACATTTGTCATGTATTCTTTTTTAATGTATCCAAATTTAGGAGAACATTTACTGTTAAATGAAAAAATAAATTTGCTGTGGCCTAAAAAAAAATCAGACATTAATGGAGCACTCTCCCACTGTGATCAACTAACGTAAAAAACGTCCTCCTGGAATGAGTTCATGTGGCGTGATCTCTTTCGATAAAATAAATTCAATGCATGTCACAATATTTAATTTTGGAAGTGAAACATTGCTTGCAGTTGTAGACAGCCTATCCCAGCATCTTGGGCGGACCGTACACAAACGTTCCTGCAAATTTATCAATGAGCTTGAGATAAGATCTCCTAACATCATGCTCTCATCCTGAAATACAGCATAAACATTTTTCTGGAAACATAGTAGTCGGCTGTTCATGAGATAGGGAGATTCAGATCCACTGACAAGTTTATCAAGTCCCTCAAAAGTGGGTTTGACAAGGAAACACTATATTTCCTTTACACTTATTTCATTCAAAGGCATTTCATATGTGACAAGAAATCACTGAAATTGATACCCAAGGGATAGACATAAAGGTATTCTTCTGGTCAGAAAGATGAATATTTATTTTTTTACTTATCAGCATTAATCATATTGGGATGGGTACTGATGCTCACCTCCAAAATAAATGGAAACACACAGACCGTTGTGTAACGTATCTTTGATGTGAAGCGAATCACCAAGGTTTTAGAAGAGTCATGTTTTATTTGTTTGTTAGTTGTTTAATGCGGCGACTCAGCAATATTCCAGCTGTATGACAGTGATCTGTAAAAAATCGAGTCTGGACCAGACAATCCAGTGATTGACATCATGAGCATCGATTCACACAATTGGGATACGATGACATGCATCAACCAAGTCAGCGAACCTAACCACCTGATCCCATTAGTCGCTTCTTACGGCAAGCATGGGTTGCTGAAGACCTATACTACCCCAGGTCTTCACGGGTCAGACAGTCATGTAATTGTGAAATTATCAATTCTGGACCAGGCAAACAACATCATCAGACTTCGATGACCATCATGACACGCAATCAGCCATGTCTAATCAATGGATTTCAGTCAGCTCTTATGCCAAGTATGAGGCACTGGGGACTGATTCTGTCCAATCAAATGTTTTCCTTATTTTGGACAACTTGCTGCAACTCCAAAAACTAACTCCAGAATCAAGGGCAGCCTTCCTTGTTCATACAAGTAACTCGGAGCCAAAAGGCATCAGTGTCAAAATGTTTAAGTATCATTCGTGACATGGAACAGCAACTGAAATATCTAAAGAACTTAAAATTAAGTGGCTATGTTGATGTCCTTTCTGTCATTCACATGTATACGACTCAAACAAAAACTGCTTTACTTATCACACTGTTTCTAAGGATACTACTCAAGTTTAGATAGGGATAATCAGATTTCAGATATATCTAAATATACACTTGACATCATGAGAATCGGAAATGGAAATACAGAAATGTCCCTATCAAAAGTGGAGTAGTATACAAGAGGATAAGTAAGGCAATTTTAACAATGAAAGAGTCTTCATTGAAATACTATCACTATTCGTGAGGAGCCAAGTGGTGACTTCATGTCTCATAGTTTGAAACAGTGGCTTCAGCTTGAACGGTGGCCTGACAAAAACTGTTTCTATGACACACTGTTATCTTTATCATTCAACTATCGAAACTTACGATTTATATGATTGATGTAGTATATTCCCACATTGGGGTCATATGACTCCTCCCAGCCAATGGGTAGTTCATCTCCAACACAGTCTGCAAATGTCTGAGGCTTTGTGTATCTGAAACAAGACGAAGTAGGTTTAAAACAAATAATTGTTTCAGTCATATCTAAGTGTGTCAGTTTAATTTAAGAGGGTTGGTTGCTTGGTTTGTTGTTTAACGCCGCACTCAGCAATATTCCAGCTATATGACGGCGGTCTGTAAATAATTGAGTCTGGACCAGACAATCCAGTGATTAATATCATGAGCATCGATCCACGCAATTGGGATCGATGACATGCTTCAACCAAGTCAGCGAGCCTGACCACCAGATCCCGTAAGTCGCCTTTTACGACAAGCATAGTCACCTTTTACGGCAAGCAAGGTTTGCTGAAGACCTATTCTACCCCGGAATCTTCACAGGTCTAATTTCAGAAGGAAAGTTATTTGTTAGTGAATATGGTTGTATACCAATCTCCCATCAATATGATGGCAGGGACACCTGAATGGGCTTCACATGGTACTAAGTTTGGGAATCAAACCCAGGTCTTCAGCAAGACTAGCCAAACCACTCAACTATCCCCTCAAATAGCATCAACAGATTATGGTCCTCACATCATGGAAAAGCCTTGAGTCGACAATCATATGGGAGAATTTGAATCTTGAACACCTACAAATCTGGTCATCTAAGGGACACAACTCTGCTGTGATTAATGGGAGTTATGGCTCCTTTGACCAATACAGATTTATCGGCTCCAGTTGCTGATCACGTGGCAAGGGAAACACACTGGACAAAATGGCGACCCTAAAACTCAACTGATCTAGATATGTATCTGTATCCACAGTTGTAGTATCCTCAAGAAGGACACAAAGTCCACACGATGTACATACCCCAGTTACCAGCTGGTCACTGACAGAGAACTGGTGTCAAGCAGTGTGCAGATATGTTGCAGTGTCTCTACCCAGCAGCATGTCCTATGTCACATGATTAGCAACAGTTCAGCAAGAGATCTTGTAGACCAGAATACAGACTTTTGGCCACATGTGATATATCTCACTTTTAAGGTTAGTAAACTGAATGGAAGTCTGTGCTGATAACAACTTCTGATTTCTTAAACATCAATACAGATCAAGCTAATCAGGCTGCAACGATGCAAATACTGTGATCTTCATTCCTGATAAGCCCCCAGTTACCTGTCAGAACAAGGCCTAAAAAGGCCCAATGTAGAATCATCTTTGCTAAGGGTTTCAGTCACACACAAAAACTCTCCCCAGTCCTTTTTCATCATGGGTCTTCTTTCATTTTGACTTACAACATTGTCTCACGCACTAGAAACAAAACAAAAGTTTACAAAATATTGGTTTTCAAGAATAGAACTGAAATGCCCAATTTGCAGGTCTGATACACTGGGTGGGGGAACCAAGGATAAAATATGAGAGTAAATCTCTGCCAAATCCTACCGGTCCCACTGAATCCCAACTTTACTTCACTAGCCTGCTACAGGACTGTTGACTTTGGTTTCCCCTTTTTACCTCTATATTGCTGCCAAAATCACAACGCAAACACCAGCAGTTATCACAGTGATCCACCCAGTAGGACATGACGGGGTGGTGTAACATTCCGTATCAGTCAGTCATGTCCTCAGGCTGCCACCAATACAGACCAATTTTGATCTGGCAGCAAAGAAGTTCATGTTTACATCTCTGTCATAACACTTGTATCCATTCTTTCACATTTGTGTTGAAACATACGATTTCTTCTCATCTCACACCCACTCACAGTAAACTAGGCCGTCAAGTTCACCTGGACTACTGGGGCTATTGTCACCTGTAAAGTGATACTTAAAATATCAACAACAAAATAACGGGCAATACTGGTGTTATTCCCACATGCAAGTGACAATGTAACAATGCCTGGCAGTGGGATACAAGTGCAAATCATTTACTGTAAACGCAAGCCAGGTGTTTGTCAGATTACCCTGCAAACAAGGTGAAGTTCAAACTCTCACATTTTAAAAATTGACAATTATGTATTTCAGTGTAACCTTCGGTTTACACTTTAGTGCAAACTGTAGTTCTGAACGGATAGTGTCTCTGTTTATCAGGATGCACATTTGCTACCCATCAGAATAATTAACTGGAACTTGATACACATAGACGAAATATTACACCAATGTCAAATTTAAGAAAGGCCAAAAGCTTAAACTGTTTGTTCTTCTTAGATGCTGAAAGAATTGTGGGAAAGGTGGATAGACAGGTAAATATTCACACACTTTGTTTGAATTACCATATCTTGATACAAATATAGTAAACAAAGAACCACATTATACACATTGAGACTCCCCGAGGAGTACTTGATCACGTCAGTCCCCAGCATAAGGTCAAACGATTGTAAGCATTCAGAAAACATACTGATGTGATACTCAAGAACCTTAAAAAACTCCTAGCAGACTAGCAGTAGAACACTAGAATCAGCCTAGTTTACACCCAACAAATAATTACCTTTTAATTTGAAACCTAATATTCTTAAAAAAAGAACTCTTGGAAGATAAAACAAACATACTGAAAATAGACTGCACAAGAACTGAATAATGATGAAAACACCGCTCATATACAACAACCCTGTAGTACTCCTCCCGCACACTCCTTCACCCACAGGACACCTCCTGTTCCACTCTCTCCTTCATCCACAGAACACTTCCTGTTCGACTCTCTCCTTCATCCACAGAACACCTCCTCCTGTTCCACTCTCTCCTTCATTCACAGAACACTTCCTGTTCCACTCTCTCCTTCATCCACAGAACACCTCCTCCTGTTCGACTCTCTCCTTCATCCACAGAACACCTCCTCCTGTTCCACTCTCTCCTTCATCCACAGAACACCTCCTGTTCCACTCTCTCCTTCATCCACAGAACACCTCCTGTTCCACTCTCTCCTTCATCCACAGAACACCTCCTCCTGTTCCACTCTCTCCTTCATCCACAGAACACCTCCTCCTGTTCCACTCTCTCCTTCATCCACAGAACACCTCCTGTTCCACTCTCTCCTTCATCCACAGAACACCTCCTCCTGATCCACTCTCTCCTTCATCCACAGAACACCTCCTCCTGATCCACTCTCTCCTTCATCCACAGAACACCTCCTCCTGTTCCACTCTCTCCTTCATCCACAGAACACCCCCTGTTCCACTCTCTCCTTCATCCTCAGAACATCCTCAAAAAGTCCTGTTTATGTTTCATTAATAACTCACCTTATTTATAGACAATAAATGGGTAAATCGGGTTCAATGACGCTATGAACAGTATTCAAGTTCAATCATGGCGTGTCATCTTAATGTGGGAGGAAATCCCGAAGTGATGCAGGTCTTAGATGTTTACTTTGGTGAAACCAATGAGAATGTATATGGTGCCAACAAACCTAGAAACATAATCGGGGTGAACTGAGATTCGAAACCACGATCATAGGTTTCTGGAGTGCACAAGGGATGCAACTCTGCACAACAAATTGTGTCACCGAGGACAACTGAGCCATTATTTAGATCAAATCTTGCACTTCCTTTATAACCAGCCCTACCTCTTCTCCACAAAGTCCCCCTTCAAACTACAACATGTTTACAGCAGCTGTAACTACTTGTTGATACAAGTAATTGGTGATAAAGTGAAACTGAGGCACAATTCCCAGCCAGCTACCAGCTGTCTTCCTTCCCTCCCTCCATCCATCTTTCTCTCCATACTGTCTCTCTCTGTAAACAAGCACTCTAAACTAGCAGTATAACTGTAACCTGGCAGTATAACTGTAACCTGGCAGTATAACTGTAAACTAGCAGTATAACTGTTAACTACCATGACTACTGGTATAACTGTAAACTAGCGGTATAACTGTAACCTGGCAGTATAACTGTAAACTAGCAGTATAACTGTAACCTAGCGGTATAACTGTAAACTAGCAGTATAACTGTAAACTAGCAGTATAACTGTAAACTAGCGGTATAACTGTAAACTAGCGGTATAACTGTAAACTAGCGGTATAACTGTAACCTGGCAGTATAACTGTAAACTAGCAGTATAACTGTAACCTAGCGGTATAACTGTAAACTAGCAGTATAACTAAACTACCATGACTACTGGTATAACTGTAAACTAGCGGTATAACTGTAACCTAGCAGTATAACTGTAAACTACTGGTATAACTGTAAACTAGCGGTATAACTGTAAACTAGCGGTATAACTGTAAACTAGCAGTATAACTGTAAACTAGCGGTATAACTGTAACCTGGCAGTATAACTGTAAACTAGCGGTATAACTGTAACCTAGTGGTATAACTGTAAACTAGCAGTATAACTGTAAACTAGCAGTATAGCTGTAACCTAGCAGTATAACTGTAACCTAGCGGTATAACTGTAAACTAGCAGTACAACTGTAACCTAGTGGTATAACTGTAAACTAGCTGTATAAATGTAACCTAGCGGTATAACTGTAAACTAGCAGTACAACTGTAACCTAGTGGTATAACTGTAAACTAGCTGTATAACTGTAACCTAGCGGTATAACTGTAAACTAGCAGAATAACTGTAAACCAGCAGTATAGCTGTGCGAGTTAACAGTGTAACTGTAAACTAGCAGTACAACTGTAACCTAGTGGTATAACTGTAAACTAGCTGTATAAATGTAACCTAGCGGTATAACTGTAAACTAGCAGTACAACTGTAATCAGTGGTATAACTGTAAGCTAGCTGTATAACTGTAACCTAGCGGTATAACTGTAAACTAGCAGTATAGCTGTGCGAGTTAACAGTGTAACTGTAAACTAGCAGAACTGTTTAAAGGGACACAAACCAACCTTGGCAGAACAGTCTCCACTGCATATACCTGCAGAATGCAGGTGACCTCATTCTGACTTCCAACCGCTTTTGTTATGGATTGATATTCAGTGCATCCTTCCCGTGCTAGCTTGTTATGAAAACATGAGGGGTGGCATCGATTAGTCCTAATTTGTTGTATACAATGTGGCTTTCCACATTATCCCTGAGGCTCATGCACATCATGAAGGATACCTGGTCCACACTGAACTAGTCTTCATGATACACGGACGTTATCCCCACAGGTAAAATCTTGCAAGACCTTTATTCTTGACCTGTCCTGTTGGATATCAGACTTGTGAACCCTCCTGCATTTTGTGGGAGACTCCCATTTCATTCATTTCAAAATTCGCCTACATTGTTCCACAAGTAAAAGGTGAGGTGAAATGGGGTTTAACGTTGCGTCCAAGATTATTGCACATATATAACGACGTGCATGCACAAGTATGTGTGTGTGTGGCTGCTTGTACTAGTCTGGACTGATGCCGATTTATAGTGCTAGCTCACTGAGATATCATGCCGCAGTTTAACATGAATACCCCACCCAGACAATATACTGACTCCGAGCTGACCAGTCCTTATTTTAGCCCCTTAATGCCGAGCGCCAGACAGGGTAACAACAAGTACCATCTTTTAACGTCTTTTGGTATGACGTGGTCGGGGGTCGAACCCCGGACCTTCCACTCGCGGGGCGGACACTCTACCATTAGACCACAGAGACAGTCTTCACAAGTTAAAAACAAAGAACAAGAACAATTATGGAATTCTACAAGTAAGTATTCCGATTAAATCTGTATGCATACATGCATGGGATACCTCCAATCTGTCTGGGAGGCTCCTGGATTAGCGACCATCATTGCGGTCACCTGCCGGGGCCCCAGTTTGCTCCGGATGGGCCTTTGTCTAGTAATCAACTGCTGATTAAATCCATATGGTGAACGATTTAACAATTTAAACTGTAAAGAAAACTTTGACAGTCCTAACAGATGCCTGAAGGGTTGAACTTGAAATGAATAATCAGCCAAGTACTTATTGAAATGAATTGTTCTCTTCATGTTCTTAGCGTGTTTATTCCACCATTATTTAATAACATACATATTTATGGCCGACCCAAATCAAACACCATCAAACACTCAGAAATAAAAACAAAATAAGACCAGGAAGTGCCGTCTTCAGACACAAATACTATGCATGACTGATTGATTCGGTAATCGAAATAACAATTACATGATCAGGTTGCCTCAGAGGGTATTTTTCAAAGTGCAAGAATAAATAAAAAATATAAATCAATTAAGTCTCTGAGCATACATCATGACCAGCATAGCTTGTTTGGCACCAATTCTAATCCAGAATCCCCATGAGGAAATTTGTCTATGACAGTCAAATAATATATTAAATAAATCAGCATCTAACATTTATTGCTTTCATTTTTCTGTCAAAATAACGCGACCTTTCACAGCAACAGGAGTCATCACTCATGTCTGTTGAGTTATCTCTCATGTCAGATGAGTTATCTCCCATGTGTGTTGAGTTATCTCCCATGCCTATGGTGTTATCTCCCCTTTGGGTGTGCAATGGTGGCCTCTGGTCTACTAGGTTGATGCAGACAATGATAACCCATATTGTCTAAATAAGCACCTGTCAACATGCCAAGCATTCCTCAACTTCTGTTGACAACCACTGATAAATATAGCCCTGAATTACACAATATCTAAAGCTATCAAGTATGCCCCCATATTTTAGGCATGTCATTCACAGTCTGAGGACAAAGTGCTGGGGCAGGGTAATAATTCAAAGTGAAATAATGGTGTCAACCAAGACATTAAACACCGGTTATTATCTGAATACATGCATGATGCTAATGCATTAGCTTGCAGGAACTGGCAGTGTAGAGAACTGGTGACACCAAATAGTCGAAATGTCAAACTGTTAATTCCTATCAGGATAGATGACTATCAGATACTGAACATCTGAAACACGAGTGAGTGAGTTGGGTTTTCCAGCAATATCACACCAGGGAACACCAAAAATGGTTTTCACACGTTGTACCCATGTTAGATATCAAAATTGCGGCCTTTGGCGTTACAGATGCCTTCATGCAAATGCCTTCAAAACTAGGCTATCAAACACCCCTTGAGTGAGTGAGTGAGTATGGTTTTACGCCGCTTTTAGCAATATTCCAGCAATATCACGGCGGCCAACACCCCTTGAAAAACCATGAAACACAACACAGTGTTGGAATTAACTCAAAACAATTACTAGCCTGAGTAAAGATAAAATGCCCCTGTCATGTTAAAACAATGGGGAAATTTGTACATGTTGTACAAGCCCCGGGCTAGCGGGCAAACGGGCTGGCGGGCAAGCAGGCTGGGGGGCTAGCAGGCTTGTGTTAAGTTTTAGCAATGATTACAAACACTGATATTTACATTCTTCTTTGATTTTCTTTGTATGGAAATGTGACCAGATGTGATTTGAGGTACTATTTTGATTTTTGCTGGTGCTGGCAAAACTGGCACTATGCAAAACAAAAGACTCCTGCTTCTGTGTTCATACCAATAACAACTGCCAAATAAAATGCCAAAATTATATGGAGTGAGTGAGTATGGTTTTTCGCCGCTTTTAGCAATATTCCCACAATATCACGGCGGGACACCAGAAATGGGCTTCACACATTGAATCATGCGAGGAATCGAACCTGGATCTTTGTCAAGATGAGCAAACACATTTATCACCAGGCTACCCACTGCCACAAATATATTTAAGAATTTCAGCATATAAACTTTCCCAATGAACTGATTATCAACCGAAAGAAAATGTTTTCAGTACCTGACAACCATTTTTATACATCATAGTGCAAAGTTATTCAGTAAACAACTACTAAAGACGCCTTTTTACCACCAGGTATGTTCAAGGTTACAGATGCCAGGATCACAGAACAAGGAAGGTATGTACAGTGCTGCACAACAGTCGCAGAAAATGATCCTCATCCCAAGAAAAGAATGCAACCGAATACCAGGCTGTCAATATGATCCCCACACTCAACTGCATCCTCCCCATACTACACTACCATCATCCAATCGGGGACAATTAGTTTGGGCATCAAGTTGCCACTGATGACCCAGAGACAGAATGAAAACTTAGGTTTTCCTGACAATGAAAGCATACAAATATGTGAATTCCTAGAATCAACATTCCAGTGCCTGTTGTCTTCATCATAGCCAAGCCGGAGTCATCCTGACCTTGGCATGGAAAAAAGTAGATGTCGGCTCATCTGCAGAAAGCATGCAGAAAGTGCACACAATTGGCGGAATGTGGCTGGCGCTTGGCTACATATCCCAACTGTATCAAGGGTCTCAGAGACTGGAGAAGACGATTCCTATAATGGGATCAGATATCTACACATGCTTTCATGGTGGACCATGTATTCCTGGGGGGTATACAGACACCTGCTTGAGAGCCAGGATATATTATATACATAAGTCTATGCTGAGGTTAGGGTGGAACGATGCATCGATTATTTAATGCATAATATTTTACTCACAATTTGATACAATATATAGGAACAAATATTAGTTGCGGGAACGTAAGAAAAGAATCAAATTGTAGATGCATTGGAATACTTGCCTCATGATAGATAGTATGCTTCTATACAATTCAATTCTTGACATTAGGATGCACATTACTTTAGAGAATACACATCAGTTTGAAGTTAAAGTGGGGTGATATACGGATTCAACATGAGACTTGTCATTATCAACAAACATATGTTTACAATAGCTGCCAGCCATTCTATAGGCTATTCAGTGTAAGGACAAGAGAGTAACATTTATTTTCTTTCCACGGACTCATTGCACAACTGCCTATCATTCAGGCTTGGAGTTAATTGCCCCTGCCAAAGCAGATAGCAATACATGGAAATATTATCATGATGTGTATCTGTCTGTGACGAGCCAATATTCCAAAGCCAGTCTACTGTAATATTGTTTGGTTAAGTAAGTTTTGTGTTTGTTTGTGGTTTAACGCTGCACTTAGCAATATTCCAGCTATTTGATGGCGGTCTGTAAATAATCAAGTCTGCAACAGACAATCCAGTGATTGACATCAAAAGCATCGATCCACGCAATTGGGATACGATGACATGCATCAACCAAGTCAGCGAGCCTGACCACCCGATCCCGTTAGTCACCCCTTACAACAAGCATAGTCTCCTTTTTACAGCAAGCATGGGTTGCTGAAGACCTATTCTACCCCGTAGCTTCAAGTAATAAATCAGCTGATACAAGTCCTGATTAGTAACAAGGACTAAAATCTAGTCTACTGTAACATGAAATAATGCCACAATACAAAGTTGACAGCACACTAAATAAGAACGCTCTGTATTCTTGAAGCCCTGGGATGACTAATCAGTTTGGTAATATAGAAATCTGTATCATGAACTGGGATATATTTCACGGAGTAGTTGTTGGTTTGTTGTTTAACGCCACACTCAGCAATATTCCAGCTATATGACAGCGGTCTGTAAATAATCGAGTCTGGACCAGACAATCCAGTGATTGATATCATGAGCATCGATCCACGCAATTGGGATCGATGACATGCATCAACCAAGTCAGCGAGTCTGACCACCCGATCTCGTAGTCACCTCTTACAACCAGCATAGTCGCCTTTTTACGGCAAGCATGGGTTGCTAAAGACCTATTCTACCCCGGATCTTCAGGTAATCAGCCGATACAAGTCAGGCCCCGTTCCACAAAGCAATCTTAGCGCTAAGATGATCATAACTCCCATACTTTAACATAGGCTTACGACAATCGTAGCCCTATGATCGCTTTGTGGAACGGGGCCCAGATTAGTAAACAAGGACTAAAATCTAGTCTACTGTGACATGAAATAATACCGCAATACAAAGTTGACAGCACACTAAATAAGAACTCTCTGTATTCTTGAAGCCCTGAGATGACTAATCTGTTTGGTAATATAGAAATCTGTATCATGAACAGGGATATATTTCACGGAGTAAATGAATGTTGATTCACACAGCAACTAGCAATGTTCCAGTTGAATCACCTCTGCCCATGAGCAACATCTCCACTTGCACTGATAGGTGTAAAGTTCCTTATCATTCATAGAACACTGTAGTACATGAGGATAGAATGCATCTTACGTCTCACAAGTCAGCAAAAACAATTTTTCACTTGTCAGAGCATTCTATTGGAAAACAAAATAGAGACTATTATTTCAGATTCATACCAGGCCAGAATTTAAAAGTAAAATTAACTTTACTGCTACTGAAATCCAGAATAATCTTAACATATTTAAACATGATAAAATAAGGCTTCATTTACCCAAAAATATTAACATGGTCAGAGACTGATTTCTTAAATTTAATCGAAAATCAAAGTGTAACCATGGTAGCCTAAATATGGCTATTCCCATAGATCCTGCTGTTTCTTATGAATGATCAGTTGAATTTAATACAGACAGACATAACTTGCAAGAAGAGAACAGAATTAGGCCACAATAAATTAATAATCAATTAGACATTCTTTCAAAACAATCACAACGCAGGCAGAAAGCATCTTATTTCTAACTATTTATTTTTTTCAAACAATTCTGGTCTGTTAGCCACCCAAAAGCATATTTAAAAAAGAGATATATCTCAAGACAAATTACTTCTACAAAATACATGCACATTATACCTAAGGTGTGCATGTGAGTGGGCAAGGCAGGCAGGCAGGCGGACAGGAGACTGTGCGTTAGGTCGCTTCTATAGTCCTTGTTCACCGAGATACCATGCCGCAGTTTAACATGAATACCCCACTCAGACACAGTATACTGAATCTGAGCCAACCAATCCTTGTTTTATTCCTTTAATGCCAAGCACCAGGCAGGGTAACAACAAGTATCATCTTTTAACATCTTTTAGTATGATGCAGCTAGGGATCAAACCCCAGACCTTCAAACCTCAGGGCAGATGCTCCATCCGACAGACAACGAAGGCCGTCTCGACTAGAGGTACTTCTTTTCCAAATTTTAACACATGCCTATTCCTTTAAAATTCCAGTTCCCTCTTTTGGATGATCAGCTGAACTCTAAACATTTTCCACTTCAAATTACAATGGCATACAGGATGGGGATGTTTAATACTGAAACAGTGAACCTGTCACACTGGGTGCATTGTAAATGGGGCAGGATGGGAGTTTTTGCACACCAGGGGTTTACTCCAAATAACATTTAATCAAACCAAAACAATTTTCTATGGGAAAATAGTTAGTGAGCTATCTGCTACAAAGATGACTTCCTTCATGTCTGCATATGGTTCAGTTTCTTTGAAAGGGCAGATTTCATTAAGATAGGAGGATGTTTATTTTGAATCTCAAATCACTGCTAATGGCATTTCAGTTTATAAGGTTTTGCTGACATGAACAATTTTTGTCTGTATACATAAAAGCTCAGCAAGTATTTTTTTCTTTTATAAAGCTAACAGTTCTTCATTATTCATTATCAAACAAACGATTATTTTTAAAACACTCAAATATTTTTCCAGATTTTCTGTTTCTCATGATGAGGCTTATCGCTACATCAAACAATGTCTGGAATGATATGCGAAGAGACAATGAAAGATTTTTTCAGAGGCAACAACCAAGAAAGTGTATGATTGAATGAATGATAAGCCTTAGTCAGCAATATTTCAGCTGTTACGACAGCCTGTAGACAGTCAAATCTGGATCAGGCAAACCAATAACTACAAACATCTACAATCCATGCCATTTGGACAATTGACAAGCAATCAGCAGATTCACAAAGCCTATCATCATTGAACGTGTGTGTGATGAAGGCTTAACACCACATTCAGCAAAATTCCAGCAACATGAAGGCGGCCCTTACATAATCCAGTCTGGACCAAACAATCAGGTGATTGATATTGTGAGCAACGATCCATGAAGTCCGGGAATGATAATGCGCTATCAACCAAGTCAGAGAGTCTGACCACTCAATTGATAAAGTTGCCTTTTACGATGAGCATAAGTTGCTCAGAGCAATTTTAACCCCAAATCCCCACAGTATGACCAGCAAAGGTTGTTAGGGGCCAATTCTAATCCAGATTCCCCTTGGGTAGAACTGAAAGTCAAGCGCTGGGCAATCTTTCTGATCAAAAGAACCTCATAAGAAAAATTCAAAATAGTGTACCATTTTGTTGAAGTTGATGTCAATGTAAGAATTAATGAGTGGGTGGTTAAGGTTTTACTGCACTGTCAGCAATATTTTAGCATGGAACTCCCACAGAGTTCACATGGGAAACTGAACCCAGGCCTTGGCATTGACAAGCAAACGCATTCACCACTAGGCTACCCCACCTCCCCTGATGAAGTATGAAGCTATAGTGTATGTTCTGTTGAGTTCTGTATCTGTGCAATAGTGGATTGTCCCAGTCTCAGGACCTAACCTTGATTCCCCGGGGAGAGCAAGACAGACTAGCATCATGCACTTGCTATTGTATACATGGTAGAAATGCCAGCCAGCCAACATGAAAGACAGACAGACTATATAAACACTCCCAACATGAAAAACAGGTGCTTGTTCTTCCTCTGTAACTTACTACTTGACACAGACAGGGGATTACACAAATTTCACCAGGGGCTGAGTCAAAGTTGAAATATCTAGATTTCCATTTATTTTAGTTGTTTGTTAAGAGGAACATTAAGTATAGTCGGTGAGACACTGTGAGTGAATCTCCGGTCCGACCGACTATACCAGCTAGCCATGAATGTCCCATGCCAATGCCCCTAGTTCTTAAGGACAAAAAGATTGTGTTTCCAATTTCACTCAACCAAAATAGGGTGGGTAGTTAAGTCAGGGTTTTTTTTGTTTACTTTTTTTAAATTACTCTACTGGTTTTATTATGGAAAAAGCTATGGTGCAACTCAAGAGGAAAGAATGTTGATACAGATATTTCATGATTCATAATGGCACACATGAAACTGATATTTTTCTATTCAAGTATTTAGTATCCAACATGTCCAATATTACTTAGATTAAGATTACTAGGATTAATCTTTTATTTTCATTACCCTTCAAATAAGTGAAACAATAATATACTGTAATCATTTGAAAAACAAGAAAATATAATCATGTCTGTATGTGGGAGTCCGGCAATAGAATGTTCTTATACATGACTTGAGCAGATATTAACCTGAAACACTAACCCAAACATCCCGTGGGAAGATATTGCTTGTCAAAAGAGGCAATTAACGGAAATGGGTGGACAGGCTCGCTGACTTGGTTGATGCAGGGTATTGTATCCCAATTGCATGGATTGATGCTCATGATGTCAATCACTGATTATTTACAGACCGCCGTCATATAGCTGGAATATTACTGTGTGGCAATGAACAGTCGTAAGAGTCGACTTAATAAATCAGGTGGTCTGACTCAGTGACTTGGTTGATGCCAAATTATCATATTTTGTGGACTGTTGCTCACAATATCGATCATTAGATGGACTTGATTTTTTACAGACCACCTTCATATTGCTGGAATATTGCTGAGTGCGGTGTTAAACAACAAATAAACAAACAACAAAAAACAGTGACAACATATAGGGACAACCCTACTAAGCCTGAATTTCATCTAGCCCTGGGGTGGTCAAGTAGCCTTGTGGTTAAAGCATTCACTCATCACGCTCAAGACCCGGGTTCGATTCCCCACATGGGTACAATGTGTGAAGCCCATTTCTGGTCTCCCCAACCATGATATTGCTGGAATATTGCTAAAAGCGGCATAAATCCATACTCACTCACTTATCTAGCCTTTGGACACCTTGGGCTAGAGATAATTTATACACCTGCTTGCACCAATTTGTATCAAATTATGTGATACAACATCTGTACCATGGCACAGTGATGCACCAGTGACGGAGAATCAATACATCCCTGATCAACAAGAACTTCAACACCTTTGCCATTATCATTATACATGCCCAGGACATGTCTTATCCATAACACGTTCTACACCATTGCTCTTGCCACACCAACCAACAAGCATGCCATGTTGAAAACGCTTCCAATACCAAGAGGAAAACAATCTAAAGCACTCCCATTGTGCTGTGTGCATACAAACCACTCACCATCACTTCACATTGATAAAGACCTATCTATTCTGTCAAGGACATCAATAACAGGACAATGGCGCCAACGCTGGCAACATGTGTTCCTGGTTCCATATAAACGGTAATATTTCAGGAATTAGATCACCAATATGAAGTAGCACATATCTGACCCAGTTTCTCATTTGAACACATGGTCGGGCATACACTGGGTCTCTATATACAACATATCTTTCATGAATGGCCTTTTGTGACTTCTTGTTATAGGCTCCTTGATGTGGGTACGTGAATCACACCCAATAGGCCTCAGTCCACTGTGCTACTTTAGCCAGGATAGTTTGGCCATATGTTGATTAAAAGATTTATACCACTGCCTAGCCTACTTCTAAATAATGCATTATCAAACCTTATGGCTTATATTTGTATTTTCAACTTGCTTCTGAATAAAACCATCAACACGTAAAGAGGGTTTTACACAATGATCAAATCAATGAATGAGCTGTTCGATGTCACAGTGTTCTAATTACACACTCAAGCACAGCTGGAGGGCCCTGTCCTATGCATCTGGTCATTAGGAATACCCACAACTTCAGGACCACAGCTGACAACACAACTGACAATTGTGTATTGCATGTGTTTCATTCATATGGTTGTAAGTTAGTTAAGTTGGAAAGTTGAGGGGAGGTGAAATGGGTTTACCAAGATTATTGCACTCACATAGTGAAGTGCATGCATGTGCGTTTGTAAAAGTCTGGACTAATGCTTGGTTTGACAATGCAAACCCATTGAGATACCATGCTGCAGACACAGTACACCTGAACATTGTTTTGTCGACTTGGATGTGTCAAATTCCATATTAAGCATAAAATTGCCCTGATGTCTCCAACCCCAGACAACTCAAACCTTTTCCCAAGGCCCCATGAGTTTGACACAAGAAGGTTCGACTGTACATACTGACTCCAATCGTTTCATATGTGTTAATAAACATCTCATTTACAACAAAAAATATGTCCGTGAATAATTAAAAGTTAACTGCACAATTGCACAAATTTCCAGTGGCAAGACATTAGTCTAGCTCCAAACCCTGGAGACCAAATTAAACTTGAGCATAAAACTCAACCCAGAATGATTTAGCAAATCTAGATTGCCTCAGCTCATGGAAGACAGGCATTAATTCTGGGCTCCATTTGGATTCTACTCTCTATTTTGTAGATTATTATTAAATACGATAACTTTATTTCTGGAACTAACTGTTAGTCCAGCAAGTCACTGATGGAGACAGACATGGGAAACTATATCTCCCACATTCATAGTGTTTAACACTGTCAACAGTGGCATGGGAGAATGGTATGGATTTGTTTGAAGACAGCTGCTAATGTAGTGGCAACTCAACTTGTTACAGGATGAAGTGCAGGGACACATGCTCTGTGAATAATTCATAATGGCAGGTGCTTCCAAGTGATGAAAATGTCATTTTCAGTCAGTCATAAAACTACAACTTCAAACACGGCCTGAAATTAACAACTTCAATACTGTTAGCGCTTCACTTGGATGTCACTTAGGCCATACAGAAAACTTGTGTTTCAGGTAACGGAGAAGTCAATGGGATGTTTTGCTGCTTTTAACGATATTCTAGCAATATTGCAGCAGAGGACACCATGAATTGACATAACATTTCATTTCCGTAATGACAAGCAAAAACTTGGCTACTCCACCACCCCTCAAGACAAACGTTGATACGTTGGGCCACACTTTTTTAGTTCTATGTTTCATGGATTTATTCCAGCTTTTCCACACAAGGACGGTCAAAATAAAAATGAAAATAAATGTCAATTATTTATTTATTTACATGAAAGTCATTCTGCTGTGGAGTTAAAACTGGAGCTGGCTTCTTGAATCACTGATAGTGAGGTAGACATGGAATTTATACATAACATTTTATATTGTATAAAAGGGTCTATATTGCTAGATACTCGTGGGATACATAACAAAAATAAATATTTTAATGTTTACTTTATTTCTTAGACTGGCTGCTTTTCAGTAGGGGTGACAGGCCCGTAAAACGAAAAATATAATATCTATGGCCTTGAGTCGAGAGAGAGTTTGATGTGATGCTGCTGAGGTAGAAGGGACCTTCGAACTGATGCAGGTCCTACTCACTTACCTAGAAACTTAATCGGGGCAAATCTTAGAATGTAGGAATAAATCAAAAATAAATATCAATTTGATAATTTTCCTTTTCCAGGGTTGCATCTAAAATGATGGGTTATCTCGTTACCTGAAACACAGGTAGTATCAGGTTGGCCTCGGGAACAATCACGTCAATTGAATGTCGATACTGATTTTGTAGTGTCTAATTGTTTCAGCTTCATCAATGAATAAGCGAATCAAGAAAATTATAAAGATACACAAGTCCATGAGCTTCCTGTCACAGCAGGATTAGGGCCATTCGACAAAGCAAGACTACTGCCACGACTGTTTTCAGTGAATAAGTGGGGGAGGTATATACCACTCGCACCAATACTCCAGTCAAGTAACGGCATGGGGGATCCGGGTTAGGGTTGCTCCCCAGCAACCCATGCTGGTGGTAAGAGATTACGGTCAGGCTTTGGAAGCTGGTTGTGTGTCAATGAAACCCATCAGTTGCTCACAATATCAATCACAGGATTGTCTGGTCCAGCCTCGATTACAGGTAATAGTCATATAGCTGGAATATTGCTGAGTGCTGTGTCAAACAACAACCCACACACGGCATAGTAACAACAGAAAAATGACTTCTCGCATTGTACCCAAATGGGGTATCGATAACAGTGTTGGGTGTGATGGATGAGTCAAAGCCATAACTCCTGGGACACCCAACCGCCCCTCATGAGTGAGTGAGTGAGTATCGCTTTTAGCAATATTCCAGCAATATCACAGCGGGGGACACCTGAAATGGGCTTCACACATTGTACCCATGTCGGGAATCAAACCCAGGTCTTCAGCATGACGAGCAAACGCTTTATCCACTAGGCTACCCCACAGCCCCACATGTCACAATACAAAACCTCACTTGTACCACTTTGAAAAGAGTGACAATGAAGCTTATAAAGCAATATTGCTGAAGAAACAGCCTTCATGCTAACATATGTATTAATATATAACTGGTAAGATATTTCCAGCCTCCCTAACATAATGACAACTCTTCCAAGAATGTCAGGGCAACATGCAGGTGAACTTCTTGCACTGGCCATGGACTTCCCAAGTCTCTTCAAACCTAGGTTTTTCCCCTGGGAGTGAGATTGCATTCTGATTGTAGAGTTTAATAACAAATGTTTCAAGCAATGGTTGAAGAATTCTATCGCTCTCCAATCTGCATCTCCCCACTACAACCATTAAAAGAGAACAGAGGCACACCGGTTACTCCAGTTTACTAGAAGATATTTGTCCACAGTTGTTTCCGGTAATTGGACACGGCAATATTTCATTTGGAACACCAAATGTTTTCAACAACTTGTAAGTAGTTTTTCACACCCTGTGGGTATCTGGGTTTAGAACAGACTCAAAGTACTTGCTTGTTAGAAGAGGTGGAAACATGGATTGATTGGTCAGGCTCAGTGACTTGATTGATTGCATGCCATTCAAATATTTACCATTGATTACAGGCTGGCTTTATTTAACTGGAGTATGCCCACTGTAGTGTAACACAAAGTACTTCAGAGCTTTTCATTCATTCTTGTTTAACAATACTCTACGAGAGAGGGAGAGAAAGAGGGAGAGAAAGAGAGAGGGAGGGAGAGTGAGAGAGAGAGATTTTACGCTACTTTTAGCAATATTCCAGCTAAATCACAACGGTTGACACCAGAAATGGGCTTCACATATTGTACCCTTGTGGGGAATCAAACCCGGGTCTTTGGCATGACGAGCGAACGCCTTATCCACCAAGCTACCCCACCACCCCAATACTGTACTAAGTAAGTGAGTGCGTTGGGTTTAACACCACTTTTATCAGTATTCCAGTTACATGACAGCATTTCAGCTTGATGTTGGAGGAAAGCCCGTAGTGATCCATGTCTAAGAAGTCTACCACTTTGACGAAACCCACAAGCAGGAGTATGGTGCTGACAAACCTAGAAACGTAGTCAGGGTGAACCGGGATTCAAACCCACAATCACAGGTTTCTCGTGTGCCCAAGTGAAATACTGTACAAAAATAACATCACTTATTAGTATGTGTTGAGTGAGTGAGTATGCTTTTACACTGCTTTTACGCTGCTTTTAGCAATAGTCCAGCAATATCACAGCAGTACTCATGAGGAAAATCAAACCCAGATTTCCGTCATGTCTAGCCAATGCTTTAACCACTAAGCTACCCACTGCCCCAGTAAGTATATATAACTTAAACTTTCAAAATATTATGGACATGTTCAGAAAAGGAAGAACGGAATTGACAAAAATGTTCCATAAATGTACCGAGCTCCAGGAAACAACTGTCATGAGTTATCCAGCTACCTGCTAATTAGGCGTCATCAAATACCAATTAGTGCTAATTGCTGGTCACACCTGATGATGTAAGAACATAAACTGCCTGTAATTGAGTTGGTGCCCAAGTGTTAATGGCTATTTGATGAGTAGAGGGTTAATTCAAACAGCTGTATTCTCACAGACCAAAGCGGTTCCCATATGACATTTGGAGCATGCTAATGAAATAATTGCACTTGGAAATAAGGGACCCTAAGATAATGGAATGATTGTATTTGCTGTGATACTCAATGGTATGATTGTCAGATGATTGTTCCAAGTATCAGCAAACACAGCATTTCAAGCACAGCATGTACAGGACATGACTGCAGTTAGTCCAATATTCTGGGATTTATCTTCGAGTTCCAACAAACTGCCAAATTTGCAAATTGGGAAGAAGGCATTTTTTGCCCAATAGTTTGAAAAATCCAAAACTTCCTTTTTTCCTAAATTTCTATTTAAATTCAGCAGTATCTTGGCATAGCTATCTATGAAACTAACGGAAACAAGTTCCTGAAGCCCTACCTCTTCATTGATCCTGAATAAGTTACATATTCATTACTGGTGGAAAAGAAAACACTGATATTGAAATAAAATTATCACAACCCAAAATAATTCACTCAAATTTGGTAAATGCTTACTGACATTTCCTGGCATGTGTTAACATGGAAAATCGGCTTGGTAATATTTGTTAGCTCACTCCTTGTAGATAACTGGTTTTAAATAAGTATTATCAGTTCAGGACAAAATATAGAGAACTGCGAACTTGAAATACTGATAACCCCAAATTTATGGCCATTTAGGTCAACATTGAGCTTCCATATTTGTTGGTGTTACTGAGTATTTGATGATAAGTAACATCATTTGGAACTGATGGCACATAATCTCTTGACGTTTTACACAAGAAAACTTAACATTAAAACTTATCATTAGTGTTCTGCAACCCATGAAGATCTGGGTTAGAATAGGTCTTCAGCAACCCATGCTTGCTTTAAAAGGCGACAATGCTTGTCGTAAGAGACGACTAACAGGGTTGATGCATGTCATTGTATCTAAAATGCGTAGATTGATGGACATGACATAAATCACTGGATTTGGTCCAGACTCAATTATTTACAGACCGCCATCATATAGCTGGAATATTGCTGAGTGCGCTGTTAAACATCAAACAAAGAATGAAAGGAAGATAGGATTGGTCTTCAGAAACAACTTGCTTGTCATAAGAAGGTGACCAACAGGAATGGGTGGTCAGTCTCGTGGACTTGGTTGATGCATGTCATCATTTGGTTTGGTTGTTTAACGTCGCACTCAACAATATTCCAGCCATATTGATATCATGAGCATCGATCCACCCAATTGGGATACGATGACATGCATCAACCAAGTCAGCAAGCCTGACCACCCGATCCCGTTTGTCACTTCTTACGCATGTCATCGTGTCCCAATCGTGTCCCAATTGCTTGGATCAATGCTCATGATGTCAATCCCTGACTAATTATTTACAGCCATCACATAGCTGTAATATTACTGAGTGTGGCATTAAACACTCGTAAGAGTCGACTTAATAAATCGGGTGGTCAGCCACAGTGCCTTGGTTGATGCCGAATTATCATACTTTGTGGACTGTTGCTCACAATATTGATCATTAGATAGACTTGATTATTTACAGAGCGCCATCATATAGCTGGAATATTGCTAAGTGCAGCATTAAACAAATTAACAAAGTTTTCAGAAGCACTGTCTTTAGTGAACTTTATGAGACTGACAGGACCTCAATCTGGAATGCTATGACATCATGATACAATGTGTGGTGTCATACAAAAGGCATTCCTCAGAAGTTGACGGCTGACAAAGTAGACAAAAGTCTGTGGATAACAACTTCTTTATAACACTGTGATAGCGATGTTTCAATGTAGATCCTCATACCATTCTCAAGCAAGACGTGTTTGACAATGGTATAAGGATCTAGACTGAACCGTCACTATTACAGTATAATAAAGAATTTATCAATTAGCTATTTCTACATTTGATGAAACTTCAAACATAACAAAAAGGTGTTCATTTCTCAAAGCCAACTGTCACCTTTTCATATATTTTGATTAAAAATAATAATCTCAGAAAATATTCAACAAAGTGAAAAAAGGGCAGATTTCCGAGACATAATCTCATTTTTCAACCAATCAAATTACAGTACACTCTTCCATTCATTTTATACTAACAATCACAGATCAGCCTTAACACTGTGCTGTGTGGTTGAATGGCAACAGGGCACGAAACAAACATCCCTTTTATTAACTTGAACATATTCAGCCAGAATTGAAAACTGACATGACACAAAAATGCCATGCATGTTACATTGTTTCACAATGACCCCGCCAGATGCTATAATCAAACTTTAAACCAAGCTACTTCAATGCACCGATTAAACATCATTGTCCAAATAAAAATGGTGCTAAACTTGACACCAAAGCGTACAAGGACCACAGGTCACTTCAGTGTTGGCCTCACATCATAAATACTGTCATAATAAGCTGCTCCAATCAATCACCTATTACACATTGTTACACACTGTTTTTGGCCAAAACTTCCAATCCAAGGCAGTATTGAGGTTTGTGGTAAGGGGGCCGGTTGGTCATGGCTTAATGTGTAACTGTACCAGATATGTGGATCGATGCTCCTACTGTACCGTTAGTTTGTCTGGTCCAGACTCGATTATTTACATTGCCAGCGAAATAATAATATCCTTACCAGGATTTATCCAGGATTCTAAACTCAGTGCCCCGGCAACCAAATTAGGAACCTATCATTATTTTGCTCAAAATTGGAATTTTATAAAATTTGTAATTTCTTAAATTCAGGGGTATTTTAACACTGTACTTTGAGAAGGTAATCAAAGAAATAGTGAATAACATAAGATAAAGAATTAAAACTTCCTTTTTATTGGTCCTTATATCAGAGCAAAACCGGCTACCCCTGCAAAGCCCTAAAATCAGCTAACAAGATATTATTTAAACATATTAACATGAATTCGGAAATTTGTATATCTAGTTTGGAAATTTTTAATAATATTTTCTGCAGACTTGGTGCAAAATATCCGGCTTTGAGCAAGTCTAGATAAATCCCTGCCAACTTTTAGTTTGTGTGATATTATTGGTGACAGCAAAATAAAATATTAGGCACTCACTAACACAACACTATTATTTTCACATTCTAAATCTTTAAAAAATCAACATTGAAAAGATTTTTTGAATATTTTTGAATATCTGTAAATACAGCACTTGTAAATTACAAGGCTCTTATCAGGTTGAACATGTTTGTTATGGTTGAACAGTTTCAGAATTGTGCCTTGGGGGGAGCTATTTTATACACATATTGTACATTCTTGAGACAGGCATACCGATAATTAAATCAAGGATTGTTTGGGAAGAAACACCAGGCTTAACACCTCAGCGTAGTGGTGCCTTTGTTACCTGCCAAGCTAGGCTGAATACACTGTTATCACTACCTACAATGGATAGAATATGACAAGCTAAACACATTCCAACAGTAATTAAAATTAACACTGTCTAAAGCATTTCACATGATGAATCAGGACATTCTCGAGAGTGTTCTACTTCTATTGTAGCGAGGCTCTTGACAGGTTCACAACATAGGAAGTTGGAGAAAGGAAATTGGTCTGTAGAGGGAGAGGGGTCACCTTTGTAGTGTGTAGTGTGGTCTACTTTCTACTGTTCACCAGATAGCATTACTTTCCTGTTTCAAAAGTGTTTCATTGTTGCCATAAACACTTAATTTGTGAAATAATATACTTGAAAGGAGCAGCCATATCAGATGGTTATTTCCCATGGTATGATTGTATTATTTCTAGCCCCTTTTCTCCTTAGCCACTATTTTTGGAGCATTGTTTCAAAATTGCAACAAAGTTTCAGTTTGTGGTTAAACTGTGATTAAATTTGACATAAACTGTTATTTCAAATAATATATGTTGCATTAAGTATAACATTGAACATGATCTAATAACTAATAATAAAGTATTCTGTATATTATCTTAGGGTATTATGAGTCCATATTAAACACAAAATCAGTATTTAACAGACCACAACCTGTTGATTCTATAAACGATGGCAATAACTGTTTCATTGGGACAATCATCATTTCGTTATCTTCGACCCCACTATTTACATAGTTGAAATATGTAACACTTGATGGTAATATGACAATCATACATGTACACCATAATCGGTAAGTAAATAATAAATGCAACAATGTGTGAGTGAACCCGGAGAGAAACGTTCGTCATATGTCACATCCCAACGACTTTTATACCCGTCCTGACAGCCATACCGTCTCCATGTAAAATGCGCGCCGAGGTGTGAATATTCCCTTGGTCGTTAGAAAAAGCAACATGTGTATTGGCGCGATATGCAATACAATTAACTGACATATAAGTGAAAGTCCTGCATATAGAACAGTATTCCGTGTGCGGTACTAATAAACGAAAATAACCGACTGACCGGGCCGGGATCGGATGGTTGTGTGCCGTTTGTATTTCCCACCTAGAACCACACGTCCCTCGGGATTAGCTCAAACGGAAAGGAATGTTGGCTCGTGAAGACTCATCACATATTTTACACACTGAATGAAGCACAAAATAAATAGTCCATTATATGCACTTTGAAGATACATGCTTCCTTCGGCGTAAACCCATTTCCACACAGTGTAGACAGCCGAAACAAAAGTCAGTGGTCTGACTCCGTCCCACACTTTCTGCCTTGACAGAGTGCACCATGTTAGACTTCATGCTAGACTCACCTATCTCGCGGGTCGATCCAAGTAGTCTGGCCATTATTATGGTCAATATAAAACACTTTTCCGTCATAATCTATCGCCTCTTCCCATCCGTCGGGAAGGAGGATCTCTCCATTACGGCCCTTTGGCATAGTTCATCGGTAAAATTCGCTATCGTCTCCCTACACTTCTTACAGTACTGTCCACCATTTTGACTGGGGATATTAACATACGTCACGTGATGCTGACAGCCAATGAGAGGAGACAATAGATCTATTCGCGAGATCGGAATGCATATCTAAATAGCAAAACATTTCTATGTGGGTTAACAGGGGGAAAGTATTTCATCACTAGAAAACTAATAAACAATATGGAAAATAATAACATGCTTTCGGTGGAATTCGATCAGAGATAGCATTTTGTCAATAAACGTATAACGCCAGCATTCCAGGGAAGAAAAGCATGCATAATCGTATCGGGTAAGTCAGGGTTGGCAATGTGTAAATGCCCCCTACAAAGCAAGATTGGTTGATTTTAAGTACATGTCCCATTCAAGCACATTCGGAGCGTTGTAGATTGTGTAAGACACGGGGAAGTCAGATTCTATTATTACATTTTTGTCTAAGAACAACAATATTTATTAATCACATTCATGGTTTTTTTTAATGTCCCGTGTATCTTTGTTTTGGAGGCTTACTTTTTCATGTTGGTATTACCGTACAAGCTCGATGGCATGTCTCGGTAAGTACAATAGTAAACACTACCCCGGTATGTTGTTTACAACGCTAGTTCTCGTTCAGGATGTTTAAAGCACCTGCGCACTCGACCATATACAAATAGTAGAAATATTTAGTCACTACAAATTACATGAATATATTCAGGAATTCAAATGTATTGTCTATATGAACCAGTGTGCTGTGTGATATTAGTCATGCATGCATGCATGCGGATGCATTTTGATTGTTTTTGTTTGTGGTAATAGCTTTTCGCAAGGAAACCAGTCACGATTTGTATCCCGAGTGAAGGGCTATAGGCTATAGTTTTGTATGCACACTTAGGATATGGGTATATCAAGGCTTATTAATTCCTGGCTTACACGATGTGCACAAGATTAGGAGATCTTTTCAATGTGGAATCAGTTTGATTGTTCTGTACAAATTCCATTCTATTTATGATAATCCGACAGACGGGTTTTCCCTATGGCAGTTGTATATGTAGTGAGTGATATGGTTTTACGCCGCTGTTAGCAATATTCCAGCAATATCACGGCGGGGGCACCAGAACTGGGCTCCACACATTGTTCCCATGTCGGGAATCGAACCCTGGTTTTCGGCGTGACGAGCGAACGCTTTAACCACTAGGCTACCCGACCGACCTGTATATGTAGTAGTCGTGCTCCATGACTGTGTAACACGCACGCACGCATGCACGCACGCACGCACGCACGCACGCACAGGGACGTTAAACGTACACGGATAGTAACAATGTGTGACACGGTGTCCCATCGACTTGGATCGTTGTCCATACGATCAACAACTGGTTTGCCTGGCCCAGATTCGATCCTTGGTAGTCTGACACAGGGTATAGCTGCATGGAATATTGATGATTGCGTTATAAAACAACATTCACTCACTCACGCTTAATACGAAGTTTTCAGGAAGTAGTAGTAGTAGTAGTAGTAGTAGTAGTAGTGGTGGTGGTGGTGGTGGCGGTCTGTAAATAATCAAGTATGGACCAGAAAATTCAGTGATTGATATCATGAGCATCGATCTACGCAATTGGGATACGATGACATGCATCACTCAAGTCAGCGAGACTGACCACCTCATCTGGAGTAGTCGTAGTAGTAGTAGCAGCAGTAGTAGTAGTAGTAGTAGTAGCAGCAGTAGTACCTGAAATAATCGGGTGGGATGATAGTGCTGTAGCTACGCCCACAACAGCACTTCTGTCACAATTTCGAGCAATATTTCATTAAAAAAAAATTAATGACACTAAAAACAAAACAGTAAGTTTCAGTTCATTAGTGTATTCCAGAATACGCCAGATTCTTGCAATCGTGAAATACGAGCGGGATATTAATACAGTGCATTCCGCTCATAGCGCCGTAGGCTGCCGGGACAACTGTATATATTTACGAATGTGCGGAGTGCGTGAGTTTCACAGTCGCATTCAACGTACATAACCCTGATTCAAAATCGTAATATATGCAGACATGCCGACTATTTACATGTCATAAAACGCGCGAGCGGAAGGTAAATACATCCGGGTTGTGGACCTGTCGTCAATGTTGCAGTATACAAGGGGACGGTCGCTTTAACGCCAGCACTGAGTCACCTCACATTGTTAACAGGTTCAAACCGTATAGTACGGTGTTGCGCTCTGGAATGTCGTCCCCTAGCTGGACTCTATATCGCATACTGGAGGCATTCAACACCGGCCGTCAACACAAGGTATATCAACTGGCCGGTTATATAGCTGTATTTAATAGTATTTATAGTTTGAAATTGTAGTTATACAAAGTAGTTCAAGCTTGCGTGGAATGCTTCAAACTATAATTACACGTCGGTGACTAAGCTCGTGTAACGCTTGAAACATGGTTATTGTTGTAGTATAGCATTGGTATTTAGTGCAATAACATTGCCTTAAGTATTTCATTGGGCGACACGTATAGGTGTATGTGTATATCGCGATAGAGGTTTCTACTTATAGAAGGCATTGAGACAGCACTGTACGGAAGCGGTAGGTGTATTATGTACAGGAATTCGACCATTCAGCTTGGGGGAATGGTGTGTGTGGTTGACTATAGCTTGAGACACGGGGTGTCAACAGAGCTTGAATGAAAATAGAACAAACGAATGAGTGGTGACGGAAACAAGAAGGAAGGAATATGTAAATTAAATGTATTATCTGCATCCTGAATGATTGATTGAATGAAAGTACACGAATGACGTGATAACGGAAGGAAGAAAGAATATCTACGGAACGAAGAGTGAGTGAGTGAGTATTGTTTATACTATACTCTTAGCAAATCTATCAGTAACATCCCGGGGACACCAGAACTTGGTTTCACACATTGTACCCATGTGGAAAATGGAACCCGGGTCTTCGCCATGACGAGCGAACGCTTTAACCACTGGGCTACCACACCGCCACGGTAAGAGATTGAACGAATGAAAAATAACCGAAGGAATTATGAATAAATCCCCCTTGAATGAGTTAACGAATGTAGAAATAACGGAAGGGAAGAATGACATATAGGTTCAATATTATTTTAAAATAGTCCCGGTTGGTTGGTTCGTTTATTGTTAAACACCTCACTCAGCAATATTCCAGCTATATGACGGCGGTCTGTAAATAATTGAGTCTCGACCAGACAATCCAGTGATTGACATCATGAGCATCGATCCACGCAATTGGGATCGATGACATGCATCAACCAAGTCAGCGAGCCTGACCACCCGATCCCGTTAGTCGCCTTTTACGACAAGCATAGTCGCCTTTTACGGCAAGCATGGGTTGCTGAAGACCTATTCTACCCCGGATCTTCACGGGGAGACAAGCATGGGTTGCTGAAGACCTATTCTACCCCGGATCTTCACGGGTCGGGACGCTAAAGGAATATTCCCAACATGGGAACACTATGTGGGGCCCATTTCTGTGTCCCCCGCCTTGATATGACTGGGACATTGCTTAAAACGGCGTAAAACCATACTCACTCACTCACTCTCAAAAAGAATAAGAATAGGCTTCACAAATCATAAACTGTCTTCGGTGGGACGAGCGAACACTTTAATCGCATTACCACAGGAGAAAAGACAAATACTACTGGAGTACTGGATCAAGATACAGAATGATCTCAAGATTGTCAAGAAAAACACTATGTACTACTAAAAGTGTTCAGGACCACCTGATTCTTTCATATTATCCTAGCTCATCTGTCATGTCGAGGCATGGCATGACATGGCATGACAGATTAACTATAATGGTGTTAACTAATCGGGTGATCCTTGACACCTTTTTTGGTAGTATATTATACATAAGGGCAGTCGTTTTATATATGAAGAGAATGATTCAATACCCTAGTCCTGCACCAGAACTGTGGAATAAATATTTTTTAGGTATTTCTTTTTACTAAAAGCCTAGGCAAGTCTAGATCAAACTAGGTTTTGAAAGGTCCTTTCAAAACCAAATTAAAAAATTAAAGACATATTTTCATTGACTAAGTGTTATACTAGGAATACAAAACTTTGTCATAAGAAGAAGAAAACATACCGAAACAATATTTAACCCTCCCACAGCTAATGATTGTATTCTAATCTATAAATAATATATACATGTATCCAGTCCATAGTGCATCCAAAATCGTTATTTGAAAGCATTTTCACTCGAAAAGAGAAAACGAAAGTTCCGTATTCTCAGTGACAGTAGGGCGGTCGGGTAGCTTAGTGGTTAAAGCGTTAGCTCGTCACGCCGAAGACCCGGGTTCGATTCCCGACATGGGTACAATGTGTGAAGCCCATTTCTGGTGTCCCCCGCCGTGATATTGCTGGAATATTGCTAAAAGTGGCGTAAAACCATACTCACTCACTCAGTGACAGTAGCACGTGTTGAGCGCGCATGATCACCTCCACTGTTCAATGACGCATGGTCCATTTCAGTCGGCTCTGCGGGGGGCATGACTCGCTACCTGGTATTTTCTCAGGTGTAGTATCGATGAATAATCGCAGAAAAATGTGATCAGGGAACGAGGTACACACAGGGCATATCTCTAGCTTGACACAGCAGTGTTCCTGTCTACGGAGATATGTCGGCTATCTTTGCCTTGACACCCCTAGCAGCCACCGGTAATCACTGAATAGGGGTGGGGCCGTGGGGGAGGGGAAACAGGTGATTTGGCAAGGGGGTGTTTGTTCAGTTTGGTTGGTTGGTTGGTTGGTCTGTTTTTTAACGCCGCACTCAGCAATATTCCAGCTATATGACGGCGGTCTGGAAATAATTGAGTCTCGACCAGACAATCCAGTGATTGACATCATGAGCATCGATCCACGCAATTGGGATCGATGACATGCATCAACCAAGTCAGCGAGCCTGACCACCCGATCCCGTTAGTCGCCTTTTACGACAAGCATAGTCGCTTTTACGGCAAGCATGGGTTGCTGAAGACCTATTCTACCCCGGATCTTCACGGGGAGACAAGCATGGGTTGCTGAAGACCTATTCTACCCCGGATCTTCACGGGTCGGGACGCTAAAGGAATATTCCCAACATGGGAACACTATGTGGGGCCCATTTCTGTGTCCCCCGCCTTGATATGACTGGGACATTGCTTAAAACGGCGTAAAACCATACTCACTCACTCACTCGCAAAACGAATAAGAATAGGCTTCACAAATCATAAATTGTCTTCGGTGGGACGAGCGAACACTTTAATCGCATTACCACAGGAGAAAAGACAAATACTACTGGAGTACTGGATCAAGGTACAGAATGATCTCAAGATTGTCAAGAAAAATACTATGTACTTCTAAAAATGTTCAGGACCACCCGATTTCTTCATATTATCCTAGCTCATCTGTCATGTTGTGGCATGGCATGGCGTGGCATGACAGATTAACTATAATGGTGTTAACTAATCGGGTGATCCTTGACACCTTTTTTGGTAGTATATTATACATAAGAGCAGTCGTTTTATATATGAAGAGAATGATTCAATACCCTAGTCCTGCACCAGAACTGTGGAATAAATATTTTTTAGGTATTTCTTTTTACTAAAAGCCTAGGCAAGTCTAGATCAAACTAGGTTTTGAAAGGTTCTTTCAAAAACAAATTAAAAAATTAAAGACATATTTTCATTGACTAAGTGTTATACTAGGAATACAAAACTTTGTCATAAGAAGAAGAAAACATACCGAAACAATATTATTATATTCAACCCTCCCACAGCTAATGATTGTATTCTAATCTATAAATAAAATATACATGTATCCAGTCCATTGCGCATCCAAAATCGTTATTTGAAAGCATTTTCACTCGAAAAGAGAAAACGAAAGTTCCGTATTCTCAGTGACAGTAGGGCGGTCGGGTAGCTTAGTGGTTAAAGCGTTCGCTCGTCACGCCGAAGACCCGGGTTCGATTCCCGACATGGGTACAATGTGTGAAGCCCATTTCTGGTGTCCCCCGCCGTGATATTGCTGGAATATTGCTAAAAGCGGCGTAAAACCATACTCACTCACTCAGTGACAGTAGCACGTGTTGAACGCGCATGATCACCTCCACTGTTCAATGACGCATGGTCCATTTCAGTCGGCTCTGCGGGGGGCATGACTCGCTACCTGGTATTTTCTCAGGTGTAGTATCGATGAATAATCGCAGAAAAATGTGATCAGGGAACGAGGTACACACAGGGCATATCTCTAGCTTGACACAGCAGTGTTCCTGTCTACGGAGATATGTCGGCTATCTTTGCCTTGACACCCCTAGCAGCCACTGGTAATCACTGAATAGGGGTGGGGCCGTGGGGGTGGGGCCGTGGGGGAGGGGAAACAGGTGATTAGGCAAGGGGGTGTTTGTTCAGTTTGGTTGGTTGGTTTGTTGTTTAACGCCGCACTCAGCAATATTCCAGCTATATGACGGCGGTCTGGAAATAATCGAGTCTGGACCAGACAATCCAGTGATTAATATCATGAGCATCGATCCACGCAATTGGGATTAATGACATGCTTCAACCAAGTCAGCGAGCCTGACCACCCGATCCCGTTAGTCGCCTTTTACGACAAGCATAGTCACCTTTTACGGCAAGTATAGGTTGCTGAAGACCTGTTCTACCCCGGAATCTTCACGGGTCTTGTTCAGTTTGATTATTAGTGTATGTTAACGTTTTTGTGTAATAGGTTAGATATGGTTGAAATACAATTAAGACTTTGAGTGAGTGAGTGAGTATGGTTTTACGCCGCTTTTAGCAATATTCCAGCAATATTACGGCGGGGGACACCAGAAATGGGCTTCACACATCGAACACGGGTCTTCGGCGTGACGAGCGAACGCTTTAACCACTAGGCTACCCGACCGCCCAATTAAGACTTTGAGAAGGCTGTAAACATTAACACTTGTTCAATAAAACCATTTCTTTAAAATAATGGTAATTATATTTTTAAATAGAAGCTTTCCTCTGCTGTTTTCTTTTGGAACCAAGGAACCTAGTCTTGCTGTAGTTTGATCTAGACTTGCCTAGCCGTTTAATAACATAATGCGGTATAGAGTACTGTAATAGGCAGTGCAGATTTTGTAATTTACAGGAAATTGAAGATGAGTTTCATTTTATGCTTGTCTGCCCATGTTACAGATATTTAAGAAATAAGTATTTACCTATTTATTACTCTTCCAATCCTACTTTATTTAAATATATTACACTATTATCTTGTAACCGCACTAGTATTGTAACTAATTGTGTTAAGTATATACTGGACGCACTTGCAATCCGAAATACTGTCACTTAATACCCTCTGTCATCTGCCTCATACTGTATTTTTCAATGAGTATTTGTACGTGGGCCTATGGCCTTTATACTGAAATAAAGAATTGAATAATATATATATATATATATATATATATATATATATATATATTGCACATTCATGGCGCAGGACTCTATACTCCATGATCTAGTCCCAATTCCCAGTGTAGATCTAGACATTGAAATTGGTACATACAGTGGCGGAGACACCCCATCCCAACCCCCCTTTTTTCACATCTTTACATTTGATGACATTTTGTACGTGAATTTCCTACCATGATAGCATGTTGATGTGTTAAAGTAAAATTATTAATAATGGATTACGTATAGTGTTTGTGATTTTTTTTAGTGGAATGCCCCATTTTTGGGATCCCACTTGGATCCGACATGTGTGGAATTGTGGAAACCATTAACTGTTTGTACTTTATCGTAGTTTCATACAGAAAAGATCACCTCTGCAGTTTTCAATGTTTCATTTGCGTAAACTGAACAATCAACCTCGACAGCGTTGTGGAATGTCGTATCTCCGAGAACACGTCATACAACAGATAGCCTTGCCGCTGGAGCCCGGATGACGAACCGGAAGTGGTCAAGGAGTAAGGTAGGGTCAAGACAGCGTTAGGAGACCTGTCATCCGTGATTCCACCTGCCCTGAATCAAACATACGCTGCAATATATTACGCTTGTAATGTTCGTTTGAAATTGAGGTGTGGCGTTGTATTTGCCGGTAATATGTAGCGGTAGATTACAGTCATGCTTCGTTGAAAAAAAACGAAAAGATGATTACTGATCAAGTCATTAAAGATAGGGATTCTACAATGTACTTTCATCCAAACGGTTACATTGATGAAAGTGACAACACCCGTCCTCGTCACCCAAATTGTATCCGCGGCGGAATAAGTCCACATGTGCTACCTTTACGTGTGTTTGTTATACGCCTCACTCACTAATATTCCACGCTGCTATATGACAGCCTTTCTGTAAATATTCGAGTCTGGGCAAAATAATCCAGTGATTGGCATCATGAGCATCGATCCACGAAATTGGGATACGGTGACATGCATCAACCAAATCAGCGAGTCTGACCACCCGATCCCGTTAGTCGCCTCTTACGATAAACATCGCCGCCTCTTACGGCAAGCATGGGTGCTAAAGACCTATTCTTCACCCAAATCATCACGGGTCATTCCTAGGCTCGATTATGTAGGTTATAGCTGGGGCGTACCTGAAACAACATTCACTCTCCCAAACCGAATTGGATTATTGTGACAAAATACCACCCCTGTCACTCGCCCAACCTCAGGTATATATATATACAGTCAATGTGTAAAATGTGATTCACTTAATTAAACAATTTAACTGACTGACAGATAGACTAAAACTTCTTATTAAGAAGATCAAAAGGGCTTACAAATCACAATAGACTTATTATGCTTGGATTAGAAGCCAAATGATTTAAAAATGTACACAATGACTTTCGTTTTCTTTTAATCATGGACTTAAATATTATTATTAGGTCCGGGCCATCTTATCAAATTCAGTCACTCTGTGATGAAATTCAACATCAAATTGTTTGGAATTCGTTTTCATTATAAAATAAATGGACATATTTTTCAGTCAGTTTGTAAAATAAATGAAGGCGTTTTGTAAATGTTAAATTTTCATTTTTTTACACATTGACTGTAACATATATGTCACAGCCCAGCATGGGTACATATGGATAACAATCTGTTGTTTTGACGCGATATGACAACACGACCCTGTTTTCACAGCTGCTGTGGCCGATCAATACGTTCCTGCTCACCAGTCACGCAAAACAAACAATACATCAGTTTGTCAATAAAATCAAGCGACTGTATCATCATGTTACGTTTATTGATCTGACTTCTCTCATTACAAATAGACCACAAAGCATCGTTGTGTGTAATTACCAGATGGTCATTCGTGGATTAACGTTCACGCCATGTTGGGTCACGTGACCACTCGTTTACAATGTGAATGTGAGATGGACCTTTTACGTAAAGAGCGAACGTTTCAGCTACTGAGCCATTCCTTGCATTGCCAAGCACCCCTCACTCTCACACCCACCCCTCACCCCACCGCCTCTAGATAGATCCGTATGGCTGTATATTTAATGATACTTCTGTTTGATTGGCATTCTTGAAGTTGGTGAGTAAGAAAACGTTCAACTTTATGGAAAACAAGTTCTAGTTTATTGCATACAGTGGCGTTTCAATGTAGATTCTTACTCCGCTATCAAGCTGGAGTGAATGTACATCGAAACGTCGCTATATGCAGTAAACCAGAAGTTGTTATCCTTAAAGTTGTACGTTTTCTTGCTTAATATTCCATATTGAAAGCATACATCTTATTTAATATTAATAATATACATCTTTGTCAATATTGATAATAAACACCACCACCACCACCCTCTCTCTCTCATATGATATCGATATCACTTGGTTGTCTGATCTAGTCTCTCTCTCTCTCTCTCTCTCTCTCTCTCTCTCTCTCTCTCTCTCTCTCCCTCTCTCCAAAGAAATCGTAGCACTCAGACGATTTTTATTCCTATACTTTAACATAGACTTGCTATGGTCGATTTGTGGAAAGGGTCGTGACAATTAATATTTAATGAGTAATAGTCTGTTAAATTTGCTGATTATCAGAAAAATCACTTAAATTATTAATACGTATTAATGCATTTCGCAGGTAATTCTATAAATTGATGCTATATATGACATGACCATAAACTCAGATATTTCTTATTACCGTTTATTCTTTAAAAAAAGTAATTAATGTGTTAATTGAACTTTCTATTCACAGTCGAGGTTAAACACGGCACAGTCTCGTGCATCTTTTATTTGCAGTGTTTTCTTGACGTTAATTCACAATAACAAAGACACCTGATTTGTCCTCGTGGATAGGTATGGTAGTTTCACACCTGCCACGCGGTAATAACACGAAGTCCTCTATGATCCTTTATACAAGAGGCAATTAACTACTTTGCTACCAATAGATTCAAGTGCTTCTTGACAGGTCACGTGTCTCTCAACCAATCAGATTCCTTGCTTCAAGAGTCGATTGTTCTCATTCGGAAATTAAGATATCCTAAAATCTATACCCTTTCCCGACACTTGGGTATCAATTTAACCCCGAGAACACTACCTCGTTGATGCGGCTAACGCTCTAATCAATCAGGTAGGTCATTGTCAGGTGAACAGAGCGCGGGGGGCACGTGCAGACAATGCAGCACGTGGAGTACTGATGGTACTTGTGATAAGTCATCCTATTGGGAGATACGGTTAGTTCTGTCGTCAGTTAAACCATTAACGACCCGTGTGCCACCGGTTAATGACGGACAGCGCTGATGTGCACGTGGGACCGGGGACCGCACGCGGTTCATAGCTTGGCCAGAGGGCATGGCTGAAAGGAAAGGCGGGGGTGTATGATAACGGACATTTTGGGTCCACAAAATTTGACGAATATTAAAGTTCGGTATTACATTGAAAAACAAAATTCTAAATAATTTTTCACTGAAAACCCCATTTATGACAAGAAATGTGTTAAAAAGGCCGACATTTAAAAGTTATCGGTAAAAATGTAAATATGATCAAAATGACTGCACCAGAAATGGTACCTTGGGAAAATGACTTGCTCGTATATAGAAAAATTAAGGACACTCCCAAAAACACCCAAGACCGTCATGATGTCAATCACTGGATTGTCTGGTCCAGACTCGATTATTTACAGACCGCCGTCGTGTAGCTGGAATATTGCCGAGTGCGGCGTAAAACAACAAACAAACAAAACCTGAGATCGGCTTTTTCACATCCTTGTGACATATCACTTTATTTAGACATAATTAGTAGAATAATTCCATACAAACGCCACGCGACAGACAACAATAAAACATTTATCTTGAACGTGTGCTATCATACAGCCTTAATATTAATATTTAACTTAAGCTATTTATGAAACACTGACGATAAAATTTATTATCTACATAGACATGTATAGAAAGACATACCTGATTTCCGAGAAAGGCTCTCAGAGATTTCCCGTCCTACATTTTTATTCATTATTGTTTAGACCATCAGCGACTGACGTTTCTGTCTATCTAATTTGAAAGATGCAATCGTTTTTATGCTTATGGCTCCATTTATATAAACATGTTTTAAAGTCTAACAGATGAATATTTTGTTTGTTTGTTGTTTAACGCCGCACAAAACTACCGTTTCAGCTACATGACGGAGGTCTATAAATAATCGAATCTGGACTAGACAATCCAGTGATTGACACCATGAGCATCTATCTACGCTGCATCAACAAGAGTTATGATCTATAGCTTCGTATTAATACAAAACGAAACGCAAGTCAAGAAACACAGGTATATGAACAACTGATTTGTCACATGAAAAGATTTATAGGTAAAGCATATAGCAAGAGTGTTCCCACATTAATCAGATCGGCCTGAACTCCACACGACTCGTGGCACTCAACAACATAAACATTGTACATCTATCTCGCGGTAAGAGAAATCAGTACGTCCATACCTGATTCTAAATTCTAAGTAAGTAATTACCTACATAAATCTATTTGTTAGCCCTCACCCCCGCCCTACTCACCCCACCTCACCCCCGAATCACCCCCACTCTGTAGTCATGGGACACGGGGCTTGCGTTATTCGCTCCCTACTGAGAGGGTCGTGGATTTTACCAAAATGCCACAAATTCCGATGTAATTGTGTATATATTTTGTAATTAGCAAATCTGGCATGCCGCCTTTAAGTACAGTGTTTGCGGGTCGCCCCTGATTATGAAGGAGTTATTTTGACAAAGGTTAACGGCAGTGCGAATGTATACATGTTTATATATTTGTAACCTTTTTTGGATGGATTTGAAATTCCCTTACTAAATGTCAGCCCAACCGCGACATTTGCAAATACTTGTTAATGTCATAATTGTTTGTCAGAAAGTAGGTTATGTTTACATACCCTCGCATCTATGTGTGCCTTGTGTATATCTATATTATACAGAGGGGTTTGAATTCAAATATTATTTACTGGGCGTCAGTGCATGTAGTTGCTATATTACAATGTACCCATACTGCTCGCTGTTTTAACTCTCAGGAGAAAGAGACCGCCTCCGTGGTCTAGTGGTAGAGCGTCCGCCCGGAGAGCGGAAGGTCCGGGGTTTGATATCCGGCCGCGTCATACCAAAAGACGTGAAAAGATGGTACTTGTTGTTACCCTGTCTGGCGCTCGGCATTAAGGGTCTTAAACAAGGACAGGTCGGCTCGGAGTCAGTATACAGCGGCGTTGTTACAACAGTACACATGGTATCTCACTTTGTTAGCACTATAAAATCGGCATCAGTCCGGACTAGTTACCTTACCTCCGGAGAAAGAAAAGCCACACGGGAGGACTAAAACGATTTGATAAAATCTTGAACTTTCATTTTATTTCTGTATAAATTACCACCAAAGACAATAAATAGATCTTAATTTTTTTTAAAAGTTGTATCCGCCCATGCCCCACTCAGACACTGTATACTGACTCCGAGCCGGCCAGTCCTTGTTTTAGCCACTTAATGCCAAGCGCCAGACAGGGTAACAACAAGTCCCATCTTTTAACGTCTTGGTATGACGCGGCCGGGGATCAAACCCCGGGCGTTTCGCTCTCCGGCCGGACGCTCTACCACTAGACCACGGAGGCGGTGTAACTTTTATGATAAATAGGTGTGATATTGAGAAAAAAACATACATTTAGTTATCAATTATTATATTATGAGCTGCATTGTTTGGTTTGTCCTCCCGCAACATTATGTTTGTTTGTTTGTTGCTTAACGCCACACTCAGCAATATTCCATCTTCATGACGGCGGTCTGTAAATAATCGATTCTGGACAAGACAATATCGTGATTGACACGCAAATTGGATACGATGACATGCATCAGCCAAGTCAGCGAGCCTGACCACCCAGTCCCGTTAGTCGCCTCCTACGACAAGCGTGGGTTGCTGAAGACCAATTCTAACCCGTATTTTCACGGGACCGCCATTAAGTACCGGCACTATGCTGTTCCAAGCCGCTTTAAACCCATCTCACTCCCCCATTCGACATGACCAGGTAGTACTTGGTAAAATGACCCACCCACGACGACCATGTCAAGCAGGGTAAGCATTGCATTGCCGTGTTACATGCATCAGGATTGGGACGGTAACTTATTTCCAACCCAGTGGACAAAGTAGAGATGTAGTTCCCGATATAATGTTACGTAAGGCTAAAGAAGAGTAATCTGTAGGAGACCCTCGAGTATTAAACCCTCAATATCTTGATTTCAGAGATAGAGCTGAAAAGGGGATTTTGAGTCGATATCATTACCATTACGGGTCAGTACGACCTTTCATCCAACCAATCAGAGCGTCGCTTACCAGATCATGAAAGTGACGGACGGTATGTGTTTTCTAATTATGCAACCTCGAAAAATTTAACAGAGGGTATTCCGAACGACAGTTTTATGATTATATCCATACAATCTAGGCCATCTATAAGCCATTCCAGAATGTTCTTTTTATCAGTTTTAAATTTTTTAATCGAGACAACGTCAAGATATGTTTCGAAGCGTAGTCGCCAGTTTGAAACTTGTGTCGTAAAGCTCGAGAAAGCTGCCTTCTGATTGGCTAATGTTGATTTCTTGCCAGTCATTTCACTGGTCGGTCAAAGTTCGCGAAAGGTCGTTCTGACGTGACCCGTTATGGGAGGTCCTCAGATCTTTGTTTAGCGGTAGCGAAAATTAAGATCTGATTTTAATGAGATTGATTTTGAGTGGGGTTAATGTTATATTGAATATCGTCTTCCCGAGGTTAGGGCCTTAACTGAGTATAAAAGTCCAGTTTCCACCCTTGCCGAACTGGACTGGAATTTCCAGGCTCGATCGTAGCGTCAGCAGTGGCTAATGTCCCTTCTATGTCCCTCCTATTGACCAATCAGATTACACTTCTCATATCACTTGCATTTGTTTCAAACAAAACAGCGGCGCCCAGTCAAGACGATCTGATCGATAATCAAAATCTATATTGTAATATAACAGGTCCTATCTCGCGAAGTACATCAACTCACTGGAGCACCTAAAAATCTGAAAAGCTTTGCAAAATATCTGTCGCCGCCCAGCTGGCGGTACACATGCTTAGTAAATCCTGCAGTCGACTGAAATCTGCACGTTGAAATCCATGTTGTTCGCGAACCGGATGTCCAGTTCGTCATGGTATTTTGATTGGACAATGTGCCGTAACACGTGACCAGGGACAACTGTTATAGTATAAGTACGGAATCACCGAGACAGGACTGGCGGCGTATATCAAATTACGAGTGAAAAGTTCTGAGCCTAACTGTATGATGTTAGGTGATGGAACTGGATGCTGATTAGTTAACAGCTGTTGGCTGTTGGAGTTAGCCCTTTCGGTTGAAGATACTTCAAGGCAGTGCGATTGCCAATCTTGTCCATTTTCATCAACAGTGAGTGAGAATGGTTTTACGCCGCTGTTAGCAATATTCCAGCAATATCAAGGCGGGGGACACCAGAAATGGGCTTCACATATTATACCCATGACGGGAATGGAACCCGGGTCTTCGGCGTGACGAGCGAACTCTTTAACCACTAGGCTACCCCACGCCCATTTTCAACAACAGGGAACCTTGTCACTTTGGTGCCTGCAGAAATATGCTGCCTGGTTGTGTATTTGGCTCAAATGCTGCCTGTAGGCAAGGAAAGTATGGTACTTACATCATACAAACTGTAACAGGTTTACTATACGCGCTTTGGAGGCTAGGGACTCTTCAGCCACCCGTCGTACCAGCAACGTTGTCTTGTTACGCAAGATGCGAACGCCACAAATCTTGTCACTGCATGCGTGATTTCGAAGAGCGACACCAGAAATGAGCTTTACCAATGTGGGGGATCGAACCCGGCCTTCGGCGTGACGAGCGAACGCTTTTACCTATTGGCTACCCAACCGCCCCCTGTGTAGCAAAGCTTCACAGAGAAGTGGTGTCAAGTGTTACTCGAGCGTTTCGGCGTGCGTTCGTTCCTGAGTTAGAAATTAGTCGTCGCTTCACATTTTTACGTACTTAAAACTGCAATCATGCAGACAGTGTACGATTATCTCCGGTATGTAAACGTGCGGTATTCGTGCAGGGAGTGTTTCATTGTTCAATTACAGAAAGCTTTTCTGTTTAGTTGAACGTAATTATGACATATTTGTAACCGTCGAGCGTGTCGCGTGAAAGAAATTACAGCGTACACAACTTCATACATTCTCCACAATTACAGATTCCACTTGAAGTCTGAACAAAGGTTAAGTCGCGTCGAAGAGATACGTGTGCGCATGACTTGTGATGAGCGTCATGCGCGTGTCACGTGCCACGTGGACTGGTTGCGGTCCCGTGGCAGCCATCCGACTTCATGTGATGGTATACATGTAATATTTGTTTTTTATTTTGTTGTATAACATTTTTCTTTTGGTTTGTTGCTGTTTAACGCCGCAATCAGCAATATTCAAGCTATATGACGGCGTTCTGTAAATAATCGAGTCTAGACAAGACAATCCAGTGATTGATATCATGAGCATCGATCTACGCAATTAGGATACGGTGACATTCATCAACCGAGTCAGCGAGCCTGACCACCCGCCTGTTACTCGCCTCTTAGGACTGGGGTGGGTTTCTGAAGATCAATTCTAACTCGGATCTTCACTGGTCGTATACATGTAAGTGAATGCTTATGAGATGAGATGAGATTGTGGGGATTGGTTGGGTACATGTCTGATGTGTGTGGATATATATTTTGGAGTATATATGACACCAGTTGATTTGACTGGAATGCCATGAGAGAAACGACGCTCACATTTCTCGGGAATTTTATCGTCTGCTTCTTTAGCTTCCGCTTCACTAACTGGAAGCACGGGTGGCCCAGTCGTCAAAGGCGACGCAATTCGCTGTGTCGCTGAGTTCAGTCCTTATGACCGAGAAATCTATGATCGTGATTTCGAATGGCGGTTCGCCTCGATTATGTTTCTATGTTTTGTCAGCACCCTACCCGTGCTCGTGGGTTGCACCGAATTGCATCTTCCCGAGGCAAAAGAGTTAACTGACTGTAAAAGTTCAGTTTCCACCCTTGCCGAACAAGGCTGGAATTCCTGGGCTCGATCGTAGCGCCACCAGTGGCTATTACGAGTTATGTCCTTTCTATGCCTCTCCTATTGACCAATCAGATTCAACCTCTCGTATCACTTGCATTTGCTTCAAACAAAACGGTGGCGCCCAGTCAAGACGATCTGATTGATAATCAAGATCTATATTGTGATAAAACGAGTCTTACATCGCGAAGTGCATCAACTCACGTGAGAACCTTGATTAAAAGCATGAAAAGATTTAGAAAATATCTGTTGACAACGAGTTAGCAGTGCACATGCTTTGCAAATCCTGCAGTCGACCGAAATCTACATGACACTTTACGAACCGGATTTCGATTTCAGTGCGCGATTTTGATTGGACTATGCAAAGTCCAGCCAAAATGTAACTCCATAAAACCAGCCTAGTTCGGCAAGGGTGGAAACTGGAGTTTTATAGTCAGTTAACTCACTTGCCTCGGGAAGATGACCGAAGTGGTAAACGTCTGAGACCGGCATCGTTACAGGCTTTCCTCCCACATTAAACTGACACGGCGTGATATCACTTAAATACATGTCAACTCCCAACCCACCCAGGTCAACTCCCCACCAACCCATGTCAGCCTCCCACCGAGGTCAACTCCCCACTCGTCCATGTCAACTCCCCACCCACCCAGGTCAACTCCCCACCCATCCAGATCCACTCCCCACCCACCCATGTCAACTCCCCACCCCTCATGTCAACTCCCCACCAACCCATGTCAGCCTCCCACCGAGGTCAACTCCCCACTCGTCCATGTCAACTCCCCACCCCCCATGTCAACTCCCCACCCATCCAGATCCACTCCCCACCCACCCATGTCAACTCCCCACCCCTCATGTCAACTCCCCACCAACCCATGTCAGCCTCCCACCGAGGTCAACTCCCCACTCGTCCATGTCAACTCCCCACCCCCCATGTCAACTCCCCACCCACCCATGTCAACTCCCCACTCGTCCATGTCAACTCCCCACCCCTCATGTCAACTCCCCACCCACCCATGTCAACTCCCCACCCCTCATGTCAACTCCCCACCCAACCATGTCAACTCCCCACCCACCCAGGTCAACTCCCCAACCCTCATGTCAACTCTCCACCCCTCATGTCAACTCCCCACCCATCCATGACAACTCCCCACCCACCCATGTCAACTCCCCACCCCTCATGTCAACTCCCCACCCACCCATGACAACTCCCCACCCCTCATATCAACTCCCCACCCACCCATGACAACTCCCCACCCACCCATGTCAACTCCCCACCCACCCATGTCAACTCCCCACCCACCCATGTCAACTCCCCACCCACCCATGACAACTCCCCACCCACCCATGTCAACTCCCCACCCACCCATGTCAACTCCCCACCCACCCATGACAACTCCCCACCCACCCATGTCAACTCCCCACCCACCCATGACAACTCCCCACCCACCCATGTCAACTCCCCACCCACCCATGACAACTCCCCACCCACCCATGTCAACTCCCCACCCATCCAGGTCAACTCCCCACCCACCCATGTCAACTCCCCACCCCTCATGTCAACTCCCCACCCACCCATGTCAACTCCCCACCCCTCATGTCAACTCCCCACCCATCCATGACAACTCCCCACCCCTCATGTCAACTCCCCACCCCTCATGTCAACTCCCCACCCACCCATGACAACTCCCCACCCACCCATTTCAACTCCCCACCCACCCATGACAACTCCCCACCCACCCATGTCAACTCCCCACCCACCCATGTCAACTCCCCACCCCTCATGTCAACTCCCCACCCACCCATGACAACTCCCCACCCACCCATGACAACTCCCCACCCACCCATGTCAACTCCCCACCCATCCAGGTCAACTCCCCACCCACCCATGTCAACTCCCCACCCCTCATGTCAACTCCCCACCCACCCATGTCAACTCCCCACCCCTCATGTCAACTCCCCACCCCTCATGTCAACTCCCCACCCCTCATGTCAACTCCCCACCCATCCATGACAACTCCCCACCCCTCATGTCAACTCCCCACCCACCCATGACAACTCCCAACCCACCCATGTCAACTCCCCACCCACCCATGTCAACTCCCCACCCCTCATGTCAACTCCCCACCCACCCATGACAACTCCCCACCCACCCTGATGTCACAAGGACATAACTGTAAACGTTGCAATTCTCTGACCCCATCTCGCCCGACGACCTCAATCTACCCCACTACGAACCAGGGCGATCACGTCTTCAACTGCATGAGTGCTTCCAGACAAGCGGTGACGTCTTGAACGGCCGCCAACCATCTGTCATCTACCGTACCCCCAAAAGACTCATTCACCAACAGGTAGTGGCGTACATAATTACACCCCCTACATGAATAGACCCTGCAGTCCGTTCATTCGCATGCAGTCAATAAAACTAGTTTCCATTCAACAAAGTCTTAATGATATGAAAACAGCTATTCATCTATTCATACAGTTCCTCCTGGGCTGGTTGCAGTGAGTCTTCAAGAACGTCGTGGCCGGTAACGCGACAATAAAATATTTACAGTTGTCACATCTTTAAAGGGTCATCTTCAGTTTGAAAGCCATGAATGGCTCTGCAGTGAGGTCTGACCTTGACAATGGTCTTGACAATGTGGTAGGCAACCGGATGTAGCCTTTTGTGGTCATTCAGGACGTGTTCTGACGAACCATCCAGAAAGGCTTTAGTTTTAAGCTCCAGAAATAGAATGTGTTTGCAAATACATGTGCAGAAAGAATTATGCGTTTAGTATTTTGTAAATACTACATGAGGTATAGGTTCCCGTTCACGCCCGTACACTCTGTCAGTGTGGACACATCTTCCCAAGGCTAGGGAGTTAACTGACTATAAAAGTCCAGTTTCCACCCTTGTCGAACTAGGCAGCTAAATTTTGGCTGGACTAACGTGTGTATACATAGTCCAATATAAATAGCGTAATGAACTAAACATCCGGTTTAACATTTCGGTGGACTATAGGATTTTTAAAACATGTGCCGCCAACTCGGCGTCGACAAATATTTTTCAAATCTTTTGATATTGGTAGGTGCTCAAGTGATTTGATGTACTTCGCGCGGTAGGACCTGTTTTATTACAATATAGATCTTAATAATCGTTAAGATCGTCTTGACTGGGCGCCGCCATATCTTTTTGGGAAGCAAATGCATGAATAGGAATCTGATTGGTCAATAGGAGGGAATGGAAGGGACATTTCTCGTAATAGGCACTAGTGATCGAGCCCGTATATTCAGCCTAGTTCGCCCAGGGTGGAAACTGGACTTTTATAGTCAGTTAACGCCCTTGCCTCGGGAGGATTGTGTGGCTACTCCTCAGCCTAATTATTCTCCTGGAATGGAGTTCTAATACACTGGATAGTCGAGGACGTAGCCTCTCATATAATCTGTCTCACAGTCCCTGAACCATATTATTATCCCTCCTGCCGATCCCTTACTGTAATGCTATAACCCTAAATGAAGCAAGTCTAGATTTTCCACAGGTTCATCTGAACGGGGCTCCTAATTAATTCAAATGTACATGTAGTTGCTTCTTTCTTTCAAAAAGTCTACGTCTCATACAGAAATATCCGGAAATTACCAATCGAGTCTACAATTCTTTGGCAAGTCTAGCTTCTTGGTACCTTCCGATTATGTATGAAAAGACAACTGAAATGAGAAAACCTTAAAATCTTATCATTGCAAAGACTAAATGTTAGTTTGTCGAGGCAAGGAAGGGAAGAGTGTATTCTGAATCGGGATATGATACATTGGAAAATTGATGGTGGGTTTTCCTCGGGGTCTTTGCAATGTGTTCTTGCTGAGCCAAGTTTAGACCCACACTGAGACACGTGCATCTTCCCTTCTATAGTTAGTTCCGTGGGGATTCTAGACCAGGACTACAATACCCATTGATTCTCGTTGGATCCAGCTATACTGAACAAAAAAAGTTAGGCATCATGAATATTTGGGGGGATATTTTTATGAAGTTGTGTTTCCAGTCTTCACGACCAAGAATATATCCCCAAAATATTCATGATCCAAAACATTTTTTGTTCAGCTTATGTGATGGGAATCACGTGTCTCTGTATAGCCAGCATGTCTCGTCATTGTGTCACGAAAAGGTCGTTCTTTGCTCATGCTATCATTCACTGGCTTGGGTGGGCCAGACTAGATTACGTACATACCGCCGTGAAAGCAACAATATTGCTGATTATAGGGCTTAAAACAGCATTCACTCTTATAGAGCATGAGCGGTTCATTATACACAATGCACCTATTAACTTTGAAATGTCCTCTATAAATATTATTTAACACGGACGTTTATAGAACATCATGCAAATTTATGCTCACTTAAAACCAGTTACAAAAGAACCAAACCAAATGTTTCGACCCAATATGATTATTATGCCGCTCATTTGGGTGAGTTGAAATGGGGCTTAACGTCGTGTCCAAGATTATTGCACTTATATAGCGACGTGCATGCACGTGTGTGTGTGTGTGGCTGCTTGTACTAGTCCGGACTGATGCCGATTTATGGTGCTAGCCCACTGAGATACCATGCCGCAGTTTAGCGTGAATACCCCACTCAGACACAGTATATTGACTCCGAGCCGACCAGTACTTGTTTTAGCCCCTTTAGCGCCAGGCAGGGTAACAACAAGTACCATCTTTTAACGTCTTTTTGTATGACGCGGCCGGGATCAAACCCCGGACCTTCCGCTCTCCGGGCGGACGCTCTACCACTAGACCACGGAGGCGGGAGATGACGTGATGGCCAGCCACTGTAAATAAATGCTTTTTGTTTTGCACAGAATGTAAATGAATAATCTTAAATGGTCAGCATACCGATCTCGATATACCGATATGACCTGCATCCCTTCGGGCTTTCCTACCATATCAATCTGACACGCCGTGTCGTACAAAAATACTGTTCTAAGCAGCGTTAAACCCAACTCAAAAACTTCTCTATTGGGACGAGTTATATATGTTATAATTATCAATTTTTTTTTTTTAACAACACGAAAAAAAAAGTCATGGCAAACCGAATAAACGATGTTTCAGTTTGAGGAAACGTGACCAGGGCTCGTTACACAAAGCGATCTAAGCGCTACGAGCAAGTTGGTGGTAAGCCTATGTTAAAGTATGGGAGTTACGATCGCCTTAGCGTTATAGCCGCTTTGTGGAACGTACCAAGTGCTTCACGATATCGGCAGTTGCATGTTGACGTATATACACGTTCAGGGAAACAGCAGTGGGAATGATATACCAACCATTGATATAAATCGCCACGATCTACGTTAGTTGAGAAGCCACGTTCCGGGCAGGACATGAATGAATTGCATTGTCGCCACGCCTTCGCCGGTAATGACAGCGAGAAATGTTTGTGGTTTATGATAAAAGCGTGCCGCACCAGCAGAAACGAAACCAGCTGTAGAAAAAATGACGTGATATGAATGTCGACAGAGCAGGTTTGTTTGACACTGCGGTCCAGATCTCCCGAGTGGTATGTTCTGAAGACAACAGGAGCCAGTAATTATGACCATCCTCGATAATCTGCAAGAGCATGGAGTGCAGTTTCTTTATTTCTGGGGATTTTGTTATTCGATGGAATACTTGCTCTTGAAATTGTTCTCCGTTTGTGTCTGTATTGACAGAGATTCTTCTATTCAATTTACTTCCCGTTTCGTTTTCAGCCAATACCAATGTATTGTGGCATCGTAGGCAGGTGTGTTTGCAAACTACACTCACTCAGTCTCTCAACCCCACCTAAACCCCAACTCACTCACTCACTCTAGATGATCACGAGGGGTACATGGTGTTTTATGCGTCTCGCGTTAGGTTTCATACAACGCGCCTCTGGCTCATGGAACGAGGGACGCATAATACCACATGTACCCCGAGTGATCCTGCTACAACGAATGTATCTTACCGACATGTTTAAAATGACATTGTAGAAGAATTAGAACAAATTCAAAATTGATAGAAAACAGCTGTTAGATTGAGCGGAGGTCAACTTGTTCTTTGTCTTGTGGCTTTCATTGACTCGAAAAAAGCGTGCGGCTAAGGGAAGTATTCTGCCTCTCAGAAATCCACGTGCAGCCTGTCTTGCTCGTGGCGGGGTATAATGAATTAATTCTCCCGCTGAGAAATTTATTTCCATCGAAGGCGGGATACATATTATTTTATCAAACCACGTGAACCAATCAGGTTTTATCATTTTATCACTAATGTATCCATTCATTCACCCATTTACTACTTTACCCACCCACTCACTCACTCACTAGTTTACTCACTAATTTACTCACTTTTAGCCGCTTTTAGCAATATTCCAGCAATATCAAGGCGGTTGACACTAGAAATGGGCTTCATACATTGTACCCATGTCGGGAATCGAACCCGGGTCTTCGGAACGAGCGCTATTATCCGACCGCCCCACGTAGCAGTAGCAGTAGTAGTAGTAGCAGTAGCAGTAGCAGTAGCAGTAGTAGTAGTAGTAGTAGTAGTAGTAAAATAATAGTATCCGGTTTAGAATAGGTCTTCAACAACCTATGCTTGTAACAGGCGAGTGACGGGATCGGGTGGTCAGGCTCGCTGACTTGGTTGATGCATGTCATCGTATCCCAACTGCGTAGATCACTGCTCATGATGTCAATCATTTGATTGTCCGGTCCAGACTCGATTATTTACACCCCGCAGTCATATACCTGGAAGATTTGTGAGTGCGGTGATAAACAACAAACAAAGGAAAAAACGGCGACACGTAAGCAGTCCAGTTACGGTGCCTGACCCTCCAATCCACGTTTCCTTCTGTGACAACTGTAACGGGACACTGGGGTTATTCTGACCTGGAATCCCCCCTGGGGGATGCTCAAATAAGATGCCCCCATCTCATGCGGTTTATCCACGCCAGATTGAGTGTTGCTTAATGCAGCAGTGATGTTGCGTAAACAAGGGCCGAAATCTTCTCACGGGAAACCGCACACATATTCTGAACGTTTCGGTGAAAATGTGAAAATAAAAATGTATCTTTATAAACTAATTCCAAACGGAAACTGTGTCTACAAATAGAATCTATTTGTTTAGGCTGGAACAGAATGCATATGTCCAGATTACGGTTGGGCCTAGTTGAATTACGCTGTGCCCTGCCAATGAATAGACTTGGCACCAATATGAGCGTTTTGAAAATTATTACGCTTATACATTCTCAGTTTCTTCCCGTGAAGATCCGGGATAGAATAGGTCTGCAGCAACCCATGCTTGCCGTAAAGGGTGACTGCTTGTCGTAAGAGGCGACTAACGGGATCGGGTAGTCAGGCTCGCTGACTTGGTTGATGCGTGTCATGGTTTTCCAATTGCGCAGATTGATGCTCATGATGTCAATCACTGGAATGTCACTCGATTATTTCCAGACCGCCGTCATATAGCTGGAATATTGCTGAGAGCGGCGTTAAACAAAACAACAACAACAACAACAAAACAACAACTTAAAAAATTCCTTAGTATCAATATAGAGGTTTCCGTGTACGAAGGCGTTTATCCAAAGCACCCGCTCCCCCATACCCCCCTTGGTTTTGTTATCTATACCTGACGCGGTAGAAATGAATGTTATATTAAGATCGATTATATCTAGAACTGCTATAGATAAACAGCCTATCTTTCGATTATTTGTTATCACAATACACCTTTTGCCTCATACTCCATCTTCATCTCGACATCGTCAGTGTCAGAACATATCTCAACCACCAGCATCTGACACCTTGACACATAAGTCAAAGTTAATGGATTTCCTTCTAAAAGTGAGTGAGTGAGTATGGTTTTACGCCGCTTTTTGCAATATTCCAGCAATATCACGACGGGGGACACCAGAAATGGGCTTCACACATTGTACCCGTGTACCTGGTTCTTCGGCGTGACGAGCGAACGCTTTAACCACTAGGCTTCTCGACCGCCCTCCTTCTAAGAGATTTTATAGAGTTTGAGATTCGCCAATTTATTGTTATAATAAATTCCACTTTATATCATATATATTGGCATGACATATGAACTATAGAAATATGAAAGGATCCGGTGCTATTTTAGTAGTATATATTTGGAAGTATACTGGAAGTCTAGATCGAGGCCCATGTGCACAAAGCAATTTATCGCTAAGACCATCATGCTTACTCCAATAACAGACTTTCAATTAAGAGGCAGCACTGACATCATTTTATGCAAACGGGTCCGTTATTTTGGACTGTTCATCTGTGTGTTAATGTAACGGGATAGGTTACTGCCGCTGTCTGCAATAATTCATCCCCTGACGCCGATAGAAATGTCAAATTTTATATTGTCTGCACGTTTCCGATGCGAGACTACAAAACATACACGGAACCTACAGCCGCTGTGCTAGTACTCACCGCTGCTCGTCAATCCGGCTTCAAATCACGGATGCCATCATTGCACCTGACACCCGAGCACCTGAGTGGATGTCACCCCTCCTAAATCTGTATAGTCAGTGTTAATGTTAAGGTAGCAATAGGTCCGACATCCACAAGCGTTGCGACTATTGTCAGCCTATATGTTTAAGTATAGGAGAACGGGACAGATGAAATGTGACAGGGTTCAGGGCTAAAAATGGTAAGACCCGAAACGCCCGTACCTTAAAAAGTAGTAGTATAATAGTGATGTAGTATACTTAGTCTGTTTGTTTGTTTTTTTGTTTAACGCCGCACTCAGCTGTATGGCGGCTGTCAGTAAATAATCGAGTCTGGGCCAGACAATCCAGTGATTGATATCATGAGCATCGATCAACGCAATTGGGATACGATGACATTCATCGACCAAGTCAGCGAGCCTGACCACCCGATCCCGTTAGTCGCCTCTTATGACAGGCATAGTCGCCTCTTATGGCAAGCATGGGTCTGGTACAGACTCTTTTATTTACAGACCGCCGTCATATAACTGGAATATTGCTGAATGTGGTGTTAAACAACAAACAAGTCATAGACTTACAACTGTTCGGTTGTGGGACACGGCCCAGATAAGCACTGAGCCATAGAGCAACATGCTTCTGAATCTCGGTCTGAGACGTCATGGTAAACTAAGGCCCTACACAGCAGGTGTCGGTCAACCAATTGGTATGTGGTGTATGTACGCATTGTAAGTGCCCTCAGTCAAGTTAAGCGTGAGCTACGACCCTCTATTCTGTGAAAAATGTTTCGTCAAGAAACGCCCCAAGGTTCGTTTGTAGCAGTTTAGGACCCCACATGTTTTCATAATCCGGATTTGTCACCCGCCTGTAATGCTCAAACAACAACAGCGAATTATACAAGACAATCCACGGTTACACACGCACAGGTGCGATTCATTCAGGTATGTGAGGGTGGGGTTCAAAGTTCACTGGGTACAGTGGCTCTCGGTAGAAAACTGGATTGCAATATCTGGCGTCAGGTAAATAGCATTAATTGGATCGGACTGTGTGTACACGATTCTTGGCTGCTGATATTAAGTATCTTCTTCTTTTACTTTGTCCTCTTCTCTCGCTCGCTCACTCACTCTGTCTGATTCTCATATGTATGCCAGACGAACGCCAACACCCACGCGCGCGCAAACACACACACACGCACGCACGCACGCACGCACACACACACACACACACACAAACTCTCTCTCTCACACACACTCACACTCACGCTCACACACACACACACACACACACACACACACACACACACACACACACACACACACACACACACACACACACACACACACACTCACACTCACACACATTGATCCGCCAGTGCCACATGTACTACTTTCCTTAACTTTCGTCTGGAAATAAGAAAAAATAATCAAACGTTTATAAACATTTCAGTGTGGTATGGTTCCGGTTCTTGGAATGTCTGGTTAGGACTGTTCACGCTGAAGACCCCTTACATTCTACAGCATTGGTACAAGCGGCATCAACCCATTGTTGAACGGTTGAAACTGTGATATTTCTAGTATTTTGTTGTATTTTCTTATCATTAAACACCGAAAAGAAAAGAAACTTCGGAGAAAACAACATATATTGGTCACATCAATAACGGGTTTCATATTTCTATTCCAAGATGCTATTTATTAAAATGATGGAGCTTGAATTCTTACAACTAAAATGCCAGACCATGGGATTGGCAAGCTGGAGACCCAGGGTGTATTGCATGTAACCAGTCCCACGTTGTAGGTAATGTGTTTGCACTGAATATGACATATTTCCTCCCCTTTGCTCACCTCGACCGGAATGTGAAGTATTCTCGCAATGGACTTGAAGGGAGAAATGGGATGAAAAAGAACGTGAAAGCGTACGTAACGCCGCCACTTGTAATTGGTTAAAGTTGAACTTAGAAATGAGAAAACAATAAACTTGCATTAGTCAAATAAAAATGCATTGTCTGAATATCAAAGCCGTGCGCCATGCAAGAATGTCACTTTATAATTCACAGAACAGTAGAATTCGTGATGTTCTGGTATTTTTAACAAATAGTAATGAGGTGGTGCGGCTATTTGCTTTGGAAAAAAGCCAGGGGTAATGAAATTAGCAGGAACTCTGTTAAAAGACTTTAATAGAGATGTCAACGTGATAAAGTACACACATTGAGTTACGTCAAAACGGCGCGATCCTGACGCTGTTCAAACTACCTTCCCGTGATGCAACATTGTTCTATCAGTCTGTCAATCATGATGGCGCACCCACATCAATTATTTATCGGTGAAATAGATTTTACAATGAGTCTGATAAAACACATGGCGTTGGCAATCGTGAGAAGGAAAAACAGCCACGAATCTATCGCATTAATGGTGACACTTGCCCATTTCAAGGTTTATAACTTAACTTGTTAAATGACAAACAAATAATGCTTTCTTTCAGCGCCCCCTGGCGTCACGGGTGGCGCAGGCGTCTAAGGCGCCGCAGAGTTGCGTCCCTTGGATACGCCCAAAATCAATGATTGTGGGTTCAAATCCCGGTTCGCCCTGATTATGTTTCTATGTTTGTCAGCACCATATCCGTGCTCGTGGGTTTCACCGAAGTGGTTAACGTCTAAGACCTGCATCACCTCGGGCTTTCCTCCCACATTAAACTGGCACGCCGTGATATAACTGGAATACTGTTAAAAGCGGCGTTAAACACAACTCACTCACTTACTCATCGTCCCCTTTCGCATCCGAAGTCAGATTGATGGTATTCACAGCAACCGAAAACAGTCGTTGAGAGATGCTACCATGTCCCCCGCCTCGGGATAAGCCAGGCATACATGCACCACTGTGTCCGTGCCACGACAGCAACAAACTTGGACGAGGCGAGTGTCCTTGGAATTGTGTCTGTCTCTGGACGTTGAAGTTTGACTGCAGTATGTTGCTAAATGTGTTTGTTTGTTGTTTAACGCTGCACTCAGCAATATTCCAGCTATATGACGGAGGTCTGTAAATAATCGAGTCTGGACCAGACAAGCCAGTGATTGATATCATGAGCATCGATCCACGAAATTGGAATAAGATGGCATGTATCAACCAAGTCAGCAAACCTGACCACCCGATCCCGTTAGTCGCTGCTTACGCCAAGCAAAGTCACCTTTTACAGCAAGCATGGGTTGCTGAAGACCTGTTCTACCCCGGATCTTCACGGGAAGCTATCCTAAGATGTACATCGCGATTAGAAGGCATTCGGGCGGTCGGCTAGCCTAGTGGTTAAAGCGTTCGCTCGTCACGCCGAAGACCCGGGTTCGATTCCCGACATGGGTACAATGTGTGAAGCCCATTTCTGGTGTCCCACGCCGTGATATTGCTGGAATATTGCTAAAAGCGGTGTAAAACCGTACTCACTCTCACTCAGAAGGCATTCTTGTTTGATAGGCCAACTGGCCGGATAGACCATAATTCTGATTATGTTTCGAAGAAACAAACAAAAACTCCAGCTTTTGACATAATACACACACCCGAACTAGATAAAACCAAAATATATACAGTTGTCGATATTGTAAAATAAAACGTGTTTAAGTTTCTTTTTGAAAAAAAACCCCGAGAACTCAGCAATTGTTAAACTCAAGATGGCCTTGGGCGAGCATAAATCATGAATCATTTCATCAAATTATAACCCCCGTATTGATAAATATTAAAATAACGGGGTCGTATTTCCACCTGAGCAGATATAGGTCACAACCTAACCCAACAATAGGACATAATGAAACCATTGCGGACTGTGGACGTTAAGGGGACGTTAAGGGGACGTTAAAGCGGTGATTACTGTTCGTGTTTATAGGTTACCAATAGATAAGTAAACACAGGACATACTTCTTGACGGTTGTTTATTCTCCGACCTAATTGCACAAGAGATCATTCCGAGTGACCTTGCTCTTGACCTTCCAGAGTACTTAAAATTCCCGTGATCATTTGATATGGTAAGTGCGTGCCTTGATTTAATGTCCTTGCGGAAAGAAGGTTATGTAACGTTATCGCTATAGGTAAATTTGGACAAGGGTCGTCGAGATCAGATGTAAGTGTTTGTCAGGTGTTGTCGATGTATAATGTAAAGAGGGTATTTAGGGTCCACCATTGTAGTTTGAGTGTATACTGACTGCTGCACGGCGCAATAACAGAAAAGAGTACCAAGATGAGATATCCAGTGTAATTGTAGATTTCATTATTTATACATGTATACGTGTGGATTTAAACGTTCACCCCAAAGGATCATCCCAAAGGGACACTTTATCGCTGTAATACGATCTCTGGCACAATGCGCTATTGTAATATTTTATACATTGTGTTATGACAGCCGTGCGTATACATGTATGACTGAATATATTTGCGTATAAAGTGACAATAATGCCTATAACGAAGAATGAAGGAGTATTTCTTTCAACTGTTTTTAATACGATTTCCGCTGCAACGTCAACTGTGCACTAAACTCTCAACAAGACGAATATTGTTTAACATAAATGTCAACTCAGTAATGTCCACATTTAAATAGAGACGCAATACTGTTGAACATCCATCTAGACTCACTTAAAGTCTTTTAAATAAGTTATGTATGAGGTTAAGTATATTTAGAATAATTAATAGTCATCGAAATAAAGTTATGTGTAAGGTACAGTTTATTTGGCCAACGTACAGTCTTTGAAAAAAGACCAGACAATCCAGTGACTGACATCATGAGCATCGATCCACGCAATTGGGACACGATGACATGCATCAACCAAGTCAGCGAGCCTGACCACACCCTCCTGTTGTGTTATAATGATTCTATGAAGAAGCCCTCTAATTACTTATTTGCAGGATGTAAGGGAGATGGATATAGGCTGCCTTCTGGTCATCTTTCCGAGGCAAGGGCGTTAACTTACTATTAGAATCCAGTTTCCATTCTTGCCGAACTAGGCCGCAACTATGCAGTTATATTTTGGCTGGATTAACGAGTCACTGCAGTCCAATCAAAATCGCGTAACGAACTAGTCACCCGGTTCGTAAACAACATGGATTTCAAAGTGCAGATTTCGGTCGATTGCAGGATTTGCCAACTCAGCGTCAACAGATATTTTCCAAATCTTTTCATGTTTTTAATCAATGTGCTCACGTGATTGGATGCACTTCGCGAAGTAAGATCCCGTTTTATCACAATATAAATTTTGATTATCGATCAGATCGTCTTGACCGGACGCCGCCATTTTCTTTGAAGCAAATTCAAGTGATATGAGAGGTGGAATCTGATTGCTCAATAGGAGGAACATAGAAGGAACATAACTCATTAAAGCCACTGGTGGCACCACGGTCGAGTCCAGAAATTCCAGCCTAGTTGGACGAGGGTGAAAACTGGACTTACAGTCAGTTAACTCCCTTGCCTGGAAACTGGACTTTTACAGTCAGTTAACCCCCTTGCCTGGAAACTTGACTTTTAAGTCAGTTAACTCCCTTGCCTGGAAACTGGACTTTTACAGTCAGTTAACTCCCTTGCCTGGAAACTGTACTTTGAAGTCAGTTAACCCCCTTTTCCTGGAAACTGGACTTTTACAGTCAGTTAACTCCCTTGCCTGGAAACTGTACTTTTAAGTCAGTTAACCCCCTTTTCCTGGAAACTGGACTTTTACAGTCAGTTAACTCCCTTGCCTGGAAACTGTACTTTTAAGTCAGTTAACCCCCTTTTCCTGGAAACTGGACTTTTACAGTCAGTTAACTCCCTTGCCTGGAAACTGTACTTTTAAGTCAGTTAACCCCCTTTTCCTGGAAACTGGACTTTTACAGTCAGTTAACTCCCTTGCCTGGAAACTGTACTTTTAAGTCAGTTAACCCCCTTTTCCTGGAAACTGGACTTTTACAGTCAGTTAACTCCCTTGCCTCGGGAAGGTGCCTGCTGGCAGAAGTGAGTGAGAATGGACTTGCGTAAGATATGTAAAATCCGGTTAGTCACGAAACTCTGCTTTACGGACAATATTGTGTTGTAATGATTTGGTAATCTTGAACCCTGGTTAATCCGGACCAAATCGCTGGGAATGGTACCGCGTGAATTAGCGGTGTTTGATTGATAGTTCAAGGACATGTCAACTTATTTCCAATAGCTGGAGGAAAACGTGTGGAAGTAGGTGTCGGTATTGTCGTCAAGAGCAGATATATGGCTTTGAGTATCGATTTGTTGCATCGATTTACATCATAGTGCTTTGATTTTAGGTATCGATTTATTTCAGAGTACTTTGATTTGGGGTATCGGATTATTTCACAGTGCTTTGATTTAGGGTCTTGATTTTTTCCACTGTTCAGTGATTTTAGGTATCGATTTGTTTTCATAGCTCTATGAGTTAGGGTATCGATTTGTTTCAGAGTACTGTGAGTTGGGTCATGTTTGTATCACGATACACCTTATTAAATCATAACTTGGCCTTTAACAAACAAACTGCTACCCCTTCCCTCAACCCCGACCGGGTTGTACAACAGTGGGGATTCAGGGTTAGACTAGTTCCTGTGGCTTAGGGGCTGTCACCGATAATACTGATGCCAGATGACGTCACCCCAAGGCAAGCCAGGCCACGGTGTCATACTGCTGAATGACAGGCCGTGTATCGGGTGGCTGTTGTGAGAAGCGACTAAATGAGGTTTATGGTCTTGGTGTCATGACACCCCCGGTCACACAATCGATCAAGGTTAGTCTGGTCGGTGTCATATAGCTTGATCAAAATCTGACACAATCACTCCCCAATCATCTACCCGCTCCTTCTTTTACCCGCCTTGACCCCCCACCGCACGAACACACACACACGCGCACGAACACACACACGCACGCACGCACGCACACACACGCGCACGAAAACACACACACACGAACACACACACACACACACACGAACATACACACACTCACATACACACCTGCCATGTTCCTCGCTATCAGTATCAGGTACATCAGCATCCCACCCCCAGCGTTCCCACAAAGGGGTACGGATGCTGAGGCGTAGGTGATATCGATGGTCATTGTCTCCCAGCGTCCTGCAAGTCACGTGGCCTCAACACCCAATCCTGCATGTGTTTGACGAGGGCTAATAAAGTCAACTGACGCATATGTCAGTGTCATATTCCCTGTCTAGCAAGGCGGTCACCTGGAACGCCGTATGAAATCCTTTCAACAGTATTAATATTCATGATGCATACCCTTTACTGCAAAGAAACCCGCAGCCTGTTTATGAATAGAGCATCATTTCGTACAAAAACGTTTGATTTCATATTGAACATGACAATATTGAATAGTGAATTAATAGCCCCAAAGGGGCCAGCACCTGTGGACACCGTTGCGATTTTTTTGGAAGTCAGCTTTTCATTGACTATGTGCCTGAAAGGATTAATGGATTTAGAGACGACGTCCCCCTGTACAATGGGCCGGATATGGGATAAATATGTGTAACTTTATATTCATAACCTAGTCATGATTAATAATCTCTAGCCATTCACACACGTGGTATATCACACTGTCGCTGTGAATGTATATACTCAGTGATGTATCCAGTTACACGGACCCGTGAAAATCCGGGTTAGAATAGGACTTCAGCATCCCATGCTTGACTTAACAAGTGACTGTGCATGTCGTAAGAGGCTCGCTGACATGGCTCTATGCATGTCATGGTATCCCGATTGCGTAGATCGATGTTCATGATATCAGTCACAGGATTGACTGGTCCAAACTCGGTTATTTAAAGACCACCGTCATATAGCTGGGAAAATGGTGAGTGCAGCGTTAAACAACAAACAACAAACAGTTGCATGGATGCCAAAAGAGCAGTGAGTACCTTTGCCCCAACCTCGATTACCCAGTGTATTATATATCCATTCTACTGAATACCCCGGACCCATTCGTCCCTGTAGCTTCGTTCCGCAAGGGACGTCGACATAACCATGTCTCTTATAAATAATTAAGCACAGATTTTCTTTCGCTCATGTGAGTAATTTGATTGGATGTCTATTTATAGCGTCGTGACATTCGAATCGGGCTGGGGGCACGGATGGCCCAGGCGCCACAATTCGCTGTGCAGAGTTGCGTCCTTTTGGTACACCAGAAACCTATGAGTGTTGGTTCGAAACCCGGTTTGCCCCGATAATGTTTCTAGGTTTGTCAGCACAATACCCGTGCTCGTGGGTTTCACCAACGTGGTAAATGTTCACTTCGGGATTTCCTCCCACATTAAGCTGACAAGCCGGGATATAACTGGAATACTGTTCAAAGCGGCGTTAAAACCGAATCACTCATTCCCCGACAATAGTGGGTACTCTGTATGCCGACCCTATAAGTGAGTGAGTAGGCCGCTTTTAGTGATATTCCAGCAAATTCGGGCGCCGAAGCAACCGTGAAGATCGGGGGTAGAATAGGTCTTCCAGAACCTATGCTTGTCGTAAGAGGCGACTGATGGGATCGGGTGATCAGGCTAGCTGACTTTTTGATGCATGCTATCGTATCCCAGTTGCGTAGATCGATGTTCATCATGTCATTCACTGGATTGTCTGGTCCAGATTGTTTACAGACCGCCGTCATACTAGCAGTTGGAATATCACCGAGTGCGACATTAAACAACAAAAATAACAAACACGCTGACGCCGGAATGCCCTTTATAGGCTCGCCGTCGTCCCCTATCACGCATATTATGTTGTTGTTTGTTTGTTGTTTTACGCCGCATATTCCCTCGACTTGTATATGACTGCGGTCTGTAAATAATCGTGTCTCACAGACAGACAGACAGACAATTTGTTTATTATAGTCTCACCATATGTGCGAGACATAAAACAGTCAGTATTAAGAACGGGTTAAAATGTACATGTGACCCACCTTTGGATTTGTGAGAGAATAAATAAATAAATAAATAAATAAATAAATGAATGAATAAATAAATAAATAAATAAATAAATAAATAAATAAATAAATAAATAAATAAATAAATAAATAAATAAATAAATAAATAAATAAATAAATAATAAATAAATAAATTCAGAACAAATAAATTGTCATTTTGTTTTATAACAGTCAAAACCTATATGTCTGTATATGGTTTACTGTTTCTTGGCAAATTTGCAGAAAAATGTATTGCAAATGTTCTTGAACAGACAACTTTATTACATTCGATGTGAACCAGTTAGCATGCGCATTAAAAGAAATGCTTCACCATACAACAAAACATAATAGCTCGTAGCTATTGTTAATTAATAGTTCTTAGTTATTGTTAATTCAATACAGTTTTTCTAAAATATTCGCGGAACACAAAGGACAGCACAGATGATATTTCAATTCCGTCCCACTCGCGTGCAGAATGTTTTAACATCAGCTGAAGCAAAGTGGCTGAAGCAATGCACTGATTTCTTTGTTTGGCTAATATACCACAACTCTCTTTATACATGTCCCCATGACAGACGAAACTATTGCTCATTTCGAGTACCCCCTAATGAGACAACATACAGATGAAAGAGACCGGCGCGAGCACCTGCGGCTGCGCGTTGCTGTTAAGCCACGCCCACCTCACGTTCCGGCGTGGTGCACGTTCCTGGTTACAGAATAGACATGGATTAATGGCATCGCTTCATGGGGCCTTGTTATAAGCGGCCTTTGTGGTTATAATCATGTGCGTGGCTTTGTTTGGATGTAATTTAGTTGTACCATCTGTCTCCGTGTCTGCTTAAAACGTTAAAGGAATGAATTTACAAGTCGACAACTTGACGTACACTGTTTAACTTCAAAGAGGTTTGATCAATGTATCGTCTAGAATTTTGACATGAAAATATTAATATTTGCATCGTGGCGTGTTTGTGAAATTATTGTATTCTGTTTGTGACACATGTTTGAAGGCTAGTTCATTCGTTTTCTTCAATATATTAATCAAAATATGAATTATCTGTGTCTGTAACGCTTTATTGGACCAAAAATGCAGATCTGTAAACATATTCAGTGTGTCAACATCACTATTGTGGAGTCGTGAATAAATTCAACAATGAACAAGCCCCCAAATTGTAGAGTAGAAACAGTTGTGAATTTAGTGATGACACACTATATGTAATCGATGTTTCGCTCGAGTGAAGTAGCACTTTTTAGTCCAACTACTTTCAGTCCACCTGAATGACCTGGTTTTCACGCTAAGACCATGAACATTATGCAAGAAGTACATAATAAACCAACGGTGTGTCTTTTCTTGTCAAGTGACATGTATATCTCACCCCACAGCGACATTCGTGTAAACTTTCAGGTTACCCCATGAGATAGATATGTCACTTTACAAGAAAAGACACCAGTCTATATCTTGTTTTGTTTAGACGACACAGAGGGATAAGCTTATTACATGCCTATTGAGGTTGTCACGAGCCTATGCTAGAGTATAAAATTACCACGAACCTATGCTCATTGTGAGATTACCACGCACGTTTGTTGGAGTATAATGCCTCCGTTCTACACTTAGGCTATTTATTCTCAGAGATAATGCCTCCGATCTACACATGACGCTTTTTATACTTAGAGATAATGCCTCCGTTGAACACGTAGCGCTAATGGCAGAGAGATAATGCCTCCGTTCTTCACGTAGCGCTAATGACACAGAGATAATGCCTCCGTTCTACACCTGGCGCTAATGGCAGAGAGATAATGCTTCCGTTCTTCACGTAGCGCTAATGACACAGAGATAATGCCTCCGTTCTACACGTGGCGCTAATGGCAGAGAGATAATGCCTCCGTTTTTCACGTAGCGCTAATGACACAGAGATAATGCCTCCGTTCTACACGTGGCGCTATTTATACGCGGAGGTAATGCCTCCGCTCCACACTAGACGCTAATGACATAGATATATTGTCTCCGTTCCACACGTGGCGCTATTTATACACAGAGATAATGCCTCCGCTCTACACGTGGCGCTAATTACACAGAGATAATGCCTCCGCTCCACACTAGACGCTAATGACATAGATATATTGTCTCCGTTCCACACGTGGCGCTATTTATACACAGAGATAATGCCTCCGCTCTACACGTGGCACTAATTACACAGAGATAATGCCTCCGCTCAACACGTGGCGCTAATTACACAGAGATAATGCCTCCGTTCTACACGTGGCGCTAATGACACACTAGAAAATGCCTCCGTTCTACACTTGCGCTAATTCAACGTCTTGACGGGTATAACATAGGATTGAATCTTTGGAACATCGGTCCCGTAGATCATAGAAGTGTGGTGAGCCTACAGTTTAGTCCTGCGCCGTAATCGTAAAATGTCTGCATTTGATTTAATCGAAACAAATCCAGACTATAACATAAGGCAAGTATAGAAAGTTGTATTTCACATCAGCATAAAAAAATATTAGAGAGTAGTGTATTAAGTAAGAGAAGATTGTATCGACTCTATGTTAGTCTAAATATAGTTAAACAAAGTGATGTTTGAAAAACTAGAATTAGGCTGGCTTGGACTGCCCATCGATCCGAAACGCCATTGAAGAGGGGTTGAGGATCTCAAACTCACACAATAGCAACCGTTGGGATAGTTTACAAGAAGTCTGTATTAGATCCCCCTTAAAAACTGCAGGGTAAAAGAAAGTATACATCCATGTGCGATGCAGGCTAAAATGAAACAAACAAGAAATGGTTATTCGATGGTGATGTGTTTGATACGGCATCATAGCTTGCAGTTTGTAGTTTTTAACCTAGTGTGATAACGTTTGTTAATTTTTGGTCAAATCCAATTTTCAAGTGTTTGCTTTCTTGTGCCCGGCAGTTTAGACGCCATGGCTTTGGGCACTCTATTTACAAAACAAGACAAGGAGAGACCTTAGAAGTGATCCTTCGCCCATCTCTATTCCAGCGCGACCTTGGTGTAAGACACATTGGCTTAATTTTGTACGATTTATTTGTTTGTACACATATTACCGTCATATGATAGTAAATCAATATCCATTTATATATACAGCTGACAGTGGTATTTATGTATTCAGGTAGAAATAGAATATTCATCATCTCAACGTTTCCAATGATACTAAATTTCTACTAACATGTATGGTCTCTTCCAATTCCACTGTTTTTCTTTTCACTAGTTTTATTTCTTATTGTCTTCAGGTGATGACTTTGATATCTATCACTAATAATATCGAAAGCAATTTTGACATGGCCAAGTGTCGTGAGCAAATCACAATTAAGGAGACACGAGTTGTCTACCCTTAACTGACACTGAACACTTTCAGCAACACAGAGGTATATTCCTTTTGTGACTGTCATGCTGAATACGTAACTGTCTTACGTGCATAAAGGCAACGTTGTGCAGACATTTGAGAATTGGGTAAAAAGAAAAGAATGCGACGTGTGTGTGCGTGTTACGTGCGTGCGCGTGTGTGTCCGAGCCGTCCTTGTTTTAGCCACTTAATGCCGAGCGCCAGGCAGGGTAACAACAAGTACCATCTTTTAACGTCTTTTGATATGACGCGGGCAGGGATCGAACCCACGACCTTCCGCTTTGAAGAAGGAATCGTTTCTTTAATGATTTACGTGACAATGCAGTGTTTACAGTGAGGGGTAGAAACACCTGACACATCCGGTACCCTGCCTTGTCATGTAGACCCGTGATGATCCGGGGTAGAATAGGTTTTCAGCAACCCATGCTTGCCGTAAAAGCGACTATGCTTGAAAGAGGCGACTAATGGGATAGGGTGGTCAGGCTCGCTGACTTGGTTGATGCATGTCATCAATCGCAATTGCGTGGATCGATGCTTATGGCAATCAATGGATTGTCTGGTCCAGACTCGATTATTTACAGACCGCCGTCATATAGCTGGAATATTGCTGAGTGCGGCGTTAACCAACCAACAAACCAACCAACCTTGTCATGTAAGAATTATAAAAAGTAATTTCCCCTACCGAACTGATTTTTGTGTGTGAAGTATCTGTAATAGATATGCGTAGTTTGGCCCCTGCATACTTACAGGAACTGATAGTACCTTACAAGCCTGCACATTCTCCCCGATCAAAAGATCAACATATGTTAGTGGTACCAAAGTCACCTACCACAACATACAGCGATAGTTTATTTCAACATGTTGGCCCATTGCTATGGAACAATCTGCCACAATAAATCCGAAAAACCGAAAATCTGACAAACTTCAAAAAGACACTCATAACCTGTCTCTTCAAGAGAGCCTTTCACGAATTCAATCATGGTCTAAGCGCATTTGAGCAGTTGTTAATTGGAAAATGCGCTACATAAATTCTTTATTTTATTTAGGAGTGAGTGAGTATAGTTTTACGCCTCTTTTAGCAATATTCCAGCAATATCACGGCGGGGGACACCAGAAATGGGCTTCACACATTGTACCCATGTCGGGAATCGAACCCAGGTCTTCGGTGTGACGAGCGAACGCTTTAACCACTAGGCTACCCGACCGCCCCTGTTTTATTAAGGTCATGGCGTGTGAACTTTATTTGTGAGGAAACCCATAATAAGACGTCATATTGACATTACCAAGTCTGGTTAAACCGGCAAACACGGGTAGGGTGCTGACAGATCGAGGATCATAATCAGGGCGAGGCTGGTTTTCGAACCCCTGAGTACCCCCTCCTGCATAGCGAAATACGTCACCTTGGACCATTGTGCCCCCTCTTCGTGAAGGCAGCGGATTAAAGGTGATCCCCGCCTGACTAACGAGGAAAATATATCGGGCACTTCCTGTGGGTCCAACATTCACTCCCGGAAGTGTACATCGCGGATGTTACGAATGGCGTTTGAAGGTTTGTTTAAGTGGCTTCTATGTTATACTTTCCCCCAAGAACAATGTTGGTTGATTCTGAACACTTTACGCTAGGACCTGCAAAGACAAAGGTGAGATAAACTGAAATTCAACTGGGATATCCCATTCGAGAAAAGGATTCGGTAGGCTGGAATTTGACCATCTTCCCGAAGCAAGAGAGTTAACTGACTTTAAAAGTCCAGTTTCCACCCTTGCCGAACTTGGCTGGAATTACTGGGCTCGATCGTAGCGCCACCAGTGGCTATAACCAGTTATGTCCCCTCTTAGCCTCTCCTATGGACCAATGAGACTCCATCTCTCGTATCACTTGCGTTTGCTTCACCCAAAATGGTGGCGCCCAGTCAGGGCGATCTGATCGATAATCATGATCTATATTGTGATAAAACGGGTCTTACATCGCGAAATGCATCAAATCACGTAAGCACCTTGATTAAAAACATGAAAAGATTTGGAAAATATCTGCTGACATCGAGTTGGCGATGCACATGCTTTGCAAATCCTGCAATCGACCGAAATCTGCACACGACAGTTTGAACCGAATTTCGATTTCGGTGCGCGATTTTGATTGGACTATGCATATACTCGTTAGTCCAGCCAAAATGTAACTCCATAATACCAGCCTAGTTCGGCAAGGGTGGAAACTGGACTTTTATAGTCAGCTAACTCACTTGCCTCGGGAAGATGGAATTTGACAGGGATGACGACCTCATAACTTTATTATCGGGAAAGTTGATAATATGTTGAATGTTCTCGAAGGGGAGTATAGTTGGTATATTGCTTGTCGGTTTCTGGAATGTATTGTGGCTCACCTTTCCCCAACAATATGATTTGCAGTTGATATATGAAAAAAAGAAGTTTTTTTAGATGTTCTCATTAAACAATGTTTGATGGAATGGAATCCAAGGGTACACAACAAGGAGATATCACTGATATATGTCATCATGTAGGAAAAGGGTGGAATACAAGGGGTTAATACAACAGTAACAAGACAAAAAGTAAACAGGGCTCACTAATACCCCCCACTTTGAATAGAAAAATATTTTCTAAGTTCAAAACATGAAAAAGCAATTTTTTCTCAGAAAGAAAAACTTTTCAAAATCAAACTTTGCACTGCACCTCTCCTTTTGGTATAGAAACTGTTCCCACAATTGGATAAGAATCCATGGAGTAGTTCTTATGTTATAGGTCACACAAACTTTGAAGTAAAAAAACCAACATTCTAAGTACAAAACATGTTTTTTTAAAGAAAAAACACATATCAAAATTAAACTTTTCACTGCACCTCTTCTACTAGTATGGAAACTGCTCCCTAAATTTGAAAAGAATCCATGAAGTAGTTTCTAGTTATAAAGCCGCACAAAAATAAAGAACTGAAATATAGCTGTATCTTTTTCGGAAAATCCAAATATTGAAAACAAACTTTGCACTGCACCTCTCCCATTGATATAGAAAATGTGCCCCTAATTGAAAAAGAATCCATGCAGTAGTTTTCAAGTCAAACGTTGAAGTAAAAGAATTATTCTTAGTTCACATGTAAATCATATTTCTTCAGAAAATACACATATCAAAATTAAACTTTTCACTGTACCTCTTCTATTAGTATGGAAACTGTTCCCTATGTTTGAAAAGAATCCATGCAGTAGTTTTCAAGTTATTGGTCACACAAATGTTTATGTAAAAAAATATTCACAACATGAAAAACATCCTATTTTTTCAGAAAATACAAATATCAAACTTTGCACTGCACCTCTTCTATTATGATGGAAGGATGGACGGAAGGAAGGAATTCCTTGGTATAACTGTATACCTGCCCCGGGGTATAACAATACCTAAACAAGACAGGACTGGATTGAACAGTCTATAACCAGGATGATAATCTCCTCAATGTTCTCCAGGTACCATGTCTCAGGGTGTCACTGACTGCTGACCACATACTAGACCCTACTCACTCACCTACCCATCCACTCACTCATCCATCCACCAGTCCACACACTCATAAATCCACAGATCCACTCACTCATCCATCCACCAACCAGTCCACTAATCCACCCACCAGTCCACACACTCATCCATCCACCAACCAGTCCACTCACTCATAAATCCACCCACCAGTCCACACACTCATCAATCCACAGATCCACTCACTCATCCATCCACAAACCAGTCCACTCACTCACTCATCCACCCACCATTTGATCCACTCACTCACTCATCCATCCACAAACCAGTCCACTCACTCACTCATCCGCCCACCCTTCATTCCACTCACCAACCCACCCTTCATTCCACTCACTCACTCATCAACCCACCCTTCATTCCACTCACTCACTCATCAACCCACCCTTCATTCCACTCACTCACTCATCCGCCCACCCTTCATTCCACTCACTCACTCATCAACCCACCCTTCATTCCACTAACTCACTCATCAATCCACCCTTCATTCCACTCACTCACTCATCCGCCCACCCTTCATTCCACTCACTCACTCATCAACCCACCTTTCATTCCACTCACTCACTCATCAACCCACCCTTCATTCCACTCACTCACTCATCAACCCACCCTTCATTCCACTCACTCACTCATCAACCCACCCTTCATTCCACTCACTCACTCATCAACCCACCCTTCATTGCACTCACTCACTCATCAACCCACCCTTCATTCCACTCACTCACTCATCCGCCCACCCTTCATTCCACTCACTCACTCATCCGCCCACCCTTCATTCCACTCACTCACTCATCCACCCACCCACCAGTCCACTCACTCATTCATCCACCCACATGCCAAGAAAGAAGTTCACCTCAGTTTACAGAATATAGTTTATTGTGGAAAAGCACATCAACAATGACCATTGTAAATAACACCAACACAGGATGACCACACACAATCAGGTTCATGTTACACATACGTTGAAATGGTTCTCAGAAATGAAACAAATTGATTAAAATAGTCGTTTTTTAATTAACATGATGAATAAAATGTATGAGACACTGGCAGAAGATGTACAAGGCATGGCTAGATGAGGATCAACAGGCAGTGATCAATGTTATGGATATTCTCAAGACTAGATCATACCGCATTTAACACAATAAGAGCCCCAGTAGAGCAAAATACAAATAACAAAAGTACCTACATTCAAAATACGTTAAACAACTATACAGGTGCTGCAGTGGTTTAATGTGCTGTGTTTGCTGAGTTACATCCCTTAGCTGTGCCAGGATCTGCTGATCATAGGCTCAAATCCCAAATTTTCCCTGAATATGGTCTCCTATCAGCACCCATGCACAGTGGATTCAAACCCTTATTCAGCTTATCATTGCACAGGGTGGTGCAACCTTTACCACTGGGCTGCCTGGTCCACAACTATGATCAGTGGGGCATTTTTTAGGTCAAATACAGCATCTGAAGTTAGTGCCGTATTTCTATTCAATGAATGTACATTTATATGTCTTGTATATTTTTAACAAATAATCAATCTTAATATCCCAATATTGGAAATTGGAAACTATTATTGCCAACTGTTATGGCATAATAGTGTTTTTTGAGGGCCTGCATCCGTTGAAATTAAGGCAAAGAAAGACACTGGTCATCTTGCACAGTTCCAGTAGTTGAGTTAGTTCAGCACAAAAATATTGCAAAGCAAATGTATAGTGAGATTTCAACATAAAGATGTCAGGCACATGTGCAAGTGTTGGAGGACATCAGAGGACATCAGAGGACATCTTTACATGCAGGGAGGTCTGCTAGTCTGTGTATTTACATAAAAAAGTATTTTTAAATATCTTGATAATTTAATTGAACTGTCCAATTGAAGAAGGAAATGTGTCCCTGCGCAAAATATTGTGCTGGGAGCACTTATTAACTACATTACAAAATTCACACTTTACTGTTGGGGCATATATGGAATTAGTGAGTTAGTATGGTTTTACGCCGCTTTTAGCAATATTCCAGCAATATCACGGCGGGGGACACCAGAAATGGGCTTCACACATTGTACCCATGTCGGGAATGAAACCCGGGTCTTCGGCGTGACGAGCAAACGCTTTAACCACTAGGCTACCCGACCGCCCCATATATGGAATTAATAACAGAGGTGAAAAAATGTGGGTTCTTTATCATTTTATTATATTTTATAATTTCATAGGTTTTTTTTGTCGGTTGGTTATGTAAATTAACTGAAAAAATATAAGGTCCCACATAATCGTCCTGTTTGACACATCCTAGGATTCCCTCTACGATATGCGTTATAATAAGTAAAAACTATGCAAATGTTGGCAAGAACAGGTTTAATTGTAGTACATATCCATTCGTCTTATACTTTTCACAACAATTTCCAGAAGTTTTTTCTCCAATTCAGATTGTGTTGGCCCATCTTCCTGAGGCAAAGGCATTAACTGACTGTCAAAGTCCAGTTTCCACCCTTGCCGAACTACGCTGGAATTCCGTAGTTACATTTTGGCTGGACTAACAAGTTTATGCATAGTCTAATCAAAATCGCGTAACGAACTAGACATCTAGTTCGTAAACATGGATTTCAATGTGCAGATTCCGGTTGACTGCAGGATTTGCAAAGCATGTGTACCGTCAACTGGGCATCATTAGATATTTTGCAAATATTTTCAAGTTTTAAATCAAGGTGCTGTTGATGCACTTCACAGGGTAAGGTCCATTTTATCACAATACAGATCTTGATTATCGATCAGATCATCTTCACTTGGCGCCGCCATTTTGTATGAATCAAATGCAAGTGATATCAGATGTGGAATCTGATTGGTCAATAGGAGGGACATAGAAGGGACAAAACTCGTAATAGCAACTGGTGGGGGTACGATTGAGCCTGGAAATGTTACCCTAGTTCGGTAAGGGTCGAAACTGGACTGTTACAGTTAATGCCCTTGCCTCAGGAAGATGGTGTTTGCTAATAGGAGGAGCTACCTCAATCATGCCGCCTTCTTATACAATATGGCAACATGCATCAATATAATGTCAGAATATACTGGTTGTCCAATATGACATACAAACTTACATAAAAATACATATATAAAATATCTGTTGTACTTCACAATTGTCACGGACATTTTTATCCCAATTCCACTGATTAAAAAGTACACTGTCCTTAACTGGAATACACTCTGAAACTGCAGTGGTTAATTACTTGAAAGGATCAAATCTTGGTCATATCTGTGTTTCGGTTTCAGAAACCAGATTTATCCACTTGCTACTGATTCTAGAAGTGATTTATTATCACACAAAGATACAAATAGTGAAATTTAAAACAATGTCATGGTATTCTGGGATTCAACTAATAAATTCATACATCAATGCCTCAAAAATTCATTTCAAATTTTTTAAAAGAAGAAACTGTCATTTCTCTCGTCTTATATTTCATCACAACACACATGGTAAATCAATAGTATATACAACTCAAAAGAAGTTAGGAACAGTCGATTTTTTTATATGACTTATTAATTATGTCATTGTTAAAAGAGCACCCGAGTTTTTCATATGACTATTGTTAATCCGTCAAACAAAAAAATTGGTTGTTCTTGAACTCTTTTGAGTTGTATATTTGGAAAGAGCATTATAAACAAAATGTTTGTGCTTGTTCAGAAAACATAACAAAGTTTATCCACAGTTTGCAAGGACTGACAAGAACGGCTACAACATAAGAGTATGGTCCAGCCACCTCTACCATGAGACTACACAAGGCTTGGTGCATGTGGACAGGTACGTGAGTACAGGTGTGATATAATACTGTAGATATAACCTTTAGGCTTAAAAAAAGGAAAGAATTGGTTCTCAGGCAATGACTTTTGAAATTTAGTACGGGTGGGCAGTGTTTTTTTGTTTTTCTGGCTTGTTCAAACTAGTATGTATCCAAATAGGCAGTTGTGTACCATCAACCTGGGAAAGGACCTCCCTACATAAACAAGCATACAAACTCCTACTGCCGCCATGACCATAACAAGATGTCAAAGCAGTATAGCAGTGTTCATGTAAAGGGAAGTAACTGTGTGCTATATTGGACTGCATTGTTTTTAAGTACCGTATATGTCCGCAGCTAAGCCGAATTTTGAGGACCAGAAAAAAGATTCTGTAGAAAGCGGTCGGCTAATCCGCGGGATACACTTTCATGATAGTATTTTTCAGATCGTGATCTGTCAGAAACATCGCCTGAATGACGGTCCGATAGATTACAACTTCCCGAAAGTTTGGAAGTTGCCACGACTACAGCCATTATTGTTATAAATTATCAATAAAGTTATTATCATACACCAATGTTGTCATTATTAAAAAAAATTTATGCATGTTACTACTTCTGATAATAAGTTTTTAATTGAATATTCAAAGTTTATCGTTCTTCATAAACTCCACAATCTTAGGTATTAGGATTAGAACAAGTGACAGACTTTATGATGACGCCGGTGGTGCCTGAGAACCAAGACTATTATTTTTTTAGCCTTACATAACAAGGAGAAGCTTTCCCTGATCCTTTATGAGAACCACAAGACTTTGTAGCTCACTTGAATTATGAAGAAATAACAGCAGCCAGTTTCAGGGGACATGTAAAATATACAGTAAAACAAGAAAATGAGGACTGTTGTCAAAGGTTGCTTGATAAAAAATCAGAATATGCCATCTATGTTATTCTGCATGCTAGCAGCATAGCTAATTTCACAATCATACATGCAGATATGCCTGAGTACCAGTGATAGAAAAAATGAAATTTCAATATGGCTGCCATGTTCAAAGTCGGATTGGAATTCTGGGAGCACATCTTAGTGACACCATAGGTGGGATCATTCATACAAAGTTTCAGCTCCACAGCTCCTTCAGAAGAGATGTAGAAATGTAAAAGCTAAGATGGAGAGACAACGCGTGACAGTGTAACTTTACTTGACTTTCAGCAAGCTGAGCAAAATACCTGAAGATGTTAAAATTACTGGTCAAAATCATTTCTGATGACATGACCTGTATGGATACTTCTGTGCAAGGATTTCAAAGAAAGACTTTTAAAGTCTATGTTAGACTTTTTAAAGTTGAACTTGAGGACAAACATACTTATAGTTGTATATGAGTATTGACCATTTTATCACAGAAGAAAATATGGTGATCAAGAACTTCAAGCCAGAGGTTCAGATTGACTATACATCACCTGGAAAAAATCGTCTTTCCATTTCTGAGTAATACAAGTTCCTTGGATATATACAACATTCAAAAGAAGTTAAGGACTACCCAATTCATCGAGAGTACTAAAGTTAACCTGTCATGGTATGTGGGAAGTACCCCTGTACACTAAGAACGCTTTAACCACTAAGCTACCCCCAGCCCTCATGTATTTATTTATATTATGAGAATACTTATGAATATTACTGAAAAGCATTAATGTAATCAAAAACACTTTGGATCAACCTTAAGTTTATTATGAACACTTAGTTACAGAATCGTTCTTCATCTAGCTTGGAATTATTATAAATAACTTTGTGATGATGGTGGTTGCAACCTGTTAACAAAATAATGACTGACTCCCTACTTACCGAAAACCATCTCTATCAGGAGGCTCAGTATAAATCCCATATCTGAGCATGTTGTGTTTAATTCTGCTCTTAAGCTAACACAAAGCGTTTACTTATGAGTGAGTATGGTTTTACGCCGCTTTTAGCAATATTCCAGCAATTTCACGACGGGGGACACCAGAAATGGGCTTCACACATTGTACCCATGTCGGGAATCGAACCCGGGTCTTTGACGTGACGAGTGAACGCTTTAACCAACAGGCTACCTGACCGCCCCATTTACTTATGAACCAGAGTGACGTTGTACAAAACTACAAAACAACCTTAGCCCTACGACTGTTGTAAGTCTGTGTTAAGGTATGGGAGTTACGATCTCCTTAGTGCCAAGATCGCTTTATACAACGGGCCCAGGGAGCCCTCAAACACATATACAGTCCAGTGTCCACTGATGAATATAGTGCTCGGGTATACACGACGTGCTTGTATACATCCCCAGGTACAGCTTTCATCGCACCAACAGCTATAACAGTAAATCCACATATATTTCAGAAGATACATATGTACCAGGGCTTTATGCGACGACACAAAAGTGCGTCCAGTGCTCACAAATGTAGAGAAGGGATGCAGAAATAAAATATACCGCATCCCAAGGGACACACAATAATATTCCTTGTACCTACAGCGCATCTAGAGCAGTTATGGGTGTCTGTCATTTCATCCATCAGTCATGACCACTGTCCACATCATCACTGATTCATCCCAGACTCTGTAGTAATTATCTAAACAAGTACACTACACCATTTCATTACTTTACAGGACCTCCTACTGCCAGCGAAGAACCTTAACATTAATTATTGAGGGTCCCTGGACCCCCAGTTTTGTAAGTCAAGGTAAAACTCTGTGTATCGTCATCAGTTCTCTCCTGTAACAATGACCATTCTCAATAATCCCACTCAGATCCAAGGTCCACTATGGACATTCCTAATATCTGTTAATGCTTTGAGGTGCATCACTAACACATATAATAAATGTTTGCTTTAAAAAAGTCAGACCAATTTAAAAAATATATATAAAAGTTTTTCTTCTACAATTTTTGTCCGCCAACATGTTAAAATTTCATTAGAAATAATGTCATGAATGACTATAGTTGAATGAGGCCTTAAACGTTGACATTACCAGGAGTTATTCATATTTTAAAAACACCTGCTTATTATAATGGCACTTGTTTTGTTCTCTCAAAAAATGGTTCTGAATGTGAAAAAGCTACAAATAAGTTGGGTTTTAAAATAAAAACCATGTCTGTTTTGTTTGGGAAGATTAGAATAGCCTTGTCCACAACACAGGAAACAGATGGTTCTGGCCTTGTCCTGAATAATTTATAAACAAGAACAGAACAGAATACTATCATATATCTCTGATACAAACAGCTTTAAAACATTCCATCCAAATTGTTACCATGGTAACCATAAAGTGCAACATCAGCTACAAAAATTACACATGGCCTTTCTCATCATATTGCACATTATCAATTTTAGTATTAGTCTGTAGTCGATTACGATAATCTTTCATATTGATGTTACCACTACTAGTCATATGGTTGGAAAAGGTTGTTTCGAGTGATAACAATGGGATAAATATTTATGAACTGATTTGAATAATGTTACTAACAGCATAATCAGCATATATGTGTAATAAAGTTGAAAATATGAATTTAAAAAATACCTCAATTATAGTGGTGTAACGTTACGGTGATACAGTATTGTATCCCAATACAAGGCTCTTAATACAATACATTGATTTACAACCCCTTTACCTACTTCACATACGATACATAACATTACAAGTTATATTGGTGTAAAAACAATAATAAAGACTTGAAATGCTAAATGAAACTGTTCAACAACCAGCTTCCGCAGATTCTCTGGTAATTCCCAGGTGGCTATAAATAGCATGACATTCACAGTGCCCTCTACCAATATCTTTCTGCCCTACAATATCCCATCGTTCATCTCTGAAATTTAAACAAATGATTCAAAGAAAAAATATCAAATTATGAAATAATAGCACTAGTAAAATCCTAGATATTTTTTATATTTGTATACTTATCCTGTATTACTCCTTCATGCATCTACTGCTTTTTTTTGATAGAAAGAAGAACTGTGTGAGTAATGCAGGAGCTAAAAAATCTGTATCAGGATACTATTGGTATCGCACCCATAGTATCAGGATACAAATCGTATCGCACCCATAGTATGATATCGCGACTCCACCATATCATTATACCTCTATTAAACTACACCATCCATTATGCATATAAAAACTAACTTCCATCAACTAAAACTATAAACTATTTGCCCACATAATCTACAACTAATTCAGACCCTCAATAAATAACAAAAACTCCCTCAATAAGCTTCTGTTTTTCATACATGTAGGTCATAAAGAATGATATTTTTCTAAGTTGGTATACAAAATGTTCAGCATAAAATTCAGTGTAGGTGTTAAAAAAATATATAAAATAATTTTCAACTTCCAGATTAGTACCGCTACTAATGAATGAAAAACAAACTCATAGGTCCAACAATCACAGAAGTATGAATGTGAAACAATTCTGAAAGATACTTGATTGTTTTTCTTGTCAGAATAAAGATTTTCATATTTATTATTCACCATTTCTTTATGACTAATAAATTCTACAAATGTTTTTCAATGCACCCTCTTGTAAAACAGTTGGCCAAAACATTTGTTTGTCAAAAATAATTTCATTATATTATTTTAAGTTTTTTTTGTTGGACTGTCTTGTAAACCTACTAACACACAATGTTGGCCTAATCTATATGATATAGTACTACAGTTCATTATTTCCACCTGCTAAAAATAAATATGCATATCATATTTCAGCATAGCTTTGAAAGGCACCTGTAGTTGCATACATGTTAACCATCATTAATTCATGTTCAACAATCACATTCAGAGAGAAATTCTCAGAAAATATTCTCTGACAAGCACTGACATATCTCAAAGTGAATATTTCTATCTACAAGGAAACAAACGTTTGACACTGCATGGTTTTGTGAACAAATACATGTGTGTACAACAAAGAAAAAATGAAAAGAGAAGTATAAGACTTACAGACCACATATTTCTATCTACAAGGAAACAAACGTTTGACACTGCATGGTTTTGTGAACAAATACATGTGTGTACAACAAAGAAAAGATGAAAAGAGAAGTATAAGACTTACAGACCACATCGTGAAGTGACAAAGAAACAGTGGTCAAAGGGAAATAACTCTTGATAGCACCATCTCAGGAATAATCAGAAAACCAAACTAACTTGTGGCAACTTCACTGATGGCGTTTTGACCAAACAAATATCTTAAACTAGTGGCATTGAAGAAACCAGATCTTTCACCTCAAAATTCCATTTTAGGAGGGAACTATTTACCACAAAGGTACTTTCAACTTTGTGTGTTCACACTGAATACATGACTGAAGCTATCTAATGTATAATGTTCACAAACTTAATTTTTAATAAAGGTGTACAGTGAACAGTTTCTAAAGAAGGTAACATCCATTCTTAGGTAAAAAAATTGTTTCCCATCTTTGTGCTGGTGCAGCTGACTGTTTTTTTCACCATTCCGAATTCAGTGAGTGAGTGTGGTTTTACTCTGCTTTTAGCAATATTCCAGCGATGTCATGGCAGGGGACACCAGAAATGGGCTTCACACATTATACCCATGTCAGTAATCGAACCCGGGTCTTCGGCGTGACGAGCGAACGCTTTAACCACTAGGCTACCCGGCCGCCCCTCCGGAATTCAGCTGAATTTTCAGAGTTTAGATTTTAGTCTTCAGTTAGAGTTATCTTTCCTTTAAAAGTGACCAAACGTTGTGACCAAAAAGCTTTTAATACATGGAAAACAAGTGGCCATATTCATGACAGGCTTGGTTGTCTTCTTTCATTTGCTGTTTGAAAACAAGACCATGTACACAAAAATGTGGTTCAAATAGCAGAACAAAGCCTGGTCACTTTGCCATTTTGAAAATCTTGAATTGATAAGAAACATTCTTTTTTGGCTTTACATTCATTAACCTTCAGACATCAGAAAAACGTTACATATTATGGTAAATGTCCAAGGCAATCTAAACTATTTCACTTCACACAAAATTAAACTGAACAATTTCACATGTATAATACATTTTCGTTGTTTGATCAAGTTCTCTTTGACTAGAGAGTACATTGGCACCTCTTCCTAGCATGTGTTCTTTATAACATATGGAGCTTAAATATATATTTTATTACTTGGTTTTTGCAAATCTACAATCCCAAAGAGTCACAAAAATGAATCTTTGCCAAATATTAACACATTTCAGTGATTTAAAAAAACATGTCAGGGTAAAAAACAAAACACTGACATTGTAAGGGAGGTAACTCTTTGTCAGGGCATTCAAAGGGACCTTTGAAGCAGTTAGTATATTTTATTTTCCATTTTTATTTAAACTCTATCAACCATACAAAAATATGACTGTGCCAAAATATAATTAATTAATGTCTACTCCTGACTGTGGTTTGTTTCAGAAGAAAATAATTAAACCAAGTAATAAAAGGAGGCTGAACCACATATACTGGTAAAAAAAAGTAAAGGACCATCCAATTCTTTCATATTATGGCATGACAGATGAACTACAGTCAAGTCTCGTTAACCCAACACTCGTTAATCCGACAATCAGCTTTATCCAACACAAATGATGGGAACCGATTAAATCAGTGCTATTTAGACCTGTTAATCTGACAGTCTCGCACTCTGACTCTGACACACCTAATTTGCAACGAATTGCTGAAATCACTCATTTATCAGTCTCGTTAATCTGACACAGTGATCAGCGTACTCCGTGGTCATCTGCCCGCGAGTACACAGCCCCATGTTTTGATGCGAGACAAGTCGTCGAGTAGCTGCATATTTCAACGGCTGCCGAGATAAACTTGCTTAACAATAAACAATTACTGCTTTAAAAAAACCAAACAGGATTAATCACATGCTTAGATTACCTAAATCTCATTTAACTTGGATACAAGTTCTCGCTACCACTGAGGACATCCCATTACAGGTCACGTCAGAACGACCTTTCACGAACTTTGACCTACCAATGAAATTACTTACAGGAAGTCTACATTAGCCCCGAAGAAAGCAACATTCTTAAGCACTGCGGCACTAGTTTCAAATTAGCGACTTCCATTCAAGACTTTGCTTTAAAAATCAGTCAATTTTGAATCAGTCATACAGTCCGTAACAGTAGTTTTGTGTTAAACTTTAGTGGTTGCATGATTAGAAAACATTCGGCTGACAATGTAACACAACAATATGAATATTTCATTTTTCCTTTTCCTACGTGCTCGTATCGTTATCTATCGTGTAGTTGTCCAATTTTCGATTACAAACATTTATACTACCTTATTTCGTTTATCCAACATACTCGTTAATCCGACATAATCAATCATATGCAACCAACAATGTCGGATTAACGGGACATGACTGTATAGTCAAAAGAAAGATTTGGGTGGTCCTTCACTTTTTTTGCGTAGTATATGAGTACAGCAATGATAGTCCAAGGTGCTTGTACATAGCATTTAATAAATAATGATATGTATCTTAATGGAAATGTGGTTCAAGCATACATGTTATCTGACTTAAAAAGGTCATGGTAACCTTACACATGTTACTATAATCATGTAATTTGCACTTCAATTACAAACACCATATTAACCATCAAAATGACGAAAGTCCACAGCACTTAAAATAACATGCATCATAACTCAATACCTGGTATACGTCAAAGGTGGCATTGATATAAAGGCATATATAAAATTTCAAGAAACAATTAACAAAATAATCTTGAATCCCCAAACCTAAGAAAATTGTAGTTTGAGACAATGTCCAACTATTTGAGAAATGTTTGTAGCCAGGATGGCGAATGACAGCTTGACCTCTAGGTAGCACATGTCCTGACAAAGCTCACAAAAACATCCACTTGTGGCTGGGAATTAATGTCTCAAATAGGGCTACATCATTGTGCAGAGTTGCATCCCTTTTCAGTCCCAGTATCCACTGATTGTGGGATCAAGTTCAAGATTTAGCCTGATATTGTTGCTTAATCTGTTAGCATCATGCTGGGCTCATGGGTTTCACCAAAGTGGTTAAAAACTGCGTCAATTTGGATTGTCCTGTAACTGAAATACTGTTACACACGCAGCATTCCACATGTCAAACCCAACTCACTCCCGCGATGTCCATCTGTCATCCAAGTTACATAACTAACACAGCACCAAGGACCTCCCATTTAGTGTTCTCTGAATTGGGAGGCAAACAATTCTATTTTGACTCACAACACATTTTTTTTTAAAACATACAGCATCTCCAATAAATAATTCTGTATTAAAACCTGAGGACATTTTCAGGAACAAGATTAAAAAAAACATTCTTTAACATCCAAGCCATGCACCCCTCCCTTCACCATCCCAATAGAATTCAATGGAAGGCCCTTTGCTCGTCTTGTTAATACACGAAAGTGTTCCAGTGAGTGGGTTTTGACACCGATCTAAACATGGTTTATGTATACACCGACTCCGAAACATTTATATCATTTTTTTAATGTATAAAAAGTTGGCTTTTTATTCTGCCAATCAGAAACAAAAGATCGTAATAAGGGCAAATATGAGATGTAAGCTCACAATTATAGGATCCTGGCATGCCTAAGAAACTCAACTCTGCATAGCAAATATCTGTGCCTTAAACCACTGGGGGACGTGTGCCTCCTTGAAGTGAGACATCATTAATTCATACCCTGTGATTAAACCAATAAAAACATTAAATCTTATTTCTCCTTCACTACACAAACTGAAAATTGTAATGGCTACCATTTTGTCACAATGCACACACAAAAATGCCATCCACCCCTTTTTGAAAATGATTGAAATCATTTGATGTGTTTAGCACCTGCAGTTTGACTGAACTAGCTGCACTCAGCATCAAAATGAAGAAAAACAATGGAAAGATAGGAAGTGGCTTCTGAGACGTGTTGAGTGCAGGTGTGAATGTATGCTGAGTGCAGGTGTGAATGTATGCTGAGTGCAGGTGTGAATGTATGCTGAGTGCAGGTGTGAATGTATGCTGAGTGCAGGTGTGAATGTATGCTGAGTGCAGGTGTGAATGTATGCAGAGTGCAGGTGTGAATGTATGCTGAGTGCAGGTGTGAATGTATGCTGAGTGCAGGTGTGAATGTATGCTGAGTGCAGGTGTGAATGTATGCTGAGTGCAGGTGTGAATGTATGCTGAGTGCAGGTGTGAATGTATGCTGAGTGCAGGTGTAAATGTATGCTCAGTGCAGGTGTGAATGTGGAGCCAGAGTGACCTCAGATCAACTGATGACCTCAACAAATGCTGCAGGAAACATCCCTGACCTCCCATCAAGGTCCCCATAGCGCCAGTCCGGCGACCCCGCCACGTCGCCGCCAAGGAGAATCACATCCCCAACCTAGGAACAAGAAACACAGTATAATTTCTTTCTTCTCCCAACTTATTGGACTCAAAATAATTTTCAACTTGCTTGTTGATGAATTCTTATCTATGATTATTTCATAGCCGGAGGTTATCACTACCACTACTCTGAATTTGTTGAATCTTATGTCGAAAGAAGCAGTGAATTCAATAATATGAGAAATATATTTGATGTTGTCAACATGTATTGTGTTAAGTGTAAATACAAAACAGGGTTGTGAAACATCAGTCAAAACCAATCTGGCCGGAACTCTACCTTCCCTCTCATCTGTTTCAGGGGCGGTCGGGTAGCCTAGTAGTTAAAGCGTTCGCTCATCACACCAAAGACCCGGGTTCGATTCCCGACATGGGTACATTGTGTGAAGCCCATTTCTGGTGTCCCCCGTCGTGATATTGCTGGAATATTGCTAAAAGCGGCGTAAAACCATACTCACTCACTCATCTGTTTGATGTCATGCTTATCTGTATTCTAGGAGTAGGAAATTATTTTTCCTCAAAATGTATTACTAGGGCTGGGACGAGTCCAAGTTCATTACTTGGGTACCCATCCCCCTATTACCCGACCCTACCCGGTTACCCCCTGTAGGTGTCAAGAGATAGGTACAAAATTTCCGATCGGGAAACATTTGACCGATCTGGTCATGCATACACTGAGGTTGACTGAAGTTTTATCTTTATGAAAACATATAAAGTCAGAAAGAAATGTTAACATTTGTCACTTATAGTGTGAACATAGAGTTCTAGATCATTTTTGCCATTAAACAATAAAATCATGTGACTAACTACGGGTCCGGGTAGTCCTGTGGGTACACAGGTCCTACTCAGTACCCACCCGACCCAAGTACCCGAGTTATCCGTCCCAGCCCTAGTTTCTTCTATTGATGTGAGACAAAGAAACACTATTATTCTACATGATTGGAAAATACTCCATTCTGATTTGATAACATGTTTCAAATCACAATAACAACCTCTCACTGAAACAGCCAAATTGATGGCCACATCATCATCGAAGTCAGTGTTGGATAGGGAAGTACCTATTTCTCAATCTTGGTCAGAAGTCTAGTATATCATCAAATGGAGGTACTGAAAACTGCAGTTTCAAAATATCTGCTACCAAAACCATGTAGGTCTGACTTCTTCCTGCGACCTACCTTGAAGGACAGTTCCTGATCTGATTCCCCCTGGAAGTCATACAATGCCCTGGCCTGGATCTGTGGCTTTGACTCTGCTGGTATATGACTGGTTGGTTCACCATGTGGCACAGCTGGGAAGATATACAGCAATACAATAAATGATATACCGCATTCGACGTAATAAGCGCCCGGGGCGCTCTCAAAATTGGAATTAGGGGCTCTTATTACAATATAAGAGTTGAAAGATTGTAAATTTCGTAGTTTACGCTGACGGCCTGAAATGATACAAAAGAATAGTATGTGTGTATCATATACGACAGATATGTTCTCCAGAATTTAATTGCCCATAATTAAGGGTTCATATAACACACGAGTGCGAATTACACAAATCAATGTCTTGTGTACAATGATCAATCAGATGGGGTGCTAATTGGGATTGTTCACTAGCAAATATATTAGCAAATATCGCCATGGGCGCATATTAGAGTGGGGCGCTTATTACGTCGAATACGGTAAACACCTTCTGAGCATGAAAATTGATTGTACACTGATCCATTGACTGGGGTGATAATAATATAGCATGAAGATCATCATCATCATCATCATCATCATCATACAATTTGATTGCTGTGATTAGGACTGATGTGAAAGGCATGACACAAAATTTGAGAGAGAGAAATACTGTCAAGGTTGGTTATGACAGATGGAGTTGGTGCATGACTTCCTAAATGAAGCTATGGTGGCGAACGTTCCAGGGTCATGGTGTTCATCATAACAGAACAAAGATATAAGACACTGAATAATCAAGAAAGGATACCTTCAGCCTCAGGCAGGTCCGTCTCTATGGTGACAAAGCTTGCTGGAAACATGCCCTCCTTGCCGTGACATCGCCCCCTCAACCAGTCACTTCCGATCTTCTCCAGCAGCTGAATTGTCTCCCCTGTCTTGAAACTCAGGTCCGTATCTTGTTCACCTTCATAATCAAAGCTTGCCACGCAGTAGGGCTGTGATTGGTCAGTAACTGCTAAACCTGGGTCTGTGATTGGCTGAATCAAAAGGATTGACCTTTCTGTATCACACATAACTAACATAATTCATACCACGTTGGTGAGATATGTACATTGTTATTCTTTGAAATGACCCTCTAAGTCCAACATACGGAGGTTGGACAATTAAATTCAGACGAGTTTGGAGCAAGCCTTGGCTCACAGCTCAAATTGTCGTGTAAAGTGCAACACGTTCTTGGCCCACTAGGTTAGCGTCCACCTTTTGTGGTGATATGGCCGATGCCTCAAGTGTTGAAAGTTAAAGGTGCAACAATACACTGGGGTTGCGTTACAATACATATCCCGATACTATGAGTGTGATACTATTCGTATCCTGATACAGTATTTGATCAGTTGATATTCTTTCTTTTTCCAGGTGCATTACAACCCAGCTGGCTGTAAATAGCACACCATTCACAGTACCCTCTACCTATATTTTTCTGCACTACAATATCCCATCTTTGATCACTGAAATTTAAAAACAAATGATTCAGGGTTGTGATTTTACCCACAAAAAGAAAGAAAATCAACTTTTGAAATAAAGTACCCATTGGGAAACAAATTATATTGCATCCATAGTATCGGGATATGCATCACATCGTGACCCTGCTATATCTTTACACCCCTAGTCTTCATGTTCTTCCAGCTACTAAGTGCCTATCAAAGACTTCATATATTTTGCACAAGAATTCACATTCAAAGAATTGCATACAAAGAGTCTTGCCTGTGAACATTGCATATCGTGTTGTCAGGAAAGACCTACCTTGTTATGACTGTCATCATTTGAAACATCTGTCATTTGATTGGCTGACCAAGGATCATGTGACTGAGCCTCGATCTCATTGGCTGCTTGATACTGAGGCAGGTCTGAAGGGATATAGTCGATGAAGGCCGAGGGGAACTTCCCTGTCCGTCCATCCATCTGTCCGAACAGCCACTCCGTATTGACCTGGCTGACCACCTGGAGCCTCTGTCCAGCCTACACAAACAAGGGTGAGTGAGTGGGTGAGTGAGTGAGTGAGTGAGTGAGTGAGTGAGTGAGTGAGTGAGTGAGTGAGTGAGTGAGTGAGTGAGTGAGTGAGTGAGTGAGTGAGTGAGTGAGTGAGAGTGAGTGAGTGAGTGAGTGAGTGAGTGAGTGAGTGAGTGAGTGAGTGTATACGAGTGTTGGCAAAAGCAGTTGCATGAGAAATTGTTGAAAATGGAAGAACCACGAACCAAAACCTGAGGAGGAGTGTTTTATCCAACTTATGAATCGTCAAAGTGCAAGAAATACCAGAATGAAGAAGAAAACATCTGGATACCTTTTAGTGAAACAAATAAGTGTGTCGCAGTACAAAGGGAATTTGATCAAAGCGTGTGAGAGACAGACCATGTGCAGCATGCAGCACAAACTGAAGTTATGACAAGTAAAATTGAACAACTTTTCATCACCTGCCCCGGTGGATAAGTGGGAAAACAGTGGGTTACAAAACTAAACATGATATGTGAGGTTGCAGGTTCGATTCCAGCCTTCCGTTATGAAAACTTTCATTTCTTGTCTTCAATTTAAGAACATTAGACGTTTGAAGTACAAATTTCATCTACTATTCAACTCATCAGGTCTTACTAGGAAAAAGTAAAACCTCATACCTGGGATGAGGTTTTACAAGCAAAAAGTAAAACCTCACAAGAGGTTATTACAAGATAGGAAGCTATCTACAATACAATAGGCAAAACTGGCAGTAGGTTTATAATAAACAACCTTCTCAAGTAGGTTTCGTAGTAGTCTCATTGTTAAAGCCAAACATAATTTTGACATGAGGCAGACAGGGTTTGAACCTCTGACTTTCTGCTCTCCATCAGACGCTTTATCCATTAGACAAATAAAAAAGTAATCGTAAAAGTTATGTTCAACTGCTTGTGTTTACAACAATGACCAGCCCAATGACCAAATGACTGAAAATGCACTTGATTACCTGGAAGCTCAGTTCATCGCCTTGTCCATCAAAGTCAAACATAGCAGTCACATGACCGTCTTGTGACTTGCTGACTGTGTCCTCCGCTGGGAGGTCCTCGACAATCTCCACGAAGGAAATGGGGAATATTCCGACCCTGTCCCCGAGTTCCCCCTTCAGCCACTCACTTCCCACCCTCCCCACCAAGCGGATGACGTCACCCTCCTCAAATACCAGGTCATCCTTCCCTTCTCCGTCAAAGTCGAACCGGGCCACACACCGAGGGCCTGATGTCATACTGGGAGCCGACTTCTTCACGGGCAGAGGACTGTCCCACAATGGCAAGTCTGGCTTTATAGCGAAGTCAGAGATCTGGAAATATTCAGAAGCTCAGAAAACATCTGACATAACAATTCATCGTCCAAAATGGCTTCCACATCACTTGGCTAAGATCAAGGCAAGGTGAGGTGAAATGGAGTTTAACATTGCATCCAAGGTTATTGCACTTATATAGCGACGTGCATGCACGTGTGTGTGTGTGTCTGCTTGTACTAGTCTGGACTGATGCCGATTTCATAGTGCTAGCCCACTGAGATATCATGCTTCAGTTTAACATGAATACCCCAATCAGACACAGTATACTGACTCCGAGCTGACCAGTCCTTGTTTTAGCCCCTTAATGCCGAGCGCCAGACAGGGTAACAACAAGTACCATCTCTTAACGTCTTTTGGTATGACACGGCCGGGGATCAAACCCCAGACCTTCTGCTCTCCAGGCAGCCACTCTACCACTAGTCTACACTGTATGTAGATATTTCCAAAAGGTACATGTAATATATGAAAATATAGTAGGAATGGCATTTAGCCTTATTCATGGTGTGTATAGATCTCATTGCATGTTTATGATGTAAAGAGATGGGTACTTGTAACGATAAAAAATGAATCTATTTTTAGCTGATGGCCATGTTGGGATGTTCCTTTTATTTGGAAAACAGAAGTTAAAAAACAATACATGGATCGCTGCTCTTGCATTTTGTCTTTCTGTCACCATTTCACACAATTGAAGACAGCTGTACAGCGGAAGCCTCACCTCGTCATGTAGGGGATGGACGATGTCCACAAAGCCTGCTGGGAACATCCCTTCCTTGGCCCCGACTCGTCCCACCAGCCAGTCAGCATCAACACGCCGCACCAACATCACCACATCCTCAGTCTGCAACACCAGCATACAATGTGTCTTCTATATTCCCTTATTTAGTTTGTGTTTTTGTTGTTTAACACCCCACTCAAAATATTCCAGCTATATGACAGCGACTTGTAAATAATTTCGTCCGGGCCAGACAATCTAGAGATTGATATTGTGTTCAATGACCAGAGTACAATTACACACAATCAACCAAGTCACCCAGTATGATGCTGGGATCTATTCTAACACAGAATTCCGAAGGGGGCATACCGTAAATCGTGAAATTAATGCGTCTCCAAAAGAATGTGACCGCTGGTCCCTAGCCAAAAATGCGACACCCCCCTCCTCTCAAGCATCAGAGGATTTATATCTAAAGAAAATGTCTTCTGTCAGGTTTACAGGAGAATCCTCACTTTAATCCAACCTTACATTAATCCAATCACACACCAAATAGCACCACTTATTGGCATTGAGTACTTCTGCTAAAACAATACATGCTCGCTGGCTTGTGTTGGCCTTTGACGCAGTCGCAAAGAATAAAGACACCATGTTGCGTGGGTGGCGTCTGTCTGGACTTGCAGGTGTGATCAGTGATGACATAAGTGAGTAGAACTCTTGTCTTGACCCAAGCAGTGACAATTCACAGGATGTAGAGTTTGAATGACATTTGTTACAAATGCTGCTCAATAAACAAGGATGTTGAATACATAGTTGTTTGTTTTCAGCGTATGTCTACTTTTGCCCCTTTCGGAAACACATTAAATGGCCTGGCCGGGCCCGTGTGCGAAATACGCATCAGTCGGAAAGCGCACGTTAAATCTCGAAAGTAAGTAAGTAAGTAAGCATATGTCTAAGTTGGAATTTCTGCTATCTAAAATGTCTTATTGTTGATATAAATGCGATGTTTAATAAGCAAAGGCCACTCGCATTTTTCGCATTTAATTCACGCTCTTGTTAATTTCAAGATTTACAGTATTTAGTGCCCTGATTCTGGAGGTGTCTCGCAGCATCAAGATGGAACCAAATGTTCTTGTTTGATGTGCACCATTTCCCACCCTAAATCTATATTGTTTTATAACATGCCCTGACTCGGGAATATAGGTTAACATAACTATTGTGGGTGGAAACTGGACTTTTACAGTCAGTTAACTCCCTTGCCTTGGAAAGATGTCCAATAACATGCCATTGTTTATGGCCATGTGCATGGAACCTGACAAGACAATATACTCCAATATATCCAGATAAAAATGTGTCACTTTATTAATTCGAACAAGGGACACTCACACTTATTACATTCATTTCACGACTCCCAGCACCTACCTTAAACGAGATTTCATCAACATGTGATGCTTCATAATCGAACGTGGCGATGGCGTGTGGCACGGACAGCGTGTAGTGATACAAGATGTGATCGGGTCCGGGACGAGGAGGGAGGTCTGATCAAAAGAAACATACGCCATCAGGGACATCTTGTCAAACAATGGTGGAATGCTTCAGCTGTGAATATTTTCATATCAGTCAGTATTTTACCTAAGAAAACATACAACTTTATGGATACCACCTTCTGGTCGAAAGTGTTCAGCAACCTTTCAATGTAGATCCATTACCTGTAGTTGTCAATGATAATCTGCTGCTTCCCACAACATATCATGTATATATCATGTAATTATCACATATAACATTAACATATCATGTATATATCATGTTCATAATATGTATATATCATATATATCATGTACATAATATGTATACATCATATATATCATGTACATAATATGTATACATCATATATATCATGTACATAAGATGTATATATCACGTATATATCATGTACATAAGATGTATATATCACATATATATCACGTATATAAGATGTATATATCACGTATATATTGTGTATATATCCTAGCAGGTTGTGTTTTCTATATTGGAGGATTGCAGAGGACCAGAGACAACATGCGCGGATCAATATTAATCAAAAAGTTACAAGTCACTAGTGGACACTAAAGTCTATTTTCCTTAAGGATCATGGCTTTTGGTTCAGGTCCGTCAAATCTCTACATGGAAACTAAGGAAAGCATGGCCTGACTGTGTACTTGCTGAGACGTAGCCCCCAGAACCACACCCACCTGGTGTCCGGGCACCTGCCTTGGGGGGCGACGGCTTCACTGGCAGCTTCTTACTCCGTGGTGACCCACTAGGAAATAAAACATTCAACTCTCCACTTTCAAAACATATATGCTCCACAGAGCAGTTTCACAAAAACAATAACTGCTATAATAACGTTTACTTTTTAAGAGTTACTTCAAGATCAATATCATCATGTCACATCACTTGAAGGTGAGTTAAGAGGCTTCAGCATCTGCAGTTGGTGACTTGACCAAATGACTTAACTAAACTCATTGATTGTTTATCCAGACTTGGCTAATATTGCTTCAGAAATTCCTCTCTGGAAACAGGAAGATTCCGTGTTATGAATCTACACTGCCACAGCATGTCACTACGAGAGACTGTTCCAGGTAGACAGACACAGACATACACCCTACCCTGTGGGGGGCGGGGGTTTGGCTGGCATGGACATCGGTCGCGGTGGACCTCCCTGGGGGCGTGACGGCCCCATCTCCACCTTCTCACCTGAAGCAACAAGTCAATTAAATAAAAAATATATTCATAAGACAATATAATAATTAATAAACCAAAAAATACAACAATTCAATAACAAATGCATCAATAAGACAAACAAACAAACAAATAAATAAACAAACAAACAAATAAAAAAATATATAAAGGGAAAATTATAACAAATAAAGTGATAATTCAATTATCATATCAACATATTAAGACAACTAGATAACAAATAATTAATATACAAATTGAGTAATAAACAAAACCTTTCACTGAACATTCTGTGATAATTTGATACTTTATTACTATCCATACTAAACAATGAACTGAGGGGTTACACAATTATTACTGATACAATACTTCAGTCTAAACGTATAACATAAAATATATTTATGAGAATCAAAACACATGCAATTCTGACATGTTAACTGAGATAGTCTCCTCACCCTTTTCTTCAGCGGGTTGTCTCCCTTGAGGAGGTCCTGAAGGTCGGATAGGTTTGGCCTTGGGTGAGTCCTCATCCTCTTCTTTAGATGCCTCGTCTGATGTGCTCTTCTTCCCCTTCATCGGCATTGGCCTACCAGCAGGTCGAGGCGGTTTGTCCTTAGGAGACTCCTCCTCAACGTCTGCAGAAACTTCTTCCGTCTTCTTTGATGTCATCATCGACATTGGTCTTCCTGCAGGTCTTGGAGGACGCACCTTGGGAGACACATCCTCATCTTCAGCTGCTTCTGGCTTTGATGTTGTCATGGAGATTGGTCTGCCTGATGGACGAGGTGGGGGAGGTCGGGAGACACCTTCATCAGAGATATCGGACTGTCTCCTGGGAGGGGGAGGTCTTGATACAGCAGGTGTACCTTCAGGGCTTGCTGCAGGTCTAACTGAAGGAGGATCTCGGGGAGACTTATCATCAGGGGAGGAACTGTCACCAGGTACCGATCTCCGCTTGGCTCTTGGCTTCAGAGGAACATGTTTGGGAGATGCTTCCTCTTCTGTGCCACTTCTACCTGACTCGGAATCTTCCCTTGGTGATCCAGATGAAGACTTTCTTGGAAGTGATGGTCTCTTTACTGGAACAGGTTGTTTTTCATTATCTACCTGCTGTTCAAATCTTGCAGCAATGGACACAGGTCGCTTAGCAGGAACTGGTCTTGGTGATGTGGATCCATCCTGTTTTGGATCTTTGCGAGACACTTCACTAGACAACCCTACAACTGAGCTTGGCCTTTTGGCTGGAACAGGGGGCATGTTTTTCATCGTCACATCTGCATCTTTATCTTTACTGTCCTCATCTGTAGTCCCCTCTGATTCATGCAGACGTTTGGGTTTGGGTGGTGGTCGGATTATTGTAGGTCTCTTAGCAGCTGGTTGTGGTGGAGATGCCTGCATCTTGTCATCTCTACAATCATCACCCACTTTCTTCTTTTCCTCGATGTCAGGTGAAGGTTTAGGTCTGGGCAGGACTGTTGGTCTGGGTTTTGTTGGAGATGGTTGACCACCTTCCACGTAGAGTTTGGGTGGCACAGGTGGACATGCCTCACCTTTTTCCTCGGAGAGATTTTCATTAGAAGTCTGCACGGTTGATCGTAATTTAACCTTAAATGGTAACCCTTGACCTGCATCACTTTCATTTTGATCAGGATCCCTTTTGGGTCGTCCAATAATATTTGGTCTTGGTTTTGGTTTATCAATTCTTGCATACTGAGGCTCTGGTTCATTAGCTAAACTATTACTACTGTCTGACTTTTGTATCACAGATTGTTCAACTCCACTCTTACTCTCTTCAGCAGCATTTTTACTCGCTACAACTGGCCTTGATGAAATACTTTTGTTTTCTTCTCGAGGACTAGGCAGTGGTTTTGTCGGTCTAATGATGGTTGGTTTAGAGGGCTTAGGAGGCTGGGATCTACTGCTATCCTCATCACCACCGTCAGATTGACCGAATATTGGTCTGGACCCAAGGATTGGAGGAACTCCCCGAGGTACTCCATCAGGGGGTGACAGATCCGCGGGGGCGCCTCGGGCTGGAATGGGTGGCTTGTCATCTTGTTTGACAAATCCAGGCCTTGTGGGAGGAGGAGGTCTGGAGGAAGGCACAGGGTGAGATGAAGGCAGAGATGTGTCTCCCAGGAGATCCGTCCTGGGTGGAGGGGCTGGTGGATGCTCCCCCTCAACGTTTACCAGACTCCCTGGGGATGGGTTGAATAACGCCATCGGGGGAGGCAGGCCGGACTGCTCAGTGTCATCATCCAGCAGATTTTGTTGACGACAGGGCTGACTCGATGTGCTGGACTTGTTCGGAGGGGGTGGTCGAATCTGATTCGTTGGAGGTCGAGGTCGCATTGGAGCATTGTTGCCCTGCTCAGCAGCATGAGATGAAGAAACTGAAAAATAACAGTAACGTAAAATTCATCGACATTATCCATGCAGGGAAGATAATACAGGACGACTCATTGAACTGAGTACACTGTTTCCGACAATGTAACCTGGTGGTCACAGAATCCAGAATGCTTTGGTATAAAATCAGAACTTGTCTCAAACTAATGAAATAAAATAATCCTCAGATTACCTTTCACAAGTGAACAAACACTGTAACATATGCAACAAAAACAACCAACTGAAACACTGTTCCCCCAAAGTCATACACCTTTTTCAAGAGGTTTTTATCCAATATGAACACAGCAGGGATGGGGACAAAATGTATATCAGATTTTGTATCTTATATTTCTAATTAATAGTGAAAACAGGGACTACTCCCTGCCAAGTCTCAAACTACTAATAACTCAGTGTACTGTTGAGCCAGCCACTTTTCAAGAAGTGAGTGTAACCAAAACTGGATGTTTGAAATCGTTGGAGGTGAGGTGGTGAGGTGAAATTGGGTTTAACGTCGCGTCCAAGATTATTGCACTTATATAGCGACGTGCATGCACGTGTATGTGTGTGTGTGGCTGCTTGTACTAGTCCGGACTGATGCCGATTTATAGTGCTAGCTCACTGAGATACCATGCCGCAGTTTAACATGAATACCCCACTCAGACACAGTATACTGACTCCGAGCCGACCAGTCCTTGTTTTAGCCCCTTAATGCCGAGCGCCAGACAGGGTAACAACAAGTACAATCTTTTAACGTCTTTTTGTATGACGCGGCCCGGGATCGAACCCTGGACCTTCCGCTCTCCGGGCGGACGCTCTACCACAAGACCACGGAGGCGGTCTGAAATCGTTGGAATGACTGAGTGAGTGAGAATGGTTTTACGCCGCTTTTAGCAATATTCCAGCAATATCATGCTGGGGCACACTTGAAAATGGACTTCACACATTGTACCCATGTGGGGAATCGATCCTGGGTCTTCGGGGTGACGAGCGAATGCTTTAACCACTAGGCTACCCCACCGCCCCGACTCGTTGGGATGACATTTGGTAAGTTTGGAACATTATGAATAAAAGCAGGTGTGTGTATGGGTTGCCATGGTTAGCAAAGTTAGTTGCTGGGATGATTGACTTGTCTTTATCGATAATATGCTAGAGTTCAAGCTATACACAACACTGAACTACAGTCATCCTTCTCATCTCTTTCCATATGTTTGAGGATTCAAGGATTTCAAATTGACAAACCTTAACTGTCTTCCCAAAGCAATTGAATAAACAAGAAAGAAAAAAAAGGAATGAGTTGATATTCCAGTGCATTATTCTGAATCCTACTAGTCCGATCAAGGATGGAGATGAGGCAAGTCACCTGGTCGAGGTGGAGGTCTGGATACAGAACTGTCTGCAGGTTTCTCTTCTGGCTTTGGACTCTCCTTTTCATCGCGGAATCCAACTTGGCTCATCGGCTTTGCACTTACAATTGTTATTTCTGGACGTCTTAAAACAAACAAAGATACTAATAATTATTTCAACTATTAACAGACAAATATTTTTTGTTTCTCTTTATGTAAACAAAATAAACATCAAGTAATAGGTGGAGAGGTGAAAGGGGTTTATAGTTGCGTTCAAGATTATTGTGCATATATAGCAGTGTTTATCTGTGCACGCTCGTGCATGCGTGTGTGTGTGTCTGCTTGAGATTCAAGGACAGAGTAGGTCACTGGCATCACATGCTTGTCTCCCCTTGGATGACAAGGAAAGAATAGGTCGCTAGTGTCCCACAAATGTCTCCCCTTGAGATCCCAGGGAAGGATAGGTCGCTAGTATCACATGTTTGTATCCAATGTAAGCCTGAAGCAGACAACCTAGGGGCTGATCATAGATAAATGTCATTGTTAATGGCAGCACACTTATCTGCCTGGAGCCAAAAACTGAGTGACTGACTGCCTTAAGTGGAGTGGAGTGGAGTGGAGTGGAGTGGAGTGGAGTGGAGTGGAGTGGAGTGGAGTGGAGTGGAGTGGAGTGGAGTGGAGTGGTTTTGTTTGTTTGTTAAGTGCCGCACTCAGCAATATTCCAGCTATATGATGGCGATCTGTAAATAATCAAGTCTGGACCAGACAATCGAGTGATTGACATCATGAGCATCGATCCACGCAAATTGGGATCGATGACATGCATCATCCAAATCAGCGAGTCTGACCACCTGATCCCATTAGTCGCCTCTTACTACAAGCATAGTCGCCTCTTACTACAAGCATAGTCGCCTTTTACGGCAAGCATGGGTTGCTTAAGACCTGTTCTACCATTTCTACCCCAGATCTTCACGGGTCTGGAGTGGAGTGGAGTGGAGTGGAGCGGAGTGGGTGCACAGAGTGACTGGGATACGCATTCAACAGGCAAGTGAGACCAACAAGTGATCACCCAACCATAACTAATTCTGAAGGAACAAATCATTTTAATTAATGTTCTTGTAGGACAAATATATAAAAAGAGGGTATTGTGTTGTAGAAAAGTTTACAGTTATTCTGCCTACTTTTTAACAGATCCCCTTGAGATATTGGGCTTCTCTGCTGATGGTCGTGGAGGGATTTTGGAGGCACTTGATGGAGGCACTGCAGGTCTTCGGGATTCACCTGGACAAGGAAGACACAGGTAACCTCTAAACACCAAGATTTTGATAATGTATGAAGTCAACACATCCAGGACAAATCAATTTTTTAAAAGGCTTTAGCTTACTATTTTTATGGCACACATTGTAGTACAATTATTGACAAATCGGACTTACCACTTCCATCACTGGGCTTTGGAGGAGGTCTGCTTGGTACTAGGGGTAATGGTCTCGCTCCATCCCCGCCCCCCCCTTTGGGGGAGGGTGGTGGCCTGGCAGGCGCAGGGCGAGATGGGACTGGTCTTTTTGGCTCATTTCCATTTGTACCTGTATATGCATGGTTTCTGTATTAATTAAATATTAATTATGTACATTGAAGAAAATGAACTTATCTCAATTTTCTATAAAACATATCAAAGTAAGATATTTTACATAAACTATCAGCTGATCAGCAAGACATAAACTATAAGTGTAAATTCAATCACTAATCATAAAAAAAAAAAGAAATAAAAAAATAAAAAAGTTATTTTATTTGAAAGATTACTCCATCTTCAATAGGTTAAAAAAAATGCAACTACAAAAATAAAATAAGATATAAGGAACAATTCAGTTTTCAAGCAATAATTAATGATATACAGTATATTGCCACTCATAACATGTATAAAGGGTACAAAGCCTTCACAGAAGTAAAAATATACACATATTTTACTATAATTATACTAAACGTCTCGCACTTTAAATGTTATGAGCATTTACATTCCTCCACTACACTGACTGACCCAAACAATTATAATACAAAAGAGGGAATAACATTAATGTATTCATATTTATATTTTGATTGACTGAAGTCGATAGGTTAGCAAAAATCTGTTAAAATAATAAAAATGTGGCCTTAGAGACTCGTATACATTATGATCATGGTAATCATGGTAATAATGTTTCATCATATTTTCCAGTATTCTTGGACAGTATCTTAAAATTTGCTATCATGTATCATTCTATCCACGGGTGGCCCAGTCGTCTAAGGCGCCGCGATTCGCTGTGCAGAATTGCCTCCCTTGGACACGCCAGAAACCTATGATTGTGGGTTCAAATCCCGGTTCGCCCTGATTATGTTTCTAGGTTTGTCAGCATGCTCATGGGTTTCACCAAAGTGGTAAACGTCTGAGACCTGCATCACTTCGGGCTTTTTCTCCCACATTAAGCTGACACGCCGCAATATAACTGGAATATGTTAAAAGCGGCGTTAAACCCAACACACTCACTCACTCACTATTCACTGAAAAATCATGTTACCATTATCATATTTAGCATCAGTTTTTCTTCCTTTAAACATTTTATTCTGCGAATGTATGCATTCATTTACCCAGATAATGACTTGGTTAAATGAAATAAATTAATTAAATACCTTGGTACATTTGGTCCTCATCATTTTTGCAGTGATGGATATTGCCTACCACTATAAATAGCAGAGATAGAATGCTTCAGGGGTTACTATGACTACTTGTCTGCTGACTTCAATGTCTGATGATAAGCACTAAGTTAGATATAGCTGTGATGCCCTGTGGCGGAAATATCCTCACATAATTCATGATCATTGCTTAACATATTGATGAGTCTACATTAGATTTACTAACAAAGTTAGTCCACCTTCACAAGATGACAGACAGTATGCAGTCTGTGTGGGAAGGAAGTTGTAACAAAATATTTCCTTATAAATGGGACAATGTTGTTGAGATTTCACTGTATAAACATTCAACAAGGACTTTGTCAGAACAAAGTTAAGCACATACAAGATAAACAAAGTTGGTATGATACCGAAACATGCGTTGGAGTTTCTACAATACGTAAATTACATTAAACGCGTAACGGGAAAGAGGGGGGACTTACACGCTGCTGTTGATGGCCTGATAATCGTTGGTCTCTTTGGGGGAAGTGGAGCCCCTCCTCCTGCGACAGTTTCTGTCATGGCGAGCGTAATAATTAACAAATGATACAAATATTGTCCCGGATGGACTCCTAATGTCCAATGGTGTTTTGCACCTGCGTTGACGTCGACATCTTAATGAACGTTGGTCATCTATTCATGCAACTATTGAAGACATGTAATGCAACAATTTGCTTCCTACTTCACAAGCACTTGTCAAAGTCTGCATTTAGAGTGGCCTCCCTTGGCGGAAGTACCGGAAGTAGCACTAAGCGATATTCCAATCAACAAAAATATGACAAGAATCGAAAGGTTAGCACTTATTTTGGATAGTTTTATGTTATACATTTCTCGTTCTTGCGAGACACTTGTAATGGGCTTGTGCAGGAGGCGGTGTTTTGTGTCTCTGTTCTAGGAATAGGTTGGAAATATGGGCCGACGTGTATAATTTATTATGTTAATCTTTTTCTTAAATTTTGAAAATACCAAGGTCTATTATCGGATAGATTCTCAATGCGATATATTCACCAAATAAGAAAGTAACCGACTCATGCGCTTATAACTTCACTGACGTCGGAAAAGTGGGTTTTAACCAATTCCCCCACGTTTACCAAGACTGACACCAGCACACTATTCTCTGTCTTTGGAAGTTTGTGCCAAGCCGGTCATTGTTGTCAGTTAAGATTTTTTTATTGCCCTTATTGCATGTACTGGGGACAGTGGGGCATCTTTGAAAAACTGTATTGACATGTCATAAAAAACATTCCAGAATATTGTAGATCATGTAGTTGTTCACGAATATTGTAGATATTGTTGATGTTGTAGGCACAGTGCTCTTTCAGATGCACGATTTTGGAATAAAATCATGACAGTTGCTACTGCATGCAAGCCAAAATTAAGATATTGTTGTTGTCAGTTATCTGTACCCTGGGAATCCATATTTTCATATGATAGATTGCTCTTTCTCAACCTAGAAATTCTTTCACAATGTCAATCACTTTATCATGTTTATTGTCTGGTCTGGGCTCCATTATTTACTGGGGGAACTGGACAATCCGTACCCATGGAGACCTGTACCCAGACTTTGGGTGGACTCGTACCCAAATGTTGGATAACCGGTATTCGTACCTAATCAATTGGGTGACTCGTGGCCCAAAACCTGAATCTGTATTCAAATGTTTTAATAGTTTTAATTGTTTCAAAGCATTTTAGGTACAGGTTATCCATTTTGATTGGGTTCGAATCTCTGTGGGTACTGATCGTCTAGTATCCTTTACAGGCCAGCATCATTTAGCTAGAATATTGCTGAGTGAGGGTGTCTGAGGGCAAAATATGGAGATAGCTTTCAGTTCATCTCTTTAATATATTGTTTCCGTTGTTTTTCAGTGTTTCTCCCACTTTGTGTTTTAATTGTGCTGATTGGTATTTTGATATGGCAAATTGTTGAATGAAAGCTACTGGGTATTCTCGTCATTCCACAAAACTATTTTGGATAATGGTTTATCAAGCGGAAATGGACATTTTGATATTATAACCGCTCAAATTCACCATGGGATAATGATTTTGGTACTGAAATAGACCGTGGATTCTTGCCATGTAAAAATCTTTTAAATGGAAGAACTTCTTATGAAGACACTTAAGATTATGAATGATACAACATTCTTGATTTGGAGAATCAGATTATTGTTTGCAGGGCTCATAGTAACTGGCCCTTTTCTAAACTAGCTGGCCTACAACTAAATGGTGGAGTCCGTCAAGTGGCCGAACCTGAGGTCGCATGTCCACCTAGCAGGGCTCTGAAAATTTTAGAACTCCTAACCCCTAAAATGTTGAGATTAAATCTTGGCTTCCATTTGCCTCATTTCATGGTGATTCACTGAGCAAATAAAGAAGTTGTTGTACACAACATTACAAAATGGTGGCGCGTTGTTATTCTACCGAGATGATCCTGTTAAAAAAATTAAGAATACAGGATTGAAATTTTGACTAGCCAGACAGACCAATTACATGTACTTTATGTTTCAGCAAGCCCTTTGTAATTTTACCTAGCCACAGGCCAACGGGCCAGCTGTTAAATCAACCCCTGATAACAGTATATCATGTGATATTGGCCATATTAGTAATCCTTACCTGTGAAGATCTGGGTTAGAAATGATCTTTAGCAACCCATACTTGTCGTAAGAGGCGACTTGCGGGATCAGGTGGTCAGACTCGCCGACTTGGTTGATGCTTGTCATCGTATCCCAACTGCGTAGATGAATGCTCATGATGTCAATCAATGGATTGTCTGGTCCAGATTCGATCATTTACAGACCGTCGTCATATAGCTTGACTGTTGCTGAGCGTTAAATGACATGTAAAACAACAAGCAAACTTTATTATTTGTTAATAAAAGTAAAATATGCCAGGAATTTTCTGACCTGATGTATCTTTCATTCCTGCAGTGGTGGCAAGTTTCTATGACTAACATGCAAAATGAGTGGTAGCTGGATAGCAGAGGCAAGACTCTGGCCACAGGTTCGGCTGGATGCCAAGTGGATTAAAACAGACATACAGGTAGGCTTACAATCATGGCAGTATAGTCTTAGTGTTATATCGCACACAGCTTCCAGTTGCCTGTGGACATGATTGGCGATGTAAGACACATATTGGACCCTTAGGAGATATTAGCATGATTAGGACAGAGTTGGCCCCAAGGGTGTTGAACATGTTGAAGAAACATAGACCAAGAACACTGTACTCCTGTCTGTCATATACCATCAGTGTTCCCGCTGGCTTTTGAAACTGTCACTTCTAGTCGACTAGCAACTCTAAAAATTACCAGTTCCCCCCTTATTTTTGTCTGTCCCAACTTTTAACAAATAATAAAACATATGAATAGTACTTTGTTTTAGTCATGTTAATTGTTTCAACATCATGTTTGATTGCAATGAAGTCATCTCTGAAGTAACTTGGTTATATCTACGTGTCATTCACACAGAGTTCAGTCACAATTTTCTCTTCTTTTTATTATTATTTCGAGATATATATGCTTCAAATATATATTTTACCTAAAAGCATCTTGCTTTAAAAATAGACAATGGGAAACCCTGATGGTAACAAACAAGCTGACTTCGCTCGAAAAGTGTTCCTTTATGAATGTCGCTATGTTTTGTTCAACAACAAGGATATATAAGGTAATATTGTTCACAGGGACTGGCAATCACATGAATCACTGGTGTTCCGGTAAAAAACTGTTAATTACCGGTAAACAGGAACACTGACCATTATCTTACAACTCATTGTTTCAGAACATATGTAACTCAGTTTTGTTTGAATTGTTTTGATACATGGTACTTGATGGACTCCCGTGTAGTGATCTCAATATAATTATGGGGGACTAATATCTAGTGGACTTACTCAGAGGCTTGGTTAATTGCCGTCACCGTTCCTGACATGACGTGACCGTCTCCGTGGTCTAGTGGTAGAGCGTCTGCTCGGAGAGCGGAAGGTCCGGGGTTCGATCCCAGACCGCGTCATACCAAAAGACGTTAAAAGATGGTACTTGTTATTACCCTACCTGGTGCTCGGCATTAAGGGGCTAAAACAAGGACTGGTCGGCTCGGAGTCAGTATACTGTGTCTGAGTTGGGTATTCATGTTAAACTGCTGCATGGTATCTCAGTGGGCTAGCACTATTAAATCAGCATTAGTGCGGACCAGCACAAGCAGACACACACACACTCACATCAATATATAAGTGCAATAATCTTGAACACGATGTTAAACGCCTTTTTAATCCCATTTGAGAAAAATGTTATCATCTAAATTTGGACATCACACTCCAGTATAGTCTCCCTTTAGCCGGTAACTCAAATGGTGGATTGGCCAACATAGTCTCTCTTTAACCGGTAACTCAAATGGTGGATTGGCCAACATAGTCTCTCTTTAACCGGTAACTCAAATGGTGGATTGGCCAACATAGTCTCTCTTTAACCGGTAACTCAAATGGTGGATTGGCCAACATGGTCTCTCTTTAACCGGTAACTCAAATGGTGGATTGGCCAACATAGTCTCTCTTTAGCCGGTAACTCAAATGGTGGATTGGCCAACATATAGTCTCTCTTTAACCGGTAACTCAAATGGTGGATTGGCCAACATGGTCTCTCTTTAACCGGTAACTCAAATGGTGGATTGGCCAACATAGTCTCTCTTTAACCGGTAACTCAGATGGTGGATTGGCCAACATAGTCTCTCTTTAACCGGTAACTCAAATGGTGGATTGGCCAACATGGTCTCTCTTTAACCGGTAACTCAAATGGTGGATTGGCCAACATAGTCTCTCTTTAACCGGTAACTCAAATGGTGGATTGGCCAACATAGTCTCTCTTTAACCGGTAACTCAAATGGTGGATTGGCCAACATAGTCTCTCTTTAACCGGTAACTCAAATGGTGGATTGGCCAACATAGTCTCTCTTTAACCGGTAACTCAAATGGTGGATTGGCCAACATAGTCTCTCTTTAGCCGGTAACTCAAATGGTGGATTGGCCAACATAGTCTCTCTTTAACCGGTAACTCAAATGGTGGATTGGCCAACATAGTCTCTCTTTAACCGGTAACTCAAATGGTGGATTGGCCAACATAGTCTCTCTTTAACCGGTAACTCAAATGGTGGATTGGCCAACATAGTCTCTCTTTAACCGGTAACTCAAATGGTGGATTGGCCAACATAGTCTCTCTTTAGCCGGTAACTCAAATGGTGGATTGGCCAACATAGTCTCTCTTTAACCGGTAACTCAAATGGTGGATTGGCCAACATAGTCTCTCTTTAACCGGTAACTCAAATGGTGGATTGGCCAACATAGTCTCTCTTTAACCGGTAACTCAAATGGTGGATTGGCCAACATAGTCTCTCTTTAGCCGGTAACTCAAATGGTGGATTGGCCAACATAGTCTCTCTTTAACCGGTAACTCAAATGGTGGATTGGCCAACATAGTCTCTCTTTAACCGGTAACTCAAATGGTGGATTGGCCAACATGGTCTCTCTTTAGCCGGTAACTCAAATGGTGGATTGGCCAACATGGTCTCACTTTAAACATGTTAAACAATAAATCAAATGCTGGATTGGCCAACATGGTCTGACTTTAAACATGTTAAACAATAAATCAAATGCTGGATTGGCCAACATGGTCTGACTTTAAACATGTTAAACAATAAATTTAATGCTGGATTGGCCAACATGGTCTGACTTTAAACATGTTAAACAATAAATCAAAGTAACTTCTTTCAGTGGCATTTAGAAGTTAGTGTGATGAAGTAAGACGAGTTGTAATAAAGAAGTTGTTCATCCATAGAACTCGTCTAACTTTAATAAATCAAAGGCTGGATTGGCCAACATGGTCTGACTTTAAACATGTTAAACAATAAATCAAATGCTGGATTTGCCAAACATTGTCCTGAAAGCCACTTGTATGAGTAAGTGTGGGTGTCTCAGTCAAGTTCCACTATCATTTGGTGATATTGCTGGAAAATTGCTTAATATAGCATGAATCTTAAGCCTCTCAAGTGTGAAACAGCCAGCAGGAATGGTCTGTGGTTAACATGCTTAAGGGGAGAGAACTGTGTATACCTTATCTGCATGGATCTTTCAGCACTGTTTATTCAGCACATGTTGCTAACAAACATGAAATGGCTCCTGTAGCTTACAGAAAAACCCATGTTAAATAGAGTGATAAATGTACACAGCCATCTGTGGGATCCTATTATGTTCCATCACATTTGATAAGTCTTGATGCGTGGTAGAAGACACTCAAGGCACTTCACTATGCTCACATGAGTGCTGGGAGTTGGTTGTATAATCATGACTAATGATTGGTTCATCCTAACTGATTGATCATTGAAATTAATCAGCATCATTTCGTTGTTTTTTAAATGTTAACTTCAATAGACAAGATCACACCAAATAACACATTATCAAAAACAAAAAATTCAACACTGTATTTTTGAATGAAAACACTGGCCTGATTTTCCTGCCTCTCCAGGTATGAATTAATAACTAGTGAATAAGGAAACAGGGTTTTAAAATAACAATGTCGAGTCTACTCAATTAAAAATTAAGACAGTTGAGAACTTGAGAGAGGGGCAATATTGTTAGATTTGATTATGTTAAATTTCGTTCAGTTGGTTGGTCGTTCGGACCTCATCATTTGTTTGTAGTACACATGGTACATGTACTTTGCTTGCTTTGGGTCATAAGAGATTTCAAAGAGATTTCAAAGGTATGCATATTTTTTTTCACTATATTTGCACATGTAGTCTGACTTTGAATCTTAGTATATGTTCTATATGGCACGGTAGCTATTATCAGCTTCAAGCAGTCCCAGACTGCCTCCATGGTCTAGTGGTAGAGCGCCTGCCCGGAGAGTGGAAGGTTTGATTCTGGGCCACATCATACCAAAAGATGTTAAAAAATGGTATTTGTTGTTACCCTGCCTGGGACTCGGCATTAAGGGGCTAAAACAAGGACTGGTTGTCTCGGAGTCAGTATACCATGTCTGAATGGGGTATTCATGTTAAACTGAGGCATGGTATCTCAGTGGGCTAGCACTATTATTAAATCAGCATTAGTGCGGACCAGCACAAGCAGACACACACACACACACACACACACACATATCAATATATTAGTGCAATAAACTTGAACATGATGTTAAACACCTTTTTAATCCCGTTTGAGAAAAATGTTATCATCTAAATTTGGACATCACACTCTTCTAAAAAATGCGTCTAAGTACAGAAAATAGTGTTATATATTACATGATCGAGTCCTTGGTTGGAATAGAACGCCAATCGCTTGGGCTCTCTAAGTTGTGGAATGGAAACAAACACTTTACAGTTAAGACGATGAATGTCTATCGCTGTCTATGTATCAGTACTATCACTGCCCCTGTGGGGAATCCAGCGTCGCGTTAACGCAGAAACCTGCGTTTTTCACGCATTAAAATTATATAAACACACAAAAAATATTTTGCATGCGTGTTTTGCATGCACAGATTGTGATATACTTAATTTTGTATTGATACCATAAAATAAAAAGCTATTCAAAGCTGATAGCCTGCTTACAATGTTCAGACGAAAATAAATCAAAACCTGGAAATTCCCATTGCTAAAAATGGAATGTGGCCAGATGGCGCTTTGAATCGCGTCCTTTATATTTCCATATATGGTCTTTGGGCAACGGAATAACTGATCTCAGACACAGGACGACATTTGTAACTATCGGTGGAATTCCCCGGAAGTCGTTCGTTTCATCCAATCAGAGCCCAGCTTACAAGTAATAGTCGGTTATACGAACGATCATAAACAGAGCGACAGAAGAAAACTTCCACACATGGGCATGTGCTAACAACAGTCATATTTATTTTATTAATGATAGAACGTTCATTATATCAAAACTGGACCGTAAGTTAAAGCTTGGTCATAATTATTAGCTGTACTAGTACTGATTTTATTGAAATAAAAAATTCACACGCGAAATATTTGAATTGAAAATTTATTATTTCATTTCTGCATGCACTGTACAAAAACCTACCGCGAACACTGGAATCTGGGTAATAACTGATCTGCAGCAAGCCACGCTGGTCATTAGAGGCGATCTAATGGATTCGTGGTCAGACACGCTGACTTGGTGTGTTCTTGTACCCTGATGGTGTGGATCGTTGCTCTCAGAATTTTATCAGTCACTGGATTGTCTGATCCAGGCTTGATTATTTAAGGACCACCATCATATGGCTGGAATATTGCTGAGTGCGGCAGTAAACAACAAACATGCATAAAGCCAGTAATGCCAAAATACAAATGGGGGCTGACAAACAAGTATTAAGAACGATGTATATGTGGTAGCCAGAAAACATTATGCCCCTCTATACCACTGTGTACATCGCTGCTACCATTGTTGTCTGTGATGCTTGTTTGGGAGGCTTTACACTTGTACAATGTAATGAACAAATATTATTTTATTGTTTCCAAGTACCTACAGATGCTGAAAATTGCTATGTGTATCCCTTGTATCTTTACTTGGTTAATAACGCCATGTGCATCACACAGTCCTACCTTGCATGAAGCTTCATGTGACTCCCACCCATCGACAGTTTATGTACACAGATGCCTCGAACAGTTTAGGAAATTAACAGCAATTTACCTCAGATTACAAACATGGTGATACTGGAAAACTAGAAAATATTATTGTTATTTTGTAAGAATTGGGATCTATTTTTTAAGTTCTTATTTTGTGAAATTACTATTGTACCATTGCATCCAATGCAAGAATGCAAGCATTAAGCTCGCACCCTGTATTCATGCTATCAGTCTTGTTATCAGTTGAATACAAGTCACCTCTACAAAGTCACAAACATTCGTTATGTTCACTTGAATTGGGAAATTCTCTTTCCTATTTGATAATGGTTGTCGACGTGCAGACTGGGCGAGATATCGGCCTCTGACTGGGTCTAATACATGAAGCATGTTAAGCATGTCAAGCATGTGAAGCACATCAAGCACACGAAGCATGTCAAGCATATCAAGCACATGAAGCATATCAAGCACATGAAGCATATCAAGCACACAAAGCATATGAAGCATGTCAAGCATATGAAGCATATCAAGCACATGAAGCATGTCAAGCATATCAAGCACATGAAGCATGTCAAGCATATCAAGCACACAATGCATGTTGTCAAGCATGTCAAGCATATCATGCACATGAAGCATGTCAAGCACATGAAGCATGTCAAGCACATGAAGCATGTCAAGCATATCAAGCACATGAAGCATATCAAGCACATGAAGCATGTCAAGCACATGAAGCATATCAAGCACATGAAGCATGCCAAGCACATGAAGCATATCAAGCACACGATGCATGTTGTCAAGCATGTCAAGCACATGAAGCATGTCAAGCACATGAAGCATATCAAGCACATGAAGCATGTCAAGCACATGAAGCATGTCAAGCATATCATGCACATGAAGCATGTCAAGCACATGAAGCATGTCAAGCACATGAAGCATGTCAAGCACACGATGCATGTTGTCAAGCATGTCAAGCACATGAAGCATGTCAAACACATGAAGCATATCAAGCACATGAAGCATGTCAAGCACATGAAGCATGTCAAGCATATCATGCACATGAAGCATGTCAAGCACATGAAGCATGTCAAGCACATGAAGCATGTCAAGCATATCAAGCACATGAAGCATGTCAAGCACATGAAGCATGTCAAGCACATGAAGCATGCCAAGCACATGAAGCATGCCAAGCATATCAAGCACACGATGCATGTTGTCAAGCATGTCAAGCACATGAAGTATGTCAAGCACATGAAGCATATCAAGCACATGAAGCATGTCAAGCACATGAAGCATATCAAACACATGAAGCATATCAAGCACACGTAGCATGTCAAGCATATCAAGCACATGAAGCATGTCAAGCATATCAAGCACATGAAGCATATCAAACACATGAAGCATGTCAAGCATATCAAGCACATGAAGCATGTCAAGCCCATGAAGCATATCAAGCACATGATGCATGTTGTCAAGCATATCAAGCACATGATGCATGTTGTCAAGCATATCAAGCACATGAAGCATGTCAAGCATATCAAGCACATTAAGCATGTCAAGCACATGAAGCATATCAAGCACATAAGGCATGTCAAGCACATGAAGCATGTCAAGCACATGAAGCATGTCAAGCATATCAAGCACAGAAAGCATGTCAAGCATATCAAGCACACAAAGCATATCAAGCATGTCAAGTATATGAAGCATCTCAAGCATATCAAGCACACGAAGCATATCAAGCATGTCAAGTATATCAAGCACATGAAGCATGTCAAGCATATCAAGCACTAAAAGTATATCAAGCATATCAAGCATGTAAGGCATGATATGCATGTCAAGCACATGAAGCATGTCAAGCATACCAAGTATGAAAAGCATGTCAATCATGTCTAGCACATCAAACATGTCTAAGATATCAAGCATAACATTTGACTTTATCATACTTATTTGGCTTCAGCAAGTATTTGACAAATTGCATGGATAGCACAATAAAACAGTTAACCCACTAATTCTACCATGAAAACTGCACAATCAGATAAAGAGGTCAATTCTTTTCCTGCCATACACAATATGTGCTAAGTTCAGTGTGCATGCAGCAGACCTCTAGACTGGAACCGTTCAAGGCGCTGCCATTATCCGTTATCTTGGCGTTACCCCCTAAAGATAACATCCAAGACAACAACCTTTTCTTATTTCAGAAGCAAAAATAGAATGCATGTTGCAGATGTTTGAAAGAGTAAAATGAAGCTGTGCCTGAATTCTCTGACAGTGACTCATTTCAGGTTGAAAAACTAGGCATCCTCGTCATGTGCATTTTGCAGGCTTCTTGAAAACTTGATCCTTACTCTGCACTGTGGATATTCTAATGGGTGTTTGATGTGTATCATGTTTAAGGCTTTAAATACTTTCTGAAATTGATACATACTTGAATTAATGCTTTCAAGCATTTGCGTCTGGACAAGTCTTTGGTGAGTTGTGAACTGAGCGTCTGAAGGTGGAAGTCAGGATACAGACATGTATTTAATCTGCTACTTTTGCCACTCTGAAGCCTGAGTCGAGTAATATTGCTTTTCATCCAGCAAGATCGGTGTATACTCGTTCATATAGTTTGTTATACCTGTGAAGATCCAGGGTAGAATAGTTCTTCAGCCACCCATGCTTGCCATAAAAGGCGACTATGGTTGGCTTAAGAGGCGACTAACGGGATCGGGTGGTCAGGCTCGCTGACTTGGTTGATGCATGTCATTGTATCCCAATTGCGTGGATCGACGCTCATGATGTCAAATCACTAGATTGTCTGGTCCAGACTTGATTATTTTCAGACCGCCGTCATATAGCTGGAATATTGCTGAGTGCGGCGTTAAACCACAAACAAACAAGCAAACATTGCCCTCAAAAATAGTTTGTTTGACCAATACTGAGGGTAATTGCAAAATACAAGTTGGAGGGGCCTGTTGAGTGTGATGAGGGTGTTTCAAGTCAGTAGTCAGTGAAATTTTGGGCCTTTAGCATGTAGTCATTGTTTGGGTTAGTCAATGGAACACACAGGCAAATAGCTGACAAGCTGTCAAGTTGGGTCTAAAATGTGAAATCATCCCTATGTGGATGCGGATCGGCGGTCAGTCTGTAGACAAACATGGGACAGCTGGTTCTGCTTTCGTTTCATTACTGCAATTTGTGTTTTGCAAATACCCAACACTGACTGATTTTGTGATGTCATTAGATCCAGCTAAATATTATTTTTACCAAATTTTAGAACAATTATGATAAACAGTTTAGTTTTAATTTAGATTAAATTTTATGGACATTTATGTAAATCTTTTTGGTGAAAATTGACTCATCATACATATTACATGTTTTCTTAATGTTGTTTGTTCAGTTGCTTTATGCTAAATAGTGTACTCCATCAGGACCCTGGGTTAGTTGGGGCGAGTAGACTGATAATGTTTTGTCAGGGCTGCATATGTACCATGATGTACAGGTGACACAGGGGTAGTGTGATGTGAGTTCCAGGGCTCACTGTTGTAGCTCCTACACTAAAACATGTTTTTTTTTACTGGAGCTGAGCTGAAGCCACACTTTAAATTGTGGTTTATTTTCTTTTATATAGCTTGAGAAGGTCAAAATGGAAATATAAACAACTTTGTCACCTGTTTGTGTAACTCAATACATGTATTTTGTTTTTTATTTGGCATACATTTGTTTGGGTTGATCATGTTGATAGGTTTAAGTGCAGTTTCTGTTTGAAGGATGTGCCGGATGTTTATGTAAAATGTACATGTATTTACTTCTGCTAGAGAAGGGTTTTACTGTTATAAAGTGTTTACAGTGGCTGACGACAACATGCATTGATGCTAATCAGATGCTAATTAGCAATTAAAACTTTAATGGATATTTTAATGCTTTTTGTGTTATGTCTCTTTATTTTCCATTTCATCATTGGGCGAACGTAACTATGACAACTATTTATCTTCTTTTTTTCTTATTTATCTTAACTGATCAGTAGTGTAAAGTGAAAAATTAATAAAATGACAAATTTGTTGTAGGGCGTTGGTCCATAGGGGAGGTAACTCATCATGGATATGTGTACTTGTTATAGAATTTGTTGAAGTTTTGTTTGTTTGTTGTTTAACGCTGCACTCAGCAATATTCCAGATATATGACGGCGTTCTGTGTAAATAATATAGTCTGGACCAGACAATCCTGTGATTGATATCAATCACCCAATTGGGATTGATGACATATATCAACCAAGTCAACGAGCCTGACCACCCGATCCCGTTAGTCGCCTCTTATGACAAGCATAGAGTTTGTTAAATGTATCAAGAGCTCTGTTTGTTAGCTCATTCATTGAATGAAATAAGTATCTGCCTTCTGTATTGCTGGAATATTGCTTAAAACTGCATAAAACCCAGCTATGTCACTCACCTGCCCTTCTACCCTGACCCGTGGTTAGTCACTTGATATATTGTTTAATGCCAAAAATTCACTATAATTCCATGGTAACACAACAAGTCACTCATGTTCACATTCCTTCTGATTTTTTATTATGTTTGGATAAAGCCAAAGCTTCAGTCAACTTTTGTGTATCCATGACCAGATCATTTTCTATGTGTATCTGAATACTTTTTGCCAGGGCTCCAGTAAAACAATTCCCAAGTGGACATTTTGTAGCCAACTCTTGAGACTTACAGCGGGTATCCGGGATGGGTCGGGTAATAGGGGGTCGGGTACCCGGGTAGGGTCAAGTAATAGGGGGTTGAGGTCCCCGGTTAGTAATTTTGGACTTGTCCAAGCCCTGCCTGGAGATATAGAGGATAGAATGAGAATGTGTAATCAGCTGATCATTACAAGAAGCACCCATAAAATGTTCAAACTTCCCTGATGCAAATGAACTCAGAGCGGGTTCCAATTTGAGTAAAACTGAGGTAAGTATTATCATGATCATATTGTCTTTTTTTTAAGATCTATGACAGATAGCAGATCTAACTGCAGTTCTTGTTTTAACTGAGCTAGGGCTGGGGCATGGTCTTGACATTCCAATAACAAGTGAGCAATGGATTCAAGTTGATTCAACTTTCCTTTCATTTGAGTATGAGTATGGCTTTTGGTGGATCTTGGATTGAATTTTGTATAGCCATCTGCCTATCTTACTTGCGTCCCACTGGGCTCGCCATCTTTGGGCTATGGAGGCTTTGATTTTGCTTTTTATCTCTAGTTTTCTGAAGGGAATAGGCAGTATGTCCGCTTTGTTTAGAGCTAGCTTCACCAGTGTGCTTTTTCATTTCCATGAATGAATTATTTTGTTCACAGGAAATATAGTTTATATTAAAAACACATAGAACACAATATCTACCTGGACCACCACCTGTCTGTGTTGTCAGTGTCACACCTGCCTGAGTGCAGGGCCAACACAAACACTGCAAGGTGGTCACAGTATCTACCTGGACCATCACCATGATCACCTGTCTGTGTTGTCGCAGTATCTACCTGGACCATCACCTGTCTGTGTTGTCCCAGTATCTACCTTGACCACCACCTGTCTGTGTTGTCACAGTATCTACCTGGACCACCACCTGTCTGTGTTGTCACAGTGTCTACCTGGAGCATCACCTGTCTGTGTTGTCACAGTATCTACCTGGACCACCACCTGTCTGTGTTGTCACAGTATCTACCTGGACCACCACCTGTCTGTGTTGTCATTGTCACACCTTTCAGAGTGCAGTGACAGCACAAGCACTGCAAGGTGGTCACAGTATCTACCTGGAGCACCACCTTTCTGTGTTGTCACAGTATCTACCTGGACCACCACCTGTCTGTGATGTCATTGTCACACCTGTCAGAGTGCAGTGACAGCACAAACACTGCAAGGTGGCCACAGTATCTACCTGGACCACCACCTGTCTGTGTTGTCACAGTATCTACCTGGACCACCACCTGTCTGTGATGTCACAGTATCTACCTGGACCACCACCTGTCTGTGATGTCATTGTCACACCTGACTCTGTGCAGGGCCAACACAAACACTGCAAGGTGGCCACAGTATCTACCTGGGCCATCACCTGTCTGTGTTGTCACAATATCTACCTGGACCACCACCTGTCTATGATGTCACAATATCTACCTGGACCACCACTTGTCTGTGTTTTTACAATATCTACCTGGACCACCACCTGTCTGTGATGTCACAGTGTCTACCTGGACCACCACCTGTCTGTGATGTCACAGTATCTACCTGGAGCATCACCTGTCTGTGATGTCACAGTATCTACCTGGGCCATCACCTGTCTGTGTTGTCACAGTATTTATCTGGACCACCACCTGTCTGTGTTGTCACAGTATCTACCTGGACCACCACCTGTCTGTGTTGTCACAGTATCTACCTGGAGCACCACCTGTCTGTGATGTCACAGTATCTACCTGGACCACCACCTGTCTGTGATGTCATTGTCACACCTGCCTGAGTGCAGGGCCAACACAAACACTGCAAGGTGGTCACAGTATCCCCCTGGACCATCACCTGTCTGTGTTGTCAGTGTCACACCTGACTCGGTGCAGGGCCAACACAAACACTGCAAGGTGGCCACAGCTTGCCACTATCGGAACCCAATGTTCCCCACAGGGATGTAGATGATGCGGCCCACCTATGCGAGTGCCAGGTATTAACATCACGGCCCAGCATCCCATTGTACCGGGGCACCTGCAGATTAAGGTTGCTGGAGACGTCAGTCGGTGTACGAGGAGGGACCAGGTTTCAAAGGAGACCTGCTTCTCATGAAGAGTCTCAGACTTTCAAATCTTGTCTGTTTGTTCAGGATAGTTAGGGGAAACATTAAAAAATGAGACCGTTACCCTATCTTCTTGACCTTTATGTAGTCTCGGACATGAAAATAGCTTGGGAATTGTATTCCGGCTACTATTTTCTGTCTGGCTTGGTATTTTAGTCGTATCTCGGGGTATCCTATGATGTACTCACGAAGGGGCCCTTGGCTCTATGAATTGCTGCATGGCTGACTTTATCTCACTGCATTCTGGCAGATATATTTGACTTCGGAAACCCAATAAGCTGCAATGTGATTATGGAGGGTACAGGCGACACATATTGTTTAATATGTGGTGATTGTTTACCAACACATGCCCTTGTGGTAGACAGAAGAGAGGTTCCACTCTTGATGTTGCTACACACAATATCGGGTTAGTCTCTACCAATTATGAGATGTGTTTGGCTATGTGAGTGAAAACATCTCTAGCTCCTCTTAAAATAACCCGTAGCATCTCCCGCAAGGCTGATGGACTTGTGAGGAAAGGTCCTGCTGCTGTAGTACTGGTACGGGGTTTATGGGGATGCTGTAAGTTTGTGAGCTGAGTCTGCGAGTCGTTGCTGTGAGTTGTTGAGAGGAGTGGTTGAGATGAGGAAGTAGACAGCACGGCCTGCTGGGTAGGATCGCTGTGGTTACGGAAGTGGGAGAGGGGCCTGTCAGTGACGGGAGGAGAACCAGGTAAGTCACATGTCAGCTCTACACAATCTGTGCAAAATTTACAGCTGCGTCAGGCGGAGGGTTAAAATTTGATCCATTTTTCACTTTGGATGTACATGCAGGATGTTACTTTCTGTGGATTTGTTTGGTGATTCTAAGGAATATGATTCATAATTAGTGTTCTGGCAGCAGGATTTGTAAATGTGTCCATGATATGGGGTAAGATTTCTATTTATAAATATGTTGAAGCTATGATTTACTAATGGATGTTTTGTGTCTTCATTCATGCAACTGGCAGGCAGATTCTAATTGCCATTTAAAGATCAAAACAATTATTGTTATGGTTGTGCATGTTAAAAGATGAATGATCTTTTCTTGATTTGGAGAATTATTGATACTTTTTAATGAGTGTTATTGCCCACTTTATACACAAATGACTTTGCAAAAAAAATGTTCATATTTTTATATGAGATGCTGTGAGATGAACATTTCAGCATAGGATTTCATACCAGGGATTCAGAATGGTTCATTCTTGGACATTGACTGATTGTCATTCAAAATGTCCAAAAGATATTTTTCAATTTATTGTATGGAAGAATGTCTTCAAAAATTTGCTAAAATCTCAAATATGTCCAAATGACATTTGTCTCTTGCAAAATCGCTGCATACCGGAATTATTTGCATCTGGCTCCATGTAGGATGTATATGGCATATGTTTTTCGTTGAGTGTCATGTAATTATTAAGTGACTCTAGTTACTGAAGTAGCTGTAGAATGTATGTACAATAGCAGGCAGGGGTTGGCATCTTTAGGAATTACTGGCTGTCCAAAATGCATCACTCATGACTCATAAATCAGCTATATAGGCTCTTAAATGTCTGAGGGTTGTAATAAATATTGAAGAAATGGCTGTGGATGTCATGTCATGCACAACAACAATAGTCCGCTTCATGTGCAGAGGGATGTAGTGATAAGATTGGCTCCTTCAGATAACATGGGGCACCTGGGATTAGTGTATCAAGGGATGGAGGATGATGTAGTGATAAGATCGGCTCCTTCAGATAACATGGGGCACCTGGGATTAGTGTATCAAGGGATGGAGGATGATGTAGTGATAAGATCGGCTCCTTCAGATAACATGGGGCACCTGGGATTAGTGTATCAAGGGATGGAGGATGATGTAGTGATAAGATTGGCTCCTTCAGATAACATGGGGCACCTGGGATTAGTGTATCAAGGGATGGAGGATGATGTAGTGATAAGATCGGCTCCTTCAGATAACATGGGGCACCTGGGATTAGTGTATCAAGGGATGGAGGATGATGTAGTGATAAGATCTGCTCCTTCAGATAACATGGGGCACCTGGGATTAGTGTATCAAGGGATGGAGGATGATGTAGTGATAAGATTGGCTCCTTCAGATAACATGGGGCACCTGGGATTAGTGTATCAAGGGATGGAGGATGATGTAGTGATAAGATTGGCTCCTTCAGATAACATGGGGCACCTGGGATTAGTGTATCAAGGGATGGAGGATGATGTAGTGATAAGATCGGCTCCTTCAGATAACATGGGGCACCTGGGATTAGTGTATCAAGGGATGGAGGATGATGTAGTGATAAGATCTGCTCCTTCAGATAACATGGGGCACCTGGGATTAGTGTATCAAGGGATGGAGGATGATGTAGTGATAAGATCGGCTCCTTCAGATAACATGGGGCACCTGGGATTAGTGTATCAAGGGATGGAGGATGATGTAGTGATAAGATCTGCTCCTTCAGATAACATGGGGCACCTGGGATTAGTGTATCAAGGGATGGAGGATGATGTAGTGATAAGATTGGCTCCTTCAGATAACATGGGGCACCTGGGATTAGTGTATCAAGGGATGGAGGATGATGTAGTGATAAGATTGGCTCCTTCAGATAACATGGGGCACCTGGGATTAGTGTATCAAGGGATGGAGGATGATGTAGTGATAAGATCTGCTCCTTCAGATAACATGGGGCACCTGGGATTAGTGTATCAAGGGATGGAGGATGATGTAGTGATAAGATTGGCTCCTTCAGATAACATGGGGCACCTGGGATTAGTGTATCAAGGGATGGAGGATGATGTAGTGATAAGATCGGCTCCTTCAGATAACATGGGGCACCTGGGATTAGTGTATCAAGGGATGGAGGATGATGTAGTGATAAGATCGGCTCCTTCAGATAACATGGGGCACCTGGGATTAGTGTATCAAGGGATGGAGGATGATGTAGTGATAAGATCGGCTCCTTCAGATAACATGGGGCACCTGGGATTAGTGTATCAAGGGATGGAGGATGATGTAGTGATAAGATCGGCTCCTTCAGATAACATGGGGCACCTGGGATTAGTGTATCAAGGGATGGAGGATGATGTAGTGATAAGATCGGCTCCTTCAGATAACATGGGGCACCTGGGATTAGTGTATCAAGGGATGGAGGATGATGTAGTGATAAGATCGGCTCCTTCAGATAACATGGGGCACCTGGGATTAGTGTATCAAGGGATGGAGGATGATGTAGTGATAAGATCGGCTCCTTCAGATAACATGGGGCACCTGGGATTAGTGTATCAAGGGATGGAGGATGATGTAGTGATAAGATTGGCTCCTTCAGATAACATGGGGCACCTGGGATTAGTGTATCAAGGGATGGAGGATGATGTAGTGATAAGATCGGCTCCTTCAGATAACATGGGGCACCTGGGATTAGTGTATCAAGGGATGGAGGATGATGTAGTGATAAGATCGGCTCCTTCAGATAACATGGGGCACCTGGGATTAGTGTATCAAGGGATGGAGGATGATGTAGTGATAAGATCGGCTCCTTCAGATAACATGGGGCACCTGGGATTAGTGTATCAAGGGATGGAGGATGATGTAGTGATAAGATCGGCTCCTTCAGATAACATGGGGCACCTGGGATTAGTGTATCAAGGGATGGAGGATGATGTAGTGATAAGATCGGCTCCTTCAGATAACATGGGGCACCTGGGATTAGTGTATCAAGGGATGGAGGATGATGTAGTGATAAGATCTGCTCCTTCAGATAACATGGGGCACCTGGGATTAGTGTATCAAGGGATGGAGGATGATGTAGTGATAAGATCTGCTCCTTCAGATAACATGGGGCACCTGGGATTAGTGTATCAAGGGATGGAGGATGATGTAGTGATAAGATTGGCTCCTTCAGATAACATGGGGCACCTGGGATTAGTGTATCAAGGGATGGAGGATGATGTAGTGATAAGATCTGCTCCTTCAGATAACATGGGGCACCTGGGATTAGTGTATCAAGGGATGGAGGATGATGTAGTGATAAGATTGGCTCCTTCAGATAACATGGGGCACCTGGGATTAGTGTATCAAGGGATGGAGGATGATGAAGCGTGGGATAATTCCTCCTCCTCATAAAGCAGCATTTGTTTGAATACACATAATCATAAATAAGTGAAAATCAATAAATAAATATATAAAATTAAATAAAATTAGAATAAGTCTGTGTGAACTTTTTGATATTTTTTTTAGTACTTTGAATATTCAACTTAATCATGTTATTAATGTGAGCGCTTAAATTATTAGTTGTATGACATATACTTTCTCTTCACGATTAAATCATAAGCCCAGCTGAAGAGGTTACAGGGCATCTTCCTGATGAGGAAGGAATTGTACAGATATGATGCTCAGCTGGTAGGCAAGCTGATACAGTTAATGCTTCAACAGGTGCTATATCAGGTGTATTTTGGCCTCAGACACAATTTCCAAACATTTTGGTCAATATTAATTGATAGTATTTCATCTGACTAACCGGATAGATTATATAGATGACTCAAATTAGTTTTGATCAATCTCCACAGCATTTGTTAGTCATATTAGTGAATACACAAACAATATTGAGTAATCAATATGTGTCAGTTTGTGTGATGTGTGACTATTATCATGATTATGATACTTAACTTATATTTATCCTTTCTTATATTTCTGACCTAGGGAGTAAAATCTTTTAAAGAGTGGGATGGTATCTGCTTTACAATATATCTTAAAATGTTGTTTAAGTGTTTGTAACTTCTTTGGAAGCTGAGTTAAATTAAAACAGAAAGTACCCTCAAGTTGATGAGCATGATGAGGGGAAATAGCCTGGACAACAACATTCTAAACTTTATTGAAAGTTCTTTATCCGTTACCATGGTTACATATGATCAGTGTAATTACCAGTTCCTGTCAGCAGGTAGTCTGTCTCACAGTTCCTGTACCATTTTGTTTTCACTTCTGCCAAGCCCTTGCTGTAATTCTAGAGTTCTATACGAAGCAAGTCTAGATTTTCAACAGGTTCACTGGGACTCCTTTTCAATTTAATTATAGTTCATTGTTACTATCAACATTATATATTTTCAGAGGCTAAGCGTTAGTCTGGTCAGCAAGTTGCTATATATACATGCATATGTTCATGCCGTAATAGCTTGACTTGGAATATGTTTTGGGTCTGAGGAGAACAGTATTGAGTTTGAGTGCAAGCCTTGTAGCCCTCCATCAAACAGACACAACTAGGCTGTGGGGAGGGAACGGAGAACAAAGCCTGATTAAAATAGATGATCAGACCTGGGGGGTACACAGTGATGAGGAGATATTGGGGGCCGTCTCACCGTGTTGGAGATTGTTAATCAGTGGGAGGCAGTGGAATGTAACACCACTCTGCAACGAGTGAAGCTTGGATCATACAAGCATTTGATAGCTGTGAACAACTGTGTTTTTTATTGTTAGTTAATAGTTTTTGATTTTGATTTTGAGAAAATATTCATTTTTATGATGATGCTGATGATGATGATGATGATGATGATGGTGATGATGATGATGAGCATTTGATAGCTGTGAACAACTATGTTTTTTATTGTTAGTTAATAGTTTTTGCTTTTGTTTTTGAGAAAATATTCATTTTTATGATAATGATGATGGTGGTGGTGGTGATGATGATGATGATGACGACGACGACAGAATGTGATAGTTGTGGTGATGATGATGGTGATGATGATGATGATGATGATGGAGCAATTTTAATGATAGTGTGGATGAATTTTGATAATATACATGACATGTACTTCAAAGTCTTATCTGATGGAAATTTATGTGACATATCGAGTATAGTCGTTATTTTCCAGTAGCTACTAGGTGAAAGTTTACCCAGTACAACACCATCTGAAGAACACCATCAACTATGCAGACAATGCCTACACTGGTCTGTACTATCACTGCAGGAGACAGGAGGAATCCCCTTCAATGAGAGGGGGCCAGTAGAATTGGTTGGGGGACGCTGCTCAATCATGAGCTTATCCAGGTGGTATGCTGATGTTGGTTTGGTTAGGGGATAAATAAGCTAATGAGATGAAATGAGCACCAAAGAACCAGCTAACACAATTAGGAGGTAAACAATGATAAACCAACTGTGTTTTTAATTTAGAGGTTTCAAATTCTGATTTGACACCTGTAAATTTCATTTGAATGATTGTATGAGTACACATTTGAGAAAGAATTGCATTCAAATGAATATGTTCTTCTGCGGTAAAGATGTCATTAGCAAAATGATGGTGTTATGTAGATTTGATACTGCTGACTGACCAGTCAGATTGCAGGATTCTAAACAATGCTAAACTGTCATGGTAAAATACTGATCAAGATAAAATGCAAACATGTTAAACGTTACTAGGTAGCCTAAGTCAAATTCGACCCGTGAAGATCCGGGTCAGAATTGGTCTTCAGCAACCCATTCTTCTCGTATTTACAGGAGATGCATGTTATCATATCCCAATTGCGTGGATTGATGCTCATGATGTCAATCACTAGATTGTCTAGTCCAGACCCGATTATTTATTGACCGCCATCGTATAGTTGGAATATTGCTGAGTGTGACGTTTAACAACAACAAAAAACTACTACTACTACCATGACTACTACTACCACTAATACTACTTCTATAGTTGGAATATTGCTGAGTTCGGCGTTAAACAACAACCAAACAAACTACTACTACTACTACTACTACTACTACTACTACTACTACTACCACCGCAACACACACATGGTAAGCCATTACACTTATCTCGGTAAATTGTTCCTGCAGCTACATCAACTACTACAACCGCATGGTTGTCGCTCCCTGATGTAGTACACCGGCAACAGGTACTTCTGTTGCCTCCTCGGTGTACTCTCTGTAGAAACATGCAGTTATCGGGACAGGAGTTTCTGATAAACATTGTGTAATAACAAACCTCCAGCCCAGTGTTTATCTATGTGTTCTACTACTGACACTGTCAGATCCAGCAATTCTGAAAATGTTTGTATCATAAACATGGTTGTAAGCCATTTCCCAAGCTCATGTATACAGGGCTCAATTTAGTGACTGTAAAACAAATACAGTAAACTTTGGTTATAACGAACTCAAAGGGACCACAAGTTTTAGTTCGTTATAACCGTAGTTGGTATAAGCATACATACAGTATATATACAGCAAATGGCCGGGACCAAAAAAACAGTTCATTATATCATGTATATCCGTCAGATCGTTATAAACGTGTTCGTTATAAACATAGTTTACTGTTTACAAATTTGTGTCTGTCTGGCGCTTACCTTTTCACACAACAACAATCTTTGAACGCAGTCCTGACCTTAGCCTAACTCCAAGGCTTTACTGAAAGAAAAGTCCATGGATGTGTAGTAATTCTATCCTCCTAATAGGCAAGTCTAGATCTAAGGACTCCAATATCTTATAGGGACAACTTGTCCTTTTTATTTACATAATCTAGAAATTATGATTTAATCTAATAATGATCACCTTAGAGACTCGTGGTAGAGCGTCCTCCCGGAGAGCGGAAGGTCCGGGGTTCGATCCCCGGCCGCGTCATTACAAAAGACATTAAAAGATGGTACTTGTTGTTATCCTGCCTGGCGCTCGGCATTAAGGGGCTAAAACAAGGACTGGTCGGCTCGGAGTCAGTATACTGTGTCTGAGTGATGTATTCATGTTAAACTGCGGCATGGTATCTCAATGAGCTAGCACTATAAATCGGCATCAGTCCGGACTAAAGTACAAGCAGCCACACATACATGCATGCACGTTGCTATATAAGTGCAATAATCTTGGACGCGACGTTAAACACAATTTCACCTCACCTCACCATTAATTAAGGTGACACGGGCAGCAGACCAGCCTATGTTTCAACTTTGATAAATTTATGGTTGTAACCTGTTTTTGTCTGGTGCAACTGGATTTTCATGTACACATGCACCTAGAGCAAGTTAAATCAAGTTCCTTAAATCAAGCCCTGTGTAATCCCAGTACCTATTGGAATAGTTGGTGTTAGTACAGAGGTATTTCTCTTGATGCCGCGTTTGAAATTAAGAGCGCCCTTGGGTCCTTGAGGTTTTCTGCTATGATATTTGAATCAAGGGACCCCCTATTTTTTTCTTTTAGTATGCAGGCTTTGACAAGGACCCCTTGACCATGTTGACTTTCAAGCTTAATTTCGAACATGGGTCTGTGTTTGATTTTCAAAGTAGGATCTGCCACTGTAATCAGTTTGGTAGTATGGCACTCACTAGCCTTGCTCCAAATCTGTACTGAATGTTAGGTCAATGGATGTATGGTTATTCTATCCTCATAATAAGTAAGTCTAGTTAATCGACAGTAGGTGTTTTATAGCGACCATTTATTATTATCTATATAATCTAGGAATTATGATTAAAGCTAATAATTGTTTCCTTAGAGACTTTAGCAAGTCTAGGCACTCACTCACTCCCTGCTGTGTTTGTAACTATTGAAACATTATTGCTGGAGGGCCACTGCCTGGGTGAGACCTTCCACCTGTACACAAAGGTGGTACATCTCGTCCCCCAGCATGTGAAGGTGAACGTGTTGATACCAAGACATGGGTGATATCAAGAGTCAGTGGCCCTGTGTACAGATGGAGGATCGGCCAGTGTTTATTAGGGCTGGCTACAAGCATAGGTCATTACATGCATGCCCTCATACCAGGCGCGCAGCAGGGTACAGCCAGCATCACCAGCATCACCAGCATCACACACAGTATCCAGCACAGTTGTGTAGAGGAAGAGTGTACAGGAAGAGTCAATGCCCCGAATCCCTGGCAAAAGGCCTGCTTCCCCTACGGATATGTGACTGGGATTTTATCAAAAAACGTTATTTGTCCCAAAAATTCTTGATAAATTAATTATGCCCAGATAATTTATTGTTTTTCCAACTACATAGTTGAAAAAAATAGAAATTGTCCGATTCAAAAGTGACATTGTTGCAATGTGTTTTATTTTTTTTTATTAAATATTTTGGCTCCTAGTTTTAATAAAAAAATGTAGCTGAAAAAAATATCTAATCTCAATACAAAACCCATTGCTCCCATCCCCGAATATGAAATGGTCGGCCTCTTAGGTGCTATATATATAGAATACTAAACGAGCTCCCGTGTAATACCAATTTTATGAAACGAGTGAATAGTTGTGGTATCTGACGAGCGAAAGCGAGTCAGATACCACAACTATTCACGAGTTTCATAAAATTGGTTTTACACGGGAGCGAGTTTAGTATTTTATTTATTACTTGCCATTTATAACGTTTTTAGAATTATACTGTTGAGTATGAATAGGCTGACACCTACACGATCTACGACATAGTCCAATTAAGTTTAACAGAATAATACTTCAAACACGTCAAAAGTTGAAACGTATGAATTTAATACTATACAACGGTCCATCTTTAGAATTCCCAAAATTATCGTAGGGCTAAGACTATAGCAACTCACATACTTTAACAGACTAACGACTGTCGTTGCGATCGCCATGTGGAACGGGCCTTGCACCTCAAAGTTTACAATAACGTCACAATACCCGATGACGCAATTTGTGGAATTTTTTTGCAAGATCCATCGGCGAAACAATGCCATGTGACGTCAGCCTAGCAACAAGGTTGCTGGGGTCATCGAGTGTGCATAAGCTCCTTTCAGTGATTTATCAACTCCACACGCAATGTCGTTGAATAAGCCAAGGGGTGTTGAGAGCTTTCAATATTTGTTCGTGAAACGTGTTCCGAGAGTACATAAGCACGCGTTTCGGTATTACACAATGTGTAATACAGCTGTATGTTTATTAAACGGGTGATCTCTTCACGGGCAAGTAATAAAACTGAATATTAATTAGTGTTAAACCCACTCAACATGATCTGTGTTCCATCCAAAAGGTGACAATCTGTTAAATAACAAAATATTGAGCTCTGTTAAACCAATCCCCGATGACTGGTCTTTCTTCAGTCAATAAGCTGACAAGGTGTGATATAACTGAATATTTAACAGTGTAGGGCTGGGACGGGTAACTCGGGTACCCGGGTCGGGTGGGTACTGAGTAGGACCCGGGTACCCACAGAACTACCTGGACCCGTTGTTAGTCACGTGATATATTGTTTAATGACAAAAATTATGCACCCATTCCATCTGACTTTTCATATGGTTGAATAAAGATATAACTTAAGGCAACTTCAGTGTATGCATGACCAGATTGTTTAATACATGTATCTAAATACGTTTTGCCAGGGTTATGGTAAAAAAAATCCCAATCTCACATTTTGTACCTATCTCTTGAGGTCTTCAGTGGGTACCCGGGTAGGGTCAGGTAGTAGGGGGGTGGGTACCCTGGTAGTAAATGTGGACTCGTCCCAGCCCTAAAACAGTGTTAAACCCACAGTAAGTCTGAGTCTGGGGAGTGGCATTTAGTGGACTGTCTGCTGGGGGAGGGAGGCAAGTCCTGGGGTAGTGGCAGATATGCCATTCATGTGCAACCTTGCTGTGCCGGGAAGCAGGGGGAACATTAGAGGGGCTAAAAACGGGTTTGACACATGTCTAGTGTGCAGGGGTTCCTCACAAACAGAGGAGAGGTCCTTCCCTAAATGTTAGATGGTGTGAACTATAGTGTTGGCAAATAGCAAGGCTGTTTCTACCACTGGTGCTTGTGTTGGATTCTGGTTGATTCAGCTGAAGCAGAATCAAGGAGTTCTTGTGAGCATTAGTTTGATGGCAGTGATATATTGGTGGTTTGGATAATGCTTTAAGTTTCAAAGTGTAATCATTGTATTATTATTATAGTGATGATCATGATGATAATGATGACTACAGTGATGATTTATGATGATGATAGTGATGATGACGATGACTACAGTGATTAGTGATGATGATGACTACAGTGATGAGGATGATGATGATGATGAATACAGTGATGATGATGACGATGACTACAGTGATTAGTGATTATGATGATGACTGGATAATGATTATGATGATGGGTTGTAGTGGAGGTCCAGCGGTGTAAGGTACTGTAATTCACTGTGCAAAGTTGCTTCCTTTTGATGCTCCAGGATCTGCTGTCTACCTTCATTACTTTTTAACTAACACCTCATTGTTCACTTACCATGCTTACTGTACTGATATATAATGCCAAATCTACAATAGTTGATAGTGTATAGTGTAGACGTCTATATGAAGGTAACAATACCCTGACACACACCTAGAGTAAATGTATGACCATTAAGTATCCTCTGAGACTTCTGAAATATGATCAAACATGCTTGGTCTATTTTTTAGCAACATGAGTCCCTGGTCCCATATTTCATGTTTTGCAGCCAGGATGGCACTAGCCTTGCTCCAAGGCTGTACTGAAAGATAAGTCCATGGATGTGTAATAATTCTGTCCTCATAGTAGGCAAGTCTAGATAAGCGGACAGAACTTATAGGGATTACTTGTTCTTATTATTTATACCATGTAGAAATTATGATTTAAATGAATAATTATTGCTTTAGAGACTTGTGCAAGTCTAGGACAGCACGTACCAGGTTAGGAACCCAAGATGTTATTCCATTGTCCCAATCAGCGCCATCAGTTGCTATGGCAACATCTCTTCTTACCAAAGACAGAGATTTTATTCTTCTTGTTGTGAAACTGGAGATTTTTGTGTCATGTCTGAAGTTATCGCCAGTTGATAAGACGTGCAGAGTGTTATTGTGGGACTTTGTGTGTCTTGTGATCAGGAACACGGAGGCCAAGCGACTTCTTGAAAAAGCGTGTCTTTTTTAGTTTTTGCATTGTTCAACATTATAAAGGAATTGTAATAGGTTTGTCCATTGCGTGACATGTTCAAGTAGTTTCCAGTTACCATGGTTTTCATGGCCTTTTATCATCAGCAGGTTATTAAGCATGCTTGAATACTGAGAGGTTAACATGTTTCAGCATGTGTATAGGCGAGACCACTCAGATCCGATGTTTAATCGTTAATCCGTGTCTTGGCGTTTAACTGACTATTTCAACGATTAAACAACGGATCTGAGCATGCTGAGTGATGTAACCCACTTAGATCTGTCTAACCTTCATTCGAACAACGCGACTATGCTTGTCGTAAAAGGCGACTAAAGGGATCGGGTGGTCAGGCTCGCTGACTTGGTTGATACATGTCATCGGTCCCAATTGCGTGGATCGATGCTCATGATATTAATCACTGGATTGTCTGGTCCAGACTCGATTATTTACACACCGCCGTCATATAGCTGGAATAATGCTGAGTGTGGCATTTAACAACAAACAAACCAACCAACCAATCATTTGAAGAACCCTCACACTTAAAGTGTTTCATAACCGTGTATGAAAAGATATTCCGGAACTCTATCATGTCTTTGCTTACCTGTGAGAACACGGTGTGAGTTGCGTGAGATGCATGTGGAATATGTTTGCTGTGCTTCTGGCACGTGCATCTCGCTGTTTGGCGACTCGGGTTATAAAATACACATCCGAGGCAAATATACAGATCATATTGGATAAGTTGGAGCACATTCATAAATCACCTAAATCTTATTTCCCATAGTGATGAGCCTGTTATGAACAGTCATAGCCCTTATCTAGAAAAGAATATTTTTAACGAAAAAGCTACCAAATCACACGTATGTTTATCATGTTTATCATGTTTATCGGTTCAAATCCTGCTGGCGACACACATTTTGGGTGAAATTGTTCCATCATCAAGGTGAAGTAAAGATGGAAACAGAAGTTCCGTCAATACCAAGTGGTGTTTAACTAACGATTCAGTTAGTTAATGTACGGTCAAAGACAAAGGAGCCATAGTTAAAGACTATTAGTGATGGTATCCGACTCGGTGAAGACATCTGGATTAACAAATTTGGACGGGTGGTCGGATTGGTGACATGGTTGACTGAGTGTCATATTACTCCAACACTGTGGGACATTGCTCTTAATGTCGACCACTGTTTTTGTGTGGCCCTCCTAGATTTACAGCTGCAATATTGCTGACTGCAGTGTAAAAAACAACAACAAACACTTCAACAATTTTCAAAATGTTCAATAATCGTTGATGGTTTCAACATTAGATTCTACTGCAGGTGAATATTCAGATTCTAACATCTTGTCAAACAAACCTACCGTATTCGATGTAATAAGCGCCCCGCTCTAATAAGCGCCCATGGCGATATTTGCTAATATATTGGATAGTGAACAATCTCAATGAGCACCCCTTCCGATCAATGTACACAAGACTTATTTATTCATGTATAAAATGCACTTGTGTGTTATATGCACCCTTAATTATGGGCAATTAAATCCTGGAAAGATATATATGTCGTATATAAACATTTCATGTTGTCAGCATAAACCACGAAATTTACGAACTTTCAACTCTGTTTTTTCACCAAAATAATATTCCAATAAGAGCGCCCTATTTCTAATTTTGAGCGCACCCTGGGCGCTTATTACGTCGAATACAGTAATATATATACAATATCTTTAGATTGAAAGTAATGAAGTTGGAGTACATTGAGCTGGTCCTCCACCCAGCCAGGTCTCCAGCAGGCAGGCAGCTACTAATGCGATTGGCATCTGTCGACATGTGTTTGGGTGACTTTTAGCCTCTGGTTAAATCAGCCTAGTAGTCTCCAGCTGTTCTAGGCAGGGGAGCGTTACTGTGTAGTGTACATCTCACATCTGTAGTGAGTAATGACGGAGCTGCTCCACTCTACTTTGAAGTGGGAGATGTGCTGGAAACTGATGCTGAGCTGTTTGTAGAAACAGCAGTAGATAATGATAGTGTTTTCACAGGATTTCATAAAGCAATTCTTCTTTAGGCTTTAACTGTGCAGGTGTCATTGTTAGACATGGTTTCTGTGGTGTATCTGCTCTTGGTGAGCATTGGGAACTTTTCAATAGTCCGCATTCGTCGCCTGGTGAAACAGTGTTTTCCCAGAGAGCGAAAGGTCAGAGGTTTCATCCCCAATGTGTCATACCAAAATATAGTACTTGTTGTTTCCCTGCCTGGTGCTCTACATTAAGGGTATAAGACAAGGACTTGTCGAGTGTGTCTTTGTACTTTGTCAGAGTCGGGTATCTGTTTTATACTGCGTCTTTGTATCTCAGTGGGCTATCACTATTAAACAGGGCATTAGTCTGGACTGGTACAAGCAGCCACACGCACACGCACACGCACACGCACACGCACACACATACATACACGTACATGCAGATTGCTATATAAGTGCAATAGTCTTGAATGTGATGTTAAGCCACACCTCACCTCACCTCACCTCACCACCTCTTCTAGACTGCTCACGATGTCAATCACTGGATTGTCTGGTTCAGATTATTTACAGCTGCAATGTTGCTGAGTGTGACAAATAACTCTATTGTAATCAAGTGCACTGTACACGTTGTGATCATGACAATGATTACGTGTACATTTCTTCTCCGAGACTGAAGCCCAAGTCCCATTTAGTCTACTGGTCCAGAGAGCCCTGCTTTTAATAAAGAATTAAACGAGGAGGGGAATGAATCTAATGATAAACAACAACCACAAGTCATATATTTTTCATATATGAGATATCATGAGATAACATTATTTACAACCTCATTAAGGATTTACAAGCTTTAATAATGTTTACCCGTAGTTAAATAATGATGACTCCCTGAATACATTCCTATCTCGGTAATGCCGAGAAGACCATGAATATTTTCACAAACATAAAAATAGTGACATGTATAAGAACTGGGTACTAATGTACTGAGCAGAGCACCACGGTTACCCACTCAACCCACTCAACAATAGCATCATCCAATTTACGACGTCACCAAGTTCCAAGCATATGTTCGAATCTTCAGAAATGACGTCATGATAGAACAATGTTTTATCATGAAATAAACTGTTCTTCGTTGTTCTTTGCAATTTCTCATCTTATGACAGTCAACATAATGTAGTCAGTCGACACAGCTGATAGATGTAACCACTGACATGACATTAATGTCTGCCAATGCCATTGCCGTCGATGCCTTCGTATGTCTGGAGAACATGTGTCTGTGATGTGATGCCAAGAACAGGCTGGTTGTTGACAGCATCGCCAATCGCTGACGACAAGGGACATCGGTATGCAGTGTTGCATGGCATTATTTGGCATGGAGGCGCCAACCACTGTACGCAGTGGGGACATCAGCCAGCAAGGGTACATGTGCAAACATGCTGAATTGACAACATGTGTCTTGTATACCGTTGGTGCTGTTATGTTAATTGATTGGTAAGTTAAAAATAGTTTCCCTTGTTCTTGTTGTGAAGAATGGGTATAAATCAGACTGTAAGCAGTGGGCCTCTTATAGCAATGAAGGCACTAGGGGTCAAGTGGTTTATGGTGCTGCCAGTTCCTGTTTAGAGTTATGCCCCTTTCTGGTTCCAGGATCTGCCGATTAAGGACTAGAATCCCAGATTTACCCTGATTAGGATCCTTGCTCTGCCTGGACAATATACATGTGTTTTTCAGAAGTTGTAAATGTCTGTGACCTGTGAAATAACTGAAATAATGTTCAGTATGTTCAAAATTGACTGACGACAAAATCAAAATCGTCTATGGACATTGACCTTGATGATTGATCAGTTAACCATACAGTTTCAGTGATGAGAAAAATGTTATTTGTACAGCAATTTACCTGTCATGGTGGCATCTTGAAAATGAGGAATTTTAATTCCAACTATAGAACATGGCACCCTTGAAAATCCGGGTTAGAATAGGTCTTCAGCAACACATGCTTGTCTTAAGAGGTCCACGGGATCGCATGGTCAGGCTTGATGACTTGGTTGATGCATGTCTTCGTATCCCAATTGCATGGCTCGATGCTCGTGATATCAATCACTGGTTTGTCTGGTCAAGACTCGATTATTTACAGACCTCAGTCATATAGCTGAGTGCAGCATTAAACAACAAACTAACAGACAATCAAACAAAACAGAACATGTTTTTTCACATATTTGGCCACTGAAATGCACTATAAATGCTTCTGCATGCCTTCTGTACTGGTGTCGTCTGTATGCGCTTTAATGATTCACGGCTACTGTTGTCTTTTCGTCAGAAAGAAAGTTTCCATGTATATTCAGATTTATTTATGACTTTCTTTAGGCGATTTTTCACAAAAAGGGCTTAAAGTGAGAACAGGTCTCAAATGCTCTAATTGAATTCTGATACAAAGTAATGGAAATTGCCCCCTTAAAAAAAACAAAAAACAAATTCACCATCAACATGAAGCCAATCAAGTGTAATGTTCATGGAATAGAATTCTTACAATTTAAATTCATTGTAAAAACACGTTCTTTGACATGCAGTACTAATAATTACTGATCGTGTTGTTTGGTAGTAATAAACCCACTGTGACCAACGATCAATAAAAGACTATTTCTTCTTCAATATTCCACTCACTGCGGTCGGGTAGCCTACTGGTTTAAGCGTTCGCTCGTCACGCCGAAGATCCGGGTTCGATTCCCGACATGGGTACAATGTGTGAAACCCATTTGTGGTGTCCACCGCCATGATATTGCTGGAATATTGGTAAAAGCGGCGTAAAACCATACTCGCTCCACTCACTGCCAGAGAACTACAGAGCATCATGACTCTACTTTTACCCATGTTTCCCTGGAGAATGTAGCACAATTCACAGAACCTATTCCGTGATCAGGTTATGTACATAGACCTCACATCATCATCGCTTAATGACTTCATGTTCTTCTGTTCCTCCATCATCAATGCCATAGATAGAAACTGAAGTCGATTTCAGCTCAACATTCATCGTGGTTGTAGAGACTCTCCGCTAGTTCCCGACATGCCAGCCATTCTGATCACTCCACAACCCATTTTCTGCTAATTGCTGGATATAAACAAATGGAGGGGAAGTTTGAAACGCCTGCTGTATATTTAGACTGTTAAATGCATAGGGGGTGCAGTAGGAATTGTTGTGTGTGTTCATGAGAAAGGCGGCAGTTATTTGAGTAAACGATCTTCCTGCAATGTTTGGGCTACATAAACACTGTAGTGAGAGCTGGAAGCTGGACTGATAGTGATAGCAGGGACATTCAACTGACTGTTCTCCGCTTCATCTTGATATAGATAAATGGAAGCAATCAAATTAGGTTTATGTGAAAGTATATTTTCTGATTCAAGGATAATAGTATGAAGAGGTTTATCAGGAAGTGTATCTAGGCATTGGGCTTAATGCTTTGAGGTAACATTATTAGTATTGCCATTCATTGCCAATTTTTTTTTATCTTCTTGCTTCAACATGTTCAACTTGGCATCGTTGTCAGTAGATATTGATGTCGGCATATGGGGATTCCAGATCATAAAAGACCCTTCAGTACCTCATGCTTGTCAGAGTCAACTAAGTTTGGGTTAAGTATGTTTGGCCCAAAAAATTTAGTAGGCCTATTATATTTCTGGCCTTTTAGTGAAAAATGACGTTATGACCCTCCTTTTTCTTTTGGGACAAGTTCTCCAACACTGACCTGAATGGTACAATCTTTGTATTCGGAGGAAAGACCTAGTCGCCTCGGGTATTAAAATGATGTTTCTCAGTGGTTCATAAAAGACTAAAGTGCACATGACAAACACAAGAGGTGTTATAATCTTTACCCCAGTTTTTGGGTTGACATGTTGACATGCATGTCTATAATAGTGGGCAAGTCTAGATTACTGCAGAATGAAGACAGTCTCTGGGCTCCTTTTTATTATATTTCATAACTATAACAAACCAACTGTTTTTATCTGTAAAAAATGTTCAGAGACTAGAGACTACCCTACCCATGCCCCCTCTAACACAGCATGTGAGGCAGGGCTCACAGAAGCCACATACCCACTATTATCCTTGCCTTGCTAGTCTGTGACCCAGGCAGTGGTAATCCCGATGTATTACTGGGGAATGGTATTGGCATTCCCCTGATTGCCACAATTATGTATGGTACATGGAGTATCAGGAATCACTGAGCTTATGACCTGACTGGGTTCTGTCTATTAGTGACAGTTGTTCCCCTTGTCTCTCTGAGTGACTGCAGCGTGTGGTGGAAGCAGTATTCTTGCCACAGATAACCACAGGAATGCTGGGTTTATTTCTGGGAATGCATACAAAAAGACACAGTTTTGGAAACAACTGTTGCAGATGTAATAGTTAAGATAAGATAGACTTCATTATCTCGAGAGAATTGTTTCTTTGAACATCTCAGCAGCAAAATACACAAAAACCTGATTAATATAAAACATAATAGATATATCTCACATTGTATTTGCTAACATTTTGTACAATACAGTCAAGTCGCGTTAATCCTACAATTGGCTTTATCCGACACTTATGTTGGGAACTGATTAAATCACTGCTATTTAGACCCGTTAATCCAACAGTCTCGCACTCCGACTCTGACACGCCTAATTTGCAATGAATTACCGAAATCACTCATTAATCAGTCTCATTAATCCGACACAGTGATCAGCGAAGTCTGTGGTCATCTGCCTGCGATTACATAGCCCATGTTTTGATGCCAGACGAATCGGCTGGTAGCTGCATATTACAACGGCTGCAGAGATAAACTTGCTTAACATTAAACAATGATGCTTTAAATAAAGAAAACAGGATTAATCACATGCTTTGATTACCTCAATCTCAATAAAATCAGATACAAGTTCTCGCTATCGATGAGGACATCCCATTACAGGTCACGTCAGAACAACCTTTCGCGAACTTTGACCTACCAATGAAATGACTAACAGGAAGTCAATGTTTATCCGACATACTCGTTAATCCGACATAATCATATGCAACCATCGATGTCGAATTAACCAGGGACGTTAACAGGACTTGACTGTAGTTGATAGGGAGGTCATTGATTATTTAAGCTGTACATGTAATGCTGAGGATTATATTAACATTAATCCTTATGAAAGACAGGTGGAGCCTGTTTGTTAATGTTTGAGTTTGAACCTGTGTATTCATGTTTGAGTTTGTATGAATGTGTTATGTTTAGACATTTTGAGATAAAGCTACATTGTTCAGTGTTCAGTGGAACTTGTTCTCGTTTTGTTTGTTTGTTGTTTAACGCCACACTCAGCAATATTCCAGCTATATGACAGTGGTCTGTAAATAACTGAGTCTGGACAGACAAGCCAGTGATTGATATAATGAGCATCTATCCATACCAAGACATTCATCTTACGACAAGCATGGGTTGCTGAAGACCTATTCTATCCAGGATCTTAATGGGTAGAAATTGTTCTTGATCCTTAATGTGTCATATGTATGTAATCTGATGGTCCGGTGGTCTAGGGTGCAGCTGTGCAGAGCTGCTGATCATGGGTTCGAATCCCAGATTCACCCCTTTCATGCTTCTTGACTTGTCAACATCATATCATTGCGCATGGGTTTCACCGAAATATCCACGACCTGCGTTAGTGTAACTTCACATGTAGTTGACATGCCTGAATAAACAGAAACACTGCAAGAGGCCATTAAAATCTACAACAACAAACTAAGAGTGCATGAGTGAGTATGGTTTTATGCCGCTGTATTCCAGCAATATCACGACACACCAGAAATGGGCTTTACATGTTGTACCCATGTTGGGAATCAAACCCGGGTCTTCGGCGTGATGAGCGAACGCTTTAACCACTAGACCCCACTGCCCCAACAAACTAAGAAAGTACTAAGGAATGAAACTTAAACTGAAACATTAACCTGCCCAAATAGGGATAAAATATTGAACATCCCCTTAAAAGCCTGAAAGTCTACTAGTCTTCAGGATACCTTCAACATTAGACAAACTGTCTCTGGCTAGCTGGCTGGTGCCAAGTTGCATCCTTGTGCCTTTGTGCTGCATCCTCATCACAGACTCAGTGATACCTAACATCCTGATCAACATCATCAGTGTTCACACCGTCGATCACTTGTTTGCCTGGTCCAGATGCGCACACTTGAGAGCCTGCTGTAATTAGCTATAATATTGCTGTTTGACATGGAACCCTAACTACACATTTATTTGAGTTTATTGGGATATCAGCCTTCGAAATGGGCACTAGTCCTATCATCCTTTGCCAAACTTCCCAATCTTGAGGAGTAGTAGAAATTTGCCATTTGAATGGTTTTGTTTTATCATTTTAAGGACTAGTGGACTAAAAATTCTAGTTTCTACCACTAGATCTCTTTGATAAAGACATATGACATATTTCTGTCTAGACTGTTATCAGTCATGTCATGTTTCCTGTGTGTGTTTTCAGAGTGCCTTCAGTCGTGAAGGTCTAAGTCGCCTGTGGAACGAGCTGGTCAAAGATGGAGAAGTGTCAGTGCGTGGCAGCGACAGCCTCTACAACAGTACAGGGGCCATAGCCAAGAAAGGTAGGACATTGAAGACTCAGCTGATGCGTTTCGAGTTTTTATTTTGTTTGTTTGTTGTTTAACGATGCACTCATCAATATTTAAGCTATATGATTGCGGTCTCTAAATGATCGAGTCCTGACCAGACAATCCAGTGATTGACATCATGAGCATAGATCTACGCAATTGGGATACAATGAAGTGCATCAACCAAGTCAGCGAGCCTGACCACCTGATCCCGTTAGTCGCCTCTTACAGCAAGCATGGGGTGCTGAAGATCATTTTTAACCCAGATCTTCACAGGTAAGGATTTCAAATATGGCAAATATCACATGATATACTGTTATCAAGGGTTGATTTAACAGCTGGCCCGTTGGCCTGTGGCTAGGTAAAATTACAAAGGGCTTGCTGAAACATAAAGTACATGTAATTGGTCTGTCTGGCTATCCTCTATCCGGATCTTCATGTTTCGTGCCATGTTCTCTATTGTTACTGAAACAGATACAATTACCAAATTGGCACCCAAGTGAGGGAGGGAGCCCCAGTCTAGTAGAATTCTGGTCAGTCCAGTAAGATCAGCTCCATTTGATCACAGTAAAATGTACTGAAACTGACGCTCGGAGTCAAGTTTGGGCTAGTGGATTCAACATGCTCAAAAGTCTTTGGCACAGAATGTTCCTGTTTTCTTTACTTATGTTCTTAGATTTCTAACCCTGCCAACAAATATCTTCTAATAACAACTTGTCAAAAAATCGGAATCGGTCCAACTTCTTGCCAAACTTCAATAGTTGATTTAGGTTTGGAAGCAATTCCACATCAGTGCTGACATCCTTTGATTGAAGTGTATGAGGAAGTTTCGGAATTGTCCAGGTATTTGTGGAAGTCATTGGAAGTGTACACATGGTGGAAGTTTCCTAACATCCAGGGTAACCTTTGTTGGTTATAAAAAGTTCAGATGTCACTGTTTATTTTCATGGGGAAGATGTTAGCTATTGAGAGGGATCACTGCAGCTGGTGATGATGGTAGGATTGTAGGATGGTCTTGTGTGGGAAGCTGAAATAACGGGGGCCTCATAGGTTAGTCTGTCATACAGACCCTGAAACAAATGTATACAATACAGACATTTCAAGTCTATAACTGTGGGCAAGTCTAGATTACTGCAGTATGAAGAGAGTCTCTGGGCTTTTTTATCTGTAAAAAATGTTCATTTCAGAGACTAGATGGAAGTCTAAGGTTAAGTATGACCAGAAGATGGCCTCTTTGACATTAGGTCTTGTCTGTGGCAAGAAAGGAGTAAATATGTGTATTTTGGTGATTGCATTGGAAACAATGGAAAACATCAGAATCTTTAGTCTTGTTTGAGGGGTTAAGTGTGAATCAAATATGGTGTGAGTATTATTTGAATAATTGTAAAGTTAATCTCGGAAAAAATATAAGGGGACAAATAACATAAGATATTATAAGGAAATTAAGCAATAAATATCATAAAATATTCCAATGTAGTGCTTTCTTCTAGTACCTGGGGACCAAGGGCAGGCATGGGCATCATGATTCACTGTGCACAGTTGCATCCCTTGGGCACATCAGGAACCTATCACTTTTGTTTCACAGAGAAGTAAATGTCTGAGACCTGCATCATTTCAGGCTTTCCTCATTGCAATGTTCATGGTGTGCTTAAGAAATTAGAAAAATGTTTTCCTTTACATGTATGTATAATGTGCAGAAAGATTATGTTATAACTTGCCCGGGAAGAGATCACCCGTTTAATAAACATTCAGCTGTATTACACATAGCGTAAAACCAAAATGCGTAAAAACTTATGCACACTCGATGACCCCAGCAACCTTGTTGCTAGGCTGACGTCCCATGGAATTGTTTCGCCGATGGATCTTGCAACAAAATGCTACAAATTATGTCAATGGGTATTGTGATGTGATTGTAAACTTTGAGGTGCAAGGCCCCGTTTCACAAGGCGATCGTATTGTTGCGCAACGACAGTCGTTAGTCTAAGTATGTGAGTTTACACTTTTGATGTGTTTGAAGTATTATTCTGTTAAACTCCATTGGATTATGCCGTTGACTGTACAGGTGTCAGCCTATTCATACTCAACGGTATAATTCTAAAAACGTTATAAATTTCAAGTAATAAATAATATACTAAACTTGCTCCCATGTAAAACCAATTTTATGAAACTCGTGAATAGTTGTGGTATCTGACTCTCTTTCGCTCGTTAGATACCAGAACTATTCACTCGTTTCATAAAATTGGTATTACACGGGAGCTCGTTTAGTATTCTATATGTCTGTGTACATTTGACTCAAATTTTACTTGGAGTTGTTTGAAAGATGTCGGAAGGCTAAAGGTGACAGATTGAAGTACACAGCACAGTGTTAGAGTTGGTTGTTTATGTCTTGTTCTGTGAGGGTGTAAGTGATCTGGATACACTGAAAGACGTGTTATGTTGATCATTACTCAGATGCCGAGGTTGTGTCTTCTTCTGTTACTTTGATCATCACACAGAATGCCGAGGTTGTGTCCTGTTCTGTTATTTTGATCATCACACAGATGGCCGAGGTTGTGTCTTGTTCCGTTACTTTGATCATCACACAGAATGCCGATATTGTCTTGTTCTGTTACTTTGATCATCACACAGATGGCCGAGGTTGTGTCTTGTTCTGTTACTTTGATCATCACACAGAATGCCGATATTGTCTTGTTCTGTTACTTTGATCATCATACAGAATGCCGAGGTTGTGTCCTGTTCTGTTATTTTGATCATCACACAGAATGCCGAGGTTGTGTCTTCTTCTGTTACTGTGATCATCACACAGAATGCCGAGGTTGTGTTTTGTTCTGTTACTTTGATCATCGCACAGAATGCCGATATTGTCTTGTTCTGTTACTTTGATCATCATACAGAATGCCGAGGTTGTGTCCTGTTCTGTTATTTTGATCATCACACATAATGCCGAGGTTGTGTCTTGTTCTGTTACTTTGATCATCGCACAGTATGCCGATATTGTCTTGTTCTGTTACTTTGATCATCATACAGAATGCCGAGGTTGTGTCCTGTTCTGTTATTTTGATCATCGCACATAATGCCGAGGTTGTGTCCTGTTCTGTTATTTTGATCATCACACACAATGCCGCGGTTGTGTCTTGTTCTGTTATTTTGATCATCACACAGACGGAGGAAGTTGTGTCTTGCTCTGTGACGGTTTAAACTATATATGTCACAGCAATTATGTTTTGTTCCGTGATGGGTTACGCTATCTGAATGCAATGTAACATGTACTCACACACAGTCTGTAAAGATGGGTGCCAAATAACTTCAGATAGGGAGATAGTTTGGTTATTGTTGCTATGCGAGTTTCCACAGTGGAGTGCTATTGGCTGTTCATGATCTCGAAGTGTGTCCTTTGGAGAAGGGCAGCCACTGACTGTGAAATTGATGGTATTTGTTGTGCTTTGTGTCCTTAGTTTCCCCGTTACGGTTTCAGGTCTCATATCTCTCTAGTTGATGACTTCCAGGTTTCACATTCAGGATCCGGAAACTTTGTTGCGTTCTTGTTGTCACAATTCATGATACTGTTGGTCATTGTGTGAGAAAAGATTCATTGATGTTTGATTTGGTCGAATCACCACAACATCCTTTGCATGTCCAAACCGGGTTCAAACATAATTTCCACCTATAATGCATTAGGGGCTTGTCATGTGACCCCTTTTGGAAACCATACCATGTGTGATAGCCATATATATAAGCTCTTGGAAATGTGCATTCAACAGTATCATTAACTGATTAACATAAATTAAAATTACCTAAAATAATGACTTTATCATGTTTATAGCATTTGAACTTATGAAAAAATCTAAGTTGTCTGTGATTTGGAACTGTCTATGAGTAACCCCTGATACTTCAAGACCAAAGTCGAAAATCCCTCACAATTTGGTATCTGTGGAAAGAGCAGACCCCAGGCAGGATCTCAATACAGACAAACAAATGCCAGGGTGAAAAAATAGTACAAAATGTAAAAAAATAAAAATAAAAAAGAGAAAATTAAGAAATTATACAAAGGAATTCCGTCCATCCATCCTACCAAGGACATTTTTGTGTGCGATCTATGACTTGAAAACTACTTGATAGATTCATATCAAACTTGGTGAACACTTTCTATACCAATAGGAGGGTTTGCAATAGAAGTTTGTTTTCAATATTTGGATTTTCAGAGAAAATAGAGCTTTTTTTCTTTTTTTTACTTGGAATTGTTTTACTTCAACATGTGTGTGACCTAAAACAGTTTCCATACTGATAGAAAAGGTGCAGAAGAGGTTTGTTTTCTGAAAAAAATATGGTTCTTTTCATGTTTTGAACTTAGATTTTTTTACCTCAACATTTCTGCGACCTATAACTTGAAAACTACTTCATGGATTCTTGTCAAATTTAGCGAAGAGTTTCCATACTAATAGAAGAGGCTCATGTAAAGTTTGATTTTGATATGTATATTATTTTTAAAATATCTTTTTACTAATGTTTTGAACTTCGAAATATGTTGGAGTCGAGGTCGAGGTACTAGGGAGCCCTGCTCACTTTTTGCCTTGTTTTTATTGTTATCCACACACTAATTATATTTATTTTTTGGGGAAAATGTCAAACAGCTTCCCCCCCCCCCCCCCCCCCCCCCCCCGAGTCTGTTCCTGGGAGGATTCTCTCTTCTGATTAGTTTTTCTGAAACATATAAAAGTTAGATGTCTACATGGAACGTTATCATGTCAGGATTGTGTTTGATGTCAACTTACACAAGCAATCTCTCCCATAAATGTCTGAATTTACCATGTCTGACCTGATTCTATCAATTACAGGAACAGTTATCAGCCACAGTCTCTGTTGGGTTGTCAACATATCTGTGTTGACTGACTTTAAGGCAACTTAAAACTTGTTTGCAGGAACGTCTGCCACCTCTTTCAACTCTTGTTTTATTATTATTTTTGTGGTCGTTTTTTAAGACCTACAGACTTCCAAGTTACTCAAATTACCCAAATTACGCATGCTCGTAAACACACCCACACACCTAATTAAGCATGCACACACACTCTTTTTCCCCTCACCTCAAATAAAGAAATTCAGTGATACATGTTTGCAGCCTAATGAAACTAACATGGTAGAAAAACATCACGATATCATCAAATACAAATGTAGGAAGATAGGTCTATTTCAGTCAAGGATATGTTTCTCCTGATAACACTGAAGCACCTTTGGCAACGAAGCCCACAATCGCATGTTGAACATATTACATGATATGCTTGCCCCTCCCCCTTGTCAATGCTGCATGCTCCTCAGCCAGGGGGATTGTGTTTATGTGTACCTCTAGTTCATTATCTGGGTCCTTGGGCCACAAGGATGGGAACAATTCCTATCGAGTGTTGGATGTGTTTTTCAGCGTGCAGATTGAAATATCCATTGGGGTGTATTTGACTTTCTTCAAAACGTTTCTCTGATTAACTGGGAAATGACTGAAGGGTGGTATGCACATTCCTTAATCATGTTTATTGTTTAATGTTTACTAAATCTGTGAAGATCTGGGGTAGAATAGGTCTTCAGCAATGCAAGCTTGCCGTAAAAGGTGACTATGGTTGTTGAAAAGGCGACTATGCTTGTCATAAGAGGCGACTAACGGGATCAGGTGGTCAGACTTGGTGACTAGGTTGATACATGTTTTCATATTGCATGGATCGATGCTCATGATATCAATCACTGGATTGTCTGGTCCGGACTTGATTATTTACAGACATCAGTCATATAGCTGGAATATTGGTAAGTGCGGCGTTAAACAACAAACAAACAAACAAAATTATTATTTGTTCGAGCTGGACAATGACAATTCACTTGCTGACACAAGATCTTTTAATGAAAGAAATTGTTTCAATATACTTTCTAGTAAGCGTTATGATATGTACTAGTCATGGGTACCTTAGTCATTATGAGGTGAGGTTGGACTTCAAGGTCTGGTTCTAGTTGTAACACTGGCATCATGAACATCATGCATGAAATGGTAAGGTTACTAAGTATTAGTGCATCATGTATCTTTGAGCATTGGCACTTTCTTCAAATAGAGTCTTTGAGATGCCATTGGTGTTCTTCAAATAGTGTCTTTCAGGTGCCATTGGAGTTCTTGAAATTGAATCTTTGAGATAACTCTGGTGTCCTTGAAATTGAATCTTTGAGATGCCATTGGCTATCGCTAAAACAAAGATCTGAGGACATCCCATTACTGGTCACGTCAGAACAACCTTTCATCCGACCAATCAAAGCGTCGCTTACCGTATCATGAAAGTGACAATCGGAATGTGTTTTCTAATCATGCAACCTCGAAAACATTAACACGGGGTATTCCGAATGACAGTTATGGCCTGTATGACTGGTTCCGTCAAAATTTGGTGTTCATGAACTTTGGTGTTCATGAAATAGAATCTGTGAGATGCTGTTGGTGTTCTTCAATGGTGTTCTTGGAATTAAATCTTTGATATGGTATTGTTATCATTTTAATAGAATCATTATTTGGTGTAGCCTAGATTCATTCATTATGCTCTGTAGCCTACTCCAGCAACTCCCCATTATGTAATCTGCTGCAATACGTGTAGCTCTATCTTACATATCCTTCTTTTAGACTATCAGAGTTTACAGCAACAGTTCAGTCCTACATTAGTGTCTGAGCCAAGTTATACACAGCTTCTAATCAAGGCAGCAACCATCAAAGACTCATTACACAGGGCTGTGTGGCTGTGTGCTGGCTATCTCTCTGGCACAGTGCTGGCTGGAAGGGAGCACCCATACTGGTTGTGATAACTCACGTGAACTTGGGAAGCTGTTTTATCAGTGAAGACAGAGATGAGTTATGGACGATTGACTTTCAACTGCTTTGTCCTTTCGGTGCTGATGCTGGTACAGATGTAGGTCTCTGGTTCCCATGAAGATCCGAGTAGAATAGGTCTTCAGAAACCCATTCTGCCGTAAAAGGCAACTATGCTAGTAGTAAGAGGCAACTAACGAGATCAGGTGGTCAGGCTCACTGACTTGGTTGATGCATGTCATCATATCCCAATTTCGTAGATCGATGCTCATGATGTCAATCACTGGATTGTCTGGTCCAGACTGTATTATTTACAGACTGCCGTGATATAGCTGGAATATTGCTGAGTGCAGCATTAAAAAACAAACAAAACAAACAAACAGATGCTTGGTCTCTGGTTCACTTGTTCTCATGGCCAATTCACACAATATATTTTGACCAATATTCATCAAGAAAGTTCTAAGCTTTACATTAGATGTAATTCAATTAAGAACTGGCCAATATTTTTGTGTGTGTCTATGGAGGTCGTCTTGTAATTAAATAAGTCAGCCATAGTAACGTCACTGACTCCTTATTTAGTCATGAACAAAAAGATACTGTACACAACAAAATGAAATCAGTGACATTATTCAGTGTTATAGTGCAACCCATTGTTAGCTCCTTCCACCCTATTTTTAGCCAATCAGGAAACAGTAGTCTGCTTATGGGTGTGGCCTAATTCCTCTTGTTTAGCCAATCAGGAAACAGTAGTCTGCTAATGGGTGTGGCCTAATTCCTCTTGTTTATGGGAACCTGAACACAAAATATTTTGCTTGTTTAGCCAATCAAATGCCATGGAATCACTTGCAATTTATTTACAGTAAACTACGGCTATAACAAACTCAAATGGACCACTAATTTAAGTTTGTAATAACCGTAGTTCGGTATAAGCATGCATACAACATTTATACAGCAAATGGCCCTGACTAAAAATTAAGTTCGTAATTTCCTTCAGTTCATTGGTTATAAACTTCTTTTACTGTATTCGGATAAAACTTGTGAAAAGGTTTTTTTTCTATTTTCTATTTGGGAACTGCAATAATTGTTTCTGATAGCAATCACTTGCTGACACTCAGAAAGCTGTAGATTTTATTTGGTCTTTATTTTGGAAGAAAAGCTTTTCCATGTGCTGGAAGCTAAAGTAGTCTAAGGAGGTGTTATTTAGTTTATCTCCTCCCTGATAGCACAGACACACACCACCCCCCAGTCACAGAGAGTGAGGGCTCTGTGGGGGCAGTGGAGCTGTATCTGTACATGTGTATTTGGGGATACAGGTGTGATAACTCCTGACACCAATGCCAAGTAATACTCAGGTTACGCACACTTGAATCACATGTGTACTGGCCCAGGTAAACTGGAGGAGGTGGCAGACAGGTGCTTGGACTGACGGAACATGCCGACTCCTTCATGCCGTCTCATAACCTGGTTCCCTGGTCTGGCCTCTTGGCCTAGTGTTATAACATGGGTCCATGGTCTGGATATATTGTCTGGTCTCATAACCTGGTTCCCTGGTCTGGCCCCTTGGCCTAGTGTTATAACATGGGTCCATGGTCTGGATATATTGTCTGGTCTCATAACCTGGTTCCCTGGTCTGGCCCCTTGGCCTAGTGTTATAACATGGGTCCATGGTCTGGATATATTGTCTGGTCTCATTACCTGGTTCCCTGGTCTGGCCCCTTGGCCTAGTGTTATAACATGGGTCCATGGTCTGGCCCCTTGGCCTAGTGTTATAACATGGGTCCATGGTCTGGACATATTGTCTGGTCTCATAACCTGGTTCCCTGGTCTGGCCCCTTGGCCTAGTGTTATAACATGGGTCCATGGTCTGGCCCCTTGGCCTAGTGTTATAACATGGGTCCATGGTCTGGACATATTGTCTGGTCTCATAACCTGGTTCCCTGGTCTGGCCGCTTGGCCTAGTGTTATAACATGGGTCCCTGGTCTGGCCCCTTGGCCTAGTGTTATAACATGGGTCCATGGTCTGGATATATTGTCTGGTCTCATTACCTGGGTTTGTGGGCTGCCCCCGGACCTAGTCTCATAACCTGGTTCCCTGGTCTGGCCCCTTGGCCTAGTGTTATATCATGGCTCAGTGGCCTGGATATATTGTCTGGCCTCATAAATGGCTCCTCGGCCTTGTCACTCTAACATTGTATCATGTACAAAGTGAATATCACCCAGTGACAATGAAAAAGAACTTGGGTGTCATGGAGTTGACCTGCACCCAGTTATATCATGCCTTGTGTGGCAAGGGTAATCTGAACACAGCATATGCTTTACAAGACAAACAATAATTGAATATAAAATTGTCTCAAGATGATGCAGGTTTGTTATTATGGAAGTGATATGATCATCCACATGTCCCGTGTAATATTTCCAAATGCCACATCTACATCATGTACATGTGGTTTTAGTTTTGAGATGGTGCCTGTTTGTGTGCAGAACATGTACATTTGCAAGTTTTGGATGAAAAGGTATGATGGATGTGTCGTGAATTCTGAGAGGGAATAAGTGAAACTGCTTCTGAACACTCCGCAGCTGCTGGTTACTGAATCCTGCTGATGGCATTCCCGTGGCCATGGAGCATCTGTGAATTTCACCTGGAGCACTTGAACTAATTTCCTTTCCTTGATAGCGACAGTTGTATCTCTGATGTTTTTAGACGGAACAAGTCTGATGTGCGATCTTTACACATACATCAACATCGAAAATGATTTTGGAAAAACTCCTGTGGGACCCTGAGTTGGACTCGGTCCCCCACAACCTAAGTTGGGTGTAAGAGGCGACGAAATGAACTGGGTGTTTACGCTTAGTGAAATCTTCCCGAAGGCAAGAGTTAACTGACTATAAAAGTCCAGTTTCCACCCTTGGCTGGAATTATGGAATTATATCTTAACATCTTAACATCTTAACCGGATTATCAAGTTTTTGCCTAGTCCAATCAAAATTGCGTATGAAATCAACATTTGGTTCGTCGACTGCCTTGCAGATTTCGGTCAGTTGCAGGATTTGAACAGCATGTGTACCATCAACTCAGCTTAAACAGTTTGTGTGTGCTGAGAAATATGAGTTGCTTTGTGTGTAGTAAGCTGTAAATACAACCTTTTAATCATTAATTCTTTTTATGAGGAGCTGGCTAAGTGATCTCATGCCACGTATTATCTCCAGACAACAGACCAGTTGATCATTGTACCACTCATGTTACATAATACTGCATTAGGCCCTTGCCACTTGCTGGAGATAAAACAGATATTAGTTGGCCTAGTTGACAATGATTGAGCTGAAGGCTTTTCCCACACCATAATCCACTACGAGACTTGCTGTGACAAGGCACATGGAGTACAATATTGTACACTAGGCATGATAGACACAGCTTCCTTGTGGACAACTACTGACCTTCAGGGCTAGATGATGACATGACGTGTTGTCATAGTGTGAGTAATGTGTGAGCGGGGACCAATATTACAGCCTAGAGGTACTGCTAAACTTGAGTCATTGAGTCAATATGGTTTTATGCTGCTTTTAGCAATATTCCAGAAATGGGCTTCACACAATTTACCCACGTTGGGAATCGAACCCATGTAGGCTTAGGAAGGTCCTTGTGAACACTGCATTGTGGAAAAAGGTATTCTGTGTTTAAGTGAAGAATGTATTCAGTCTGTGCCCCAAATTTTGAGTCTACTAGCCCGAACCTGTCTCTTGTAGATCTTATGTTATTGTGTGAAATTTTATTTACAAACCTGACTAGACTGAAAGAGTTTTTACTAGATTTGGGCTGAAGTCAAAGACTATCCATTTCCATTAGAAAGGGGTTTAGTGGAGTGTGGAATGGGACTCACTTGACACATACACTGTGGCTGTTCACATCAGTGAATTGAACAAGCAGCCATTGTGTGCTTGTAGCAGGAAGTAGCCTCGGAACATTGTGTAAAAGGAACACACGTTTAAATACTCCCGATACTCCAGTGATGTCTTTTGGCAATTCTGGGTTAGAATTGGTCTCTAAGTTGCGTTTGTTGATTGTGAGTTGTATATTTTTAGATAATTAATGCTGGCACAATGAAAAAATACTCAGTATGAAACTGTATATAATTTGATAGTTCATGTTACCATGGTTACGTCAGTAGATATGATAAGGGATGTTAACAAGTAGGTTGCTTAGGGTTCAATGAACTCATGTGTTGGTTTCATTCAGAATGAACTTCATTCAAGAAGCAACATAATGGAATGGGTGGTCATGCTCTGTGACTTGGTTGATTGCATGTCATAGTAACTTAATTGTTTAGATCGATGCTCATAATGTCAATCTCTGGATTGCCTTGTCCAGACTTTATTGTTTACATACTGCCATCATATAGCTGGAGTGAGTGAGTGAGTTTGGTTTTACGCCGCTTTTAGCAATATTCTAGCAATATCACGGCGGGGGACACCAGAAATGGGCTTCACACATTGTACCCATGTCGGGAATCTAACCCGGGTCTTCGGCGTGACGAGCGAACGCTTTAACCACTAGGCTAACCCAACCGCCCCTCATATAGCTGGAAAAGCTGTGGCATCAAACAACAAACAAAATAAGGTTAGTTTGAGAAATGTGAAAAGAGGATACACATGTGATGCAGCAACCACAGTGTTAAGATTGGTTTGTGAAGCTGGGCCCGATCTGGTAGATGATCTTGCCGATCTTGCTGTTAGATGCTGCTGTGTTGTGGTGGTTCTGTGAGGTGGTGCTGCCGCAGGTGCTTGCTCACAGCAGGATCAGCCCAGACAACAACCTCATCACAATGTAGACAGATTGGCTTACCATGTCCACATTACAAATGTTTTGGCAATAGAGGAGGAATCATTTTGCTCCTTGCAGATATAGTGAGTATACTGTTCCCCGACCTGGAACAGATCATGCACAAGTGCAGGTTAGTTTGACGTGAATATTGGGTTGGCGTCATTTTGTCGTGGTTGTCAAGACACCAAGGGAGGATGCTGGGATGGAAATTAACCAAGAACGTCTACTACCCTATCACTATAGTGATAACATATAGCAATACCCCCCAAAATGTTTGAAATTCGTCCAGCCCCTAGGATACCTTTAACATTAACAAAACTGGTCTGGGCTTGCAGCCGAGTGCTTGTTTCCTATATGTCTGTATATTGCAAGCAAGCTTGAGTCATTGTGTGTGTCTCCTGGTGGGGACCTTTACCACTGCCGTGCTCACAAAATCAGTCTTTGACTGGTGCTGACGCAATCTGTGACTTTGACACACAATCTGTGACTGGTGCTCACACGATCCGTGACTGATGCTGACACAATCTGTGACTGTTCCTGACACAATCTGTGACTGTTGCTGACACAATCTGTGACTGTTGCTGACACAATCTGTGACTGGTGATGACACAATCTGTGACTGTTGCTGACACAATCTGTGACTGTTCCTGACACAATCTGTGACTGTTCCTGACACAATCTGTGACTGGTGATCACACAATCTGTGACTGGTGCTCACACTATCTGTGACTGTTGCTGACAATCTGTGACTGTTCCTGACACAATCTGTGACTGGTGATCACACAATCTGTGACTGTTACTCACACTATCTGTGACTGGTGCTGACACAATCTGTGACCAGTGCTGACACAATCTGTGACTGTTTCCCACACAATATGTAAATGCTGCTCATACGATCAGTGACTTTGGTCCAAAGCTCTCTTAGTGATACAACTGTTGTAAGTCTGTGTTAACATATGGGAATTACGATCTTAGCGCTAAGATCATTTTGTGGTACAGGTTCATGGTCCCATCCCCCTTAACAGTTTACTGTGCTGCAGCTATTGCTGATGATGGCATAAAACCCAATTCAATGCATTCAGTTCCTCCCGTGGGTATTCCAGGAATATCTGGCTAGCACCTACTGAGTGATGAAAAGATTGCGCCCTGGTCTGACACCATAAACACTGCTTACTTTACATGCTGCCACATTGTGTAAAAACCCACCAATACTACACTCGGGAATTATGGATGATAGTTACCAAGCTGCAGTCACGGATAACGGATTACAGATGGAGTTACAGCCAGAAATTATCTTTTTGACGCAGTAAAGGATATGCTTGGCATCATCTCCAGTAGCCCAGCCATTAAAGAGCAGAAGTAGATTAAAAGATGGTGTACATGGACGTCTAATGGATTGCCCAGGAAAAACTTAACTGATGTGCAGATTCTGTTGCTACATTGGGAGCCTGACAGATTCACCTGTGGATTTTGTGAAACAGATGTGACATAAAAGAGATTAGGCTAATTATTCTAGTCAGTCAGTCAGTCTAGTCTCAGTTATTTGGAAAGGTGGATTTATCCCATCATGGATTGGACTCCTTCCTAATTGGTTGGACTCCTCCCTCATTGGTTGGACTCCTCCCTCATGGGTTGGACTCCTCCCTCATGGGTTGGACTCCTCCCTCATGGGTTGGACTCCTCCCTCATTGGTTGGACTCTTCCCTCATTGGTTGGACTCTTCCATCATTGGTTGGACTCCTCTCTCATTGGTTGGACTCCTCCCTCATTGGTTGGACTCTTCCCTCATTGGTTGGACTCTTCCCTCATTGGTTGGACTCCTTCCTAATTGGTTGGACTCCTTCAATGATGGGTTGGACTACTTCCGTCATGGGATGGACTCATGTACTTCACGTCATGAGCACTGATGAGATGGACTCCTCAACTCGAAAATGCTGATGCAATTATTTCAGCCAGTGGAATCATACAGTGGGATTACACAGGTTAATGATAACTGATCTAGGCCTATCATGGATGAGAAATTATAGATGAGTACTCTGTCAGTTAGTCCTGTACGTCACCGGGGGGGTCAGTCCCTACCCCCCACCACGAAGGTAAACAGCACTGTTGGGTCTCTCCCAGGGTCTGAGTACTCTGTCAGTTAGTCCTGTACATCACCAGAGGATGAGTACTCTGTCAGTTAGTCCTGTACGTCACCGGGGGGGTCAGTCCCTACCCCCCACCACGGAGGTAAACAGCACTGTCCGGTCTGTTTGTGAGGCCTGAGTACTCTGTCAGTGTCGTCATTCCACCACCAGGTGGAGACTACGAGAGAGACAGGAAATATACAACTGGTATACACCCAGACACCATGCTATAAACACTTGTATACCACTGTTTTGTTTGGTCAGGAATGTGATACTGTGAGTGAGACTTTGGAATGTAGTTTGACAGTAATCAGTATCCGAAATAACTGCCTGCCCACCTGGCCGTGGCTGGCAACATTTCTGTCGGTCTGCATGAAATTTTCCTCCACCTTCCCGACTGTCTGGCAAAATACTTAGGACAAGTTGTTGCTTCCTTTCTTCATTGGACCACCTCCGTGGTCTAATGGATAGAGCATCTGCCCAAAGAGCAGAAGGTAGGGGGTTCGATCCCCGGCCCAATCATACGTTAAAAGATGGTACTCGTTGTTACCCTGCCTGGTGCTTGGCATCAGGGGCTAAAACAAGGACTGGTCGGCTCAATCTCATTAAAATCAGATCTTAGTCCTTGCTATCGCTAAACAAAGATCTGAGGACATCCCATTACGGGTCACGCCAGAACGACCTTTCATCCAACCATTCAGAGCGTCACTTACCAGATCATGAAAGTGACAGTCGGAATGTGTTTTCTTATCATGCAACCACGAAAAATTTAACATGGGGTATTCCGAACGACAGTTACGGGTTTTATGATTATATCCATTACAATCTAGGCCATCTATAAGCCATTACAGAATGTTCTTATCAGTTTTATTTTTTTTAATCGAGAATACGTCAAAATATGTTTCAAAGCGTAGTCGCCAGTTTGAAACTAGTATCGTAAAGCTCAAGAAAGCTGCCTTCTGATTAGCTAATGTCGATTTCTTGTCAGTCATTTCATTGGTCGGTCAAAATTCGCGAAAGGTTGTTCGGACGTGACCTGTAATGGGATGTCCTCAGATCTTTGTTTAGCGGTAGCGAAAACTAAGATCTAATTTTAATGAGATTGTGGTCGGCTAAGAGTCAACATGGTCAGTATGCTGTGTCTGAGTGAGGTATTCATGTTAAACTTCGGCATGGTATCTCAGTGGGCTAGCACTATAAATTCTGCAATAGTCTGGACTAGTACAAGCAGCCACACACACACACACACATGCATGTACGTCGCTATATAAGTGCAATAATCTTGAACGCGATGTTAAACTCTATTTCACCCCACCATACTTTTCTTCACTGACACTAACAGTGTGGCATGTTAGTCAGTGTGAACTCAGCCGGCACACACACAGCGCTTTAAGACAGCGACACATGTATTTAGGGGCTCCTGATTGTCGTTATTGCTACTATTATCGATCATGAAGGCTTTAGTAGTTGATATCTGATATTTAACATGGAGTTAGAGGACAGTGCTCCCTTCTGCACCTTCTGTATGTGCATGTGGTCAGGCTAAAGTAGCGATTGTCTCCCTTGTAATACTTGTTCCGTGTACTCTATTGAAGTGTACTCACTCACTCACTCACTCACTCACTCACTCACTCACTCACTCACTCACTCACTCACTCACTCACTCACTCACTCACTCACTCACTCACTCATATATTGTGAATATGTCAGTAATTGGATATTGGAAGTGAACCATGCTAACATGATGTTTGCCTCATCTTTTAAATAGTGTTTTCAATATTTTGACCTTTATTTGAATACTGTGGTTTTAGGCGACTACATGGATCTTTTGGTGAGGAGGCTTGTTACTTGTTACTGAATCCTGACACCATGGGGCGTTGCTCATAATATCGTCCACTAATTTGTCTGGTACAGAATCATTAATTGACAGGCCAATGTCATATACCTGAAATATAGCTGAGTGCAGCTTTAAACATCAACAAACAAAAAATTCTTTAATTGAAAAGCAACGAAATGAAACTGTTATCACAATTTTATCCATCTGTTCATTTTCTTGCAGGTTTGTTTACAAACAGAGATAAAATAGTGAAATTAACTGTATGATAAGGTTATTAGGCATGGCAAGGTAGTGTGTCTTCTGTACTAAATTTCAAGCAGCATCTTTGATGTAGTTCTCAGAAAGTAATGAAGTAATTAGTCTCAGAGTAAATGCATCACTTTACTTATAAGTATACTTAGTTTCATAGCAACATATTTACGTAATTCTTCCAGGACTGATAGAACTCATGCACCCAGCTGAGATCTATGTTAAGTCATTAATATGCTGTTAGGGGAATAGTATCATGTGTTAGCCCAGAATCTTGGTGCTACCTGGCATGAGACTAATCATCAGTTGATAACAGATAACGCTTGACATGATTACAGCTGCTGGTACAAGGAGTAATTAAGTATGCATGTTTACAAGCAAGTTGTTGTTGGGGATTTGGAGATAATAGTTCTTGGCAGACATGTTATAAGGTTGAGGTGAGTTGTATATTTTTAGATAATGAATGCTGGCACAATGAGAAAATAATCAGTATGAAACTGTATATAATTTGATAGTTCATGTTACGTCAGTAGATATGATAAGGGATGTTAACAAGTAAATTACCTCGGGTTCAATGAACTCATGTGTTGGTTTCATTCAGAATGAACTTCATTCAAGAAGCAACAAAATGGAATGGGTGGTCATGCTCTCTGACTTTGTTGACTGCATGTCATCGTCTCTCTAATGTTTAGATTGATGATCATAATGTCAATCACTGGACTTGATTATTTACATATCGCCGTCATGTAGCTGAGTGCCGCATTGAAAAACAAACCAGTATTTCAAAGTTTTCTCCACCTTGCATAATTTGACATTTCAAGTTGGCTTAAATGGCTCTTATCCTACCTCGTCCTTTGTAGGATAGTTCATAGCAATTACCTGATCCTTGATCCTTGTCCTGTGAATCAGGCTATTTAGCTAGATTGGGATTGGGAGCCTAACACAGGTGAGGTAAGGCGAGGTGCTCTGTGGCCAGGTGCTCTGGGGCGAGGTGCTCTGTGGCCAGGTGCTCTGGGGCGAGGTGCTCTGGGGCGAGGTGCTCTGTGGCCAGGTGCTCTGTGGCCAGGTGCTCCATGGCACCTCCATCACTACAACTGTGTGCGCACCTGGCACATAGCTCTTCTTTTATACCCCTCAAAAGAAGTTGAAGAACGCCCAATTTGTCATATGATTAAAGTTATTCTCTCATGCTGAGACAGATTAACTATAGTCTTATGAAAAAATCAGATTTTCTTTAAGATCTTTTGAGTAGTCCATATAACCAGTTGTATTTGTAAGCAGCACAAGCCGCGAGTTGAAGTATGTCACTCCAGACCAAGAGCTGTACTCTTAACCCCAATATTGTACAACTGTGCATGATCTTAAAAAAAAATGTAAAAAAATACAAGCATATGTAACACTCTCACCACATGCATTGTACTGACAGGGAGCAAACCCGATGTCCTGCATCACAGGCAACATCAGCATCAACATGGCCCTTGATGGATAACGTGGGATTCAGTTGTGACAAACAAACCCCTCCCTGACAGGTCTGTGTTCCACATCCATGAGGCTGCATGAATGTAATAACGTTACCCTCATGCCATTCTTGAAATGTTTCCTTTAATAAACTGCTACATTGCTAGTTCTGCTGGTACTCAAGTCTAAAGACCTTATCGCTGACATCATCTGGAAGGGCGTTCAGAATGTTGGCAAGTATTCACATTTGTGTAGCAAATAACTATTCATAGTATGTTGAGGTTGTAAGCACTGCTCTCAATGCAGGTAGTACTCTTGCACCACCTGTGAATGAAGGATCTTGGTCCGGCAGCAGTAACGTCTTGAAACGGCAGCGCCATGCTCCTCTGCATCATCCTTGTCATCTTGATATAGCAGAACCGAGCTCCCTGCGTCATCCCACTCGTCTTGATACAGCAGCACTGCTCTCCCCTGCGTCACTGGTTGTAAACAACAAATACTGCAACGGTTTAGGACCAAATGCAGAGACATGTTTTGGGGTGTAAAAATAGTTGGGTAATTTGAGATTCCATGTATATTGTGTTTGCAAGATGATCCTCTCAGTCTGCTGGAGCACCACACATGATTAGTTCTCAGCTGAATCTGGTCCACTTTTGGGGCTCAACAAGGACAACGTTGTAAGACGCCGGAAGATGCCGAGTTTGCTCATCGTGGTTTGACATATCGCCAAGACGAAGCCATCAGTAGTTGTAGTGGTTGGTTTTCTCACTAGCTGGGAAAGACAACGTGAGACACAGGTCTGGTGCCGCTCAAGTAGCTGCAACTTGTCCAAAGCATGTTTACATAGCTGTCTGGAGTCTGGGATTTGTTGTAATGATTTTATCCATCATTGAAATTTGTTTTCTTTATGTATCATTTGAGTTGACTCTGACTTGCTTTGACTACATCACTGTTTGAACAACAAAGAAGCAGTTTGCAGACAGAGATTGCTGATATTACTGCAGTCATGTCTGTCCATTAGTTTTCACGGGCATCGTCATGGGTGGTCCACTAGGTGCTTCAACCACTGGGCTGAATTGTGCCCTATCTGTAAGCATCGTAATAAATAATAAGAAATAATAATAATAAAGCCTCTTATGTGGAGCTGACCTCCACACTTGTGCACAAAGCACTTACAAAGGCGATATATATAAATATGGAAAGGTCAGTGGAACAGATATGTCTTCTGCTGTTTCTTGAACTGATTGTGTATAGAAAGTGATCTTAGATCTGTGAAGTGTATTCCACTCAACAGCTGCGTTATAGGCAAAAGATCTTGCTCCCAGTGTACTGAGCTGCACTTTAGGGTCCTCGAGTGTCATCTGATGGGTTGAGGGAAGGGGTCTTGAACATGTTGAAGGACAGGACTCTTTACACGGATATGTGAGTGTGAGGATCTGATGTTCTGGGATTCAAATCCCAGATTCGCTGTGATTGTAAACTTAGTCTGTCAGCACCATAGCTCTGTGAGATTCACTAAAGTGGTAAATTAAAACAAACTGACTTTGTTGATGTGACATGTAGACAAGGAATAGGACTAGGAATAGACCACAGATTCTGGGTGGAAAAATGGAGTAAGGAATGAAGCAACAAGTCAATGATTCTGGGTCTTTCTACCAGTAGAACTCACAAGATGTCACTATAGCAATATTATGTGGGCCCGTTTGAATAATAAACATATTGTTTCCTATGATCAATTATGGAGTTTGATCATCACATCATGATACAGCCGTTTAATACAGCTTTTAACCAAACTCACTCACTCATAATCTATGTGAAACCCTTGAAGATCCAGGGCAGAATAGGTCCTCGGCAACCCATGCGTGCCGTATCCGGCGACTAACGGGATCGGGTGGTCAGGCTCGCTGACTTGGTTGATGCATGTCATCGTATCCCAACAATTGGGTGGATCTATGCTCATGATGTAACACTGGATTGTCTAGTCCAGACAGCCCATCGTCATATAGCTGGAACATTGTTGAGTGTGGCGTTAAACAATAAACAAACATAATCTCTGTGATCACTCCAGGGCCTATTTCCTCAAAGTGATCTTAGCACTACAATGATTGTATATCTATGTTAAAGTGTGGTAGTTATGATCGTAGCGCTAAGATCATTTTAGCACTGCCCAGAACTACCCAGGAGCTAGGTAGTGTCTTCTTGAATGTGGTGTGGCGTCCTCCCAGGTGAGATCCATCACTTGACTGGGTTTCATGAACATCTCAACTGTCTACTTCATCACTCAGATCGGCTGTAAAGTATTTGCTAATACGTAATTAATCAAAAGCAGATGGAATCATCATTTAGTCCTGGAAGCAGTTTTTAATATAATTCTAAGGTATTCATGGTGCGATTTTAGTGAGGTGGGAATTTATAAATCGGAGACAGGTAGTGGGTTGTCTGTACCTGTAAGCCTTGTTATCTGAAAGCTATTCTTGTGGTGTGCTGCGAGGTAATGAATAGTGCATTTGAGAAGTGTGTCAAGTGCAAGGGTTGATTAAGTTCTGAGCCTCGCATAGAAGGAATTGTGTTATAGTGACACCTTTTGTTGTGGACACTACATGAAGTTGTGGAGGTATATCCACAAGTCTAGTCAGCAAATTGTTTTGTCAGTTTGGAAAATGGACATGCTTGAAGAACATCTAGTGATCAAGTAGTTGTAGGAAAAGGTGTACACTGGATAAAATGATGTAACTTGTAGATAGTTTCATTTAGGAAGTAGTGTTATGGTATGTTCTCGCATGTGATTGGTTGATGTTGAAGATCAAGGTCACTTGGTCCCAAAAAGCTTGTGTATACACACGATCTTGAGGTGTACCATAGTAAAGCTTGTGCGTGGTTGTACCATGTACCATGTTGCAGATATTACCATGGAGGATGTTGTACCATTTAGTACCCTATACCATGGTGTACCATGTTGTACTACGTTGTACCGACTGCCTGTGTGGTCTAGTGGCAGAGAGCAGAACTTTCAGGGTTTGATCCCCAATCGCATCATACTTAAAGATGTTAAAAGATGGTACTACATGTTACCCTGCCTGGTCCTCAGCATTAATGGTCTAAAACAAGGACTGGTCAGCTTGGAGTGAGTATACTGTGTCTCACCATGTTTTGCCATACACCAAGGTGTACCACATTGTACCCTGTACCAAGGTGTACCATGTACTGAATACCTTGCACCTTGTACCACGTACCTCGTACCCTTTAGCATACTGTACCTGTTACCTCAAGAACTCTAAGTCTGCCACATGAAGACCTAGAGTTATCTTTCCTTGATGCCTGCTCCTTATTTAGCTTCTGCCTCTGCAGTGACAGGTGTCCATCCATCATCGCTACACAAGGCTGAACTGGGGAGGATGCTGATGCCATCACATCCTCAGCTCCTGGCTCCCACACACAGGTTGCGCTAGACAACAGGATAATCCATTACCCCACATTTTGTATTTCAAACATTGTCAAACACGTTCCTTTACTTAGGCGATGAGCATATCATTAGCACTGATGAGGTCAAGGTCACTACCTACGAGAGCTTAATAATGTTTCTGTTTGCCAAATTCATGAGCATGTGACTGCGGTGTCTGTAGTATTGACTCCATCGGTGCACGGGAAAATATAGGAGGCTGCTTTAGTTCAAAGGAAATAGTTGGAATTGTAGGGGTATATTTGTGTTGGCAGTGTTTTGGTAACTATCTTTGTTTACATGTTGGCTGGGATAGAGAAAAAGGAGTTAACTATGTTGTGTTAAAAAGTGACACTTTGTCTCCAACCGCACATCTCCAAGGTCGAGTTTTATTCCTGGGTACTTCTTGGTGTTGTGTTCTTCTTCCTGAGGCTTATTGTGAACCGTGGGATAGCGCAGCAATGCTCAGTGTGATAAGCTGAGTTTGACTGCCTATGTTCGTACAATTTGTCATTAATGCAGAACTAAACCATTTGGTTTTTTTGGTTTTCTTCACGTATGATCCGGTCATAAATTGAACTCAAGTAAAAAGAAAAAACTGAAAAATAGATCTATACTTTGTGCATTTTTTTTGTTTTTTTTGTAGTAACCGATTTTGAAAGTGTTCATTTCATGAAATCAACCTTAATGTTTGGCAGTTTTAAAAAAAATAATTAAAAACATAATTTACATATTTCCTTTGGCAATTTATAATGAAAAAAAGTTGTTCTGGTCTAGGTGGCAATTTTATTTTTCTAATACTGCTGACTGGCATAAAACAACATTCACTCACTCATGGATTGTGCCTGAGTGTTGTATAAATAGTATTATATCCCTCCCAAGCTGATAGTGGTGATTAGTGCTCTGTGCAAAGATTCTTTCCCAACACTGTTGAACTGACTCTATGTGAAACCTCTTCATTCATTACAATCCACCCACAACCTACAGTTCATCTTCATCATTTTTGGACAAAATCCAAGTTATATGAATAGACCAGTATAAATCTTAGTGTTATTATCTGTTGTATTAAATACTAGGCATTGATCAGGCAGGCACATGTTGTAGATTGAACAACATTCTGTTAAGATGAATAGGTCTTCACTAGCCCATGCCTAACGTAAAAGGCACGATGCTTGTCGTAAGAGGCGACTAATGAGATTGGGTGGTCAGGCTTGCTGACTTGGTTGATGCACGTCATCGTATCCCTAAATGTATAGATCAAGCTCATGATATCAATCACTGGATTGGTTCAGACTCGATTATTTACAGACCGCCATCATATACCTGGAATATTGTTGAGTGTGGCATTAAACAACAAACAAAAAAGCATTTCACTGACAACAGGACCAATAAACAAATAGAGGCTTTAATGTTTTTCATTGCAATGAATGAATTATTAAAATAGCCCTGAATTACGAAAATAAGGACTTTTAAGAAGGTCCCAATTTTGAAGACAATTATGTTTTTCCTCCGTTATGTCTGCCAAGGGCACTTTGTTTGGAATCCTAGATGTATCCCTGACTATGTGTGTGTGTGTGTGTGTGACTGAAATGTGTTTTAACTGAGTACCTGTCTTCAGTTGTATTGTGTGTCCACAATATGTGAGAGCAAATCCTGATGGTGCTCCAAGACCGAGGATCATACTTCCAGCAAACCTGGATTTCAAACCCCCAAGCAATGGATCCTGGCACATCTAAGGAATGTAACTCTGCTCATTAGACCACTCCACCACCCATTTCTCAAATGCTGACTGAGAAATTTGATCTCAAATATCCTGTTTTTCAGAAACACTGCTTGGGAGAACGACATCAGAACACATTTCTTGAATTGAAACTGACCAAGTCTGTTTATCGCATTTAGTCAGTTCTAAGCTGCCCCAGCATGACAATTTGTTTTACTTACCAACAGTTTGCCTTTTGAGAAGTTATTTACAAGCTGCTGTCATTTTACTGGAGTATGACTACAGAATAATGCATTAAAAAACAAACAACTTTTTTTCTTTTTAAAAAAAATAATTTTTATTCAATTCAGTATATATGACATTACAGAATTATACATGGAGTAGCACGTCTTGTAGCATACTTGTTAGGTACAGGTTACCTATACAGCAGACAGCAGGTCAGCAAGTTTAAGTTCGCTACAGGTGTCTATCAAAGTTTACACATGGTGAAAACGGGCAAATATTTGCCATATTTATTAACTAAGTGTGGAGCTAAATCCTTAGAAATTGGTTGTGTAAAAAAAAATATCTTTAAAAAAAATAATTACATAAAAAAAGAAAAGAAAAAAAAGAAAAAGAAAAAAGAAAAACAACTTGTTAGCAACAAGTACAGCATATCATGCAGCATGCAAGGGGCATAACTCTAGAAAGAGCCCTTGATATGTCACTTGGGTTGAGTTGTATGTTTATCATTGTAACCAGAAGCAGGTGTGTGCAGCCAGCAGGTAATGGGGCAGATGAGGGGGTAAAAACATACAGGTGGAAAACATTAGCTAAATGAGATGGAGGTCCGGAAGATACATTTACTTAAACTGTTATTGCTGTTGGTGCGTTGATGCCTCCTTTAATTAGAACACTCCTACAACTGAGCAACCCGTGAAGGTCCGGGGTGGAATAGGTCTTCAGCAACCCTAGCTTGACGTAAAGGGAGACTATGCGTGTCACAAGAGGCGACTAACAGGATTGGGTGGTCAAGATCGCTGATTTGGTCGATACATGTCATCATATCCCAATTGCATGGATAGATGCTCATGATGTCAATCAATGGATTGTCTGATCCAGACTGGATTATTTACAGACCGCCATCATATAGCAGGAATACTGCTGAGTGAGACGTTAAACAACAAACAAACAAAAAACAACATACAACAGAGCAAACACTAATGCTCATTCTTTATAATTTTATATTAATTGCATAATTTTTTAATACCATTTTTTTAAAAAAAGGACCGCCTCCGTGGTCCAGTGGTAGAGTGTCTGCCCGGAGAGTGGAAGGCCCGGGGTTTGATCCCCGGCAGCGTCATACCAAAAGACGTTAAAAAATGGTACTTGTTGTTACCCTGTCTGACGCTCGGCATTATGGGGCTAAAACAATGACTGGTTGGCTTGGAGTCAGTATACTGTGTCTGAGTGGGTTATTCATGTTAAACTGGTGCATGGTATTTCAGTGAGCTAGCACTATAAATCGGCATCAGTCCGAACTAGTACAAGCAGCCACGTCGCTATATAAGTGCAATAATCTTGGAAGCGACATTAAACCCCATTTCACCTCACCTATCAAAATAAAAGTTTATTTGTTGGATAGTATTTAAAGCCAGATCATTTGAAATTCTTGTTTGGCCACATTTTTGTTTTGTGGTCAAGATGAATTGTTATCATTGAGTTGGTCCTGTGTTGGTTTCCGTGTTAGAATAGGCCCCCAGCAACCGTACGTCGCAAAAGGGTTGATGGGGTGGTCAGGTCATGGTTGATTGTGGGTCGTACCCCAGCAGCATGTGACATTGCTCATAATATCAATCACTGGTTTGAGTAGTCCAGAGACAGATATTTACAGTCAGCTGTCATGGGACTGGAATATTGCTGAGTGCGGTGTTAAACAAAGAAACAGAATCATGGATGTCAGGCATGTTGTGGAGGGTTTTCACGGAGGATCAGGTATCTGGATGACAGCCTGTGCTCAAATCTCAACTACTAGCCTAAGTTTTGTCTCTTGGCATCATTGTTACTGTATAGACTGTCTTTAACTGAGCTTACACAAATGTTTCATGACTGTTTCAGCATGTTTTTGACTATTTGTTAGTTGCACCAGGGATGGTGTGACTAAATAATCGTGGACAGATTTCACTAGGTCATTGGTGAAGATCCAGGATAGAATAGGTCTTTAGCAACCCATGCTTGCCGTAAAGGGTGACTATACTTGTCGTAACGGGATCGGATGATCCCAATTGCGAGGATCGATGCTCATGATGTCAATCACTGGATTGTCAGGTCCAGACTTGATTATTTACAGACCACCGTCATATAGCTGGAATATTGCTGAGTGCTGCGTTAATCAACAAACAAACAAACAGTAGGGCATTGATGGCAGTTTGGTGAAAGTTGCAAAAGTCTGGTCGCCACTCCAGCAATCTTATGGCTAAAACTATTGTTAATGTATGCAGGTTAGACCCGTCCTTATCCAGTGTAGTACATCTCTGTTCCATTTAGATAAATGCCCCAAACCCTTTCACCACCATCACTTCATTTTCAGCCTGAATCGAACATCTTCAAGGAAGTTAACTGACTGTGAAAGTCCAGTTTCCACCCTTGCCAAACTTGGATGGAAGTCCTGAACTTGATTGTAGAGCCACCAGTGGCTTTTACAAGTTATGTCCCTTCTATGTCCCTCCTACTGACCAATCAGATTCCACCTCTCATGTTACTTGCATTTGCTTCAAATAATATGGTGGTGCCCAGTCAAGACAATCTGATTGATAATCAAAATCTATATTGTAATAAAACGGGTCTTACTTTGTGAAGTGCATCAAATCAATCGAGCATCTTGATAAAAAGCATGAAAGGATTTAGAAAATATCTGTTGATGTCGATTTGACAGTACACATGCTTTGTAAATCCTGCAATTGACTGAAATCTGCACAGCTGTCTACGAACCGGATGTCGATTTCGTTACGCGATTTTGATTGGACTATGCATAGACTCGTTTGTCCAGCCAAAATATAACTCCATAATTCCAACCTCGTTCGGCATGGATGGAAACTGGACTTTTATAGTCAGTGAACTCCCTTGCCTTGGGAAGATGGATTCGAATGGCACAACACTAAAAAAAAGCCATCCAATCAAATTATTCTCTATAGCATGAGAAATTATGTGCCAAATTAGAGATGGGGTGATGTCACTTCCAAAATGAAGTTGTGGTGGTTAATGGGTGCAGGCCAGTAATCCAAATAGAATGGAGATATAATAATACACTGGATAATCGAGGATAATTAATAATATACTGGATAATCGAGGATAATTAACACCGTGATTACTTATCTCATGAGGCCATGGAATAATTTCTTATAATTATATCATCATATTTCTATGTACCTATGACCAAATTAGATTCTCAAACAAACAGCCAGTGAAAAAGTAGCTTTTAGAAGTGTTTCTAAGGAAGAGAATAAACAGGGGAATTTATCCTGCTGTGTCTCAGGAAAAACAATTAATTGATGAAGACGTCATGTAAGGGACATGTGCATCTGTGTACACATATTCCAGCATCACTCTATGATGTAAACCTAACGGTTCTCACACTTGCTCCTCACCACAAAGCATGCTAAGTGAATGGCTGAATCCCAGCCAAAAGGCGTAATTGCTGCTTCAATTACCATACTCCGAGCTGCCGCTAATCCTTGCCGCAGCTGAGGAAAACATCACTACATGGAGACAAAATAGTTCTGTGCTTATTTTGAGATCTGATGATCGCTAAATGGGCCAAGGGAGGGAACCTCACCCCCACATTTTTGTCGGTACCAAAATACTTCTGTATCATTTGATGTTTCGATAATCATGGTAATTAATGAAAATGGGATTCCTGCTCATCCGTCAGTTTCCATATCGTCCGTACAGCGGAACTTAGTGTGGTTGTAATGTGGGTACATCTTTATATGTTTACTCTGTCGAGAAAAAACACATGCCTTGGAACTGGGTTTGAAGTGAATGTGTATTTTACCATATTGACTGTTGTTTTTGAAATTTGAACAGGTGCATATTTTTCAGTGGATTCCATGTCTAAAGATACAGTGTATGTACCTCAGAACACTGGGATGTGTATGAGTGTGGAACGTGTGTGTGAACGTTCTGGTGTTTTGGAAACCTTGAACTGGTTGTTGCTGTTGCTGTTGTTTGTCAAAGTGTTCTTTGCATTCTTTGACCATCTTGTTGAGGTTTCCATTGACAGAATCATTCATTTACTGGTCTTTGATGATGTTTCACGAAGCGATCTGAAGTGGTGTGACTGGATCGATTAGTTTAACATTAACACATCATTCATTCACTGGATGTCATGGAGGATGTAACACAAAGTGATTTTTTTATGCTTATTCAGTCTTCTGTTTAAAACGTCCATCTCTTCATTCACTGAAAGTCTTGCAAGATGTTTCACAAAGGGATCTATAAGTGGATAATTCACCACATGTCTTCTAAGTCTAACTTAGAATCATTCATGCACTGGACCTCTTGTTAAGTGTTACTTAGACAGGATCACTCATCCATGTCACAGAAGATGGATCTCACAGAAGATGTTTTACAAAGTGATCTTTCTGTGACCATCTCATTGACTTTAATATAGTTACAATCATGTTCGCTGGAAAGTACTTTTGCTGGTGTTTCACAAAGTGATCTATGTTAGCTGACCCAAGTCCAACACAGACTCATTCACTGGTTGATACTGAAGACGTTGAACCACCCAGAACAATCAGATCATTAAGTGCTGTTCCCTCCTACACTTCAACATAGACTTGTGATGTGTATAGCGCTAGGTGTGAGGTATGTCAAGGTGATCGTTAAGTGCTGTTTCATCTCATCCACTTCAATATGGACTTGTGTGCAGAGCTAGGTGTGAGGTATGCCAAGGTGATCGTTAAGTGCTGTTTCCTCCTACACTTCAACATAGACTTGTGATGTGTGCAGTGCAAGGTGTGAGGTATGCCAAGGTGATCGTTAAGTGCTGTTTCCTCCTACACTTCAACGTAGACTTGTGATGTATGCAGTGCAAGGTGTGAGGTATGCCAAGGTGATCGTTAAGTGCTGTTTCATCTAATAAACTTCAACATAGACTTGTAATGTGTGCAGCGTTAGGTGTGAGGTATGCTGAGGTGATCGTTAAGTGCTGTTTCATCTCATACACTTTGACATAGACTTGTGTGCAGAGCTAGGTGTGAGGTATGCCAAGGTGATCGTTAAGTGCTGTTTCCTCCTACACTTCAACATAGACTTGTGATGTGTGCAGTGCAAGGTGTGAGGTATGCCAAGGTGATCGTTAAGTGCTGTTTCCTCCTACACTTCAACGTAGACTTGTGATGTGTGCAGTGCAAGGTGTGAGGTATGCCAAGGTGATCATTAAGTGCTGTTTCATCTAATAAACTTCAACATAGACTTGTAATGTGTGCAGCGCTAGGTGTGAGGTATGCCAAGGTGATCGTTAAGTGCTGTTTCATCTCATACACTTCAATATGGACTTGTGTGCAGAGCTAGGTGTGAGGTATGACGTCATCGTTAAGTGCTGTTTCATCTCATACACTTCAATATGGACTTGTGTGCAGCGCTAGGTGTGAGGTATGACGTCATCGTTAAGTGCTGTTTCATCTCATACACTTCAATATGGACTTGTGTGCAGCGCTAGGTGTGAGGTATGACGTCATCGTTAAGTGCTGTTTCATCTCATACACTTCAATATGGACTTGTGTGCAGCGCTAGGTGTGAGGTATGACATCATCGTTAAGTGCTGTTTCATATCATACACTTCAATATGGACTTGTGTGCAGCACTAGGTGTGAGGTATGCCAAGGTGATTGTTAAGTGCTGTTTCATATCATGCACTTCAACATAGACTTGTGTGCAGCGCTAGGTGTGAGGTATGCCAAGGTGATCATTAAGTGCTGTTTAATCTCATACACTTCAATATGGACTTGTGTGCAGCGCTAGGTGTGAGGTATGCCAAGGTGATCGTTAAGTGCTGTTTCATCTCATACACTTCAACATAGACTTGTGTGCAGCGCTAGGTGTGAGGTATGCCAAGGTGATCATTAAGTGCTGTTTCATCTCATACACTTCAATATGGACTTGTGTGCAGCGCTAGGTGTGAGGTATGCCAAGGTGATCGTTAAGTGCTGTTTCATCTCATACACTTCAACATAGACTTGTGTGCAGCGCTAGGTGTGAGGTATGCCAAGGTGATCATTAAGTGCTGTTTCATATCATGCACTTCACCATAGACTTGTGTGCAGCGCTAGGTGTGAGGTATGACATCATCGTTAAGTGCTGTTTCATCTCATTCAATTGAACATTAAATGTGAGGTACAGAAGCCTTGTGCCTTGTGTTTTGTTAACTTCGACTTGGTTGCTACAACTCTGTCCAGGATTGTTTCCAGTGGAATTCTTTGTGATCAGATGATGGATGATGACTTTAAATCCTGCAGAACATATGTTGAGCATGAAAAATGGATGCCTTTAACTTTGTTATCAGGTTACTGTGTAACACGAACACAGGTTTTACACATACTTTATGTTTGCTGCAGGTTTAAGGTGAATTACGGTCAGTTTGGAGGATGCTAATAAACAATCATATGTGCACATGTTTCGGGGGATCATTCGGTTGGTGATGCTGGAGTTCACTTGCATGCTCATGCGTTCATGCTTCTCATGGTATGGTTTTGTTAATGTACACTCTAGACATCTTGAGGTATTTCTCATCTGTGGGTATTCCAGGTTAGAATAGGTCCCTAGCAACCTATGCTGGTCGTACCTTGGGCATTCCAGGTTAGAATAGGTCCCTAGCAACCTATGCTGGTCGTACCTTGGGCATTCCTGGTTAGAATAGGTCCCTAGCAACCTATGCTGGTCGTACCTTGGGATTCCTGGTTAGAATAGGTCCCTGGCAACCTATGCTGGTCATACCTTGGGGATTCCTGGTTAGAATAGGTACCCACTGGTCATAGGATGCCTGGCATTGTACCCCAATGGTTGGGGACATCCCCATAAAAGCAATCACTGGCTTGTCTGGTCCAGACTTGAATCTACTGGAAAAGTGTTGAATGAGAAGCAACAAACAAGCAAACTTTTCCTGTGTTAATTTAGCAACCAAGATGAACATTTCAGACAAAAAGATACTCATAAGATTGTTGTGATGAGTTGTTGTTTTTTCATTGCAGGGGACACTGGTAAATACTACTGTGGCATGAAGGTGTTGTCCTGCCCTTGCTGCGATGGCCACTGTGGACCCGACAATGGCTGTAACTGCCCAGCCTGTCAGAAGCTGGACCAGGAGGAATCAGCGCTGTTGGCGATGGAGGCGACGCAGCCCAAGCCGTCGATGCCTGTCATTGAGTCATGGACTTGGGGGCAACAGCCAGGTAGGTGTATGGATGAGGAGAGGGCGGGAGGGGAATTTGGGGGCAACAGCCAGGTAGGTGTATGGATGGGGAGAGAGCAGGAGGGGATTTTGGGGCAACAGGGGTGGGGAGAGTGTGGGAGGGGGATTTGGGGGCAATCAGCCAGGTAGGTGTATGGGTGGGGAGAGGGTGGAAGGGTGATTTGGGAGCAATCAGCCAGGTAGGTGAATGGATGGGGAGAGGGGTATTTGGGGGCAACAGCCAGGTAGGTGTATGGGTGGGGAGAGGGTGGGAGGAGGATTTGGGGGCAATCAGCCGGGTAGGTGTATGGGTGGGGAGAGGGTGGGAGGGGGATTTGGGGGCAAAATCAGCCAGGTAGGTGTATGGGTGGGGAGAGGGCGGGAGGGGATTTGCGGGCAATCAGCCAGGTAGGTGTATGGGTGGGAGGGGGATTTGGGGGCAATCAGCCAGATAGGTGTATGGTTTGGGAAAGGGTGAGAGGGGGATTTGGGGACATCAGCCAGGTAGGTGTATGGCTGGGGAGAGGGTGGGAGGGGGATTTGGGGGCAACATCCAGGTAGGTGTATGGGTGGGGAGAGGATGGGAGGGGGATTTGGGGTCAATCAGCCAGGTAGGTGTATGGGTGGGGAGAGGGCGGGAGGGGGATTTGCGGGCAACAGGGATGGGGAGAGGGTGGAAGAGGGATTTAGGGGTACTAGCCAGGCAGGTGTTATGGTAGGGGAGAGGGTGGGAGGAGGATTTGGGGGCAATCAGCCAGGTAGGAGTATGGGTGGGGAGAGGGTGAGAGGGGTTTCGGGGCAATCAGCCAGGTAGGTGTATGGCTGGGGAGAGGGTGAGATGTACGTTTTGTAAATATGGTATATATTGAAACAGAAATATGATGTTACTCCACCGTGAATTTCAGACATCAACAAGCTCAAAGAATGCCTACATTCCCTATTACATGAGCACCAGCATCTGTGTATTCAGTCGGCAGCGACAACGTTGTCGGCCACGCGACTACACCAGCGACTGGCAGTGTTGGAGCGATACTTCACCGCCGTATGTAGACAAAGTCCCTATGACAAACGGGCTCCAACCAAGAAAAGACAAGCTAACCAGAGCAACCTCAACAAGCAGAAAAGGTATGCACTGTCATGAAGGAGTGTCATTTATGGATCATGTTGGGTGTGGTGTGGATGTTGTTGGCTGTGGTGTGGATGATGTTGACTGGGGTGTGGATGATGTTAGATGTGGTGTTGAGGTTGCTGTGGTGTGGATGATGTTGGGTGTGGTGTGGATGATGTTAGATGTGGTGTGGATGATGTTGCTGTGATGTGGATGATGTTGACTGTGGTATGGGTTATGTTGCTGTGGTGTGGATGATGTTGGTTGTGGTGTGGATGATGTTGCTGTGGTGTGGATGATGTTGCTGTGGTGTGGATGATGTTGGTTGTGGTGTGGGTGATGTTGGATGTGGTGTGGATGATGTTGCTGTGGTGTGGATGATGTTGGATGTGGTGTGGGTGATGTTGGATGTGGTGTGGATGATGTTGGTTGTGGTGTGGATGATGTTGGATGTGGTGTGGATGATGTTGGATGTGGTGTGGATGATGTTGGATGTGGTGTGGGTGATGTTGGATGTGGTGTGGATGATGTTGCTGTGGTGTGGGTGATGTTGGATGTGGTGTGGATGATGTTGGATGTGGTGTGGGTGATGTTGGATGTGGTGTGGATGATGTTGGATGTGGTGTGGATGATGTTGGTTGTGGTGTGGATGTGGTGTGGATGATGTTGGATGTGGTGTGGATGATGTTTGATGTGGTGTGGGTGATGTTGGATGTGGTGTGGATGATGTTGGATGTGGTGTGGATGATGTTGGATGTGGTGTGGATGATGTTGGATGTGGTGTGGATGATGTTGGATGTGGTGTGGATGATGTTGGATGTGGTGTGGGTGATGTTGGATGTGGTGTGGATGATGTTGCTGTGGTGTGGGTGATGTTGGATGTGGTGTGGATGATGTTGGATGTGGTGTGGATGATGTTGGATGTGGTGTGGATGATGTTGGATGTGGTGTGGGTGATGTTGGATGTGGTGTGGATGATGTTGCTGTGGTGTGGGTGATGTTGCTGTGGTGTGGATGATGTTGGTTGTGGTGTGGATGATGTTGGTTGTGGTGTGGATGATGTTTCTGTTGTGTGGATGTGGTGTGGATGATGTTGCTGGGGTGTGGATGATGTTGGATGTGGTGTTGATGATGTTGCTGTGGTGTTGATGATGTTTCTGTTGTGTGGATGTGGTGTGGATGATGTTGCTGGGGTGTGGATGATGTTGCTGTGGTGTGGATGATGTTGGATGTGGTGTGGATGATGTTGGTTGTGGTGTGGATGATGTTGGATGTGGTGTGGATGATGTTGCTGGGGTGTGGATGATGTTGCTGTGGTGTGGATGATGTTGGATGTGGTGTGGATGATGTTGGTTGTGGTGTGGATGATGTTGGATGTGGTGTGGGTGATGTTGGATGTGGTGTGGATGATGTTGGTTGTGATGCTGATGATCTTGACTGCCATTGATATCTATGTTGTCTTCTTTCAGTTCCTCCTCAAAGCCAGCAGAGAAAGCCACGATGGGACTTGCGAGAGTGGGATCCCGGGCAGCTCTGAGCTTTGCGTTTGCATTCCTTCGACGAGCCTGGCGTTCAGGTGAAGATGCTGACTTGTGTAGTGAGCTGCTCCAGGAGTCGCTGGATGCCCTGCGGTCTCTGCCTGAAGCCACGCTGTTTGACGAGGCATCTGTCTCCTCCGTCTGGCTGGAGGTGGTGGAGAGAGCCACCAAGTTCCTCCACTCGGTGGTAGCAGGGTGAGTGTGTCCTCCTCCGCTCGGTGGTAGCAGGGTGAGTGTGTCCTCCTCCACATGGTGGTAGCAGGGTGAGTGTGTCCTCCTCCACTCGGTGGTAGCAGGGTGAGTGTGTCCTCCTCCACATGGTGGTAGCAGGGTGAGTGTGTCCTCCTCCACTCGGTGGTAGCAGGGTGAGTGTGTCCTCCTCCACTCGGTGGTAGCAGGGTGAGTGTGTCCTCCTCCACATGGTGGTAGCAGGGTGAGTGTGTCCTCCTCCACTCGGTGGTAGCAGGGTGAGTGTGTCCTCCTCCACATGGTGGTAGCAGTGTGAGTGTGTCCTCCTCCACTCGGTGGTAGCAGGGTGAGTGTGTCCTCCTCCACTCCATGGTAGCAGGGTGAGTGTGTCCTCCTCCACATGGTGGTAGCAGGGTGAGTGTGTCCTCCTCCACTCGGTGGTAGCAGGGTGAGTGTGTCCTCCTCCACATGGTGGTAGCAGTGTGAGTGTGTCCTCCTCCACTCGGTGGTAGCAGTGTGAGTGTGTCCTCCTCCACATGGTGGTAGCAGGGTGAGTGTGTCCTCTTCCACATGGTGGTAGCAGGGTGAGTGTGTCCTCTTCCACATGGTGGTAGCAGGGTGAGTGTGTCCTCCTCCACTCGGTGGTAGCAGGGTGAGTGTGTCCTTCTCCACTCGGTGGTAGCAGGGTGAGTGTGTCCTCCACTCGGTGCTAGTAGGGTGAGTGTGTCCTCCTCCACTCAGTGGTCGCAGGGTGAGTGTGTCCTCCTCCACTCGGTGGTTGCAGGGTGAGTGTGTCCTCCTCCACTCCATGGTAGCAGGGTGAGTGTGTCCTCGTCCACTCGGTGGTAGCAGGGTGAGTGTGTCCTCCTCCACTCGGTGGTAGCAGGGTGAGTGTGTCCTCCTCCACTCCATGGTAGCAGGGTGAGTGTGTCCTCGTCCACTCGGTGGTAGCAGGGTGAGTGTGTCCTCCTCCGCTCCATGGTAGCAGGGTGAGTGTGTCCTCGTCCCCTCGATGGTAGCAGGGTTAGTGTGTCCTCCTCCACTCCATGGTAGCAGGGTGAGTGTGTCCTCGTCCACTCGGTGGTAGCAGGGTGAGTGTCCTCCTCCACTCGGTGGTAGCAGGGTGAGTGTCCTCCTCCACTCGGTGGTAGCAGGGTGAGTGTGTCCTCCTCCACTCGGTGGTAGCAGGGTGAGTGTGTCCTCGTCCACTCGGTGGTAGCAGGGTGAGTGTCCTCCTCCACTCCATGGTAGCAGGGTGAGTGTGTCCTCCTCCACTCGGTGGTAGCAGTGTGAGTGTGTCCTCCTCAACTCGGTGGTAGCAGGGTTAGTGTGTCCTCCTCCACTCCATGGTAGCAGGGTGAGTGTGTCCTCGTCCACTCGGTGGTAGCAGGGTGAGTGTGTCCTCCTCCGCTCCATGGTAGCAGGGTGAGTGTGTCCTCGTCCCCTCGATGGTAGCAGGGTTAGTGCGTCCTCCTCCACTCCATGGTAGCAGGGTGAGTGTGTCCTCGTCCACTCGGTGGTAGCAGGGTGAGTGTCCTCCTCCACTCGGTGGTAGCAGGGTGAGTGTCCTCCTCCACTCGGTGGTAGCAGGGTGAGTGTGTCCTCCTCCACTCGGTGGTAGCAGGGTGAGTGTGTCCTCGTCCACTCGGTGGTAGCAGGGTGAGTGTCCTCCTCCACTCCATGGTAGCAGGGTGAGTGTGTCCTCCTCCACTCGGTGGTAGCAGTGTGAGTGTGTCCTCCTCCACTCGGTGGTAGCAGGGTTAGTGTGTCCTCCTCCACTCCATGGTAGCAGTGTGAGTGTGTCCTCCTCCACATGGTGGTAGCAGGGTGAGTGTGTCCTCCTCCACTCGGTGGTAGCAGGGTGAGTGTGTCCTCCACTCGGTGGTAGCAGTGTGAGTGTGTCCTCCTCCACTCGGTGGTAGCAGGGTTAGTGTGTCCTCCTCCACTCCATGGTAGCAGTGTGAGTGTGTCCTCCTCCACATGGTGGTAGCAGGGTGAGTGTGTCCTCCACTCGGTGGTAGCAGGGTGAGTGTGTCCTCCTCCAGCTCCTTCCTGCAGGCAGAGAGACACAACTTGGATACTGTTCACAAACGGCAGACAAACCCAGCTCATTCACTTTCAGGGGTAATAAATCAGTAACACTAAAGTAAAGAAAATCCCTGTGCTTAGGAAAGACGAAGAGAGTACCCATGTACTTTTCTGTTAAAAGAAAGGTTGTCAGCTTTTTTATTTTTATTGGATCACCTCATTTTTTATGTATTTGTGTAGGTATTGAGGCATGTAGTCAGGGAGCCTATTGGATTGGATTGGATTGGTTAGAATACTGGTTAGAATACTGGTTAGAATACTGGTTAGAATATCGGCTCATCTCACCTGGGTACAATATGTGAAGCCCATACCGGATGTCTCCAGCTATGATATGATTGGAATAGTGCAGAAGTCGGCATTGAACTCAGTTCATAAGATAACATACAACTTTATGGATAACAACTGGTTTATTGCATCAAGGTTGAGTTTGATAACTCACTTACTTCTAGAATGACAATCAAACGGTGAAACCCAATTCACTCACTCACTCACACACTTGTTGTTGCTACCCTTGAAGATCTGGATCTTCAGCAACCCATGCTTGTCGTAAAAGGCGACTATGCTTGTCGTAAGAGGTGACTAACGAGATCAGATGGTCAGGCTTGTTGACTTTGTTGATGCATGTCATCGTATCCCAATGGCGTGGATCTATGCTCATGATATCAATCACTGGATTGTCTGGTCCAGACTTGATGACATACAGACCACTGTCATATAGCTGGAATAATGCTGAGTGAGGCGTTAAACAACGAACTAATAAAATTGTTGTTTCAAAGACCTGAGTACAATATATGAAGCCCATCTTGGATATCTCCAGGTGTGATATGGCAGGAATAGGTGCTAAAATTGTTACAAAACCCAACTTACTCACTCCCTCACTCACTTGGTGCAGAGATCTGAGTTCAATATATGAAGTACATTCTGAGTGATATATCTGCACACTCACTCACTCACTCACTCACACTCTTCTTGTTGTTGTTGCAGAGACCTAAGCGGCAGCAGCAGTGCCCGCGGCTCCAGTAAGATTCCAGTCCAGGACCAGCAGATTGCTCTAGCTCTCCTCCTGGAACTAGCAGTCCAGCGAGGATCTCTCAGTCACATCCTGTCATCAGTATTACTTCTCCTCAACCTCTGGAACAACAGTCACCATGAATACGACAACCGCATCAGCAGCAGCCTCATCTCTGCGCCACTGCTGCCGCTGATCAAACGTTTCGAGAGTGTCCACAATTCCAAGTCTCGGATCTTTGAAATGTCCAGATGGGATGATGTAAGTTGAAGGCAGTGTTTAAATATCCGCAGTCCACGACGGTCTATTTTGCTAATGGACGGTCAGTTTTGAAAAGTTGTCTTTATTTTGTTCTCTAAATTACCATAGCAGTCTAGTTTTTATTCAATATAAGAGGTAAATTAACAGTAAATGTTTAACATATTATTGATGAATAAAATTTTAATGCGTTAAAGCTACTAACTTGACAGTCCACCAGTTTATTGTTAGTTTCTGAGAATTAACATTGAACAGTACTATTCTTATGTTTAATGTTAAGAAAATTCTGACTGGCAACATTTTATCTGGTCTGGTAACTTTGCAGCGTTGCCAGTCTGGTTGTCTGACTGACATTTGGGGGAATTTTAATCACTGTTGAAGATGGAAATATTTGTTATGAACTCAAACAGAGCCCTGTGATTATCATTTGAGGAAACTTTACTGTGGGTGAGGGGGCCCCAGTGGCTGGTGACCAAATCTCAGCTGTGATGTGAGACTCCCACACTGGTTTGTCTGCTCCGGATACGGTCACTTCATCGTGACAAGTTACGGTCTGTGACATCACTGATAAGTTTGAAGCCAGGCTTGATCAGATCTGTTCAGTCCAGTAAACTCAGTTCATAGTGATCAGTTAAATGAGACTAAGTCATCTGAAAATGGTGCTAAGTAACAAGTTCAGGCAAGTAGACTCAAAGGTCTTTGGCACAGACTGATGATATGGCTGTAATTTTGATGACTAGGGCATAAAACGAATATCACACTTTTTGTGGACATAAAACCATATCCAGACCCCCATTTCACAAAGGACTTGTAACGCTTTGACTCTCCGATCCCTTTAGTTAAAACTTACGACAAGCATAGTCGCCTTTTATGGCAAATTTGGGTTGCTGAAGCCCTATTTTACCCCGGATCTTTACAGGTCATGGTGTTTTGTAGTTTTACAAGAGGGGATGCAAAGGTAGTTTTATTAATTAACCTATGGTACAAATCGTCCTTGACAAGTTCTGTGAGGTTGATATTCACCTGCTTGTTTACAGACGGGCTCCTTCCATGTGAGCCCCACGGAATGTTTCCTGCGATATCTGACATACCCTGAAGACGAGAACACGGCCGTGGACCTGAGACAGAGTGCCGTGGTGATCATGGCCCATCTGGACAGACTGGCCGCACCCTACCTCCCCCCCAGCTCCAACCACAAGGTCAGTCCGTGCACCCTACCTCCCCTCCAGTTCCAACCACAAGGTCAGTCCATGCACCCTACCTCCCCCCCAGCTCCAACCACAAGGTCAGTCCGTGCATATCTTTTAACATTCAGTTTTTTTACACCGAGGATAGTGACCTGGGTCCTGTTCTTCAAAGCTGGTTTGCCCGATTATGTTTTCTCGGTTTCTCACCATACCCGTGCTCGTGGGTTTCACCAAAGTGGTAAACGTCAGAGACCTGCATCACTTTGGGCATTCCTCCCTAATCAAGCTGACACGCTGTGATATAACTGGAATACTGTTCAAAGTGGCGTTAAACCCAACTCACTCTCTTCACAAGGCTATCATAGCATTAAGACAGTTGTAATTCCAAAATGTTCATATGGACATGTGTAGCACTAAGATCCTCTTTTGGACCAGGGTCACGTTCCACAAAGTGATCATAGCTCAACGACAGTCGTAAGTCTATGTTAAAATATGGGAATTACAATAACCTTAGTGCTAAGATAGCTTTGTGGAATGGATCCCAGGGTTTGATGTGTGTCGTTAAGCTTATGATGTGTATGTCATCTTGAGCTTGTTTCCCCAGAACCACCGGTCGGCAGTGACGCAGGAAGTGATGGGGTGGGGCTGGCTGGGGTGGATGGGCGGAACCAGCAACAACGGACCGCACCTCCTGGACTTCTTCAACGACATGGGCGGCATCCAGCAGGTGGCGTGTGCCGAGAGGTGTCTTCTGGCGCTGACGAGAACCGGTCGCGTCTACACCATGTTCTACAGCTCTGAGACACAGGTGCGTACACCAGGCGTCGATGTAGGGCAGTGAAGATGTCTATGGATTCTTGGCTGAAATTTCCAGATTACATTCCCTTGCTAACTCCATGCCCCTGTAGAAATGCCAGGTCAGAATACTTCCCAGTACTTGATGCTTTACGAATGATCAGGAATCATTGGTCAGGTGCACTGACATGGCATATTGTGTGTCATCAATCCCCAAAGGTGTTTACCTTACTATCAACCACTGTGAATACACAATGCCATTTAGAAAGTGGTCAAATGGAACAAATTTTATATTTGGGTAACACTTTGTTAGTAAAGTACAGATTCTCATACATTTTTTTTAGTCCCTTCTGGGATTCGAACCCACACTGCCAGAGTGAGGCACCTAATCGCCAGCACACAAAGTCAGCGATCTAACCCACTCAGGCAATGAGCCTCGGTAAAACCTTACTCACTCACTCAGTCGTATGTATTGTTATACACATGCCTCTGTTTGCAGTCCCCACAACCTGTGGGTGGGTTCGGAGACAAGGAGGTGATCAAGCTGGCCGCCCACCCCGACAGCAAGCACTTCCTGGCCCTGACGGCAGAGGGGGACGTCTACTCCTGGGGTAACGGCGATGGTGGGAGGCTGGGCCATGGGGACTGCATGTAAGATTCACTCTTTGTTCAGCTGTAGCAATAGGATTCTTTAGGCTGTGTTCTCACTACTCATTCACCTTCATCTTTCATCTGCTGAAGCAAGGGACTGCATGAGTGACAGGGAGAGTAACTACATTTGAATATAAAAAATGTTCTGCGATAATATTCAGATATGTAATGTATTTGAAAATATAATGAGCGTATTTTCAAATATACTAAATGTGAATAATCTAAAATATATGGATGTAAACGTTAAGAAAACTACATAAATACAAACGTGTATACTCATGTGAACGTACCAATGCAAAGATGCTGTATTTGCTATTGTTGATGTTTTAATGTTTTATGGTGCACTGTATTACAGTTTTGCCACAATTTGAAATACCAGTATATTGCATTTGAAAAAATCAAGCATATTTACTGGCAAAGTTGGCAAAGTTTACAAAGTAAAGTCAGATTGAAATGATTAAATTCAGAAATTAGCAACTTGATTGATTCCTGTGATCAAAAAGGCAAAATTGTTCATTACCAGCTTCCTGTGTATATATACCGTGTCTATTATGCATGTATTGTAACATCCAACAAAAAATTTAAAATGTGCAGTATTATACTGATGTGAGCACACAAATGTATTAGATATGAACTTGTTTAATAACAGACTATACCCCTGAAGGTCCAGGTTTAAATAGGTCTTTAGCAACCCATGCTTGCTGATAAGGCGACTATGCTTATTCGCAAGAGGCGACTAACAGGATCGGGTGGTCACTCTCGCTGACTTGGTTGATGCATGTCATCGTATCCCAACTGCATAGATCGATGCTCATGATGTCAATCACTGGATTGTCTGATCCAGACTCGATTTTTTACAGACTGCTGTCATGTAGCTGGAATAATGCAGAGTGCGGTGTTAAACCACAAACAAAACAAACAATGTCTACTACAATGTCAGATCTGTTTCCGACTTGAGGCAGCGGGAATGTGAGTCTATGAGATCATTATGTACTCCATCTTGCAGCTCCCGTGACGAGCCCACCCTCATCACCGGCATCTCTGGGAAGCACATCGTGAACATCTGCAGCGGCAGCACCTACAGCACCGCCGTCACAGCCAACGGGGAACTATACACATGGGGGCGGGGCAACTACGGCCGTCTTGGGCACGGCAGCAGCGAGGATAGCACCTACCCCGGCCTCGTCACAGCACTGAAGGGTCACCGCGTCATCGACATTGCATGTGGCAGCGGAGACGCTCAGACAGTCGCTGTCACAGATACTGGTAAATAGATGGCGAATACATTTTGTTATTAAGAGACGTCTGGTATTAATGATCATATGCAAAATATGTTTGATGTTCCATGGAATTAACAAAGTTCAATAATATTTATATTGGAGCAATTTACTGAAATTTTATTTATTTTTCCTGATGAAGTAGCTTCTAATTGATCAGTTCATAATTTCATGCACTACATTGTCTGTCCAGGATTGATTATTTACAGCGTGTCACATGGCGTGAATATTGAGTGCAGCATTGAACAACAAACAAATGCATGTATTGATGAAACTACCCACAGGTGCTGTCTACTCGTGGGGGGACGGGGACTACGGGAAGCTGGGTCGAGGGGGCAGTGACGGGTGTAAGACCCCCAAGCTGGTGGAGAAGCTGATGGGCCAGGACATCATCAGGGTGTACTGTGGGGCTCAGTTCAGCCTCGCCCTCACCAAGGCGGGGGCTCTCTTCTCATGGTGAGAATATATGCGGCCATCTTGTCTCTTTGAGTACCACCACAGTGGTATGGTTGATAGAGTGTCTGCCCGGAGAGCAGATTGTCAGTGGTTTTATCCCTGCGTCGTACCAAATGACATAATGCTTGTTGTTACCCTGCCTGGCTTCTTTGGATTCCTTAGACCTTAGACCTTAGACCTTAGTTCTTTCAGCCCTTTGCTTATCAGTTTCACCATGTGTTTTTTTTTTTTTTAACACACCTGTGAAGATCCGGGGTAGAATAGGTCTTCAGCAACCCATGCTTGCCGTAAAAGGCGACTATGCTTGTTGTAAGAGGTGACCAACAGGATCAGGTGGTCAGGCTCGCAGACTTGGTTGATGCATGACGACCCGTGAAGATCCGGGGTAGAATAGGTCTTCAGCAACCCATGCTTGCCGTAAAAGGCGACTATGCTTGTTGTAAGAGGTAACCAACAGGATCCCAATTGTGTGGATCAATGGTCATGATGTCAATACATTGGACAGCTGGTCCAGACTTGATTATTTACAAACCACTGTCCTATAGCTGGAATATTGCTGAGTGCGGCGTTAAACAACCAACAAAAATTGTTTTTACAACTCAAGGCACTTCTACTTTTCGCTTTCCTCCCACACAGCTATGTTATAACTGAAATTATGTTTGAATTCTTTTTCTCATCAGTGCTCTGAATCCTATACAAGCAAAAGTGTCTGATGCATATTAAACAATCTTCAGTAATAAATATGTGTCTTTTATAAATTATCAGTTATGATCAAATTCATGTCAATACATGCAGCATCTACAGACCTTTAGAAACTTAGACATAAAACATGTTTACCAGTGTAGCATTTTTGTGTGGATAACATGTTTGTTAAATTACCAACAGGGGAAAGGGAGATAACTACCGCCTGGGACACGGCTCAGAGGACCATGTACGACACCCGAAGCAGATTGATGGATTGATGGGGAAGAAGGTTGTGGATGTTGCCGTGGGGTCCATGCACTGCGTGGTCATCACGGAGGATGGGGAGGTGTTCTGCTGGGGGAAGAACGAGCAGGGGCAACTGGGAGATAACTCCGTCGGGAACATCATCGAACCCACGCTGATGTCTGGCTGTGAAAGCAGAAACATTGTTGGGGCATCGTGTGGACCCTCTCAGGTTTGTCAAGCTCTGTTTCGTGTGCTTGTGGTTTTTTATGTTCTTTATGTAATTTGTAATGTTCATGTTGCCATGGCATATTGATGACCCGGGTTAGAATCTGTTTTCAGCAACCCATGCTTGTCGTAAGAGGCAACTATTGTGATCGTTTGGCCGGGCTCAATGACTTGGTTGATGCATGTCATTGTATTCCAATTGCAGAGATTGATGCTCATTATGTCGATCACTGGATTGTCTGGTGCAGAGTTGTTTATTTACAGACTGTCGTCATATGGCTGGAATATTGCTGAGTGAGGTGTTAGACAACCAACCAACAAACAAACAAAAAACATTTTGATATGTACAAGAGGAGTTTTGTCTAAGTAAATGTTCTTTATAAAAAAATATTTGTCACTTAGGAGTGTGTGTGCCTAGAATGGGTGCATATGGCCTCCATACACATTATTTTATTTCAAGAAAGAAATTAGATTGGTCAACAGACACATTGCCTATTTGAAGACACCTCCATTACAAAATATTTCATTACCTGTATATTAGTTATGAAACAACACCTTGAAACATAATGACAAACTAACAGAATTAATTAGTTTTTGATGCATATACTGTTAACATTCTGAAAGGATAAAACATTATATGGCTGTATATTCCTGTCCACAGACCTTCATCTGGTCCTCCAGTGGCCACTGGTCAGTTGGGTCTCGCATCCCCTTCACTGTCGACACCTGCAAGTCCACCTTTGAGCAGCTGAACGAGATGTTGACGGAGGTGTGCGAGGGGATGGATGGACGGAGCGACTGGCCGCCGCCCCAGGAGAAGGAGTGCATGGCTGTAGCAGGCCTCAACCTGCTCAATCTACAGGTACAGATATGTCACGTCTTACTTCAGATTACAGTCGTGCCTCGTTTATACGGACACTTGCGTCATTTCACAATTCGTCCGTATAAACAAATTTCCGTATAACTGAAACCAGCTTCTTACTGGAAGAGTTACTTCCCTTCAATTATGCAACTCATGACAGATGACAGAACAAACATATACATCCACTCAATCTTTATTCATACACGTTTCAAAAAGTCTGTCATGGAAGTTTGAACTGTCACCAATTGTCGATTTTCCTATGGTATGTCCAAATTCAGTGCCATAATGCTTACTGATGGTTTCTAAACTTGCTGACGGGTGTTTTTCTTTAAACAGACAAATTTCCCTTTTTTTGCGTGCTGTAACTGCGTGTCGCTTACGTTTCGCTGATTGACAGGCCATACTTACACAACTTTGACCTCTGACCTCCACAGATGCCATATTTATCGAAGGGGATTACATGTACAATAAACAAGCTCGTCTCAAACAGAGCCATTAGTGATGTCATTTGATTGTGACGTCATGGTAACCAATGACCTCACAATCGTCTGCAATGGTCTGCAAATTGTGATGCAATTTCATTGCAGCGATTTCTACAGTATAGATATCGCTTGATCTCACCCAAGCGATATCTCCTGTGGGAGCCAGTTTTGGATGATAAACACGCGTGTTCAACCGATACTGAGATTGAGAGAACAAGTTACAAGGTAACCATGTCATCCTGTTCCAGCTCCATGCAACAGTGTCTCAGGCGGAGGACGTGGAGTGTCTCGGTCTGGGGCAAGGCAGCCCCCTGGTGGTCAGCTTGAAACAAAGAGTTGTGGCCCTTGCTAGTAACTCTGGTGTACTGAATACAGTCCAGATGGCAGCACAGGCCACACTACAGAGCGGCTGGTCCATTTTGCTCCCTACGGCGGAGGAGCGGGCACGGGCTCTGTCCTCACTACTGGCCACTGGAAGTGAGTATAGGCAGCAGCTGCAGGATACACACAGTAATGCAGTGTTCCAAATAGAGGGGGAAGTCCTGGGTTCTTTGAGGTCTTCTATGTATCAAAGGGCCCCTAAATCTTGAACTTTTAACATTAGGGTTATTACAATGATCTCTTGACTTTCGTGCTTACTTTTAATCACTGGTAATGAATGCATCTGTGTCCTTATATGATTGGCAGAAAGAAGTTTAAAGTTGGATTTGAAAACCTGAAGTCTTAAAGGGTTTTTCAATGCATATGAATTCTTGATAAACGCTTGACTTTCTTTTTCCTCATTTCACTCAATGTGAAGTTGTACTGTCTTTAAGATTTATTTTATCGGTTACCTCAGCTCTAATATGTCATACACTTGTACTGTCTTTAAGATTTATCTTATCAGTTACCACAGCTCTAATATGTCATACACTTGTACTGTCTGTAAGATTTATTTTATCAGTTACCACAGCTCTAATATGTCATACGCTTGTATTTACACACACTCAAGCTAGTTGCATTATGTAACAGGCTAATATTCCTCATAGTAATATGAAAATATGTATTTATTTATTCAGTATGATACATTTATGTGCTATGTCCAGTGGAATCTGCTGATGTTGTCTGCCATGTATGTGATGCTACGTTCCCGGTTGTGTCCAGGTCGTGACCTGACCGTGATGAGTCCGGGTCAGAGGTTCATGACGGACCTGCTGGTGAGCAGTCTGATGGCCGAGGGGGGCCTGGAGTCCGCGCTGCAGGCGGCCATCAAGAAGGAAATCCAGGAAATAGAAGACAAGAAGGTAGGACTGCTGGCAGTGTTGAGGACTACAAGGCATTCATGTGTTAAAGGGGACCAGGCTCCCACTATTTGGCAGCCCCAGCAAATTGATGCAAGACCCTCAAACTCAGCTTTGTCCGTTGCTAGTTCAGTTTTGTAATGCGTATCAGTCTAGCAGTTAATGACAACATCATTTGTACAGAGACATTTTTAACTACTCAAAAGAAGTTGAGGAACACCCAATAGACAGATTAACTATTGTGATATGAAAGAATCAAGTGTTCTTCAACCTCTTTTGAGAAATATATCCAGTTACTGTATTGAGAAACGGAGAGAAAATATTGATATGAAAAAAATCAAGGGTTCTCTTTTGAGAAATATATCCAGTTACTGTATTGAGAAACGGATAGAAAATATTGATATGAATAAATCAAGGGTTCTCTTTTGAGAAGTATATAATTTAGTTACTGTATTTAGAAACAGAGAGAAAATTGGCACCAGACACTGAAACATTGTTTCCTATGAGTGAAGTACCGTATTCAACGTAATAAGCACCCAGGGTGCTCTCAAAATTAGAAATAGGGGGATCTTATTAGAATATTATTTTGGTGGAAAAAACAGAGTTGAAAGATAAATTTCGTGGTTTATGCTGACAGTCTGAACTGTTTATATACGACATACATTTTTTCAGAATTTAATTGCCCATAATTAAGGGTGCATATAACACACGAGTGCGTATTATACACGAATAAATAAGTCTTGTGTACATTGATAAATCGGAAGGGGTGCTAATTGGGATTATTCACTTGCCAATATATTAGCAAATATCGCCGTGGGTGCTTATTAGAGCGGGGCACTTATTACATCGAATACGGTAATTATAAACAACATGGTTGTTGCTCTGACTCGCCTTATTAGACCCAAGTGTACCTTCAGGGTTTTGTTAGAAGAATTTAACTTCAGTCAGGGTGTTACATCACTATGGTTGTATGATTGTCTGGGAAGTAATATCGTTGATACTCACGTGACAGTTATTGCTAAGGCATGTTGACCTGTGATTAGTACAAGCTTTCTCCACCTCCAGGAGAAGGAGAGTGAGACAGGGGAAGACAACTCCGAGGATGGCAAGTTGAGTGAGGCCACCAATGGGGAGAAGTCGGAGCACTCAGTGATCGAGAAAGCAAGCCCCACAGTCAAGGGGGGAGATCTGGATACCAAGGCAACCATCCCACTGCTTCAGCTGATACAGCAGCTGCTCAGGTAGGCAGGAGGAGGCCACACACAGGCAATATTAGTACTTGTACTACACTCATACATATTCACCAAAGCTTCACTTCAGGCTTTCCTCCCAGATGACAAACTGTGAATCTGTGCACCAAACTCACTCACTCACTCACTCTCTCACTCACTCACTCACTCACTCACTCACTCACTCACTCACTCACTCACTCACTCACTCACTGTGTTTCAGAAACTCCTCGACTCACACACTTTCCAAGCTACAAGACGTGTCACGGGACAGCACGCTGAAGTCGCCTGATGCTGAGCCGGTGGAGACGTCGCCGTCACTGGACCTGCTGCTGCAGTTTCAAAGACTCCTGGTCTCAAAGATATTTGTCAAAGAAACAAACGAAATCTCCCGTATTCTTGATGTGAAGGATGACGAAGATCCCTCCAAACCCTCGTCGGAAATAGGTAGGACAGCTACAAGTACCAATTGTCGGAGGGGACTGGGCAGAGTTGCATCCCTTAGTTGCCAGGATCTGCTGGTTCTTGGGTTGAATCCAGGATTCACCCTAATTATGAATCTTTGTCTGTTGGATTATGGGTTTATGCAAAATGGTAATGTCAATGTGCATGAGAAAAGGCTTCCTCACACTAGTTCCTATTTACAGGCTGCATTGATGTGGCTGGAATATGGCTGACTTAGAAGGAAAACAACTTTCATTTGCTCACCCTTTGGTTCTGATAAACTTTGCAGGTTGCTGTGTTTTTTCTGAGATACAATTTATGTTTTACTAATCTTCGGAATGATGCAACTCTTGGTTTATGGTGATCCTGTATTTGATGATGTAGAGATTAACTAATGTGCTGTGAAGACTTGCGAATTACACTTTCAGCATTATATCCCAGGGATAAATAATCCGTAAATTCCAATAGTTTATTCGTGTAGGGAGGCCCTTTCCCAGGTGGAGGGTACACAACTGTTATTTGGTTTCATACTAGTTTGAACAGAGACCATATAATAGATCTCTTTTATGGGGTCTCTGGTTTGAACAAGCGCGCACTATATTTTCAAAAGTCATTTCCTGAGAACCAATTCATTTATTTTTTTAAGCCTTAGAGTCAAGTGTTAGGTTTTTCTGATCACAAGTGGAGACAGCTCAGTCAATCGATTGTTGATCAACTGGCATGAACTAGCCAATCGGCATGAAGCAAAAACAGGGTTCTCACTGAGAATATCTGAAAATAGTTCGCCGATATGATTGCCACTGTGGATAATATTGTGCGTTCTGTTGCAGGCCTGGAGATGCGGGGAGCGGCGGCTCTCCTCAAGAAGTACTGTATGTTGCTGTGTACCCATGTCGGGGACATCCTCCCCGCTGCTGCCAGCATCGCCAGTAGCAGCAGCCGCCATTTCTCCCTCGTCTCCAAGATTATCGTCAAGGATGTCACAGGTTTGTATCGCATGTCGGGCAATACTCCCAGTAATTTGTTCCCAGACATAAATAAGCATTCAGTCACAGTCATACAAGAAGCAGCCTTTTGAAACAGGAAAATATAAATTTAGTTCTCGCTTATAAATTTTGTTACTGTATTATAAGCATTGGAGATATTTGATTGTTTACAATTGGATCATAACCCTGTACACAGTCATAGTGAAAATGTCATTTGTTCAAGAAATATGGTTGATGCTGATTTATGCATATCTGTTCCACTTACAACAGCAAATACCCTGATGTATTTGTTGCAGGAGTACTGCTGCCCGAGATGGTCACCTGCATGATCTTGCTGAACCTGCGCAGTCCGGAAATTGTGACGCTGTCTAAAGCAGTCCCTGTGTTGGAGGAGATCCTGGATATACTGGACAAGTTCAACCGCCTGGCACCAGGACTGGACCGGGATGACAAGGAGGATCTTGCCTGGCCTGGAGTGTGGAGTGAGTTGGCCATCACACTTAGAAGTAAACTCGATGTGTGTTCTGTCAATGACCGATTTGATTATTCCAAAATAATGCTAACAAGAACATGAAGATGCCTCGCTCACTTTGGATGTGTATGTTGCGTGTAGATAAAAAAATGGTTGTTATCGATGTGATAAACAGGTCAGATAAACTTGATATGATCCGATAAGTATGCAAATGAGGTTGCCTAGCAGGAACTGCTTCTTGTCTCCATACATTGATTTCTCATTTTGGTCTATTTCCTGTTTGGTTTATGTTGTCATTGTAATCGGTTGATTATTGGACCTCACAGCTTTTTGATACAGTTTAGTTCGAAGCGGTGTCAAACCAAGCTCACTCTCTCATTATGATACAGTTTCAATTATGTTCGAGATTCAAGAATCCCCACACAATGTCAATCATTAAATGATCATATTACCGTATTTCCTTGATTAAACGCCTGGTCTCAATTAATCACTGGGTACTTACATGCACGTAATTCTCTCCATTATTATCTTAGTGATTAAACACTGGGGTAGAGAGTGTCTGAAAGAAATGTACGTCCAGGCGTTTAATCAAGGAAGTACGGTAGTTGTCCAGTTTTATGTTTGTCTCACGTCACAGTTAGATGCATCCATCTTTACATCACGTCCATTATTGGATTACTATTATTATGCTCTGGTCACACTCTGGTCACACTCCGGCAGGTCACACGTTGGAGAGATACACTCAGACTTCGTTTGACGACGTTCAGATGATCAGGAAGGCGGATGTGGAGAACCACAACAAAGATGGCGGCCTGTGGGTAGTGATCCACGGCAAGGTGTATGATGTGCACGACTTCAAGTCACTGGCTCCGTGTGGCAGAGATCTCCTCAAGAAGTATGCTGGTAAGTGGGTCCTCATGTCCCTTAGTGCTCGCATCTCATCCAACAATGACTTGAATCTACTGACCTTAATAAGCCATACAGTGTTCGAGTTGAGTTGTAGAGTGGCCGTGTGGTCAGTGTTTGCCCATCTCAGTGGATGCTGGTTTGATTCGATTCTCAACATTTATGTTGCTATGGCTTGAATATTGCTGAAAGGGTATTAACATTTTTAACTCACGAACCCTGAAAACGACATGTTGAAACAGATCAGACAAACAAGACTGTTTGGAACCTATGCCACATGTGAGATGACAAAGTAGACACAGTTTATTGATAACATCTTCTTTAATAACTGTAAAGGCGACATTTGGGTATAGATCTCCCCCCCCCCCCCCCCCCCCCCCCCAATCATGTGTTCTCTGTCAATCATGTTGTTACAGTATTACCCCTTTGTTGTGATTACTTAACCTACTCATGTCAATCTACCTACTGACCTGTGAAGATCCAGGGTAGAAGAGGTCTTCAGCAACCCATGCTTGCCGTAATAGGCGACTATGCTTGTCATAAGAGGCGACTAACAGGATCGGGTGGTCAGGCTCGCTGACTTGGTTGATGCATGTCATCATATCCCAATTGTGTGGATCGATGCTCATGATATTAATCACTGGATTGTCTGGTCCAGACACGAAATATTACAGACCGCCGTCATATAGCTGGAATATTGCCGAGTGCGGCATTAAACAACAAACCAACCAACCAATCTACCTACTGCAATTGTTGTTGCTGTTAATCCTCTACCTATTATTTATATTCTGTACCATGTTCATCAATCAGTCTTGCTTGACAACGGTATAATGATCTATATCAAAACGTTGCCTTTACAGTAACTAAAGAAGTTGCTATCCATAAATTGTGTCTGCTTTGTCATCCGTCAACTTCTATGTGATGCCTATCAAACAATTCACATGTGAGTTGTTTCATTTGCCAAATACACTCTGTCTATGTACAAAGATGATTAGAGAGGTAGTTGTGGGAGTGTTGATGCTGACATAAAAAGTGGTTTTATGACAAGTACAATATTGTTCCAGGTCGAGATGCATCCTCAGCGTTTGAGGCTGCCCACCATTCCGAGGAGGCGAGGGAGATGATGATGGCCTTCTATGTGGGGCAGTATGTGGACGTGAGTGTTTCCTTCACCAGCAGGGCTGAGATTCTGTTTTGAGTGACTGTTTTCATTGTTAGATCAAAGATAAGCAGCCATTCTCTTAATGGCATCATTGCAAGGAGACTATTTCAACTTAATGTCTGCAAGACTGAATAAATATTTCAGATATTCATATTGAACTATAATTGAATTAATACTTGCAAGGCGACTATTTCAACTTTATATCAGCAAGACTGAATAAATATTTCAGATATTCATATTGAACTATAATTGAATTAATACTTGCAAGGCGACTATTTCAACTTTATATCAGCAAGACTGAATAAATATTTCAGATATTCATATTGAACAATAATTGAATTAAGACGAGTTTGTAAAGCCGTTATCATCTGTTTCAGCCCGAGAAGGAGGTGATTCAGACCACAGACTCCAACACGATGTCGTCACCTCTGATGGACACAGAAAGGACGCTGGGTATTCTCTTGGGTCTCCATGCCGCTGAGCTGGCTCGCAGCTCCCAGCTGTCTAGCGATGAGCTGGAGAGTCGACACTGGCTGCAGGCCGAGTTCTTCAGTGGGGGGCTGCAGGTTCTTCAGCCTCACAACAGCTACGATGAAGAGAAGGGCGAGAGTCGGACTCCCAGCTCATGCACCACCACACCAGGTAAGCAGGATGAAAATAATCAGGAGCTTCAGAAATCCATCTCAGTCACGAGCCAGGTGACAATGAAGATGACTGCCGTGGCTCCATGACATGAAGTGGTGTTAATGCTACAACCACTCTGAGTGCCATACCCATAATCCTGTCCTGAATCGTGTGGTCAATTGCTTTGTGGAATGATGCCCTGGAAATTGAGAATATCAGCTTTACTGATGTGTTGAAAGAGATCAAACTTCTTTTTAAAATGAATGGCCACACTATTAGTCTATGTTTGTGTCTTTATAACCTGGTATTCCACGGCAGTGTCATCTTACCGAGGCAACGGAGTTAACTTACTGTAAGAGTCCAGTTTCAACCCTTGCTAAAGTAGGCAGAAATTTCTGGGTTCAATCGAAGCACCACCAGTGGCTATTACAAGTTATATCCCTCCTACTGACCAAACAGATTCCACCTCTTATATCACTTGCATTTGCTTAGAAAAAATGGCGGCGCCACATGAGCACCTTGATTAAAAACATGAAAAGATTTGGAAAATATCTGTTGACGCTGAGTTGGCGGTACATATGCTTTGCAAATCCTGCAATAGACCCTAATCTGCACAGCAGTTTACGAACTGGATGGCGATTTTGTTACACGATTTTAATTGGACTATGCATAGACTTGTTAGTGCAGCCTAAATATAACTTCTTAATTCCTGCTTAGTTCAGCAAGGGTAGGAACTGGACTTTTGCAGTCAGTTAACTCCCTTGTCTCGGGAAGATGCAGCAGTGTGGGTACTATGCTAAGTATGAATAGCTCTTGGCTAGGGGACCACCTGTGACAAGCTACTCTCTGTTGCCTTGTTCACCAGTGTCACCAGTTGTTGCTCTCATTCCCTGCCTCTCAGGTGCCACACCCACGTCGGAGCAGTGTCACCTCCCCCAGGCCATGGACAAGGAGCGCCTGTACCAGCAGGAGAACCCCAGCACCGACGTGGCACGCCCCTTCCTGCAGGCCCTGGCGGAGGGCCGGATACAGGACCCCACGGTGAAGGCCTTCCTGGGCATCGTGGAGAGCTTCCTCAAGCAGAACCACCTGGTGTTCCCCTTCTCCTTCCCACAGGACCACCCCGTGGAGGAGGTTGGCAGGTAACGCGTTCGAAAATAATTTTATATCAGTTTTGACTTCATATGAAAAAGATCATATTTGTGTGACAGAGTGACCATGTTTGTGTAACTGTGTGATCATGTTTGTGTGACAGTGTGATCATGTCTGTAAAATTGTGTGACAGTGTGATCATGTGTGTGTATAATTGTGATCATGATTGTAACAATGTGATCATGTTTGTATTACAGTGTGATCATGTTTTTGTAACAATGTGATCATGTTTGTGTGACAGTGTGATCATGTTTGGGTGACAGTGTGATCATGTTTGTGTAACTGTGTGATCATGTTTGTGTACCAATGTGATCATGTTTGTGGAACACTTTGATCGTGTTTGTGTGACAGTGATCATGTTTTGTGTAGCAACATAATTATGTTTGTGTAACAATGTGATCATGTTTGTGTGACAGTGTGATCATGTCTGTAAAATTGTGTGACAGTGTGATCATGTGTGTGTATAATTGTAATCATGATTGTAACAATGTGATCATGTTTGTATTACAGTGTGGTCATGTTTGTGTGACAGTGTGATCATGTCTGTAAAATTGTGTGACAGTGTGATCATGTGTGTGTATAATTGTGATCATGATTGTAACAATGTGATCATGTTTGTATAACAGTGTGATCATGTTTGTGTGACAGTGTGATCATGTCTGTAAAATTGTGTGACAGTGTGATCATGTGTGTGTATAATTGTGATCATGATTGTAACAATGTGATCATATTTGTATTACAGTGTGATCATGTTTTTGTAACAATTTGATCATGTTTGTGTGACAGTGTGATCATGTTTGGGTGACAATGTGATCATGTTTGTGTAACTGTGTGATCATGTTTGTGTACCAATGTGATCATGTTTGTGGAACACTTTGATCGTGTTTGTGTGACAGTGATCATGTTTTGTGTAGCAACATAATTATGTTTGTGTAACAATGTGATCATCTTTGTGTGACAGTGTGATCATGTCTGTAAAATTGTGTGACAGTGTGATCATGTGTGTGTATAATTGTGATCATGATTGTAACAATGTGATCATGTTTGTATGACAGTGTGATCATGTTTGTGTGACAGTGTGATCATGTCTGTAAAATTGTGTGACAGTGTGATCATGTGTGTGTATAATTGTGATCATGATTGTAACAATGTGATCATGTTTGTATTACAGTGTGATCATGTTTGTGTGACAGTGTGATCATGTTTGTGTGACAGTGTGATCATGTTTGTGTGACAATGTGATCATGTTTGTATGACAGTGTGATCATGTTTGTGTAACAATGTGATCATGTTTGTGTGACAATGTGATCATGTTTGTGTGACAGTGTGATCATGTTTGTATGACAGTGTGATCATGTTTGTGTAACAATGTGATCATGTTTGTGTAACAATGTGATCATGTTTGTGTAACAATATGATCCTGTTTATGTAACAATGAGATCATGTTTGAGTAAGAATGTGATCATGTTTGTGTAACAATGTGATCCTGTTTGTGTGACAGTGTGATCCTGTTTGTGTGGACAGGTTGTTGATGGCAGTGATACTGAAGCACCACGATCTCGGCCATGTCGTCCTTGGTCTCATTGAACACGGCCAGGGGGAGCATGGCAGCAAGCACAGCCTGCCGAGGTCTCTCGCGGAACTCTGCAGGGTCATCGCACAGACCAAGAAGGCCTTGATTAAGGTGAGATGTAATCAGGTTTGGGCACAGACTTCCAGGTTAGAATATCCTGGTCATAAGAGGTGACTTAATAGATTGAGCCGTTACACTCAGTGACTTGGTTGATAGCATGTCATCGTACCCAGATCGTGTGAATCATTGCTTGTCTCAATAATTGGATTCCTTCTCAAATCTTAATTATTTATCAGTCGCCATTATAAATTTATGATATTGCTGAGTGTGATGTACAACAACAAACAAACACATTATTGATATAAGAATGGAACATTCTGGTAGTCCTCTGTATATGTTGAATAATGTCTCTTGTATTCCTTTTGCTCTGAGTTCACTCCTCTTCAGTGAGTGTGACGGGAGTGTCCAGGCTTGTCAATACTCACCAGGGTTGTCATCCAGCATGCAGACAGTGGAGGTTTCAATGTCTCATGCCATGTTTGGGGGCACGGGTGGCCCAGTCGTCTAAGGCGCCGCGATTCGCTGTGTAGAGTTGCATACCTTGGGCACGCCAGAAGCCTATGATTGTGGGTTCGAATCTCAGTTTCGCCCCAATTATGTTTCTAGGTTTGTCAGCACCATACCCGTGCTCGTGAGTTTCACCGAAGTGGTAAACCTCTGAGACCTGCATCACTTCGGGCTTTCCTCCCACATTAAGCTGACACGTGATATAACTGGAATATTGTTAAAAGCGGCATTAAACCCAACTCACTCACTCACTCATGCCATGTTTGTTCTCCCCCAGGCACATCAAGACCAGGGGCGGTCGTATAAGGAAGTATGTGCACCTGTCATCGAGAGGTGCCACTTTCTGTTCAATGAACTCCGACCTGCTGTCGGTGACGAAGTTAATGCATTTGCCCGATCCAAGATGCTCAGGTCTTTGCCTCGCTGGAGGGAAGTCATAACCAAGTTCCTAGAGGACAAGAAAAAGTCTAAACGTGAGTGTTCTGGTCAGGGAATTCTCAACAAACAGCTGGCATAGACTTTATGCAGAGGTTTAGGTGAAGTGAAATGGAGTTTGCCGCATTCAAGATCATTTCACTCATGCATGCATGTGTGTGTGTGTGTCTGATTATCCCCTGCCCAACAAAGTTGGCGGGGGATATAGAAACGGGTTCCGTCCGTTCGTCCGTACGTATGTCCGTCACGTTTTGTTTCCGGAGCATAACTCAAAACCGTTCAATATTTTTTCATGAAACTTTGCAGGTCTGTCAAGTACATGCTGAACTGGTGCCTTTTGCTATTTAGAAATTTTAGAAATTTTTATTTTTTTAGTTTCCATGGCAACAAGATGGACTTAGGTTCCAAGCTCTTCTGTTTTTTTACAATTTCCATGACAAGTTCCATCTGTGTTAAAAAAGGTTAGGGTTTGTTTAGATTTAATTATGTCATAAATTCTGCAACAGGGGCTGGGGATATAGCCAAGGTTAGTGGCAAACTCTTGTTGTACTTGTCCAGACTTTTGCCGGTTTTAGACACCATGCTGCAGTTTGACACGAATACCAAACTCAGACACATCATACTGACTCTGAGTCAGCCAGTCCTTGTTTTTTTTTGGCTACACTTTGTGACCAATCTCCAACCCTATATTTTTGCCATTAGTTAAACACTAGCCTTGTGTGGTTCACAACCCCTGCTCACTATGTAAAATCAAAATCTTGGTGACTCACTCACTCACCCTGTGATGTAACCTGGGCCCACTTGCACAAAGCGATCTAAGCGCTAAGATGACCGTAACTCCCATACTTTAACAAAGGCTTACAATGGTTGTAGCGCTAAGATCGCTTTGTGCAAGTGGGCCCAGGACTGTTTGGTATTGCAGAAGGGTTCATTGTCATAGATATCTCCCCAAGGTACTATTTTGTCCACAGTACTGTTGGGCATATTCCTGACAAGGGCACTTGCTGAAATAAGTTTGCCATAATAATCAACTGATATTTAAAATGTTACGGCTGGTTTTGACTCGATGTGTATAACCCACAGGTCTGGCCGAGTCCAGGGAGGACAAGGAGCGAGACCAGGACGAGACGGACACCTTGCAGGCCGCTGGGGGCTCCACCGCAGCGAAGGAAGAGGTGAATGCTGAGCTGAAGAAGTCGGCAACAGCTGCAGCAGAGGCTCAGGAGGGGAGTGAGGAGGAGGAGGCGGGTGTGGGGAAGATGCAGGAGAGAGAACACAGTTTTGATGAGGGATTCGACCTGGATCCAGATGCTCTGCTCGGTTCTGATTCTGAGATGGAGAAAGCCCACCCCCCTTTGAAACAGGTAAAATCAGCAAGAATGAAAAATACTCTTGTACAAACTCGCCCTTGAAGAACCCATGCTTGCCTTAAGAGGCGACTAAAGGGATCGGGTGGTCAGGCTTGCTTACTTGGTTGATACATGATATCCCAATTTAATGGATTGATGCTCATGATGTCGATCACTTGATTGTCTTGTCCAGACTCAATTATTTTCAGATCGCCTTCATATGCATGAGTGCGGCGTTAGACAACAAACTAACAAACACTAGTACAAACTGCTTTGTAGTTACTGCATTTCATCTATTAGACGCCCAGACGTTAATTTCACACAAGGCATCAACCTGACGTCTATTAGAGCCCAGCATCCATTCTGTTTAATGCTGGCATGGTGACAACTCATTACCTTACCAAATCCCAAATTGTTCATAGGGTACAGTTGCAGGAAATGTTGCTACAATAATGTTAGGAGGTTCCAACAAGCGGAGATTGGGTTAGGTTTGGAGAATACCACTTGAGGGTAAATCCCTTTCTATTTTTAGTAATACTCATCAATACCATAAATTATCAGGCCTCACCCGTTCACCCTACTCACTCACTCACTCACTCACTCACTCACTCACTCACTCGACCACCCATTCACTCTCACTCTCTCCTTACTCGATCCCCCACCCACCCACTCAGTCACTCACTCACCCACCCCTCCACTCACTCCCAAACACAACCACTCACTCTCGATCCGCCACTCACCCACTCACTTACTCACTCACCCACACAGCAACTCACTCTCAAACACCCACCCCTCCACTCACTCACCCACCCACCCCTCCACTCACTCCCAAACACAACCACTCACTCACTCTCGATCCCCCACTCACCCACTCACTCACTCACTCACCCACACAGCCATTCACTCTCGAACACCCACCCCTCCACTCACTCACCCACCCACCCCTCCACTCACTCCCAAACACAACCACTCACTCACTCTCGATCCCCCACTCACCCACTCACTCACTCACTCACCCACACAGCCATTCACTCTCGAACACCCACCCCTCCACTCACTCACCCACCCACCCCTCCACTCACTCCCAAACACAACCACTCACTCACTCTCGATCCCCCACTCACCCACTCACTCACTCACTCACCCACACAGCCACTCACTCTCGAACACCTGCCCCTCCACTCACTCACTCTCGATCCCCCACTCACCCACTCACTCACTCACTCACCCACACAGCCACTCACTCTCGAACACCCACCCCTCCACTCACTCACCCACCCACCCCTCCACTCACTCCCAAACACAACCACTCACTCACTCTCGATCCCCCACTCACCCACTCACTCCCACTTGATGACAGCCGCTATTTTACATTGCTGTCAAACTCACTCACCCTCTTGCCCTGTTGCAGACTGACCCCTGGGATCACGTGGTCAGTGCAGTGACCAGCACCCAGAGGCTGAAGGCGCTGCGTCAGCGACTGACCGGGGCCCATCCCGAGATGCCACTGGTTAACAAGATCATCGAGTTTGTCATGTACGAACACCCAATAGACATCGACAAGCTGCGGAGATCTCTGCACTATCAGGTAACACTTTGTCAGCAACCACCATGCTTACAATGTTTAAAGAAATATTATGGTTTAATATTCAGCCTGTGACAATAAAATGCAATCTATAACAGCTATAAATTGAATATTTGCTATAAGTATTTCAGTTCAAATTGAGGAGCGGGCTGTAATTATGATTATGATACAAAAATCATGAAAATAAGCCTTGCGATATAAAATAAATCATACGATTTTTCCTGTAAATGTTACCTATAAATCGAGTTATGAGTTCAGAATAATGTGCGACCATTTCAGCCATGTATTTTTCAATTGCCACTTCCATTTTTTCGAATAATTGCAAAATAATGGAAAAACAAATCAGTTTGTTTTGATATAATGTAAATACTGTATTGTATTATTTATAACAAAATACTTTGTATTTACTTTACCAAACATGACACAGCTTATGAAATGCTTAAGGTAACCCATCGGCCCTATACTTGCAGGTTGCGAGGGCTGAGCTACGACTGAAGGGCATCCAGAACATGCTGTGTCTGGTCCACAAGGACCACCTGGTGCCCTCCGTCAAGTACGCTGTCCTGTGTGGCTGGCAGGGACTCCTGACGGTGGGGCGCAAGTTCAACACCCCCCTCCCCCACTGTCTGGCCAATGTCAAGCTCATCCCACCCTGTGATCGGATCCTACTGGAGATGACATTTGCGGAACTGTACCGCTGGGCCATTCGTGAACTTAGATCCTGTGTCATTTCCGCTGACATGACCTTCAAGGCAAAGGGAGTTAACCCTTCCCAACCAGCTCAGGACAACACCAAGGTAGGCAGAACATGTGTTGTCAAGTATTTCACACTGGGTTATGTATTGTCAGCATTTCAGTTTCAGCAGTTATGTTTCGTTTTGTCCACAACTGTGGGGAGTCAGAAATTCCACATTTCTGTGAAAGGAACATCTTTGTGTGAACTTGATTATCAGGTGATGTCTAGCATCATTGAGATTGCCTGAACCTCAGCCCCCAGCCCCACAAGTCTGTTGTTTGGTATCATTGTAGATGTGATGTAAATTTTCAATGCAAGCTGTATTATGACACTGTATGGGTTGCAGGACTGTATTGTACCCTTCTATCCAGCTGACGCTCCCAGCAGACTCTTGTAGGGATCTCTGTGGCAAATTAGTCCTTTGGTTTACTGTCGAGGCAGAATAGTGTCAGACATGATTTCTTCTGATCCTCAGGGGCGGTCGGGTAACCAAGTGGTTAAAGCGTTCGCTCGTCATGCCGAAGACCCGGGTTTGAATCCTGACATGGGTACAATGTGTGAAGCCCATTTCTGGTGTCCCCCGCCGTGATATTGCTGGAATATTGCTAAAAGCGGCATAAAACCATACTCACTCACTCACTCTTCTGATCCTCGCATAATAATTCTTTCAAGTTGTTTTGTTGGGTACCTTATAACTGAATCATTGTACAGCATGTGAAGAGCTGATTGCAATTTATGGCTTATTTTATGAAGCAAATACATGCGATTATCTTAGTCTCTACATATAAAACATGTGTAGTGTTGCAGGAAATGCTATTGAGATCTGAAATATTGCTGACTGCAGTGCAAAGCAACATCCATCCTGGCAGTTCTGTCCAGTATTCTTGTTCCATGTATGTGGTGTAAGTGTGAGTTGTGTCAGGTCTTTGACTGCAATGTTCAGGTTCCTCTACAGGAGCGGCTGAGTCTTGGAGCGCTGCCTGTGGCGCGGTTCATCCTGGCAACACTGGGCATTCTGATGGCAGAACACCAGTCCAGTAGTCTCAGTCTGCTGCTTAACAGCGGAGTCCTCGCCCTGACACAGAGCATACTGAGGCTTGCAGGTAAGTGACACAGAGCATACTCAGACTGGAGAGTTTTTTACTAATTATTTATCCTTTGGTAATGATGTAACATATTTTCAGTAACAAAACAATTTTATATAATTTTGAAGATGATTCTGTATTACTTCTTGTCTAGATAAGGCCACAATAATTATTTACTAGATTGTCATCCCCACCCGAATCATGACTAAACCCCCGACAATATAGTTGTTAAGAGCACTGTAACGACATCAGCTGTCAAACAGCCATGTCATGTTTATGACATGCCGTAAACTGGTCTACAACCGACTCATGGTGTGTGTCCTACATTGAGATGATAGTAAACTTGGTTGGCAATGGCACTGCCTGCAAGTGAGATGTTCATCCTGTGTGCAGGTCCTGACCCAGACTTGCTGATCCCGGACAACAACATGGTGGTGTGCACTGTGCCGGAGGAACAGAAGGTCAAGAAGCAGACGCAGCAGATGCCGCTGTCTGGAGCCGAGTTGGCCGCCATGATGAAGATCGGGACTCGGGTCATGAGAGGTGTTGACTGGAAGTGGGGGGACCAGGTTAGTTTTAAGTTAAAATTAAAGCTGGAAGGACAATTGAACAATATAGCTGTAATATTAAAACTCATAATTACTATCAAAACTGAAATGACAACTGAATGTTGAACAAAAACTTTGAATTTTTATTCATTGTTGTCATGACGTAGCAGTAACAATTTTGACTATGGACTCTACTCATCCTAAACTGAAATAGCAGTCTGACTCGTTAATGCTTGCTGCATGTAGGATGGCCCACCGCCGGGGCTGGGTCGTGTGATCGGGGAGCTCGGGGAGGACGGCTGGATCAGGGTGCAGTGGGACACGGGGAGCACCAACAGCTACCGGATGGGCAAGGAGGGCAAGTATGACCTCAAGTTGGCCGAGCCTCCGGAACTCCCGGACAATGATGAAGAAGATGAAGAGGAACTTGAGTCAGGTGGGTCACCTTGCAGTCTCCTTCATCTCTCACTCTTCATCTCTCACACTTCATCTCTCACACCTTCATCTCTCACACTTCATCTCTCACACTTCATCTCTCACACCTTCATCTCTCACACCTTCATCTCACACACTTCATCTCTCACACTTCATCTCTCACACTTCATCTCCTGACACCTTCATCTCTCACACTTCATCTCTCACTCTTCATCTCTCACACTTCATCTCTCACACCTTCATCTCTCACACTTCATCTCTCACACTTCATCTCTCACACCTTCATCTCTCACACCTTCATCTCACACACTTCATCTCTCACACTTCATCTCCTGACACCTTCATCTCTCACACCTTCATCTCTCACACTTCATCTCTCACACCTTCATCTCTCACACCTTCATCTCTCACACCTTCATCTCTCACACCTTCATCTCTCACACTTCATCTCTCACACTTCATCTCCTGACACCTTCATCTCTCACACCTTCATCTCTCACACTTCATCTCTCACACCTTCATCTCTCACACTTCATCTCTCACACCTTCATCTCTCACACCTTCATCTCACACACTTCATCTCTCACACTTCATCTCCTGACACCTTCATCTCTCACACTTCATCTCCTCACACCTTCATCTCTCACACTTCATCTCTCACACTTCATCTCTCACACTTCATCTCTCACACCTTCATCTCTCACACTTCATCTCTCACACTTCATCTCTCACACTTCATCTCTCACATCTCCTCACACCTTCATCTGGCACACCCATTTCTGGTGTCCCCTGCCGTGATATTGCTGGAATATTGCTAAAAGCGGCGTAAAACCATACTCACTCATCCCTCACCCCTTCATCTGTCACACCTTCATAACCATTCATACTCCATTAGTAAACTGAATCCCTGACATTGGTGGAGATGTCTTACCTCATTACAGAGAAGTGCAAACCCGAGAGCAAACACCCGACGTCCTTGGTGCGACGGTCAACGATATGGCTGCTGTGCTCCCTGTCTGTGAGTGCAGGAATCCACTCCGACCGTGCTCAGAAGGAGGCTATAGGGTCTCTGTGTGGCCTCATGAGGAACGTTGTGGACTGTGGCTGTAACTATGGTCTCAGTGAGTACCGTGTTCTAGTGTGTATAATGCACAATTTAAAAAAGTTTTGTAGAGTGATGTTTATGCATTTCGACAGTGAGTTTTATATTTCCCCCCCAAAAAAAATATTACTGCAAACACTGAACATTGCATATTGCAGGGCAACAACTCCATATTGACGTATGCCAGTCAGTCCTGTTATTGCGCTGTTAGGTGACAAAAAGTCTTCAGTGTAATTCTGCCTTTGAATTTTTAATCCATTTCATGAATTTTATTCTTAATTTGATTCATTGTGTATATTAATTTTGGTAAGATCACTTGTAAAATGATGAGCATTCAGTCATGTCAGAAACCCAAAGCTTGCAAGTCTAAGAAAAATCTGTCAGTCATTTGAATATGTCCCATAATTTTCATACCAATATTTTCTGCAATTTTTAAATTTGACATTTTAGTTTTCCAGTCGCTATATTAGTTCAATAATCTTGGCATGATGTTAAACCCTATTTCACCTCACCTAACCTGTGGAACATGGCCCAGGAATTTAACCATGTAAGGTTGAAATCATGTAGATAAGGAAGCATGTTTGTCTACATACATTAGAACGTATGTTGTGGAACTTGCCATGTGTCACCAGGGAGGGTGGGAAGAAGATTGTACTAGATGTTAATTAAGTTTTCAGTGTGTTTTATGTGTATTAAGGGGCTGGTTTCAATACTGCTACTTTCTGGTCTCTAGATGTCAACTCAACAGCGATCCAGATTGCCAGCGAGCAGCACTTCAACTGGTGCAGCCTGGGGTTTGTGCGCAGCATCGCAACGGGGCAGGTGATCAGCCAGGCTCTCAGCACACCCAGGTGGATCTCCCTGCTGATGAAGATCCTGGAGGAGGAGCAGGGCGTGAAGCATGTCAAGAATGTCTACAGACAGGTGAGGGATAACCTGGATAATTACATAGCTGTTCTATAGTGGATTGTCACATGTAGTTGCCGGTGTCCTGGATCAGTCTGTGTCGAGACACCTGACCAGTTGAGTTGGTCAGTAGTTGCCTGTATACTAGATCAGTCTGTGTCGAGACACCTGACCAGTTGAGTTGGTCAGTAGTTGTCTGTGTCCTGGATCAGTCTGTGCCGAGACACCTGACCAGTTGAGTTGGTCAGTAGTTGCCTGTATACTGGATCAGTCTGTGCCGAGACACCTGACCTGTTAAGTTGGTCAGTAGTTGCCTTTATACTGGATCAGTCTGTGCCGAGACACCTGACCTGTTAAGTTGGTCAGTAGTTGCCTGTCTACTGGATCAGTCTGTGCCGAGACACCTGATCAGTTGAGTTGGTCAGTAGTTGCCTGTATACTAGATCAGTCTGTGCCGAGACACCTGACCAGTTGAGATGGTCAGTAGTTGCCTGTATACTGGATCAGTCTGTGCCGAGACACCTGACCAGTTGAGTTGGTCAGTAGTTGCCTTTATACTGGATCAGTCTGTGCCGAGACACCTGACCTGTTAAGTTGGTCAGTAGTTGCCTGTATACTAGATCAGCCTGTGCCGAGACACCTGACCTGTTAAGTTGGTCAGTAGTTGCCTTTATACTGGATCAGTCTGTGCCGAGACACCTGACCAGTTGAGTTGGTCAGTAGTTGCCTGTATACTAGATCAGTCTGTGCCGAGACACCTGACCAGTTGAGTTGGTCAGTAGTTGCCTGTGTAACTGAGTGCCCATACCCAGGACATTTCTCACAAAGGCATTTAGGATCCTGATCAGTTTGTGAATGTTTATTTAGGATAAGGATTGACCTGGGTCTCTCAATCTGAGACACCTGCAGCTGTTGCAATTGAAGCAGTTTTATTTATTCAAACAGACGTATGTTTTTGCATCCATTAATCTGCCTTGTGATCCTGGGTTTGAATCACCGTTCGTACTGATTACATTGTAGATAAACGTCTGAGAACTGCAGGATTTACTCCCACATGAATCTGATATGACTGAAATTCAAAGACTTAGATTGAACTCTTTGCAGATTCTGACCCTGAAGCTCCTCCGCACTGTCTTACCTTCCTGGGACCACAGCATGGACATCACCCGCATCAACGACATCATCCATCGCCTCTTCAAACTGCTGGGCTCTGTGCTGACAGCGTGCTCAACAGACCCCACTCTCATCTCACAGTGTAAGTTGTCTCCCCTGTTGCCATAGGGATGTACTTCCTTTGCATACATAAATCTGCCTTGTATGTAATGCACTCTCACGTTTTCTTTTGTACCAGGATATTTCCAGCTTTGTAGTCATATAAATGATTTGTAATGAATGATGGATGAAACCAGTATTGGACATACAGTACTGCTGAAGTAATATGGACCATACAGTACTGCTAAAGCCAGTATGGACCATGCAGTACTGCTGAAGTCAGTATGGACCATGCAGTACTGCTGAAGTCAATATGGACCATGCAGTACTGCTGAAGCTAGTATTGGATCTACAATACTGCTGAAGCCAATATGGACCATGCAGTACTGCTGAAGCTAGTATTGGATCTACAATACTGCTGAAGTCAATATGGACCATGCAGTACTGCTGAATTCTATGATTGTGAGTTTAGATTCCAGATTTGCTCTGATTGCCATTCTTGGTTTGTCAGCACCATACCCGTTGTGGGTTTCACCACGCAGGAAATTGTCTGGCATCTGCACCTCTTTCCTCCCACTTCTGTCCATCAGATACTGATGCTCAAATACATTTCAAAATGACTCAAATCCCAACATTTTCCTTCTCACAGATGAGAGCCCACGACCATGTCGGAAGCAGGTACGAGCCCCAGTGTCCATCACAGCGTCCTACACCAGCACAATCACGGAGGAGATTGTTGCTCTGCTGAGGAAGCTACACTCCCTCGACACATGGAACATCCACATCAACAAGTTCATCGAACGTCAGCTGCCACGCATCGTGGACCTCATACAAGACAGACCAACCCAACCGGTACCATACATAAAATCCCACTCATCTCTCTTGCTGGCAGTAATATTTATGTCTGTTGATTCTGTTAGTTAAAATCTAAGAAAACTTTGGGGGTAGAACAGGTCCCCAGTACGTCATGCTTGCTGTAAAAGGCGACTATGCTTGTCGTAAGAAGCAACTAACAGGATCATGTGGTCAGGCTTGCTGACTTGGTTGATGCATGTCATCGTATCCCAATTGCATGGATCGATGGCCATGATGTCAATCACTCAATTGTCTGGTTCAGACTAGATTATTTACAGACTGACGTCATATTGCTGGAATATTGTTGAGTGTGGCGTTAAACAACAAACCAACAAAACTCTGTATCTCTGTGTAACACGTCTTGCTGTTCTTCCCAGCCACCGAGTGATGACAGCCGACTGGGCCAGGACCAGGAGACTGTCGCCATAGTGATGGCCGTTCTGGCCATGATAGGCGGGGTGGACAACCGACCTCGGCTTGGGGGTCTCGTCCTTCATGATGGTTACGGAGTTGGCACAATATCAAAGATCACACCCAAAGGAAAGATACACGTCCAGTTTCACGATGGCTCGGCTCAAGTATGTCGTCTCACGGAGCTCACGTCGGTAAGTCCCCAAGCAGCTGCCATCATTGGTGATCTAACCGATGTGAAGTTAGGAGAAACTCAATCTCCATGAAGTCAGTATATAGATATGCTCGATATCAAATTTATCAATGAAAGTCAATAAAAGTTTAAAATTCCAAGGAGCACTAATGCATCGAATTTAGCAGTCACTGATGGTACCACTCCATCTCTCTCTCTTCCTTTCATTCTATCACTCTCACCAACTCTCATTTATTCTTTCACTCACTCTCTCTTAATCTTTCACTCTTGCTGTCGCTGTCACACTCTCACTCTCTCTCTTGCTCTCTCTCTTTTCACTTTCATTCGCATTTTTCACTCCCTCCCACACTCACTGTCACTCATTCTCTCCCTCACTCTCACTGTCTCTCACTCATTCACATTCTCCCTGTGGGTTGTTGCAGCTCCCCCTGGTGGAGTTCAGCATCGAGAGGCTGCCTCTGACTGGGAGTCTGCTGACCAGCTGGGCTAAACTTGTCAGTCTGGCCGGTGCCGGCTTCCGTACAGAGCGAAAGGAGGAAATCCCCCGTGCTCCACTAGCCACCAGCACTGGCAGCATCGAGTCTGTGTCCGGGACAACATCAGTCGGTAGGTTCTGTAGAGTCTGTGTCCGGGACAACGTCAGTCGGCAGGTTCTGTAGAGTCTATGTCAAGACAACATCGGTCAGTAGGTTCTGTAGAGTCTATGTCAAGACAACATCAGTCAGTATGTTCTGTAGAGTCTATGTCAAGACAACATCAGTCAGTAGGTTCTGTAGAGTCTATGTCAAGACAACATCAGTCGGTAGGTTCTGTAGAGTCTGTGTCCGGGACAACATCAGTCGGTAGGTTCTGTAGAGTCTGTGTCCGGGACAACGTCAGTCGGCAGGTTCTGTAGAGTCTATGTCAAGACAACATCGGTCAGTAGGTTCTGTAGAGTCTATGTCAAGACAACATCAGTCGGTAGGTTCTGTAGAGTCAATGTCAAGACAACATCAGTCAGTAGGTTCTGTAGAGTCTATGTCAAGACAACATCAGTCAGTAGGTTCTGTAGAGTCTGTGTCCGGGACAACGTCAGTCGGCAGGTTCTGTAGAGTCTATGTCAAGACAACATCAGTCGGTAGGTTCTGTAGAGTCTGTGTCCGGGACAACATCAGTCGGTAGGTTCTGTAGAGTCAGTGTCCGGGACAACGTCAGTCCGTAGGTTCTGTAGAGTCTGTGTCCGGGACAACGTCAGTCGGTAGGTTCTGTAGAGTCAGTGTCCGGGACAACGTCAGTCCGTAGGTTCTGTAGTCTGTGTCCGGGACAACGTCAGTCGGTAGGTTCTGTAGAGTCTGTGTCCGGGACAACATCAGTCGGTAGGTTATGTAGAGTCAATGTCAAGACAACATCAGTCAGTAGGTTCTGTAGAGTCTATGTCAAGACAACATCAGTCAGTAGGTTCTGTAGAGTCTATGTCAAGACAACATCAGTCGGTAGGTTCTGTAGAGTCTGTGTCCGGGACAACATCAGTCGGTAGGTTCTGTAGAGTCTGTGTTCGGGACAACGTCAGTCGGCAGGTTCTGTAGAGTCTATGTCAAGACAACATCGGTCAGTAGGTTCTGTAGAGTCTATGTCAAGACAACATCAGTCGGTAGGTTCTGTAGAGTCAATGTCAAGACAACATCAGTCAGTAGGTTCTGTAGAGTCTATGTCAAGACAACATCAGTCAGTAGGTTCTGTAGAGTCTGTGTCCGGGACAACGTCAGTCGGCAGGTTCTGTAGAGTCTATGTCAAGACAACATCAGTCGGTAGGTTCTGTAGAGTCTGTGTCCGAAAACGTCAGTCGGTAGGTTCTGTAGAGTCAGTGTCCGGGACAACGTCAGTCCGTAGGTTCTGTAGAGTCAGTGTCCGGGACAAAGTCAGTCCGTAGGTTCTGTAGAGTCTGTGTCCGGGACAACGTCAGTCGGTAGGTTCTGTAGAGTCAGTGTCCGGGACAACGTCAGTCCGTAGGTTCTGTAGTCTGTGTCCGGGACAACGTCCGTCGGTAGGTTCTGTAGAGTCTGTGTCCGGGACCACATCAGTCGGTAGGTTCTGTAGAGTCTGTGTCCGGGACAACGTCAGTCGGTAGGTTCTGTAGAGTCTGTGTCCGGGACAACGTCAGTCGGTAGGTTCTGTAGAGTCTGTGTCCGGGACAACGTCAGTCGGTAGGTTCTGTAGAGTCTGTGTCCGGGACAACGTCAGTCGGTAGGTTCTGTAGAGTCTGTGTCCGGGACAACGTCAGTCCGTAGGTTCTGTAGAGTCTGTGTCCGGGACAACGTCAGTCCGTAGTTTCTGTAGAGTCTGTGTCCGGGACAACATCAGTCGGTAGGTTCTGTAGAGTCTGTGTCCGGGACAACATCAGTCGGTAGGTTCTGTAGAGTCAGTGTCCGGGACAACGTCAGTCGGTAGGTTCTGTAGAGTCAGTGTCCGGGACAACGTCAGTCGGTAGGTTCTGTAGAGTCTATGTCCGGGACAACGTCAGTCGGTAGGTTCTGTAGAGTCAGTGTCCGGGACAACGTCAGTCGGTAGGTTCTGTAGAGTCAGTGTCCGGGACAACGTCAGTCGGCAGGTTCTGTAGAGTCTGTGTCCGGGACAACGTCAGTCGGTAGGTTCTGTAGAGTCTATGTCAAGACAACATCAGTCGGTAGGTTCTGTAGAGTCAGTGTCCGGGACAACGTCAGTCGGTAGGTTCTGTAGAGTCAGTGTCCGGGACAACGTCAGTCGGCAGGTTCTGTAGAGTCTGTGTCCGGGACAACGTCAGTCCGTAGGTTCTGTAGAGTCTATGTCAAGACAACATCAGTCGGTAGGTTCTGTAGAGTCAGTGTCCGGGACAACGTCAGTCGGTAGGTTCTGTAGAGTCTGTGTCCGGGACACTGTCAGTCATCTTTACCCAGCTTTTGTTGTGTTGAACATTTTGACTGCCCTTTGTAACATTATTTATTTATACAACCATAAATAACCTGATTTTCCTCTCATCATAGAGTTTGTAAAGAACAGAAAATCATCACTGAATAAAATCTTTCCTATCACTGCTAATACCTCGTTGAAATGATGGTGATGACTAACCCATGCCCCCCTTCACCCTGTGCCAGGAGGATTCACCATCAACCCAAAAGAGTTGCGGAAGCAGCAGATCAGGCTTAGTCTTCTCCGGGCGGCGCGGGTCCTGTTCAGTCGTCAAGATAACCTGCGCCAGATCTTGTCTCAGCCGGTCGCAAGTGAGTTTCTCCACGACGGCTTCGGCGTTATCGAGGAGGATGTGAACACGGAAACATCACAAGGGACGTCGCTGATGCAGCAGCTGTTGATGGCTGCCACTCAGCCCTCGCCTCTCAAGGCCATGTTCAGCAGGGAAGAGATGGAGGTCAGTTCTCATTATGGAATCTAGATGTGTGATTGGCCAGACACGTACTTGTCCGCCAAGATGGCCGGCTTACTTCTCCGGCATGTACAAGCATTATGTTTATGTTGTCACTAACGATTTTATGTGCCAAATAAGGAAACACATTTACCTTCATTTTCTCACAAAACGAAGATCTGTGGAAGAATAGATCTTCAGCAACCCATGCATGGTTGATGCGTGTCATTGTATCCTAATTGTGTGGATCAATGCTCATGATGTCAATCACTGGATTGTCTGGTCCAGACTCAGTTATTTACAGCCCCCTGTCATATAGGTGGAATATTGCTGTGTGTGGGGTTAAAAAAACAAACCAACCAACCAACCACAAGGGGTAGAATAGGTCTTCAGTAACCCATACTTGCCGTAAAAGGCGACTATGCTTGTTGTAAGAGGCGACTAACGGGATCAGGTGGTCAGGCTCGCTGACTTGATTGAAGCATGTCATTGATCCCAATTGCGTGGATGGATGCTCATGATATCAATCACTGGATTGTCTGGTCCAGACTCGATTATTTACAGACCGCCGTCATATAGCTGGAATATTGCTGAGTGCGGTGTAAAACAACAAACCAACCAACCAACCACAAGGGACAGATAATCTGTAAATCCTCTTATCTCATTCTGTTTCTCTTGCTTTGTGACAACTGACTGTGTTTTCTTGCTACAGGCAGCTGCACTGGCCACATGTCAGTATCTGACTGCTGAAGCAGGGCAGCCGTGCGACTCCGACGAAGACACCAGCTCTGACGAGGACCAGATGATGGCTTCTGGGATATCGTCCATCACCTCCTTCAACACCCCGCCGGTTGCAGCCCCTGTACCCAGGGTGCCACGCCCACGCAAGATGAGGCCCTCACAGCCCCCTCCATCATCCCTGGTGCAGCAAATCATAGAGATGGGCTTCCCCAGGAAGAACGTGGAGTTTGCCATCAAGGTCATTGGCAATGGAGGTACGAAGTCCTATTTCGCTCTGGGCAGACAACGGGAATGCAGTGATTCATCCAGAATTCCAAACAAATAGAAGTGTATTGGGGATAAAACTGGTTAAATTGGAATGCTTTATAGTTTATATTTTTTTTAAATTAGGAGGATCTAAATACTGGGAATCATTCTTGAAAAAAATGTTTTTCCAAAGTACTGCATCCCCTAGAGTGGGGTGCACATTATGCTTGGGTGCACACTGTACTCCAGAAAATACAGTATTTAACATTGCATTCAATGCAATAATGGCTACATGAAGATCAGGGATAGAATTGGTCTTCAGCAACCCATGCTTGCCGTAAGAGGCGTCTAATGGGATCAGGTGGTGAAGCCACCTATCGTATCCCAATGGCCTTGATCGATGTTCATGACATCAATCACTGGATTTTCTGGTCCAGATTTAATTTATGTACAGACCACCATCAAATAGCTAGGATATTGCTGAGTGTGGTATTAACAAGCAAACAAACAAACACTGCATTAATTTACACTAAGCACCGAGGCCTTTCCATCTTCATTGGTCCTGTAATCAAGTCAACAACACATGAATATTCTATTTGTTTTGTATAGCCCTCAGCTCGACCGATTCTCGGAGTGCCGAGGCGCTGGTGAGCTGGCTGATCGAGCACCAGGAGGTTCCAGGCCAGGAAGAGTCGGACACGGACAGTCTATCCTCCATCGATGGATACTCTGAGAGTGACTCCATGTCCGAGGACTTTGATGACTTTGACACATATGATGTGAGTCTTGTACACATGTTATTTCAAAGGACTTCAGCAGCAGCAGACTTTATGCAGGTTTTTGCCTGTCTTTGTTGTAATAATGCTTGTCTTTCACTTGAAGATCGTTCCTTGACATAATCTAAATACTTTTCATTTAGTGAAGTTCTAAAACCGAAACTCACTAACTCACTCATGCTCAGGTGTTTCACCAAAGTCTAAAACTAGGATGTGACGGAAATGCTGTCACAAATGTTTCAGACTCTATTCACTTACTTCTGCAATATTATTGTCTTGGGCATGAAGGGGCGGTCAGGTAGCCTAGTGGTTAAAGCTTTCGCTCGTCACGCCAAAGACCCAGGTTCGGTTCCTGACATGGGTATAATGTGTGAAGCCTATTTCTGGTGTCCCCCGCCGTGGTATTGCTGGAATATTGCTTAAAGCGGCGTAAAACCACACTCACTCACTCACTCTCTCACTCACTCACTCACTCACTCACTCACCACACACTCACTCACTCACTCACTCACTCACTCACTCACACACTCACCACACACTCACCACACACACACTCACTCACTCACTCACTCACTCACTCACTCACTCACTCACTCACTCACTCGCTCGCTCGGGCATGACACATATCTTCACTGTCATTGGTGTAAGCTGATGTATTTTCCAGTTCCTGCCGTCCGACCGAGGCGGTGCAGCCGGGGCTCCCACACCCTTCAAGAAGCGCACTGACTTCCTGAGCAACGATGAGTACGCCGTGTTTGTCCGCGACCACATCCAGGTGGGAATGATGGTCCGGTGCTGTCGCACATACGAGGAAGTTCATGAAGGCGACATCGGAAAAGTCATCAAAGTGAGTACCAGCTTCCTGTTTACGTTCGACCACTTCGGTGGTCTAGTGGCAGAGCGTCCGCCTAGAAGCGGAAAGTCTGGGGTTTGATCCCAGCTGTGTCATACCAAAAGACTTTAAAAGATGGTACTTGTTGTTATGCTGCCTGGACTGGTCAGCTCAGAGTCAGTATACTGTGTCTGAGTGGGGTATTCATGTTAAACTACAGCATGATATCTCAGTAGGCTAGCACTATAACTCGGCATCAATATGGACTAGTATAAGCACACACACACACACACAAATACATGCGTGCACATCGCTATATAAGTGCAGTAATCTTGGACGCGACATAAAACTCAATTTCACCTCACCTCACCTCACCTCACCTCACCTCACCTCACCTCACCTCACCTCACCTCACCTCACCTATTTACGTTCAGCTGTAACAAGCTCCAGAACTTCGGTGCAAACTTGAATCATTACGCGACATGGAATCTGATTGGCCAGTTGTGAAAATCTTGTAAAGCCCTAGGGGTAAAATGAATAGCCTAACAAAAGGTTGACGACCTTGGTCAGTTGATGTCAACTAAGGCTAAGACTGCATGTGAATTCAACACAGTGATACACGGATTCATACCTTGAGATCTGGCTATGTCTTACTGCATCAAAGAAGGGACTGTTCTTCATTGTGAAGTGTGTGAGATTGACTTCCCTTGCACTGGTAATAACAACTTCTGACAAGTAACTGAATTCTTAGTTAACTCCTGGTATGGCAAGTAAGGGGGAAACAGGGGTGGTAGGGTAGCCTAGTTGTAAAGTGTTTGCTATTCTTGCCGAAGATCTGGATTCCCCACATGGGTACAATGTGTGAAGCCCATTTCTCGTGTCCCCCGCCATGATATTGCTGGAATATTGCTAAAAGCGGCGTAAAACAATACTCACTCACTCACAAGGGGGAAACAGGTCTGATACGTCTTCACGCTTCTTCTATTGACACATGTCACTCTTCATATACATTGGTTGTTGTGCTTCAGCTTGACCGCGATGGCCTCCATGACCTGAACATCCAGGCGGACTGGCAGAGGAAGAACGGGACGTACTGGGTGCGCTACATCCACGTGGAGCTCCTGGGCTTCACTAACATAACGTCAGGTAACCGCACAGAGTGTAAGTGGAGACTGTCTTCTGTTGCTGCACCAGCACACGCCCAGTTCCCCCTCCCCAACATGGTGTCATTGCACCGCCCACAACTGCCACAACTGCCACGCCTGCTGGATCACTACCTCCACAGCCCTGGGACTAAGCCAATGTTAATTATGGAGTTCTGATTGGTGTGGAATATGTTTGGGTTAAGTGGGACCAATATGTATTTGAGTCCAATAATTGTAAAGACAAGTATCTGAAATATTGGGCCAGGGATTTATGTTATTCAAGTCTGCAGCTGTCCTTGTGAAGTTGAGTATTTTCAGCTGGGCTATTCTACAGGGCTCAGATTACTTTGTGGAGTGAATCAGTTTCACCTGACCCCGACATGAACCCGTTCGGACCTGACCTGCACCCGATCTGGACCTGACATACACTGACCTTGGTCAGACCTGGACCCAAACTGCATCTGATTGCACTGACCTGAACCTGGCCTGGACCCAACATGGACCTCGCCAAGATCTGACCTGGACCTGACCTGGATCTGGCCTGGATCTGGCCTGGATCTGACCTAGACCTGACCTAAACCTGACCTGGACCTGACCTAGACCTGACCTGAATCTGACCTGGACCTGACCTGGATCTGACCTAGACCTGACCTGGACCTGACTGGACCTGGTTCTGACATAGACCTGACCTGAATCTGACCTGGACCCAACATTAACCTGACCTGGATCTGACCTTCTCTGACCTGGACCCGACCTGGACCCTATTTGGATCAGTTCTTGATTCTATTAATTTCCCCTTCCTCCTTTCACAACCATGGCATTTCATCCAGCACTTTGTTTGTCTTTGTTATGTTTGCAATAGGTTTGTTTCCAATCTGTTACAGTTAATTCTCCTGTTGTTAAATTTGTGAATTGTTTCTGAATTATTTATCAATTTCTTTGATATAAGTTGTTGAACCTTTTTATGTTTTGTTTGTTTTGAAAACACCTACTTTTGAGCACATAATGAATAGATTATATTCTTAATTTCAGTTGGTAGTCAGAATATCAAGGTTGGCGACAAGGTGCGAGTGAAGCCATCCGTGTCCACACCAACCTACAAGTGGGGGTCCGTCACACACGGCAGTGTAGGGACTGTAACAGGTACACTTGCACCCTGTTGTAACATGTCTGCCCCGGAGGGATTCGCATCCAATTCTTCAAATTTGTATCATTATATTTTGCTAAATTCTGGGTCTTTGCCTACCATACAGATTCACTGTACAGAATGAAGTAATGTTTTTCTTAGAAATACATGTGTAACAATGTGTCTGCAAAGCTAGGCACATACTCTTGAATGATAACCCATCATTATCAAATTACATAAGTCATAAATTGTTTGCAGTAAAATGAACTACAGTCCTACATGAATCATCCAAGCTTCTGGGCTACCAGGGGGCGGTCGGGTAGCCTAGTGGTTAAAGCGTTCTCTCGTCACGCCGAAGACCCGGGTTCAAATCCTGACATGGGTACAATGTGTGAAGCCCATTTCTGGTGTCCCCCGCCGTGATATTGCTGGAATATTGCTAAAAGCGGCGTAAAGCCATACTCACTCACTCACTCACACTCTGGGCTACCAGAATATATTCTTTGATAGCCCAATGGGCTTGGTACCATACACTGTTGTTGGATCTTGATTGGATGTATAAATTCGACAAGACTGCCCCTGTGGTCTAGTAGAGCGTCCGCCCAGAGAGCGGAAGGTCCTGGGTTGGTCCCCAGCGGCATCCCAAAAGACGTTAAAAAATGTAACTTGTTGTTACTCTGCCTGGTGCTCAGCATTATGAGGCATTATGAAGCATTATTACTAGACGGGACGTTAAACCCCATTTCACCTCAGCTCACCTTTCACCAATCCTTGATAAACATGATAAAGTTGTTGATTACTAGTGAACAGACGTTTTGAATGTGAGGTCGGGACTTCAATGCTTGTATTCTTATGTCCAGCTATCAACCCCAACGGCCGCGATATCACAGTGGACTTCCCGCAGCAGGCACACTGGACCGGGGTCATCGAGGAGATGGAACTCGTGCCCAGCACACATCCCAGAATCTCGTCAGTCTATATTATTATCATTATTGTTATCCTTACTAGATCAAGGGATTTATCTAGACCTGCCCAGAAGCTGTTTTGAAACAAAACATGTAGTATTTTTCGTTAACTTTGGCAACTGAAAATGACATTTACTTACAAAACATGTAGTATTTTTCGTTAACTTTGGCAACTGAAAATGACATTTACTTACAAAACATGTAATATTTTTCGTTAACTTTGGCAACTGAAAATGACATTTACTTACAAACCATTTCATTGAAAGGACTTCTGTAGGGGTCAAGTCTCCCGACCCCATTTCAATTTAGGGAGTCGGCTAAAAATGTTGACTGAACATCTTAGAAACCATTACTAAGGAAGGTGCGTACTCTGATCCCTTACCAAAATGGAGGAAGGTATTAGGTATACTGTAATCTAGACGCAAAGTTGTCCCTTGGATAATGCACACAGAGATCTGTGTCTGTATGATTGTTCTTGTGGTTTCAGATGTAATGGTTGCCAAGTGTCGCCGCTGACAGGGCCAAGGTTTAAGTGTAAAATCTGTGATGATTTTGACTTCTGTGAAAATTGCTTCAAGAACAACAAGACTCACAAGCATCCCTTCAACAGGATCACAGAGCCAGGTGAGCCTTGTATCTGATTGTAAATGAGGATGTCATCGGCTCTCCTGTGTGAATAGGTCAATTAATGGTGATTGATAGTGTGGATTGTGTGTCATCATGACCTGATGGTGTGAACTGTGTGTCACTGTGACCTGATGGTGTGGATTGTGTGTCACTGTGACCTGATGGTGTGGATTGTGTGTCACTGTGACCTGATGGTGTGGATTGTGTCACTGTGACCTGATGGTGTGGATTGTGTGTCACTGTGACCTGATGGTGTGGATTGTGTGTCATCATGACCTGAATGTGTGGATTGTGTGTCACTGTGACCTGAGTGTGTGGATTGTGTGTCACTGTGACCTGATGGTGTGGATTGTGTGTCATCATGACCTGAATGTGTGGATTGTGTGTCACTGTGACCTGAATGTGTGGATTGTGTCATCATGACCTGAATGTGTGTCACTGTGACCTGATGGTGTGGATTGTGTCACATTGTGACGCAGTCGTTGGTGAGGATGTGGGAGTCATGGTGTTGTCGTTGTGTGTGACGCAGTCGTTGATGAGGATGTGGGACTCACAGTGTTGTATGTTCCCCAGGTGGTGAGCCGGTGTACGTGGGGAAGCCAGGGAAGCAGCATCGACCCACGCCGCGCGTCGCCAGCGGATCTCTAGTGGACAACTGGCACATGTGCTGCAAGACCATCCACGTGTCCTCCCGGGACAACCAGGCCTCCAAGCTCATCGACGGAAACAGCGGATACTGGCAGAGTTCCGGATCTCAAGGAAAGGTAACTCCCCCAAATGTAGGCTTCAGTTGTCACCTATATAATTCGAACTCACACAGCTTTGTTTTGTCTGTGAAAAGAAAGCAGTAAATACATTATGGAGTAATGCAGGATAAGTGTACAAATGTAAGAAATATTTAGATTTTACTTAGCTTTAACAATAGCCCAGTACCATGTAACTTCCCTTCCCTCAGCACTGGATCCGCCTGGAGATGCAGCCAGACATCCTCATCAACCGGCTGTACATGCGGGTGGACCCCAGCGACTCCAGCTACATGCCGTCCACGGTGGACATCCTCGGTGGGGAGTCCATCCACAACATGAAGGAGCTACGCACTGTCCACATCTCCCCTACGGACACACTGGTCACCCTGCTGCAGGAGATGACAGAGGTGAGTACTGTCCACACCTCCCCCCACACAGATTTATTCCTGGCTTATGAACAGAGAGAATTTTCCAAGATATATATATATATATCCTTCTGTGTCATCATGGCTGGGGAGAGAGGACTCTCACTTTCTCAGTATGGTGATGGTACTTAGTTCAGACTGCTGTATCTGCCTTCAGAAGCCTGTGTCTAGTAGACATTATTTTAGCCTAGTGTACACAGCTGTTATTAATCCATAGGTGAAAATTAAGATCTGCCAGATTGTTGAAGATGTATGTCCTTGGTGCTTGAATTTCACCATATACTTTCAGTACTACCGCCTCATTGAGATAGATGTCCGCCAGTGTCGCAGCAGCGGCATTGACTGCAAGGTCCACGGCCTCCAGATTGTGGGCCGTCATCGGTCCGAGGAGGAGGACTCGGCCGCCAGCTTCTCGTTCCTGGCCTCAGACAAGGAGGATGATGACGAACGGCCGGCCACGCAGCCCGGCAGGAAGAAGCTGAGGGCGTTCGGCAACAAGGACATCCAGACTCACGTGTTTGTCTGGGGACTGAACGACAAGGACCAACTTGGGGGACCCAAGGGATCGAAGGTAACTGCCAATGAGTTCAAAGCAGGACAACAATTTTGAAATCTAAATCTGATAGGTAATTGATTGTATGTGCAGTCAACATGTAAACACTGCATGAAGTGACTAGTTAATGTTGAAATACTAATGTTTTAATATCAGTCTGAGTGTGAATCTTGATGAGTTGATGCTGATGTTCCCAGATCAAGATGCCGGTCCTCAATGAGAGTCTGTCAGGGGTGAAGTGTGTGCAGATAGCAGGCGGCTCCAAGAGCCTTTTCTGTGGTGAGTTGTGCCTTCTGCTCATTGTATGTCCTTGTATCAACCCAAGTTTGTCTGGTCCAGACTCAATAATGTACTGGCTGCTGTGATGTTACTGTGTACAAGGATAGCTCCAACAACATCCACTCACTCAACCCTCTCGTATCTGTATCTCTTGAGTGTCACTTAGAAGTTGGATACGTAACTATGACAACAGTTTGATGATCAACTTCTCTTTTTCATTGACTGCCTCCATGTTCTTGTGGATAGAGCGTCTGCCCAGAAGGTCAGGGCTTTAAACAAACAAACAAACAAACAAACAAACAAACTCCAGTGTTGCTCAATGCTCATACTCCCTGTTTCTGCAGTGACACAGGACGGGAAGGTGTATGCCTGCGGGGAAGCCACCAATGGCCGTCTGGGCCTCGGAATGAACGCAGGCAACGTCTCTGTACCCAGAATGCTGACTTCTCTCAGTCAGTATCACATCAAGAAGGTCGCTGTGCACTCAGGTATTGTGGCTGTATTACACCCATCTGTAACATTGATCAATGAGTATTTAGGTTGTTGATAAATGAAAAAAACAATAAATGAATTAATTAAAAATTTACAAAAAAAATTTGAATGAATGAATGAATGAATGAATGAATGAATGAATGAATGAATGAATGAATGAATGAATGAATGAATGAATGAATGAATGAATGAATGAATGAATGAATGATACTCCTGCTGAGGCATGAGACTAATGTAGTTATGATATGTGACATGCTGATTGTGTCGTCATGTGGATTGTTGCTCATGCTATCAACCACTAGGTTGTCTAAGCCAGGTTATGTATTAACAACTTTGAAATAACTGTTATATTCCTGGCTGGGGCACTAAGCTATATTCAGTCACTGGCATTAGCTAAAGCAGTTGACTCTAATGTTATGCTGCTTTGTTCTGTATGTTGGGGTAAAGCTAGGCCGGTGGGACTCCTTTGTCAGGGAGAAGCAAACATATGTATTACTGGTGCTCTGTGGGAATCCAACCTTCAAAAGGCTCATTTTGACTATATAGACAGGGTTTTTGTTGTTACTTTTAGTTCCATGTCTCCTCGTGTGTTCCAGGTGGGCGTCACGCCATGGCGCTGACAGTGGATGGCAAGGTGTTCTCCTGGGGGGAGGGGGACGACGGCAAACTGGGACATTCCAGCAGGATGTAGGTGGACCACAGCAACATGTTTACCATCAGCAACATCATTAGCATCCCTCACGTCATTACTGCCTCCCGTTGCCATGATACTGACAGAAGAACACACATGCCCATAGCTCCATACTTGTCACATGAATACTGCAGTGTTGAATTAATATGAAAATGGTTTTCAAAGTGTTTGTAAATACTTGATTGATAATCTGGGTTTGTAGTCAATTTTAGATGTTGGGTCAAGTAAATTTATTTGTTCAGTTTATGGATGTTAGAACCTGGAGTACATCTGTGTACCCGTCTTGACTGTGCAATAGTGTGTGTCCAAATAATGTGATGGCTACCAATGGTTATACCACTAGGGTGTGTTATGTCTGTTGTTTTGGTGGGTCGTTTTTCTTCGTAACGAATCAACACATGCAATGCACCATGGTCACATGATTTGATTGAGACAAAGGAAACTAGCCTTGGTTTAACAGTATTGCATCGTCTCGTAAAGAGCATGGCCTTCTTGGCCAACATATAAGTCGGTTAGCGCAGTTATCGAGCATTAAAACTCCAGTTAAGTCAAGTTTGTAGTTGTAGTTATCAATGAATCATGATTTTTTTCAGAAACTTATCATCATACATCCATTGCCCTGCCCTCCCTTTATATATTTGACTAGAAAAGTACTTCAATGTTGAATTATGAAAATTGATTTCAAAGCACTTGTAAATATTTGATTGATAGTATTGGACTCCCTGGAATCTAGTCCATGTGTTATGTATTCAGGTACTTGTCATGATACCCCCATTACCCCCACACCTTTCATCCCCCCACACCACTAACCTCCCCCTCTCCTCCCCCGTCTATATGCACGTCACTATATAAGTTCAATAATCTTGAAGGCAACATTATTCCCATTTCATCTCGCCTCCTTACATATGCAGCTGATTTACTGTGTAACACGTTCTGTCTGATACAGGAACTGTGATACCCCGAAGCTGATCGAGGCTCTCAAGTCGAAGCGAGTCCGCGACATTTCCTGTGGCAGTTCACACAGTGCCGCCATCATCTCTAACGGCGACCTGTACACCTGGGGTCTGGGAGACTACGGCCGTCTCGGACACGCAGACAACACCACACAGCTGAAACCCAAACAGGTGGGCGAAGACAAGGACAAACCTACAACAATATGTACCATGAATCTTTACTGACATAACTGACTTCAGTACTTTTTACAAGGATTTACAAAGTGTGCGCACAGATCCCCACAAAAAGTTAATAAATGTTCTTGTAAATAAATCATTGATAACTCCACAGACTTACAGGAGAAATAAACAGATGTTTGTAGGTAGGAAAATAATATATGGTTTGTTCTGTATCTTATATGTCACATGAAAACTTCTGCAAATCAGGGAAAACAACATCTCCTGTGGATGCTAGTTTTGGATGATAAAAATGTTCCTCTGTTAGGTGAAGGCCTTGGCTGGTCAGCGTGTGATCCAGATCGCGTGTGGGAGTCGGGACGCCCAGACCCTAGCCCTCACTGACGAGGGTCATGTGTATTCGTGGGGAGACGGGGACTTTGGGAAGCTGGGGCGGGGCGGCAGTGACGGCTGCAACTCCCCCCATGTCATCGAGCGGCTGACGGGACTGGGTGTGTGTCAGATTGAGTGTGGCGCTCAGTTCTCTCTTGCCCTCACCAAGACAGGTCAAGTCTGGACATGGTGAGTTGGCGGTCAGCTGGAATGTCTGCTATACCTCTGTTCACTCAGCAGTGAATGGGTACCCAGTAGGATGTGTTGGTAACTATTAACCTTCTAGCTCTCACAGGCAGATTGTGTTGCATCCTCCCCAGGGAGCTGAGAATGAAGTGCACACTGATCCTCTGACTGGGGTAATAATATAGCGCTTTGAGCATGCTTGAGGTAGTGGATTTGGCGGATTATTTATTATTTGTGCAGTAGCAACACAAGAAGGAGTAAACGGAATATATTTATTCATTAATATGATATTTGGCAAAAATTTGGACTCGGTTGCATTTAAAGGTGGGGTAGTATAGGACCATAGCCCGAGATGCGTTGTCGTGGGGTCGAAGACCTGGACTATCTCGTGGGATTTGATGCCCTGGGGTCGTGGACCCGAACTATCCCAGCTATGTGCCCTGTACTACTTGGGGGATACTTAGTTCACTCCATGTGAGGGGCGGTCGGGTAGCCTAGTGGTTAAAGCGTTCGCTCGTCACGCCGAAGACCCGGGTTCGATTCCCAACATGGGTACAATGTGTGAAGCCCATTTCTTTTGTCCCCCGCCGTGATATTGCTGGAATATTGCTAAAAGCGGCGTAAAACCATACTCACTCACTCACTCACTCCATGTGAGTGTTGCCATGGGGTGAAGTATAAATGCCAAAATGAGGTTGTGAGCAACTGAGAGCCATTTATTATTATTATTATTATAACTGAACTAAAATTATTTAAATATAATGTTATTTAGGAAGGTAGGTTAAGGGTTTAATACTCTTTTTATCAAATACTTTTATTTCAAAAGATGGTTTGTGATGTGAGTGAGTGATGATGTAGCTGCTGATGTTGAGAACTAAGACTGTCTCCCTCTGTGTTAACAGTGTTTTCTTCCCATTCCTAGGGGTAAGGGGGACTACTTTCGCTTGGGCCACGGGACAGACGCACATGTTCGGAAGCCCCAGCTGGTGGAAGGCCTTAAGGGCAAGAAGGTCATCCACGTGGCGGTGGGGGCCCTCCACTGTCTCACTGTCACAGACCAGGGACATGTACGTACACAGGGGTCACAGGGGTCACAGGGGTCACAGGGGCCACAGAGGTCATAGGGGTCACAGAGGTCATGGGGGTCACAGGGGCCACAGAGGTCATAGGGGTCACAGAGGTCATAGGGATCACAGAGGTCACAAAGGTCATAGGGGTCACAGAGGTCATGGGGATAAGAGGTCACAGGGGTCACATGAGTTGTGACAGCAAATTTGGTTATAGGAATATTTTCAAAAATATGATCTCTCACCATGGCGTCTTGGTGTAAATAAAAAAATATATCACTTTGTTGAAAGTTTGTTTTATCAAATAAATCAGGAAGTGCATCCATTACATAACTGTTTTTGTAAACCCCCAAAATCAAGACTGACCTAATACAATACTGATGAAAGGCTATTTCTGACTGTACATATATGCTGTGTAGGTGTATGCGTGGGGTGACAACGACCACGGCCAGCAGGGTAACGGGTCCACCACAGTCAACAGGAAGCCGGCATTGGTGCAAGGCCTTGAAGGAAGCAAGATCACCCGGGTGGCATGTGGGTCATCCCATAGCGTGGCATGGGCAACAACCGATCTGTCCACACCAACGACACACGAGCCTGTTCTGTTCTCCGCATCCAAGGATGCGCTTGGTGCTACCCTGCTAGGTGAGGAGAGGACCGACCAACTGTATGCTACTGTACATTTGAAGGCGCTATTCCTGTTATTCAGTAGTACACCAAACTGATTACTTACAATGTGGAAGTACTGGTTGAGGAAGGTTTCTGTGCCTCTATATCATCAAAACTTTTTTATTTATCAAGTCTGATTTGATAAAAGGTTTCTCTGTAGCCATTAGTCTCAAGTTGTAATCTTGTACAACTAAATTTGGGTCTAGTGAGCGTGGCATATAATAGCATATGAAATCAGATTAGAGTGTATTGAAACTGAGTGAGTTGGATTTAACACTGCTTTGAACAGTATTCCAGTTATATTTCGGCATGCCAGTTTTATGTGGGAGGAAAGCCCAAAGTGATGCAGGTCTTAGACAGTTACCACTTTGGTGAAACCATAAGCACCGATTGAAATTGATGCCAAGGGACCACTTTTTGCTGACTGCTATGCAAGCTTAGGAAAACTATATGTGACTGTTTTCTAACTGTAGGCCTTCTTTGTGCAACAGAAGAATCACTTTTCATTAAACAAGTGACTGTGATGGAGTGTGATGGTGGTTCTCCTCATGTAGTCGTAAGTGTGTCAAGTCGAGTTGATTATAAAAAATTAGCTGGCTTCTCCCGCTTAGATATTAATCACAATTTGTTTGTGGGGGTGGTGGGGAATGGGTGGGGGGTCCTCAGAAATTATGTTCATATATAATGTCAAAGCCTTAGGAAACCTTCTTCCCCAGCTGTTGTTACTGATTATGCGAAATATGTCAGAAGTTTAATTGTCAGGTCGGGATGTTTATATGATGTCGGCGCTGTCTGTGCTGTGGCCCTGTTCTTCCTGTGTATGATCCCGTGTTGTTTGCCTTCCCACAGGGTTGTTCGAGCCCCAGGGAGAAGAGGGGGCTCTGCCTGCGACGGTTCCACAGCTCCAGAACAAGAACAGCCGGCCATCACTGTCCAAGATCCTCCTGTCCCTAGAGTCGGACGTGGAGAAGCAGAAGGCGCTGGCACACGTCCTGACAGCACTACAGATTCTATATGCCAGGTAGGCCGCAGTCCCCCCATCTCACCCATCACAAATGGCTGCCAGGTTGCTGATGAGTCGTAAAGCAATATTTACTCACTAACTCCAGTAGTCTGAGTTAACTGACTATAAATGTACAGTTTCCACCCTTGCACCCTTGGTTCATCAACTGCCATGCAGATTTTGGTCATTGCAGGATTTGTAAAGCATGTGTACCGTCAATTTAGCGTCAACATATATATTCCAAATCTCTTCATGTTTTTACTCAAGGTGTTCACGTGATTTGGTGCACTTCGCTAAGTAAGACATGTTTGATTACAATCAAGATAGTGAAATCAGATCAGATCGTCTTGACTGGGTGCTGCCAGTTTGTTTGAAACAAATGCAGCTGATATGAGAGGTGGAATCTGATTGGTCAATAGGCGGCAAATAGAAGGCTCAAAACTCATAATAGCCACTAGTGGCGCTATGATCGATGGTTGCCTTGCCTCAGGCAGATGTCTTGTTACCAATCCCCACCATGGATGCAAGACTCACTGTATTACTGTACAAACATAGACAGACACAGACAAACACAGCCAAACACAGACAAACCCTGCTGACTCATCCCGTATGTCCTGTGTTGTAGAGATGCTATAGTAGGCTCCCTGGCCCAGGAGATTCAGGTGCTGGCCGACACCAAGTCCTGCGTCCCCGTCACGGTCACACCCAGCCCGGACACCAGCACCCTTGTGACGGCATCGGAAGGGGTGGTCGACCACACAGACATCGACGTCTCCATTGTTGACACTATGGAACAGAGTGGACATGTAAGTGTTTTCGATTATTTATTTTTGGGTGTGAATATGTGAAATATATGAAAATCAAACCCTCTTCTTTGAAATATCCCAACATCCGCTAAATCAAGGTTTCTTAAAAAGAAATCACCTCAGACACTGAAGCAGCATTGGCAATCTTCATGCACTTCACATAAAGCACTGATTAAAAATTTGCCTTGTAAAATTTTGTGTGTATGTGTTTATATGTCTATAAAGTTTATTCGCAAAGTTCTACATCCAGCAAAATCCTGGCGAGGGACACCAGAAATGGGCTTCACTCATTGTACTCATGTGAAGAATTGAACCTAAGCCTTTGCCATAACAAGCGAATGCTTTGACCACTAAGCTACACGACCCTCCTTATTCAGTATCCAGTAAATGTGTTGGTTGTGAATAAGCACAATTGTTTGCATTTGTATCTGATGTTCCAGAGTCAGTTCTCCATGGACATGTCATTGTTCCGGAGCATGCACAGCCTCGCGGCGAAGGTGTCGCCAGCCACAAGCATCATTGCAGAGACGTTCACATCGCCTGACGAGGTGACCCGCACCATGGACAGCGTGAGCACGGCGTACCCACTGGGGCTGGATGAGTTCACCAGCAGGATGTCAGCCGATGACTCTCGGATCCTGGTCGACCTCCTCAAACTGGCGGTGGCCTGCCGGGTCGGGGAGAAGGGCAAGGAGACCATGTCCGAGATCCTCACTGCCTTGGGCAAGGCCTACCCTCATGTAAATAGTTTAAGCTTTCAAAAGAAACAAAAGAAGTTCATTATTTGATCAATATTTTTGGAGTATACTTGGTTCCACCCTCTCACCCACAACACACCTACCCCAACCAACCATTGACCCAAAGCTCATACATGCACATTCCAGTTTGGACCGACCTGGTTCTTGGACTATTGTACATATCTCCCCAGTGCCTACAGACACACGCTTCAAACACACCAACCCCAACCCCAACCCCAACCCCAACAACAAATCCAACCCCAACCCCAACCCCAACCCCAACCTCAACAACAAATCCAACCTCAACCCCAACAACAAATCCAACCTCAACGCCAACCCCAACCTCAACCTCCACCCCAACAACAAATTCCTACCCATCCCCAACAGCAACCTCAACCCCAACAACAAATCCAACCTCAACCCCAACCCCAACCCCAACCTCAACCTCAACCCCAACAACAAATTCCTACCCATCCCCAACAGCAACCTCAACCCCAACAACAAATCCAGCCTCACTCACTCACTCACTCACTCACTCACTCACTCACTCAAGTAAAATGACCTGTGATTTATGAGAAATATATTTCCATAGTTTCAGATTTTTGAATATTGATACAGATATTTGTATTGTTATTACTTATGACCATGTGTATGACGTGGATGTTGCAGGTTGCAGAGATGGTGCTGGAGCTGTGTGTGACGGAGCTGGAGGATGTTTCAACAGACACCGACTCCGGCCGCGCCACGGCCCAGCCAGTAGTCCAGGAGAGTCCACACCCTTACACCGACGACACATCACAGCTTGGACACGTCAAGATACCCGGTCAGTGTCTAGTCTACACTTCCATAACAACAGGGCTGGCAGGGTCACATCCAGTAGTCATACTGAAGAAACCTGGGGTGGATTCCTCTCATGCATTGTCCTCAGTGATGATATAGCTGGGATATGTCACCAGCATTACACACTCAGTCACTGAGTCACTCCATTACTTGCTGACTAAGTAATATCAGCTGATTCTAAAGTTAGAGTGTTAGTAAAGTGTGCTTTTGGCTAAATTCTTTATTCATGAATGTGAAGTTTGGAAGGTCCCCTAAATTTTAATAACTTTAAACATTATATTCACAACATACATGGCTTTTGCTATAAGAGATATTTCTTGCAATGACAACAAGCTAGTTCTATGTCAAGAGGATGTGTTACCATGAACTAGCTAATGAAGATCAGTCTACTTCTGGATCTCAGTGATCTTGATTTAATATGTACATAGTTCATTATGTTGAGATGTGACTGTGTTAAACCTTTTTGGGGGGTTAGTACACAAAGTGAGTGGATGTGAGTAGGAATGAGTATCTATGCTAGTGTCCAGTTTAAAAAAACATAATTTAAAAGTAAAAGTCCATAATAGCCATAAAAGCCACACTTCTAATATCAATCTTACTGTCAGTATCAATATGAAAAGCATTAACTTATGGAACTCATATCATAACTTTGCTTGTGTTTCCTAAATTGTCTCGGGAGGTCGGGTAGCCTAGTGGTTAAAGTGTTCCCTCGTCACGCTAAAGACCCGGGTTCGATTCCCGACATGGGTACAATGTTTGAAGCCCATTTCTGTCCCCGGTCGTGATATTGCTGGAATATTGCTAAAAGCGGCATAAAACCATTCTCACTCACTTCTAAATTGTCGGAATATCTTTTCTTACTTGGGCCAGGCACTACACTGGGTGTCTGGTCTTATTAGTGACAGGGACTCAGAAATAAACTATCAGTATCACTTTTTCACACACAAAAAGAAAGTATATTGTTAAAGATGGGAAGCACCCAAGACAAATTCTGTAAGATTATGTTAGTGAGTGGGGTTTTACACTACTTTCACAGAATTCCAGCAGGGGACATCCGAGATGGGCTTCACACATTTTACCCATGTGGAGAATGGATCCAAGGACTTTGGCCTGACAAGTGAACACTAGACTGACCCTCACGCCCCTTCTATGGCGTCTATGACTTGAGTTAACATGATTGAGAGTAATGTTATTCCAATCTCATGGTTATTGTTATTGCTTCAGGGGCTGAGGCGCTGCGTGTAGAGTTTGACCGGCGCTGTTCCACGGAGAGACGCCATGATCCTCTCACCATTATGGACGGGTCAGGGAGGACAGTCGCCACCAGATCAGGTGAGTTGTACCGAGCCCTCCATGCCTCCAACAACTCATTGCTGCATGTTATAACCAAGGAGAGAGGGGTTTCCGGGGAGAATATTGGTCCCCAGTATCCTATGCTTGTCGTTAGAGGAGATATGATGGTTGAACTAGATGTTGCTGGAATGTGGCTTAGAGTGGTGTAAAAAGATTGAGATTGATGGCGGGGATATATAGTTATACCAAGGAATTCCGTCCGTCCCTTCATCCTTATGTCCTTCCTTCCAAGGACAAATTTTTTGTGTGACCTATAATTTGAAAACTACTACATAGATTCTTTTCAAAGTTGGTGAACACTTTTTATACCTATAGGAGAGGTGCACTGCAAAGTGTGATTTTAATATTTGTAATTGCTGACAAAATACAACTTTTTATCATTTCTTACTTAGAATTTTTTTGTTTAAACATTTGTGTGACATGTAACGTGAAAACTACTTCATTGATTCTTTTCCAATTGCTGGAACAGTTTTTATTCCAGGAGAGGTGCATTGCAAAGTTTCATTTTGATAAGTGGATTTTCTGAGTAAATATTGCTTTTTTCATGTTTTGAACTGTGAAGAAATATGGTTGAGTCTAAGTCAGGGGTATTAGTGATCCATGCTCACTTTCCATCTTGTTTTCCAGGTCGGGAATGGTCTGATTGGTCGCAGGAACTACGTGTCCAGGGTGACGAGCTCCGGTGGAAGTTCATCAGCGATGGCTCCGTCAACGGCTGGGGCTGGCTGTTCACCGTGTACCCCGTCATGCCGGCCGCTGCTCCCCTGGACATGCTGAGTGACCGCACCATCCTGTCCAGACCCTCCATCGACCTGGTCACCTGTCTGCTGGACTTCAAGCTGGAGTTGACCATGGACAGGAACATCATCCCCCGACTGGCGGCCGCGCTCGCTGCGTGCGCTCAACTCAGCTCTCTAGGTGACAAGGAACATCTGATATATTTTTTTGTTTTTGAAAATGAGTTGGTTAGGATAATTTGTATCCAATTGATATTCTGAAGCAGAATAGATCCTCAGTACTGTGTCCTGGTAGATTGGATTGTTGATATTAGGAGAGATGGGTCCAAAGGTCCTCATCCTGTTCGGAGGTGGTCATTGATGGGGATTGTGATATTTGAAGGCAGAATTGGCTCAAAGTACCCCCTTCTCTTTGCAGAATGATGGGATTGGTGATAGTCTGAGGCAGAAATTGTCCTCTGTATTTCATTCTTGTAGGAAATAGGGATTATGGATGTTCTTAGTCAATAAAGATCATGTGACTTCTGTCTTCAGTGACTCATTCTTGTAGGAAGGGGGACTAAGATAGAGTCGGACGGGGATCAGCAGGCCACAATGGCTGCCAAGTGGGGACACAGGCTGTGTTGCCCTAACAGTCCTGTCTGCATTAATCTGTCCCTGATGACCTTGACCCTCATTTCCAGCTTCCATAATTTAACTGATATATTGGCGACAAGGCTTTAAACCAAATTGCTCAGTGAAACATTTGTGAATAATGTAGTCTTCATTCAGCTTCTCGCTTCTTCATCCCTGTGTGGTGTTGTTTAATCTGAAGCTCTTCTAACCTGGTAGTGACATAATCTTTATTCGACTTAGGAGCGAACCAGAGGATGTGGGCTCTGCACAAGCTGAGGAAGCTGATGGCGGCCAACTTCGGACCCTCCATCAACGTCAACGCCCTTCTAGCCAGCCCCACCTCGGAGAGTCCAGACCAGGAGATGCCCCGGACATACTCTGTGGTAAGTTGTTGTGAAGGTAGAACAGGATATTGCCTAGACATTCTCTGTGGTAGGTAGACTTGATTTGGGGGAGGGAGTAGGGGCCTGAGGTTGGGGGAGGGAGTAGGGGGCCGAGGCTGTGGGAGGGAGTAGGGGGCCGAGGTTGGGGGAGGGAGTAGGGGGCCGAGGCTGTGGGAGGGAGTAGGGGGCCGAGGTTGGGGGAGGGAGTAGGGGCCTGAGGTTGGGGGAGGGAGTAGGGGGCCGAGGTTGGGAGAGGGAGTAGGGGGCCGAGGTTGGGGGAGGGAGTAGGGGGCCGAGGTTGGGGGAGGGAGTAGGGGGCCGAGGTTGGGAGAGGGAGTAGGGGGCCGAGGTTGGGGGAGGGAGTAGGGGGCCGAGGTTGGGGGAGGGAGTAGGGGGCCGAGGTTGGGGGAGGGAGTAGGGGGCCGAGGCTGTGGGAGGGAGTAGGGGGCCGAGGTTGGGGGAGGGAGTAGGGGCCTGAGGTTGGGGGAGGGAGTAGGGGGCCGAGGTTGGGGGAGGGAGTAGGGGCCTGAGGTTGGGGGAGGGAGTATGGGGCCGAGGTTGGGGGAGGGAGTAGGGGGCCGAGGTTGGGGGAGGGAGTAGGGGGCCGAGGTTGGGGGAGGGAGTAGGGGGCCGAGGTTGGGGGAGGGAGTAGGGGGCCGAGGCTGTGGGAGGGAGTAGGGGGCCGAGGTTGGGGGAGGGAGTAGGGGCCTGAGGTTGGGGGAGGGAGTAGGGGGCCGAGGCTGTGGGAGGGAGTAGGGGGCCCGAGGTTGGGGGAGGGAGTAGGGGGCCGAGGTTGGGGGAGGGAGTAGGGGGCCCGAGGTTGGGGGAGGGAGTAGGGGGCTGAGGTTGGGGGAGGGAGTAGGGAGCCGAGGTTGGGGGAGGGAGTATGGGGCCGAGGTTGGGGGAGGGAGTAGGGGGCCAAGGTTGGGGGAGGGAGTAGTGGGCCGAGGTTGGGGGAGGGAGTAGGGGGCCCGAGGTTGGGGGAGGGAGTAGGGGGCCGAGGCTGTGGGAGGGAGTAGGGGGCCGAGGTTGGGGGAGGGAGTAGGGGGCCGAGGTTGGGGGAGGGAGTAGGGGGCCGAGGCTGTGGGAGGGAGTAGGGGGCCGAGGTTGGGGGAGGGAGTAGTGGGCCGAGGCTGTGGGAGGGAGTAGGGGGCCGAGGTTGGGGGAGGGAGTAGTGGGCCGAGGTTGGGGGAGGGAGTAGTGGGCCGAGGTTGGGGGAGGGAGTAGGGGGCTGAGGTTGGGGGAGGGAGTAGTGGGCCGAGGTTGGGGGAGGGAGTAGTGGGCCGAGGTTGGGGGAGGGAGTAGGGGGCTGAGGCTGTGGGAGGGAGAAGGGGGCCGAGGCTGTGGGAGGGAGTAGGGGGCCGAGGTTGGGGGAGGGAGTAGGGGGCCGAGGTTGGGGGAGGGAGTAGGGGGCCGAGGTTGGGGGAGGGAGTAGGGGGCTGAGGTTGGGGGAGGGAGTGGGGGCTGAGGTTGGGGGTCCTTGTATGTGCATTCTTTTTGTTCGCTGAAATTCCTCTGGCTATCTTGGAAGTATAAGCAACCAGAGGGCACTCATTCTCTAACAGAGTCTACAGCAGGTTTGTTTCAATGCAATCTTATATGACAGAGTATGTAGATTCAAATATCTAAGAATAATTTACTAGGTTTCGTAGTGGTCTGTAGATATGTGTACTTTGTGTTTCCATTTGTTTTGAACTTTCATTGTACATAATGTGATAACAACATGTACCTAGTAAATGAGAAGATGGTTCTTTTTTCCAACATAATTTATGTTTGGACACATAGAGCCATACATGTTGTGTTTCCCTTCGCCAGTGTCTGAGTGGGTCGGCCTTGGCCTCCCTGGTGAAGGGGCTCCCGGAGGCTCTCCAGAGGCAGTACGAGTACGAGGACCCCATCGTCCGCAGCGGCAAGCATCTCATGCATAGTCCATTCTTCAAGGTATGCCTGAATGTAACTTCACGGTGACAGGTGCATGCATCACTATACATCTCAATTGCTACATGCATCATCAGATGAACTGGTCGTGGATCCGAAGAACAATTATGCAAAATCCAGATGCTGTTTTCTTTCTTGATGATAAAGATTAATGGATTTTGATGTAGTTTCATTTTAGATATTCTTTTATGAAAGGACCGCCTCCGTGGTCTAGTGGTAGAGTGTCCGCCCGGAGAGCGGAAGGTCCGGGGTTCGATCCCCGGTCGCGTCATACCAAAAGACGTTAAAAGATGGTACTTCTTGTTACCCTGTCTGGCGCTCAGCATTAAGGGGCTTAAACAAGGACTGGTCGGCTTGGAGTCAGTATACTGTGTCTGAGTGGGGTATTCATGTTAAACTGCGGCATGGTATCTCAGTGAGCTAGCACTATAAATCGGCATCAGTCCGGACTAGTACAAGCAGCCACACAAACACATACACGTACATGCACGTCGCTATATAAGTGCAATAATCTTGGACGCGACGTTAAACCCAATTTCACCTCACCTCACCTCTTTTATGAAAGTCAGTTCAAGCTTCAAGTCAGTGTTATGCAGGTTGATAGAACATACTGCACTTCAGGATTGTGTTTGGGTGACACTGTCCTCTGAGGAGACTTTGCAGAGTTGAATCCCTTTGTTGTGTCAGAATCCTATGATCCTGTGTCTTGTGCTTGGCATTAAGGGAATAAAAGCGGGACTGGTTTCCTCGGAGTCAGTATGTGTCTGTTTGGGGTATTCATTTTAAACTGCAGCATGGTATCACATTGGGCTAGCACTATAAAATTTGAGTAAGTCCGAACTAGTACAAGCAGCCACATGCACACACACCGAGAGACAGACAGATAGACACACACTCACACCTGACCTTCACCTCCCCCTTACAGGTGCTTGTGGCCCTGGCGTGTGATCTGGGCATGGACACCCTACACTGCTGTGCTGAGGCCCACAAGTGGGCGTGGTTCCGCCGCTACTGCATGGCCGCCCGTGTGGCTGCCGCCATCGTCAAGCGGACACAGCTCCCCGTGGTGTTTGCAGAGGAAGTGATGAAGAAGATTCAGGACATCGCTTCTGAGGGCGAGAACATCACCCGTGACCACGAATCTCACTCCATCTTCAAACAGATGCAGGATGAACAGCTCCTCATGTGGATGAACAGGTACGCCCTCAGTATAGACTCAGTTCCGCCATTTGGCAGACCGAGTAACATTTATGCAACATCTTATATGTCTGTGCATTATCACCCCCGACGAATTGGAAGGGGGATATAGGAATAGGTCCTGTCCGTCCATTCATCCGTCACGTTTCGTTTCCCTACAGATCTCCCAAACCATTAGGGATATCTTAACCAAACTTGGCACATAGATAGGCCTAGTGGTGATCTGGTGCATTTTTAGATATATTTTTCGAGTTTCCATGGCAATGACTTTGACTTTGACTGAAAATGGCAGTAGTATTTTTTTCTGGAGGGCTAATGCCTTGCTCACAACTGGCCATGTCATATTGGTGGGGGATATGAGTATTTCATGCTTGTTATATCAGCAATAAATGATTCCCCTCCTTCAAGGATTAAGTTCACACAAGCACTAATTGCCTACCATGACTCTACTCAACAGTCTGTCTTATTCAAATCAAATCTTTTACTCTGATGTGATACCTCTCTGCATGAAGATCTGTAGACCATAGAGGTTGGGTCACATGATTTTCTTATTGGCCAATCAGTGTCAAGGTTTCCTAATTGTCGTTACAAGTGAGCAAAGCATTCAGACAAGCAAATATAATTTATCTCGAAAACGAATAGGAGGAACGGGTGGCCCAGTCGTCTAAGGCGCCGCGATTCGCTGTGCAGAGTTGCATCCCTTGGGCATGCCAGAAACCTATGATTGTGGGTTTGAATCCCGGATCGCCCCGATTATGTTTCTAGGTTTGTCAGCACCATACCCGTGCTCGTTGGTTTCACCGAAGTGGTAAACGTCTGAGACCTACATCACTTCGGGCTTTGCTCCAACATTAAGCTGACATGCCGTGATATAACTGGAATAATGTTAAAAGCGGCGTTAAACCCAACTCACTCACTCGAAAACGAATATGATTGGAGACTATTGAATGCAAAAAATACAATGCACTATCATATTCATATTTGATAGAATTTATTATATTTGGGATGTTTCAGATGGAGATGAGTTACTAATTCAATTTTCTTTTCAATGTAAAATGGTCATTCTCATGGATAGCAACACTATAATATGAAGTTGCGCCCTCAGAGACAGTCACACTTGATGTTGTCTTCCAGCCACTAACATCTTCATAGACTGCCTCCGTGGTCTAGTGGTAGAGCGTCCACCCAGAAACAGAAGGTCTGGGGTTCGATCCCCGGCCGCGTCATACCAAAAGACGTTAAAAGATGGTACTTGTTGTTACGCTGGAAGCACTAAGCATTGAGGGGCTAACTCAAGGACTGGTCGGCTCGGAGTCAGTATTCTGTGTCTGAGTGGGGCATTCATGTTAAACTGCGGCATGGTATCTCAGTGTGCTAGCACTATAAATCGGCATCAGTCCGGACAAGTACAATCAGCCACACACACACATACACGTGCATGCACGTCGCTATATAAGTGAAATAATCTTGGCCGCGACATTAAACCCAATTTCACCTCACCTCATAATGTTGTTTGATGTTGTTTTCCAGGAAGCCTGATGACTGGACACTGAGCTGGGGAGGGAGTGGACAGATCTGGGTGTGGGGTCACAACCACCGAGGTCAACTGGGCGGGGTCGAGGGGGCCAAGGTGAAGCTCCCAGTCAGCTGCGAGTCGCTGGCAAGTCTCCGCCCCGTGCAGCTGATTGGTGGAGAGCAGACACTGTTTGCCGTCACAGCTGATGGGAAGGTACGCGGAGCTTGTAGCATGCTCTGTTCCTCTGTTAGCGAGACATGTGTTGTAGTTTGCAAAACTGAAGTGATATTTAAAAAGAAGTGCTAATATCTATGTTGTAGAGTTAGTTAGAGGATTAGGTCTTTTTGTTTCAAATCAGTACAGACCGCCTCCGTGGTCTTGTGGTAGAGCATCCGCCCGGAGAGCGGAAGTTCCGGGGTTCGATCCCCGGCTGCATCATACCAAAAGACGTTAAAAGATGGTACTTGTTGTTACCCTGTCTGGCGCTCGGCATTATGGGGCTAAAACAAGGACTGGTCGGCTCGGAGTCAGTATGCTGTGTCTGAGTGGGGTATTCGTGTTAAACTGCGGCATGGTATCTCAGTGGGCTAGCACAATAAATCAGTCCGGACTAGTACAAGCAGTCACACACACACACACAGACACACACACACAGACACACACACACAGACACACACACAGACACACACACAGACACACACACACACACACACACACACACACACACACACACACACACACACACACACACACACACACACACGTCACTATATAAGTGCAATAATCACAGTACATGTGTTGTTTTCCAAACCATGGCAATGATACTATGAAACTAGAAGTGCTTGGAGCTTGTGTTTAGGGAAGCTTGAAGCATTAGAAAGGCATTATTGATCAAAGATGTATGGAGTTTATATATTGCTGAGGTCAGCTGGCACCTGATTGGGTAAAGTTAAAATGGTTCAAGATAACTCTTTCATAAAAAGATTGGGATGGGCTCAGGAGTGGGGTAGCCTAGTGGTTAAAGTGTTCGCTCGTCACACAGAAGGCCCGGGTTTGATTCCCTACATGGGTGCAATATGATGCCCCTTTCTTGTGACCCTCACAGTGATGTTGCTGGAATATTGCTAAAAGCGGCGTAAAACCACTATGGGGTATTTCTGGTTCTGCCCGTAGTTTGTGTTGGTACCTGTGTGAGCGTTGATGGACCCTGGTTCTGTGTACAGGTGTATGGTACTGGCTACGGAGCCGGAGGGCGCCTGGGTATTGGTGGCACCGAGTCTGTGTCCACTCCTACACTACTGGAGTCCATACAACACGTGTTCATCAAGAAGGTTGCTGTCAACTCGGGAGGCAAACACTGTCTGGCGCTGTCCTCCGAGGGCGAGGTGTACTCGTGGGGGGAGGGAGAAGATGGCAAGCTGGGACACGGAAATAGAAGGTGAGAGGAGGGTGTGGGAGGTGGGGAGGTCTGAGGGTGTGGTCAGAGGGCGGAGTTGAGTTGTTGAGGGAGGGAGAAGATGACATTGAAATGGAAGGTGAGAGGAGGGTGTGGGAGGTGGGGAGGTCTGAGGGCGTGGTCTGAGGGCGGAGTTGAGTTGTTGAGGGAGGGAGAAGATGACATTGAAATGGAAGGTGAGAGGAGGGTGTGGGAGGTGGGGAGGTCTGAGGGCGTGGTCTGAGGGCGGAGTTGAGTTATTGAGGGAGGGAGAAGATGACATTGAAATGGAAGGTGAGAGGAGGGTGTTGGAGATGGGAAGGTCTGAGGGCGGAGTTGAGTTGTTGAGGGAGGGAGAAGATGACATTGAAATGGAAGGTGAAAGGAGGGTGTTGAAGATGGGAAGGTCTGAGGGTGTGGTCTGAGGGCATGGTCTGAGGGCGGGGTCTGAGGGTGTGGTCTGAGGGCGGAGTTGAGTTGTTGAGGGAGGGAGGGAGAGCCAAGTAGAAGGTGTGAAGAGTAGATATGAGGGATATTGGATTGTATTCCACATTTACTGCAGCCTGAAAGTATTGGTAAGATTGTAAAGCATGTCACTGACTGTTCCAGCCCTTGTGACCGGCCGCGAGTGATAGAGTCTCTGCGAGGGAAGGAGGTGATCGACATCTCAGCGGGGGGAGCACACAGCGCCTGCATCACGTCTAATGGAGAACTGTACACCTGGGGGAAGGGTCGTTACGGGCGACTCGGACATGGAGACAGTGAAGACCAACCAAGACCTAGGCTGGTAAGTCAGAGACTAGCCCAGTCAAGAGCTGATGACTTCAATTATCACTACATACCGTGAATGTTATATCAAGAACATCATTTAAAATGAATCAGCTGATTTTCATTTTCAATAAACATGAATACGTACATACCCCGAAACACAAGTGTCAAAACGTGTGGTGTCACCCTGGACAGGTGACTTAGTTCAAATGTGCCTCTGTTCACACAGCAGGGAATGGGTACCCGATATGTGAGGTGGACTCACTCACTCACTCACTAACTTCTAGAGGAAGCTTTAATAACCTAGTGCTACTTATATTCGTGTTGTGACACCTAATAGGTCATCTGTTGCTTGTTGACCTCAGGTTGAAACCCTGAAGACGACGCGTGTGACTGATGTGGCGTGTGGGAGCGGGGATGCTCAGAGTCTATGCATCACGGAGGACGACTGTGTCTGGTCGTGGGGAGACGGAGACTATGGCAAACTTGGTACGACATTCTCTCAGTAGACAGATCTTCAACTTTAGACTCATAGAAGTCAATTCATATTACAAGCTCCTCAAGAGATTGTTATAGGTTTTCCTTAACAAGAAAGCCTCTTCAGTTACACAGTTGGGTTAAGAAAAAACATATATGAATTGATAAAAAAATTGTACAATGCTACTGAAAACATTGCTTAACAATTCTTAACATTGATATAAACTGTTCCAATTTTAACATCCATAATGAAATATATTCGACTTGTGAACTTGAAGTTACTTGGACCAATATAACTATATCTTTATTTTGAGATGTGTGTGTTTTTTTTGTTTTTTGTTTTTTTGTTTCTTTTGACGCTGTATTCAGTAATAATCAAGCTTAATATTAAGAGCAAGGTCCCAGGTTATCGGGTCACATGTATCTCTTTACAAATCTTTTCTTACTGACTGAATGCAGCATTGAATGCGTAGTTCGATGCTCATGATATCTATCACTGGATTGACTGGTCAAGACTTGATTACTTACAGACCGACGTCATATAGCTGAAATATTGCTGAGTGCCACGTTAAACAACAAACAAACAAACATTGCAACATGTATCACTGCTATGAGGTCATGAGGTGACACGTGACTCACTCGGGGCAGCCCTAGAGCACATGCTCTTAGAAGTTTCCTGAAACAGCATAGAAGTAGAATCATTTTCAACAAAACCCAATAGACTAGACCAAAGAGAGTAAATATATACTACTCTATTTTCGATAGGCATATTTTTTTTCTTTTCTTAATACACAAAACTGATTCTCATATGTCAAATATATATTTAGATATATCTGATGTAACTGATTATCTCTATGAAAAGTTGAGCAGTATAAATTGAATACCCCAAGAAAACTATCAATACCCAATGTGAATGATAACTTGTGAGTAAATACTCAATGGCTCCAATAATTATTTGGAGCCCTGTGCCATTCTTGAAGTGGTAGAGGTGTTTGAACTTTTTTGGTGTAACTCAGAACCATTGTGCAGCAGTAAGCTAATGTACGATGTGTGTGTGACAGGTCGTGGAGGGAGTGACGGCTGCAAGGTACCGGTGAAGATTGAGTCTCTGCAGGGCCTGGGGGTCATCAAGGTGGAGTGTGGGTCCCAGTTCTCCGTGGCCCTCACCAAGTCCGGGGCTGTCTATACATGGTGAGTGTGGGTCCCAGTTCTCCGTGGCCCTCACCAAATCAGGGGCTGTCTATACATGGTGAGTGTGGTCCCAGTTCTCCGTGGCCCTCACCAAGTCAGGGGCTGTCTATACATGGTGAGTGTGGGTCCCAGTTCTCCGTGGCCCTCACCAAGTCAGGGGCTGTCTATACATGGTGAGTGTGGTCCCAGTTCTCCGTGGCCCTCACCAAGTCAGGGGCTGTCTATACATGGTGAGTGTGGGTCCCAGTTCTCCGTGGCCCTCACCAAGTCAGGGGCTGTCTATACATGGTGAGTGTGGGTCCCAGTTCTCCGTGGCCCTCACCAAGTCAGGGGCTGTCTATACATGGTGAGTGTGGGTCTCAGTTCTCCGTGGATCTCACCAAGTCAGGGGCTGTCTATACATGGTGAGTGTGGGTCTCAGTTCTCTGTGGCTCTACATGGTGAGTGTGGGTCCCAGTTCTCCATGGCCCTCACCAAGTCAGGGGCTGTCTATACATGGTTAGTGTGGGTCCCAGTTCTCCGTGGCCCTCACCAAGTCCGGGGCTGTCTATACATGGTGAGTGTGGGTCCCAGTTCTCCGTGGATCTCACCAAGTCAGGGGCTGTCTATACATGGTGAGTGTGGTCCCAGTTCTCCGTGGCCCTCACCAAGTCCGGGGCTGTCTATACATGGTGAGTGTGGTCCCAGTTCTCCGTGGCCCTCACCAAGTCAGGGGCTGTCTATACATGGTGAGTGTGGGTCCCAGTTCTCCATGGCCCTCACCAAGTCAGGGGCTGTCTATACATGGTGAGTGTGGGTCCCAGTTCTCCGTGGCCCTCACCAAGTCAGGGGCTGTCTATACATGGTGAGTGTGGGTCTCAGTTCTCTGTGGCTCTACATGGTGAGTGTGGGTCCCAGTTCTCCATGGCCCTCACCAAGTCAGGGGCTGTCTATACATGGTGAGTGTGGGTCCCAGTTCTCCGTGGCCCTCACCAAGTCAGGGGCTGTCTATACATGGTGAGTGTGGGTCTCAGTTCTCTGTGGCTCTACATGGTGAGTGTGGGTCCCAGTTCTCCATGGCCCTCACCAAGTCAGGGGCTGTCTATACATGGTGAGTGTGGGTCCCAGTTCTCCGTGGCCCTCACCAAGTCAGGGGCTGTCTATACATGGTGAGTGTGGGTCTCAGTTCTCTGTGGCTCTACATGGTGAGTGTGGGTCCCAGTTCTCCATGGCCCTCACCAAGTCAGGGGCTGTCTATACATGGTGAGTGTGGGTCCCAGTTCTCCGTGGATCTCACCAAGTCAGGGGCTGTCTATACATGGTGAGTGTGGGTCTCAGTTCTCTGTGGCTCTACATGGTGAGTGTGGGTCCCAGTTCTCCATGGCCCTCACCAAGTCAGGGGCTGTCTATACATGGTGAGTGTGGGTCCCAGTTCTCCGTGGATCTCACCAAGTCAGGGGCTGTCTATACATGGTGAGTGTGGGTCCCAGTTCTCCGTGGATCTCACCAAGTCAGGGCTGTCTATACATGGTGAGTGTGGTCCCAGTTCTCCGTGGCCCTCACCAAGTCCGGGGCTGTCTATACATGGTGAGTGTGGGTCCCAGTTCTCCGTGGATCTCACCAAGTCAGGGGCTGTCTATACATGGTGAGTGTGGGTCCCAGTTCTCCGTGGCCCTCACCAAGTCCGGGGCTGTCTATACATGGTGAGTGTGGGTCCCAGTTCTCTGTGGCTCTACATGGTGAGTGTGGGTCCCAGTTCTCCATGGCCCTCACCAAGTCAGGGGCTGTCTATACATGGTGAGTGTGGGTCTCAGTTCTCCGTGGATCTCACCAAGTCAGGGGCTGTCTATACATGGTGAGTGTGGGTCTCAGTTCTCTGTGGCTCTACATGGTGAGTGTGGGTCCCAGTTCTCCGTGGCCCTCACCAAGTCAGGGGCTGTCTATACATGGTGAGTGTGGGTCTCAGTTCTCTGTGGCTCTACATGGTGAGTGTGGGTCCCAGTTCTCCGTGGCCCTCACCAAGTCAGGGGCTGTCTATACATGGTGAGTGTGGGTCTCAGTTCTCTGTGGCTCTACATGGTGAGTGTGGGTCCCAGTTCTCCGTGGATCTCACCAAGTCAGGGGCTGTCTATACATGGTGAGTGTGGGTCCCAGTTCTCCGTGGCCCTCACCAAGTCCGGGGCTGTCTATACATGGTGAGTGTGGGTCCCAGTTCTCCGTGGCCCTCACCAAGTCAGGGGCTGTCTATACATGGTGAGTGTGGTCCCAGTTCTCCGTGGCCCTCACCAAGTCCGGGGCTGTCTATACATGGTGAGTGTGGGTCCCAGTTCTCCGTGGCCCTCACCAAGTCAGGGGCTGTCTATACATGGTGAGTGTGGGTCTCAGTTCTCTGTGGCTCTACATGGTGAGTGTGGGTCCCAGTTCTCCATGGCCCTCACCAAGTCAGGGGCTGTCTATACATGGTGAGTGTGGGTCTCAGTTCTCCGTGGATCTCACCAAGTCAGGGGCTGTCTATACATGGTGAGTGTGGGTCTCAGTTCTCTGTGGCTCTACATGGTGAGTGTGGGTCCCAGTTCTCCGTGGCCCTCACCAAGTCAGGGGCTGTCTATACATGGTGAGTGTGGGTCTCAGTTCTCTGTGGCTCTACATGGTGAGTGTGGGTCCCAGTTCTCCGTGGCCCTCACCAAGTCAGGGGCTGTCTATACATGGTGAGTGTGGGTCCCAGTTCTCCGTGGATCTCACCAAGTCAGGGGCTGTCTATACATGATAAGTGCTGGATGCATTATAGTGGCTACAAAAACGAGAACAGCTACAGTGGCAAACAATTGCTCGGTATGACAAGACAAGATATCATTGTGATAGTGGTTGAGAGAAATAAGGGACTGGTCACTTCTTAGGGTGGGTTGGGGTTTAGGGTGGGCTGGTGGGGTTAGTCTTAGAGCTTGTAAAGCTGTATCAAATTTTGACGATCCCCCTTTTGTTCTGTGTAATCCCTCCCTTAATTGCATTTTGACTTAAGTATCCAAATTGCCTTTCAGGGGCAAGGGAGACTACCACCGACTAGGTCACGGTACAGACGATCACGTCCGCCGACCTCGCCGTGTGTCGGCACTCCAGGGCAAGAAGATCATTGACGTGGCGTGTGGATCTCTGCATTGTGTGGCCTGCTCTGATGCTGGTAGGAAGCTGTGATCTACATCACTCACCTGTTACTGTAGGATTCTTGGATGCTGTGTGATCAGCAAATACCTATCTGTGTTGAGATACATACATCATATATACAATACGCTCAGAAATGGCTCAGATCTGTGGCAGTACTCAGATCTGTGAAAGTACTCAGATCTGTGACAGTACTTACACATGTGGCAGTACTCAGATCTATGGCAGTACTCAGACCTGTGGCAGTACTTAGACCTGTGTCAGTACTTAGACCTGTGCTAGTACCTAGACCTGTGGCAGTACTCAGTTCTGTGGCAGTACTTAGCACTGTGGCAGTACTCAGATCTGTGGCAGTACTCAAATCTGTGGCAGTACTCAGATCTGTGGCAGTACTCAGTTCTGTGGCAGTACTTAGACCTGTGGCAGTACTCAGATCTGTGACAATACTTACACATGTGGCAGTACTCAGATCTATGGCAGTACTCAGACCTGTGGCAGTACTTAGACCTGTGGCAGTACTTAGACCTGTGCTAGTACCTAGACCTGTGGCAGTACTCAGTTCTGTGGCAGTACTTAGCCCTGTGGCAGTACTCAGATCTGTGGCAGTACTCAAATCTGTGGCAGTACTCAGATCTGTGGCAGTACTCAGTTCTGTGGCAGTACTTAGACCTGTGGCAGTACTCAGATCTGTGACAGTACTTACACCTGTGGCAGTACTCAGACCTGTGGCAGTACTTAGACCTGTGGCAATACTTAGACCTGTGGCAGTACTTAGACCTGTGGCAGTACCTAGACCTGTGGCAGTACTCAGTTCTGTGGCAGTACTTAGACCTGTGGCAGTACTTAGACCTGTGGCAGTACTTAGACCTGTGGCAGTACTTAGACCTGTGGCAGTACTTAGACCTGTGTCAGTACTCTGACCTGTGGCAGTACTCAGACCTGTTGCAGTACTTAGATCTGTGGCAGTACTCAGTTCTGTGGCAGTACTTAGACCTGTGTCAGTACTCTGACCTGTTGCAGTACTCAGACCTGTTGCAGTACTTAGATCTGTGGCAGTACTCAGTTCTGTGGCAGTACTTAGACCTGTGTCAGTACTCAGATCTGTGGCAGTACTCAGACCCGTGGCAGTACTTAGATCTGTGGCAGTACTCAGATCTGTAGCAGTACTCAGACCCGCGGCAGTACTCAGACCTGTTGCAGTACTTAGATCTGTGGCAGTACTTAGACCTGTGTCAGTACTTAGACCTGTGGCAGTACTCAGACCTGTTGCAGTACTCGGACCTGTTGCAGTACTTAGCCCTATGGCAGTACTTAGACCTGTGTCAGTACTCTGACCTGTTGCAGTACTCAGACCTGTTGCAGTACTTAGATCTGTGGCAGTACTCAGATCTGTGGCAGTACTTAGACCTGTGGCAGTACTTAGCCCTATGGCAGTACTCGGACCTGTGGTATTTTCTGGTCTGTGATAGATCTCGTTATAGAACTAATGTAATTAATATTGAAGAAGACTTGTCAATGTGTATCTGCCATCTCCAGGTGAGGTGTACACGTGGGGAGACAACGATGAGGGACAGCTGGGAGACGGTACAACAAACGCCATACAGAGACCCAGGCTAGTGGCGGCGCTGCAAGGTGACCTCACGATGTTATAACAAACTGATTAGTCTGTTGATCATAATATCCTTTTTTTAAAGCATACATAAAGTGGCATTTGTCAATTTAAATGACTCGATATTTAACCTAAGCGGTCAGGTAGTCTAGTAGTTAAAGCTACACCGAGGACCCGACATGGGTACAATGTGTGAAGCCCATTTCTGGTGTCCCCCGCCGTGATATTGCTGGAATATTGCTAAAAACGGCATAAACCATACTCACTCACTCACTCACTCATGGTGATGATCATCATCAGTCATCTATGGCTACCAAATAGAAGCGCTGTGCCTTAAATAGATTTCAGACTTACCTCTTTAACCTAATTTAATCAGGATCAGAGCAATCGGATTAAACACATGGATTGTTTGGGTTTAAGTGCAGAAATAATCTTACCATGCAGAACATAGTACACTCTAAGCTTGTGTTGCAGGCAAGAAGATCAACCGCGTGGCGTGCGGGTCAGCCCACAGTCTGGCCTGGTCCACACACAAGCCTGTGAGTGCAGGGAAGCTGCCCACCATCATTCCCATGGAGTACAACCACTTGATGGGCCTCGAGGTCACCACGCTCCGCAACAGGCTGGTCCTTCTGCACCACTTCTCCGACCTCTTCTGTCCATCCATCCCCATGTTTGACATGCAGGATGGAGGAAGGGATGAGGAGATTGGGGATGCTGCTACGGGTCTGGACGCCCTCCGAGGAGTCCTCGTGTCCACAGCCAAGGTCAGTTTCCTGCAGGAGTGAGTTGTGCTGGCAAATGGAGGAGAGATGGATGGTGTAAATGGATAAGAAATGGATGGGAGGATGGTTGAAGGGATGGATGAATGAGTGAAATGGACGGTTGAAAGAATTTATGGTTAAATGGGTGGTTAAATGTATGGTTAAATGGATGAATGGATAGATGGATCAATGGACCAATGTCTAAACGAGTGCAGATCTGGACACTCTTAGTTCTAAGTGTGAGTTTCCATGTGGATTCCAGATTCCGAATTCATTCCCAGCGACCCATGCTGGCTATAAAAGGTAACTTAATGGATTGGTTGGTCAGCATTGATGAACGTTGCTCATAATATCAACCACTGGTTTGTCTGGTCCAGACTCTCATCATATAGTTGGAATATTGCTGAGTGCGTTAAACAACAGTGAATGTGACAACAGATGAAGTGAATGTAGAGGAATGGTTTGTATTGTTGTGCTTGTGTGTACAACTCTGGTCAAAACACCCTCCCCACTTCTGTCCTTCTTGTGGTCAATATGTACCAGCTATATCTTGAAGGAGTTTGTTGAGAGATTGAGCATTGTTTGTGGACGGAACATTCTTTGGTGTATATATATTTGAAATATATGTGTGTGTAATATGATGTGTGTCTTCCAGGAGACCTCTTTCCGCAAGGTCGTACAGGCCACCATGGTGCGAGACAAGCAACACGGCCCTGTGGTGGAGCTCAACAGAATACAGGTGGGAGTTCTCACACATCATCCCTGCAGGGAGTCTGGGTCAGAATGGGTCCTCACTACTTCATCCTTGTCATAAGAAGTTAGAAGTTATTTGGCACATGCTGCGTCCATGTTGTCTGTCTGTATGAATACTATGGGTGAATATGGAAACATATTTGTTGGATCATTTCTGTGTTCAATTCTAAATCTGTGACTTTGTGAGTGCACATTTGTGGCTTCCATTTAATTTGGACTGTTAACCTTTTCTTCCAACAGAGGTAACTAATGGGATCGGGTGGTCAGGTTCGCTGACTTGATTGATGCATGTCATCGTATCCCAATTGCATGGATCAATGCTCATGATGTCAATCACTGGATTGACTGGTCCAGGCTTGATTATTTACAGACTGCTGTCATATAGCTGGATAATTGCTGAGTGCTGCGTTAAACAACAAACAAACGAAGCAAACAAATGCAGAAAAGTTAACCTTTCCTTGTGACAGAGTTCTTCTTTCCTTGTGACAGAGTTAACCTTCACTTGTGACAGAGTTCTCCTTTCCTTGTGACAGAGTTAACCTTTTCTTGTGATGGAGTTCTCCTCTCCTTGTGACGGAGTTAACCTTTTCTTGTGATGGAGTTAACCTTCACTTGTGACAGAGTTCTCCTTTCCTTGTGACAGAGTTAACCTTTTCTTGTGACGGAGTTAACCTTCACTTGTGACGGAGTTAACCTTTTCTTGTGATGGAGTTCTCCTCTCCTTGTGACGGAGTTAACCTTTTCTTGTGATGGAGTTAACCTTCACTTGTGACAGAGTTCTCCTTTCCTTGTGACAGAGTTAACCTTTTCTTGTGACGGAGTTAACCTTCACTTGTGACGGAGTTAACCTTCACTTGTGATGGAGTTAACCTTTTCTTGTGATGGAGTTCTCCTCTCCTTGTGACGGAGTTAACCTTTTCTTGTGACGGAGTTAACCTTCACTTGTGACGGAGTTAACCTTTTCTTGTGACAGAGTTCTCCTTTCCTTGTGACAGAGTTAACCTTCACTTGTGACAGTTCTCCTCTCCTTGTGACGGAGTTAACCTTTTCTTGTGATGGAGTTAACCTTCACTTGTGACAGAGTTCTCCTTTCCTTGTGACAGAGTTAACCTTTTCTTGAGATGGAGTGTGACAACTTAGGGCTTTGATGTTTTTGAATTTGGGTTATAGTTTATTGTTGTTGCTCTTCCCAGGTGAAGCGGTCTCGCAGCAAGGGCGGCTATGCTGGTCCTGATGGCACCAAGTCTGTGTTTGGCCAGATGGGAGCCAAGATGGCTGTGTTTGGGCCGGACAGTCTCATGCTGCCTCACAGAGTGTGGAAGGTCAAGTTTGTAGGTGAGCGGAGGGAGGATTGGGTTTGTCCTACATTTTTGTCTTACTTTGGACGTACTGTGTCCACTTGCACAAACATTCTATTTGTGAACCGGGGGCACGGGTGGCCCAGCCGTCTAAGGCGCCACGATTCGCTGTGCAGAGTTGCGTCCCTTGGGCACGCCAGAAACCTATGATTGTGGGTTCGAATCCTGGTTCGCCCCGATTATGTTTCTAGGTTTGTCAGCACCATACCCGTGCTCGTGGGTTTCACCGAAGTGGTAAACGTCTTAGACCTGCATCACTTCAGGCTTTCCTCCCACATTAAGCTGACACGCCGTGATATAACTGGAAAAATGTTAAAAGGGGCGTTAAATCCAACTCACTCACTCACTATTTGTGAATCTGTGTAGTAGATCAGTCTCAGAACTATGAACTAAGACATGACTGAAATACGTTCCTGCTAAACCCAAATTCAACCATGAAGTTGGAAAATATTAAATTCTGTTTGGACAGTCAGAGGTTTCAAATCACAATAACCACCTCTGTTTGAAACTGCAGAAGGTAATATTTATTGAAAAGGGCTTCTTTCTTAATGTACAATTATTGGTTGTGCACTCGGTTCCATATTCAGTTAAGCATGATTAAATCTACTAGTAGCCTAGCTCTACATTGAAAACACAGACTGTCATCTCTTAATTAATCAATTAGCCCTTGGTTTGCTTTGTGCAAGTGAGCCATATATAGAAGCTAACAATTGAATTTTGTGTAATATGTGGAAGTCAGATAACAATGAAGTATGCCCCTGATCTAGGTGAGAGTGTTGATGATTGTGGAGGTGGATACAGCGAGTCTATTGCCGAAATGTGTGACGAGCTCCAGAACGGCTCCCTACCACTCCTCATTATGACACCAAACGGCCGGGATGAGTCCGGAGCCAACCGAGACTGCTTCCTCCTCAACCCCATCATGAAGCAGCCCCTGCACCAGAACATGTTCCGCTTCCTCGGTGAGTCAGAACCGGAGTACCTCACTTAACTAAAGTGTAGATAAATACCCTCTTATTCACCAGTAACTATTAAGGGACCAACCGTTTATAATTGGAGGGATGGGGAGGGGGGTGGGGGATACTAAAAATTATTTTTTCCTACCTTGAAAAAATATAGACATCGTTACCTGGACATTGTTTGTTGGGTGTCCTGGATAAATGTCTTGTACAAAAAAAAATGGTTCCATCCAACAAAAGTCCGAACCTATCTCCTCACCACAGTCATTCCAACTGCTTGATTCTATCTTTCTCTGCTTTGAATTTCCACTTCATAGGATTTCAAAGGTAGAAAGTAATCCCAATAAGCCAACTGATAAAAGTTATTATGTTTCCAACTGATAATAGTCCATAGGTTTCAAAATAGAATATACTGGCAAAGATGCAAGGACAAGTAGACTTAAACATCTTGACACAAACTGTAAATGGGATGTAGACCGCCTCCGTGGTCTAGTGGTAGAGCGTCCGCCCGGAGAGCGGAACGTCTGGGGTTCGATCCCTGCCTCGTCATTTAGTTGTGTATCACTCTGGGTTGGGAAGGGATGGTTTCTTCCTCTGGTTGACGGAACCTGACTGAATCTGTCTGACTGGTAAGGTTTTATTCCTCCACTACAGGAATCCTGATTGGCATTGCAATCCGGAGCGGCAGCCCCCTGAGTCTCAACATTGCTGAGCCTGCATGGAAACAACTGGCTGGCCTGCCGCTAACCATCTCAGACCTGACAGAGGTGGACAAGGACTTTGTTCCAGGTGAGCTAGGGTCTTACCATCTTGCTGCACATGTTTTGGCTGAGAGAGGTCAGAAAAAGATTTGTAGTCCTGTGTTAGGAATCTTTGTCATGACTAAACTACTTGAACCCAGTGATCTGTGATGCAGTAATTCACAGTGCAGAATCACAGTCCATCAATCATTGGTTGCGTGAGTTAACACATAATGCATGGCTAGATATAGGAACTTGATTTACCCGGTAATTTGCACCAGGTGCATGCTGACAGGAAAAGCAAGTTGCACCAGACAGAACCAGGTCATTCCCTGGTCCAATAAATCTTTGTTGAAACATAGACGTGATAGATGCATTAACTAGTCTTAATATATTTATCATATTGATGTAAAACATAATAGAAATATGTGCACATAATCTTGTTTGATATCCATAATATCCACAGTTTGATGACGTCAAGCCCTAGAAAGTATGACAAATTTCACAACACTGGGATTATTGATGTAGAAATTCACTATGTTCAAAACTTGTGTGGAAAAGTAAGGGTTAGTCAGACACAAATGTGATTTTTTTGTACATGCGCTTGGTACAAAAAGACAAAAAGATTAGGTTGCACTTTTCAATAATAGGTTGCACTGGTGCATGTTTTACATTGTTCAATGGAGCCGTGTGATGTTCCATCTCCTTCTAGCTCCCCTGCTAGCTCCCCAGCTGGCTGTGTGATGTTCCATCTCCTTCTAGCTCCCCTGCTGGCTCCCCTGTTGGCTGTGTGATGTTCCATCTCCTGCTAGCTCCCCTGCTGGCTGTGTGATGTTCCATCTCCTGCTAGCTCCCCTGCTGGCTGTGTGATGTTCCATCTCCTACTGGCTCCCCTGCTGGCTGTGTGATGTTCCATCTCCTGCTAGCTCCCCTGCTGGCTGTGTGATGTTCCATCTCCTGCTAGCTCCCCAGCTGGCTGTGTGATGTTCCATCTCCTGCTAGCTCCCCTGCTGGCTGTGTGATGTTCCATCTCCTGCTAGCTCCCCTGCTGGCTGTGTGATGTTCCATCTCCTGCTGGCTCCCCTGCTGGCTCCCCTGCTGGCTCCCCTGCATAAGTAATGCCTATCAAACAAGTTTCATCTGCTGCTGGCTCCCCTGCTGGCTGTGTGATGTTCCATCTCCTGCTAGCTCCCCTGCTGGCTGTGTGATGTTCCATCTCCTGCTAGCTCCCCTGCTGGCTGTGTGATGTTCCATCTCCTACTGGCTCCCCTGCTGGCTGTGTGATGTTCCATCTCCTGCTAGCTCCCCTGCTGGCTGTGTGATGTTCCATCTCCTGCTAGCTCCCCAGCTGGCTGTGTGATGTTCCATCTCCTGCTAGCTCCCCTGCTGGCTGTGTGATGTTCCATCTCCTGCTAGCTCCCCTGCTGGCTGTGTGATGTTCCATCTCCTACTGGCTCCCCTGCTGGCTGTGTGATGTTCCATCTCCTGCTGGCTCCCCTGCTGGCCGTGTGATGTTCCATCTCCTGCTAGCTCCCCTGCTGGCTGTGTGATGTTCCATCTCCTGCTAGCTCCCCTGCTGGCTGTGGGATGTTCCATCTCCTGCTGGCTCCCCTGCTGGCTGTGTGATGTTCCATCTCCTGCTAGCTCCCCTGTTGGCCGTGTGATGTTCCATCTCCTGCTAGCTCCCCTGCTGGCTCCCCTGCTGGCTGTGTGATGTTCCATCTCCTGCTGGCTCCCCTGCTGGCTCCCCTGCTGGCTGTGTGATGTTCCATCACCTGCTAGCTCCCCTGCTGGCTGTGGGATGTTCCATCTCCTACTGGCTCCCCTGCTGGCTCCCCTGCTGGCTGTGGGATGTTCCATCTCCTGCTAGCTCCCCTGCTGGCTGTGTGATGTTCCATCTCCTGCTAGCTCCCCTGCTGGCTGTGGGATGTTCCATCTCCTGCTGGCTCCCCTGCTGGCTGTGTGATGTTCCATCTCCTGCTAGCTCCCCTGCTGGCTGTGTGATGTTCCATCTCCTGCTGGCTCCCCTGTTGGCTGTGTGATGTTCCATCTCCTGCTAGCTCCCCTGCTGGCTGTGTGATGTTCCATCTCCTGCTGGCTCCCCTGCTTGCTGTGTGATGTTCCATCTCCTGCTGGCTCCCCTGTTGGCTGTGTGATGTTCCATCTCCTGCTAGCTCCCCTGCTGGCTGTGTGATGTTCCATCTCCTGCTAGCTCCCCTGCTGGCTGTGTGATGTTCCATCTCCTACTGGCTCCCCTGCTGGCTGTGTGATGTTCCATCTCCTGCTGGCTCCCCTGCTGGCCGTGTGATGTTCCATCTCCTGCTAGCTCCCCTGCTGGCTGTGTGATGTTCCATCTCCTGCTAGCTCCCCTGCTGGCTGTGGGATGTTCCATCTCCTGCTGGCTCCCCTGCTGGCTGTGTGATGTTCCATCTCCTGCTAGCTCCCCTGCTGGCTGTGTGATGTTCCATCTCCTGCTGGCTCCCCTGCTGGCCGTGTGATGTTCCATCTCCTGCTAGCTCCCCTGCTGGCTGTGTGATGTTCCATCTCCTGCTAGCTCCCCTGCTGGCTGTGGGATGTTCCATCTCCTGCTGGCTCCCCTGCTGGCTGTGTGATGTTCCATCTCCTGCTAGCTCCCCTGTTGGCCGTGTGATGTTCCATCTCCTGCTAGCTCCCCTGCTGGCTCCCCTGCTGGCTGTGTGATGTTCCATCTCCTGCTGGCTCCCCTGCTGGCTCCCCTGCTGGCTGTGTGATGTTCCATCACCTGCTAGCTCCCCTGCTGGCTGTGGGATGTTCCATCTCCTACTGGCTCCCCTGCTGGCTCCCCTGCTGGCTGTGGGATGTTCCATCTCCTGCTAGCTCCCCTGCTGGCTGTGTGATGTTCCATCTCCTGCTAGCTCCCCTGCTGGCTGTGGGATGTTCCATCTCCTGCTGGCTCCCCTGCTGGCTGTGTGATGTTCCATCTCCTGCTAGCTCCCCTGCTGGCTGTGTGATGTTCCATCTCCTGCTGGCTCCCCTGTTGGCTGTGTGATGTTCCATCTCCTGCTAGCTCCCCTGCTGGCTGTGTGATGTTCCATCTCCTGCTGGCTCCCCTGCTTGCTGTGTGATGTTCCATCTCCTGCTGGCTCCCCTGTTGGCTGTGTGATGTTCCATCTCCTGCTAGCTCCCCTGCTGGCTGTGTGATGTTCCATCTCCTGCTAGCTCCCCTGCTGGCTGTGGGATGTTCCATCTCCTGCTGGCTCCCCTGCTGGCTGTGTGATGTTCCATCTCCTGCTGGCTCCCCTGCTTGCTGTGTGATGTTCCATCTCCTGCTGGCTCCCCTGTTGGCTGTGTGATGTTCCATCTCCTGCTAGCTCCCCTGCTGGCTGTGTGATGTTCCATCTCCTGCTGGCTCCCCTGCTGGCTGTGTGATGTTCCATCTCCTGCTGGCTCCCCTGCTGGCTGTGTGATGTTTCATCTTCTAAGTAATGCCTATCAAACAAGTTTCATCTGCTGCTGGCTCCCCTGCTGGCTGTGTGATGTTCCATCTCCTGCTAGCTCCCCTGCTGGCTGTGGGATGTTCCATCCCCTGCTCGCTGTGTGATGTTCCATCTCCTGCTAGCTCCCCTGTTGGCTGTGGGATGTTCCATCTCCTGCTAGCTCCCCTGCTGGCTGTGGGATGTTCCATCTCCTGCTAGCTCCCCTGCTGGCTGTGGGATGTTCCATCTCCTGCTAGCTCCCCTGCTGGCTGTGGGATGTTCCATCTCCTGCTAGCTCCCCTGTTGGCTGTGGGATGTTCCATCTCCTGCTAGCTCCCCTGCTGGCTGTGGGATGTTCCATCTCCTGCTAGCTCCCCTGCTGGCTCCCCTGCTGGCTGTGTGATGTTCCATCTCCTGCTGGCTCCCCTGTTGGCTGTGTGATGTTCCATCCCCTGCTCGCTGTGTGATGTTCCATCTCCTGCTGGCTCCCCTGCTGGCCGTGTGACGTATGAGCTGTTGTGTCCGCAGGGTTGATGTGCATCAAGGAGATGGATGGGGAGACCCTGAAGATCAACGAAATGCCGTTCAGCATCCCCAGCGCCACGGGCCAGGAGATCCAGCTCAGCTCCAAGTACGCGCGCATCATGTCCGACAACCGCGCAGAGTACATCAAGCTGGCCATGAACTACAGGTACACAGCATCAGGATGCAGACAGCATGTGTAGTGTCTTTGTTTAATAGAGAATGGGTGTGGCTTGTGTTGTATTATTGCCGTCTTCCCTAGACAAGGGAGTTGACTGACTATATTGTTGCCCTATTGCCAGGAGAGCTCCAGAAGACGTTCATCAAAGTCAGTGTTGATGTACATTATGTGACATTGTTTCTCGGTAACGAGCTTGAAATACAGAAATTACAGATATTATAACAATGTCTGTTGCCATGATGGCGACTTTTTTTACCAGTCGTGCAAACTGCTGTACCAGGATACATGGAATTTATCAAAACATCATTGACAATAAATTCCAAGTATTTACATGTAAGTAAAATAGAGTGTATCCATCCTTGTGGGGATTCCAGAGCTGAAAAGACGCCCATTACTCCTGCTTATCCTAGAGCTGACTGATGAATGTCAAGGTTCCTTCCACAGAGTGATCTTAGCGCTGGAACAATAACTCCCATACTTTGTGATATGCTTCGAAGAATCTTAGCACAATGATTACTTAGTACAGTGGGCCCTGATGGTTAGGTTAGCTGATACAGTTTGTCATTGTGCCCCTGTTTGTTTGTTTGTTTGTTTGTTATTTAAGCCGCACTCAGCAATATTCCAGCTATATGACAGTGGTCTGTATATAATCAAGTCTGAACCAGAAAATCCAGTGATTGACATCATGAGCATCGATCGATGCAGTTGAGATATGATGACCACCCGAGCCTGACCACCCGAGCCTGACCACCCAATCCCGTTAGTCGCCGCTTACAGCAAGCATGGGTTGCTGAAGACCAATTCTTGAAGGGTCTTTTGCCCCAGTAGTGCTTATGCTTCAAACCACTGGTTGACTTGGTATTGACAGGCCTCTGTGATATAGCTCGGATATTGCACTCTTTCTTCAGTTGTGTTACACATGTTCCCATATTTAGTATACAGTGTTTATGATGTCAGTCTCTATGATGTTTTGTGTACTCACATGTGACGTGTGTTTTCAGACTGCACGAGTTCGACCTGCAGGTGAAGTGGGTGAGAGAGGGGATGAGTAAGGTGATCCCGGTGCCTCTCCTGTCTCTCTTCACTGGATTTGAGCTCGAGACTATGGTGAGTCCAGCTTGGTCGACACAAGCCTTATAGAAGCCAAATCTGTCAATGTGTGATCAAACTTTATTGTTCATCTTTACCTATGGAATGTGTATTTAATCTGTGATCTGGGGTTGGGTGGTGTGTTGTGATGTCCTACTGCTGCAGTAGACTTTTTGTTTTCCCTGGAAGTGTCTGAAACAGAATTGATTCAGCCAGAATCGTGATGTGTGGAGGAACTGAAATGTGGGGATGTCGCTGCTTCAGTTTCTGCTCACAATCGACCATTGTTGGCAACTTCACTTTGTAGGCTACATGTGACTAATACATTGCTGTGTAATGTCTGTAACATCTGTGTAACATCTGTGTAACATCTGTGCAGGTGTGTGGCAGCCCAGACATTCCCCTGAACCTGCTGAAGTCCGTGGCGACGTACAAGGGCATCGATGCCACGGCGCCACTCATCCAGTGGTTCTGGGAGGTCATGGAGGAGTTCACCAATGCCGAGAGGTCACTCTTCCTCCGCTTTGTCTGGGGTCGGACACGACTACCGAGAACCATCGCCGACTTCAGAGGAAGAGACTTTGTCTTGCAGGTTAGTTCTCCTTCAAACAGGATGACATTATCAGTAGACCCGCAAAGGTAGAGAATAGGTTTTCAGCGACCCATGCTTGCCATAAGAGACGATGGGATCAGGTGGTCTGCCTCGCTGACTTGGTTGATGCATGTCGTCGTTTCCCAATTGCGTGGATCGCTAGTCATGATGTCAGTCACTGGATTGTCTGGTCCAGACTTGATTATTTACAGACTGCCGTCATATAGCTGGAATATTGGTGAGTGCGGCGTTAAACAACAGACAAGCAAACATTATCAGTAACTTTGCATTGATATTCGCCTATTTCAAAATGGACATGTTTGAAAGATATTGTGGGGATTGGGTCCTGGGTATTGTTATAATAGGATGGAGATATAAAACATTGGGTATATGACAGTTTCTGTATCTAGTATTGATATGAGCGTTCATCTGCAGGTGTTGGACAAGTACAATCCGCCGGACCACTTCCTCCCGGAGAGCTACACCTGCTTCTTCTTGCTGAAGATGCCACGCTACTCCTGCAAGACTGTCCTGCGGGAAAAACTCAAGTACGCTGTCCACTTCTGCAAGTCTATCGACACGGATGATTATGCCCGCGTTGCCCTGACTGGCGACGTCATGGACGATGACACACCCGAGGCCAGCGATGACACCGATGATGTTGATAGTGGAGAGAGCGAAGGGGAGATTGTTGATTCAGATGCAAGTTAGCTCCCCCTGAAGATGATGTAGAGGATCCAAGCTTGTAGGTTTCTTGAAGAGTTGGAAACTGTTTGACTCAGTGTGACTCGATGTTGGCGCAATGTTTGACTCGATATTTGCATTTGAGAGACAATCAGAATGACAACGGTGACCTTTTTGTGAGAATGATAAAATGACCTGTGAGATTGCTGGATGAATATTTTTGTATGGAATAGCCATACCAGATTTGCATTGATAATTATTTTGCAAGACTGTGATACGATTATTTCAGTCCATAATCAGGGCTTTCGATGCAGGAAGGCCCTTATCATGGATTGAACAGCAGATGTGGAATCCAGGTTGTTTATGACTTTGAGGCAGTTTCTAGCCAGATGTATATGAACTGTCATTGAACTTCTTAATGTGCCGAGGCACTCTAGAAGTTTGAGCTCTGATGTACGACAGTTCTAGACTTGTCATAGTTGGACTATTTGTAAGTTATAGTTTTAGATTAGTTTTATCAGTCAGATACGAACACAATTATGGCATGTGATCATACAGCCCATAGCTGAAACTCAAATCTGATGGAGATGGCGGCCATCTTGTAAAGGGAGACAACCAAGATGGATGGCAATGAATGACTCGAATGCCATTTGAATCAATAAGACATGTTGCCATATTTTTGTCAAGGACGGATCTTGATTAGTAGGAGGTTATAAAGATTATCAGTTATGAAGATTTTCAGTCTTTCATCTCATCGTTGTTGACAGTTTTGCTCATTGCAGTCAACTTGTGACAAATCAAAACCTGACCACTTCCACCACATGATACATTGGGAGGGATTAATGATAAGTTAGTATTCATAATATTTCGAGAACACTGTCTCACTCAAATTTCAGTATTATTCACACTTATTTATTTGTAAATAGGCTGGCTTTGGTTACTCTTGTATATCAGAGTCTCTGATGCTTTTAAAATGTAATATCATGAGAAACACTTAATGTGTTAAACACTTACCTTAATGATATATTGTACTACAGATTTAATGTTTGTGGAATATACCCAAATATGTTCAAGAAATTCGAGAATCAGATGGTGAAAAAGATTGTGACTTTATTCCAAGATAATGTGTGTCATAGTTAGTATTTAGTTAGTTTGGTCAATAACCTTGCTTCGTAGAAGCATTTGAAATTTGTAGGGGGGTTTGAACCTTTGATCTGTAATATTAAACATTAGGGTTATCACAGGGGCCCCCTGATTTCTCATCCTATATTTGAACACTGTGTAATAATCTTGTGTTCAGGTCACACAGCCAAATATGACATAGCAAATAAAAATGACTTACGGCAGATATGATCTTAAAGATAAATATTATCTTTTTGGTGTTTCAGTTTTTGTTTCATTATAACACTTTTGTATGTCATTTGGAATATAAAGAGGAAAGGGAACTAATATCATGCATCTGTCTTTCATTAATAATTGTGGAAAATAAACTAACATGTTTGTGTACTGATTTCTTCTCAATATATCAGCTCCTACCATATCATGTTCCGAAACTACAGATACTGTATCAGGAATTTGCTTGGGATAGTTTGACAGATTGTTGTAAACTTCATTTTAGTTTTGTTAGTATTTTAATGCCACTGGTCATCCACACCATGTTGTCTGTAGAGATGTTTTGTGTTGCAACTGATCTCACTGGTGAAGCCGAACTGTCAAACTGGTTGGTCTAATTTTGTAATAGGAAATTTTCCCCGTACACATATTTTCTAATAAGAATTAAATAAAGAATTAAAAGGATTAGAAATGCACTTCTAGGAATCGTTGGTGCATATATGGATATTAATATATTTTTTATTATTATTTTTTTAAATTTATGTTATTTTAAAAAAAAAAATAATATTTGTTTTTTGAATAGTTGAACAAAACCATATGAACGTCAACAGGTCTTGTTGAATACATAATTATTTCCCTGAAATTGTAGGTGTATGACCTGTATCACTTTAGGCTTTCCATAAATGTCATGATATAACTGAAATACTCCTTCAAGCGGAATTGAAGTTCTTGAACCCAACTCAACCATTTGTTTAGTATGTAATTCAATGTAATAAATTAAAAAAATCCTCTGCCACGGCAGACATGATGCTTGTATTAGTAATAATTATCACAAGTATTCTTTTCTACTCAATGTATTTTCATTTACTATCAAATTTGTGACGATATTTGAATAACATTTTGTAAGGTGTCAGAAGGACGTACTCCATGCCTCCATTACTAACATGCCAAGACAGCTATTGTGATATGTATGTGTCAGTGAGCTTGGATGTTTAATTTATGTTGTGAGATTGGTGGCGATGTTCTCGTGCTGAGATGCTCTCTTGTATGTGGAAGGATACTGTCGTGCTCAATTAACAGATGTTGCTTGCACCACATCGATTCTGATTAATTCTTGAAGAGACTTATATACTATATGCCATAAGGTCTTGTACTGGTGTGTATTGTGGGCTGTATTATAAGAAATACCACATATAATACCGTCATGTCAGAAGTGACGCCACTTCAAACAAGGTTTCCAAATAAGGCAAATGATTAGTTAAAGGTGAATAATTTACTGGGGTTTCAGAGAAATTATTTAAACTAATATAATGAAAGACTTGGAAATTTTTTCTTAAAAACTCCTAAATTACTAATCATGATGAAATGTGAGAGGAGTGCGAACAAAATAATTAAAATTGGAAGTTTTACATTATTTTTTATAAATAATTATTTTTTATTTTATCTTTCAACCTCCTGACAGCACAAAATCTATTGACCCCCCTCCAATAAAAAAGAAAGCTTGATGAATGTTACAGTGTGACCATGGTCGTAATCTTGTATCTCACAATTAATTAACAGTTGAAATTGGTTGTGTTTTGTTGCCATATCAGATGAGGACTTTTGGTGGGGGAAGTTCCAGTTTGTGATTCTGAGAATACAATTCCAGATTTCTTTCAGGTTGATATTTGATATTGAGGGGTGATGAAAGTGGAAAGTTGAGGTGTGATGAGTGAGTTAATTGAGCAAATTGAGCAACACAGTATCATTTATGAACTATATATTCCCTACGTTTGTATTCTTTGTATATATTGCTAGATTAATTTTAGGAAGTAAAGTCTGTTAAGACATGATTGTTCTAAATAAAACACAAATATTTTTTTCTCAAAAATAGTTTTTACATAGTATTTGATTTTAAAACTGTTCATTATTAATTGTTTAAGTTAGATTGGCTTGTTGATAGTCCTAAAGTTTATAAACTTATATATGTTTATAAAAATGATTCCTTTATGAAGTTAAAATAATTAACAATCAAGTTTGAATTTGAAATAATTTATTTGAAGATATTTTAACATGTTCTAGGATGGAGAGTTCAAAACTAACACAGTGGACCTTTGTTACTCTGTTGCATGTGGTGTCAATGTTGGATACAAACCACGGTGCTAGTCATGAATCTTTATTATTGTGGGTAGGAGACGACTAAGGGATATTGGGTAGATTGATGCTCATGATGTCAATCACTGGATTGTTTGGTCCAGACTCAATTATTTACCTACCGCCGTCATATAGCGTTAAGCAACAAAATTATTATGTTATAGTCTAAGAAGTCAAATTATTTCATCTTTTAATAAACACATCTCTTTTCTATAATAGGAAAATAACACTTGTTCTGTATGTTTTCTTTGAATACATGTAGCTACAACAATGCTGACTTAGCATTAAAATTCTATTCAACATCAGAGTTAAATTTATTCCAAATCATGTCAATTTCACATTTAAGGACAACTTTTAACTGTTTTAAGTATAACATGTTTATCTTTGAATTTTACTTATTCATGGCCGCCCGATTTAATATGGCTGGTGTTTGAGGTTGACATTACGTCTACAAGAGCCCCTATTGATGCTAGGCTTTTGTACCATTTTTGTACCATTTTTGTACCATTTTTGTACCATTTGGGTCCAAGTTCCATCTAATTTATCAGACCCATGTCAGTGTGTTGTATGACTGTCCATATTCATGTCATTTCACAGTAATCTTTGGTGCACAAAATTGTCCAATCAAAATATTTTGTTCTGTCTGGGACAGTAACGTTTTTGTCGTTTTTGAAAACAAAGCTCACTGCAGTTTTACCATGTTTTTTTTCCTAGATGAGTTTTGGATTTTGTTAAGAAATGTGTCTTCTTGTGTGAAACTGTTGTGCTCAGCAATTGTAAATATTGAATATTGTACATGTGAGGAAGATGCGTTGTACATTCTGTACAGCAGTGTGTCTCCATCTTGAAACCTCAACGGTTACTTACCAGATGGTTTGTATCAAGCTACACAAAAAATAAACATTTAAATATTTGCTGGTTGTTTGTATTGAGAAAGCTGGGGAGAGTGGACGCCCTTGACTACCCCCCTGAAGTGGGGGAGGGGGATACAGGAATGTCTCTATTACCCCCCCTGAAGTGGGGGAGGGGATACAGGAATATCTTGATTAGCCTCCTGAAGTGGGGGAGGGGATACAGGAATGTCTTTATTACCCCCCCTGAAGTGGGGGAGGGGATACAGGAATGTCTTTATTACCCCCCCTGAAGTGGTTACCCCCCTCTAGCCTTTTGCTATTTTGGAATTTGAAACATAAATGTGTTCCGTATGCCCATATGTGTTCATAACAACACAGCACATGCAGCGCGTCGAGGTCAGACAAGAGGGGAGAGAGCCTCAGTTCAAGGTTTTGCATTGTGGCGTAATGTGCATGGTCTCTGTGGACCATTCAGTGCAAGTCGGTTGGCACCCCTGTCTGCGGATAAGATGGAGTTCAACCCTTGACAGTCCATATCAACCTAAAGTAGGGAGTTAACCTATACAACAAGTGATCAGGAGATGACATATCCCTCCATTCTCGTGCAATCAAAAATGAAGTTTGACTACTCATACCCCATTTTTGGTTCACTGCCATTGGATATTTTCAGTTCAGTGAAGAAACAAATAATAATGTTTAGTATTTTTCAAAATCCAAGTTACCAAAAGACAACAGTTTCACACTAGTCCGATCTATATTGCAAGTTTCATCTAGAAATAGTCAACAGTTTTGGACTTCTGGTCTGGAAACACAAAACGAATGGAGGAAAGATGGACATGCTGATCGCTATAGGTGAGGTGAAATGGGGTATAACAGTGCGTCCAAGATTATTACACTTATATAGCGATGTGTGTGTGGGGGGGGGCTGATGGTACTAGTCTGGACTGATGCAGATTTATAGTGCTAGCACACTGAGATACCATGCTATAGTTATACCCATGAATACCCCACTCAGACACAGTATAATGAGCCGACCAGTCCTTGTTTTATCCCCTTAATGCCGAGCACCAGGCAGGGTAACAGCAAGTACTATCTTTTAACGTCTTTAGGTATGATGCGGCTTGGATCGAACCCTAGACCTTCCACACTCCGGGCAGAGTCTCTACCACTAGACCACAGAGGCGGTCGCTGGTCGCTATAAATAAGTACAGGTTGTTACTAAAGACAAGGCACGGTGCTATTTGTTTCATTTTTTATTATGACAACTTGTTCCTAGATAAGAGTACATTATTTAAAACTGCTACTAGCATTACAGAAGAGAAGCTGGAACATAGATATTTTTATACATATTTGTATACATACCAATCTGGTGGCGTCGGTCACTATCCACAAATTAATACATGCAATGAGTGCTAATGAAATATGAAGAAGCAAGGAAGCAACACGTCGGTTGGAATTCTTCTCACTGTGGTGATTTTGTGACAATGGCGTGTTCAAACACTGCATCAGAGGATTTGCAACGAAAGAAAATTGTCATCAGCTGAATGTCAAGGTCACTTGCTTGTTCAAGTCTATTGCCATTGTTAGTTGATATTGTTGACTCAGCTAAAACATCACAGATGTAAATCTATGAATGATCACATAATTGCTTGATCAAACACAAGTCACAGGATATAATAGATATAGTCTAGCAGGACAAAGGTTATAGTAAGAATTATTTAGGTGCATCATACTTATGGTTCAGGTGAATATAGAATATTGGAATCATGTTTCACATGTCAACCCAAAATGTGAAACATGTTTCACATGTCAACCCAAAACGTGAATCACATTTTACTAAAACTGATAATGTGAATCATGTTTCACATATCAACCAAAAATGTGAATCATGTTTCACATGTCAACTGAAATGTGACTCATGTTGACAACTGAAATGTGAATCAATATGTGAAACATGCTTCAAACTTCAACAAAAATTTGATTCAACCGAACCAAAATCAACAGAAGATTGAGCCAGTGACCATACATACGAATTGTGCCTTATCTTACACTGGAATCATTCAAGTTGATATGTTGTGCAATAAGTTCATCTGATTAATAAGAAAACCACAAAACTGTATTATCAACATTTGTATAAGGTATGCCATACATGCACAGGATAATCAAGAATATACACTTTGAATAACTTACACAGAAGCACTTCACCCAGCCCCCTCATCAAATAAATACTATAGTCCAGAGGATTACACAACCGTATTGAGAACTAGAACAACAGTCTGGACACCTGTACAGCATATTCTTAGCTTCTAGGTTTTATATACAATTGCTTATCTTGTAGCGCTACAGCCTGTGTAGTGAACCTACAACTCACGTACACTACTCACATAGAGATGCCATACTTTAAGGTAGAAATGAGTTATCTCCCCTTAGGATGTTCACAATTTGAAATCTTTGATACATCTTTTATACACGTACATATGACTACATCTTAAATTTTTACAAGGGAGGTAACTCTGAGAGACCATGTTTTCCCTAACACTACTGTTGGAACTTAAAATAAAAAATCTGCTAAAGGGAGATAACTCACTTTTTAATACAACAATATCATGCGTCATAGTTTCGGTTGAGGAAACATTTTGAGCAATATATACTTGGACTTGTATTGATGACAACAAGAACAGTCACCCTCCACTCACATCTAGACAATCACCATTCATCTCTGTCTTAATATACAGGGAACCAACATACTGTTGATGGCAAACAAGAACAAATATCTTTGATGACAAAATAGTTCCGTAGTAAGTAAACAATATACATATAACATCAATTTATTCTGCACACAAATTTTCCCAAAATTGACTGAGGAATGAATGAGAAAACCGATGACATGACTCTCAAACAGTCAAACTAAATACGAATCTAGCTATATTTCAATCACCCACAATCAATTTCTAAGCAATGTTACTCTCAGCTCGTACAGCCAGTACTCCCACGGCAATACTGTAAATCAGGAAATTAAAGCATGGTAAATATATTGCCAGTCTTTCCATGTTACAAATGCAAGTCGCAATGACGGTGCATTCACTACCTGACTCGTGGGACACCGCTCTTCAACAACAAAAAGCATGGAATGCTAGTCCAAATGTACACCAAAATAAAACTGTAATAATCAACAATACAACCAGTTATAAACTTAACCATTTCAACTCAAACCATCCATTGTAAATACTAGAAAACTGACAAAACATATTGCAAGCTTTGCTCAAATAACAAATAAGAACAAAATGTTAGCACAACACTGGAATGAGCTTGAGAGTATGTTCCTAAACACTTACAGGCACATATCACTCAGTGAGACTACGTTCCTAAAACTACTTGTAACTATATATAACATAATGTATGGTGTTGAACTGTTTACCATTTTCTAAAATCTCCCAAACTAATTTATATTAACAGAGTTGATATGTGCCCTTAAATGTTGAGAATAACAAAGAAAACATCAGATTCAGAAATACACCAGTCAAAACTGAATCTTTAAAAAAGAAGAAGCATTTTACAACAGATAGAACTCTGAAAAATGGTTTAGTAGGGGAATGTTAAACTATTAATTCACAACCAGGATTACCAGAGATTAAATCATTCTGAGCTAGGATTAGTGAATTAATCGAGGTTTTGAAGGAATGTACACCAGCTAAAAATCATAGTAATTTTCAAGGGTATTCAATATATTTGATTAAGACATCTTCAAAATATATCCCACATTGCTTTATTTCACAGAAAAGATATAAAACTTTATTTTTGAAGAAAAAATTGTCCCAAAAATTCTTGAACAAAAATTATTGTCAATTTGAAACATATATTGGAACATAGAGGGTTAAGCAAGTCATAGACTGCCAGGAACTGCCTCTGTACCATTTCTACACAAATATAGAACATTATTCACACATCAAGGTTAAAATCTTCTAACAAATGCAGCAAGCAGACCTCTAGTTCATAATTGCATAGGCAAAATCTAACCACATCACAGCTTGGAGCAGACAACCAACCCGTACGCCATGATGACTTGATTCTGTGTCATACAGGAATTTAGGGTGTGGATAGGCTGACTCATTGACCTTATCTCATCCAGCAATTGCACAATGCAAGATTCCATTATTTGCTAAATTCACTACCCTTTAACTCCTACCTCACAGTCACTTAAAGTCTGGAGCTTGATTTGAAGCAGTTGTTCTACAAGTAGGATCATATCCTGACAATACATCTGACAAAGGCAGTGAAGTTGAAGAATTAAACAAAAGCTGTTGATATACACAGATGCTATTCAAGCAGAGTTGATATAAACAACATATATTATGTTTTATGGCTTATTTACTTATACAAGCATTTTGGATTGACGCATGTTAAATACTATTGTCCTACCACATGGTAACACTTCAGAATTTCTTTTTAACATAACAAACCTGAGAATATGTCGCGATCACTTGGTGCATCTCCTACAATGGTAATAATGGGAAGGTGTTCATTCAGTAACCAATGGTTCAAATCTCCATCAGGCTCCCAATATCACTCACACCTTACTATGATAAAAATATGGGAACTTATTGCAATGACTGTCATATCATTAAGTTGTTGAATGTGACGAGACATTTCTTACTGTGACATTATAATAATAATAATAATAATAATGGCAGGATTGTTCAATTAATAATATACATGAACTAATTTCATATTAGAAGCAAGGGCTTGCCTTTGAACTTTGCCACATTTTTCACTCCCATACTAAATGAGTGAGTGATTTGGCTTCAACGCCAATTTGAACAGTATTCTAGTTATATGACGGTGTGTCAGCTTAATGTGAGAGGAAAGCCGGAAGTGATGCAGGTCCCAGATGCCTACCACTTTGGTGAAACCCACAAGCACAGAAATGGTGCTTACAAATCTAGAAACACAATCTGGGCGAACCGTAATTCGAACCCACGATCATAGGTTTCTGGCATGCCCAAAGGACGCAACTCTGCACACCTCTCTTAAACACTTCCCATTAGAATTGTGAAACAAACGCACTCAATAAGACACTAGCGTTAAGTGAACATATTAATGTCTGCCCAAAAAATTTCAGTTGTGGTGCAAAATGCATTTTGCGTTCGATACGCAACTTGAACTGTCGTGTTTCATGATTCCTTGAACGTATTTCATGTCAGCATATCGCCAAATGAAGCGATAAAGCTGAGGAAAGTCAAATTGTCACATATATGGAGTAACATACCACACAAAAAGCGAACTAGGTCCTAAATGATGACAGGTCGCTTATTGCTCATGGTGAAAGTGAAAGAGAGTAGGGATACTATGTTCCTCAAACTACTATGTCTGCATTGTAACCTCGTTGCAGGACGTCATGTTGCTGTACGATGTCATCAATAGAATGTCGCATGTAAGCAATTGTGGGAGTACGTAAATGTGCAAGTTTTTTTTCCCATTTGCTTAAAAATGTGCACACTGAGAGAGACTTTAAGTTTTCTTACAGAATGACATTTAAACATTCTTCTAAGTAACTGTTGCGCCTGTATGAAGGGGTGTATTGACTCCTGGTACATGTGTGTTTCAGTGAAATGCGTCGGTGTATCAGTTCAACTTTTCCCTGACAACGGCAGGTGTATCAACCATAGCAACGAGACCAAAAGTGGGCTATAAATAGTAAACACCCTACGAACATCTATCAGCGACTGTCTAGAATTTGAAAATAACCCAGTGGCCTAAACATCAGGAATCTTTGACTGCTCCAAGACATTTCTCTGTGCACAAAAGCAACTGGTTATGAGGGGAATGCATTTCATCACCTCAAGCATCAAACACATCTCAATATCATGCAGTCAATATATCATTCAGATATATTGTTGACATCTATATAAAAATAGTCTTTGGGGATGAATCTTGACACAGAGTGTGGACATAGCATATTCAACAAGGAAAAAAGAATATAAAAACTTGTAACAATCTACAACTCAAATCTACTCCTCAAAGTAGAGTTTCTGAATTCTTGCTACTTTCTTGAAATTCAAAATACCCTACAAGTTCTACGTTTACCTCTGACTGAGAAATATGTTAGTATACCACGGTTGTTATATATTATTATTGAGTATATTCTCTATTTTTTTTATTGTTAATAATGAATAAAGGTTTTTTAATAAACTGGGTTTTTTTCAGATTTCATAAAACGAAATCAAAATAGTTTTTTTATTAAGTGAAGTCTTAAAAGAGTAAAGTGACAAAGAGAACAAGCAAATTTAAAAGAAACGCAGCTTTTTGACAGATGAAATACAGGGTTACTTCCCTTCCTATTATGACCTAATTTGACATTTTTTATTTACTGAAATTAGTTCCCATGAAGAAAATAAATTTGTATTAAAAATATTGATTTTTAACCACATTTGTTGAATGTAGGTTTTGCAGATCCATAAACCAAGTAAGAAAAAAAATGTCTAAGTGAATTTTCAACAGGAAAGAGATTAAATAGCTTGTATGTTTCCTTCAAGCACTGGTATACATTAACACGCTATTAACAATACTGTATTACAGTTATACACTGTTCTAAAGGGATCTAGAAACACAGTATCTGTGTGATATGTTGACAATGTTGGGAGTCGGCTCATCAGGGCAAAGTGACACATTTGATCATGCATGCCACCTTCTTCCGTTTGACCTTCATCTGTCAAGGTCATAGTTCATGTCAGAGGTCACACATCAGGTCACATGACAGGCTCAGCGGTGGTATACTCCAACATGGCAGAACTATGTGTATCGGTCCTGGTACTCGTGGTGCCATTTGTTGAAATCTATGTTGAATACTAGTAAACATCCCGTTGCTAATCCTGCTATCAAAAATCTGAAATAGAGACAGAGACATTAATATTCAATATTAGCCACAGTACCTAAGACCAAAATTTAGTATTCAAAATTAGCAACAGAACGTAAGTTCAAAATTTAGTACTCAATATTAGCCACAGTACCAAAGACCAAAATTTAGTATTCAAAATTAGCAACAGAACATAAGTTCAAAATTTAGTACTCAATATTAGCCACAGTACCAAAGACCAAAATTTAGTATTCAAAATTAGCAACAGAACATAAGTTCAAAATTTAGTATTCAGTATTAGCCACAGTACCTAAGACCAAAATTTAGCATTCAAAATTAGCATCAGAACGTAAGTTCAAAATTTAGTATTCAATATTAGCCACAGTACCAAAGACTCAAAATTTAGTATTCAAAATTAGCAACAGAACGTAAGTTCAAAATTTAGTATTCAATATTAGCCACAGTACCAAAGACCAAAATTTAGTATTCAAAATTAGCAACAGAACATAATTTCGGTGGGGGGTGGGTTGGGGGCACCATTAGTCACATCCAACTTGTGACTTGTGGTTATGGAAAACATCTAGAGTTTAGGGAAAACAACTAGTCTGTCCAGCTTTTCACTTGTCTCGGACGAGCAGACCAGTGGTCGTGTCTAGCCTTGCTGTGAATATATACCACCGTTTTACGACGTAGTCACTATTATTAACCAACCAATCAAGGGACGGCCTGGTTCCACAGAGAGCGAAACCAGAGCTTGGAGCTGTGAGAACTCAGATCACACAAACAGCAATACGTCTCATGCAACACATACCCCAGCCCTGTGGTCATCTGCACTTCACACTGCTTCACCATCAGGCAATGGTGGGTTTGCACAAAGGTCATGCAGCAGGTGAGGTGAAAGGGGGTTAATGTTGCGTTCAAGATTATTTCACTTGTATAGAAATGTGCAGATGTTTGTGGCTGTTTGTGTTGGTCCAGATATATGCTGGTTTTATAGTGCCACAACACTGAGATACCATGCCACAGTTTAACATGGATAACCCACTCGGACACAGTGAACTGATTAGGGGCTGACCCTTGTTTTACCCCTTAATGCTGAATGCCAGGGTAGACGCTCTATCCACCAGACCACAGAGCCCTCAAAGATGTAATCATGTAGCCTCACATCCAACATGCTAAAATGGTTGCAGCATGATCACCATGGAACCATGCAAAGATATGTTTGTTTGTTGCTTACAGCTGCCCACAGCAATATTCCAGCAATACGATGACAGCCTGTAAATAACCGAGTCTGGACCAGGCAAACCAGTGATTGATAATGTGAGCAAATAAATGACAAACCAGTGATTGATAATATGAGCAGACCAGTGACAAACCAGTGATTGATAATATGAGCAGACCAGTGACAAACCAGTGATTGATAATGTGAGCAATGTCCCATGTTGACAGGATACAATGACCGAATATCAACCAACTCACCGAGCCCGACTAATCCATATAGTCACCTCTTACGTTTGTTTGTATGTTGTTCAATGCCACACTCAGCAATATTCCAGCTATATGATGGCGGCCTGTCAATAATCGAGACTGGGCCAGACAATCAACCCTTTATGACCGGCATAGTTTGCTGGTGGCAGATTCAGACTCCAATCATACAACTTATCATTGAACTAAACACTGATATTGACTTACTTGTGATCGTGTGTGAGAGACAGTGAGCGTATACTGCTGTCACAGGTGGGGTACGTGTACAGTAACGTGAAGTCATGTGACCGCCACACCTCCACCATGCCCTCGTCCCCGCCCATCATCAAGTACTGGCCGTCACGACTGAGGATCATTGACTGAAAAACAAGATTAACATCATCCATAGTACAACCATTCATGCATTGTCACACGTACCCTTCACTTTAAAAAACCCAACAATACTAATAAATGAAAACATGCATAATGATAATAATATCCTTTACAGGATTGGGAACAACCTGAAAGGTTCTATCCACATACAGCTACGATTATGACACACCAACTCCACGCTGGCCACTTTAAAGCCATTCCTTATGCACTGCGGACATCTTTACCCACATAAAACATATATTGTTAAAGATTGTGTCTCCTCGTTGCCAAGTGTTCACTTCAACCCACCTGTATATTGTCCCTGTGTTTGATGAAACGTAGAAGTTGTCCGTTGACACTGAAGTTGCACAGATTGCCCTTGTCGTAGTTGACGAGGATGAAAGCTTCCCGGGATATCACAATCTGGTTGGGGGTGGAGCAGGACTCAGGGGGGTCTAGGGACCGCAGCAGGTCACCGCCGAGGGTGTGGACCAGGCAGGGGCCATCTACAACAGCCAGAAAGTGGGTTAATGCTGTTTGAGCAGGATATCCCTCATGTCATGGTATGTCAGCTTAATGTGGAGGAAACCTAGACTCAGGCCTGCCAGGATGAGGTTCCACAGGTGCACACGATTGGGATGATGCAAAGATACATCATGGACTGATGTGGCAAAGTAACATTTTTTGTTTGTTTTGTTTGTTGTGTAACGTCGCACTCAGCATATATTCCAGCTATATGATGGCAGTCTGTAAATAATTGAGTCTGGACCAGACAATCAAGTGATTGACACCATGAGCATCGATCCATGCAATTGGGATACGATGACATGCATCAACCAAGTCAACGATCCTGACCACCCCACCCCATCCCGTTAGTATTAACATACCACATACTTCCAGTCTAAAAACATAACTGCCAGACCTTGACCTTTACCACGACAACTTCTTACGATCCAACAATTATCAGGAATGTACATTGAAGCTGTTACAGATACAGTAGCAATAAAGGATACGGCCATCTTTGACAACAACCTCAACAATGACCTTGACCTTTGATCCACATAGCACCAACCTCAGATGATTTGGGATTTGTAAAGATGCATGGAAATATGAAGTTCCATTCCTGTATTGAGATAGCAATGCCGCAGTAACTGCCAATGGCATAACCATGTTTTATATAAAAAGCTGAATGCTGACCTTGACCTTTGACTAATCTTGAACTAAACCTTTTCGAAGAGAAGAGAAGAGAAGGTGTGTGTCAAGGTGATACATGCATTAATCATTTTTGAGACATTGTAACCACAAACCTTTTTGTGATCTCTTTCAAACGTGTGACCTTGACCTTTTAACTTTTCATGACATATACCAAAAGAATTGCCCAGGGCCATTTGGAAGAAGTCAATGGAAGAATTACATATAAGCTCTGATGTCAATAATCTTGATGTAACAGTCATTTGAAAAATCTCTGCTGGTGCTGGTTAAGTTCCAAAAAAAACTTAAACCAGCCCTGTTTCAAGGGACTGCTTATAATAACCATAAGAAAATCACCTGCCAATGATACTGAAGAACACAGCAGGAATAATTTTGGCACAAAATGAACTCACCTTTGGAGCCACTGAGAACCATGCCTAGCTCTGCAAGGACAGCCACACATGTGACCTCAGTCTGGTGGCCGGTCAGGATAGCCTTGGGCGTGGGGTTCTCTATACCTGCAACACACACAAACACAAGTGAGAAATACAGTCACACATGTGACCTGAGAGTGGTGGCTGGTTAGGATAAACAAGTCACACAGACGTCACATCATCTCTCTCTCTGTCTGTCTCTCTCTGTGTCTGTCTCTCTCTGTGTCTGTCTCTCTCTGTGTCTCTCTCTCTCTGTGTCTCTCTCTCTGTGTCTGTCTCTCTCTGTGTCTCTCTCTCTGTGTGTCTCTCTCTGTGTCTGTCTCTCTCTGTGTCTCTCTCTGTGTCTGTCTCTCTCTGTGTCTGTCTCTCTCTGTGTCTGTCTCTCTCTGTGTCTGTCTCTCTCTGTGTCTCTCTCTCTGTATCTGTCTCTCTCTCTCTGTCTGTCTCTGTGTCTGTCTCTCTCTGTGTCTGTCTCTCTCTGTGTCTGTCTCTCTCTGTGTCTCTCTCTCTGTGTCTGTCTCTCTCTGTGTCTCTCTCTCTGTGTCTGTCTCTCTCTGTGTCTGTCTCTCTCTGTGTCTGTCTCTCTCTCTGTGTCTGTCTCTCTCTCTGTGTCTGTCTCTCTCTCTCTGTCTGTCTCTGTGTCTCTCTCTCTGTGTCTGTCTCTCTCTGTGTCTGTCTCTCTCTCTGTGTCTGTCTCTCTCTCTGTGTCTGTCTCTCTCTCTCTGTCTGTCTCTGTGTCTGTCTCACTCTCTGTCTGTCTCTCTCTGTGTCTGTCTCTCTCTCTCTCTGTCTGTCTCTCTCTGTGTCTCTCTCTCTGTGTCTGTCTCTCTCTGTGTCTCTCTCTCTGTGTCTGTCTCTCTCTGTGTCTGTCTCTCTCTGTGTCTGTCTCTCTCTGTGTCTGTCTCTGTCTGTCTCTCTCTCTGTGTCTGTCTCTCTCTGTGTGTCTGTCTCTCTCTCTGTGTCTGTCTCTGTGTCTGTCTCTCTCTGTGTCTGTCTCTCTCTGTGTCTCTCTCTGTGTCTGTCTCTCTCTGTGTCTGTCTCTCTCTGTGTCTGTCTCTCTCTGTGTCTGTCTCTCTCTGTGTCTCTCTCTCTCTGTCTGTCTCTCTGTGTCTGTCTCTCTGTGTGTGTCTCTCTCTCTGTGTCTGTCTCTCTCTGTGTCTGTCTCTCTGTGTGTGTCTCTCTCTGTCTGTCTCTCTGTGTCTGTCTCTCTGTGTCTGTCTCTCTCTGTGTCTCTCTCTCTGTGTCTGTCTCTCTGTGTGTCTCTATCTCTCTCTGTGTCTGTCTTTCTGTGTCTGCCTCTGTCTGTCTCTCTCTCTGCCTCTTCTCTCTCTGTGTGTGTCTGTCTGTCTCTCTCGATCTCTCTCTCTCTCTCTCTCAGACAGACACAGACACACACCATTAACTTACACACACACACCAACTCACACAATACACCAACTCACACAACACATCAAGTCACACAATACACCAACTCACACAACACATCAAGTCACACAACACACCAACTCACACAACACACCAACTCACACAACACACCAACTCACACAATACACCAACTCACACAACACATCAAGTCACAGAATCACTATTCAACAAACACTGGAACTACGTACTGCCATTGTCGCCGATGACTGCCTGGTTCTTGGAGTTGAACATCCACACCATGACGGTGCAGTCCTTGGAGCCGGTGACGATGTAGCAGTCCTGGTTCATGTTGCACTCTGACCTCGCGATGCACGTCACGATGTCAAAGTGGCCATACACAACCTGCAGGATCCGTGCTGAAGACAGACATTGTAACAATCATGTACACTCTAGCTGACTCAAAATATATATCATGTGTGGTAGAATTTTTGCTGAAAAAATACAAGTCCAGCACTTTAAAGTCTGAACCTATAAGCTCTTGCATGTTGCCAAGTAACAGGGTGCCGTTGTACAAAATAACGTTAGCGCTACGATGATTGTAAGCCTATGTTAAAGTATGGGACTTACGATCATCTTCGCGCTACGATGATCGTAAGCCTATGTTAAAGTATGGGAGTTATGATCACCTTACTGCTATGATGATTGTAAGCCTATGTTAAAGTATGGGAGTTATGATCACCTTACTGCTATGATGATCGTAAGCCTATGTTTAAGTAAGGGAGTTACAATCACCTTAGTGCTTTGATAATCGTAAGCCTATGTTTAAGTAAGGGAGTTACGATCACCCTAGTGCTATGATGATCGTAAGCCTACGTTAAAGTAAGGGAGTTACAATCACCTTAGTGCTTTGATGATGGTAAGCCTACGTTAAAGTATGGGAGTTATGATCACCTTACTGCTATGATGATCGTAAGCCTATGTTTAAGTATGGGAGTTACGATCACCTTAGCGCTATGAGGACCATCGTGACTTTACTGGTCCAAGCCACATTTAACTAGGCAAAATCTAGTTTACATAAAAAACACACACACTGATTTATCAACTAATTTTTTTATATATCATACTGGCTGTTGCTACCTAGGACCATTTTTTTATTTACCTATTTGGTTCACAGATCCTCTGACCCCAAAAAATGGAGGGAAAAATTATTTTAATATAACCATATAAGGTATAATGCATACCTATGTCAGACTGGAAGAGTCGGAAACTCTTGTCCCAGAAGCCGCTGGCGAAGATGAACCTGTTGTCTGCCGTGGTGATGAAGCTGGAGTGGGATACCTTTTGTCTCTGGTCGAAGTTGTCTCCCAGGGTGCGCCGCTGGAGGCCTGTGTTCAGCACTGCAACAGACACATCACATTCGGGGATAGAAACGTTATCTTTGTACAAAGAACCCTTCCTGCATCAGTTTCTACTGGAAGAATTGTTGAATATTCACATCACGGCCGATCTGCACCTTTAACTCATTCTCAGGACGATCACAGGCATGAAACCGTATTTCACCCATCTGTTGGATAGAAGGTTATACTGGGAGAGTATGGTATAACACCATTTGAGTGAGTGAGTATGGTTTTATGCCGCTTTTAGCAATATTCCAGCAATATCACGGCGGGGGACACCAGAAATGGGCTTCACACATTGTACCCATGTTGGGAATCGAACCCGTGTCTTTTGTGTGACGAGCGAACGCTTTAACCACTAGGCTACCCGACCGCCCCTAACACCATTTGAACAGTATTTAAGTCATAAGTCATGGCATGGGAGCTTATTGTTGGAGGAAAGCCCGAAGTGATTCAGGTCTCAGATGTTTACCACTTTGGTGAAACCCATAAGCGTGGGTAAACCTAGAAAACTGAAGGTCATAGTCAATACAAATCTGGAATTCCTACCCTTAAGCAGCAGATCCTGCCACAGGTAAGGGATGCAATTCTATAAAGCTCATATGCGGCATCCAATGCAACTGGGCATCTATGCCTCCATGACTGCACAGGAAAGGTAGCAAGTGTCCGAGGTCATGTCAAGGAATGTTTCAAGGCATGCTCACATAATTTGAATTTTCAAAGGAATGACTTTAACGGTCCAGAGAATCATCCCAAAAGTCTATTCATTTATATAACAAGTGCTCGGCTTTGAAGCACTGCCACGCAACCTACCTAGAAACTGGTCCATGGCGAGGGGCAGCTGGGGGTGGTTCTGGGGGTCCTGCTTGTCTGATGAGAAGCTGGTGCTGGCACTCTGGGCTGAAACAACAAACTGAGCTGACACAGAGACACTGACTTCTACACAAGGTGAGACATGGGCTGAAACAGCTGACACAGAGACACTGACTTCTACACAAGGTGAGACATGGGCTGAAACAGCTGACACAGAGACACTGACTTCTTCACTAGGTGAGACATGGGCTGAAACAGCTGACACAGAGACACTGACTTCTACACTAGGTGAGACATGTGCTGAAACAGCTGACACAGAGACACTGACTTCTACACAAGGTGAGACATGGGCTGAAACAGCTGACACAGAGACACTGACTTCTACACAAGGTGAGACATGGGCTGAAACAGCTGACACAGAGACACTGACTTCTTCACTAGGTGAGACATGGGCTGAAACAACTGAAACAGAGACACTGACTTCTACACAAGGTGAGACATGGGCTGAAACAGCTGACACAGAGACACTGACTTCTACACAAGGTGAGACATGGGCTGAAACAACTGAAACAGAGACACTGACTTCTACACAAGGTGAGACATGGGCTGAAACAGCTGACACAGAGACACTGACTTCTACACTAGGTGAGACATGGGCTGAAACAGCTGACACAGAGACACTGACCTCTACACAAGGTGAGACATGGGCTGAAACAACTGACACAGAGACACTGACTTCTACACAAGGTGAGACATGGGCTGAAACAGCTGACACAGAGACACTGACTTCTACACAAGGTGAGACAAAGTGCGCACTATACTCAAGAAAATACGGTACACTAGTTCAGACCTGGGACATTGGGAAGGAGGAAATGTCAAATGAGATTTGGGACTTGGGGGAGAAATTTGACTTGAGAAATGCCATAACAGGATGGGTAGGGAATACTGAGATTTGAGAACAGTTTGGGAACTGGGACATGGGACTGGGATTTGGGAACTGGGACATGGGACTGGGATTTTGGAACTGGGACATGGGACATGGGACATGGGACTGGGATTTGAGAACTGGGACTTGCAGACTGAGACTTAATAACTTAAGACTTGGAAACTAGAATATCCTTTCAGGTTATCGATGACAACTGGTCAGACCAGGGCTCTTCAGCTCATGTCAATGCTTGAAGTCACATAGTCCACTAATTATAAAATGCCAATTCAAATAATATCCTACGATGGTAGTTGTTGTTCCAGCGGTTGATGGCGTAGTTGTGGTTGCAGGTGATGGTGATGACGGCGGGGACAGGGACGGCAGGGTGGGTGTTGGCAGAGACATGAGTCACGGGGGAGTTGGACAGAAACTTCATGATCATGCAGACATCATCCTGGACGTTGGAGAACATCATCGGCGTCTATCAACAGAGAGAAAACATGTTGATATTGAGAAAACATGTCAGTGTAACAACCAATGAGTGTTTATGTTATATACCAGTGGGTAGGGAATAAATAAAGTTTGGATATATATTTTTTGGTGTTATAAAAGACATACACCACGTAAAACATTAACCACATCGGAATAGACTACACTTTAATATTTTTCCTGAAGTAAAACATAAAACATCGGAGTTCACAATGAAAAAAAAAACATCGGCCAAAATTAACCATGCACCAAACCACCAAGTCCATGTTAGACAAATTGAAAGACAAGATGTCGGACCAACTGCCGAATCTCATATTCTCATACAAGAACTCTTCTTCTTTCCTTCCAATCAAAAGATTCTTTTTTTTGTTTTTTTTTGTTTTTTCAAATTCACATAAATAAAAAAAATAGAAAAACTTGAAAAAAACTTCCATATGAGTTCCTTATTGTGTATAAGGCTTAACAAAATAATAGTCTTGGTTCTCAGGCACTGCCCACATCATCATAAAGTTTCATCTTTATTTCCATTTTAAACAAAATACAAAAAAATCCTAAAATATTGGGAAGTCAAATACTGTATTCCAGTATTTTACTCATCAAGAAATAATTTATGTATGGAGGCCCTTTCCCAGGTTGATTTGTACACAACTGTTTATTTAGTTACATACAAATTTGAACAATCCAAGCCGCACAATATTTTCAAAAGCCATTGCCTGAGAACCAATTCTTCTATTTTTTTTTAAGCCTAAACTCAAGGGAAAAGCGTTCTCCCATCCACAAGTATCATCTGTACAGGGTCTCCCGAAGCTTGAGAAGCAGGGATATGGGAGCCCAGTGGTGTAGGGTAATGCAATTTGCTGTACAGAGTTATGTCCCTTAGCCATGCAACAGGATGCTGATGGTGGGTTTGAATCCCAGATTCACCTTGTTTTGCCCCTGTGGTTGTTCATCACTAACCTGTCCTCACACTCTTAACCATAATTGTCTTAACAAAAATTTAAGTCATCAAGTCGAGTTAATTCCCTTGGCAGGATTTTGTTTCCTGGGCATGCCATGATCCTATGATCTAAAGTTCGAATCCTCGATTTGCTGTCTTTATGATGATTGGTTTGTCAGTAAACAACTACAAACTGCATCACTTCTGGTTTTTCTCCAACAATAAACTGACATGCCGTGATATAACTGAAATACTGTTAAATTGGCAGTAACCTAGCTCGGTCATACTTGGAGTTTAAAGACAGATCAGAAAATTCATCTGTATGATCAGTTAGAACTTGTACAGGTCTGGGCCCCATTTTAAAAAGCCATCTTAGCACTAAGATAATCATCTCCATACTTTAACACAGACTTACAATGGTTGTAGTGCTAAGATCGCTTTGTGAAACGGACCCTGGACAATTAGTTTCATCATGAGATAACAGCATCCAGAGTAATCGCAACAGAAAGATTGAGAAAATCCAGTGGAGCATGTTTATAAACCATCACAGTAAGTTAGCCAATCCCGGGGGAGGGACACGTTACCAAGACAACAGAAGGAAGAGAAGCACCAGTTCTTCCTCTCACCAAATCAAATTCAAACAAATTGGAGCTCAAGACAGAATCTTATCCCACACCCAAGCACCCTAGCCAATGAACATCTTGTTCACTTCTGAGACTGACCAATGGAAAATCTTACTACAAAACTACACTTCACTTACAACTCAAGGAATTGTCGGACTGTTAATTCTCTCTACACATTGTGTCTACAGCCTGATACAGCTGCATCTTTAGCCTTTTCAAACATCTGAACACATCATTAGTAAATTTTAAAAAATCAACTATGAATGTAATCTAGCCTCATTTGAATAAAACAATCTTATCACTAAAGTTATCAGAGAGTTCTATTACTAGATAAATACAGTAAAACCATGATACCTCCATCTCCGTATATATTAAAGATGCTGTACCTGGGTCCAGACTCTGTATCAACACAATGGTCTAAACTTGGCTTCACTCAAGTTTGCAAACACTGGTTAGCAGACTTAAAAAAGTTCACCAACATGTGTTTTCACATGACCAATATGTGCGGTTGTTACCTAGTCCCTCTTCACTTCTCTTACTTACTTACATTGGAGATTTTACGTGCGCTTTCTGACTGAGAGCGTATTTCGCACACGGGCCTGCCAGGCCATTTAATGATGTTCGAAAAGGGAATGAAAAGGGGGGTGTGCAACCTGGAATGGGGCTTTAAGGGTTGCTTATGTTGTAATTTTGAGATTTGGAATGGATGCCAAGGTGGGGGGGAACTACGGGAGCCATGTGGGGTGTATGGTTGTTTGTTTATGTAGTTTTGGGTGGATTAGTGAGTTGGATGGTTTTTAGATGCGGTTTATTAAAATAACTCTGCCATTTTGTAGCAGATGTTTCGTAAATCATGTGATATCTACACAGCATCTGATTGGTTGTAAGTAAACAAGATACATTTGATAACCATTTACATGTCAGAATCCAGCTTAAAAACATTTAATTATTAACCCAGTTATCGGTTAGAATGGAGAACGATTCTATGTCTCACTAACAGTTTGTCAAACTTCCCCAAAAAGAGAGCTAGTTCTATGGATATACAGCTTCTTTATTATTCCCTCAGTGTATCGGCCAATACATCAAAATTTTCTTTCTTGAAACTGTAGGTGTACTGGCCAATTCACCTTGAAAAGGAATCAATGTTACTATTACATGTTTAATTTCCTTGATAATCCAGTGTATTATATCTCCATTCCATTATGAGTGAGTGAGTGAGTGAGTGAGTGAGTGAGTGAGTGAGTATGGTTTTACGCCGCTTTTAGCAATATTCCAGCAATGTTCCAGCAATATCACGGCGGGGGACACCAGAAATGGGTTCACATATCATACCCATGTCGGGAATCGAACCCGGGTCTTCGGCATGACGAGCGAACGCTTTAACCACTAGGCTACCCGACCGCCCCCATTCCATTATGATAAATACCCATTCATCACCATAACTTTATTTTGAGTCTGGCTCGATTAACACAAATAGCAATCCCATCAAATTACTGTGTACTTTCATGATTGAAGCAGCTTTATCATATAAGAGACATCGACAGGTAACAAAGTTTTACTGTATATTCCTTGATGATAGGGGTCTGGAGGTGACCAGTTAGTCAAAACCCATATTCATTTGCAATCACAGAAGTGTCAGGTAAAGAATACTCCCAAGGAAACAAAAGAGAACTCAGAGGAAATAATTAAAACAAAGTGAAATAATCTACAATGAAACAGTCAGTCTCAGAAGCCATGTTAACGAAGCTGTATCGACCTTTGCTAGCCCTCTACTTCTGCGTTCCTTTATCTTTTCGGTTAGCTGCAATAAAATATACCAGTGCTTGTTAATGGTTAGTCGTACGACAGCAGCATACTCACCGAGGTGTTCATATCTAGCCTCTGAACAAAACCACAATCCTAATTGTTCAAACAGGATTAAATATCATTGGGTGCATGCATGTTACAAATCAACACTTTCACAAATAGTTGTAGAACACACAGAGAAACATACACAAAAGTATAATGTTATTAAACGCAAAATAAAATACAAGAAATATTAATGAATGCGTATTCTAGTAAAAATTCAAGTAAATCAGTTATAAGTTTCAAATAACATGTATGTTTACAATGTCTTCAAAATTTCATCGAAGTTTTCAAATAGCATATATCTTTATAATGTATCGCCATCAAATTTAAAAAATGTTTTATGATATATTTACATGCTGTGACAGAGATGATTACGATATATACAGAAACAACACCTGAAACTTGACAGTGATCATTAAAATTTGTCAATAAGAATAACCTGATAAAATCTCCCCAAATATGGCTTATGCAAGATGCACACTGCAATCAAGGGAGATCACTCTGAGTATATATGGGAGTTTAATAGGTTAGTACAGGAATAGCTTCATAATGCAAGATACGACAATAAAATATTGCACTAAAATAAGAAATTTAAATAGTACTTGAACTGATATTTTAAGCTACAACACTTAATTTTTGTGATATATGTTAAAATTACAGAAAAATAGGCATTATGAATTCTAGTCCATTATTAGAGAAACAAGACATCTTATCAACAGAACCAATATTGTCAGTGAGTTGGTACAACTTGTCACACAGTGTATATTTTAAGACAACGCTACTACAGTGACAGAGAACAACGAAACAACAACTTACACAAAATACACTTTGAAACAACAGAAAATGTGCCATAAATTCACTGAATCTTCTTATTAAGAATTTCACTGGGAAATGTCACTGAAGGCTGAAGGCTTCTAGCTACTGGCTACAAAGTAGCAAATACATGATTTACATGAAGCTAAACTGTTAGAGAAGGCACAGAGGAACAGCCTGAATCTAAAGCAAGTGTCTAGTGAGAAGAGAGTATTGACTGAGTGAAGCCCTTGTCGACAGCTCTGAAGTGACACCTACCAGATGCATGACGGAGCTGCGCGGAGGATGAGGCTCTGCAAGGAGCTGTGTCGGGGTCTGACCAAAACTGCGGATTTGATTTTCAATGGCCTGAAAGTGAAAGTGAAAATTAAAAATAGACAAAGACGAACAGTGTGAGTGTGTGAGTTGAACAGTATATTCCAGTCATATCACAGCATGTCAGCTTAATGTGGGAAGAAAGCCCAAAGTGATCCTGGGCCCACTTGCACAAAGCGATCTTAGCGCTAAGATGATTGTAACTCCCATACTTTAACATAGGCTAAAGATAATCTTAGCACTAAGATGGCTTTGTGCAAGTGGCCCCAGGTCTTAGACGTTTACCACAAATACAGGTATTGTGCTGACAGACCTAGAAACATAATCGGGGTGGACCGGGATTCGAACGATCATTGGTTTCTGGTGTGGTCAAGGGTTGCAAGCGAATAGCGGAGCAAATGTTGGGCTGTAACAGCCAAAACTGGACATGGCTGCCATCAGCTACCTCTGCTAGCTGCATCTCAACAAACCGAGGACATAGAGTCTGGACCTGCACACTAGTTGTCGATAGATTGATCATCAAATGTTGTCAGTGGATAATGTGCACTTTAGTTTGTGAGCAACAAGTGCATGAAAGAGGTGTAACACTGAGGTCAGCACTATTCATCTGTAACATGGCATCTGTATCATGGCAGCTGTAACATGGCATCTGTAACATGGCAGCTGTATCATGGCATCTGTAACATGGCATCTGTATCATGGCAGCTGTAACATGGCATCTGTAACATGGCAGCTGTATCATGGCATCTGTATCATGGCATCTGTATCATGGCAGCTGTAACATGGCAGCTGTATCATGGCAGCTGTATCATGGCATCTGTAACATGGCAGCTGTATCATGGCATCTGTAACATGGCATCTGTAACATGACAGCTGTATCATGGCATCTGTATCATGGCATCTGTAACATGGCAGCTGTATCATGGCATCTGTATCATGGCATCTGTAACATGGCAGCTGTATCATGGCAGCTGTAACATGGCATCTGTAACATGGCATCTGTATCATGGCAGCTGTATCATGGCATCTGTAACAAGGCAGCTGTATCATGGCAGCTGTAACATGGCATCTGTAACATGGCAGCTGTATCATGGCATCTGTATCATGGCAGCTGTAACATGGCAGCTGTATCATGGCAGCTGTATATAATGGATAATGGAATCGGGGGCAGGCAAACCAGCGGTTGTAAACATGAGTAACAACCCATTCTATCGGGGCATGATGACACACAATCACAGCGCCTGACCATGTGATACAAGTTTGTTACCTCTTACGACCAGCAGCTGGATGCTCGGAACTCAAAACAGGGGGTTCAAGGGAATCATGGCTGTTACTATTAATCTGCGAGCTAGTCATCAATGCATGCATGCACTCACCTCCTTCATGATCGGGTCCGTCATGGCTTCTAGGTTGGCAGCACCCTCGTACGTCAGGTAGTAGAATATATTTGTGGAACGCACAGCCTCGGGACCTATGAGAAGAACAGATATGTGTCCATATACACAGATATATCCCGGCTTATATAACACAGTCTTACGGACATCCTATGTATACAAGCAGTTGAATATTGACAAACCTTAGTCATACAGGCGGTACACACAAAATATTTATTTTATGTACTTGATGTAACGATTCACTGTCCCAAATTTCAGTAATCTCCAAATAAGTAATCAAAGTACCGGAATATTGATCTTGGACCATTGCCTTTACATTCAAGAAGCAGTTCAAGTAGCATGATGCCTTCATGCATTTTATGAATCTGTGACCATTCCAGTAATATTGATCACTAAACAATTCATGGTTAAACAATTACATTAAACATTTGGATTTAACCACGAAAATCCTTGCAAGTTCCTAGAGCAGAAAGGCCTCAGATGTCTGCAAATATCTCACAGCACAGTAAACTATGTTTATAACGAACACGCATATAACTAACTGACGGACAGAGCGAACTGTTTTTTTGGTGCCATCCATTTGCTGTATATATACTGCACATACGCTTAAAATGAACTATGGTTATAACGAAATACAATTAATACTTTGAGTTTATTATATCCATAGTTTACATGGTTGGTTGATTACAATCATGACTTACCCTTCTGCTTGTAGCCGAAGATGAGGTCGACCCAGTGATGCAGCTGACAGGACACAAACTCTGACTCCAGGGCCTGAAACAACACACAGGCTTAAAGAGGGGCAAGGCTTAAAGAGAGGGGCAAGGCTTAAAGAGAGGGGCAAGGCTTAAAGAGGGGCAAGGCTTAAAGAGAGGGGCAAGGCTTAAAGAGGGGCAAGGCTTGAAGAGGGGCAAGGCTTGAAAGAGGGGCAAGGCTTAAAGAGGGGCAAGGTGTGAAGAGGGGCAAGGCTTAAAGAGAGGGGCAAGGCTTAAAGAGGGGCAAGGCTTGAAGAGGGGCAAGGCCTAAAGAGAGGCAAGGCTTAAAGAGAGGCAAGGCGTAAAGAGAGGCAAGGCCTAAAGAGGGGCAAGGCCTAAAGAGGGGCAAGGCTTAAAGAGGGGCAAGGCCTAAAGAGGGGCAAGGTTTAAAGAGGGGCAAGGCTTAAAGAGGAGCAAGGCTTAAAGAGAGGCAAGGCCTAAAGAGGGGCAAGGCTTAAAGAGAGGCAAGGTTTAAAGAGGGGCAAGGCTTAAAGAGAGGCAAGGCCTAAAGAGGGGCAAGGCTTAAAGAGAGGCAAGGCTTAAAGAGGGGCAAGGCTCAGGGCACGTGTTTCAGTCTCATCCCTGAAACAGCAATGGCTTGTCTGCCACCATTATATCCTCATCCTGATCAATGTAGTATAGAGACAACCAAATCCATGGAGGACAATTAGATGATACAGTTCTTACTACAGTGTGATATTATTAATAGGATGTTATATATGATGCCTCAATGTCACCTTGACCTTGATCGGTTCAAAAAGTCAGTGATGTTTATAAGGCAGTCTCACCATTCTCAATATCCTGACAAAGTCGTGAGGGGACTTGGCCCAGGGTGGAAGGATGACATCGTTGACGACATCGCCTTCCTCCTGCTTGCCGAGGTTGTATCCACTGCTGTTGATGAGCATCTCTGGGAGGCAGTAGAACTCGGGGATCAGCTCCTGAAGAAACCAAACATCAAGAACATCCCTTCATTGCTTACTCACACCAATAGTACAGGCATTCTGCATCTAAAACATTTCTGGTCAAGTATCTAAGGCTAAAAAAAATAATAGTCTTGGTTCTCAGACACTGCCCGCATCATCATAAAGTGTGCTACATGTTTCATTTTCATTTCTATTTAAAAAAAAAAAACAACCAAAAATTCCAGTATTTCACTCATCAAGGAATACATTGAGGTAGGGAGGCCCCGTCCCAGGTTGATTGTACACAACTGTATGTTTGGCTACACAACTGTAACTGGTTTTAGTTACCTACTGGTTTGAACAACCCCCACAAAAAAATCCACAAAAAAACACCGCTCACCCCCACTATAATTTCAAATGCGACTGCTTGAGAACCAATTCTTTCATTTTTTAAAGCCTAAATGTGTACTGAAACATAACTGTTTCAAGCCAGAAAATAAAGTGCATTTACACCAGGGCATAACAAAACATGTATATAGTCCATCAAAATTAGTAAAGTGACCTAAGTGACCTGATTTCCATATTTATCAGACTGTTATACAAAGTTTATTGGAATTGTTTATCACACTAATAACAGTATCTGAAATATGATAATATGGTGTCATGGCTCTTATAATGATTCAGATCGAGGAGAGCGAGACTGACCTTGACATCGGAGGTGTCTCTCTGGCAGTTCTTCCAGGCCTGGCTGATGGATGTGAAGATCCGGTTGGGGTGGTCAAACTTGCCCTCTTGCAGGTTCAGGAACATGGTGGTGAAGGGCTCCTGGAGACAGGTGGACAATGTGTAGCACAGTGTACTGAAGGTAGGGTCAGTCAAATGTGTTTGCATTTGTCGTTTAATGCCGCACTCAGCAATATTCTAGCAGTACGACTGCAGCCTGTAAATACTGGTATTAAAGTCTAGACCAGACAATGCAGTGATCGATTTGCAACCAGGTCAACGAGCCCGACCATGTGATCCCTAAGGTCGCCTCCTACAACCAGCTTGGAATTACGCCAGGTTTAAATCAAGTAGTCATGAACAATCACTGCCTTCAACTACTGGCCAGTCAGACATCTCAACCAGATTGTTAGTGTCACCAGGGTATTATGCTTCATACTGCTACATCTGTAAACCGATATCTGTAAACACACGTCCGTAAACACACGTCCGTAAACAGACATCCATAAACACACATATGTAAACAGACATCCGTAAACACACATCAGTAAACAGATATCCACAAACACACATATGTAAACATACATACCAAAACACACATTCGTAAACAGACACATGTAAACAGACAAATGTAAACACACATCCGTAAACAGACATCCGTAACCAACGTCCGTAAACAGACATCCATTTGTCCAGTAACCCACAGTGTGATTCAGTGTGTTGATTTCTATTGTATAGCTAAAAGCTCTCATATAATCTCCAACCACCACTAAGTCACTTCAAAAGCTTTAAAAGCAACCTTGTGATAACTATAAACCATGATGCACTGTAGCTCACTTGATGCAACATATTAATCAGATCTGAAAATTTTGAAGTAAGTATTTACTTTAAATAGCTTTATTCTATCGGATCATTCATGCACAGATTCAGCAAAATAGGCCTTGAGAAGTTGAGCTCATGAGCCAGTGAAAGCGTGCTGACGTATCGGACATTGCCAAACATCAAGGTGAAGGATGCTAGTCACAAGGAGGTGCCAACTCACCACTCTAATCAGCCAGTTGAGTGTGAATGCTGCAGTGGAGTAGTGGGTTCCGTAGTGGAATGGCGGGATCTGATCATGCTCCCACGTCTGGTACCGCTCCTCGAAGTACGCCTTTCGCGTCTCATTCAGAGCTCCGATTGGCTGTCACAGAAATAAAGGGATGTGAACATGATCAACACATTGATACAATGTTAGATTCAGAGTTACCTCCCCTTGACAGTGCTCCCAGCGAAAGATCTTCTATCACATAACGAGCTTTGAAATTCATTAGTGGAGAGCATGATATGTGTGATAAACCAAAACTACCCAATGACCTTATACTGAAACAATATAAATGCACATATTTATTTATCTTTTTAATTCATTTCATTAGTATTGTTTCAATCAGAACAAAATATAATAAGTAAAAGTGTTCAAGATGCTTTAGTTTCTGCAGGCAGTAAAGCAGAAATTGAAGTCATTTTGTTTTTGAACAAAGGTCATGTGAACAATACCAAAAATACACAATCCATTTTGCCTGAAATCAGTCACCACAACTATTTTCTAAAGAAAATGACTTTAATCAAAATATGTGGGTATCGATGCGTGAATGAGTTGGATTAATGATACTTTGGACAGTATGTCAGTTATATCACAGTGTTTTAGCTTGATAAGCAGAGCTCCAGATAAGCTTTTGGTGTCGTGGGTATTTTATCCATGCATTTTAAAATCATTGGGTATCAGTAATTCTATCTGGGTATTCAAATTTCTGTTACCCACTAGTTTTTACACATGTGAGTATTTAAGTGAAATATTTAAAAACACTATTCATCTAGTCCCTGCACACTGGTGTTGTGTGGGTTTGAGAGCTTTATAGGACTCAAAAATACCACGATACTTCCACACGAAAGTGTGATGGCAAATGATCATGATGTAACTGTCATCGTGGAGTTTGGCAAGGTTGACGGAATGCCTGTTTATAATTTCAAAATAAGTTGCTGATTTGCTAATCGCATACGCAGGGTTACTTCACAATATTTTGATGATACGCACAAGTTTTATTTTTGTAGCGTATCTGTAATGTTCGTTGCGTATTTGATACGCTTGGATTTTATTTTACTGCGTATTTCTGCATTTCTGATGCGCATTTTACGCAGATACGCAGCTTATCTTGAGCTCTGTTGATAAGGCTAAAAAAAATAATAGTCTTAGTTCTCAGGCACCGCCAGCATCATCATAAAGTCTGCCACACATTTTGTATACATTTCCTTTTCAAATAGTCCTAATACTTAAAGACAATGCTATCAAATATAGCATGGTGTTGCTTCCCTTGACATAGCGGCAATGTTTGTATTCTCGTTTCTGCAGGAAGGCCCTTTCCCAGGTTGATGGTACACAACTGTTTATTTGGTTACATACTAGTTTGAACAAGCAAAAAATAAAAATACTGCCCACACCATTTTTTCAAAAGTCATTGCCGGAGAACCAATTCGGTATTTTTTTTTAAGCCTAAGGGAGGAAAGCTCAGAGTGAACACACAATCACACGTTTCTGGCACGGCTACGGGAGGCAACTGTGCACAGCAAAATACGGAACATTAGCTGTACACGTGAGTGTGGGTGTCACCTTGGAGAGGTCTCTGTAGTTCGCAGGCTGGCTCAGGTCCAGTTCTTCCGAGTCGTAGTTGACCAGCACCCACGGGAACACTGGGTACTGATTCAGGTCATTGTACGTGCGACCTGCAGCCAACCAACACAATGTTTAGCGATTGTCTAGAATATAATATACCAAGGCATTTGTCTACAAAACTCAATTCATATACAATCATATCAAATAGAAGAACAGCATTACAGTTAAATAAATCATGTCAGCTAAAGATGGAAGGAAAGCCTGCAGTGATGCAGGTCTCAGACATTTACCACTTTGGTGAAACCCACGAGCACAGATAGGTGGTGATTAACCTAGAAACATAATCGGACCAAACCGGGATTCGAAAATACGATCATAGGTTTATACCGAGCCATGCCACCTTCAGTTTGGAAACACTGGCATGGATTTGTTTGTTTGTTGTTTAACGCCGCACTCAGCTATATTTCAGCTATATGACGGCGGTCTGTAAAATAATCGAGTCTGGACCAGACAATCCAGTGATCGACATCATGAGCATCGATCCACGTAATTGGGATCGATGACATGTATCAACCAAGTCAGCGAGCCTGACCACCTGATCCCATTAGTCGCCTTTTACGACAAGCATAGTCGCCTTTTACAGCAAGCATGGGTTGCTGAAGACCTATTCTACCCCGGAATCTTCATGGGTCGGCATGGACATTGAATTAGACGCACGATGACATACCTGCGATGGTGTTGAGGTACATGATGTAGTCGAAGTTGGAGATCTCCCTCCTCTGCCACTTCTGGGTCATAGAGGACAACTTGTACAACTGTTTGCCTGACGCGAGCGACATCCGTCTGGAGAAGGGAAATAACGTGAAGATAATGTCTTTAATATTATTTTTTATTAAATGGCTTACAGACATTTTGGCCTAACATTCAATGTAGGTGGTTAAAATTATTTTTGAAAGCATTCCATGTTAGTACTGCGACTAATGAATAAAAAACAGTGAGTGAGTGAGTGAGTGAGTGAGTGAGTGAGTGAGTGAGTGAGTGAGTGAGTGAGTGAGTGAGTGAGTGAGTGAGTGAGTGAGTGAGTGAGTGAGTGAGTGAGTGAGTCGTGTGTTACTAATTGTCTGGTTTGTATGTCATCTGACGTACTCACCTCGCCTGTGGAAGTCCATATTTTATTCCGACTCCAACACGCGGCAAGGCATTGATGACTTTCTTTACTGTGGCATGGTCAGGGAAAGCAAACATCACAGCGGCTGAAAGGAGAAATAATTCCATTTGTATTGCACTGAGAGGCGTTAGAAGTTGACAGTTACATTACCATCCAACCCTACCAGGTTTGTTTGTGTGTGTGTGTGTGTGTGCGTGCGTGCGTGCGTGCGTGCGTGCGTGCGTGCGTGTGTGTTCGTGTGTGTGTGTGTGTGTGTGTGTGTGTTTACGCCGCACTCAGCAATATTCCAGCTATATCAAGGTGGTCTGTAGATAATCGAGTCTGGATAAGACAATCCAGTGACTGACATCATGAGCATTGACCTAAACCATTGGAATACGATGACATGCATCTACCAAGTCATTGAGCCTCACCACCCATCCAGCTTTTCGCCTCTTTTGACATGCATAGTCGCCTTTAATAGCAAGCATGGGTTGCTGAAGACCTATTTTACCCTGATCTTCACGGGTCCGCTACCAGGTACCTATAGACTGCTGGGTAAACAGAGGCATATTTCGTACAAAGTCATGCAAAGAGACCACACTGCTAGATATTGCAGTTTACTCAGAGACATCAAACAAAGATGAAAACTACTTTGAAACAGTTTTACATTCAAACAGTATGTCAGAAAATGCAGCTAATGAATTAATACAGTATCTAATTTTTGGAAGACCTACAATAAAACATATCTTATCAATTGAAAAAACCCATTGCGTTTTATGTATTTGTGGTATATGCTTGGCACTAATGTTTTCGTGTTGATGAAACGAGTTCTGTAAAGGATTTTATGAACGCTTCAAATACGAGTTGTCTCCCCTTTGACCGCGGTCTGTTTATGCATGTTGGTATGTAAAATGAACTGCATGTTTCTTAATCAATTGACGATACCTACATTCGTTTGATATTGTAATAACTATTCCATTCTACAGGCATGCTTTATCGGAATTGGGATCAATGTAAGCTGTCATTATTATGCATATAAACAAACTTATCAACGAATGCCATCCGTTGGGTGTCACTGGAGTTTTAAAATGAATAAGAGAAATATTGGATACGGGATTTCAAACACATTGAAGTTTGTCGACTTATTGCATCGTAAGACTTTCATTGTTCATATATACATGTACATATTAAACTTAACTTATTTTCAAACCAAGGAACCAGAGTGTCCAAATCTACACGGAATTGTTCATTTATTTATAATAGGTCAGGGTAAATCACTGTAATCGCCACAGTCGTTTGCAACCACACGCGTTAAAGCCGCTCATTTCAAATAGATCAACGGAAGTTTTAACTGAATTCCTTGTGTCGGTACTTCATAGAAAGCCAACATTAAATGTGAAAGCTACTATTAGGTAGACATATGCTTAATATAAAAAGTATGCCATTTATCTATCAGACCGTGCCGTGTTCTGAAGCGCAGCCATGATAAAATGCGTTCGTCACAAAAACAGCGCAACATCGCGTAATGCACCAGGTGAAAACATGATTCCTCTTAGTAACAGATATCCGCACAAAGATCAAAACAGAGTATGTTTAATGGATTACTATGGTAAAAACCCTGTTCAAATATACGCAAAAACGTTGGAGGATTTTAATACCAATTTCGTAAAAAGCACGAGTTTATTTGTTTCAGACTGCATGAAATTAACCTGCGGGCTGTCAATCACTCAATACCACCGACAACCGTAGGCTGAGACGGAGCCAAGTCTGTACATCTTCACACCGCTGCCGCAAGCACCGACTTCCCTTTTCAAGTGTCTTATTCTAACATCAATAAAACCAAGCTTTGATTTCTCAAGCGTCTTGTTGATTACCACACATAATTCGGGATTTTGCTGATGATATTTCCGAAAGCGAACAAACGATCGATTTTGTGACGACCCTTCAAATCATGGGGATTCCGGGTTAGAATAGTTTTTTGTGTCCCCAGAAACCCGTTCTTGACGTAAAAGGCGACTAAATAGATTGGGTGGTCATGTTCGGTGACTTGGTTGATTGCATGTCATCGTACCCTAACGCCGTGGATCGTTGTTCATAATATCAATCAGCAGATTAACTGGCCCTGAGTCGATTATTTACAGACCGCCGCCAAACAGCTGGAATATTGACGAGTACGAGAATCGTCAATATCCCATGTCATACAGTGAATACTAGTTTCATAATCATGTGAATCGTGGTCATATAGATGGATTATTGCTGAGTGCGGCGTTAAACAAACAAACAAACAAACAAAACCATCTGAAATCCCGCAGTACGATCCGTGTTTTTAGGAGTGGATCAAAGTCGTATGCCAAAATTACATTTCAACTGTAATTTAAGAAGGAATAAATAATGCTGACAACAGCTGACATAAACGTTTGTTTGTTGTTTTAACGCGTCACTCAACAATATATTTCAGCAAAACGACGGAGGCCTGAAAATTGCCGAATTAGTCAATCCAGTGATCCATATTGTGAGGAACAATCCACGTCGTCGGATTACACCCAATCAACCAAGGCACCGAGTCCGACCACCCCAATACATTTGCTCGCCACGTACGACCAGCATAGGTTGCTGAAAAGTATTTTAACCCAGAATTACCTACAGGGCACATACACTTTTAACTCACTCACACAACAATAAATATTTACTAAATAATTATATAACAAACTACAACTACAAATATTAAAAATAAAAGCAGCTATATAATTGAAAAAGGCTGGCGCGATATTAAATATGAACTCACTCACTCTTTAACGTTGACAATGACGACGGATAAGCTTTTACCGCGTATACCTATATTAACGTATTCTTTATTAATTACACTGTATACACACCGTTAGCAATGATCCCCCCCCCCCCCCCCCCACACACACACACACACACACACACACGCACACACACACCGAATCTAGACTTCTAAGGTGTGAATTGCAAGAAACTCTTTAATTCCGTGCAAATGGTCTAAACTGCAAACTAGCCAATTAAACCGCCCAGCACACCCAATCCTGCTCTAATCAAGAGTCTAAACTTAATCACACACGTGCACTGCTCCAGTAGAAGAGTTTAAGCACATGTTAAAGAGAATCACAATTAATTTCCTGCGTGGCACGTCTTGTGACGGGGCTCTATATCTATTGACATGGCACCTAGTAGATAAGTGTGTCCCCCCCTGGGGAGCGGTGTCACGCCCGGGGGCTACACGTTCACTGATACCCCCTACAATTGGCCCATACATAAACCACTTCACCGCAAAACATAAACGATTTAAATGACTACATATCCTCCGAACAGTTCGTGTATTGTTTGGTTTGTTGTCGATTTCATTTGATGCAATATGTCAATGTCAATCATGGCTGTCAGATCATAGACATCACGCAAACGGATAATTGTTTAAATGAATTTACCATTATCATTAAAATTATTACTTTGTGTGTACTCATATGATTGTTGTCACAAACAAACTGTATATTTCCGTTCATATGTATTGTATTGTGTTGTATTGTATTATAATGATTGTTAATATCAATATTATTATTATTATTATTATTGACTAAGTTGTACTGCTACAACAGGATAAATGAAAGTCTAACGATGCACCAAGTCCACAAATTTCCCAGTGTTTGAAAGCCATTATCATTAATATCGTTTATTCTAACATTTTAAAATCCTAGCGACATACAACGCCGGGCAATTGTATCCGGTTGATAATTTTGTTTATGTGCATATAAATGACAGCTTACATTCAACACATTTCAGATAAAGCATGCCTGTGAATATTTCCTCAATATCTGACACCGTTTCCATGTTCCTGTCATCATACCAAGGGGCAGTATTAATGCGCAAAGCTAAGCATGTCCGCCTGAATGATGAACACATTGACATAATATGCGCACCAACACAAGCCCAGTCAAACCGGCATCCAGCGAGAACGTATACAAATATTTTGGGGCAATACAAAAATTAGACAAACTAGTTTGGGAATAAATCCGGCACAACCTTCATTGATATCCTAACTGAAGGTTATCTGCAAAGTCTTCGAGGTCGTTTATGATAAATATTGCGGAAAGACGTCATATACTTTTTTCTTATGTAAAACAAACGGTAGGTTGTACCGTACGAGGAAGTTAATTATTAATTCATTTTATATTATGTTCAGAAGTGACATTTTAATCCTCTTGTATTCATTGACTCGTGTTGACATGTCAAATTTCTGGTAATAATCTGTAATTAGATACTCTGAGTCGGTAAGAAAACAGAGCGGGGAGTTATAACCGATTATAGACAGTGATCTGTCCAAGTGTACATGTGCAAATATGTTCAAACAGGATTCATGACTTTCACCTTGGAATTATTACAAATTATGACAAGTCAGAGCTGTTCTTTCACGAGGATACCTGTGGATGTTAAGTTTGTTACGCCTGGTCCGATGTAGTTATTTTTATCCCACCTGGTAGTGAATTATTAATTCTGGGAAACGCGTATGTGTTACTCAAAGTGTGCATTCACGAGGAACTGTACGCACACTCGTCCGTTTGTGGAGCATCGAATGTTTACCTGCAATAACGCCTGTCATTTAACAACATACTGAGGTAATATAATACCTAATAATAATATAATACCTAATAATATAATATAATATAATATAATATAATATAATATAATATAATATAATATAATATAATATAATATAATATAATATAATATAATATAATATAATATTCAACTGCCTAGTCGGGCATCCTTCCTTTAAAATATTTCTTGATTTTATTATGCAATTTTTTTACATGTTGTATATTGATTTTGTAATTATGAGCAGTGTTAGTATAAACATTTACTTCCCTGTTTACTGATCTCCGTCCCTGTATTAATTATTTTGGAAACAGTTACTTAAACGTGCCACATGTTCTTTCGCTTTAATAAAAGTGTACGTATTACATGTGCGTGCATATTTCAAAATGGAAATCTGGAATAATATTTACTCGTTATGCTCTCCGTGATGTCCTAGCTTACTACGTGATTGATATATCTGTATTTTGATGACACGTGCAAGATATATGTTCGCATGTTCAATATGTGCGTGTGTGAGAGTGCCGTACTTCTGTTGGACATGAAGATCTCGATGCCCACGTTCTGCAGCAGGTATCGTCGTGAGAAGATGGCGCGTATTTCGGTGAAGTTCCATTTCCCATGCAGCTGATCCACATAGGCCAGAACCTGTGAAATAAACACCTGGATTTACTAACTAGGTTTATGGTGAGGCGATCTTATTGACAACAATAGCTTCACCTGCATAGCGGACAGCTGAAACAAAATGAACCATGAACTGCTCGCTCCAAGCTACATGACCGTACAACGCCGACTCGTTTCAACTCTACAGGAATGTTAAAATACAACTTTCTCTGAAACCAGGCGTGGGGTGAATATCAATCACAATTTAATGATATTCAGTTTCTTTTGAAAATAAATTGATATTCAGCAATTATTTTCCCACGTATATTTTTAAAGATGAGAAAGCATATAATGAAGTGAACCAGATGTATGATCCATCATGTCGTAAAATGGTTAGCATGGTTGAAACAGATTGATAATCTGAAATAAAACGAAATATTAATTTAAATAGTAACTATTGTAACGCTATCTTCACTGATCTTGGCATTATGCTTCTGCGTGAATTAAAACTGGTGCAGGGAAACTGGTCACTAACTGTACGTGAAACAGACTAATTGTTTCGAACATCATACGAAAATATTTATAAAGACGTTTGCAATATGAAAATAATCATTATATTCACTAGTGCTACCTTTTCAAATGTAAGATTTAGCAATAATAAACACAAGCAAGAAAGCAAGCAAGCAAGCAAGCATGTGAATCCAACATGAGTCTCCGTTAAAAGTACAATTCATCCGTTTTAAAAACTAAATGTTCCAACACTGCCCTGATATGAATAAAGGTGTATGTAAGTACCTCTGTACAGTACAATACAGTTTAACTATATATTTATGAATTTTTATTCCCAAAAATAAATTCCATGAAAATTGCATACAAATACACATTGTGTAAAGTTTTGATATTTGTCCAATTTGCCATTGGTTGTTAATATTTTGTATAAAAAGTAAAAAATTTCATAAAACATAGAACTGAAATTAAAATATATTTCCCTTTTCAAATTAAACTTTCAAAATATTTACTTATAAAGTAAGTCGTAGGAAAGCAGCCTTCAATACGGGGTAGAATTACACATGCTGCCCCGCCACATTCTTTGGTAGACAACGTCCTTCATTGCTTAATAACCTAGTGTCGCTTGTATTAACATTACGACTTTTTTATTGGTCACAATTCTACTTAAATCACCTCTTCCGCTACTACTCTTTAATTAAATTTGTTAAAACGAAATTATCTTCGTGGAATAACTCGGCGGTCATAGTTAGACGGGTAATTTTCCGAATGACTAAAATGTCCAGCATAACGAGAGTGCATCGGCTCGTGAGATTCCGGTTAATGTCGGAGATACACGCCAGAAATTGGTCCAAGATGTGCTTTCCGACAACTTCCTGGCCCGCTTGCATTCTGAGATAAGATGGCGACATGTTCGTCGTTAATTTAATACGTCGCGTTCCCTGGAAATGAAGATAAACACAGAATACAAAATATGAAAGTAACTGCACTTATTGTGTAACATGTTTACAGAGAAACTTATGACATGATTATCCGAACTCTCATATTTGTATTTTCATTTTTTAAACTTCCCCAAAGCAGTGAATGGGCATACGATCAAATTTCAGTGTTATTTGTGACTTGGCTGTCCCGTCTGGTGGGTTATTTCTTTAGGGCGTTAAATCACAAAAGTGAACAAGCATAATTATTACCTAAGTACACGAGCAAATGCATTTACGGTAAATTTAAAGGCATCTAATTCACCAGCGTATCGTATTTCGTTTGAATTTAGAAAGCCTCTATTTAGTTTCCAATAAAGACATACACACATCACCTCAAGAAATAAATATAGTCCCGAATTGTCAATAAATAAAATGATTCTTAAGGAGTTCAAGACAATATAATCATGACTTATCAAATTCCTTTAGTCAGGTATGATAAAACCTTTTGCGTCTAAATAACTTATATTGTAATCACAATTATTTCTCTTAAATTCCGTCAGTATTTTCGAACCAAACAATACCAGTAACACTTGATATAGCTATTATACAACCACTAGACTCGCTAATTGCTGTAATAATTTCATGTGTCAATCAGATATCCCAGATGGAATGTCTTGAGTAAACGACCCGTGACGTCACTGGTGAGCGTGCGGCAACATTTGTCAACAAGGGTCATTTTGACATCCCCGAGACACATGGCGGACAGGCGGGAATACGTCATGCAAGTGTATCTGTCGTCCGTGGCACGCGGAGCATGCGCGCTAATTTATGGGGATATTAACTACCCGAACCAACACGGTAATTTCTGTTTACCACATGGGTAATGAATCTTGAAGCCATACTAATTTATCAACATGCCAGTAATATTAAATAATTAATGTATTCCATGGGAGTACTGTCGTCAAACTTGAACATCGTTTTGATCTGATCAAGTAGGGAACATCTTTCATTCGAACCACCACTTTTCCCGGATAATTAGCAGTTATAATAATAAATATAATAATAAATATAATAACAAAAATAAAACAGTGAAATAAAAGGTTCCACATTTAACTTTATAAAGATAATGTATTTGAATAAGGAATTGAATTACATGCATAAACAGTGATTTCTGTGTAAGTTCATGTTAACTAATAGTAACACATCCCTTCAGCTGTATGCGTTACAGCTTCGCGATGCTATCAGATGCTATCTCTCCATGTATACTCAGTTACTGATAGGGGCATAGAACAATTCTTCCAGGACACGAATACGTAATTACACAGAAACATATCAATATTCTTATCAAAAGCTGAGTGGTATATATTTAACATAAAAGTCGATGTTTTTGCCTGGAACGTGTTACGCTAGAGACCATATACCGAGTGATGGTCTCTGGCCACATCTCAAAGACTTCAAATTCATACCTTTAATGACAAATAGTATGAAGCATCAATATTGTTATCAAAAGTTGAGTAGTATATATTTACCATTCAGTATTAACTTAAATATTTGGATGAGGATCTGTTACATGTACCGTAGGCACTCTGGCGGGACATGGATTTTAACAGTATATATGTACCATATATATATATATACACTCCATGTAAAACACATATCCTGTCAAAGCGCTAACCATACGTGTTTAAGATTTCAAACCTATATTATTAACAGGGCGTCACCATTTGAAATATTTCAGTAAACTTACTACAAAAAATTAAGTTCATATCGCAGAATAATGTATGATCGAATAATGAAGAAATCCTGATCCGAATTTCATAATGCCATATGGACAATATATGAGGGCACGTTTGAAACTGATCTAGTCGCTTGTCCTTGCGTGCAACTTAAACCCTGCATCATGGGATTACCCGTATGACGAATATCATATCAGAAAAAGGGGAAAATCGATAGGGATCCCTCGCCATAAATCTCAAGGCAGTCATTTTCATACTGATCGCTGGAGCTTTAAATTGCGTGACGTCCACGATCAAACCTATGCCAAAGCGATGTGACATTCTAACGAAAATATGGAGGATAAAGAGTGTTCAACTCGTCCATAATTTATCATTTTTGTTCAAATTTCATGGTAATGAATTTAAATTACAAAATAGCGGAGAGAAAGTTATCGGAGTGGGAAAATTACCACGAGGAATAGAACACCAGCGTTAGGTGCTCGCGTGGTCATTTCAAGCCTTGCCAAACACAGGGGAGGGAATATGAACGAGATTGGCTTGTTCTGGAACGAGCAAACTCTCCAAGGGATTCCCCATGTCTCGGTCCCCTGAGTCTTTGAGGGGGATACATTGCGGCAAATGGAAGTCGTAATTTAGCCAGGCCATGTGCCGCTACAACGATCGACCCGCCTTTATGTACAGAGGCCCCGAGATGATCAAATTAGGCCGTGTTACGATTTTCTTGACTGACCCTTTTGCCAACCGCAGCACAAGCGCTTAATCAAATCACCCTGGGATAATCACATTATGCAATGATCAAGGCTGTTTAATTTTTAATGATAACGACGTGACTGAGCAAAATGCACTCTCTTTCTCATTACCGTAATAGTTGGGCCCTTTCCTAATCAAATATTTATGTAGAATTGTGGAAATCGATCCCAGCTACTTTTTGACTTGGCAGAGCAACATGACAAGGGTAGGGATCACTTGAACCTTTAGGGCCCTGCACACAGGGATATGTTTCGGTTAGTTACAGATTTGTGGTCCCACGAGGTTTCCGTAAATATCAAAAACACCAATTTTGTTTCATAATTCGCGAGCAACCCGCGGTGGCGATTTCTTAAAGCGTAAGAATAATTGCGCCTGGGAAATAAATCTTAATAGCCGAATAAGCCATCTGATTTTTATTGCTAGTAATTATTTTGTTGAACCCCGCCCATTAATTATATCACGAATTTCAAGAGGTTAAATCATGCAGTAGCATCTATGCGCATGACATATAATTTTTTACTGATTGATATTTTTGTACATTTAATAAATTATTGTTTATAAAATACTCAAATACGTTTTTATAATGTAATACAAACCGCTCCAAAACATAAACTACACTAAATTAATTTCTGTTCTGTTTAACATGCAAAACAGCAGGCTCCTACAAAAAACAAACATGGTTTTAAATTATAACAATAATTCCACTCGGCAGCGACATTTATCCATATAATTAAATACCACAACCAACATTATTTACCAAATAAAATATTTTTTAACAAGACTGCGGGCTTCTGTATATACATAGCAGCATACTGCACGTTGTTTTCGAATCAATTACGGCGTCAGGCCCTGGCTTGTCAGAACGTATATACTGTGACACAGGAGGCCTGACGAATCTCGTGGTGATACCGCAAGTTAGCATCGCCAGGTGATTCAGCAGCAGACACGCGTCCATTTCACTCTCGCTTGTAAGACACAGATGCAATCTTTATATATAAAAAAAATAACAAAAACTCTTTTTACAATTTCCCTTCCATAATATAATTGCTTTGGATATTTCAATGTAAACATATCGGTTCGTGTACATGTTATATATACGATAGTCATCGTTTCAATTGTTTCTTTCCAGATTAGAGGAATTTCGATTGAAAGATCAGCTGACTCATATTTTTAAACACTTATAAAATCACAAACTTTCATCATTTTGTCAAGATAAAAGTTTATCTGAAAGTGCACTTGAACGACACCATGTCTGGGAACAACAGTTTATAACATAATTTATCTTTCAAGAAAATAGGTTTTCCTTTTCACAATTAATTAAATTAAAGTATAAGGTACAAAACTGTCTGAAACTGATAACGCGTCTACAAAATATAAATCTTCATCTGAAGATGCACCCTCAGGACCGGATCCGATTGTTCATGAAAAATAGTTAATTTTCCCCGAGTGATGTCGTGTTGAATGATTAAAATGTACAGAATTTTGGTTTCAGGCTAAAAGCAGGCTTGAATTGAATATCAACACGCATCTGTAGATAGTGTTTCTCTTGCATGACTTACAAAATCCTCAACGTTATATATCTTGTTTGTCACATAGTATTCATAAAGTAATTTATTTGTACAAGACTGCACGAAAAGAAGACTTAGGACTTAACTTTGTTTCTGTTCTCGGTCTCTTGTGGGTGTATAAGTTCAATAAATTGTATCTTCGTCTCAGAATAGCAAAGAAACCATAGAATATCATAGACACCAGACAGCAAACCAAGCGGCTTTCATCGCGCCTTTCCGCTAAGAGTACATGATATATAACCTCTTGCAGTCATGGGAAGCATCCTCACACACAAACCATGTGTTTTTACTATAATCAGTTATATATATATTATCATGCACAATAAATGCTTGTTTATTCCTATGTCAAGTAAACACAAGAAGGAAAACACACAGCCGAGTATCCAATATAATGCAGGATTTTTTGTTTGTTTATTGCAGTCAGCAATATTCCGGCTATAAGACATCGGTCTTTAAATAATCGAGTCTGGACCAGACAATCAAGTGATTGGCATCATGACCATCGATCTACGCAATTGGGATACGATGACATGCATCAACCAAGTCAGCGAGCCTGACCACCCGATCCCGTTAGTCGCATCTGAGAGCAAGCATAGGTTGCTGAAGACCTATTCTTCTCCTGGATCTTCACGGGTCGATATAATGCATGGTTATGCTTTTGTACATATTTTGGGCTGGATGCCATATACAGAATATGACTGTCTATCTGATATTCCATGTTTTATAAGAGAAGAGTCAAGAATTCTTACTGTACGGAACCGTTCCATTAGGCAGGGTACAAACTAGCTACATTTGGGAGAATCAAAAGTTGAAACTGAACCAACATAGTGGTCACTGTAATCTACATGTACTTGAACTAATACTCTGCAAGATGTGGTTGTCTCTGCGGGTATATTCCATCCAATGTGAGCCACGTTGAAACAATTATCTTACATTTCAGCGCTGTCAAAACAATGTGAGTGTGTAACGGTGACGTCCTTGACAGCACGTGTTGAAATGTACAGCGGTCATCACCTGTGGACGCGGGGAATAGCGCGTGAGCTTTTGCGCCATCCCCACGGCCACCTTGAAAGCTGACCCCGTGGATCTCTCATCGTGTCAAGAACTGCTCGTGAGATATTGCTTCATTGTTTGAAAGCAGAGGAATAATTCTGATTAAATCGGACCCACGTGGGATAAACATGTCCCGTCACGGGCCAGGTATAGGAATGTCAAAGTGCGGACAGTTACTCCGGACACTAACTGACCATTCACCCCCCACGGGCTATAACATCTACCCCCGGGCTCAACACGGACGGGGCACAGATACACGGGCCATGCGAGATTAGAGACCTCGTTAATCCACATGCCAAGCAATAAACATGACAAAACTCTTTTACCCAGCCACTCATCACATCGTCAATTCAGGTAAACTCTCAATAAACTGGGGGGTGGGGTGGGGGGCTTGTCAAAAAGCTTAAAACGATATAACGATATATATGATCATACTTTTGCAATTTCGAAATAAATATTTTTTTACTGTTTTCAATTAATAAAAATCGTGAACAGCATTTTACAACTAATCAAAATACCGTTAATATTGGTAAAATGAAAACATACTTAATTCATAAGCCACAACACTCGAAACCAAAAGAAAGCGAGGATTGTGATGCCTTCACTGATACCCCTCGTGGCCTTTAGATTTCTCATGTAAACTTATGTTTGTCTTAGCTCATTTGATGATCTTGTAAATGACTACTTACGTGCTCTACATCATTATTATCACAATCTATGGTTACAGAAATGTTCACAAGTATGTAAAACGATGTCTATCACGACCTCGTGGTAGTCGGTTGTTATTGTCTAAACGGATATCTCCGCCCGACACACGCAGCCGCGGCTTAAACAAATATACAATACATCTACTTGTTACATACAAACGTCACACTCTCTTTACTAACCGCAGGTGGAGGGAACCGGGCTGGAAATATCGTTCCAGCATCTATACTTGAAGAATGTGAGCAAAAATACTTCAAATATAACCGAAGAAAATATATTGATTTACGAGTCCATGATTGCATAAGTTTGTGATCCTTCACAAACCGCTTGGTGTTCACGTCAGATTTCTCCAAATGTAATCTAATGTTATGCTAAGTAAGGCGTTCACAATTTCGAACGAAATCGTTGTTTGGTAAAACTGAATTGATGTCCTCCTCCTAATCTTAACGAAATAAATAGACAGCGACTTGAATGATATATTCTAAAATACCAAATGAGTCTGGTGATACATAGCAGTTTAGTCATGCACCATGACCGTGAAATATATTTATTTTATGGAAACGTATAAAAAAGCAAGTCCAGCCAGCTCTAGCTAGCTCTATTCCACACGAATCAGCATAGGGAAATTGTTTTTGTTGTTTTTTGAGTCAAGAAGGGTATTGTGTGATATAAGATTTCATAGACTAAATGTTAGTCTAATAGCAGGTGGACTGAAGGTGTCGTTGTCGGCACAGGTACTACAGATACGTACCCCAGGTACGTTTCTGTATACAGAAATGTACCCTAGTCAAAACCAGAATACCGAAAGGTACTCAGGATGAGCTAAGACTAAATATTCATTATCAAAATATACTACTAAAAATAAGCTTAAGAACACCCGATTTTTTCATACGACTATATAGTTAATCTGTGATGTCTACACTTTTTTTGAGTAGTATGAATGCACCCATCATCCGTCAGGCAAAAAGGGGAGAAAGTCACATGTACACTTTACGCAAATGCTATTTACTTTATCTAACTTATCTAGCTTGGGTAACGGATTTCATATTAACTCAAATGCGCAAAATTAGACGTTCAAAGAAATAATTGTATAAAACCTTTCTATTTTCTTCATCAACTTACTCTAAAATGGAACCGTTATTTTCTATAAAATTAATTTATTTACAATGCATACACAAAGCCTCAGATATTGTAACAAATATTCTTTGTAATATATGACGTCATCGTCATAGAACGGCCAGTCTCAATCACCCACCGAAATAGATCCAATAGGGCGTGTGGCAAAATAGCGGTGAAATTGTATGAATAGAGCAGTTATGACACTAGGTGTTCGCGAAACAGGTAAGCATGCACTGTAAGTGGTGTCTCCGGAACAAAGCTGAATGACTGACTGATAATTCGAACAAGAACATTTCACTGAGAGAGGTTCTTTATAAGACGTGTATGTTATATCAACTTGTAAGCTACAATGCATACAAAAAAATGATAAAAGTGTAAATGGGCAAGGAAAGGAATATAAGGATATATAAATTAAAAACAAGTCACGGATGTAATGAACAAGCTTTAAAATGATACATTTTTTAATGAAATAGCAAACGCCGGCAAAATGTTTTAAAAAAAAAAAAAGTTGCCGACCAACATAGTAGTCCTGTACCATGACTATATAATCTATGTATTTGATGAAACAAAATCTATTTAGATTTTAAAATAGCAAGTCTATAGTTCTATTTTACATCAGCACCGACAAAAAAGAACAGAATTTAGAGGAGAGAGTGTACTGTGTAAAAAATGTCACAGTCCACATGTTAGTCTACCAATATGGCTACAACTGAGGTAATTAAACGTCTTCACATTGGACTCCAACAAACTTATACTACATCGTTGCTGGGCAGTGCAAGCTAGTATATAATGGTCATAACGCCTTTCTGACAGCTGCTTGTCATATGAGACAAACTACAGGTACGTGAACGACATACCTACCAACAGCTGGGCCTGGGAAACGAGGAGTGCCATGTATATACGCTGTGAAAATGACTTTAAAAATATGTTTCAAGAATAATTCATTGCCCGACTTTAATTAATCACGGGTTAATCACCCTGCGTTTGTACCTTGTCATGGCGTATGTGAAGTTGACAGCTTTGTTTAAAGTTACTGACTTGTTTATATATTTCTTGGATTAAGTCGACAATGACATTGTCGAGAATGGCAAAACTTTCAAAACAAGTTTAATTTTTTTTTTTTTTTTTGTTCTTTAAGGCAGCTCTCAGCATTATTCCAACTATATGGCGGCTATCTGTAAACAATCCAGTTTGGACCAGACAATTCAGTGATTGACATCATGAGGATCGATCTAAGCACTTGGGATACGATCAACCGAGTCAGCGAGCCTGACCACCCGATACCATTATATCCTCTGACGACCAAGGTGGATTGCTGAAGATCAATTTTAACCCGAATTTTCACGGGTAGTTTTAAAAGTAAAACATGATGTCTGAATAATTAAATAAATTTAATATCTACAGACAAAATCGTGAAAGTAATAATTACACACACATATCGTTTTAAAAGTAAAACAATATCTGTGCATAATTATTACTTTTAACATCTTGTCCGTGAAATATAACTTGTATTTTGTACCATTATCAGAAATTTGGTTTGAGGTCATTTCATTTTACATACCTTCTCTGAAACAATTAACTTTTAAAAAAAACTACCTGGACGAGACATATCAAACAAAACTGACGGACAAAGATGAAAACATTACTTTGATCATAACCGATACAATATGTTCTCTACATTAAAAAAATAACTACGGGAAACAAAACAACCATGCCAAAGAGATGCATACAAAAGTACAAAGGCTTAAAACAGTAAAGCTTCGTCAACACGGGTCACGTGGCCTCGTGGAGCAGGTGACGTCGGCCATTTTGAAGACGTCTTTGTTGAGTGAAACAGTTTCCTTCCTGTTCGTACGAGACGTCAAAGTTCGATCTGTCATGTCCGTCCCTTGTCTCCCTGAATCAGGAAACTATTTGTAAAAGAGCACAGCTAATTGAAAGACCTTTATTTGTTTTATGGCTAAGTCGGTCGCCTGAACCATCTGAAATTGGGCCCTCTGGGTTAACACTAATCTCGCTGTGATCCCGTCCTGACATGATGTAGCGCCGAGAACACAGTCACCATCAACCCAAGGTGTTCGACTTGGGGAAAAAAGAACCAGGCTTTGAATGATACACATGTATCAGTGAAATTTGTGACAGATTGGATCTATTCCCCAGACAGACAGACTAATGATTTCAGTTGGACGTAAGTGTCAGTCGGGGAACGTGATTTATAAAGATTTGGTCTACCGTCGTTTTGCATGAAGTTGATGTATGACGAGGATTAAAAATACAACATTAGCAATTGTTGATATGGATCGTAGTAAGCCTGAAGCGACGGGAATGTATACGCGGAGAATTGCCACAATCAACAATATATTAGTGAGTCCATATGTCCATATTTTGTCATCAGTCATAAGGGTAGGTGAGATTAGTTTTAACGTCGCTATCTAGATTACTGCACTAAGTTAGCGACCAGTGTGTGTGTGTGTGTGTGTGTGTGTGTGTGTGAGAGAGAGAGAGAGAGAGAGAGAGAGAGAGAGAGAGAGATCCATGTTTTATCCCGTTAATGCCGATCTCCAGGCAGGGTAACATCAAGTACTATCTTTCAACGTCTTTAGGTATGACGCGTACGTCAAACCAGGGACTTTCCGTTCTCCGGACAGACGCTCTATCAACTGGACCATGTAGGCGGTCCTTTCATAAGGGAATAAGATGGTCTAGTATGTTTATTGATTGCGCACACGCATGTTTCTTATTGATGGGGGACTAGGTTCGGGCTATTTGGAAGACCCATCAAGTTCTCCAGACACCACTTTGCTTGCCTGCTTGTTAAATTTTATGATGTGTATAATTGATATCGAGCTGCCAATGAAGAACCAGCCTCATCATATATTGCGTCAAAGGTACACACGAGGAAGTCGTCACAAGATCAAGAAAAAGAAAAAGACGGGCACCAACAAGACTACGGGGGATAGTCTTCCTTTAAACACTGCGAGAGATGTACTTGGTGTCGTTGCACCAGACACTAGACACAAATGAGGTGATCGCATAAGGAAGCGGTTCAAATGGAACTTTGAAACTGATAAATCTTTGATTTCGGGCAATTCTTTACATAACCTCATCAGTCATATATGTTTTATTAAAATCGAAGGGGCATTTCAGATTAAGAGGAATATTCCGAGCGTTATTATTATTTTATTAGATTACAAAATGGTAATTGACATAAACGAACTACAATTTTGGCGGAATAGACCCCGTCTATATATTCCGACGCGAAATACTTGCTATTTGCCAGCTGTCTGAGGACACATGGTGATCAATTTTACAGTCATGAACGCTTACATAGGACTGCTCCGGTTCGCGCATTGCTTGACAATCGATATATCACAATGTTTGCCCCAAAGTACAGATAGCATATCAGCCTTATCGATTATGCTAAATGTTACGTATATGAAAGAATACGTAGTGATCCGTTTCATATAAATTGATACAATTTTAGAGATATGGCACAAGGCAGATGCTTTCATTTGCCCGTTTCACATAAATATTTTCAAACAATTTCGATAATAGTTTCCAAACAACGTAATTTGAAAGAATAAATTGTACATAAATGTACACATCTAAACCAAAATGAACGGGACCAGTGAAGATCCGGAGTAGAATAGGTCTTCAGCAACCCATGTTTGCTGTAAAAGGCGACTTTGCTTAACGTAAGAGGCGCTGACTTGGTTGATGCATGTCATCGTATCCCAAATGCGTGGATCGATATTCATGATGTCAATCACTGGGTTGTCTGGTCTGGACTCGACTATTTACAGACCGGCGTCCTATAGCTAGTATATTGCTTAGTGCAGCGTTAAACAACAAACAAACAAACAAAATGTAAGGCTGATTGTACGCGTGGTAATATTGCTCAAGGTTGCAAGTTTATAACCTTCTTTCATATATCGACTTCCATGGCGGTAGATCAACGACTTGATGTGGGTTGATGCCACTTTGAACACTATTCCTGTCATATCACGGCGTGTCAGTTTGACGTGGGAGGAAAGCCCGGAGTGATGCAGGCCCCAGACGTTTACCACATTGGTGAAACCAACAAGCACAAGTAGCAAACCTATGCTCATTATCAGAGGGAATCCTGAATTCGAACCCACGATCATATGTCCTGGCAAGCCTCAGAGACGTAAAGGATTCTTGATAACGCAGAAACACGCCATTAGTACAGCACTGACAACATACAAATTCAGACAAGCATTCTCGTTTGAAGCTTCACCTTGTGTGACTTGAATTTGTGGAAAAGGCTAGTCTCTCTCAGACCCTAGAGCATATACTTGATGAAACATTCACTCCCTTTCCACTGTCATCACTTCTCAGCCCCACCAGCCTATACTCATACCATTTTCAACTCCAAATTAGAGACTTGAGGATTCCTTTTGTTATTTTTTATTAAAGCTTATTATAATTAAATTTATTTCGGGCGATGTGTTAGAATACGCGGTGAAAAAGTCTTCACTTTCTTTGAACCAAACGCGCATTCCTCCAACTCGCTCATCCAGCCACTTGTCATAGGATGTCCGAGTCTCACTCAATCACCAGCATGACTGATGACTTGGAGGTAGGCATGTGAAAAGTCATCTACATCGGACCTGGGTTGGATGCTGGGGGAAGGCGTGTGTGTGAGCTGGCGACCTGCTTCTGAACACAACATCATCAACGAATCCTCCTCCGTTGAAGCTGCCACTTCCAATAGTTAATGACGTGACCCGAAACATCCCAAGAATTGGGAGACTGCTGATACAATAATGAAAACGGACTACTCGCACATTTCTTGAACGCGCCATACAATGCCGGGTCTTGAAAGACAACGGATCTAAAAGAAACGGGGAAACGTGTTGATGTAATTGAAACAGAAAAACGCATCAGTCCCAAAATGCCAGTGATTTCCAAAAATATATCGTCCTTGGTCGTTTTTATTTTAAATGCATTTTTCTGCGGATCACTGGATTTCACGTCATGTATAATTTCGTATGCGATGTATATTGTCGTGTTTTGCATTTGTTCAAGAATACGGTAGATTACCCCCGTTTTTTTGCTGCCACGATTCCCTCTACAGAATCCAAGATGTATCACATACGTATTATCTAAGCATAAAAACGTCAGAATCTGATTGGCCAGGCTGATCACGTGACATTTAGAAGCAATGACCAATCAATCATGAGAGCAGCTCGCCATACCTCTAGTGCTTGCCTCTGGCTGTCTCGGGCTCTGCACGCCTGTCAGGCAGAATTGCCTCCCCTTTCAATCATTGCCGCCAAATTAGCCTGCCCTCACAGAAAGAGTTGCAGCTGGCTCCGGCTACATCGCTTGCAGCGATGTTGCGACAGCGGCTGTCCACGTCTCAGCTAGGACTAACGTCACCCACCTCGCGAGATCCGGGTTCAGTCCACCATTTTTTGTTACAACCATCGCTGTATATAATTAATTACAAAGCCCAACATTAAATTCATGAAGGGCACCCCCACCCCACCCTACCCCTCCGCACATCGATCCGTGGTAGTGTTTCCCGCGGTACGGTTCTACTGACACATATTCCATATGTAGATTGAGCTGTTTGCATAATTCATACGTTCACGATTTTTTGTATCACAGTTTTTTGAAGCCGGTCATATTTTCACTTGGATTCTGACAGCTGCATACTTAAACACGGTGGCCATACAGTTTCTACGAGAAGTTATCGCTCCACAGGTTATAAGCAGGATCCTTCTCATCTCCCTGCTCGAGGATCTACAACTGCACTTATGATAATGCCGTCCAAGAAGGTAGACATTAGTAGATTTATTCACCAGCAACACGATAAGCTGGGCGATAGTTTGTGTGCACAAAAGTAGCGTTGTCGTGACGGATATCACCATCATCATCATCATCATCATCATCATCATCTCATCATCATGTGATCTAATTGTTTGAATATTCACATACGTAATTGTCATATTTTTCGCGTGAAGAAAAATCGTCACATGCTTTTGTTTCGACGGCATACATCATCATCATCATCATCATGTGATCTAATTGTTTGAATATTCACATACGTAATTGTCATATTTTTCGAGTGAAGAAAAATCGTCACATGCTTTTGTTTCGACGGCATACATAACCCTACAGGTCATTTAGGACAAGAAATATCTTTTCGATACATGCCTTCTTTACGTCCATAGATGATAATGTATTCCATAGTGCAAAGATAATTTCCCCTTTGAATCTATTTATTTTATTCATTCTGCATGTATGTCCAGCACCCCATTGCTAGTCGTAAAGGCGACTAAATTGGGAACCCATGGAAATACGGGTTATCGGTCCTTGATTATTTACAGGCCGCCGTCACAGCGCAGTAATATTGATGAGTGGAGCGTTAAAAAAACAACCAAACCACTATTCATTATTTCCATTCACATTTTATTTTTGTATTTTGCAACTAAAACCTAATCCAACAAGGTTAGGAACCATCGGTATTGCTAACGTTAATTAGACAAGCACTATTTCAACTAACAGACCAACATCAAAGCAGCGCAACTATGCCATATTTGGCTACTAAGCCGATAAGGAGATAAGCTTCAGTTTTGAATGATCATCTAAGAATTTAAATGGAAGCCACGTCGGACATGGAATGACGTAGCAGGTGTAACATCAATCTAAATGGTCATCCGTAATAAGCACTCAGGTCACTAATGACCGTTAATGTCCGCACTGGACACACTTCATCTGCTTCCATAGCGATAACGTAATCACGTCTTTTATCGCGAGATTTGGACGATAACAACGGGACGTAACTCTTCCTAATCGAAACTTCCGACTATGCGTTTGGCCATTGAGGGGGAGAAGGAACGTGGCTTTATCGTAACGACAACAACAGTATGTCAATGCAGTCTTTGAAATCCTTTCTGAGGACTTGACAAGGAATGGTCAGATTGTTTATGTTCTTCAAGGCCCGTACAACAAGCTGATATTTCCATCATACCACAGACTCACAGCTTGCACATGGCGACCGTGATAAGATGAGGTCTAACAGCCTCAAAAGGCTTATCTGTCAAAGACAATAACATTGTGAACCAAGGTCTTTGACTTGGGAGGGGGATTCAAACGCAAACCATTATCTTTGATACAGAATCTTCACTCAAATAAGACCCCAGAGGCAATATTACGAGAATCCAGAGGAACAGACCTGATATTTCAAATAGTTGCGTGGAAGATAGCATTTGCCTTTGAACGAACACATCTTACTTTGACGTCAAGAGGAATTTATCAGTGTTTGACAATATAAACACACAATAAAATATTTCGAATCTTGCACTAATTGGATCGGACAATTTTATATTGCTGAAAGTAATTATTACGTTAACATAAAGTGACTTTAAAACAAGGAATGAGTGATGTTCCTAGATCTTATCTTCCGGGACGATTCGGTGACGAATTACGTTGCTACAGTAAACATTAACTGTGGGGACTTTATCAGGTTTGTTTCAACACAAACGAAATTAACTCCCAATAAAACAAACCCACTCCATTGTGAAACTGACCAGTAACCATTATGGTGATGCGAACATTCCATTTAAAAGCCATGTTTTTTATTTGTGGCATCTTATATTACAAACACAACGGTAGGAACATTCACGTACCATTATTTAACTGACATTCGATTTGGGAATGTTTATGCCAATGTCGCATTTGAAACGACTTCAAATTCATCTTCCTAAAATTTCGTTTGGTTTATACGGTTAACTAGACCATGTCTCATGTTTCTTTCCGTGAAATAGGTTTCGCACATGCATAATCTGGTCTGTTGTCCACGAAAGTGGTGAATGGGGGTGGGGATGGGGATGGGGATGGGAATGGGGATGGGGGGGGGGGGGGGGGGGGGGGGGGCTGTCATCATCATAGTATCATACTTTGTTGTTTACCGCCGCGACGTCGGTCTATAAAGATACAAACAAATTTCAAGAGACAAACCAGTGATTGATATTATGAGTATCTTCACAAGACTGGCCACGCGACTATTCAGCCGCCTCGTACGACAAGCTGTTGCTGGGGACCAATTCTATCTCAGAATTCCCACGAGGTTCAATATAACTAAGCGAACTTTAAGCATGGTCAGAAATCCAGGTTATCTTCTTTCTAAAAGAAGAATAGCCCAACGAGGTGAAAGAAAGATGTCCTTCGGACAATCGTGATGACCTTTGTCCAGGTTAACAAGATAGAACCATCTAACTCTTCCGCAAAACAACAGAACCGATTTGGTCCAGACTCCATGCCGACATTGGTCACTCTGACCATCACGACGAGCGATGCAAGGACTCTCCCAGATCCTGACGACGCCGATGGTACACTCCAGAACTGACCAGAGGACTCCCACAAGGGTCTAGAGGTCCAATTTCAAAGAACTCATTACTATATAACCACTGTTATCAAGACGACTGCGTCGTGTTACTGCGCTATCGTTCCTATACAGGCTAACATTGCCACTTCAAACAAGCCTGGGCAATAAACGCTGGACGCGAACTTGATGAAGTGCAAATGCGGGGAGGGATGTTGAGGGTTTCAACCGGAGAGGTAGTGTATCTTGTGTATGGGGAGTAGCTAATTACTGCTGTGTGCCTACTGTTTTATACCGGCGTTAATGATCTGGTTGAGACGAAACATGGGGTAGGGCTGAGCCCGTTGGCGACGTGGGCCGGGGGAAGGAATATCCCTTGAGTCTGGCTAGTCTTGGAACCCCGGCATCCTTATAACATCAGACAGTTTAGTTTCCTTGCTCCCCGAGACATGTGTCTGTTTCTGGAAGGATTCTAATCATGGCGCTTCTGTCACGAATATTACGCATATTTCCATTTCTTCGTAACTACTATGTGGTTTAATTTCCCGAGCTACCCTCTCGTCTGTCGAACAATTAAGAATCCGATGCTCAGCAGACAAGAATTAAACAGTAACTGTCAGCAATAACAATTTACTCAGCAGGAAAATCATGTTGCTGTCTCCTTTTCAGAAAAGATAAAGCTGTTTTAAACTTTTAACTTTATTACAAATACCTACTCCAACGACAGAAAACAACCTTTTAACTACGTCTGATAGTATCAAATACTTATTATATGTGCGGGACGCATACATTCATGCCAAGATTATTGCACCCATATAGCGATGTGTGTGTGTGTGTGTGTGTGTGTGTGTGTGTTTGCGTGTTTGCGTGTTTGCGTGCGTGCGTGCTCTCCAGCATTAACTATTCCAGACTAATGTCGGTTTTATCGTGCTACCCCACCGTGATACCATGCCGCAGTTTAACATAAATACCCCACTTAGACACAGTATACTAACTCCGAGCAGAGCCAGCCAGGGTAACAACAAGTACATTTTTAAAGTCTTTTGGTGTGACGTTACAGAGGATAAAACCACCAACCTTCCGCTCTCCAGGCAGATGCTCTATCCACTAGACCACGGAGGCGGCCTTTAATAGTATCAAATAAGCTTTTTATGAGTGGAACGAATAAATTATATCCTAACACATCATCTCGAAGTGAAATATGACTAAGAAACATGAAAACGACTACAACGTTACAACCAATAAAGATAGTCATCAAGTTATCAAATGCGGGCATAACGTTAAACATAAGAGCACTTGACGAGGAGCCACACTGTACATTCCCCAGACCATTGAGGGAATCCCCCAAAGTGAGATGTACATCCCCACTTACGAGTGTACGTACACTGCACGTGCACATGTCATAACAACGCATCAACACACTCCTGGAGATGGTACATCGCAGAGACTTACACAGTACAAATATTATGATATTCTATCTTCACAAATACAGTCTTAATAGCTGAAAGTCTGCTCGGACACTTTGCCTATCTTGTAGCGGGGTTTTCTGGGTATCGTGTTGGCCCAAACACCGTCAACAGCAGCTTGGATGCTGTGGCTGGAGATCCTTGCTTCTGATATGGTGCTTAACAGGCTAAAACCTTTAATAATAATTCTAGGTTTTCATTTACAGAACGAAAGGTAAAAATACATTTACATCGCTTATACACACTGTTTCTAAATAACAATTTCAGCGTTGACCAAATTTGAAAAAGAAATCTACTGCGCCAATTGATCAATATATACATTTGGTAGAGTCATAATATGGAATAATTTTTCGTTTTATTATTCTATGTTTGGAATAAGTTCTTTTGTGGTGCATCTATCAATACTCTGCATCGATAATAAAATTCTATTAATACTTTGCATCGATAATAAAATGACAGCATTTATAGAATTATTGTATTTTTTTTTACTTTTATGTCCAATAAGATCTGCATTGTAAGATTGAAAGATACTTGCACGGAATTAAACCACACTAAACCATGATTAAACCACATCTTTGATACTGATGCTTTTTGTGTTGGTGGCAAGGTTAATTCGGCTTCTTGCCCAATTTGTAGAGAGATAAGTACGAGAAGGCTTTGGTCCAGATTTTCCTGTTCGGGTGAGTGCTTGTAAGTTCTGTGAACAATGCATAAACCGCTCTGTTAAACAATGAGATCAACAAGTTTCTAGGTAAAATGCAGTGATTAGTTGTTGACAGCTGTGAGTGATATCTGACAATGAATGGCTGAATTGGAACTGCGACTTGAACAATATTTTAGTATTATCGTTGAGATTGGTAGGAGAGACAAAGGTGATGCGTTCTGGGACTCGAACCCAAGACCATGATCTTAGGTGCCTAACCACTGAACCACCCTCGTCCACTGATACACTCTTATGTCTGGTTAATTGAGATGTTATAATTTCGAATGAGTAAAAGACATGCTCATGATATAATCATAATTGTACAATCGACTCCTTTTAGCACAGATTTCTTATGAATATGGAAAGGGTTTTGTCGCTTTTATATATTTAATTAAACCACGATAAAAAGACAATATAGATAATTATTGGTTACATGTGAAGATTATTGGTTACTTGTTCTGAGGAAAATGTTTCACGTTATTATTTCCCAAGTACAAACGGGCGATAAATGAACAAAACAACGTTTAATAACCTTGACATTACATTGAAAAACGACGGGCTGTTATTATGACGTGTTCTTATCAACGTCATCTACCTCGTTACGTTGATAACAATCACTAAACAACCCGGGCTAACATGTTTATTTCAACGTTGATATTGATAAGTGGCAGTAGCTGCTGTTGTAGCTGTGTGCAGTCATAAACAGCACAATTAACTCGCGTGAAATGTACAAACAGTGAAATGTACATCACTAAACGTCACGTTGTCAGACAAGCCCGACTGTACCGCGGAACCTTGGACGTGAGTTGGCCGCTTGAAGTATCTCGTTATAGACTTTCACTTAGTCTCCTCGTAAAACATACTGTCGGGTTATTGGCTGAATGGAGTTACGCAACTTATTTTTAATTAGTTGGTTTACAAAATGTTTGGCCTTAAATTCAATGTAGGTGGTCGAAAATCATGTTGTTTTTTATAATTATTTCAAATTCTAGGTCAGTACGGATACTAATGAATGAAAAACAAACAAATTTTAATATGGCAATATACGGAAAATGATTGCTGTAGTTTTAAGTTAGAATAAAACTTGTCAAAATTAATTATATTCTTTTCTAATTTTTGGGGTCGGTCGGGCTTACGGTCTCAAAGAAAAGAAGGACTTATCAGTAGATCACAACAATTAAAGTGTAAAAAGTGTCCACAAATTTTGACAGTGATGACATGCGTATGAACATAAGGATATAAAGATGCACCATAAGGATACGTATCTTTTCCCAGAGGGACGCAAGGATTTTAGATAATGTAGTAACAGGTCAGCAGTACAAGACTAACCATAGAGACGTCCAGACATGCCTCCCCGTTTGAGGATACAGCTTCGGTGTCTAATTTGTGGAAAAGCATAGTCTCCGTAACAGACCCCAGTGCATATTTTTTATAACAGACACCCCGCCCATTACACTGTCATCTCGTTCTTCGCTCTAGCAGCCCCCTGTCAGCTCAATGTCTGAAATTAGGAGACTTGAGGGTTCCTTAATCCTTCATATAATAATATAATCTTACATTTGACTACATGTCATTCTTCTGTCCTAAAATAACGTTCACACACTTTCCACAACTTAAAAGGACCGTGCCAAGTCGACCAGCATGATTCGGTGTAAACCTCCATTATTAGCCTTGCTCCAAGGCTGTACCGAATGACAAGTTCATGGGTGTATAGTAATTCTATCCTTTTAATAGGCAAGTCTAGATAAGCGGACATAACATCAAAGGACGTCAGTCTCTTATAGATGTTTTTTGTTTGTTGTTTAACGCCGCACTCAGCAATATCCCAGATGTATGACGGCGGTTTGTAAATAATCGAGTCGGGGCCAGAAAATCCAGTGATTGTTATCATGAGCATTGATCTACACCATTGGAATACGATGACATCCAACCAAGACCGGTTAATCGCCTTTTATTTGAAAGTTCAAATAATTTGATTCGGTGAATAAATATATACCACGGAGTTATATCCATGTTTCAAAGTGGAAAGCGTTCAGGGAGTCGAGTTAAAAAACATTTTTTTTATATTCTCTCAAAAAAAGGAAAAACCAAACTACAAATATCAAGTTAATTCTTCGTAAAAAAAACCCTATTGCCCAGCATCCATAAACAGAACACCTTGCAGTTTGAAGGTGTATTTTTTCTTTTGTTTTACTATAGCAACATGCTGGATCTTTTAATTAACGGTTCAGCCCACTCATGCAAATACTTTCAAATTAAATTTAAGCACCAGCCACAAAGCCAGGTTTAGGGTTTAATCAGGTTGCAAATCAGTAATGGGTTTATTACCAGAACATACAAACATGGTACCACATCACATGGAAGGCGGAGGGAGTTTAAAAACATTTTAAAGCCTACGGGATATGAATGCTAATTCGGCGTGAAGAGATTTACAGCATATACGGTCCGCTCCGTTACGTGCAGACCAGTAAATCTTCCCCTAAGTAAGGAGGGATGTCGCGCAGCCTCCTGTAACGAGATCTAAAATGAGTCTGAGGAAATGTTCCCCTCCGCCTCCGTTGGCGGAGGTTCCTCTGCAGATGCACATGTCGTTGTAGTTGTAGTTGTAGATGGAGATGAGTAGTCATCTTCATCATCCGCATATTGAATGGACGGAAACTCGGAGTCTTTGTTTTATGTCGATTACCTTAAAATTGGCAAAAACGAGTTACTTAGAACGTTCGGACATTGGCAGGCATTAATCAATTTCTATATGGGTATTACTGCTTTCTGCTGCTATTGATCTTCGAATGAGTGAGTGAGTTTCTTTATTCCACAGTTAGCATTATAATGTAAATACTCGAGGCAGACAAACCAGTGGATAACAGCATGAGCATCGCCCCATCAGTCGGGGAATGATGTAACGCTATCAGCCAAGTCACAGAGTAAGAACAACCGAATCACATCTAAACCGTTCCTTACGACAACATATGGTATCTCGAATGAAGATTCACAAGGTACCTAAATACCTAAATAATTCCAATCTCTTCAAACATGTTCAATGAGAACGCCCAAAGATATCAACTTCATTGCATGGGAATCAAATACTGACAAAAAGAAATAACGGAACACAGCCAAACAGCAGCTGGAAGAATGTTTCTTGCGCGTTCAGTATACACGCGTCTCCAACACATCACAAAGAAACATATGTATGAGCATATGGTGTGTCACTACAGTGCCAAACAGCATCCGGTACAGACAGGAAGTCAGGTAACAAAGGTTACTTTCGTATGTTCCTTAATTTCTTTACCTCAGTATATTTCAAATTTGCCTCAGAGACCATTCGTGTATTGTCTAAAGGCCGACCAATACTCCACCATCATTCCATCAATACTACATAATCGGGCAAGACCAGATAGGCCAGTGATTGATATTACATCAACGTCCCACACCATTCAAATGTATTGGAACTGTAATACGTCAGTAGAAATGGGAAAAACAAGTTCGAAAACAAAACAAAACTTGTGATACTGAAAATTTGGAATAGCTTCGAAACAGGGTTTGTTAGTCTGTCTCCTAGACCCAAGAGAATATATTAGAAAAGGTGTCCAGCTGAAGTCTAGAACGATTTGGCAAGTCTAGGTTGCCTCTGCTCTTGGTCAGTCTAAGAATCTGTGGTCAACGAGACATGTCACATCGAAACTCCGCTATAACGCTACACTACGACATAGTCAAACAGCTGGAATATTGCTGAGTGTGGCGTTAAACAACAAACAAACAACTATATCACGGAGGCATGCAAATGGAATCTCGGCCAGCAAACCAGTAGCTATAATCTTATTTGAACAACGATCCACGACGTCGGGATACGATGACATCCATTTTGACCACCCGATCCTCATGGTATGCAACTCCTAGGAAACCATGGGATCTACTCTTGATTCAGAATTGTATTTCGTCTGTACAAAAAGGCCCGTGGTCTACAAGTACTGAATAAAGTCAAGTTGAAGATTCAGAATCGCCATGGGGTCCAACCAGAATAAAAGTAACTGGGCAGATCTGTTCACCCAGCAGTGAATGGGTACCCGATAGGACGAGATGGTAATGTGAACATTAACCTATATCCTTACAGGCAACTTAGGTTGTATTCTCAGGAAGCTGAGAATACAAATCGAGTAAACACTGATCCATTAACCGGGGTAACAATGTTGCGCTTTGAGCGTGTTTCAGGGTGTGGACATTTTACATAATAACATTCTTCTTCTTGTTATATCCCTACCGTATTAGAAACGCTTGTATTCAGGTCTTACATTTGAAAAGCTCGGCAATATTTCGGGCATATAGGAATGGTTCTAATGGTTCCAGACTGTGTCTACCTCACTGCATGGAATGTACAGACAAGCTGTAACACAATCTAGAACTAGAACATAAAGTTTTCCGAAACCACCATTTCTCCTAATCAAAGCCAAAATACAACAAAAACTTTTCTCTGATGTCCAATTACTTAACTGGGAGAGACATTGAATCCAGATGCTAAACTGTACCAACAGGAGGTTCATCTCTGAAATCCTTACCCTAACAATCTAGTGAATGAATATCTCCCGTGTCGGCTTCACCACGACATCCAGTCCAGGTACTAGCCTTGCTCCAAGGCTGTACTGAATATTACGTCCATGGGTGTACAGTAATTCTATCATTATAGTAATCAAGTCTAGATAAGCAGACAGTTCTAAGGACCCCACTCTCATATACGGACAACTTGTTCGTATGATTTATATAATCTAGAAATTTAATTTAAACTAATAATGTTTGCCTAAGAGACTAATGCAAGTCTATGCAGGTACAAGTCGACACGGTAGTGATCCGACTCCCCGTCTCGGTGTTCACCCCTTGTGATCCGACTCCGGCTACATAGCATGTGTGGTGGAACGACCGTCTCAGAGGAATGCTGTGTTTGCATTACGGGATTGAGAAGAGAAATCTTCAAATTCCTCACCAGAACCTGATGCATGTGAAAGGTACCTCTTCCTGACGACGCAAGACGCCCTGCTTGGATTAACGCATTCTCCGCGGAGATGACGAGCCATTTGTTTGAAATGAGTGAGTGTCTGCATGGCAGTATGAAGGGAAGCAGAATAATGACTTTTAAAAAATGTTGGGATTGTTTTGGAGGATGATTAATTAAGTATATGAACCCGCCATATGTCTAAACTATGCACATACTACGTTGAAAGATTCACATAGCGTCAGACTGCTGTTGCGCACAATCAAGAACAGTCTCCATCCATCTTGGGAATCTGACAGATAAAAAATTCTGCCACTGTCTACCAAAACGTATCCTAATGATAATCATCAGAAAACCTCTTGATACCGTCTTCCAGAAGCACGTTCCAACGATGCAGCATCCCGTCGTCTTCAGATGCATCAAGAGTTCAAGTATAGCGTAATAACCAGCTCGCGTATCCAAATTCATAAATAAACAATTTACACATCAGAAACATTGATAATCCATCATAAAAGACAGGTCCTTACGGGCAATTTGAGGCCAGTCCAGCAGTGTTTAACTCTCTCTGGGGGTGGAGTTTTCCCCTCTCAAGTTGTATCCCTCTCCCCAGGGGTTTAATTGCCACCTCTACCCCCGGGCGCCGCCAGTCGGTACACACTTGCCACAGTCTTCACGATTCCAAGAACACGCAAATCAAGGACAGGTGCCGTTACCGACTCTTCATTTCTTCCCGCCATGACGGCTGTGGTGGAACGCACTGGGCCTCCATCATTGCACCGATACAGCAATAATGCACTTGCCTAGACAAAATTACCATCACTTTTTTCGTCTTTTATCAAAATATTATTATCTTTAATTTGCTGAATATTTTGTTTCTTTCCTATTCCCATACTATTATCATCATCATAATCACCATCATCATCATTGTCTTGCTTGACTACGGTGTAATGATTTATACCGAAATAGCATATTAAAGAAGTTGTCATCCATAAATTGTGTCTACTTCAACACCATCATCATCAAAATCCTTCTACAGCTTTGTTTGTTTGTTGTTTAACGCCGCACTCAGGAATAAATTAATCCCACTATACGACGGCGTCCTGTGAATAATCCAGTCAGGATCATCTGATCAAAAATTGACATGGAGAAAGGTTATCAAATTATCTATAATTACGTATGCGCTTTAGCCTTTTTTTACTCCTTAAAACTGCGGGGTCCATTTGTTGATTAACATTCAATACCATAAATAAACCCAGTTAGGATGTTTTTTTACAGCAAATGTATCAATACTGTGACCAGATTGTATTATTATTGTTTTCGGATAATTTTGTTTCGAATATTAAACCATTTAAAGTTTATTTGTTAAACTAACAAAGCCGTATAAATCAGCGAAGAACTACCCCCCTTTTCGAAAAAGATAGAAGCTACTCCTTCAAAAAAAAAGGTGATATACGGAACGTATCCGGTTTTGTCTCAATACACTTACGATAAAGCACTGATTAATATGCTAGCATCATTCACTTCATGTCAATGACACAGCTATAACAGTAAATTGTTCCAGACATAATCTGGCTGAGTGGTTGAGTTGGGAGCAACGCCGTTTTGAACAGTGCTTCTGTCACATCACGGCGTGTGATGTGAGAGAAAGCCTGAGTGAGTGAGTATGGTTTTACGCCGCTTTTAGCAATATTCCAGCAATATCACGGCGGGGGACACCAGAAATGGTCTTCACACATTGTACCCATGTCGGGAATCGAACCCGGGTCTTCGGCGTGACGAGCGAACGCTTTAACCACTAGGCTACCCGACCGCCCCGAGAGAAAGCCTGAAGTGATGCACGAACATGTACTGACAAACCAAGATACATTTTTACGGCAAATCTGGGACTCGAACCCAATGTCATCACCTTCTGGCACGCCTACGGGACCAAACACAACCAGACCATTAGGTGTTTTGTTTGTTTGTTGTTTAACGCCGCAATATTCCAGCTATATGACTGCGGTCTGTAAATAATCCAGTCTGGACCAGCCATGGGATTGACACCACGAGCATCGATCCATGCAATTGGGATACGATGACATGCATCAACCAAGTCAGACAGCCTGATCCACCCGATCCCGTCAGTCGCCTCTTACGACAAGCATAGTCGCCTTTTACGGCAAGCATGGGTTGACCTATTCTACCCCGGATCTTGACGGGTCAGACCACAAGGTACTCCAATGTGAGATCGAGGTAACCGCTAAAGTGTCCAGCAACCAAATCAAATCAATTTTATTCCACATCATCTATCTTATCGACATCACCATCAGTACACACGCATTTAACTCCAGCCAGTTCCACCATAACGTCATATAACGTCTTCCGACGTTAGCGCAGTAACGTTGCCGATCCTCCTCGTATTTATGCCTTCACCAAACGCTAGCGTCCCCCCTCCTCCCCTCCACCCCTTCCCTTCCTCCACAACTCTCTCACGCAGCAACAGAGTAGATAAGTATCGCTTCATTGTGACAGAGGCGGTTCGGTTACTTGTAGGAGCTCCGAGCTCTCTCGTGTTGATGAAATACTGTGCACAGTTTTATCTGCCGTCCTATCAGGAGATAGCTTCGACCTTTGCCTGGCAAATCAGTCAAACGGTGGCATATGTAATTTATCCGAAATTGATTCTTCCGTTTCTAAAGCAAGTGCACCATTTGTCACAAGATATTCGCGTTTTTGTACGAGGAACTGCCTTTTTTCTCTTGCGAGTTTAGGAATCCACCGTACCAGTTCTAGCACTTGTCATGAAGTCAATCTGTTGTAGATAAAATAGTCTATAAATGCTTACCCTGCCCAATCGTAAAAGCCTCTTGTCGTTGACAAACAGTGGATCTTTATCACTGCTAAACGGGAAGAATATCTTGAGTGCTCTCTGTAGATGGGTAAGTGAGTGAATGCTATTTTACGCCGCACTTAGTAGCATTCGATCGTTATCGCTGTAGCATTTGAGTAATTTCTACATTAGTGTTATTGTCCACTCATGGTGATACTTTTCGAGTGAGTGAGGCCAGCAATGTCATGCCACCTTGTAATAATCGATTCTGGGTCAAGCAAAGCAAGTGTTGATAGCATGAACAACAACGACCTTTTCTGCCCCTAAATCACTACAGGGAGTCAAACATAGGGGCCTCGGGGCCTATTCTGCCCCTGAATCCCTTAAGGGGAGATAAGCAGTTGGTACTCGAGGCCTATTCTGCCCCTGAATCCTTTAAGGGAAGATAAGCAGTTGGTACTCGAGGCCTCCTCTGGCACTGAATCCTCTAAGGGGAGATAAGCAGTTGGTACTCGAGGCCTCCTCTGGCACTGAATCCTTTAAGGGGAGATAAGCAGTTGGTACTCGAGGCCTCCTCTGGCACTGAATCCTTTAAGGGGAGATAAGCAGTTGGTACTCGAGGCCTCCTCTGGCCCTGAATCCTTTAAGGGGAGATAAGCAGTTGGTACTGAGGCCTTTTCTGCCCCTGAATCACTTCGGGGGGACACATTAAGGACACCGAGAACATATTTTACACCGGAATCCCTATGGGGAGAGAAACACTGGGTGCTCGCGCAGGGCCTTTTCGGCCTCTGAATCTCCCACAGGTGTCATAAGTGAAAAATACTCCTGGCAAATCAGTCAAACAATGGCAACACAATCGACGTCCAATGTAATTTAATTTTGAATGTAATTGTGATCAAACACCCACATATATAACTTCATTTTTCAATAGCACAACTGTTTGGGGCCCGCGGCGGCAGGGATTTTGATTGGAGACAAGACTTTTTTCAGCTACAGCTTTAAAACCAGATACCCCCGAATATCAAATCGTCGGTTCCCAACTGCCTTACTGCAGATAATAAAAGATCCCTTTAATAATTCATCGTAGCCGCTTCATTTTACCAAGACTATCCCAATCATACGTTGTTTACATTGTCATATAACCAGGACCATAATAAGATCCTCTGGACGCTAAATATCAATCCAGAAAAATACACCACTCCACACACACGTTAATGCAGCATAGAAAATAAATCTCCAGGGAGTTTTTTTTCTGTTTCTAGACGAAGTACAATCTCAAGAACTTGTGTCAGTCACTAACTCAAAATGGCGGGTTAGGAAGTAATAAATACATCACCAAGTTAGGCAGATCGTGCGAATGCTATGCTAATCCAGCCCTCAGCACTAATTCATTCCCTTATCGTCCCTACCAAAATTCCGTGTTAGTAAACACACAACTCCATCGCATTCTTCCGGGCGGGGCAAAAATGTAACAGATTAACGGTGAATTATAAGCAAATTTTCCGAGCAAAAAGACTCCATTAAGTCTATGACAGGTCTAAAAGCTCGGCTCGGTAACGCGATCCCCTATTTGTCGTGTCCTCCTGCTGGGCTCCTGACGACTGACGCTCGCCCAATGCAATACCCCCTTGGAGACGGAAACTCTACCTCCTCACCTACAAAAGCAGCAGAATGAGGATGAGCCCACGGCCCCATACAACTGTCCGTCAGACCCCTGGGGTGGGAGGCTCGAGTGGGAGGGTGCCATCCACACACATACAACATGGCTTCACTAAGTCGAGCGAGCTGGACAGGTATGAACGTATTTCCATATGGCTGAGCTTGCGGGTGATATACGGTGGGTGGGGTGTTTAGGCGTGAAATAGGCATTGTAAAATTGTAATTAATGTACAGATATAAAATACTGCATTGGTGGGAACGGCTTCGGGCTTATATGCTTCTTAATGCTAGTTTCATGTTCTGATCTTTGCTTGAGGACAGTCACCTGGTTCACCTGTTGCATTTGTGTGTACGGTGCATGTTTTATAGAATCATCGAATGAGTGAGTGAGTTCGGTTTAACGCCGGTTTGAACTATTCCAGTTATATCACGGCGTGTCAGCTTAATCTGGAAGGAAAACTCAAAGTGATGGAGGTCTCAGATGTCTAACACCTTGGTGAAACCCACAAGCACGGGTATCGTACTGATAAACATTGAAACATAAGCGGGGCGAATCGGGATTCGAACCCACAATCATAGGTTTCTGGCGTGCCCGAGGGAAGCAATTTTGCACAGCGAATTGCGGCGTCTGGGACGACTGGGCCACCCATTCCCCATCAAGTTTAGTACAACCGTGGAATGAATTAATGATTGAGTGGATGTTGTTTTATACCGCAGTCCACAATATTCCAGTTGTAACACAGCGGCCTGAACATACATCGTGTTTGTGACACACAAACCATTGGGTGACAGCATGAGCAACGAACCACGTCATCGAGGAAGTTGGCTCCCTGGGCAAGAATGGGATATTTGTGGAATGTCAAGGCGGGGAAACATGTACCATGTGGGAAATTGAACACAGGCCTTCGGCATGATGACTGAACGCTTTAACAACTTGGCCACCTCACCGCCCCATTAGTTAGAAATAAACATATTTTGAAGAAAGAAATTAAGAAAGGAGTACGGGATATGCCATTTCTCGCATCCTGGAGTTGTTGATATATTGCCAAAAACACAAGTAAATCTTGGTTCGCGTTTTTTGTGACTGGCAATTATCAGCCGGACGTTCATACTTAATGTATGGTTGGTAAATGACTTCTGTCAGATGGGCAACGTTAGAGGATCTAAGCACGCTTCACCACAATGACTTCACCCAAACCTACCTCAAACACAAAGGCAAATACTTGGGATCTCAACCACAACATACGGGAATGACTGTGACTTCACCTCCATTAAACCCCAACACATAGGGAATGACTGTGACTTCACCTCCATTAAACCCCAACACACAGGGAATGACTGTGACTTCACCTCCATTAAACCCCAACACACACGGAATAACTGTGACTTCATCTCCATTAAACCCCAACACACAGGGAATGACTGTGACTTCACCTCCATTTAACCCCAACATACGACGAATACCTGTGACTTCACCCCCATTAAACCCCAACAAACGACTCTGACTTCACCTCCACCAAACCCCAACATACGGGCAAAGAGTAGGACACCATTCCAAGAGTTATGGGGGACAGGGGTAGCGTTTCCAGTGGGATAATGAGCGGTGTCCCTGTACAGGAGTATCCAGTATGGAGAGGTAACGAATCCCTCTGTCTCTCTCCCCCCACAGTGGCCCTGTCAATCACGTGCAGCCAACGTTAAACTCTATACTCTTTGTTTTAATAAGCTTTGAAATCACCAATTATTGTGGAAAGTCTCATGTAACTGCAGAGTGGGTGGTTATGACGCGTCTGTTTTAAGTCGCTTTCAACAACGGTACCAACTCTAAAAACGGTGGACAAGTGAGTGAGTGAATGAGCGGATTAATTAACGCGGGAGAAAAGCCCACGGTGATTCAGGTCTTTCAATGTTGGTGATACCCACGAGCAAGGGTATGGTGCTGACAATCCAAGAATCAAAATCAGGGCGAATCTTGGATTCGAACCCACGATCACAGTGTCCTGGTACGCCATAGGGACGCTACTCTGCACAGCAAATTCCGACGCCTTAAACGACTGGGTTACGCGTGCCCCAAGAAGGTACACGATCATATGAGATCAACACTGCACCACTCAAACATATCGCATCTGTGGAACTATTTTAAATTTTTCTATTGAAACCATATCTTCCTTAAGAACAAATAATAATAAAATATGTCAAAATAAGAATAAACAGACGCTTTCTGAACCATTCCCGTGAAAGGTGGCATTACACAATAACAAAACTACAGTCTTTTTAAATCAGATCCTGGCGCACCGATGGCGCGGACTCCCACAGTTTACGATACCCAAGAGCTCGATCAGTGAACACTAAGTGATGGCTGTCCTCTTTCGCTCGCAGCTAGACGCGATCGTGTGTGTCTCTGGCTTCTTGCCAATGATTAGATGCCACCCCTGGGGGAATTATGATAAAATATTCATATCTAGGATCCCAACACCTCTCCTATCGTACACAGGGAGTGAGCAAATCTCTGAGAGTTGTGATCTGCCTTTGGCTAGAGTTGGTCGTAATTGAAGCAATGGCGAGGTTGTAAAATACTGATAAATATTTAATGGTTGCTGGGTGGTGGTCCTGCGCGCTAATTATCATCAGGAATAGCAAGTATTTGAAGGCGTTTGTGTCAGATGGGGAAGAGGGAGATGGAGGTGTGTTTTTTACACAAGGGCAGTTGGAAGCCACGGGGGCGATTACGGGGTGAACATTTTAGTACTTTATTGTTCGACGGCATGGGGGGTAACTCTGTTTTAGATATCTGGATATTCTTGTTTGTTTGTTGTTTAACGCCGCACTCAGCAATATTCCAGCTACATGACGGCGGCCTGTAAATAATCGAGTCTGGACCAGACAATCCAGTGATTGACATTATGAGCATCGATCCACCCAATTGGGATACGATGAATGCATCAACTCGGGATGGGGGCGGTCGGGTAGCCTAGCCTCGTCACGCCGAAGACCCGGGTTCGATTCCTGACATGGGTACAATGTGTGAAGCCCATTTCTGGTGTCCCCCGCCGTGATATTGCTGGAATATTGCTAAAAGCGGCGTAAAACCATACTCACTCACTCAACTCGGGATATTCTAGATATTCAGTTACACGGACTTGCAAAGAAACAACAGCATGGAGGTGTCCGGATAAACGAATACATACAACTGAAAATTGTACAGAACCATGCTCACTGCTTTACTTCAAGAATTAAATGTGTAACGTGAACCAAATCATTACAGATTTGCTTCCATTTAAATATTGAATTATAACATAGAAAATGACCAAAACATAGTTTTATTTAATATGTTTGTTTGTTGTTTAACGCCGCTGTCTGTAAATCATCGAGTCTGGATCAGACAATCCAGTGACTGACATCATGAGCATCAATCTACGCAGTTGGGATACGATGACATACATCAACCAAGTTACTGAGCTTGACCACCCGATCCCGTTAGTCGCCTCTTACGACAAGCATGAGTTGCTGAAGACCTATTCTACCCCGAATCTTCACGGGTCTTGATTAATATGATATTGGTTTTAATACTGACCAAATACTTTTACCATGAACACTATTAACTGGTCTATCATGATTGATGTTTGTTTGTTTGTTGTTTAACAATGAACTCAGCAATATACCAGATATATGATGGGGGTCTGTATATAATCGAATATAGACCGACTGATATTATGAGCCACGATCCACGTCATCTGGGTAGGTTGACACGCCATCAACCAAGTCAAATAGTTGTATACCCCTATCCATTTTGTCGCCTCTTTGGACCAGGACAGGTTACCGGGGAGTTATTCCAACCCAGACTTTCCAAAGTGTTGTTTAGGAAACGGACAACCCCTTCCGACCAAATCGTTGTCTTAGCCCGGAAACAGAAGTATTCACCAAGAACATAACTAGGCACACCCAAAAATACTTCTCAACTTTTGACAGGGATATTTTCCGTCGATCCTTGACAATCCATTTCAATCCATTTCAATATCGAATAATGTGTGTATAAACTTGATTCCGAAACAACAACAATCTGATGTGCTTGTAAAATGGTAGGGCGATATGCGGTAAGACTTTCACCCGTAACCCACCTAAAACATATATAACTTTTGGAGGGGGGATACGGGCGGATGTCTTTTCCGGTATGCTTACTCCGTCTAATAAAACTCCCATGATTAATCACTTCGACATAAAAAACAAAAACAATCAACGCCTGTATTGCTGATACATATTCCCAGCATATCAATCACGAATAGACGTTCAGTTTTGACATAGTAAGCGGGCAAGTGCCATAGCTAAGATTATATCACCACACCATCACCGGAAATCTCAAGACCAAATGCCATACCCTTATTAATTGTTCGTTCAGTGATATTTACCGGACATTGCGCCACTAAGTGGCCCGAGTCAGTATATTCGCCACGAGAAGCGAGTCCGAACACAATGAAGACATTACTTTTCACAATGGTCTATAAATCAGTGGCAGCCAACACGAAGTTAAATATCCCACGGGTCAATGAGCTGATTAATTGGTCATCAGTGCCACTCAATAAAAGGATTAGTCACGGATCACTGAACATACGGAGGACCCGGCTCGGTCCGGTAACGTCCCGGGTCTCCGCCCCCTTATTTGAGCTCACAAAATGATGACGTAACGAAGCAGACGACAGGGCTTACGATGTCGGCAGTGGGAGACGGGCGACGGTAAGGTACATGAAAACATAATGGTCGCTCACGACCCAGTGGGCACAAGAAATATATGGCTCTAAATCGCATTTAATTGAGTGACCAGTGGATAGATTAGTGTAGAGCTTTGTCGAAGAGCATCTGCTCGTGCGTAACAGCTTTGTCCGCCCTGTACACACTAAACGGTGATAGAACAGCTCCTACGACATATCAATTATAACGAAAAGTACTATAAATTAGAAACTATACATATATGTACATGGTGACTATATAAACACAATCGCGATTTAATAAAGACTGCGTCTTTTACAAAACTAAATTCTAAATTCAAATCGATAATTCATAAGTAAAGAAACAACTCGTCGCTTGCAGCCAACCTAGCCACGTTCAAACAGGTTAAAAAAAGCTAAATCGTCCTCATAAACTTCGTGAACGATCACAAGAAGAAGAAAACTATCTGATGTCTTGGAGCAAATATGTAAGGCACTCCCTGTTTAAATATCTTTCCTTAAAAAATAATCATTTTGAAAGCCTTAACATCACAGAAATATTTGGTCTATTTTTCTTCTTCAAATAATGAACCAGGTAACATAGAAGTAATCTGCTATCATGTATACAACTTCAAATCTGAAGTACTTATTATAGATAATCATAAGATCATAACGTAATGTTTTGTATAAATACTTTGTGTTGTTATATTGACTTAGATGTATCTATTTATATAGTTTATAGAATATTGTCACTGTTTCTACTTGGAATGTTTGCGCAATAAAATCTTGTATCTTGTATCACAGTTGCTGAAACAATTACCAGAATGTTTCCATGATAAACTATATGAATATACATTGTGTATGTAAATGTAGTTAAACACAACTTACAGAAACATCACAGTGTTTGTACTTCCTTCAACAAAATTGTACCAGAAAATTCTTGAAAAAAATAATTATGCTTCAGGCAGTTGAGAAATGAAAAGAAATTGCTCCTACCCATCCCCTACCTCCCGAACACCGAATATCAAATATCCCACTTAGACCATCACCGCGAACAATAAATTAATTTATGTCTCCTAAGCTCCATTACCGAAACAGAACCTATGGTAAATACAGTTACATCCAGAAGTATTGTACCTAAGCCAGTCGCAGACAAGCCTAATTCTTCAGCCTGAGACATACACAGGTACACAATAACAACAACTAGACGGCCTGGCTCAAGCGTTTAGGTTAGAATCCTCAGAGAATGCAATCCATTGATGAAGTTCACATCCAACAATACACATTACATACCACACTCTGTTCATTTACTCTGCTGATTGCTTTCAGTCTTAAACATAGCCAGTGTAATTCGGGAATCAACGGTTTATTTTCTGCCTGATTGTACCACAGCCTAATGAAGCAGTGCGTTCAATATGGTTTCGGATTGATAGGAGTCAGCCAACCATGCAACCTCCATGCGATGGCAATCTGTATCCTGGTTGACCTTTAGCTAAGTACAATCGTAGTTACATTGTCATATGTCATCAAACAACGTCATTGTTGTTTTTCTGATTTCTAAATCCCCTTGCTGCAGTACGCGCGACCCGTTCCACTCGTAGAATGTTAACTCTTAGCTACATAGAATCAAGAATCAAGAATCAAGAATCAAGAATAAAGAATAAAGAATACATATACATACAATAGTTGTAGCTTTGCTGCAGAATTTGCATGCACACAATATACTCATTTGTATCATTTCAAATACGTGCATGTTTATATTTATTGTCAAATACAGCTTTGTGTGAATGATTCGCATGACGAGCATTCTTCGATGAGAGCCAGAACACGAGGATCATTTGTGTCTTCCTTGTCAAAATAACGTTGACGTAAATTAACATTAAGTCAGTGCTTAATATAGTCACAGGTATGCCATAACTTCTTTACAAGGGATTGCTGCGTGTGTGTGTGTGCGCGCGCGTGCGTGCGTGTGTGTGTGCGTGCGTGCGTGCGTGAGTGCGTGAGTCTTACTGTCATATGCGTGTTGAACGGAACACATACCTATATGTAGCACATAGACAGACGTTCATGGAAAGCATACTTTTGTATATGACCCTCTATCATGCACGTCATTGTGTCAGATACGTGTTAAACAAAACACATACATGTCTCATGTCTTTCGGCAGTTGTTAACGGAAAGCATACTTTTGTCAGATACGTGTTATACGAATCACATACATGTCTTATGCACAGGCAGTTCTTCACAGAAGCACTGCTCGTGACTGTCAGGTACACGCGTCAAACAAAACATACGTCTCCCATGAGGGCATTTACCCCATGGTGTACCCGTGCACGTGTATGTTTGTTGTTTTATGCCACACTCAGCATTATTCAAGCAATATAATGTCGGCCTGTGAAAAATTGAGTCTGGGTAAGACAAACCAGTTACAGAGTTCGATCACCCGATCCAAATTAGTCGCCTCTCAATGACACGCAAAAGCATGATGGGGACCAATTCTAACACGGGCCCCAACGGGGGTTGCGCACATGTATATGATGAGTAACATGACGCATGTAGTGACATGAGGGCATATCCCAGTGATGACATTGCCTTTGATCTTGAGTAAAACTTTACAAGGCCTTAAATTAGGTGACTAATTTTAACGGGACCTACCCAGATGTTCACAAACAACGTCTGACAAAATAATCACCGCTTTTCATCACTACAACGTCACCAAAGTGACAACAATGGTCTAAAAAATTGAAATCGTGAAGAATATGAGTAATTATTGAAATTTTCGGAGATAACTCAACAAATCGTCCGTAGAGAAGGACAAGAAAAAGGGGTCCATTTCGTGAAAATTGCTCCGATAGAAAAATGACACATTTCGAAAGTTGCTCACTTACGATATTGGCAATGACGTGGGTAAAATCAGCGGAAACTCAAAGTGACGTTTTAATTTGAAATGAACAATAATCTCAGACAGACGGGCGACAAGCTTAACTAGCCCTCTGAAATCCCCACTGCTTGCCGGGATTTGGGGGAGATAAAGATCTGAACTTCTGTTCCTTCAACGTCCGAATGACTGCGAGCACCCCGTAAGTGAGGGAACATAGCCCCGAGTGTGGACAGGGCGGGCTGCAGATGGCTACAGTGTGGTTGTGAACAAAGTTGTGGTGGTACGCTTAGTAAGCTCAGCGGAACATCTGTTAGATCCCGGCGTGGTCTGTTGTAGTAGAAGCAAAGGCCTGTTTGCGAAAAATGTCCCCACCCCCTTGTAAATGCTCTGTGGTCATGTAACATATTAACATCTAAAGACAAAAGAAGAGCATGTTCATAAAGAGGGTCAATATGTAAAATGTGTACACGAGATGCCACTTTTCAAGTCATGGTTCAAGGGGCCAGAACACTTCACGACGTTAAATGCCTCACAATTGAAATTGTTATTCATTTCCGCATAATTTTACAGAATAATTCTACTTGGAATGTTTGCGCAATAATATCTTGTATCTTTGAAAGGGAATTGAAAAACTCAATATTACTATCGACACCAATAATTAGAGTCAGCGAGTGGATTTTGGCCATTTAAATGTGATTATATTTAAATACGTTTTTAAAAAAACTAAACAAACCCCACGAGCTTTTTCTTCAGCCATTTAATGCAAGTACATTTTAGATGAGTAGATTTGGGTAGATTTTGTCCAGAAGTGTAAACTCATTGCATGTACACGTACAAAAAGACCCGCTTCCGGAAACCAAATGGAAACTGGGAAACGTCGGTTTACTCTTCGTCTTCGTGATTTGGAAGTTTCAGAGATGTCCAGTTAGACTTTTATTTCGGAACTGATAGCTAACCAAACATAACCACTTCGCACTTCGAATATTACGCTCAACATGAACCAGGAACAAGTGGTGTTTCTAATGGAGTATCGAAATATTTGTTTCATCCCAATTATTTTATTTCTATTTCATACCCACCCGACTGTGAGTTCTTTTATCCATTGATCAAAAACAGAAAAATGAAAACAGCTGATGTTTCAACTGGCTCTACTAAGTCTATTGGCACATCCTCCATTATCCAGCGTATTGTTCTATCTCAGGGCCATCATTTGTCGTAATTGAATGGAGATATGATACGCTGGATAATCAAGGTTGGATCACGACTATCACACCTTTACGTAAATCACAAAGAAATACTAACTGCTCGTCATCACCGTGGATATTAAAATTAATATTCCATTACAGAGAATTTCTATAACACCACTCAAAAACAACAGCACACAATTCCACAAATGGAAACGTTATGAATGACTTTGTTCAACTCCTGTATCAAGACGTCATAATGCGACCCAGAGAAAGCACTACGTTAAAGCCAAGTCCTTGACATTCAACCTTCTTATAATAACTTCATTAACTATTACACAAGTTTGCCATTAGGTGACATCTTCATTGCAGGGCAGGATACTTGTGTTTACTCTTGGAAGTTGTAAAACCATTTAACGACGCAGCAAAACGTCTATTAATGAACCCTCGGCCAATACATTTTCCAGCCGTCTGACGCTGATCGTACCGTGTGAGGCTCGCTTAACTACCAAAATATAGGAGTGTTTGAATTATTGCGCTGTTAAAAGTGAATACTGAGAGGAATGGATGCCACTCTGAGAGCAAGTTATTGTCAGCGCGCACGCGAGTGACGTCACGGGCACGTGCAGTGGCGGAACCTGCGTATGCGACAGATCAAGAGGGGGACGAGAGTCTCCTGGGAGTGGTGCACGGTGGCCATCATTGATTCTCATTCCGTGAATATAATTCTCATTATCTGCCAAAGACAAAGCAAAGGAAGCCATCACAATAATGGGAACTATATCAAATTAGGATGAAGCTTGTCACTGTTATGTATTGCGCTTCAACCACACCAACATTAATTAATATCACCAGGGAAAATGGACGGCAATATGGCAGACCTGTTTAGATATTGACAGAAATAAATGAAATTAGCAAGATGGAATTCAGTCGGAGATAGGGAACCTCACAGAGAGAATTATCGGATGATTTTGTTGTGAATTAGTTTGGACAGTTTATGGACGCGAGATGCAACCGTGGAGGTCTTCCCCCTCTCAACACTAATGGGTGCGTCGTTGAGATGCGAGTTAGTGAAATGTGGATCCTCTACAACTGCCATTCAACTCCGCCACCATCACATTAAACTCAACCATTTCCATCACGGGGCCTGAAAGTATTTTCACACTTGGAGAAGCTTTGATGGGAACACCGAAGACGGAAATGTATAGACGGAGACGTGATTGCAAACTGTCATTCAAGTGCCAGATATGACGGTTAAAGTTGTTTTAAAGTATTTACTACCACCTGTGATTGTTTTGTCAATAACATCTCTGACAATACAGATACTACCATAATGGTGGACGTAATTATTTGGAGTATTGTAAGGATATTGTGTTATCCAAGATGAGTAATGCTTGACGCCACATATGGATGGTAGTGTTCTTTGTGTTGTTCATATTGTTTGTGGGTAGTCAATATATTATGCAACAACTCTTGTTTTTCATTAATTTTGAGTTAATGTTTTGCAACAACGTGTTTCTTAAATCAGATTTGGTCGTATTCTGTTGAAACAGAAATCAATTTCTCCTCTGTTTGAAATTATTCCGATCATCCATGCTCAGCGGCATGGATAATGTGAAATCAGGAGTAAATGTTGCAGAAAATGTCCCCACGATTTTCAGAGCACAATTCCGAACCAAATGTGTATGCGTTTTCGGGGTAGATTTATTCTAAATGATGACTCTCAATTTAGTATTTTGAATATATATCTCATGTTCCATGTATCAAGTTCAGATCCGAAGCCCGCGTGTACCCGAAATCTCTGTTCCCTGTAAATGGCAAGCGACAAATAGTGTCTCCCGTCGCCGCCAAACGCTGGAGGCGGACAAGCACGCCGACAATCCGTCTGAAGAACACAATGGCTTTTCACGGTGTAATTGGTTTAGCTAATAATGACCCCACTATACCCGACCACAGGGGAGGGGCCATTAGCAGAACTACCTTTTCAATGATTAACAAAAAGGCTGAACACCCACAAGGTCTCCTTCTGAAAGCACCGTCACATCGTAGGGTGGAATTTACCACGGGGGAACATGTACAATAGATTCATTGAATATCGAATAAAAAAATAGGATACCGCGAATTTGTTGAAAATAGATCTACATGGAATCTCGAGCATGCGTGACCCACACATGGGTTTTCCAGTACCCATGATAAGGTTATTATATATGGACAGTGCACTGTACGATAATTTCATCTTAAACAACCTTGAACGTACAAGTCTATCTCCTTAGTCCACAACGACGCAAAGACAAGGTATCTGGAAGGGTCACGGTGACATGTATAACCCACTCAGACACAGTATACTGGCTCCGAGCCGACCAGTCCTTGTTTTATCCTATAGACACAGAGCTCCAGGCAGGGCAAAACAAGTAGCATCTTTTAACGTATTTTGGTATGACCCGGCCGGGTATAGAACCTACCCACTCCCCAGGCAGAGGATCTACCCACTACGCCACGGAGGCGATGGCGAGCTACATAAAATTAAAGGGATATTATATTACTGCATACTCGATATTCGTTAATCCGGACGATACACTAAGAACGATAATGCACGGATGAACGGTGTTTCACTGTATCCCGTTCTATAAGGCTTGGATAATAGTATCCGTGTCGCTATCGAGAAGTGAGTAAGGAAGTACGAACAGTATTGCACCAATCTCACGTCTAAACAAAGTTAGACACAAAGGGAATCAAGTTGAGTGAGTGAGTGGATGGTTGTTTTTGGCCGATACAAAAAATAATAATACAGTTTCAGCACAGTTACACGAAAACGACCTACGACCGACCAACACATGCATGGTTCAACTGCACCAATGTTGAGAGTCGAATTCGGATTTCGGCGTGACCAGCGAACACATATACCACGAGGCAACCCAACATCTCGAGAGAACTTGCTCAATTTGAATTATGTTCTCACGATGCAAGCCTTGAGGAATACAGTAGAGAAGCATGACTTAACAGTGTCGTATGCTTACCCATTCGAACACAGAAGGTGTGTGAAAGGGCAACACCCGCGACACATTTCCCCGATCCAGACACCCGAATGAACCGCCTGGCGTGCTCAGTTTTACAGTCCGGGTTTTAATAGAGAAATCAACACTTCCCGAGTTGAAGGATATCATCAGAAAGTATGCGTTATCCCCTATAGTGGTCACAATATAGAATAGCAACGAGACATAGCGGGTCCTTGCTCATATTGCCACAATGGAACACAAGTCAAGCGAGACCGCGATTATCTGTACGATCTTCTGAGACTGGAGTGGGATGATCACTCTCAAGTCCACTGTCTGCAGGAATGTTCTCAAATCTATTGTTAATTCCTGCCGAGATAAAACCTTAATCCTGATTTCACACATATCTCACGTGAAGCCCCCATCTGCCTTGCTCGGCGATCAAATCTGTCACACTCATAAACGTCTAGCCTGAAATCGCTACACCCTAACCTCTCATACCTATATGCAGGCTCTGCATGTGTAACTATATTAAACATAGGCATACCTATACCGTAGTGTTTACCCACATTAGCCAGATCAAACCGCAATAGATTTCTGTGTCTGGTCATGGTGAAGATTTATGTTGTTTATCTAAGATCTTTATTAGGTAATACGCCCCCTCGGAGCGGTGCTATTATTCTCTACTGTAAACAAGTAACCAATGAGTGCAGTCTCTCTATCTCTTTTCTACTAAAGTGACGGCATAAAATAGAAGCATGGCTTTAACAACCTTTCAAAGGAACGAAATTTGATATTATTCAAATTCAAAATTCTCTTTAATGCTAAAAAAGGCTTTATCACCGACATTTAAGTGGAGAATCCCGAGGGTAGAATATACACTTTGTTTGTGGTATGCATCTATTTTAACGCCGGGTGGAGAGAGATAGTTACTAATGCAACAATACATGGTGACACATAAAGATCAAATATTGTGAAAAAACATACCATTCGTGTCAAGACCATTCTAGACGGTAATTTTGAACTGGGGATATATTTTCACACCACTATGTTAACAAACGACAGAATTCATGTCATATGTCCGCAGTGTTTGGTTGTTGTCAATATCAATAGCAGATACGAGTGGAGATATATTGATCATCTGTTTCTTGTTTATTTATACTTACTTGATTAATAAACAAGATTGACAATGAATATGTGAGAAGAAAAAAAAAACAGGATAAAAATATACAAAGGGTTACAATTGATACTCCTGTCAACAGTATTTAAGTTGCAATTGAATATATATATATATATAATAAACCCCCTTTTGTGTCGTTTTTAGCCCAATTCAGGTAATTAAAGCGATATACACCAAGTAACTCGAGTTTATTCAACACCTAATTTTCATCCGAGCACAGTTGGGTTATATGCTGTGCAATACACTAAAGGCATAAGTAAATAAACAAATTGGCAGCAATTGGTGGTGTTCTTATGAAATCCTAGGCCAGGTATCCTGCGCGCGAGAACAACGAAGGGGATAGTAGTCCGCCTTGCCGCTTGACAAATCTAGTAAATCTCGGGCGTGTCACAACCAAGGCTGATGTAGGCTGTAGGGATGCTTTCCAAAACACCTCCGGGCAATCTCTAGCTAAATTACTGCAAAGCTTGAATTTGGACGCGCATTAGCGAGATACCAGCCTTTCTAGATCTGAAGCCAAGAGGTCAATAATTACACTTAGATCAAATTGGTTTTCAAACTAAATGTATTCGGCTTTTCGCAGTGGTTTGCTAATCTCCGTTCCTCTGATTGTGATAAGGGATGCGGTAACGCTGGACTGGGTCTGTACATCTATACATACGTGGGCGATGACTGCATGGGTGTAGAATGCCCTAGCCTGGCTATTAAACTCATTTGCCTAATGATAGCCTATTAAGGGTGGAGGATGCGGAGACAGGGGATATTGTGGTAGAAATGTGAGCTGGGCTCCCCTGCACGGTCATCTACTATTTCACAGATATGGGAAAAGGTGGAGTACGGGTAATGAAATACCTACCTGGTTGGACACATAAAATTATAAAATATGTTTTATAGGCTATATCGGACACGCAGACAAAGAACCATTATTCCAATAAATGTTGACAAATAGTCACCCTATGACACTGGCAGATTTAAGATGAACTTCAAACTTGACACTTAGAGTGAAATAAACTTTTATTCTGCTATTATCACTACGTTTTTTTTGAGAAAGTTGTTTCATAATGCGATGTATTTGTACGCACCTTTAAGGAGTGACTTAACCGATACTTTGAACATCTTGACGTGAAGTCTCATGTGATGCAGGTCTCAGATATTGTTATAACCCCAAATAGGTACAAATGAAATTGTTTAGTTTTCGTTAGATTAGTTCGAGCACTAGGACTGGAAGTTAAATAGGTACATCAAGATAATTGTTACAAAATGAAGGGCAACCCTCGCTGTGGAGCTAATCACCCACACCCCCAGGATGTTATACCGCAGAATTCCCCACCCCCGCGTCACCGTGACCACCCTGCCCCTCACCCACAGGCGAGAGCCTAACTGTCGCCAGCTTAATACGTTGTTTGTTAACTGGCGGCATATTTTATAAATATTGCAACACACTCGCAGACAGCGATGAAAGAGTTCTCATTATATCATTAATTTTAAATCAATCACTCGAGGAGTCAAGATGTTTGCCTTGCCTACTTTCACATGTCTCTTGTGGAGCTTTACATATAATTCATATCTCCTTGCCCACGTTTAATAAACTGTCAGCAAAGCTCCACGGCGCAGAATTGGTTTTAAATTGAAACAAGTTTTAATTACCGCCAGAAATTGTACAGCGGATATAGTCATGCTGTGTGCGAATCTCTGCAGGCCGGTGTTAGCCTCAATCCCGTTCTTCAGACATTGGTGGATACGTACGTAGAATCGGTACAAATCCATTTTTCTTACACAGAGATGTAAGATTGTTTTGCATGTTTTTGGCGAAGCAGGCTGCGCGTTGACAGAGTGGTTCGTGTTCGTATCTAGTCGTTCTCACACTGGCGCCGACTGGGAACCCCCAGTGCGATCCCACCATCCGTATAATTATCGCAAAACAAAAACTCTCACCACCTCTTATGGTCGGCGAATCCAACAGTTTATAATGAAGTTTTCGGGCCGCGTCCCCCTAACAACCGAGGACCCTGTCCCGTGCCAGGTCAGTAATATGGGAAATGCACAGCGCGATCGGTGTCACATAGGCTAGCGCTGACGATTTGGTTTCTATCTCTCACTACCCTGTCCTCGTGGGTCGACGAAATCTAAACATACATTTCCCCGTGGGGTATCGAGGAGAGGGGCGGGGGCATCAGCTCTTCAACCATCACGCTCGATTTGCACGCCTAGCGGCGCACTTGCTAAGCTGCATCAAATCGCTAAGCAGATAACCCCATTGGCTGACGAAGGCCGGTCTTAGCAGTGAGCCCCACCTCCTCCCAGATGACTGACAGGTGAACGGCTGTGCATGACGCACTACGATAAACTCGAGAGACTTCCCGTGTTAATAAATACACTGAAGACAATTGTAATGAAGACATGACTAAATGTATGGGATTCTAGTTGAGATACATCTACGGATCCAGCGCCTGCCCATCATTAAGTGTGTGGACTCGGCTCATGCTGGTTACTCTTTGCCGTGACACAGGGATAAAACCGTGCCCTTACCCTAAGCTTGTATCGGCCACGAGGCCAAGGGTGACAGAGTTTACCTATCTACCTATCTGTTCCCCACATACTTTGTCAGGACGTCGGACGATCAAAAACCAGCCCCAATGCTGCTGGAAGGGTCAAGCCCGGACATGATGGCAGCTCAGTCCAAGCTGTTGTTCCAGCTCAACAAATACTACAATGAACGGGTGCAGTCCCGGAAGGGGACGGTGTCCAAGACTGTCCGCGAGGTCTGCAAAGTTGTGCAGGACGTCCTCAAAGAAGTAGAGGTCCAGGAACCAAGGTTCATCTCCTCCCTGACCGAAGTGAACGGCAGGTATGAGGGTCTGGAGGTTGTGTCCCCTACAGAGTACGAAGTGGTGTTGTATCTCAATCAGATGGGGGTGTTCAACTTCGTGGACGATGGCACTATCCCCGGGTGTGCTGTGCTCAAGCTGAGTGATGGACGGAAGCGATCTATGTCTTTGTGGGTAGAATTTATCACAGCATCCGGGTACCTCTCAGCACGGAAAATCCGTTCGCGTTTTCAGACGCTCGTGGCCCAAGCTGTTGACAAATGTTCCTACCGCGATGTTGTGAAAATGATCCCTGACACTACGGAAGTGAGGTTGAGAATCAAAGAACGATTTGTAGTTCAGATTACCCCTGCGTTTCGATGTGGAGGTATTTGGTGCCGATCGGCGGCCCACTGGCCGGTGCCGCACACCCCATGGCCAAACCCAAACCTGGTGGCAGAGGTGAAAACAGAAGGATTTGACTTGTTATCTAAAGAGAGTATCTACATGAAGGATAAACAGTCGGCGGCGGAGGGTGACGCCTGGGTGATGTCATTCCGCTATGCCGAGGACAGACTATTGTACGGCGGGTGTAGAAGGAAATGTCTGAGTATTCTCAAGGCTCTACGTGACCGACACCTGGACCAACCCGGCCAGCCCATAATGAGCTACCACCTGAAGACCCTGCTCCTTTACGAGTGTGAGAAACACCCAAGAGAAGTGGAATGGGACGATACCTGCTTGGGGGACAGAATCAACGGAATTCTTCTTCAGCTTATATCCTGTCTTCAAAACAGGCGCTGTCCCCATTATTTTCTGCCAAACGTAGATCTCTTCAAAGGAAAGTCAACGTCAGCCATGGACAATGCTGCTAAACAGGTATGGAGAATACTCCGAGAACTGCTGACAAATCCAAGAAGCTTGGACAAGCTCTGACAAGCAACACTTGTGTTTTAGGATTTTTAATTCTTGTCGGTGTATTTTTACAATGGAAGTATTGTCCTCGGGCTCTTGTGACGTGGTAAGTGCGTGTCTACAGCCAGCTTGCATGTGATATCACTGACGCTATTTCCCCATTTCCAGGGGATATATTTATACCCAAACTCGGGCAAATATACCATTTACCATTCGAGAACTATTCATAATTCTCGCCACTGAACAATACTCAAAATTCCTATCATGGGACATGTGATTACTTGGTGACTCAACAGAAGACGTTTCACGTTGAGATGGCATATCCAAAGATTTGTGTATCATTTTATCGCAGTATTTACTGCAAATGAACTTTTAATATTGTTGCACCGTATGCTCATGTGTACATATGCTTACCATTCTCTTCATTTCTTCCATGCTCATGTCGGTGTAAAATTATGTATTTAAGTAATCGAAATAAACCGCGTATTACATTGGAAGTGACAATTTTTTCAATTTATGAGCTTGGATTGGATAAGAGTTGATGCACACGACTGAAGACTAAGGTTGGATGCCGCTCAGCATCCATACACGAGAGCGATGAAAAATAATATCCGAGCGTGAGATACATCAGCAAATACGATACTGTCAGTTTATTTTCTTAACCATGCTTTTCTACAGCGTATGTTCATGGTCGACAGACTTGGCATTTTAGGTTTATAAACAGAGCAGCAGATGGAAGTACACAGCACCCTCTACACACATAACAGACGGGGTCTCTCACATGTTAGACGATGTCTACATACCCCCAAAACTCCTTCATAATGATTTATGGTCGCATAAATATTCTGTTATTCTATGGGAATTTTTTACTGCTTCAAAATGAAATGATTGATGTGTATAAGTCAAACACGAGGAATAAGTACATGTAGTTAATTTAAAAATGCAGGAAACATATTTTGGAGTGTTCTTCGTCATTAACTTTGGGTCTGTGCATTTAGATCATACTCTGCCTGACAACCTCGGGTACTTTGTTAACAGAATTCACGTCAACTTTAGCTTGCTACTTGAGACGAATCTCGCTCTTCGAAACCAACTGTGGAAACGAAAATACCATGTTTCTCATAAACAAACAGACACACTGGAATCTACATAATTGTGCTACTGAAGATATTAAGTAAACTTTAGTTACCGGTTCGTTTCACTGGTAATTACGTTACAACTGAAGTTAGACTGAGACGGTTTACCTCTAAACCCAAAGACAAGGTGCCGAGTAAAATACAGCATAACTCTGTAATTCGTAACAGGTGCATGAGTAGCTAGATGGATACTTTAATTATAAGTGCCAGGGGCGAGAATGATTCATTAAGGAGGAAAACTCAAATTGTTTAAAAGCATTTCCTGATTTCGGTGTAGTAACTAGGTCATACAATCCCGAGGCTTGCCATTTATCAAACTGAAATAGCAACATGACAACGTTTACTCTAGGGCGAGACGGCAGGAAAACATATTGAACTAAAGGAGATATTGCGACCACTTGAACACAAGCAGGACAGCATGTCGTCCTCGTTCCAAACATGCATACTCAGTAATAACACGGGCTTTGGTTACTCAATGTTACGTTCGTTGTGATAGAGACAAGAACTTGATGGTAATGGCTCGGGCGAGACAACGCATGGGAACATACCGTATGGTGTAGGGATTCTTACACTGCAATGCGATAAAGTTTCAAAACTATGTGTTTGAGTTCAGGACAAAGTAAACATGCCGTTCTTATTTATTTGAAATGTATCTTCATAAAACTGTAATTCAGGCAATAAGTATCCTCATTTCAATCTTAAGACATTTACATCGTATATGATCTTACACAGCGAATTTACAATGTAAATATTATAACATGCTGTTCGTGTTACTTGAAATGTATCGTTATCGGAACTATTTCTCAGGAAACAGGTACATCCTCGTAAGAACTATTGAAAACATTTACCTCGTATATTATCTAACACAGCGAATTTACAATGAAAATACTACATCCTGTGATTGTCCTCACTTATTATGCCTTGAGAATTTATCCGATACATGTGCCGTTTACAAAGCGCTATAATATATTCTGAAACGTTCTTCCAAATAATGGATTATTGTTAGTGTATGAACACAAATAACCTTTAAAATGAAAGAATATGCGTTTCTAGTTGTCCCGTGGCATAACAGTAATAGATTATCATAACTGTCCATGTATTCGGCACTTGTCCCCCAATCCCGCTAATACGAATTTACAAAAATAGTATGTGAACCTATCTTGCACATACCCAAACTAACCTTTAAGAATTATTTTACAATGTTCTAAATATTGACGCTATGCAATAAAATACCAATCGAGCATTCTTAAAATAATCTGTCGACTAAATAATACTAGACAGACAATATGCTTTATAATATACGTAGGTGTAAGAAAGGATATAATACAACAGGCACTGCCTATTAGAAACCAAGTTGACAGAATGTAGGTAGCATAAACTAAGTTTTCTATATTTCTCATTGTGGGGTCTTTTTTCAAGCATAAAATACATCATCTTGTAAGACGGTCTCTACGAGTACTTCACACCAAGTCAACTCCCGAGGCAAGATCTTTCAACTCTTCATGCAATCTCTAATTTTCAATTATGTTCTGGAAGCAGTGGATACAGTTTCATCAAAGCTGTTGTCCTGCTGAGAGACGAAACAGCTTAATTGAAACACGATACAGGGAAATGCGGGAGAGAGTGGTATTTCAGCACTTTGAATGCGTATGCCCAATAAATACATAACGAGCATAAAAATATTCTACATATATAAAAAGTTTATAGCGATAAGTGTAAACCCCTCCCAGTCAAAAAAATTCGCATTGCTGAATGTTTTGAAAAACACTACTTTACTGCAATGGTGAAAATCATTCTGATTTTCCGATCATGTGGTGAACAAATATGTTCAATAATTATATTCTCATTTTTATCACCTTCAGTGGATACAGTAGATTTATGCGGCTTTTTGTACACACGTTGACTAGTTAAAAAATATACATGCATTTATCATTACATTTTTTGTTAAAACTTTAAAACTTGGCTTACTCCCGGTATACCCAGTCGACCTACATAGATTACCAGGCGGTGTGCCTTTTATTACCTGCCGTAAACGAGATATTGTGCCTGACAAAAACACCTCAGCTTCCTGTATGCTTTTCTGGGCAAGGTGATAATAATGTTAAGGTTGGGCAAGCATTTAAGGACTATACGAAACATCACTAATTCCGCTGTTATGACACTCCTACTAGCAAGCAGAAATATTTGGCCTCCAAAAAAGGTGTGTTTCACACTAACAGTTTAAAGAAATCATTTTAAGTATTCAAACACGTATTTTGCATACTGGGATTCTTCTGGTGCGTTTAGAGTTAAACTTTCCACAAAGATCCCGGAATAGACTTTTCATTTAAAACCATAACCTAGTATTTGTTAAATCAGGTAAACATTATTGTAATGTTATTCTTTCAATGTTATAGAATGTTTTTAAAATGACATAAGAATATATTATGAGCATGAATGTCTCTTTTAGTCGGTCTCTTGAATATGTAAGATAAACATGACAACATGACTTGACGGGAAAACGGACTACAGGTATTTGACCTGGCCGTCAGCAGCACGATGCGCTTAACATAAATGTCCTTTCAAAGACCTATGGTCACGATTATCTGTAGATTAATATCTGTACAGTACACTAGCGTAAAATATCAAAATGTCCTCAAAGAGTATTTAGCCTATTATATCGGGAAATGATATTCCGGATCAGTTGAAATACACAACATCAAATATACAAACCTGGTAATTTTGGGACAAAACGACAACACAATCTGAAAGGTGACTGAGCAAGAACATTTGCTTGATTAAACAATCCTAAAATTCGTATTTTGTATCGAATTGTTAAATAAAACTTTCATCGACTTTTCGCATTCGACAAAAAAAAACATTCTGAGCATTTGACACTTCAGCCTCTCATCTCCACAGATCGACATCTGCAGCCTCAGTGGCGAGCGCTTTAGGTGGTCTGTAGCCCGCACACGAAAAGTGTTTTTTCATTAACTCAAACCGGAGCTAATTAATTAGGATCAATGCGGCCAAGACTTGTTGATTGTAGCACTGCATAAAGAGAAAACATTTAAAAGAGAAAGGTGTCACAGTTTCATTTTAGCATGCCCTGGGCGGAGGTATTTTCACAGATTCGAACGAATAAGATACTTTTTTTCATTAAACCTTATCCAACAATCTTCTTGCACATCTTACGACCGATTTAACTTAATTAGTATCTGTATTTAATCTTTAAAAGAAGGTGGATCAAATAATACGTGCAAAAGACATTTATGTCATTCGCGAACTGTAGAAGGAAACATGCACAATATTCTTTGGTGGCTGAATTTTATTTTCTTCCATGTCTCTTTGTTCTTCTTTCTATCCCAGATAACATGTTCCGGAGAAACAACCACAATTACACACATTGGAAACCTCTGACAGTGAACAAGCGTTAGGGAAGGATTCAATAGTCCAACGACCGCAATCGACATACAAGAATATATTTATAATAATATAATGTAATAATTCACTATGCAATATATGAACGAAAATATGTACTGTCGGTTTAATTAAAATCCATATTTTACTTAAACAAATGAATAACTGTCAAACGAACAAAAGAAACAGTCCATTATTATATCCATTTATATGGCATATGCAAGGGTGATATTTCATAATTTAAGATGAAATGAGACTATATTCAAGTTGTTTTCGATCGACTTATGAAACACTAAATCAAAAATGGCTCCGATATTCCACATCTGTTCACACAATGAGATTATTTTCGCATTACGGACTAATTATGACGAAGAAGATGGACTGAAATGAAGGAGCTTCGAGTTACTTGTGGGGATATCAGGAAACGTTAGAAGCACGTCAGCGATCGGTACAGACTTGCTACACGCAGGGAGAAAGGCTAGGGATTCTGTTACAAGTAAATAACAAGTAATATCTAATCAAGATACCCTGTATCAACACAATCGGCTGTCTTACAATCATCATAATAAATAAGATTTCCTACGTGGTTCAGTAGTCTTTAAACTTTAAACACGAAAGACATACATTTGAGAATAATAAGATGATCTAGTATTATTTTATAATTATACCTTTCAAATGCTGAATGAAAACTTTTTTATTCTATAGAGGCATACAACATAACAAACGTTTTGAAAAGTAGGTATAAGTAGGTATAAGATTTAACTGCAAAAGCCCGAGACGAAAGTGTCATCATAATTGTTGAAAAGAATCATGTATTTACTTACCGTTGTGCTTGCATGAAAGTTTGTCATAAATTTAAATAACACATACCATAAATATGTATTGTGTCGGTTCTATTTAAATGTACATTGACTACAAAACAGTTCAAAACAGGGATTATTATAATCGATGATTTTCAAACTTTAACAAAATGCATTTAGCCCAGATTGTTTAATGTTAAATACATGTTCGCGTCAAATGCTTGTACTCATTTACCTGTACTTGGCTATTTCAGAATAAAACAAATACTGTCAAGTTTTTAAATTATCACGAACTATGTCCTGAAAATATATGTCCATGATGTTTTCATAAAATGTATGAGCAATAAACATTATATTAACTTGTTAAGTGTTTACAGACTACTGATAATATCTATCAGAAATTCGACACAACAAATGCAGTCAAATTAAATTTGTACGTTGGTTGATTTTACTCAGCGCATTGGCGTCTCAAAATCAGATAAGGTGGATATTAAACAACCATAGGAGCGATGCATACAACATTTCTTACACCAAATACTGCAATATCTTCATTACAAAACGTGCATTACATTTACTGTAATATCTGTAACTCTCAGTAGCGTTAGTGCATCAACTTACATGTCATTACAGTTAGTATTTCTCATTTGAGTTTTAATAAATCAAGAAAAATGCGATTCATAGATGATGCTTTAATACCAACCACTAAACCACGCTGAAGTGGCGTGACTTATGACATAATGAATTACATGCATGGAGGCTACATCGTACACGTACTTCTAATTTCCATGAGACATACAAAATACAGACCGCATTTCCCTGATAATTATAAATTTCAAACTTTAAATACATTAAGAAAGAATTCATAAGAATTATAGGTACATATAAAAGTACATGATTGACGCTAACATCACACGACATAACCTTCCCACTTAAATTCCCTTCCCACATTCTTGGATGGGCAGTTACATGTACGGGAATTAGATAACTAAACTCATACATAACCGTATTTATTAACATGTGTAAACGCATAATTACCAGCATGATGTATTATATGCATTCCAAATATGTTTCAAAAGGAGCAAGTTAATAAAGCCATCCCAGGTTACATCAGCATTCTCTGCTACGCTGTCCGATAATATAAACAACTGATACGGGTCGTGGAATAATCTCGGGGTGAACACTTAACCAAATGCTGACTGTTCACCACAGACACCACAGAAAACATCAACTGCATCATCATGGTCTACGGTGAGAACAATATGGCATTATGTAAAGCTGTGATACCCATCTGGAGATAGGTTTTCGGGATGGGGATATAGATCTAGTGTTGTGGGGTAGACACCAAGCGTCTGGAGCACACATCACACACACTCAATTATTCGATCAATTTACCCCTGGAATTACAGGCCGACTATCTTTCGGCTTTGTCATCTCCGAACTGCTTATTAAAATGTACGCAATACCAATGTCATGGGAACAGGACTTCTTCTCTGTAAATTGTCGCGCCTTTGAACACAGGAGGAAATTAGACGTTCTCGGGTGCTCGGGTGGAAGAGCGGGTGCAGAATGAGAACATGGGTTAGATGAACGGGACTTGGAAGATATACTCCACTTCTTATAATCTCATTTCCGTCTATGTACGATCTATGATTAAAGAGTTAAAGAAATGAGGGTCAATAACAATGGGTAAATATGAAAGAGGAATGTTCGGTCTTCAGTACTGTGGTTGAGGGCACGGAGGGATTACCGATACACGGCAACTTTACGATAAGTTGAGCACCACGTCCAAAACACGGTCATTAAGGCTGGAAATGACACGATGTGGCTGCTGGGACCGGTACGTGAAGTCGCAGGGGGAGACCATGCACGTCGTGTCAGGCGAAGGGAGGGCTGGGCTCCGTATCGTAAAGACAATCATTACCATACTAACGCTAAACACCGCTATCCTTCTCACCTCCAGAAATTCATTATCAAGATTAGAGATAATACGTAGATCAAATTTCCCCGTGCATGTTGGTGTTTGAGGGGTATTTCCATCTGTCAAAATAGCCCGCCTCCATTCAACAAAGCACTACCCTTTTCTCCACTGCCGTGGGATAACTTCTACTTGACTCTCTCTCACACAGGGATGCACAGTCGTAAACCGTGCGCGAGGGCAATAAAACATCCGTGAAGTTTCACGTATAATTCCACCTAAATCGCTCAGTGATGTTTAAGACTTGGGTAACACCGGTAAGGTGTGTCTGGACAGATCATTGTAAACATTTTGAAAAGAAATTCAAAGTGGGATTTGTTCCGTTAAAATGGTTTCTGTAAATTGAAAACTTGAAAATGCAATTAAAAGATTATCGATATGATATGCTGTGGTGGTTTTATTTGGTCGCCGATTTAGTGGCACTATTGTACAGGGTGACATAAACTGTCAATTATGCCTGTGTTGGTTTATCTCTTTTCCCTACTGCTGTTTGACATTCTAATTTCTATGTCAATATGACTCATCAGTTTCGAAGGCAATTTCACTTGATGGAGATAAATTGTTTTTTTATGCTCTCACATACATTAATGATTCCTGAAGATAAGGTGTTATCAACGAGTGAGTGAGTGAACAGTATTTCGGTCATATCAGGGCAGGAAGGAAAGTACGAAGTGATGCCAGTCTTAGACATTTACCACTTTGAGGAGACCCACCAACACGGGTATGGTGCTAACAGACCTAGAAAATAACCAGGACCATTCAAAGATTCGAACCAAGCCACGTCAATTGTTTTCAGGGATGCCTAAGTGAGCACAGCGAATTGCGGAGCATGAGACGACTGAGACATCCGTGACTCCGTTTTATTATCAAAAATAACAACAACTTAAAATGGCAGGGAAACGCTCCGAAAAGAATACGACATTTAAACAATTCGACCAACTTTTTTTGTAATTTAGGCCACGTCAACGTCCTGGGCCCCGTTCCGAAAAACAATCTTAGAGCTAAGATGATCGTAACTCCCATACTTTAACATAGGCTTACGACAATCATAGCACTAAGATCGCTTTGTGGAACAGGGCCCTGATATTATAACATGACAGAGGGCCAAACCATGTATACGTCCAAATATATTTCCCAATACTAATCTTGACAAGTAGATGCGCGTGTATCTTACAAGCAGTGAACTTTATGAAGAACAGCAAGTTATGATCAGGATACAAGTGCCATGACTTCATGCAGCAGCTTGAAGCAGAACAGACACTTGTCGTCTCATATAGCACAACAAGCCCAACAACTGAAGTGTGCTTAGCAGGTCGTCTAGGGGAGATACGATCTTATTGAAATAATGTCCAGTTTTCAATGCGAAATGTTAGCGAGATAAGAGGAAGAGGCGAGAGACATGCACTCCAGATTGGGGAGGAAATGGGAGCCAGGAGCCGTGCATTATCAACAATAGTTTGAAGATGGGGCGATTCCCTGCCCAAAGACGTGGTCAATCGCAGTCTACGTGCTGTTTTCAAGATGGTGGTATGACAACTGCAATTAATTTGGTTCTGAAGCAACGCCAATGATGACCTTACAACAACGTCGAGCGCAGGCGCCAAATCCGCAAATGTACTCTCAGACGCGTCCACACCTAAGTTCCTGCCAGCATGATATGAAATATGACATGCGTTGCGAAAACACGGACCTCAGGTACTCCGTACAAAACAGGACTTGTAAACTCAAGGGCGTTGCGAACTGAATATTGACATTAAAGTTTGCGCGCTGATGAGCATCCGCAAGGCTTTGGGATTATATCATTTGGCCAATAATCGGCGTAACATGACGTGGACCCGTCGGAAGCTGGACCTCAGACGAATCAAGGACAAAAAGCCACATACCGACTTCTATTGGGTTCGTGTTCCTGACTAATCTCACGGAACCGAGAAGTCGCGAGGACAAGGAACGTTGTTTTCACAGGAGATTTGATTACCGAATGCATTATGGGAGACAAGGCCGTTTCCGCCACAGGACCGCCGGCAGTTGCTCTTTTAGCTATTGCTTTTTGTGTCCATTTACGAGAGAATACGGCAGCCGTGATTCTCGTGATGGGGCAGGACCCCCGAGGATAGCTAATGAAGATTAAACATGGGCAGTTCCGATGTGCCCGGGCCTGCCCGAGACTGAAGAATATCTGATACTCCCTGAGCGAGATGGAGACGTTCCGTCATTGCCCACCGCCCTGGTGTCGAGATTCACGTGCATCACGTGAACGGTCCTCGCGCGGTCTCCTTCGGCTGCTGCACGCGACAGGCCTTTCTATCAGCCACCACGACAATTAGCAGCGCAATTACCTGTGGACTCTGTGCGATGAAAGAGGAAGGTCTTCTCAGCTAATTGGGCGTCGAGAAGGTCCTTGTGGACCTCAAAGCTGGGATAGACACAGATATTCACGGAGATGATTCGAGATGGGAATTCCGGGCGAGATTTGACATGGTTTAGGCTGTCACCTTTTTGTCACGATCCTTTCCCATGACACTCGCCTTGTGTAACAAGAACTCGAGGTTTAGAAAGATCCCATTGTCTTTGAAGCTCAAAGATTAAATATAATTGGCAACAGAGTACAGAGTATCAGCTTGACGATGGTTTATCGAGCTAATTTTCCAGCAGAAAAATACAGATTATCAACCAATACTTGCAGAGTGTGAATATATTATCTCATGCCAGCATTGTCTATAATGCGGTGAACATTGCAAAAAGGGCGCTGAGTGAGTGAGTTAAGTTTAAAGCAGCTTCGAACAATATTCAAGTTATAGCACGGCGTGTCAGCTTGATGTGGGAGAAAAGTTTGATGTGATGCGGGTCCCGTGTTTTCCCTTTGCATGTGTTTGTGACGGGTGCCACCGGTGGGACAAGATACGCCCACCTTTTCGCGAAGACCTAGTGTCATCACTATTTGATAGCGATTCATAAAGACATGCTTATGATATAGTCGAAATCGTACAATGGACTCTGCTTTTTGTAGGCATTCTTCATGGGAAGAGTATTGTCACTTAAATTTATACAGAAATAAATAAGAGAAACACTTAAAGAGCTTATGAGGTAATATAAAACTCATAAATTTGTTGATATGGCGTTAGAGCATGTTTACAAGTAATAAAGTCATCCTTTCCGAATATCATGAATAATGCAACAACACTTTCCTAGCAAATAAGCTTTTGATGTGGAAACAACAAGACGACTTATTCAGATGCCTACAACTGTTCCGTTTGCCATGCTCTCAACAAAACCACACAATTAGTTAAATTTCTGAACGCTCAATATAGAAAACTACAAGTTGTATCATCTTATCTTCAACTGTAGATTGAGAAAGGGGTTAAAAAATGGGAAAAGGGAAAACTCATTTGTGTCAGCGTGGTTTAGTTGCCGGCTTGGACAGCCTGGTGCAGCTATCTCCGTGAAAATCAAAACTTAATCGCACAATTGCAGTCCAAAAAGAAAACGGGAAACACGGAAAGTTAGTCGTATTTCCAAGAACTAATGGATGTGGAAACCTAGCCTTCGCGGCAGCCTGGCAAAATAAACCATAAAAACGTCAAAATAAACAAATGATGTTTAAGCATGTAACTAAAGTGTCGCAAAACAAAATGGAACGTTTCCTTACAGCGGAACCAAACTAATCTCTCCAAGCCCCTCCCCGATGGGTTTGTTTCGGTGGTCTGCTAAAACACAGAAACGCTACCCCTTGTGTAAAACGTAACTAAATAGAGTAAAAATATAATAAAAATAAACTACTCAAAAGACGTTCAAGAACACCCAATGTTTTCATAAGACTATAGTTGATCTGTCATGTCTTAGTTGGTTGGTTGGTTTGTTGTTTAACGCCGCACTCAGCAATATTCCAGCTACATGACGGCGGTCTGTAAATAATCGAGTCTGGACCAGACAATCCAGTGATTAATATCATGAGCATCGATCCACGCAATTGGGATCGATGACATGCATCAACCAAGTCAGCGAGCCTGACCACCCGATCCCGTTAGTCGCCTTTTACGACAAGCAAAGTCGCCTTTTACGGCAAGCATTGGTTGCTGAAGACCTATTCTACCCCGGAATCTTCACGGTGATCTGTCATGTCATTAATATTTGTCATGTCATGACAGATTAAGTATGGTCATGTTAGAATATCGGGTGTTCTTCAACTTCTTTTGAGTAGCATATATTATCTCATATTTTCAACAAATGTCTCAATACGTATGTAACATATCATGTAAATGACGCAAAACGTCACCTAATACCTGACACGATCTTTTTGGTCAAAATGTAGAATGTGACCCTTATGAAAGAAGGCACAAGGACGCAATGTATGTTAATCGGTTACGGGGTTATGTGTGAAACATCGCCGTTATTTCCATTTTATTCTGTCGTACAAAGTCACCGCATGTGTGACATGTGTGATGACAGAAGGGAATGTTGCAGATATACGGTGACATTAAATTCCTTTCATACTCATAACATTTCATTCATGAATTTCAATATTAACATAATCCCGTCATGCAATCGTGTAGATTGACTGCCAGAAACAGGGACGAAATTCACAAGTGAATTACGACGAGAATCCTCCTGAAGAGATTGTAAGAACGTGCGTCTTTAATGAATACCAACGGACCCGCGAAGATCCGTGTTAGAATAGGTCTTCAGCAACCCATGCTTGCTTTAAAAGGCGACTCTGCTTGTCGTAAGAGGCGACTAACGGGATCGGGTGATTAAGCTCGCTGACTTGGTTGATGCATGTCATCGTATACCAATTACGAGGATCGATGCTCAAGATGTAAATCACTGGATTGCCTCTCAGACTCGATTATTTACAGAAAACATATCGCTGAAATATTGCTGAGTGCGGCGTTAAACAACAAACAAACAAAACAAACAAGAATACCACCGAACGCCTTCACTCGCTCACTGTTTCATTACCTTGCAGCAAATATCGACCCATCTTCTGTCAGCTAATAACACATACGTAAACATCATTGTCAACGTTCGAGAGCTAACCTTCATCGTCATTACATTGAACATTCATGCCTAAGACGAATTCAACGAGTGTCATGAAGAAACGTGATAACAACCTCCTCAATATTTCATAAAGCATACATATATAACGTCAAAGCCAGAGAATAATGTTTCGAGTATCCCCCGAAATTCCATTGGGTGCAAAAGGCGAAATAGCGTTGATACTATGAATGGATCACTGAAAATCAGTGATGACACCAGGTGTTCGCTAAAAGCGTAAGTATTTCCTGATTCACCGGTAGCACAAGCCACTTATTTTCATAAAAAAAAGTAAATAATCCTAAAATAACCCGTTTCATAATTTTGCCTCTGAACGGTAACATCGCCCCAGATGAAGAAAACATACAACGAATATTAATATAAATGTATCAGAATATAGGGAATAGTCCAACTTGGACACAATGTTCGTATCTGTTCTGACAACGATGTGACTACGGCGGGGGGACAGAGGCCGCATATTGATCACTGAACACCAACAGCATATGTCGTCGGATAACTCCACATGCTTCTACTGTACCACAACTTAAATCTGTGAATGGGGACTCTTAAACCATTTGAAAAATTATTAAACTGATGGCGTGAAAGAGGAAATGGCCTGATAGGTATCACCAAAGATATACCGTAGTGCCTCATGAACCGTCAGTCCAAATCTTGGTGTAGTGGATAGGGCGCCCACTCGGAGAACGGAAGATCGGTGGTTCGATCCCCGTCTGCGTCATACCAAATGACGTTAAAAGGTCTCAGCATTAGCGGATAATACAAGGGCTGGTCGGCTCAGAGTATGTTTTTTGTGTTAAATTGCGGCATGGCATCTCATGGTATTGCGGGTAGGCACTATAAAACCGACATGAGTCCGGACTAGCACAAGCAGCAAAACATACACACGCGTGCATGAACATCGCTATGTAAGTGCAATCATCTCGAAAGCGACGTTAAACCCCTTTTCGACTCTGCTCACCACCAGCCCAAGATGTGTTACGATGCCACATGTAACGACAGTGTCCCTGATATACTGTGAAGAAAGTTCACTAGAAGTACCTGAGCATGAAATGAAAGTCACGGTGATTTCAGAATGACGCATGCATGTGTCAGAGATTATGGTTGTTTCTGTTACGGTGTATGACAAACATCCCAAAACCTTGGACTACAAAGTTGAAGCTTCTTCAACAGCTTCAGCAGACAATGCGGAAAGGCTGGTGTCAGATGGTTCAATGACGGGTGGGTCAAGTAGCAGTACTGACGAGCCAGGTGACAGGCTCACGTTATAGTGAATGAATTAGTGAGTTGTAAGCGTTTACCATTTTGGTGAAACCCCCAACCATGGATATATTTCGGACGAACCCCCAATCATAGGTTCCTGGCAAACCTAAGGGAAGTAACTCTATCGTATCCCTACTGAAATATCGAAGCTTATGTGAATCCCTGGATTGTCTGGTCCAGACTTTTCTTTGTTTTGTTTGTTTAACGCCGCACTCAGCAATATTCCATCTACATGACGGCAGTCTGTAAATAATCGAGTCTGGTCCAGACAATCCAGTAACTGATATCATAAGAATCGATCTACGCAAGTGGGATACGATGACATCTGTTATATGGTCTCTGATGACATGCATCAACCTTACCACTTGGTCCCGTTAGTCGTCTCTTGCGACAAGCATAGTCGCTAGTTACGGCAAGCATGGATTGCTGAAATCTATACAAACCCTGATCTTCACGGACAGAAACAATGTCTAATCACACTTGTCGCCGTGGTAAGGACAAAGAACATCAGAAACGACCGAACCAAGTTAATTATAAACCTATTCAAATACGTTGTTGACAAGCGAACAAATATCATCTTTATACAATGGACATACCTAATCTAAACTTCAACAGATCGCCAGAACCGTTTACAGCAGCAATCAATCAGGGAAACAATTAGCTTCTGTGCCCCGTTCGTGTTGTCGTAACAAGCTGAGTAACAAATGGACAACAACGGCGGTAGTGACGGCCGCATCAAGCATGTCAGATTCCAATATCCTTCACCTCTCACGTGCCGCGTTCTCGGGCTAATATACGCCATCTTCGTCAAACAGACGACACAAACAGAGGACAGGGCAATTCATAACCTACCATTCCACTGACACCGTGTTGCATTCGTGGCCATGTCAACAGGATGGGACTACTCCAGCATTGATATACGCAGCAATCTGAAACCAGAACCATTTCTACGGGTTCTACCTTCCCGCCATACGCCCGCATAATGGATGAGGAATTGCAGTGAATGAGTATGGTTTTGCGCCGCTTTTAACAACATTCCAGCGGGGTACACCATAAATAGGCTTCACGAATTGTACCAATGTGGGAAATCGAACTCGGGTCTTCGGCGTGACGAGCGAACGCCCTAATCACTTGGCTACTTCACCACCATTGGAATGTTAAACAGAGTGAGGATGGTTTGACGCCGCTTTTAGCAATATTCCAGCAATATCACAGCGGGGACACCAGGAATGGGCTTCACACATTGTAGCAATGTGGGGAATCGAACCCGGGTCTTCGGTGTTACGAACTGGGCTACCTCACCGCCCTTGAAATGTTACAGGTATGTGAACATAGAAACCATCCTGACGAATTAAGGTGCCTCAGTTCACACTTACAGTTTAATGTTTCGCGGAGAGTAAAAATTTCATATCAATAATTGAAAATTGTACACATGGCATATTTCTTTCAAGGCGTCATAAACACATCCAGTCTACAAAACAACAGATTCCTCATGACAAGGGTCACTAACCCGGTGACAAAGTAGCGTCTCGATCATAATGAAGCGGAAAATACTTAAGTTTGCACTGAAAAAAATATTATGCATATTTTTAACCATAACATAAGCAATAAAATTAGATACAAGTCAAAGGGAGGGAGCCCGGGGCGGGGAAACTCAATCTGTAGGCAGTCAGGCCGCCGACGGTATCGTTACATCATTTTTATCATCCATTATTGTCAGGGTGTTTATACAACCTACACATATTAAATACGCTACTATATTAACATGATGAGAGGATACCAGTCGCCCTATCCATCCACCACACCCGGCATCAACCGGTTAACTTTGGTTTACTGGTCTATAACTGTTGTTGCCATATTACGCATGCGCACACTTTATATTCATGGCGATCCTCGTGCGATTGTTATTTAGAAGAGAAAATTAAATGCACGGACTCATATCAGAGGTCACGATAGCCAAATAAACATGTAGATATATAAAATAGTAAAATAGATTCATAAAAATTAATACGTTCATTACCCGATAAAGGAAATATACATAGTAGCGCGCGCACGCACGCACGCACGCACGCACACGCACACACACACACGAGACTAGACTGAGAGAAATAGACACTCTGTCGTGGAGCAGAATTCATGAGGCAATACACTGACTTGGTTCCAACTGGACCCCCTGTCGGACGGTAGCTTTTAGTGGAATATGAAGAGAAAATGAAACCAAACAAAATGTATTTCCCTACACAGATTAACGGTCATCAAACGTTTTAAAGACTCCTTTATCGAAAACAGAAGTTTCATGATGGGGAGTCAGGTTTCCATCTTGACAAGAGATCCTCATCTAAAGCAGAACATTTGGACACTTAATGACCCATGGTAACATAACAAGAATTACAACTGGCAACGGTCAAATCAGGGTTGACAAACAGCGGGCCCTTTTCAAACCCCGATGTTAAAAAGAAGGAGCTAGTGGGTCTTATTTCAAAATATCTTTCTCAAAAGTTGCGAAATTCTTTTTGTAAATCTGCCTCATAAATCATAGATTCCCGTTAGTGCTGACCCCGTTTCAACAGATCACGTTTTCCGGTCGGGTTTTTTAAGAATGTCGTCATTATACAACGTACATTTCTTTGTTACAATCACTCGTTAATCGGGACAGTTTCCAGTTCCCATAAGTTCGAAAGCATACAATACTCACGTTATAGGTATATATTTTATGAATTTGTTACGAAGTTCACATAAAAATTAACAAAGAATATTATTACGCGATTACAAAAAATTCTTTAAGTATTCATGTTTTTCTGTACTATTGTTTTGATTTATCTTGCCATTGTATAATATAAATGACAAAAACATTTCATAATCATAAGAAATCTCAAAAGCAGCGTCCAGCGTCATATCATATGAATATAAATCTCTATCAAATAGTGATGATACCAGGTGTTCGCGAAAAGATGATCGTACCCTGCCCAACCATGGTACCCATCACAAACACATGTAAAGGCAAGGCAATAAACCTACTCTGGCACGAAGGTGAATTAATTGTTCGTATTTGCTCTTGTGGCAGCTCGAACAAGTGTGATGTATTCCACTGTCAAATATCACCAGAGGCCAACAATATGTTGGTTAATCCACCTTCTCAGCAGGTCTTACACAACAAATGTATGTAATCTACGAACAAAGTCCAATTGAAGTCGCATCATTTAGGTATCAATTGATTTCATCACAGATATATTACGTCACGTTCAGGTGCTACGACACATATACACCCGTCACGGCTGATCTGCGCATGACAAGTGACGTCATGTCCAAACATCATGATTGGCAGAAAATGAAAGTGACACTGACGTCGATCAATCAAACGCTGTGAAATGTACAAGGACGTGTTGGGCTATCACAAGGCCCATTCCATGTATTGTGTTGTGACAAACTGATTCATCAACTGGTTGTATTGTTCCCAACAAAGACAAGATTCAGCTATACACCTTACATCATATACAAGAACGAGGTGACCCCATGTCTGGTACAAGCAAACCTTCCATGACCAATGACAGAGATCCCCAACAAACTAAACACACAGCAACATCTAAAATACACTTCCAAAAAAATTCAAATTAGCATTTTTGACACACAAACCCAAAGCGTAATATACGGATAATTAGCATAATTCGCTAAATATAAAATAGGCCACAGTTCACAGATACACCCAATATATTATTCTTTGTGTCATTAATTTTTAAACAGTGAGACATTTTCAAAACCAACACATCGACAGTAATCACACAATACAAGCGCCACTCTTCAATATCGTAGTTTAATGCGAGTGAGTGAGTGAGTATGGTTTTACGCCGCTTTTAGCAATATTCCAGCAATATAACGGCGGGGGTACACCAGAAATGGGCTTCACACATTGTACCCATGTGGGGAATCAAACCCAAGCCTTCGGCGTGACGAGTGAGCGCTTTAACCACAAGGCTACCCCAACGCCCCGTGCGGTAAATATATATGATGTAACTTACAAAAAGTATTCAGCAATGTAATTTACACGGAAACTTTACCGACACCATGCTGTGTTAAACCATATATATACATAAGTCCGAAACATAGACGAAAAAAATATGTATGCATGTCCAATTCCAGTTTGACACATGTCACATGCTTGCATGTTCGATGCCTTGAAGATCTCGGAACCCCCATCAACAAATTAAACTCAGCTTTGTTTGCATCATGGTGTTCATGGGCCTCAGTTTTAAATTTAATTTATTCTTTATTAAATTTAGTTTAATGCCTTGACGTGAGCTACTCCATTTGAGCACAAGAAAGAACCAGTCATGGTTCAGTTTAACACATCAAGTTCGGATTTCCTAAAACGGAAACAGAAATGGAATTTTTACAAATCTAACGAAAGTAAAAAAATGAGAACATAAACTTCACGCAAAACATATTCCTTAAGTTTGCATTGCTTCTATGTTAATGTTTCTTTCAAGAGTTGCGTCATGGTGAAACGACTATAGTCTTTTGTTGTTATGAAAGATCAAGACCTTCTTATCGTGTTTCAAAGGTAACACTTCCCCGACATAATCTCTGAACAGTCGTATCGGAAAAGGCAAACAGCTGTGATAATATTTGCAATAAAACCTTCTAATATACATGATGTCAGTTTACCTTATCACACAGAACACTATTACTGTGAAGCAAGAATCAAGTATGTTCTTGTCCAAAACATCCTCAGAGGGCAGAGTACAAACCAGCTACATGCAAAACGACATATGATTGCCAACATCAAAGGTAAATATACATGTAATGTTCATACATAAATGTGCATAAATATATTACATATGCATATTATATAAGACACATGAGGGTGATATAAATCTGATTGGTGACGCATGCGTACGCACACGTACACACACGTACTGAAACACAGCAGTGATAAATCACAATATTTTCTTTTAAAGATTAACTACATGTCTAGAAATGCCTGAAAGTGTTCTGGTTTTCGTCAAGGTGTGACGACGGATATTTTAGCGCCGAGATTATTCATTTCAAAATACCCATGCTGGTTCGCTATACAACATCCGGGCACCAACCGAACAATCCAGCCAGATTGGAACAGGTATGACGTCAGTATTAAAGATACCATTTCAGATAAGCATTCATTAAAAGAAAGTACAAAGCTGATAACTTCATAGCTGCACCTCATCGCCAGTCTGCTACGTCTATTGTCAAAGGGACAATCGTCCAGGGTCGTATCTACAGATCTGGCAGTTGGACTAAGAAATCCAATGGCGGCTATTGATAGAGGTTGTGGGCAATTCCAATTGCTCATCGTGATGGGTCATCACTTCCAATCACGTCTCCAACACAAATAAGGACCCCGAATGCCAGCTTCCCGCGGGGCTGTCAGAACCGGGGACCACTCGGGTGGAAAGGTGTGTGCAAATTAGGTGCTGTCCCAAACGAACACTAGACGGCGCCTTGTTAAATGAAAGGATAATAGGGTAATGCACTTCGGAAACCGACCCTTCGGTACTTAGTAGAAAGGAACAGATACATGATAGTGTGGACAGTCAGGTCGACTAGAAAGGGACCCCATGTGCTTAATGACAGAGCGGTACACTATTATAGTGATGATCACTCCATGCGTTAATATAGCATAAAAAATCCAGCCGCTCTTCAAGCGTGGAAACAATTTGTAGCTTTAGTTACGTTATCATTTCCTATCTCAGATTAGTTATACAACGTCGAGAACATTTCTGGTGTCCCCCGCCGTGATATTGCTGGAATATTGCTAAAAGCGGCGTAAAACCATACTCACTTCACTTCACTACAACTTCGAGAACGTGTCGTCTTTATTTGCAGGATGAATCTAAATGATCAGTCATAACCTTTCAACTTCTTATCTAAAATTATGCACTAAAAGACTTCTACATAGTGCGAAAAACAGCTAATTTGTTTAGCCTTCGAAATGAATGAGTGAGTTAACATCGCATCGGCAATATTTCAGCCCTGTGTGAGTGAGATGGATTCAATACCGACTTGAAAAATATTCCAGTATATAACACGGTGTGTTTAAATTTAAATATCAACAGAAAGTTTAGAACATCATTGGCAAATATTAATCAATTTTTCAATATCCATATTCATTTGAGGTCAACTGGCACACGTTTCAAAAATAAAATAAAAACCATGTTGTGATCTTTGATTTCAGATTGAGTAATACGTTCTTTAAGTCTGATTTAAGGCCCCCAAAAAATCAGATTTATACATAAAACGAACGTCAATCCAAGATTGATAACTTCAGTACCCACTATACGTCATCATAACCCATTGTTTCTCTCTGCAATCGTCACTGACGATGTCATTCATCAAAGTGCGCCTATATTGGTGGCGACGCCACACTCCTACAGCATGATTACCTGTTCGCCAGAGGGCGAGTGGAGATGTGTCCGCTGAGATGTGTTTTACGCGTGTAGATAATCCTCAATGGCATCGATTCTTTCGGAAGTCCTTCTGATGTATCAGATTAACGAGCATGAAATACCCTATAAGATCTATTAAATTAGCCGATAACGCGAACAATGGAACCCAGTCGTATATCCTGAACTGGCCATATGTCGTTACAGCGTGAACAACCCCCAGGCTTTAATTTCGATCTGGTGTTCGCTCGTCGACAGGTCATATTTCATAATAATGGACAATATCAAAATAATAGCCAAATCTGTTCATTTAATGTCAGTAAGCCATTGATTGATAATGCATTTGAGAAAAAATAGACCCATTAAGTCCACGCTCGTGTGTTTTAAGTCAAAGACAAGACAAATGTCACTCTTTTATTCAATCTCAGTTTCAAAAGATGTATTTGTCTTATTGATCAGTGGAACGTTCGATACCATTTGAGATGCTAGCCAATAGTTTTACTGAGTTCATACATTTCAGATAATAGCAGAAACTGGATTTTTTTCTGAAACATATTCATGAAAATGATTTCACGACCAAAGCTTACCTAATATGGAATAGTTCTTACTTTTACAGCCACATTAACAAATAACAGATGTCATCACCTTTGAATAATGTTTGTTTTGTCTGGGGTATAAGTGAGTGAGTGTGTGACGTTTTACCATATCACAACATGTATCAACGTAAGGAATCGAACCAGGACCTTCAGCTCGACGAGCGAACGCTTTAACTGACAAACCCTGAGGTGAGGTGAGGTGAAATTGGGTTTAACGTCGCGTCCAAGATTATTGCACTTATATACCGACGTGCAGCACGTGTATGTGTGTGGCTGCTTGTACTAGTCCGGACTGATGCCGATTTATAGTGCTAGCTCACTGAGGTACCATGCCGCAGTTTAACATGAATACCCCACTCAGACACAGTATACTGACTCCGAGCCGACCAGTCCTTGTTTTAGCCCCTTAATGCCGAGCGCCAGACAGGGTAACAACAAGTACAATTTTTTAACGTCTTTTTGTATGACGCGGCCCGGGATCGAACCCTGGACCTTCCGCTCTCCGGGCGGACGCTCTACCACAAGACCACGGAGGCGGTCGACAAACCTTGAGACATAATCATTCGAGCCAACGATAATAGATTTCCTACACGCCGAAGGCACGCATCTCTGCGCAGCGAATTGCGGACTCTTATACGACTGGGCCATCATGTTGTCATCAGGGAACAGTGAGTAAGTGAGTGAGTTGGTGGGTTAACGTCGTTATGAAAAGTTTTATATCCCAGCTTGATGTGAGAGGAAACTCCAAAGTTGAGAACAGTTACGGGGTTTGGGCAGAATAAGGGGTCATACATGTATACCGATATAAAGAGTCTGGAGTAACCTTTTAAAGAGTTTGAAACCTTGAAAATTAACAGTAAAATCAAATCGGTACAAGTAATTAAAGGAAGATGTGGGTTAGAACTGATCTTCAGCAACCAATGCTTTTTGGCGGCTAACGGGATCGGGTGGTCAGGCTCGCTGACATGGTTGGTGCATGTCATCGTATCCATTCCGCAGATCGATGCTCATGGTGTCAATCACGGTACTGACATGTTCACACTCGATTATTTACAGACCACAGTCATATAGCTGGAGTATTGGCGAATGCGACGTTAAACAACAAACACACTTCTCATCCTCTCTTTGTACAGAGTAAACCAACAACAGAGAATTCACAGAAGCAGATATGTCCCGTGAAATCAGCCTCTATCATAAGCATTTACATCAACGTGTTTTCATGCAAAATAATCATAAAAAATATGTCATATGGCGAACAGCCATTGGGCAAATCTCTTTGAAAAACACAATCCATTCAAACCAGCAACATAAAAGTACATGCATTATGCAGTTTTGACATTTTGATTTCTATTCATAGATTCATGCAATTTAGGTTCCTTTAAAGTGTCATGTCTACAAACGTTTACCAGCAGAATGACTCTTTGTAAACTTTTTGCCGGGAATAAATCAGGTTTATTGCACGTTACATCTGTGCCAGCAGGTGTGGCCAATTTCACGTGTGCAACACGTGGGCATACCCGAAGGCGTAATCACTGTCAGGAGGTGAGGCGGGATGGAAATGTTACGCCATTAATCTACCAAAGCCACGTCTATTCAAACTTGTTCAGGATATAAATGTGATATACAGAGAACGCAAATGTCTCCCACCTGCAATTGGAAACTGATGTTACGTCAGAAGAGAATTTGCATGGCTGGCGGGAAATTTGATGCCGTTCTCTAACAGCGGGAACGGGTCAGTGCAAGTTGGCGCCAGACATATTGTGGGCAAATGTGATTGTGGCACGAAAACTCAAGGCAAGAAGCTTCTAACTCGAGCCAGCTTCTCTGTTCATCACAACAATGGCGGCATGGCATTGCAAGCGTTCCATGAGGAGGAGTCTTGACAGGGAGTGCTATCCACCAACGTTGCTAATGATATCTCCTCCTAGCGGCAACGTCGCTTGCCGCCATCTTGGCTGTCACCCGTCGCGAGGCGCACTCATACGTCACACATCGTCAGAGTTGGCGCTGCATGGCGGGAAATGCCACATAGCAAGTGTCAGTTGCCAAGACATCCCGTCGCCGACAGCAACACTTATAACACATAGATAATTGTAGAAACAAACAAGTGTCGACATTTTCCGTGGTCTTGCTGGGAGAAAGTGGAAACTATTTAGAGGTAATTCTTTACCCTTTATAACATTGATAGTCTCGAACCTTTTTTTCGCAAAATAAACAGACGTTGTTTCTAGAATTTCTTACACGAACTGTCAAAACATAACTGATTAATTAGCAATATCGGCTCAGCGTTGAGGCTGTACGCCTTTAATCTTCAAGTCGGCAGACAGAAGCCCAGCCAACACAAAGTGGCTGTAGTGGAGTGAATGACTGAGGTGAGATCTTCTTAATATCATGGCGTATCTGCGTATTGTAAGAATAGGCCCAACATAAAGTTATAATCTGCTGCAATCCAAGAGCATGGTGCTGACAAACCAAGGACCATTTTCTTGGCGAACTTGGAATTCGAACCCACGTTCATTGGATCCTGGCACGTCCAAAAGAAACGAACCTGAAAACCACCGCAAATTGCAGCGTCTGGAATTGGAATTTGGTTCATAAGTACAATTGCCTGAAATTACCATATGCAGGAAAAAAAACAATAATAATTGAAACTTGTTTTCAACGCAGTATAAATTGTGATGTTAACATTTTCTTTAATTTCTTGTTTCATTGTAACGTCCACACCCAATTTCTAAATCATGAGCGTAATCGAAATTAAGAAAAATAAATTTTCGTTTACCTGAAGGCATAAAGGTTTACGTTGAGACCACCAATCTATGTCATAAATTTCAATTAACAAAATACACTGTTATCTTCCACCAGCTTCAACAGACTGGATCCAAGTCTAGGTGCAAAGAGTAGATAACTCCAAGTGCCACCAATGCGAACGTCTTGCCTTCAGTCACACTATCAGTCAAGCTCAAAAGCGTCGATATGCTTTTGGAATTGTATAAATTAACCTCAAATGAGGCACACCAAACCCTGGTTGGACGAATACATTCTCCCTAATCGCTACACGTATTACCCACTGTCCACGAACTCACGTCAGCTGCGGCGTCACATCACTTAGATGTGTACTGATCTGAGAGAGATGCTCCAATAGTTTACAATCTCCCTACAGCGATACTTGTAACAGAAGCGCGCGATTCTGAACATCCGAAACATACCAGCTGATTGAGTACGTATTCTGTCGTTTCCAATTCGTATTGATTTTAAGCGAAACTATATGTCGTACAAAACGCGGGTTTGCATATAATTCACGGATTATTGTAATTTTAGTTAGTCAGCTATTCTCAAAATTGACAATGACGTCAGAAAGCCTCATTACGCATCACATTAGAATTATCCCACGATCATATTCCTGCGCGCGGAATTATGTTATTGCGATACAGAGTGCGGCGCCCAAATAAATCCCATTACAAAATTTTAATTTATTTTTTTCGAAACATTACTTGTAAAAACATAGTTCGTATTTGTGTGTGTGGAATAACCCCATTTGCAAATAAATTGTCCTTGAAAATCACAGAAAAGGGGTAAAGTCACTTCCGGAAAAGGTGGCTGCGCATGCGTGTGTCGGCTATGAACAGAACTGTTAGTTCTCAAACCTCAAAACCGTCGTGACAATCGAGCATTGTTGTTAACATTGTTACCTTTTCTGGCGACTATGCTTGGATGGTCAGGCTCGCCGACTTGGTTGATGCATGTCATCGTGTCCAAATTACGTAGATCGATGCTCATGGTGTTAATCACTGGATTGTCTGCTCCAAACTCGATTATTTACAGGCCGCCGTCATATAGTTCGAATATTGCTGAGTGCGGCGTTTAACAACGAACAAACAAACTAATATTTTTTTTCTAACACTTATAATTCATCTTATAAAGACCGGTTTTGATTATCCAACCGCAATCAGTTAGGTGGCACAAGCACTGGAAGTCTTTATGAGACGATCCCTAAAACTGGGCTTATCTTGAATACTTTTTGTTTAAATAATTCCCAAGTAATATACTGCTGTAAATAGCAACTACATATATACCCAAAATCTACTCTGTGACGGTAACTCACCCCCGCAAATCTGACACTTAAGTTATTTAAGTTTCTGCAAAAGATTTTAAAGAGATGGGGCCCATGAAAACTAAATACATCAGTGACCTCTTTCCCCCTAATATTACCTCATTTGTATTCCAGACAAAAGCTCGCTCACCCAAAGCAGATGTCGGCGCTTTAACTGTGAATACTTGTGACAATATCACCGCTCTCGGTATCATTTATTGTGTTGCTGGCTGTATCGAATGACCACCGGCCAGGCCACATTTTATTGCCCGGTAGGTAAACACCAAGTTCTGCTTTCCTAAAATGGGTGGCACATTTGTCCAAGGAAAATAATAAAATCTCGAGTATTATCTGCTGTAACATTTCGTATTCAGTAAAATGATTTAAATGCTGTTGTTTCGCGTGGTTTTATGATCACTTGATATTTTCTGAAGCCGATGGTATCATTTAAGCACAGATAATTATCAGTAAGCACTTGGACCAGAACTGCAATTAAAATCTGATCTTCCGCGACACACGTCATTAATAGAGATTCAGTCGGCATTCAGCGAGATCATGGGGAGAAATTACGTGATCTCGCGATAGACGTTATCACGAACGAGACTGCCACTTAAAAATGGCGTCAATCCCCCAAACTGAGCAGTTATTTGGAGAGGTCAGAGGTGCGAAGCTGAGGTCGTATTATGATGAAGCGGAGCATCGCAGGGTAATCTTTGAAAGAGTGACATCACCGTGATCCGATAATTTGATACATTTGATAAAAGATAAACGTGAAACCTGACAATGGTTGGGACGAAAAAGCCCAACGGGTTTTATTGGCCGTCGGTAGAAGACGGCAGTAAATCGTTACTGCTATACAACTATGTCCAAGGACACCCGAAAACAGCTATTTAAACTGTCGTATTTGTATGAATGAATATTTTGTTCAGGTCAGTTAAAGGGAAGTAACTTTTGACTATATGGTCTATTGCGTATTGATACGTTACTGAGTGCATAAGAACATGAGAGTCCGTCTCCCAGATCCTCAGAAATAACTTTATGAACGAAACCAAATCAAGTCTGGAATGTTTTGGCAAGTCTAGATTGCCCCTGCTCATGAAATTAAGGATTGTCCTCAGCATCCTTTATTCATTATAAATAAATAACTATTTATTTTGTAGATGTATATTTTTTAAAACGATAACTTTATTTCTGGGATTAAATGTGTCAACTGCAGTACAGTATTTGGGTCCCAACTTGGCCGGTTTCCCAAGATGTTGGAGACAAATACTGCAGTCTACCCCCGGCTTAATGTGACGGGAAAGCCCGAAGTGATGCCGGTCTCAGGCGTTTACCACTTTGTAGAAACCAGGGAGTACAGATATGGTGCTGAGTAACCATACTGCAGAAAGCAGTGAATCTGGGATTCGAACCCATGATAATATGATTCTGTCATGTCTAAGGGTCGCAACTCTGCACATTGATTTGTGGCGCCGTAAACGCCGTGTCCCCCAACCTTGAAAATAGTAATATGCTTTGTGTGAGAAACCACACAAAAACACAAGGATCGCTCAATCGCAAGATCTGTGGACATTTCCTTGGAATCTGACAATGTTTAATGGGTGGGTCTTTTTATCGGCAGGTTTATATTATGAACTTGCATCAAAGTACCAATCTCTCTTATCAAGTCAATGTCCAATGGGATTATGTTGTCTCCTGTACTGATCGTATATCATCCAAGGATATGAGAGCTATGGTGTGCATACTTGATTTTGAACCTATCCGCCTCTAGGCACCAAGCTTAAGATGATGAATGGCAGATCATAAATGTTTTATAACAATAAGTAGTATAATTAATTAGCTCAATCCAGACATCGTGACTGTGTATTTTCAGTGAACGTATGGGGAACTATGGGAAGATGAACTATTTTGAATAAGATATAGTTTTATCACTCACAATATTCGTATTTAACAATTGAGACAAAATCAAAAGGATCGAATCTATATGAAAAAAATAAGTCCTGTTTCAGTCGTAAACCTAATTGACATCAATTACGCCATATTAAAAATCGAATAACAATGACTATTTTTATGCTTTAATGTTTGAATATTATTGCCGTTTTGAAATAAAAAGTGATTTAATTACATGCAATCAAAATATATTAAAAGAAGTCAGAATATATATATTTGAAAGACCGTGAACTAAAACAATAGTTCATCTTCCATATTCCTTTGGTTATCCCAAGCTGTATGCCGATTTGTAAATCTTCCCATGTCACCCCTGCCTCGGAAGGTGACGCTACCCCAAGAATAATGTCCACCGCGTATCATCTCTTGCACGCAAGAAACGTGCAGCGAGGGAGCAGTCATTATCTTCGACTGCAGCGCGCGTGATTCCAGATGCATTGCCTGTCCAATACACAAGCTACGAGGGGGTAATTTGAAGACGCTTGCAGATAATAAGATGTATTTAAGTAGGGAAAACATGCATAATCTCCGTGTAATCGACACGGTCACGCTAGGACGCCTCTGGGAGTCTATAATTACCTATATTTTCGCTTCCTGATTGGCGAGGTAATTTCTCCCTTCCGAGCAAACGGCATCAGTTTGTCTTAGCACGCAACAACCTCATAACTAAGGGTCTGCTCGTGCAGAGTTCACCTCCAGTCATTTCAGTCAAAACAGGATGTCACTGGGAGGCTAAATGATCATACGTTGCATATTTAAATGACCAAAACGCCTGTCTTGAATGACTGAGTGTCTTTACATTACGCGCAAACGATTTGCGATGTTCAAAGACGAGCAAAACGAGACAGCTTGTAGGAAAACGCCTCCCCATCAACCGTGGCAATCACACGTTGGTCCCGGCAAACATATTGGACATGAGATCACTTCATTCCGCCCAAACCAGCTCTGCTGGGGCCGCATCGAGTGAGTGAGTGTGAGTATGGCTTTACGACGATTTTAGCATTATTCCAGCGATATCACGGCGGGGAACACCAGAAATTGGCTTCACACATTGTACCCATGTCGGAAATCGAACCTGGGTCTTCGACGTGACGAGTGAACGCTTTAACCACTAGGCTTCCCGACCGCCCCCTGGGACGCATCAAACTTACATACAATCAACATGATCCTATACACACGTTTCTAACAATAGTCTGTGTATACTATTGAAATATTCTTATCAGATACAGTGCGATTGTCAAAGCATCACAGTAAATTAAAACGTGAAGATCCGGGTTAGAATAGGTTTTCAGCAACCCATGCTTGTCGTAAGAGGCGACAGACGGGATCGGGTGGTGAGGCTCGCTGACTTGGTTGATGTATGTCATCGTGTCCCAATTGGGTGGGTGGATGCTCATGATGTCAGTCACTGATAATGTCTGGTCCAGACCTCCGTCATACAGCTGGGGTATTGCTGAGATCGGCGTTAAACAACAAACAGAGTAAATTGGATCGCCTAATTCCGCAGTCAGCAATATCACTTCAGCCTGTACATACTCGTATGTAAACCAGTGACTCAAAGCAAGAGCAACAATCCACGCCAACAGAGTACGATGACGCTCAATGGGCCAAGTCGCCGAGTCTGACAGCCCCATCCCCATTTACGTCGGATCTTACAGGCTTGGCGTATTCTGGACCTATTTTGACTTGGATTACCTACAGGGAAGAACACATGACCACACGACGCAGATGTGTACGAAAGATGAAGAAGAACACCATACAGGGACATCTTACGGGTAACCGTCCCGCATTTACCACCCGTCTCTCACTGCAGTGACAAGTTCACCGCACAAGACGCCCGCAACAGTCAAGGAGGGCACCTTGTCGAGCCTGAAGAAGGAAAATGACCCTGCCAGTCACCCGTACAACACTCTCGTGCCATCCCTCGATCTGCTCCCCAGTTCGGTCCTATTGACAGGTGAGAGTAAACATTGTCTGCTGCATATTATTGACAAGAATAAACATAATTCACTCCTGTAAGCTGTTCTGTACTCTATGAGGCCCTAAATACAAAACAACAACCACTGGCCCGCAAATTCAACACATACACGCGTTCCCACGCCATTGGAGTATGAAAGCCTTTTTGTGACAAGTACCGCCTTCTTTTTTCCGCTGCTATGCGTTGCTATAGTGTTGTATCAAAGGTGTATTAATTAACACGGGATTCGAGGAGACGTGGGATGGGCTAAGGGCAAGGTTATTTAAACATTATCAAACTTTTCTGTACTATCATTTCATGGTCTTTACAACCAGGGTACTTCCAATGTGTCATGCTATACACCAAGGTTAGAAGAGACATGTTAAGATGTCTATCTCCCTCCGCATCTTGTAAATGAAATCAAATTAAAATATGACGGAATGTACATAACACATTTGAAACCTTTAGAATCGAGTTTCCAAAATGTGGAAACCACTTATCTTGTTAAATGTTCATCAAACTGTGAGCTCGATAAGTGTTTTCTTGGAAGCAAAAAACCATTCCCAATCCAAAAGTATGCATGCACGGATGTTATTTTAAAACTGAAATCTTTTAGTGACACATTCTTCAAAGTAACATTTGCAGTCTCAAAAAATAGAGACTTTTCAAAGATTATGAAGTTGAATAAGTACTTAGGAAGATTTCAAAGCAGATATGACAGCTCGGTTGTTTTTTAGACAGCTGTCAGTTGGCAACGTGAACGCCGCACGTGCACGACGTCACTGCTTGTCGGGCGCCACCTACCGCTAGGATAAGTAGCCAGTGCAGTCAAACACACTATCATTTGCACATCAAATAAATGACGCGATAATTTCATCCCGTGACACGCAAAAAGGGTTTATCTAAAGAATCTATCTCCATTTATGCTAAAAAAATATAGCAGCGATGTTTTCTTTTGTGGATGTTAGAGCATCGCTTGAACAGCCCGTATGACAGTGAACAGGCAAAAGAAGCTTGGAAATTAATAAGCATTGCCTTCTACCAGCCCCGAACCCTCTAATTTGCCATCAATTCCCTCGCACGACCACGCTCCAGTGCGCTCATAAAACGGGGACACCCGACACCAAATTAGTGCGTTGTGATACGCAATATAGATAGTTTTTTGTCTCATTTTTCTCAGCCAGAAAAATGACACCAATCAAAGTGACTCCACTATTCAGTTGGAGTGACCCGGGAAATTTGGCTGGCGCCAAAACAAGGGCGACAACTCGTGACGCGGAGGCGACAGAGTGCTCGTCATCAACAAAATAGGAATATCTTGCCGTGTATACAAAAACATCCCCCAAGGGTAACGTCGGCTGTGTCTGGTCGGTACATTGAGTAATGAGAGGTGTGTGGGCTATATTCAATAAGGCAATCGTTTGGGAACGTGCTTTATTGTGCACGAATTCCCCTGTTGAGAAGACGAGAGACACAATTGTTCCTGACTGTAATGTTACATATATATACCAGATATATACCACTGATGCAATACACTTGAGGGGAGTCCGTGTAAGAATATGTCTTTTGCATCCTATGCAGGTCGTAACGGGCGACTTCATGGATCGGGTGTCAGGCTCGGCAACTCGGTTGATGGCGCGTCAACGTACACCGATGGCTTGGGTCGTTGCTCACAATATCAATCACTGGATTGTCTGGTCTAGACTCAATTATTTACAGGCCGCCGTCATTTACCTGGAATATTGCTGAGTGCGGCGTAAAACAACACATAACAAAAATATAATATATAACCAAAACGAGTGTCTGAACCTTTTTGCACCCTCCTTGGAGACAGACCATTGTATATTCTTGGGGGAGGGGGTAATGTTCCAGCTACAGCTAGAAAACCAGATACTTTTTTCATTTAAAACCATGAGCCTCAATGTTTTGTTAAGAAACACCTTGCAACAATGTAACTGCACTCGTGTCAACTGAGAACATATTTATTTCATCATAACATCATATGCAATTTCATTCATCATATACAGCCCCTTCGCGTAAAAACCATCCAGCATCACTACCCATTAGCAACGTCTGTCTGGCACTGGAATTATTCTGACTTGCGAGTTACTGGTGACCTTCATTTGGTTCTCCTGGTTGGTCTACCCAGTGTCAAGGGACATGCATATATGTATCATATAGTCTTGCGGCGACCCTGGAATCTTGAACATACGCTTGTAGAGGGCAATAATGAAAACCATAACACGTTGAATAAATACACGTATTTGTCAAGAAGCTGATGCTGTCGCCATACGGCGAGTTCATGAAGTCGAAGAACCGCGTATTCTTCCATTATTGGTGCATGACAAATACATTGTTCGACTCCATTGAAACTGGGCAAAATCGACTGTGGTATTGTTTAGCAATAATCACAAGCAATTACTGTGCGTGATCAAGGGTTGGAATTTTACAAGTGGGATGTTCTGATTGCCTTTGCAAAAAGCGAATCATTGCAAATCTAATTTTCAGGCTAGTATTCGGAACCGCTTCAAGCTTCGTTGGTTCTGGATTAGAATGGGCGGTAATAGGAAATTCCCGTCTCGAGGCTGACATGTTTGTGGAATCACAAACGATTGTTTCGGGACACTAGTTTCCCAATTTAGTCAATAAACGTGTGGTTGATGACGTCACCAAACAAGAGCCGATGTTACCATCAGCGATACCGAAAGTAAATAAACAGGCGATGGAAGTGAACAGAGAATCTGATAAAATAATGATCCTGGATGCATAGAAAATTGATGATAATTGTTCCCTGCACGTTGCTATTGCCGACACAGGCACCCTTATCGTTTTGTCTTCTCGCCGACAGCCATAAGTACGCAGTCGCCATTGGCCGCATCATGATAAGTATCTTATTCAAAATGGCCGCCACTTTTACGCAAGTGGCAGACGTATAGTTTCCGAGACATCATGCGTTCTGACAACTGACTTCCTGCGCGAGGGAGTCCTGTCGTTTCAACTTTCGTTTTCTCTTCTCACGGGAGATTAAAGTGTGCATCTTGCATGTTAATTCGAATTATTTTCCATCAAATTGGAAATTGCTCTGAAAGTTGGATTACACTAGCATGTTGAGAAAGCTGCAACCGCGATCTAATCTTTCAGTTCGACCATTCCAAGTACCCACCTCTCCTATCTTGTAGCAATTCGCCTACTACAGATTATATCTACGTTCTGAGCAACAACATATGCAACTCGACAAAGTGGAATTACGTAATGGCCCCACAAGTATGAAACCATAACATTGGCGTCTGTGTCGCAATCATACGTGATGCTCAAAGACTGCAGCTAAATGGTCCATATCAACAATGATGTATTGGGTGATCTGAAATGTCAAAATGCATATTCCATGGAGGTTTCACTGCCCTGAACCTCGATATAACACGTTATGGTGTATATACTTAGGCCAGCCGGGGATTTGTCGAATATTGTTTTTGAAAATTAGGGTTGTATGGGAAGTACCCAGATGACTCCCTTGAAACAGGCAAAAATACTAGTTCCTACTATGCAGTCACAGATGTAATATCGTTAGAATCTAAAAACATTTATTCGGAATTTGGGGAAATTTTCAGCTATCACTTAAATGTATGCGGGTGGACTTCTTGCCTTTGTACCTACCCACCACCCACAAACCCCACAACCAGCACCCAGTTCCTTTGTCTGTATTGAGATTATTGCAGAAAGTCTGATCACCGTAAAAATGAAAATAACTGTAAAAAGTTTAAATAGCTATAAAGTAATTATTTTGGTGGTGTTCATATGTTTTAGTGTTACTGTCGGATGCATATTCCAAGATTTTTTCATATACCTATAACACATGGTATGGTTCCCAAAAGAACACGTGACCACGCCTTGTGCATTATCATCTGAAACTATTTTGAACCGGTTTTGGACGTGCAGAGGAAAACAGTAACATTAATGAACATGATGGTTCCTTAATGGCGTGAGTGTTTATGGTCAAATGGTTTACTATAAACAGTGACCCAGTGGGGCATGGTGTTAATTTGTTTGACATATTATCGTAACGTTGTATCAAACAATAATTCAACGCAATTTCGAAAGACATAACAGCATTCACAATGTACCTGAAACTACCCTTACATTCTGACAACACAGACAGCATCTTAAGGCATGCGTCTAATGGCGACACAAAGCGTTCTGTAGTCTACAGCGCTAGCGTTTCAATGTGCAAAATGTAAATACAACCCTGATAACAAAACATAAACACTGGAGTCTCGATGACAAACATAACTCATATGGTTCATAAAGAACATGATATATCGATGTAAAAACACGGGGCCATCTCGATCATGTTCTTACAACGACATCCACGATGTTACGTCAACAAACCTTTATCAAATAATAATCCCGTCCCCCTATTGTTGTTATCTAGCACAATAGGAAATATTTTCAATAATTATCGCTTTATTTTCCATGCCACTGTCCAAAAGCTAATTAATACAAAGATGTCTGACGTTGAGTCTAAAGCCATCCCTTGGTCTGTCTCGCGCAGTATGGTAGACACCGGAACAGGCGACATGCTAATCTCGTGAAGTCTCGCGCGCTGACGTTCTACGATCTTGGGTTATCTCCCATGTCAATGCTTCGTTATAAGACACAGTACAATGGTGGGTAATGGTTGTTACCGGCTTCTGAGGTGGGGAAACACATTATAAGTCATTGGCAATCTTAGGTGAAAAGTCGCACCAACCAATTTATAAGCTCCCAGAGTGATAAAACTGTATCCACTGGCCGCCATGGAAGATTCCATGGCCTTAATAGTCAGATTGTTAATGGCTTATGTCTACGGCGCCGTAGGTGACACAAATTGGAAAGTCGGTTCCAATTAACACATGTTCTTATTTTTGCCATCGTCGACATGAGGGATATCATTTCAAGATCGGTTAATTAAACCCAAACACAGTACACACGAGGTAGAATATAATAGACTAATTTAGAAAGCAATAATACTTAGAATTTGTTTCGCCTAGGCATCAATAATTAGAAAACAGGATCTAGTATAAGGTACACCATACAGGTGTTAAATATATAACTGCACAATAAAAAAATGATGTAAGTTATTCTTTGAATCCACGTTAATCATGAATATAAAAGCGACAAAATCCCTTCCGTTTTCATAAGAAATCTCTGCTACAAGCAGAGTCGATTGTACGATTCAAACTACATCATAAGCATTCATACAGCTTTATGCAGACGAGACTAAGGATGTGCAGACAATATTCCAATTCTAAGTAATACTTCTTACTGGATGTCTTTATTCACAATCTCACGAAACAGTTCCTCAAAACTCCATACTATTCATATACTGAAGTATGTGTCAATGTCAGAAACACGAAAAAACCCAACCTAATCCCACCTGATTGGTAGTGGTCCGTTCTGAACGACTAGAGCGATTTACATGTGCACATGGGCGAGTCTGTCTAATACGTTTACACATATTTTACAAATACCTTAAAGAATTATGTGGCGTTTTCAAAGAGAGCAACGGCTAAACCCTGAAATTAAGCATTAGTCTTCGTATCCTCGAGACGTAGACATGTGTAAGTCTCAGTCAGCATTATTACAGCCATATCACATTGGCGTTCAAATAATCGAGTCTGGTATGGCAAACCAATGACTGACAGTAGGAACAACGATCTATTTGGTCGGGGAAGATTACGCACAGTCAGGTCACACAGCATAACCATTGATCCTCGTCTTACAAACTGTGTATTCCAACAGTTCCATCATTGTCCATGATGAACTTGTAAGTAGCGTGGTAATATTACGCTTCTCTCGTATGTTTCCGCGCCATACCGTCAGGCGTTAATAGTATGGTGCTTGTTGTTACCCTGCCTGGTGGCATTCTGTGGATAAAACAAGAACTGGTCGGCTCGGGGTCAGAAAAGTGTGTCCGAGTGGGGTTTCCTTGTTAAACTGAGGCATGGTATCTCACTGAGCTAGCACTATAAAATTGGCATAAATCAGGACAAGTACAAGCAGCCACACACGTACATGTAAGACGCTATGCAAGTGCAATAATCTTGAACGCGATGTTAAACCCAATTTCAACTCACCTAATATTTACACCAGTGATAATATAACGAGTCGAAGAAAAACCACCCGAAGAACAGCCTATATTGTCAATCCTGCATATCCTAGTCCAACACACAAGTGATGTGATGGCGTTCCGTCTGAACACCTACCACTGACGTGGACAACGTTATGAATAATATTCATAATCAGGATACGTAACAAATAGATTTACTCATGACAGTATCTTATGTTAGAATTGCAAAAAAGTACATCCACGTTGAACCAAAGATGGACATGAAAGATCGACCCTTTTTGTGGGCAAGACACCAAGGAACTGACGGTCTCCAGATCTATCGTTTGTCTCGCCACAGAGGTGGTTGCGAAGCAGGAAATGAGAAATTAACTACATATCGTGATAGACGTTCATGAATACACTGGTTGGTAGTCGAGGATACTTGATTCTTTACGCAAGCAGCGATATCGTCACCCGATGACAGAAGGCCACTTGAGAGAGAAAATATTTATCCGTGGATGACGGGATTTGTGAGGCTATCATCAGCGTACGCTTAACGCAAAGGACCCACATAGAGCTTGCAAAAGTAGAGTTGAAAAAAGGGGTAGAAGACATTCCACAGAGGCGAATAGCTTCAGAATGGACGAGCTTGATGAAAACATTGGGAAGAAACGTTCGCATCTGTTCTCGGTCTCTTTCGGCGGGAAACTTGTGAGGCGCACGCTTGTCACGAGCTTCTATCGTCTGCGTTATGAGAACCTCCATGTTTCAGCCTTTGCCGCTATCAAGATGAAGACAGTTTTGTCTTACCGGGGCTAATTAAACTGGCCACAAATTGCCGCACCATCTCTACCTCTGACATTGTGATAGATGTTATTGGTTAAACGTTAGGGACGGGGCACCTCGCGAATCATAAAGCAAGATACAGCATCGGTGGGCCTGTTTCTTCGTCCTACTTCATCAACCAGCTATCGCCTAATCTTGAACGGGATGGAGAACGCTTTGCATATTCCGAAGTTCGAGGATTCCCATCTTCTCGTTATGTGCTGACGTTCGTATCGCCTACCAGTAATGTATACATCAAATTGAGCAGGTGACTCTCCATCTCTCATCCTCTCAGCAACATCCATCTCCCGACAAGGTGCAAAAGCAATCCAAAATACATTTCTGCAGGTACTTTGTAAATGTTTTGGTTGCAAAATTCGAAACAGAAACATTTCTTTTTGGTCATAGTTTTTAATTCTCCGCAATTAAGAATGGCGGTTGTCATTGCGCGCGGACTTTCAACGTTATCAGACCGGTTCAAAACATAAGTGTATGTTCTCTGTCTGCGGGTATAAAACGTGAAGCCCATTTCTGGTGCCCCCTCCTACCCCCCGCGACATTGCTGTAATATTGCCAAAAGCGTCGTAAAACCATACTCGTTCACACACTGTTATCTGTCGGAAAATATTTTACGACAAAGGTTGAAATTTAGTAGTAAAAATGATCGGTACAAGAAGCACTTAAGAATCACTACCCCTGTGAAGATACGGGTTAGAATTGGTCTTCATCAACCCATGCTTGTCGTAAGAGGCGACTAACGAGACCAGGTGGCATAGCTCGCTAACTTTGTTGATGCATGTCTTATCCCAATTGCGTATCTTATGATGTCAATCACTGGATTGCCTGGTCCAGACTCGATAATTTTTAGACCGCCGTCATATAGCTGGAATATTGCTGAGTGCGACGTAAAACGTGTAAATCGAACCACCGATCCTCTGCTCTCCAGCATACGCTCCATCCACTGGATCACACGAAGAACCAATAGCTAAATATCAACTGATCTGAAACTATGGATCATTTGAATGAAACATGAATGAATGTTGCCCAAGACACACGCTTCCCCAATCAACTGAGGACCCCGCTTTCACATAAATCCAAACTCATGCACACCAACGCATTGAGCACTGTCATAAGCCAGGTAGAGTTATGTCCCTTTACTCAACCCACAATCGATTTCTGACCGAAAAACGCACATCACCGTATAAAAGGTAGATAGGAAGAACCGCGGATGTCGACATGATACTATTCTCCACACCACCTTCATTGTGTGTGCAAACCATCCCGATTTCATACAATCAAATCGGGATATTTTCACCAAGGTCCACGAGCCAACAAACAGGTCCTCACAAGCCAACAAACAGGATATATTTATACTAGAATTGCGTTTATGAATCATTAAACATAATGAGATCCCTTGTGACACAAGTAAACAGATTAACACTGGCTACTAAGGCCTGTCTCACGAGTACACACGAAACGACATTTGGCAGACTATATTTATGTGTGGACTCATTATAGATGCGAACAAGGTCATTCATCATACTCTGGAACACAGCTACAGAGTCCAGTCAGCCATTCCAGCACGTCTGTGACAAAGACCCTTACTTAAGGCGAAGATAATGAATTCCATACATTATACAAGATATGTCATAGTGGGGTATTTTAAACAGGCTGCTTTGTGATTTATTCAGAAAATATATCTACTGAATCTATTTCAGAAGGATAACTTCAGGTACAAATTGATTTCGGTTTTAAGATGTTATTGTGACATATTACCAGATACTTGTGTGGGTGTATTTATCTACATAAATTATTTCAAAGATATTAGGTTATGTGAAAATTAACTTTGAATTTATTATTAATTTATTTGACACGGAAACATGAAGATTTTTTAAAACAATTTTTCGACATGTCAGCGTTTTTTATCCATAAAACAGTGATTTACTGTGGAAAATTACAACTATACACTGTCAGAGATTGGTACGGCTGTAACACCCTAACGTCAACTTGGAGCAAACACTGAATTAAAAAGACTGATTACATCTAAATGTATTCAGAATAATAGACTAGAAACACGGACATTTCCCAACCTCTTTTAATCTGAACCCATGAAAGTCTTGCCTTTAAGCATGCATTAACTGGTGCTTTCACATCAATTAATACAGTGTGCCTTGTGTTAACGGGTACAATTATGCAAGACCATTGTTTCAATATATGAATGCATTCGTGATTGTCTTCACTCATGAATATTTATGCATGCCATTGAGATTCAAAACTGAATGCATAAGTGATTATGTTCACTCCTTGTATGTGTGCATGACAACATAAGATTGAATGTTTCCATACATGTCAATGTACCCACGTGTGCATGCATCCAAATTATCATGTGAACAATTATACGTATGCATGAATACAACAAAACTGTCCATTTCTTCCAATTCAAATTTAAACGTCTTCCAATAAAAGCAAAATACATGAGTCAAATGAACAACTACATATACCTGGACACACATCTAGAGTTAATAACGGATGTATATCCTTACTCTATACAACCTGGATATACACCAAACATAAATGTCACACACGACTTTGCATGATAAAAGTATGTCTTTGCAGTAATCCCCATTTGTGTTGAATGGCAGACAGTATATACTCTTACATGACAAACGTTCCTATGATGACACATAATATGCCAAGAACATGACACACAGATAATGATTACTAAGCTGATATAGACGCCCTTACCACATTCTTTGGTACCTTGTAATTATTAAAACATATTCTGATTCTTTTCACAACCACTCAACTTAACTCTTCACAGCAATATATTCTCATGTTGCATGTTCGCCCTTCATACGATATATTCCCATGTTACATGTACGCCCTTCACACTGATATATTCCCTTGTTGCATATATGCGCTTCACAGCAATATATTCTCATGTTGCTTGCATGTACGCCCTTCAGAGCAATATATTCCCATGTTGTATGTACGCCCTTCACAGCAATATATTCTCATGTTGCATGTACGCCCTTCACAGCAATATATTCCCATGTTGCATATACCCGCTTCACAGCAATATATTCCCAAGTTGCATGTACGCCCTTCACAGCAATACATTCCCATTTTGTATGTACGCCCTTCAGAGCAATATATTCCCATGTTGCATATACCCGCTTCACAGCAATATATTCCCATGTTGTATGTACGCCCTTCACAGCTATACATTCCCATTTTGTATGTACGCCCTTCAGAGCAATATATTCCCATGTTGCATGTACACCCTTCACAGCAATATATTCCCATTTTGTATGTACGCCCTTCACAGCAATATATTCCCATGTTGCATGTATGCCATTCACAGCAATGTATTCCCATTTTGTATGTTCGCCCTTCAAAGCAATATATTCCCATGTTGCATGTACGCCCTTCACAGCAATGTATTCTCATGTTGCATGTTCGCCCTTCACAGCAATATATTCTCATGTTGCATGTTCGCCCTTCACAGCAATATATTCCCATGTTGCATGTACACCCTTCACAGCAATATATTCCCATGTATTCCCATGTTGCATATACGCCCTTCACAGCAATATATTCCCAAGTTGCATGTACACCCTTCACAGCAATATATTCCTATGTTGCATGTACACCCTTCACAGCAATATATTCCCATGTTGCATTTACGCCCTTCGCAGCAATATATTCCCAATTTGCATGTACACCCTTCACAGCAATATATTCCCATGTTGCATATACGCCCTTCACAGCAATATATTCCCATGTTGCATATACGCCCTTCACAGCAATATATTCCCAAGTTGCATGTACGCTCTTCACAACAATATATTCCCATGTTGCATGTACACCCTTCACAGCAATATATTCCGATGTTGCATATACGCCCTTCACAGCAATATATTCCCATGTTGCATATACCCGCTTCACAGTTCACAGCAATATATTCCCATGTTGTATGTACGCCCTTCACAGCAATATATTCCCATTTTGTATGTACGCCCTTCAGAGCAATATATTCCCATGTTGCATGTACCCGCTTCACAGCAATATATTCCCATGTTGCATGTACGCCCTTCACAGCAATATATTCCCATGTTGCATATACCCGCTTCACAGCAATATATTCCCAAGTTGCATGTACACCCTTCACAGCAATATATTCCCATGTTGCATGTACACCCTTTACACCGATATATTCCCATGTTGCATATACGCCCATCATACAATATATTCCCATGTTGCATATACGCCCTTCACACTGATATATTCCCAAGTTGCATGTACACCCTTCACACCTATATATTCCCAAGTTGCATGTACACCCTTCACACCAATATATATTCTCATGTAGCAAGTACGCCCTTCACACCGATATATTCCCAAGTTGCATGTACACCCTTCAAACCGATAAATTCTCCTTACTCTTATCCATCCATCTTTGTTTTCTACCTGGTCCTATGAAAGCTTGCAAAGTACACAAAAACTTGATTGACTTGCCACTGGCAAAATGTGTACAACACCTTGGGAGTCACCTGGCCCTGCTGTGGAGCTTACAACTCTGTCAGGAGCTTGTGATGTCACAAAAGCTCTCAATCACAGTCAGGCAATCAATCACAACATTTTGGTGCAAAGATTCATAAATACAGATCATACAAATAATTACAATTAATCATAAATGTATTTGATGTTTGTACATTTTTACCATCTGTGTCAATCTATGATTATGATCACTGCCAGAAAACTCTAATCAGTTATGTCCAAGATATATTTTTCATTTAATTACTACACAAAATGAACTTTCTATCATTATTTACCAGATAATTGATAATGTTATCGATGTGAAAAAACGATTCGATAAATTTGGTATTAAGATACTCAAATTTAAAAAAAAAAAAACAGCATAGAGAAAAATATAATATGTGTTCGGAATACAGATGCAAAAATAATCCATAGGGAACTTATTGGCTCTTGAGAGTACTTGTGGGTTGAATTTATTCCTAGTATGATTGACCTTTCAACCATCCAAAAAGTTGAGCTGCTGTGAGGTAAAATGCGTTCAAGATTATTGCACTTTTATAGCGATGTGTGGTGTGGTGTGGTGTGGTGTGGTGTGGTGTGGTGTGGTGTGGTGTGCGAATACATTCACGCATGCACACATGTGCATGCACAGCACCATATAAGTGCAATAATCTTGAACGGGGTGTTAAACCCCATTTCACCTCTCTTGCTTCAAGTTTATAACTGCTGACACAATGTAAGCAATATTAACTTACTTGTTTTTGGGCTCGTTTGATTATTCCAACACCACAAAACACCAAATTTTATGATAGCATCAGTCCTTGTAAGACCCGTGAGATGCACGCTGTATATATTTCTGCTGAATAACAAAAGAGCCATTACAAGATTACTGCTGATGGCTTTGTGAGCAGCAAGATGAGACTCGGACATCTTTATGCACAATTTATAGCCAAAATGGTAGGTCACATCGTGGCTCTTAGCACCATTTTTGTCAGGACACACAACTCTATAGCTCTGTCAGGTCGCATACATGTCAGAAGAATATTGTTACTGGCTACTTATTTATGAAAAGGAAGAGTGCTGGTAGGCAGTGCAGAAACTGGCCCATCACAACCTTCTCTGAGATCGCGAATGGTGTTTAACCCTATAGTGTGAGTGTGTGTGTGTTTGTGAGAGAGAGAGAGAGAGACACAGAGAGGGTGCAGACAGAGAGAGAGTGTGTGTGGGTGTGTGCATGCGTAAGTGCCTGTGTGCGTGGACGCATGGCAGCTTGTACTAGTTTGGACTAAAGCCGTTTTCATAGTGCTAGCCCACTGAGATACCATGTAGCAGTTTAACATGGACACCCCTCTCAGACACAGTACACTGTCTTCAAGCAGACCAGTCCTTGTTTTAAACCCTTAATGCTGAGCACCAAGCAGGTAACAAGTATCATCTTTTAACGTCTTTTGGTATGACACAGCAGGGATCAAACCACCAATCTTCCATGTTCCGGGCAGAGGCTCTGTCCACAACACCACGGAGGCAGTGACCAAACCGTCACGGAGCATAGACGATAATTTCTGTTTCGGAATAGAAACCTTTCTACAACTGCATGTGAAAATTCCACATGTTATTCCCATCGTAAAGTACAAAAAAATCACACAAGGATATTGCAGTACAAATGTAATATTATTTTCCATGTCTTCACAAACAACAAACAAGATTCTTCGTAATGTCATTTCGAAGTGCCAAACTACTCATAGAAACACAAGTCTAATGAGCATGAATGTGTTTGTACAGTTACGTGTTTATATATGACACTGCGAAAAATGAATTTGTTATGTGTGATGTGAGTGTGTCCTTATATTTACAATAAATCATATGGCTGTCACGGGACGGAGGACTCAACCCTCGTTACCGACGCGGCTTGCAATAAAATTTAGCGTGAGCGACATCTGTGGCAAGACCATCAACATATCAGTGTCATAGCATGGACATATCCCATCATGCTTCATTGTTCCTACAGGGAAATAAACCACTTAGCTCACGTTATTTGTGCCCCTTCTGACAGTGCCACAGGACATATGATTATAATATGCTAATGTGAACACATTCTGGGAATTAAAAGAGAATCTCTGTTGTACCTGTCCATTGTTCCCTTGAACCGAATAAACCTGAACCAAATCACACGTCCTATTGATCCTGGCGCCATTCAATCTAAGTTCTACATCCTTTACAACTATTTAAAATTGTTATACAAGCTTTGAGAAATAACCCAACGCGATCTTCACTCATCAAGCAGTCCGGATGCCTAACATTCATGATGAGCATACTCTTTAATATGAAGGAAAAACATAATGTTATTCGTAAATATCAGACCTGTTTAAATAACAATTGTAATTAAAAACTTCAAATGACGAGAACATGCATTCTCATAGTCAATTTCAAAAATCAAAATAAAAGTTATCATTGTTAATGATTCTAAGAATACTTCCTCAATTAAACCATTGCCATAATCCTGTATTTTGGCTTCAACCATATTGTAACTAAATCTTCAGATTTTTAACAGAAGTCCTCTTCACTGTCAACTACATATAACACAACTAGTTGTTCCCATAATATCACCAGTAGCCTCACAGCGCAAGGGCCGGAAAAAACCTCACTTCTTTCCAAAACATCTAACCACAAGTGGAAGATGATTGGGGAGGAGGGAGGGAGTAATCCTGATGTAATAGAGGTAGTATGCTTAGAATTATTAAAAATGAAAACTTTTGTTTTGACAATTCTTATGAATCCTCTACCTCTTTTACATCATTGCTAGAATATACCTGAGGAACAAGTGGACTCTGTAGTTGACAGCAAGCCTATAAACCTCTTGTGATTCCATTTCATATTACCGTTTCAAAATCCTTCAGGAGATAATTACCTTGGAATCACCTATAGAAGACTTGACATAGAGTATTTTGAATGAATCATCAAATATGTGATACCTTCACTTGAATTATCATTATATTTGCCGATATTCAATAAATGATGTCTTTAGTTCTATTCTAACTCATCATTTGCTCAAGTTTATGACTCTGAAGTCACTTCCTGTAAATCATACTTCAGGATATGACGTCACTTCCAGCCCAGGGAATCATTCGTGACCAACTCGTGTTATTCCGGGACAAGCCGGATAGCGACTCGTGCCCCTCTCATGGCCATTTTTGCGACCGGGTTCCATCTTAGCGCAAACGGGCATACCTAAAACAATTGTCAACTTGTAATGGTTCACATATATATCCCCATATAATATATATTTCAGATGCAATTTAAAGCATATCTAGACATGCGGAATTATACAGTATGATTGAACATATTTTACTGCGTCTTGGGTATATTTTTAGATGCAAGACATGTAAAATCAAAAAGATATTTCTGAGGCATTCTTTGATGAAGAACTTGAAATCATACTCGCATTCTGATTCGTTTGTCGTATTTTCGCACATAACATTCATCGATAGAGGGACGAGTCTTCTTGCAGGTTATGGAAAGGGGCGAGTGGTGACGAATGCCCAGTGAATATATACCCTGCAGATCTGGCTGGATATCCTGCAAGTAAAAACTAGTGAAGGTAGAGTGTGATCACCACTGGCATCCAGCTGGCATCCAGTCCAGGATGTCAGGCTCGTTGCCAAAGCTCGAAGTTCGTGGGCAGAGCATGAACCCATAAAAGGTGGAGCATCCTGTGCTTGACGATAGCTTGCAGCAATGGTTGTCTTGAGCCACCCGGCAACCATGTCGGAATGTGCCTTGCATGAGATGAAAAGACATTTCCGACATCGGCGATGAGAGTCAGTAGCCACCAGATAGAATTTGAGAGTATGTATAGGACAAAGGAGGCGATCAGGAAGGTTAAAGATACGTGCCAACGCGGAAATGGTATAGTGTTGAAGACCCAGGGGACAAGCAGTAGTTCTCAGCAACAAAGTCCAATAGAGAACGTAAGGCAATGGAAGCCCAGCTGGGAGCATGAGTAAGACTCAAATAGTTTAGCGTGGAGTTCAGAAACTCTAGTCACTGTAGCCACGGCCAATAGAAAGGCAGCTGGTGATTGAGACATATCGCAAAGAGATCCAGTGCGGAGTGTCTCAAAGTGAGGTGATCCAGGGGAAGATGTCTGGATGCAGAGTCCACTCTGTGGCTACAATCCTGACACTGCGGGACAAACTGTCCATCAGCTGTCCTGTAGGATTTGGATGGATGGATGATGAAACCAAGAAAAGAGTTGGGTGAGGAAGATCAGCTTCTGTTGTAGTTTGGAAAATTCCTGATCGGGTGCCAGGAAGCACCATTTGAAGATGGACAAACTGATAACTAGAAGCGATGATTGTTTACCGCAAAATGGCGGGGATGGGACAGACACCCCCATAACAGACGAAAAAACACTAAAACCAAACCCAGAAAATACTTATGTAACCTGCCAGCAATTTTCTTACCCTGGTATATAAACCTTCTTTTAACGTCCATATAAGTACTCAAAGGATACTAGTTAAACAGTGTACCTACATAACTGAGTTCTAGAGTAAGCTAAACCATATAGGTGTTGTCTCCAGCACACACAGGAAAGAATTAAGTTTTTCCCCGCCTTTGCGCATGGAAGAGTTGTTAGGCTACTGGTACAACTACTTGTTTGTAGCTGACAGTGAAAAGGACTTCTGTTGAAAATCTAAATATTTGGTTATAGAGTTGGTGCAGCCAAAATACAGTATTATGGCAATGATGTCCTGGAGGTTGAAGATTCAAAAGAATTATGTGTATTAAGAAAGGTTCTCCAGAAATATTTCACCACGTAACACCATCTGATGCAGCTCAGACAGACACACAAAGCCCATAGTATGCAAGGTAGGTGGCCAGAAGGGCATTTCTATAAATTTTGACATTTATTTGCAATTTTTCCATGATAAGAATACAATTACAATGCAATAGATGTCCCTTCTTTTGTTCAGTGAATGACACTTGTTTGAATTAAAAAGGCTTCATGGGATGGATGGCTTCAGACAGGTGACGTCACCACTGCATGCAGCATCTGGAGGAACAGTTTGGGGCAACAAGTGGGCAACTTTAATGAGGACGCTTGAAACTATTTTTCTGACTATTTTCTCTGATATATTCATCTCTGAAAGATGGATGACACTGTGATACATTTTTCAAACTGGATTCATTTTCTGGGGAAACATGGTTTTAATTTTTGTTCATGCATTTTTTAGAAAAATACTGTGTGTGAGTGAGTAAATAGGGTTAATGGTGCTTTGAACAGTATTTAGGTGTGTCATCTCCATGTGGGAGGAAAGCGTCACCAGGATATAAATATCATGCTGACACATCAAGGTTCATATTCAGTGATAAGCAATCAGAGATTTGAATGTGGCACTGGCCTTTGGATCCTGGCAAGGGAGGCCACTCTATAACAACAAATGCTCTACCCGAGTTACCCATCCCAGGCCTATTGATGACAGATGTCCATCATGGGGCTGAGGAATCTATTATCACAATGGTGAGATCTGATCTATAGACTTGTTGAGTTGACAGATAGTCACAGGACAATAATGACCAAAAAAGATGATCTGTTATCCTGCCTAATATGTCAATGGTAATACTACATGAATGTCCAATATCAACTCTTGCCTCTTTTCAAAACATTGATAACTATACAGAATCTTTTTTGCACAAATCAAAAGTCCAACATCAGCTTTTGCCTCATCAGAAAACCCTGGCAGTTTTACAGAACATGCATAAATAAGATTGTCTGTGCACTTTTAGTTTTCAATGTCTCAGTGTATATCACTGATATACACCTGGTCATGCAAAAACCATGTCGTCATGGCAACCAAAGTATTAACTCCATAACTTCATCCTTGTGTTAATATTGAAAGTTGCTACCATTACAAAGACAGTGATGGACAATGCTGCATTAAAACGTTTCTCCACTATCCATTATTCTGCCAAATTAAGCCCTTAATCCAACACAAATAATTGTCAAACAAATCTGCTATAGTTAAACAGATCTTGAAATGTCGTGTCTGTCAGAAAGCTATATAATTTTCCCAAGTAAAACAAAAAAAATATGTTGCATGACAAATGCTACGTTTTTCACTACTGTTCATAATAATCTGAAATGTACTCCCTTCTTGCAAAAATGTTAATTAGCCAGGTGTTCTGCGCCAGAAATACACCTGGTCTTTGGCTAGGTATATGCTCCCGAGATAAATCTCTACTCCAATAACTGACAAGGCCACTTGAGGCTATTTTCCTGGCTGAGATGTCATAGCAGTGATTTATGAGACAGGTACAAAATAATAAACAGAAACACGGCCCATTGCGTCAGGCTTCTTGACAGGCAAGTGTTGTCACAGACCCTACATAAAGTCGCACATATCACTGATACATGTCATCAAAGTGCGCTTGCATAAAAAAGTGACATTTATTAACCCTTCCTGAAACGCATGTCTGCCGGTTCGAGAAGGAAGCAGAGAAAGTGATTGAGTTAAAACGGGATTTCAACCTAATTCCTCTGTAATTGTTGATATATGCAATGATGCACCTGGATTTGATGGCAATAAAGTACATTCAGTTTGACATGATCATGATTGATTCGTAAAGGAGTATCACCTTGTAGTTTCCCAACAGAACGATATCTTCAGATAGAGGATAGCTGCAGCCTAATGTAGAGGGCTCGTTCCACCAAGCACTCTTCACCAAGACAGTTGTAACTCCCACATGACTGTCATAGTGCTGAGGAAGCTTTGTGAAACAGGAGCCTGGATTTTAGAGCTGCAATTTATCCCCTTATTGCTGCCATTTCCTGACATCTTCTCCACTAATAGTACATGTGTGTTTGTTTTCCGGATCTAATCCAGAGCCCCATCCCAAAACATTTTTTCTTTTTTTCTTTAGTTTCACCATACCTTTTATCACCATCCCAGTATTGTTCCTATTTTGTGCTACCAAAGTACAATTGTATAGACCAGTCATTCCCTTCATTTGAAAGCAGGCTGTAACTCATATTTCCATTGTTTCCAAGAATTAAAAAATATAAGATCTATGTGGTTTCAGTGTTCTCAAATTAACATTAATATGACTGAATTTCCTCCTTCAACAATAAGGCCAGACTACTTCCTTGTTTTATTTGTATGAACCTACTCTTACGTTTGCCAAAGCCAAACCTTCAAGAATGAAATGGTCAGCATTTTGGCAAGTGAATTTTGAAAGATCAGCTCTAATGCTGATTCTTGATTAAAGGATCCTGAGTGTATCCCTAGGCCCCCCAAAATATGTGTGTTTCCACGTTCCACTTCTCCAAAAATAGCGTTTTGATGACTAAGTGATAAGTATAACAATGTTAAAACAGTAACTAGGAGATAGACCTTTTCCTTTGCAGCCCCAACACCATGGAACTCTTTCTCTCTCCATGAAATCAGCTGAGAGAACAGACCACTTCCGAAAACTGTTAAAGACTCATTTATTTCAAATAACCTATGTGCCTTAGAGTGCCAAGTTGCCAACAGTGTCACTTAGCAGCCCTCAATTTGGAAGCCAGGCGCTTTATCAAATATTTTTTTTTTTTAGTAAGTGATGCAATCACAGACCAAAAACTCTCCCAGTCTCATGTATCATCTCAGGTTCATTAAAGTTTGGTTTATCTGAAGATAGTTGTGTGGAATGTGGTACTCTGTTCAATATGAAAACCACTGAGAAGTTCCTCTTCAACTTGTGATGATCTGTTTACAAGAATCCCATGAGAATCCAGATGCTGATGCAGCTAGTGTGATGTTTTGTAACAGACATCAAAAGCCTTATGTCAAGTCAGCTCAATGTGTGTGGAAGCCAAAAGTACTGTAAAGCTCCACTTCACAAAGTAATGAAAGTGCTACGATTGTCGTAACTCCCATAGTGTAACATACCCTGTACACTTTATACGACAATCTTAGCGATACGACTGCTTCATGAAATGGAGCCCTGTTGTAAGAAGTTTACCACTTTAGTGAAAACCACAAGCATAACTAGATGCTGACAAAACTAAAAATTGCAACGAGGTTGATCCTGGCTTTACTAAGGGACCTAACTCTGTACAGTGACATGTGGTTCCTCAGACAGCTGGGCCACCTATGCTCCTCACTTTGGCCAGGAATATGTAGAAGATTAAATTAATCCTCACTTTCAGTCAAGAGAAAAACCATGATGTACATTCTTCTGGACAGAATGTTTGTACAGCTTGAGAAAAATTGTTCTTCTTTGCATGTAGTCCAAACATCCAGATATCAATATGATTGTAAGCCAAGACAAATTTCAAAATGTGGCATTCAAAAGTAACTTCAACAGGTAAACAAAAATATATCATCAGTGAAGATAACATTACAGAACTACATACATATAGACATTTAAAGAAGAGCATTACATTTGAAGTACTTGATACATAGCATTGACAGGCAAATAAACAAATATTTTTAAAACTTTAAATTTAAAATAAAACAAATCTGTCACACCAGTAAAAATTTTGAAAACCTCAATCTGAAGAATTAGGTCAAAAGGTCATAAGACAAAAGGTCAATGAGACGCAGGAACTTTTATTAAAACATGAATGCTATTTGAATAAGAATTGAATTATGTATCAAATACTTTAAATGAATCCCCAAACAAACAAACAAATAAACAAATGTAATAAAACAGCAAACAAATAACAACCAGAGATCAAACCCATAAATAATGTCATCATAAGAACAATTTAAACACAAGCAAACATCAGATTTCAAACATTTCTTTGCATGCGTTACTCGAAACAATGAGCATGACATACGCTGGTATTATCATGTCAACCCTGAAAGAGAATGTATACGTCAGGTTCAAAGGTCAAATTCCTCCCACAAGAAACACTCTGTATCCAAGTGGGCGTGTCACGGAGAAGCTTGTAAACATAAATGCCATATTACATAAAAAAGACATTTATCTATAAGAAAACTTAATGGCATAATTGGATTAGGTTTAATGTTTTTTTAATGTTGATGAACTATCCAAGGGTTACGAGTGTACACACATCTCATTTATCCTTGTAAGTTTTTATAGTTTACTGTGCAAATTAAAATAAAGAACAATAAAGATATATACAGGTCTGCAGAATATTCAAACACATTCTTATATTACTGTTTCAATTTTCTGATGTTCCTACAGTGACACTTTTAAACTTGTTTGATACGAATACACTTTTAAACTTGTTGGATATGAATACACTTTTAAACTTGTTTGATACGAATACACTTTTAAACTTATTTGATACGAATTTGAACAACAGGAGACGCAAGTCTGTCAGAAAAACATCACAAATTTTTCAAATATTTGTCATTTGTCTGACTGTTCTATTTTTGATGGATTAGAAAAAGAAAAAATACAACTTCCAAATCAAATGCATTGTTCACATTGTCCTGGAACACTCAATCACTTCACTGTCAGCAGAAACTATAACGACATGTTCTTGTAAAAATAGAAGACATCCTACACTTTGAAGGGAAGTTGCGGATAATTTGCACCATAAAATTACGCCAAATAAAAAATGTTATCAAGCTACACAGACTAATTTTCATATTTATCAACCACCATCAGATAATCAGTAAGGTAACATCCAGAATCTTTCAAACTGTTCGTGTGTGGATGGGAATGAAAACTGAAAAATATGACATGATCTTTGTGAAAAATATCATTCGACTATCAGAACACGAGACAACAATGGCCTCTGATGAACAAGACATTTGTTCTTCAAACAAAGAATAAGACACTGATTACAATACATTATATTGTGATGGACTGTTCTCTAGATGTGTGATGAATTAATAGACTTTACAACATCTATAACTGTTCTGGGACTGTATAATTTACATCACCGTTCTCCCGACCATACTATATATGAGTGTTCTGTGTGCCTGTATACTATATATCACTGTTCTCCAGACCATACTATATATGAGTGTTCTATACCATATATCACTGTTATATGTGACCATACTATATATGACTGTTGTATACCATATATCACTGTTATATGTGACCATACTATATATGAATGTTCTATACCATATATCACTGTTATATGTGACCATACTATACATGAGTGTTCTGTTTGACTGTAAACTATTCTCAGCATCATAACTGAAGGGTCACTTCTGTATGTAGGGTGTCAAACATGAACATATGCCAAGAAGCGTCAATAGGTCTGAGGATGTTGACAATGTGATTTACAGTCTAAGATCATGTTGTTTAAACAAACCTATGTTACACCAGTTGGATGCTTTCGTGAAAAGGGAAAATGGACAACAACTATTAAAAACAATAAAAAGTGCAAGATTGAAGGTGGAAATACGATGTTGTTTGAATACTTTTATCTCTTATTATCTGTGTGACCCATCAATAATTACGCTTGTATATATATATATATATATATATATATATATATATATATATATATATATCACTGTTCTGTGTGATTAAGTGGCTATACTATATAACTGTATCGTATGACATTATCTGAATGTGTTCTGTATGACTGCAGACTGTATATCAGAAGTTTGTTTAACTAATGTATCTCTGCATTGAAAATGTTCCTCTGACAATACGAACCATGACACAACCGATGTATCGATGTTTCAGTATCCCTGTGAGAGAGACTTACCTTCTTCCTTTTTCATGACTGACCGACATACATCGTCCAGCAGTGTCCCCAGCAGGTCTTCTTCACTCTACTGCTGCCAGTACCACACAACAAACCAAACGAACTAAACGCCAGGGCCCATTCAACTATTGTGGTGTAACGATACGGGGATACAGTATTGTATTGCAATACAAGGCCCATGATACAATACATTGATTTATGATACATTTCATTACAAGTTATATTGGTGTAAAAACGTGTATAATAACAGAAACTGTTTCAACCACCAGCTTACGCAGATTTTCTGGTATCTTATGGTTGAACAGAAATGACACAACATTCACAGTGCCCTCTACCAATATTTTTCTGCCCTACAATATCCCATCTTTCATCTCTGAAATTTAACCAAATGATTCAGGGTTGTGATTCACAAGAATATCAACTTGTGAAATAAACATACTGTATCTGGAAACGAATCATATCGCAGCCATAGTATTGGGATACGTATTGTATCCAACCCCACCGTATCGTTACACCTCTGTTCAACTAACGATCATAGCACTGTGACTATGTGTAACATTAACAAAGACTTACAAACAACTTGTGCTACGATCGTTAACTAAATTGATACCATGGCTTTAAAGTTGATTAGTAGCAATGTTCGATTATTAGGCTTTACAGTCAAAGAAACTTTCACAAACTCTGACACAAATACTGATACCCGTGATGAAGACCTGTACACAGGAACATGACACAGGAACAGGAACAGGAACGACTTTGAAACCTACCAATTTACAAATAATACAACCCCCCTTGAATTTGACTGTAAAACCTCATACCTCCACTTAGATCAACCTCAACTCCAGGGGTCTAAAGTGAGGTCTACCTGGGAGAGAACTCAGAAACATGTTGGCTTGATCTCTGGTACAGCTAAGGCGCTAAACAAAGAAAAGATAACTCCCTTACCTTCTGATCTATCGTCTTGTTCTCGGCTTCGTCTTCATCCATCTCGAAGTACAGCTCGGACTTGGTGATGGACACAGTGCCAGCTACAGCCACCCCTGGGGCTACCAGTTTACACGGAGTTGATAAGGCAACAGGACCTTGAACAGGGAGTGAGGGAGTTTGCTTTCAGTGTCAGTTTCATCACGGTGGGACAAATTATGCAGGCCTAAGTGGGTTACTACTTTGGCGAAACCCAGTTAAATTCTGACAAACCTGGGATAATAATAAAGGGCAGATCTGTGATTCTAACTCATGGTCACAGGATCCTGGTGAACTATGGGACAGAACTCTGTAGAGCTAACTGTGACACATGAGATGACTGGGCCTCCATGTTACTAGAGTCACAGACATCTTCAGATGAGTCCATGCAGTTAGAAGGGAAATATACTACTCAAAGTAAGTTCAAGAACATCTGATTTTTTCATACGAATATAGTTCAATGACTTACAGTTATTCTACCCAGGGTAGATTAACCAATGTTTTTGTATCATTTAATCATAGTGACACTTAACATTGTTCTGAAAGTGGGAGAAGGTCTGACTTGACTGACATTTAGTCTCTGAAATGAAAATACTTTCATTTTTAATTGTCTTTTAATACATAATAAAAAGGAGCCAGATTATGTCTTCACTGTAGCTGGAGAAATCTAGACTTGATTGTAGACTACTTGGGAGCTTTCGGATAATTTTTCAGGAATTGTATGAGAGGCTGAGGTGGTACCCGAGAAGTCCTGGTCAAACTCCTTCTCCTCCATAAGGAGCTCTTCGTCCGTGTAATCCGTAGTTTCCTTCTGGGACTTCTTCAGTGATGACAGGTGGGAGTGGAGGGCATCGCGCGCCTGGTTTATTGCATCTTCGGTAGCACCTGGGTCGGGACAAAACGAAGAAATCTGCATCACGGCTCATAGCAATGGCAACAAACGTTAAGGGAACAACTCAGACTTGGCCTTCACAACTGCTGGATGATGTCTTTTGACCAGTATTTTCAGTATCATAACAACTTCAAGAAAAGTTTTAATTCTACTCCTTAATATTTTTTGTTCATTTTTATCTTTTGAATGGCATAAAGATGTGACACACATCCATAAGAGAGAGAACTTATGGATGTCAACTTCTTTATTATGAGGAACACAATATTTCGGAGTATATGCTTACTCATTCATCAGGTGAAATTGAGTAAAGTTCCAAAATACAAAATTTTGTCAAACAGATCTGTTAAGTGTGTTTTCATTTCAATTTATATATCGTTTAATAAATCCCCTTGCATATTACAAATATTCAGTGATGTAATCTGAGTGAGAGCTGTGTCCTGACCATGTTCAATAGCTGCCTTGAGAGTGGCTTCAGGGTGACTGGATCCTAAATTGTTTCTGACGAGACGTCTCCTCCTGCGCGAGTCGTCCTCCCACACATCCAACTTCCAGAACTCTCTCCTCCTGCAACAAACAATGCATAGGTCATAAACATGACCTTCACTCAATGTAACCACAAGGACAAATATTCCATGTGCAATATGACATCCAAGGAACAATGTCCTGACTCCACAAGGAATTATATTCTTTTGGATTGATCATAATTTGTGCAACAAAAGGGATGTTAGTATCTCTCACAGAAGGCCCATTTGATTTCTCCTCCACTTATCAGCCGTAGTAGTGATACTCATCCCCTTCCCAGCTCTAGCAGACTCAAGACTACTGCACTAATATAGTGACGTGCATGTGTGTGTCTGTTATTTTATAGTGAGTGAGTGAGTATGGTTTTACGCCGCTTTTAGCAATATTCCAGCAATATCACGTCAGGGGACACCAGAAATGGGCTTCACACATTGTACCCATGTCGGGAATCGAACCCGGGTCCTCGGCTTGACGAGCGAATGCTTTCACCACTTGGCTACCCGACCACCCCTCTGCTATTTTATAGCAATAGGCCAGTGAGATACCATGTTGCAGTTTAACATGGATACCCCACACAGAGACATTATAATGAGTCCGAGCTGACCAGTACTTTTTTAGCTCCTTAATGCCGAGCGTCCGGCAGGGTAACATAAATGTTTCAAAGAGATTCCCTAGGCTAAAAGGGAGATGGACTTCATCCGTGATGTCTGGAAGACTTGATGTTTCAGTAATCCTCAAAGCAAACTGCTTACAATATCGAGACATCAGAAATCCTTTAAATTTCTCACAGTAATATCAGAGCTCCAGATAAGCTTTTGGTGTTGTGGGTATTTTACCCATGCATTTTAAAATCATTGGGTATCAGTAATTCTATCTGCGTATTCAAATTTCTGTTACCCACTAGTTTTTACACATGTGGGTATTTAAGTTAAATATTTAAAAACACTATTCATCTAGTCCCTGCAAACTGGTGTCGTGTGGGTTTGAGAGCTTTATAGGACTCAAAAATACCACGATACTTCCACACGAAAGTGTGATGGCAAATGATCATGATGTGACTGTCATCGTGGAGTTTGGCAAGGTTGACGGAATGCCCGTTTATAATTTCAAAATAAGTTGCTGATTTGCTAATCGAATACGCAGGGTTACTTCACAATATTTTGATGATACACACAAATTTTATTTTTGTAGCGTATCTGTAATGTTCGTTGCGTATTTGATACGCTTGGATTATATTTTACTGCGTATATCTGCATTTCTGATGCGTATTTCACGCAGATACGCTGCTTATCTGGAGCTCTGGTAATATCTTCACTTACTTTTGATTTCGCTCGCCCCATGCACCGTGTTTGTTGGTGAGGATGTTCACGACCTTCTCGCGGAGTTTGACGGACAGGGCGTGGTCACGGCGTTTGGCGGAGGTGATGAGGTGGTCACACAGTTTCTCCTCATCCTTCCGGTCCACAGTAGTCTGGGCACACAGGGACTGCAGCACACAAGCATATATAGAGCACCCGCTAGTTGGAACCATGTCAGTTACAACATAATCTGGCAGTGGAAAACCACAGCTTTGTGGCCACAATTATCTTACCCCAATTTCAGGAAAATGAACGAACATGCTGGAAGATATGATTAGTATCTCAACTAGTTATGGATAGTTAACAGTGAAGAGGACTTCTGGAGAAAATCCAAAGATTTTACAGTGTGATGACAGTCAAAATACACGATTTATGGCAGTGATGTAGTAGAGGTTTTGTAGTCAAAGGGTGTATGATGGGAGATTTTATGAGAGCTTCCAGCAGTACTGATTTATCACTGGGATCTGACACACATGATGGTTCTGTTGTTACCTCAAACTCGGCATGCTTCTGCACATCCTCAGCTCTCATTCTGTTCAGAATAAACTCCGCCTCATTTGCCACTCGAACAATGTGGTCCCGGGTAGCATGAGCCAACAACCTGAAACACAATAATATGTCATCCATTAGCACGGGCCAGTAGTTCAGATATCACAGTAAGTAATGCTAATTGCCTCCTGAACAGTTTGTCTGCTTGATGTGGACGGTGCCTTAGGTGATGTTGGTCAGAAACAACTCTACTTTTGTAAACCCACAAGCGGAAAAATTGTGCTGAGAAAACCAAGGGTCATAATCAAATGTGGGAGTTGAATCCAAAATCACAGGATTCTGGCTAAGGGACACAACTCTGCACAGTGAACAGCTGCTCCTAGGTGGCAGGCATCAATGAGACAGCAAGTGTCCCTATGGCCATAACATTACTACTTCCCCAGCAAGAATCCACCTCAAATACCATTCTGGCCAAGAGTACATCTCCATGTATGTTTGTTGTTTAATGCCACACACCATGACAGCGGACTGTTAATAAGGAAGTCTGGCAAAAACAATTCAGTGATTGACATTAGGAGCAATAACACATATTGTTTGGGGTATACGACAAGCTATAAAGTCACCGAGCCTGACCACCATTAAGTCGGCTATTACGTCCACCATAGATTGCAGGGGGTATATTCTAAATCCTGACGGGGCTGTACACCTACCTGCCCTCATTGACGAGTTCTATGAAGGCAAGGCCTGCATGCTTCTGTAGGGAGTTCTGCCACTCTTGGGAGCACAGCAACATCACCAACTCCACCACAGACGTGCTCTGCTTCAACGTCACCAGACCTACGGGCAAATTACAATACCAATCAATTTTCAGAGAACAATAATACGAAAGAAATCTCAGGGATTACTTTCTACAGATATGGCCACATAAACAAATTAGAACTCTGATTACTTTTCATTTAAGGATTGACTTCAATATTTTCACAGTCTGTACACTGTTTCTTACGTTAAAATTTCTATAAATGCAAAAACATGTTGAAATCAAGTCTTATAAAAAAATATGTCAACAATAATAATTTCACACAATGCTTCATTCACACAAATAACTGAAGACAACAAATTAATGAAATCACTCAAATCTTAAATTCACCACAACATCCCTACATTGCAAAAGCACAACCATTCGAAAAGACAAAGTAGACACAAAGCCTATCAAACATGGTTATGGCAATCCAAGGAAAAACATCTATATTTGTCACCTCCTATGAGAAGTTCCTGTCCGTGGGATCCAATGAGAGTTTTGGAAAGGAAGGGAGCAAAGTCTACAAATATTTCCCTCAGTAATGGCGCGACGGAACCAAGTGCCCTCTCCAGTCTGTCTGTGAGACTGCCACCTTCACCCAAGGGAGGTAATATCTTCAGAGGCCCCGGGATGTTGTTGGTGAGTTCAAGTTTGTCGGGTTTAGTAGTGGCCGTGTGATCGATGCTGCTGACGTCTCCAGTCACACTGATGGACGATATCGGGATAGAGCTGCCATCTGGTGGCACGTCTGTCTGGTCCTCTTCTCCAACAGTTTCACGTTTCTGTTCTTGGGCTGCGTCTGTTTCATCTGTTTCTGCTGCAGATAAAACAAAATGTAATGAAAGTTGAGAAACAGATGCTCAACATTGCATGGCAACCATAACTAATGACTAAGGACACATTCAAGCAAGTAGACAAACTCCCTCTCCCTCTCTCTCTCTCTCTCTTTCTCTAATCCCAAAGTGCACTCTTACAATTCCAGTACAAAACTTACCCGGAACCTTCCCAGCCTCCACTTCCACCTTCACTTGTTCTACCTTCACTTCCTCCGTCTTCCCATCTTCTTTCTTCTCTCCTTCCTCCACCTTCTCTTTACTTTGCTCACCATCTTCTGTTTTCTCTGCCACTGTGTTTTCTTTCACTTCCTCTGCCTTCGCATCACCTTCAGGCTTGTCTTCCTCTGTCTTTTCCTGGGGCTTTTCATCATTCTTTTCTTCTGCTGCATCCTTTTCTTGTACTTCTTCCTTCTTGTCTGCATCCTTCTTCTGGTCCACATCCTCCTTGTTTTCGGCTTTATCGTCTGTTGCTGGTTCTTTGGATTCTTCCCCCGACTTAGTTTCTTCCTTCGTTTCTCCCGCTGGTTCGCTCCTTTCTTCCATCTCTTCTGCTTCCTTCGATTCATCAGGTTTCGCCTCCGTCTTCTCTGGTGTTTCTTCCACCTTTGGTTCTGTCTTCTCCTCTGTTTTCTCCTCCCCATCTGGAACAAAAACACACCAGTCAGGTTTGAGTGAGTGAATGTTGTTTTATGCCTCAGTCAGATATATTCAAGCTATTTCATGGCAACCTATGAAGTCCATTCGCAGTCTTCTCTTGGTTTAATGACACGAAAATGTGTCATCTTGAAGATCTTTTCCTCTATTTGCAAGTAGATGTAACTAAACTTTTCAAAGTTTATACAGCCAGGTCAAGACTTTATCAAGGCATTTATCAAGGTACTACCAATTTTTGAAATCCTATCGTGACTTGTCACAAGAATTAGAAACTTGAGGCAGAAGTTGCCAGGAATCCCTACATGAGCTCACAATACCTCTGAATATCAACCGACCCGTGAAGATCCGGGGTAGAATAGGTCTTCATCAACCCAGGCTTGTCGTAAAAGGCGACTAACGGGATCGGGTGGTCAGGCTCGCTGACTTGGATGATGCATGTCATCGATCCCAATTGCGTGGATCGATGCTCATAATATGAATCACTGGATTGTCTGGTCCAGACTCGATTATTTACAGACCGCCGTCATATACCTGGAATATTGCTGAGTGCGGCGTTAAACAACAAACCATTCAACCAACCAACTGAATATCAACCATGATTTCAGTTACGTCTTGAAAACGAATTTGTGAGTGCATCCAGGTAGACTGTGTATAATAGAATGAGTGAGTGAAATAGGTTTAACGCCACTTTGAAAAGTATATCAGTTATATCACAGCATGTCAGCAGATATCAGATGTTTACCATGGCATGCCAAAGGCATCCAAGCCTGCACAGCATGCTGTGGCACAGTCCCCAAGTAACTTGATCCGTCATCTGGGCAGGACAGATTAGCTACTTCAACAACAACTCACTCCATGGGGTACTTTGACACACACTCAGCTACATCATACATTGTGACCAACCAATCCTCATTAGTCAGAGCCCACTTGCACAAAGCGATTTTAGCATTAATATGACTGTAACTCCAATTCTTTAACAAAGGCTTACAATATTTATAGAGTTAAGATCCCTTTGTGCAAGTGCCCTGGTCTTAAGACAAGGTAGTGGGACCTATTCTCCCCTGCGGCCACACTGTGGTGCAGATGAGTGAGTGAGTGAGTGAGTATGGTTTTACGCCGCTTTTAGCAATATTCCAGCAACATCACGGCGGGGGACACCTGAAATGGGCTTCACACAGTGGTGCAGATGAGGTAACCCTGACATGTCGGCCCACCTTTTGGTGTATCTGTGTGGACATCAGCAGTGACCTCGACATTTGTCTGACTGGTGTCATCACTGCTGGTGTTGACGTGGTCTTCACTGCCGCCTCCGTTAGTCGTCGCGGGCGTCTCCTCGCTAACCTCCTCCTGAGTTGTGTCCCCTGCTGAAGATTCTTCTTCTGGAAAGGATGATAAAGTATTATGATTTTTTCATATATGACATATCATCTCTGTCAAATGTTGCTGAAACTGGTCAGCTCCTCAAAAATAAAGCGAATGTGTGAGTTTGATGAATTACCACTTGGAACAGTATTTCACAGGCGTGTGACCATACAATGTGTATTCCGATACTAGGGGTGCGACATAATTCGTATCCGTATACATTACTTTTATTTCATAAGATGATATTGTTGAACCACAAACCTGAATCAAGAGTTGTGACATGACAACAATTCCTAACTCTTTAACATGTTTATTACGAAGACATTGAGAGGAAATCACCAAAGCCCATCACTGAATTACTGTTCAACAACTAACTGATCATCTACAAACTAATGAACATAAAAATGAAAAAAGTTCACTGGAAAAGTTTTGTGAAGTTAGTAAACTGGCAAACCCTCTGAATATTCACTGAACAGCAAAACCTAATTAAGTTGGATAGTTTCATTTACCATTTTAAATCTGTTGTTATTCACGATTTTACACCAGTATAACTTGTAATGTAATGTATTATATGTATCACGATACGGGGGTTGTAAAGTATTGTATCATGGGCCTCTTATCTGGATACAATATTGTTTTCGTCGTACCCCATATCGTGACACCAATAGTTATATCACAACTTTTCAGCTTTATCTTGGAGGAAAGCCTGAAGTGATGCAGATCTTAGATGACACTGGTGAAATCCACAGGTACATTGCTGACAAACCAAGAAACATAACCAAAACTTCGAACCAACGATCACATATCTTTCTGGCAAACCTAGGGATGCAACTCTGCACAGTGATTTTTGGTGACTTAACCCCTCAAACTTATAGTAGTTTAAAATATCAATGAAATCTGAAAACACATGATGATTTTAACTGTTAAAACCCTGGTGAATCAACAACCACCTGTATAATACTCTAAGACACAAACGGTACTTGTAATTGTTACGGATAGACATTTGACTATGGAACTAGGCTCAGCCCAATTGGCTGTCCCAGGAAATTTGACATAAATTGTTCAAACACTTGGTCAGCTGTCTCAAATTACTGTGCTGTTCTTTTTAATCACAGTACAAACACAATCAGGTGTGTTTCCTCTGCATCCATAACCCGTGCTGCATGTTGAAGTGGTATGGTGGAAGGAATTATCTCATTGGATCGTGATAACTTCATGTACAACACTGAGATCATTAATTTCTCCCATCACTATAACAACTATAGCCCAACTGAATAAACAGATGGAAAGACATACGAAACTGTATATTTTTAAAATATATTCAGAAAAAATAATTAATCATCAAAGGGCTAAATTTGTAAAGGGATGCAGCAATTTCAAGTGTCATCTGTGAACATTATTACAATAATGACATCAAAATCATTATAAAGTTTCAATTTCCTTCAATTCTTTAATGTTAAGTTTTAATCATACCCTTAAATTAAAAGTGTATGCACAAAATACATGCTGTAAATGTAACATAATTCAATTTGGAGATAATAAAAATATCATAGGTATTGACACAAATAACTTTTGAACTATTGAGTAAAGAGGTTATTTCTATGAAAAACAACAAATGTAAGCAAAGCAAACAATAAAAACAACTAACATCTGACATCAAAGTATTGTGCTTATGAAATCAGATTAGATGTGATTATGCAGTAACAACAAAATAGTGTTCAACAAACACAATCCTGTGTTGTTGATGTTTATGCAAGGCAGGACACAGTAATGAGAGTGACCTCCCCTGGACAACAAGACTGGACACAGTAATGAGAGTGACCTCCCCTGGACTACAAGACAAGATGTTTACCTTTCATCATATACAACTGAACTTTTTATAGGGACATTACGATCTGTCATTATATTTAAAAATATACTTTGTGTAAAGTGGACACAGTTTATGGATAACGACGTTTCGGTACACTGGTAGATCCGTATACCGTTGTCAAGCAAGACCGAAACGGCCCTTTTACAGTATCAAAGAAGTTGTTATCCATTAATTGTGTCTACTTTGTCATCCGTCAACTTCTAAGTAATGCCTATCAAACAATTCAGTTTTGTGTATAATGGAGAGATACAAATACCTGTTCAAAAGTACTAGGTAACTGGTTGATGAAACAATACAACACATAAAAACTTCAAAACTAAATTTTAAAAAATATATATAGTAAGCAAGTTAACTAATGGCTGATAGCATGAACACCAATTCATGCCATCAGGGCATGTTGTCACAAAAAGAGCCAGGTCTAGAACAGTACCTACTTGATCTTCCTCACAAACACACTCATGGTACTAGCAGATCAAGGACTCTTAAAAGTAAAATCATTGTCTGTATTTCAAGGTATTATTTTTGGGTTAAAGTTCATATGTGTCTCTTCAGCCAAATGAATCTCCCTTAGACCCACCACTGTGATGGGGTCTATTCTATCCTGGAGCCTCAGAGATAAACAAGACGACAACAGATAGTGAGAGGAGCAGAAACAACACAGAAATAACAGATAGTGAAAGGAGCAGAAACAACACAGAAACATCAGAGGTGAAGTGAGCAGAAACAAAACAGAAATAACAGACGTGAAAGGAGCAGAAAAAACACTGAAATAACAGAGGTGAAGGGAGCAGAAACAAAACAGAAATAACAGACGTGAAAGGAGCAGAAACAACACAGAAACAACAGAGGTGAAGGGAGCAGAAACAAAACAGAAATAACAGACGTGAAAGGAGCAGAAACAACACAGAAATAACAGATAGTGAAGGGAGCAGAAACAAAACAGAAATAACAGACGTGAAAGGAGCAGAAACAACACAGAAATAACAGACGTGAAAGGAGCAGAAACAACACAGAAATAACAGATAGTGAAGGGAGCAGAAACAAAACAGAAATAACAGACGTGAAAGGAGCAGAAACAACACAGAAATAACAGATAGTAAAAGGAGCAGAAACAACACAGAAATTACAGACGTGAAAGGAGCAGAAAAAACACTGAAATAACAGAGGTGAAGGGAGCAGAAACAAAACAGAAATAACAGACGTGAAAGGAGCAGAAAAAACACTGAAATAACAGAGGTGAAGGGAGCAGAAACAAAACAGAAATAACAGACGTGAAAGGAGCAGAAACAACACAGAAACAACAGAGGTGAAGGGAGCAGAAACAAAACAGAAATAACAGACGTGAAAGGAGCAGAAACAACACAGAAATAACAGATAGTGAAGGGAGCAGTAACAAAACAGAAATAACAGACGTGAAAGGAGCAGAAACAACACAGAAATAACAGATAGTAAAAGGAGCAGAAACAACACAGAAATTACAGACGTGAAAGGAGCAGAAACAAAACAGAAATAACAGACGTGAAAGGAGCAGAAACAACACAGAAATAACAGATAGTGAAGGGAGCAGAAACAAAACAGAAATAACAGACGTGAAAGGAGCAGAAACAACACAGAAATAACAGATAGTAAAAGGAGCAGAAACAACACAGAAATAACAGACGTGAAAGGAGCAGAAACAACACAGAAACAACAGAGGTGAAGGGAGCAGAAACAAAACAGAAATAACAGATGTGAAAGGAGCAGAAACAACATGTGAAAGGAGCAGACACAACACAGAGACAACAGAGGTGAAAGGAGCAGAAACAACACAGATATAACAGAACGTGAAAGGATCAGAAACAACACAGACATAACAGAGGTGAAAGGAGCAGAAACAACACAGAAATAACAGACAGTGAAGGGAAACAACACAGAAATAACAGATAGTGAAAGGATCAGAAACAACACAGACATAACAGAGGTGAAAGGAGCAGAAACAACACAGAAATAACAGACAGTGAAGGGAGCAGAAACAACACAGAAATAACAGACGTGAAAGGAGCAGAAACAACACAGAAAAGAGCAGGAACAGCCGACGGTGCAAGGAGCATGCCAAAGGGATAAGCAGAAACCTTGAACAGGGGGTATAACATCAACACCGCTACAAGTCATGTTGGCCAGGATGCTGCCACCGTCCTCCACGATGATTCTCTCACCAACTCTCTGGGGTCCTGGCTGCGTCTCACTGCTCTGGGTGGGGGTGGTCACTATTTTGGGGGCAGTGTCAGCACTTTGCATATGTGAGGTGAGTATTTTGGTGGTCTTGTCTCCGCCATTTTGAGGGCTAGTGGCCCCTGATATATTATTGTCACTGAGGAGCGGGATGGAGGGGGGTTGGAGCTTTTGCCAGAATTGGCTTCCTTTGAAGGCATTAAGGGAAAACAGGATAAAGAAGTGTTACTGAATAGATATAAAATGATAATGAACACCCAGAATAGGCCACAACAACTTTTTTTGAACATAATGCCAACAAAATTATTTTTGTGAGACATTTGCATTCTGTACATACAAATGTGTATGAAAAATTCATAATTATTTCATTTTAATTTTTTTCATTCTAACAAGCGACCAAAATTATTCAAAATATTTTCCATGTTAACCAGCACGTAATTACCAAGATGTTTCTTAACATGTAGCATCTCTGTTCCCTGTCAAAACAATTCCCCCAAGTAAAGATAGCAAAGAAATTATGGGGCATTTAAGATAATATATTTGCTGTGACCATTCTATTCACCTCGAAAAGATGTTAATAACTGACACCATTACCATGTAAAGATAAGCAAAGTTAAACATGAGGATATAATTCATATTTACACCAAAAAAAAATCGCCCAAATGAACACTGAAACTTGTATTCAAGCACAGTCTTAGGAAACAAGAGAAGAAAATTACCATCACCAGAACCAGAAACCCAATTACAAAACACATATACATAATCGTACCATCTTTCACTGAGGGCGAGTTGATTGCAGACCTGGTGGGCGTGGCCGCGGGACTGGGCGGTTCAAGGATGTCCCGATACTTTGACACCATGAGGACGGATGAGAAATATACAATAGCCAGGGCGAGGAACTGAGCTTGTTTGGTCTCCTCCTACAATACAACAATTGACACCTTGTATCATACAAGACAGTGTTGTATTAATACAGTAAATAAATATGTCAATTAGGCGATTATGATATGGATGAATTGTAGTGACAGTTGTATTATAATTTGCGATCTATAGACAATCTATGACATCATGGTATATCAACGTATAACTGTGTTCTACTGAAACATATTGTATGACACGCATGCATTTTACCAGACACCTATCCACCATGTTTTTTTTATGCTACAAATACAGCTGTATGTGACTGTGTTGTGATATGAAATATAGGGCAATAAAGCTCAAAATAAGCAGAAAAATAACTCTGCTTGCATTTATATGGTGTATTAAACCTCAAAATTGACTATCAAAGCAAATTCACAAACAATGAAACTGGACATCAACATCGAAAAATTACTCAAAAATAGTAGTTGCATTATGGTGTGCAACAACCTCATCATGACATTTCAACAAATGCAATATTTTTCATTAGCTTTGGTTACTAAAAAGGACATGTACTTATAAAAGCTTGTCATGCAAGCCACTGTGTAGGGGGCAAGCCCCCAACCCCCACTGTTATTTAAGTGAGGTGGCTAAAAATGGCATCTAAAAAACTTAGGAACTGTTACAAAGGATGGAGTTTGTGCACATCCATTACCAAAATGGTGGAAGGAGTCCAGTAAAATGCCTTCCTGCCTCATTGGATATATCAACATTTTGTTAAAACTTCAAAACTAATAACAAGTTAATGAAAGACGACTCTACATGTGTTAATCTAGTCAGCAAAAAGAAGCACTGCCAATACTAGGCTTATGAAAGACAGCAGTTCCACACGCTCAACATAGAACTGTGTGACTTTTGTGAATGCCACTGCCAGAGGTATTTCATCTACAACACAGGCAGCCAAGAGGCTAATGGAACATGGAGGGGATGCTTAAATCCTCCGCCAGGTTGCCATGGATATTCACAACCACGTACTATCCATACTGGGCGGCCATTGTGGCCATCAAATCACCACTGATGTCAGCAGATATGACAAGCATTGTTACTATTTTGTAAACATAGGCTCTAAATGCATATTCTATTCAGAACTGTGTTGTGAGGTCTCAGGTATAATGTCTTCTCTGTTCCGCAACCTGTGAATACATGAAAATGTTCTAAGATAAATGCTATATTAGACAGACATATTGCAGACAATACAGGAAGCACCTGCCATCCTTCAAGTTTCAAAGTCAGTATTCCTGATAACTCCATGAACTGAAATAGTTTTATTAACTCAAGTAAAACTGAATTGATTTCAAGATGAACCTTACAACGGAAATCACACTTAATGACAAAAATCTCATAACATAAAACATTCAATAGACATTTTCTGTACAAATTACATTTAATTTGATGAAAATAAAATAGTTAAAGACAGATTTAACAGTGTCAGTCAGAGAAACAACTGTGAATTAAGCTGAATGATATTGTTGAATTCAATGCTGAGAAACAATCAGTAGTATTCAGGAATACATTTTTTCAAACTACAAGGATGACACATAATATTGAGGCGAGCTTTCTCTGGACTATTAAGATTTCATGAAATGGGATTCAGTTGTATTAGACGATGCAGCAATGTTGTTAAGAAATGGTAAATAACCATATGAAATGTTTCTAACCTCCAGAGACTAGAGAGAAAGATGCAGACAGGTAGACTGGCCTACAGGTATATGTCTCAGCAGCAGGAATACATGCAGCTTGACCGTTACCCCAGTACCAAGGGTAGCGTTGCATTGTCAATACATTTCTAACAACACATTGGACAAATAGTAAAACTGTCAGGTAATTTAAGTATACAGACAGATAGATACCATGACAGATTTAAAATAAGTACCACTAAATTCTTAGAACCAGTTAAAAACAGGCCTGAGAAAAAGAATCTAGTTTTGCTGAAAGCTAATTTGAATGCTGAAGTAATAACAGCATTTAAATCAAAAGGATCTTCCAAGAGTTGCAAATTGTAACTTATTCTTATAAAAATGTTATCCTCTCAAAATGAAGACTTTTTTAAAGCCTGTTAAACATATCGTAATTGGCATTAGCGTGTTTAATGTAAACTATATATACACTACAAGATAAATAATTCTATATGTACCTTTATTAACAATTCCCTTCACCAAAACACAGATTACCAAGTGGCAGGATTTCTTATTGGAGTATTCCAAAATAGTGAAAGAAATATCTGAAAGATATTGTGATAACCCCAAAATAAACCAGTTTTAATTATATCCCACATGATGGTCTCTGTGCTAAGCAACCATACCTCCTGGATGTGCGTTTCAATACACAGGCAGAACGCTTCCTTGTCATACAAGACAGTCGAGAAACTAAAGAAGGCATATCAGAATAAAGGACAAAAATTTATTCAACAGATGACAGTTTTAGTTTCTTAAGACCTGAGGTATGCTGAGAATGTTAAGATTGTGTAAAATCAACAACAGTAAACCTCAATATATGTTAATCAACTGTACAGTTACTTCAAGTGTTTTCAAATTAGTTCCAACCCCCCAGACAATCCTCTCACAAGGAAGTGATCTGCCAAGAGTTAGCGCAAGCACAGCGGCTTCGGAATGGAAGACATGCTGGAAACACTCACCGTAGTTATGATGTTCTTGACAAGTTTCTCAAAGGGCATTGATGGATGCTTTTCGTATACACCTACCACGTCCCTATATACCACGGCCCGCAGACGGTTGATGTCCATCTCCTGCAGCAGCTTCTCGGGGTCCTTGATGGGCGACATCTGACCTGCCAGGTTGTCCACAATGTTCTGCAGGAGAAAAAATGAGTATAGGAACAACCCAGGAATTCATCACAAAAGAGGGTCAGTGTGTTTCTGATCCGTGAAGATCTGGGTAGAAAATAGGTCTTCAGCAACCCATACTATACTTGTGACTATGCTTGTCATAAGAGGCGACTAAAGGGATCAGGTGGTCAGGCTCACTAACTTGGTTGAAGCATGTCATTGTATCCCATTTGCATAGATCAATGCTTATGATGTCAATTACTGGATTGTCTTGTCCAGACTTGATTATTTACTGACCGCCATCATACAGCTTGAATACTGCTGAGTTGGCGATATACTTACAACAAACAAAGAAACTGTGTTTCTTCACCAGTTATATACATATTCCAGCCATGTCGCAGGGCAGGGCATAGGAAACCACAAGGCCACAGGATCCTTCTTTGAGAGACTGTATGGGTGAACACCATTGACAGAGATCTAACACTAGCAGAAGGATGGGATCCTTCTGTGAGAGACTGTATGGGTGAACACCATTGACACATATCTAACTTTAGCAGAAGGATGGGATCCTTCTTTGAGAGACTGTATGGGTGAACACCATTGAAAGAAATCTAACTTTAGCAGAAGGATTGGATCCTTCTGTGAGAGACTGTATGGGTGAACACCACTGACAGAGATCTAACTTTAGCAGAAGGATGGGATCCTTCTATGAGAGACTGTATGTGTGAACACCACTGACAGAGATCTAACTTTAGCAGAAGGATGAGATTCCTCTATAATTCTAACCTTAGCAGAAGGATGCGATTCCTCTATAATTCAAACCTCAGCAGAAGGATGTGATTCCTCTATAATTCTAACCTCAGCAGAAGGATGTGATTCCTCTATAATTCTAACCTTAACAGAAGGATGTGATTCCTCTATAATTCTAACCTTAGCAGAAGGAAGTGATTCCACTATTATTCTAACCTTAGCAGAAGGATGCGATTCCTCTATAATTCTAACCTTAGCAGAAGGATGTGATTCCTCTATAATTCTAACCTTAGCAGAAGGATGTGATTCCTCTATAATTCTAACCTTAGCAGAAGGAAGTGATTCCACTATTATTCTAACCTTAGCAGAAGGATGCGATTCCTCTATAATTCTAACCTTAGCAGAAGGATGTGATTCCTCTATAATTCTAACCTTAGCAGAAGGATGTGATTCCTCTATAATTCTAACCTTAGCAGAAGGAAGTGATTCAACTATTATTCTAACCTTAGCAGAAGGATGCGATTCCTCTATAAGTCTAACCTTAGCAGAAGGAAGTGATTCCTCTATTGTTCTAACCTTAGCAGAAGGATGTTATTCCTCTATAATTCTAATCTTAGCAGAAGGAAGTGATTTCTCTATAATTCTAACCTTAGCAGAAGGATGTGATCCTTCTATGAGAGACTGTATAGGGTCAACACCATTGACAGTAGCTGTTGTTGGAGGGGTAGCCTCTGTCGGTGTCCTTGGGTTGTAGCGGTGACGACACTCCAGACAGTTCCGCACTGCAGCAGTGCACACTGGGAAAGACAATATCAGCATGTTGAGTAAACACATAGCCATACACATGATGTCCACAAGAAAGACATTAAGATTAACTTCACAAGATCACATATTATTCCCCACATGAAAATATAATACAATCCTAATATATTTCTGGTCCCAGCAAAACTTAGTAAAAACATCATCATTAAACTCCAGCACCTATCTATGCCGGATAACAGCACAGAGTATTGGTCCCAATCTCCAGTTTCCTTTCCATATGACACTACTATTTTCTGACGAGATGATTGCTGGCTTGAGGGGAGTACTGTGACAAAAGCTGTCAGCAAACATCTGAACATCAAGTAGTGTGTTTGTCATGATTGTGTTCACATAGCAAGTCAAAGGGGCACACACTACTACCTGCCAAGTCTGAGGCACTGATGGAGGTGCACACACAAGTACCTACCAAGTCTGAGGCACTGATAACTGTCGGAGGTGCACACACAACTACCTACCAAGTCTGAGGCACTGATAACTGTCGGAGGTGCACACACAACTACCTACCAAGTCTGAGGCACTGTAGGAGGTGCACACACAACTACCTACCAAGTCTGAGGCACTGTCGGAGGTGCCACCACAACTACCTACCAAGTCTGAGGCACTGATAACTGTCGGAGGTGCACACACAACTACCTACCAAGTCTGAGGCACTGTAGGAGGTGCACACACAACTACCTACCAAGTCTGAGGCACTGATAACTGTCGGAGGTGCACACACAACTACCTACCAAGTCTGAGGCACTGTCGGAGGTGCACACACAACTACCTACCAAGTCTGAGGCACTGTCGGAGGTGCCACCACAACTACCTACCAAGTCTGAGGCACTGTCGGAGGTGCCACCACAACTACCTACCAAGTCTGAGGCACTGATAACTGTCGGAGGTGCACACACAACTACCTACCAAGTCTGAGGCACTGTCGGAGGTGCACACACAAGTACCTACCAAGTCTGAGGCACTGTCGGAGGTGCCACCACAACTACCTACCAAGTCTGAGGCACTGATAACTGTCGGAGGTGCACACACAACTACCTACAAAGTCTGAGGCACTGTCGGAGGTGCACACACAACTACCTACCAAGTCTGAGGCACTGTCGGAGGTGCCACCACAAGTACCTACCAAGTCTGAGGCACTGTTGGAGGTGCACACACAACTAACTACCAAGTCTGAGGCACTGTCGGAGGTGCACACACAACTACCTACTAAGTCTGAGGCACTGTCGGAGGTGCCACCACAAGTACCTACCAAGTCTGAGGCACTGATAACTGTCGGAGGTGCACACACAAGTACCTACCAAGTCTGAGGCACTGACGGATGTGCACACACAACTACCTACCAAGTCTGAGGCACTGTCAGAGGTGCCACCACAACTACCTCCCAAGTCTGAGGCACTGTCGGAGGTGCACACACAACTACCTACCAAGTCTGAGGCACTGTCGGAGGTGCACACACAAGTACCTACCAAGTCTGAGGCACTGTCGGAGGATGCCCCCGGAGGGCATGTTCTTCTCCGTCTCCAACTCAGCAAAGTTCGTGGAGCTTGCAAACACCAAGATGTCTGTCATGTACATGATTCGCTGCAGGATGGACACTGCCTGCTCAATACTGAGCCCTTGGTTGGGTTCCAAGATCTCAATCTCACCCTGTCATAACAAACAAAGCCTGATTAGATGCACAAGTATGAATGAGTGAGTTGGGTGTACACATATGCTTTGAACAGTACTTCAACAGACCAGCTAAACATAGGAAGAAAGTTCGGACATTTATCACTAGGGTGAATAACAAGAGTATTGGTATTGTGCTGACAGACCAAGGAGGATAACTGGGGTGAATAACAAGAGTATTGGTTTTGTGCTGACAGACCAAGGAGGATAACTGGGGTGAATAACAAGAGTACTGGTCATGTGCTGACAGACCTAGGAGGATAACTAGGGTGAATAACAAGAGTATTGGTCATGTGTTGACAGACCAAGGAGGATAACTAGGGTGAATAACAAGAGTATTGGTCATGTGTTGACAGACCTAGGAGGATAACTGGGGTGAATAACAAGAGTATTGGTCATGTGCTGACAGACCAAGGAGGATAACTGGGGTGAATAACAAGAGTATTGGTCATGTGTTGACAGACCTAGGAGGATAACAAGGGTGAATAACAAGAGTATTGGTCATGTGTTGACAGACCTAGGAGGATAACTAGGGTGAATAACAAGAGTATTGGTCATGTGCTGGCAGACCAAGGAGGATAACTGGGGTGAATAACAAGAGTATTGGTCATGTGCTGACAGACCAAGGAGGATAACTGGGGTGAATAACAAGAGTATTGGTCATGTGCTGACAGACCAAGGAGGATAACTGGGGTGAATAACAAGAGTATTGGTCATGTGTTGACAGACCTAGGAGGATAACTAGGGTGAATAACAAGAGTATTGGTCATGTGTTGACAGACCTAGGCGGATAACTAGGGTGAATAACAAGAGTATTGGTCATGTGTTGACAGACCTAGGCGGATAACTAGGGTGAATAACAAGAGTATTGGTCATGTGTTGACAGACCAAGGAGGATAACTGGGGTGAATAACAAGAGTATTGGTCATGTGCTGACAGACCAAGGAGGATAACTGGGGTGAATAACAAGAGTATTGGTCATGTGTTGACAGACCTAGGAGGATAACAAGGGTGAATAACAAGAGTATTGGTCATGTGTTGACAGACCTAGGAGGATAACTAGGGTGAAAAACAAGAGTATTGGTCATGTGCTGGCAGACCAAGGAGGATAACTGGGGTGAATAACAAGAGTATTGGTCATGTGCTGACAGACCAAGGAGGATAACTGGGGTGAATAACAAGAGTATTGGTCATGTGCTGACAGACCAAGGAGGATAACTGGGGTGAATAACAAGAGTATTGGTCATGTGTTGACAGACCTAGGAGGATAACTAGGGTGAATAACAAGAGTATTGGTCATGTGTTGACAGACCTAGGAGGATAACTAGGGTGAATAACAAGAGTATTGGTCATGTGTTGACAGACCTAGGAGGATAACTAGGGTGAATAACAAGAGTATTGGTCATGTGTTGACAGACCAAGGAGGATAACTAGGGTGAATAACAAGAGTATTGGTCATGTGTTGACAGACCAAGGAGGATAACTGGGGTGAATAACAAGAGTATTGGTCATGTGCTGACAGACCAAGGAGGATAACTGGGGTGAATAACAAGAGTATTGGTCATGTGTTGACAGACCTAGGAGGATAACAAGGGTGAATAACAAGAGTATTGGTCATGTGTTGACAGACCTAGGAGGATAACTAGGGTGAATAACAAGAGTATTGGTCATGTGCTGGCAGACTAAGGAGGATAACTGGGGTGAATAACAAGAGTATTGGTCATGTGCTGAAAGACCAAGGAGGATAACTGGGGTGAATAACAAGAGTATTGGTCATGTGCTGACAGACCAAGGAGGATAACTGGGGTGAATAACAAGAGTATTGGTCATGTGCTGACAGACCAAGGAGGATTACTAGGGTGGAACTGAAACCACCAGCAGATCCTGTCTAAGGGAAGCATCTCTTGACAGCATATATTGGTTCATTTAAACACTGAACCCTTTGTTCAGTGCACGTTTCACATCTTCCCGAGGCAAAGGAGCTAACGGACAATAAAAGTCCAGTTTCCACCCTTGCCAATCTAGGCTAGAATTTCTGGGCCTGACCGTTGCACCACCAGTTGCTATTGCGAATTATGTCCTATGTATGGCCCACCTATTGATCAATCAGATTTCAGCTCTCATATCACTTGCATTTGCTTCAAATGAAATGGCATCGCCAGTGAAGACAATCTGATTGATAATCAAGATCTAAATTGTAATAAAACGGGTCTTACTTCACAAAGTGCATCAAATCAGGTGAGCACCTTTACTAAAATCATGACAAGATTTTGAAATATCTGTTGAGGCTAAGTTGACGGAGCACATCCTTTGCAAATCCTGCAATCCACTGAAATCTGGACAGCAGTTTACAAACCTGATGCTGATTTTGATAAACGATTTTGATTGGACTATGCATAGACTCAATAAACCCGGCCAAAATTTTAACTCCACAATTCCAGCCTAGTTCATCAAAGGGGTGGAAAGAGGACTTTTTAGTCAGTTAACTCCCTTGCCTCAGGAAGACGACGTTTCAAGGTATCGACAGAGGTGACTGAGATGCTTACCAACCACCGACCTTTCACTCTCCAGGCAGACATTCTATCACTAGACCACCATAGCAACCTATGCTGGTCTTACGAAGGAACTAAATGGAACAGTGGTCAGGCATGCTGACTGATTGCTTGGCTGATTGCATGTCATAGCTCCCTATCAGTGTGAGACATAATATCACTCACAGGTCCGGACTTGATTATCTACAGGGTGCCATCAAATAACTGGAACACTTTACTGACAGCAAATAAACAAATAACACAGACTGGGATGCTTACATTCGGTGATGTGGCTGCAGCCAGGAGAGGAAGGAGGCCGCCACAGGAGGTGATGAGGTTGTCCGCCAACTGGGAGATCATGTGGGTCACGTTCACGACATACACGTGGTTTTCACTTGCGTTCACAAAGTCTATCACATTCTTTGTACTGTGGCTGGAAATAAAAGTGTGGTGGTAAATTCCTGAGGATATTTTAAAACAAATAATTATTCCATCTAAGTATGTGTCAAATATATTAACCAACAGAATTAAAGCAAGTTAATCTAACCACAGTTTAGACAAAACAAAATCTTTGATCAAGACTGCCCAAGTCACATCAAAGAAAACATAAATCTGATAAAATAACACTTTGGGTGAGTTTATCTGATTAGCTACAAGTGGGTCAGTAGTGATATTTTGTGATTTCAGTTCATTAACACAAAGTCAGCAGTTAAATAGAGTTAAAGCAACAGTTCACAGCCATTTCATGACCAGACATGAGAACAGCATCACTTTTATTTGGAGGAACATCACCAATCTAGGGGGATTTGGGGGTATGCCACCACAAGAAAATGTTCAAAACAAGGATTAAAATAAGTGCATTTTACATAATTCTGAGAGGATAAATCCCGGATTTCTGGGAATCCGAGGAAAATTCTCATGTCTGCAAGACAGAATTACATAATGATTTGGTCACAGGTCAAAGCCAGAACACTCCTGTAGTTGGATTTTCCACATGGTAGTCCATCAACTTTCCATCTTTCGGATATCTCAAAGTCACATAAAGGGACATATTACCCAATAAGGAATTATTTTCAGAAAATCTTATAATAATGTTTACTTCATACTGATTGGCTAGTTCATGCCAAATGACCATTGTTTTCAAATAACTACATGTCCCAAATGACTAAAAATGATTTCACTTATTGTTCATGATGTCACAGAAGGCTTCATGTAACATTGTCTCAAAAATTGATTGACAGTTATGATGTCTCTGCTTGTGATTAGAAAAAAAAATCTATAACGAAATCAGAAAAGACCCTCAAACCTCGGAGTAATGGATTATCTGCCACGGCTTGGGCCCAAACTAGTTCACTCAGAACATATAATCCATTCTCCCTGCAAGGTCATAGCTTATTATCGGAGAATCTCACATCTTCCAGACTTCTTTTATATTTTTTTATTTCTTTTTTATCATTCTAGCAAGATTTTAGAAAAAAAACACTTGATGCATGACACATGTTGTATTGAATATTGCAGACAGTATATGCTATGATATATACTAAACTGCAAAAGAAACGTCACCATGGATAGATAGATGAGAAACCCTATTTGTCCAAACACTGTAAACATACTTTGAGACATATTAAAAAGATGAAACTTGGCAAAACTGATCATCAAGGTTGAAATTAAAGTGTCAAATGTTCTTAAAGTGAAACACAACACTAGTCTCTGAGAAAATGGCATCACAAGTCAGTATCTCGTGTGTCCGCCATGTGCATTGATGACTGCCGTGCAACGTCGATACATAGAATGGATGAGGTGGTTTTGAAGGCCAAAGGCACTTGATCCCACACTCTGAGGAATGCCTTATTAAGCATGAAGGGTAGTTCTTATACATACTAAAAAATTATAACATCTTTACCAGTTCTTGCAACTTACTGCCAACTATTATTACGTATTTTTCAATCTTAAACATATCCATTAAATATTTATTAATGCTCACCTCTTCCAGACTTGGATGTCAGTCTCCACAGCAAACAACAAGTCCGACAGGAGCTTCTGATGCAGATAGGACCAGCGGAACTCAGGGATCCTGAACGGAGGAGCTCGCGGACCTGGACTGAATATAGTCCGCCCCCCTCGCCGCTCCTCACCACCTCGACTCGTAGTGGATGGAGTCCGGGTTACCTTGGCAGCTGGCGCTGCACCATCTTGGTTTGGTTTAACATCCACACTTGTTTTATTGCTTTCCGCAGAAGCTCCTTCAGGAGTTGCCTCCCTTTGGACACCATTTGCAGTATTGTCAGTGTTTTCTTTTGATTCAACTCGAGTCACAACTTGGTCGATAACATCATCAACAAAGTCAACAATCTCAGCAGGGTATTTCTTCTTCATTTCCTCAGTGATAGAATCAGGTCTCTGTTTTGGATCAGTATCTTTGGCTGGTTGAGCATCACCCCCTTTCTTGTCTTGTGCTTCGGATCCGTCTGCTCCTTCCCTCTTCTCCCCATTGGTCACAGCTTCCTGGTCGGTGACGTCAGTAATCTGGACGGTCGATTTGGGGATGGGTTTCTCCACCTGATTGTCGGATATCCCCGAGATGGTGCTGATTGGTCTGTTCATCCTCTCCTGTGGGTCGGTGATGTCGTCAGATCGCTGCTGCTCGTACTGCTGGTACATCTTGGTCATGTGCTTCTTGAAGTCCTCATACGCCACCTGGAGCAGGCAAATAACAGAATAAACATTTCCATGTAACTATCAAGTGAGTGACTTTGGCTGAACACCTTTTTAAAAGTATTTCAGTTTTATCGTGGTGTGTCAGCTTGATGTGAGAGGAAAAGCCTGATGTTAACCATTTGAAAACTATCTATAATAAAGTTTTATGGATGCTTAATTTGTGAATATTTTGTCTGTTTCTGTTACTTTTGCCATATTGGACACATTAACATCAAATTGAAAGGAAAAAGTAAACACATGTATTAGTCGCCCAGAGTGGGGAATAAGTAATTTCTACCCTCCTTTTGTGTATCGGTCAGTACACACAGTGTTTTGTCATAATCCAACATCTACATCTACAACAGCTGTAAGTGCTCTTCCTTGGTGTCTTATTGTTGTGCACTGGCCAATATACAGGATCCTTTTGTCAAAGGTCCTACACCTCCACCTACACCAGCTATTGGCCAGTACAGTTGACCCATCAAAATTACTATCATCCTCAGCAGCCATTGTGATTACCAGATACTCACCTACCTTCAGAGGCAGGGAGTCAACAAGGATGTGGATTAGATGGTACATCTACAAGTATTGGAACAAATACTGCCTGTACAAGAACACATTAGAAGTGTTACCTTGGAGTGTAAGATTGCCAGGGTATCTATCCAGACTCTCCAGCCTCCGAACTCGTACTTGATGGCATGGTGGAGCAGCATCCTGAACAGTGACATCACCATCTCGGTGATGCGCTCCTCATCCTTGTTCTGGGGGTAGATGTAGGCCATGGAGAACAGCCAGTCTTGCCACACCGACATCTGCAGCACCGTCCTGGAAACACACAAACAACACCATTACTGCCAAACCCACATCTGCAGCACCATCCTGGAAACACACAAACAACACCATTACTGCCAAACCCACATCTGCAGCACCGTCCTGGAAACACACAAACAACACCATTACTGCCAAACCCACATCTGCAGCACCATCCTGGAAACACACAAACAACACCATTACTGCCAAACCCACATCTGCAGCACCGTCCTGGAAACACACAAACAACACCATTACTGCCACACCGACATCTGCAGCATCGTCCTGGAAACACACAAACAACACCATTACTGCCACACCCACATCTGCAGCATCGTCCTGGAAACACACAAACAACACCATTACTGCCACACCATCATCTGCAGCATCGTCCTGGAAACACACAAACAACACCATTACTGCCACACCCACATCTGCAGCATCGTCCTGGAAACACACAAACAACACCATTACTGCCACATCCACATCTGCAGCATCGTCCTGGAAACACACAAACAACACCATTACTGCCACATCCACATCTGCAGCATCGTCCTGGAAACACACAAACAACACCATTACTGCCACACCCACATCTGCAGCACCGTCCTGGCAACACACAAACAACATCATTACTGCCACACCCACATCTGCAGCAACGTCCTGGAAACACACAAACAACACCATTACTGCCACACCCACATCTGCAGAATCGTCCTGGAAACACACAAACAACATCATTACTGCCACACCCACATCTGCAGCAACGTCCTGGAAACACACAAACAACATCATTACTGCCACACCCACATCTGCAGCAACGTCCTGGCAACACACAAACAACACCATTACTGCCACACCCACATCTGCAGCAACGTCCTGGCAACACACAAACAACACCATTACTGCCACACCCACATCTGCAGCAACGTCCTGGCAACACACAAACAACACCATTACTGCCACACCGACATCTGCAGCATCGTACTGGAAACACACAAACAGCATCATTACTGCCACACCCACATCTGCAGCACCGTCCTGGAAACACACAAACAACACCATTACTGCCACACCGACATCTGCAGCATCGTACTGGAAACACACAAACAACACCATTACTGCCACACCCACATCTGCAGCACCGTCCTGGAAACACACAAACAACATCATTACTGCCACACCCACATCTGCAGCACCGTCCTGGCAACGCACAAACAACACCATTACTGCCACACTCACATCATCATCTATGTAACAGACAAACAACAGACCCGTGAAGATCTGGGGTAGAATAGGCTTTCAGCAACCCATGCTTGTCTTGAGAGGCGACTATGTTGTCATAAGCAGTGACTCACGGGATCGGGTGGTCAGGCTCGCTGACTTGATGGATGCATGTCATCATATCCCAATTGTGTGGATCGATGCTCACGATATCAATCACTGGTTTGTCTGGTCCAGACTTGATTATTTACATTCCGCCGTCATATAGCTGGAATATTGCTGAGTGCGGCGTAAATCAATCAACAAACAAACAAAAGACAACAATACCCTAACTGCCACACCCACATCTGCAGCATTGTCCTGGCAAAATACAAACAATAGCAAAGGCTCAAGCCTACATCATTTATTCCCTCGAGACAGACAGCCTGTTATTCCTTGTAGTTTGCTGGGAAATGCCTCACCTCCTGTTGTCTCTGTTGTTATTGCACAGGATGGTGAGGTCAGACAGGAACATTCTCTTCACTTCCAGCACTTCCTTAGTAACTTTGGACTGACGGATCAAGGTTGCCACCACCTTCAGAACAGCTGCAACACAGAGTGAGTGAGTGAGTTGGGTTTAACACCACTTTTGAACAGTATTCCAGTTATTTCATGGCGTGGCAGCTTGATGTGGGAGGAAAGCCCGAAGTGATGAAGGTCTTAGATGTTTACTACTTTGGTGAATCCCATGAGCATGGGTATGGTGCTGACAAACCTAGAAATATCATCGAACCCACAATCATAGGTTTCTGGCGTGCCCAAGGGAAGCAACTCTGCACAGCGAATTGCGGCACCTTAGACGACTGGGCCATACCATGGGTATGGTGCTGACAAACCTAGAAATATCATCAGGGTCAACAGAGATTCCAAACCATAGGTCCAAGGGCAGCAACTCTGCACAGCAAATTAAGGCGCCATGGACAACTGGGCCACCCGTACACAGTAAGTCAATCGACACTGTGATATCAGTACTTTAACATTATAATGATGGCTTCCAGGTACAACACCCCATTGTCTATATCAGCTCTAAATGTCATCTATCAAATGACGTGTGGAGAAAAATTGAGTAATAGGCTGAAAATGCTACTTCATCGCTATGGTATACACTTCAATAAACAAATATATTTCTGTACTGCCAGAGCTGTTGTATGAAAACACCCAACATAGGTATCAGCACCATTTAGTATTCTCAGTAATGGTGCAAAGAAAGATTAATAAACTATCAATGTGATGTTTCAGTGATATTTTGTTCTTGCTATCCAAGAGACTCTGCTAGCCCCAGACTGTCCATGTTAAACTATGGGAGTTACCATCATCTTAGCACAAGACCCTCTTAAGCCTATGTCAAACTAGGTGAGTTACTATCATTCTTAGGCTAGACTGTCTTAAGTCTATGTAAAACTGTTGGAGTTACTATCATCTTAGCTTTAGATTGTCAAGTCTATGTTAAACCAAATACATTATTGTCATCTTAGCGCCATCCCTCTTAAGTCTATGGTATATTATGGGAGTTACTATCACCTTGACACTAGATTGTCAAGTCTATGTTAAACCATGGGAGTTACTATCATATCTGTACTAGACAGTCATAAGTCTATAGCACTAAGATTGCAGGCTGGAACAGAGCCCAGATTTTTCAAGAGATGAGGATAGACAGACTTACCGGAGTTTTCGATACGGAAGTGGCATTCTGGCTCAATATGCTTGTTGCGAATGATGTCTATGCTCATCCGCTCTGTTAACAGCTGTGAAGAAAATGATGCAGTTACTGTACTTTCATCTGTTAAATATTTATCACTTGCAAGTGTAAGGACAGATGAAGGTCATTGTTATATCTAATGTCAAGCCAGAATTATCAAATAGCCAATAGGGGCATATGATGAGTTGAAATTCCGGGAGCTCTTTCTTTTCTCTGTGAGGTAAATGATATTTTATACAACATTCAGTGATATGATGGTAGACAGACAAACTATGACTGATATTGAGCAACAATCCATGCTAGCAGGGAACAATGACATGCTATCAACCAATTCACACCAAATCCACTAATGGCAAGCATAGGTTACTGGGGACCAATTCTAAACCCTAACCCTTAACCCCCTGACAGAGCTCTAAATAAAACAACCCAAAAACCCGAGGAACTGGGGACCTATCCTGTAACAGCGGTAAAACTAAATTGAAATTATTTCCCGCATGATGAACACAATGATCATGATCATGCTACGTATGTCATGACCTGTGAAGAAAGTTAGAACTGATCTTCAGCAACCCATGCTTGTCGTAAGAGGCATCTATGCTTGTCGTAAGAGGCGACCATCAGGATCGGTTTGTCAGGCTCGCTGACTTGGTTGATGCATGTCACTCTTTCCCAACTGCGTTAACGATGCTCATGACGTCAATCACTGGATTGTCTAGTCCGGACTTGATTATTTAATGGTGTTTATTGACGTCAAATAGCTGGAATATTGCTCAGTGCAGCATTAAACAACAAAAACAACACAAAGAAACAAACAATGTCAAAGTTGTACCTCAAAGAGCACATTGTAGGTAGCCACAGATATGTTGGTGACATTCAGCATGAGTCGGTCTCCGATGAGGGAGAACAGGTTGTGCGGTGTCATGGCATCCTGTTTCCGCCGGTGGGTGCTCCGCATCAGGAAGTAGCCGAGCAACTTGAGGGTGTGGATGCGGATGTCCTCATTGGCTGAACCCAGCAACTTGAAGACACATCTACAAGACACAATACACTGGGTATGGATTTGAAAAACTCTGAATGTATGTCAGCCTTGGATCCCATTAATCAAGATGCACCATGTTCAAGGGATTGAGATTATTATCAAATCTGTGCTTTCTTGACACCTGTATGTCTCATGCAATGAAGTATGGCAATGCCCCCTACCTGACTCCCTGCTTCTTGTCGAAGCCGGGCACCATGGAGGACGGATGTTCTGCCATCAGCTGCACCATCAACTGCAGGACGTCCATCAGGTTGTCATCCTGCAACCACCAGACAAATTTACAGACACGCCACAACTTTGGGGCCAAAGACCAACATCAGAGCCATTGTGGATAACTATTTTCCAATCTACGGAACTGAGGAAGTAGTGGACTTGTATCTTGCAATATCTGAGCTACCGATTTACTATCCATAATTCAATACAAATCTAGGATTCATGCTGAGCTGGATTCAATGCCACATTTCATGTGGTACCATATTAGTTACATTAGAAACATCTGGATAGTGAAGATTACCGTATTCAATGTATCAAGCCCCACTCCAATAAGCGTCCCGTGACCAACTTTAGACCAATCTTAAAGTAAAACTTATAAGCACCCCCTAAGAAGACCAAAATTTTACATGACAGTCAGTATTTTCTTGTCACATAACATTTTTTTTACAGTGAATACGGTAACATTACTATGAACAATGTTTTAGTGATATGGATTTTAAGCTTGATGTGAGAAGAAAGCCCAAAACGTGATACAGGTCATCACTGTTTTCCATCTAGGTGAAACTGAGATATTATGCTTGCAAACCAAGGATAAAAGCTGGGTCAAATCTGAGTATCCTCGACTATCCAGTGTATTTTATCTTCAGAATCTGGGTTTCAACACACAATGACAAAGGGGGTAATCTGCAAAGTGAATCGTGGCGCCTTTGGCAGCTGTCCCCTGGAGCCACAATGACCCGCTGTGGGCGTGGTCCTCACCTCGTGTAGGGTGGTGAGGTAGTTGAGGATGCTCTGCAGCTCATCCTCCAGGATCCCCTGCCCCTTCAGTATCAACTCCCGCACATACAGCAACATGAACGACCGCAGCTTCACGATCTCATCCTGGGTTGGCCGTTCTCCATCTACATCAGCAGTCACTCAGTCATCAGACAGTCGCACACCAAATAACATCTCATAAATTCTGATGAAAAACCTTTCAGGGCAATTATTGTTTTAGTTCCAAACAAACATCCACATGTGGACTTATTTTTCTAATTTAAGCAGAAATAAAGCATTAATACTTGTGTATTTGTCATGAGCAGTGCTTGCGAGTCAAGGCAACTGTTTATTGTCAGATTGCGAGTCTTACCCAGCCCCTTTGGCGTGATGCCACTCCTGTTTATGGGATTGATGACCCAGTAGTAGTATTTGAGAGTGTGCATCGTCTGTAACACCGCACTCACACGCCGGATGTTGTTGTAGATGTTGGCATCATTGATGAACTCTGTAGCCAGGTAACAGTAAAGCTTGGTCTGGACCTAGGAAAAGGCATCACTTGAAGTGAGTGAGTGAGTTTGGTTCAAGTGCACTTTGAACAGTATTTCAGTTATATCACAGCATGTCACCTTGATGCTGGAGGAAAGCCCAAAGTGATGCAGGTCTTAGAAGTTTAGCAGTTGGGTTAAACCCACGAGAATGGGTATGGTGACTACTTCGGTGACTGACAGGGGACCAAGACGATAATCAGGGAAAGTCAAGGAACAAAACCAGAAACAATAAGATCCTCGCCTGGCTAAAAAATGCAATTCAAGAGCTAATGCGATTATTGTTTTGTGAGGTGAATTATGGAATTTTGCAATGTTGGTGGTCAAAAAGAAAATGAAAAATAAATTCAAATGTTGTCGAAATAAAATCTTAACAAAAATCTTAATAAACTTTCGAAATGTTCTAAATTTACTGCCTAAACGAGGCATATGAATTTCCTGCCTAAACTCCTGCACAACCAGATATGTCATATCAAAGGGCTGCAACACTTATCGGTCTTCATCACTTCAAACTTTCGGGTAAACATTTCACTATTTTGTATTTTGCAATAGTCCTCTTTCCAACTCAAAACAATTTGAGTGATATTTCAAGTTAACTTATTTTTTTATTTATTTTTCTATACCATTAGTCGATGGTATTAAAAAATATCAAAAAAGTATTTCATTCTATTTTCATTTCGCTATTTTTCATGTCGGCAGATCTGTCAACCAACACAAACAAAATTAATCCCTAAAAGAGCATCAGTCCATCTGAGTCCCCAGCTTTAAATAGAGTCAATAGAAAGCACATACCAAACATTTCTAAGGAAGTAGAGTTTTTCACATATCACAGAAAAATCACAAAATTGCATTCGAGAATCGAAGCTTCATGAGTTCAAACTAGTTTCCTGGGTCACTTACCCAAACTTGATAATAGTTTTCAAATCCTCTAGCTGACTACAGCTTACCTCCACGGATGAATGTACCCACAGAGCAGGGTTAAAGAGGATGTAGTCAAACAGGTGCTTGAGGAGGAGTCCCCCTGAAGGGAGCTCCACGAGGTACTTGGTCAGCTTCAGGAAAGCTTCCAACACTGCCGGGGTGATGTGATCCCGCGACGACTGAAACACACAAGGTCACTGAACAGCTTGTTCGTTTCTGCACATCACTGGGAAAGGTTAATGAAGACAAGACTTATCAGAGCAACTAATGACAGATAGGAGTGTTCTTGATGGGATGAGTGAGTGAGTTGGGTTTAACAGCCCTTTGAACAGTACTTGTCATATCATGACGTGTCAGCTTAATTTGGGAGGAAGCACGAGGTGATGCAGACCTCGGACGTTTACCAAATTGGTGAAACGGGTTTGATGGTGACTCAGTAGAATGAGGATGCCAACCCTCTCCCCTGAATCCCATATACCATCTAATTTTTCACGCATTTACTCACCCCTGAATCCTCAATACTACAAAAACAAATCTCAATTGCAATTCGCAATTGGGATCGATGACATGCATCAACCAAGTCAGCGAGCCTGACCACCCAATCCCGTTAGTCGCCTTTTACGGCAAGCATGGGTTGCTGAAGACCTATTCTACCCTGGAATCTTCACGGGTCTTCGGGAAGACATGTACTTTGTCAGTCCCTCCACTTGACACCCGAGACCCCTTGTATCTCTATTACTGACTATTGTGGCTGTGTTACCTTCTCCAGCAGGTAGCTGATGACGAGGAAGCCTCTGTTCTGCATGAACTGTTGCTGGATGTTGAGGGAACTCTCCAGGAGCTCACACAGCAGGCTCATCAGGGAGGCACTGGACAAACGTCACACATTAGCAGTACACTTCACAATGGACGCCTCGTGATAAAATGGAGAAAATAAACTTTTGATATCTATGACCCACAAATGGTAATTTGTGCTTATTTTAACACAGATAACACTTGGGTAGATGATTAAGTTCATATAATAACCACACAGAAGTTGTAGCTTATCCTATTTCAGTAAGTGAGTGAGTGAGTTGGGTTCAACGCTGCTTTGAACAATATTCCTGTTATATCACAGCGTGTCAGCTTAATGTGGGAGGAAAGCCTGTTCCTAAAGACCAGCTCTTGTCCTACACTGAAGTTGATGTTGTTTACCGCCGCACTCAGCAAAAATTCCAAATATATGAGGGCGATCTGTAAATAATCAAGTCTGGACCAGACAATCCAGTGATTGACATCAAGAGCATCGATCTACAAAATTTGGGTGTGATGACATGCAACAACCAAGTCAGCAAGCCTGACCACCTGATCCCGTTAGTCGCCTCTTACAACAAGCACAGTTGCCTTTTACAAGAAGCATGGCTTGCTGAAGAACTATTCTACCCCGGATCTTCATGGGTTTGTTCGAAATCTAGTGTGGTCCTGTGGTCCCTGATGTGTGATGCCATAGTATATGAATCTATAGACACCTTCAATCTCCAATTGTTAGGACTATGAGAAGGCCCGTTTGGCTTGCATGCTTAGATTCCTGACAATGTATCAGGTGGTCCTACCATGTTGTGTTGTCAACCACACTCTCCTCCTTGGGCCCTCGGTCCACGGGGGCATCCAGCTGCCCGAACAGGGGGAACAGGATCTGGAACATACAGTCATGGAGGGTCAGGTTGTGTCTGCAGCAGGGAGGACCCACTTATATTGCGGCAAGCTTCTCTGGCAATACTTCTCTCAGTGACTGCATCACAAACTTTTATTTCAGTTCAAAATTGAAACTAAAATTACACTGTTTGGAAAGAGGATGATTTATAGATGTCAAGTTACATTTCTACATATACTGAACATAATGCGGTGTGAGGGGTGATGGTGTAAAGGGGTGATGGGGCTGGATGAGGGTTTGAAAGAGCGATGGTGGTGAACAATGGTGTGAAAGTGTGAATGTGTCAACAATGGTGTGAAGGTGTGAGTGGGTAACAATGGTGTGAAGGTGTGAGTGGGTAACAATGGTGTGAAGGTGTGAGTGTGTGGACAAGGGTGTGAAGGTGTGAAGATAATGTGATGATCTCACCTGTATTCCTCCCAGGGAGTGGAGTGTGCTGTGTATGGAATGAGTGATCACAGCCTTGACATCCTGAAACACACACAATACATGTGTCCTCAACCTCAATATTATACATCACAGACACACAGTGACTAGCACAGTCATCTACGGTCTTCACTTACAAACAACCATTTCAACAAAGGTGAGGAATTAATCCCCTGCAACCTGTACATACATTCTTTCTAGGCTACACTACGACATGAGCTGGGGCTTAAGCCCCTTTGACCAGTATTGCTGTTATATCACAGCTACACCACTACAGATAATACATACACAAATACCACAATGTTTTCTGGCATCTACAGAGCCTCACCATGTCATGGGACTCAAACCCTGGTCTCAAGTGCCACAATACATAAACCACTGGGCCACCTCATATCACATGACATCCATCTATTACACCGGAGCCTAGCTCACAAGATGGTCAGTGAGGATAGAGAATACATAAACCGCTGGGCCATCTATTACCATCAGAGACTCACCTGTCTCATATGACCTTCATAGCAATCAAACCCAGACCTTGTTGTGACTAGAGAACACACAAACCACTGGGCCACCTTACTTCATAACAATCATCTTTTACCACCAAAGACTCACCTGTCTTATATGACCTTCTAGCAATCAAACCCAGACCTTGTTGTGACTAGAGAGCACACTAACCACTGGGCCACCTTACTTTGTGACATCCATCTATTACCACCGGAGCCTAGCTCAGAAGACCTTGGTGGTCATTGAGGTTAGAGAATACATTAACCAAAGGGCTACTTTTATCACCAGAGACATTCAAGTAAATCAAACCCAGACTTTTGTGTGACTAGAGAACACACTAACCACTGGGCCACCTTACTTCATAACGACCACTTATAGCCATAAGAGATTCAACTTTCTCATGAGACATTCATGGCAATCAAACCCAGACCTTGGTGTGACTAGAGAGCACACTAACCACTGGGCCAGCCTATACAACAGGACAGGTATCTACTCCCTCGGAGACTCACCTGTGTCATCAGAGCATGTGGGGAATGTAGGAAGTAGGAGGGGTTTCCTTTAGGTGAAGACTCGAGACAGAGCTGACTGTCACAGGCGATGGGGTTGTACATAAACACGATTGAGTTGGTCAGCCGCCCATCATACAGAACCTGGCAGACAGACAGCACATGGTCATACATGAAATATCAAATTGTTCATTTCTGCATTAAAGAACATACAGAGACAACAAGTTGAAAAACAATTTCTCTATCCCTGTAATGAACATACATAACAGTGTTTCATACATGATGCTTAAACTGGTATTTCACGAATCTCCAGTGAAGACCACCTTCCCCAGTTTCCCATTGGTTAAGTTACACAGCTAGAGACAGGCATTTAGTTTATTTCACGTAAATAATATTTCAATATGAACTTTTTAAGTTATGAATTACTTTTATCTGATCATTTTGATCCATAAGGAAATCCGTAACAGAACATCTCTAATAATAAATATATGTATTTTGACATAATTCACAGCAGTATATAGAATATTTCAACAGTTCCAGACACGATGCTCCAATCAGACGCGGTGGAAGCATGCACATATACGTGAAAGTGTCGGGAATTGAAGAAAATTGTCACATGGAACACAACATATTAGAGACAGGACTTTACATGTTAGTTTGGGTCACACGGTTTACCTATTTCCACTGCAACAACATGGCTGGCTGTGCAGTCTACGTACAACCACTACAACAACATGGCCCACTGCGCAGTCTACCTACAACCACTACAACAACATGTCCGGCGGCGCAGTCTACCTAGAACCACTACAGCATAATGGCCGGCTGCGCAGTCTACCTACAACCACTACAACAACATGTCCGGCGGCGCGGTTTACCTACAACCACTACAACAACATGTCCGGCTGCGCAGTTTACCTACAACCACTGCAACAGCTGCTGGTTGATACACAGCCATGTTATAACACAACACTTGTTTTCTTAGACTTAATGTATACAACCCCCTCCACCACCAAAACTTTAAATAATATCAGCAGAACAAGCAGCCCTCATCCAGTAGATAAAGCTCCTTAGCATCACACACCTTAAGTGTCACAATTACTGTAACCAAAGTCCCCTTGAGTTAGTGAGTGAGCTGGGTTTTATGTCGCTTTTAGCAATATTCCAGCAATTTCAAACCCAGTGACACTTGAGTACCCAAGAGAGAATCAAACCCAAGCCTTTGGCCTGACAAGTGAACACCTTAACCACTACTCACTACCCCAAAACATAATATAGTTTTAGTTATTATAATATAGTCATTTTTTTAAACAACCTTTCAAATAATATTTATTTATAATTGTCTTATTACGTGTTTAAGGTGATTTGAGGCATTATATATATGTTAAAATAAAATGAAAACTATTCCAGTCAATGGTGCTACAAGTTCATTATCAAGAAAGTAAGTTGGGTTGGGCTTCAGCAGCATTATGGCGACCCGTGAAGATCTGGGGTAGAATAGGTCTTCAGCAACCCCTGCTTGCCGTAAGAGGCGACTAACAGGATCGGGTGTTCAGACTCGCTGACTTGGTTGATACATGTCATCGTATCCCAATTAGGTGGATCGATGCTCATGATGTCAATCATTGGATTGTCTGGTCCAGACTTGATTAGTTACAGACCGCTGCCATACATAAAGCTGTAATATTGCTGAGTGCGACGTTGAACAACAAACAAACAAACATATATAACGGCAGGGTGCTGACAAATCAAGAATCATAATCGGGACGATATGATCAACAATTCTGGGCTGATAATCCAGTTGAGATTTCTCAACATGCATATGACCATGAATGAATATGATAAGTTATGAGCATCATTTGAAGAAAATCAGTGCTTTAAAAAAAGTTGAACACTACAGAATGTTTTAGATGTCAACACAGTAAGATGTGTAGAGCAGGTGCATGAAATCTTCTAAGTAATAAACACGGTGTATGCACAGAACATTCACTACACTACTCCCATACATACATGCAGACAGACATGTGTTACGTTCTGATACAAGACATATATATACTCAAGACAGACGGACAACAGAAAAACTTGGAACTGTGAAACAAAAGTTTTCTTGGACGACAAAAGACTGAGAAACACCTGGGCCCACCTGCACAAAGCAATCTTAGCGCTACGACTATGTTAAAGTATGGGAGTTACGATCATCTTAGCGCTAAGATTGCTTTGTGCATGTGGGCCTGGACTCTGCTGTGGAAAACCCCTGTTTGCACCTAGCAAGAACAAGTGTCTTTGAGACATCTTACCAACCACACCTGGGCCCACTTGCACAAAGCAATCTTAGCGCTAAGACTATTGTAAACCTATGCTCAAGTATGGGAGTTAGGATCATCTTAGCGCTCAGATTGCTTTGTGCATTTGGGCCTGGACTCTGCTGTGGAAAACCCTGTTTTGCACCTAGCAAGAACATGTGGCTTTGAGACATCTTACCACCCACACCTGGGCCCACTTGCACAAAGCGATCTTAGCGCTAAGATGATCCTACCCAAAGATTGGTGAGAAAGCATGTTCTATATTTGGTCCATGAACTACTCCAAACTTGGTTAGAAAGCATGTCCTACATTTGTCCTGAGAACTACCCAGAATTGGTTAAAAAGCGTGTCCTATATATCTAAGAATCAGGTGTCTTCTACAGCAGTACCCAGGATATGGGTAAACGTACACAGGTCTTGGTTCTGAGGATGCTTTGAGCGAGCACTGTTTTTTAAACTGTTTGTGACATTTGACACATGTAACACAGAGTCAACCATAACAACAATTCTTTAAGCCCAAAAGAAAGACCCTTGTTGCACAGAAATTCAAAATTATTTACTGGAGAACTCATGTATATAGAGCTGCAATTATTCTTCCTTTAGATCTGACCTTGAATCAAAGTGGGTCGATTCATAACATTTTGAATGAAACATATGAGTGTTCTATGAACTTCTGTAGCTCCAGGGGTTAAAAGGTGTAAGTTTTAATAACTCAGTTTCAATTCCGTGGTACATGTATTGAATCAAGAAAACACAGCTCTCACTTGCTGTAACAAGCCAAGTGACCTCTCAGTCTTGGACTGTGTTTGGACCTTAAAGGAGGACAAGACTCCACAATTTGGCAGTGCAAGCAAATTTGGTTCAAGTCTTTCAAACAGGACAATGTCTCAGTTTCACACAGGGCCCCAAAACGTCTCAACAAGACTTGGAATGGACCAGGTACAGTGCATTTAGATCGGTCACTGGCCATCAAGAAACTTAAAAATCATTTGACTTTAGTACCTATTCTGTCACATGTCATGCAGAGAATTAAGATCAGAAAACATTTTCTTAACTTAAAAGTAATTGGATTGACTTGACCTAAAACTGAACAAAAAAAGTTAGGGGTCATGAATATTTTTGAGGATATTTTTAGCAGTGAAGATTAAGTGCACAATTTAAAATATCCTGAAAATATTCATTTTTTTTCAGTATTTTGTTTTGTTCAGTATAGTTTGACTAATCTTTGAACAATGAGGAAAGAAGTCATGAGTCACAGTTTCAGAGCCCAATGTTTCAACCCCTGAAGTAACAGAAAGAAACCCTAAGTGTAGCATGCAAACCAAGGAACCCGACAAAAAACATGCAGACTACAACACTTCCTACCCTCTTGGCGGCATCGTTAAGTGAGGCCAGGCTCTCATTGTCAAACCTAAACTGGCTCTGTAGAGATGGAGAACAGGTTCAGGTGAGAATACAGGTGAGAATACAGGTGAGAAACAGGTAGGTTGTATGAAGGTATGTTGGTTACATGACAAGGTTGGGTGAGGTGAGGGTTTAACATCACATACAAGATTATTTCACTCATATAGCGATGTGCACGCACATGTGTGTGGGTTCGCTTGTAGAAGTCCAGACATATGCCGGTTTTAAAGGGGCTAGCCCATTGAGATACCATGCCACAGTTTTAACATGGTGACCCACACAGACACATTTTACTGACTCCGAGCCAGCCAGTCCTTGTTTTAGCACCTTAAAGACAAGCACCAGGCTGGGTACCATCTTTTAACGTTTTTTGGCATGATGCGGCCATGGATGGAATCACCAACCAGACGGGACAAGGTATGAATAGTACATCTATGTTCATCAATAGCAGCACAGCATATAAAACATAGCCTTCGTCTGAAAACAAACACATTCACACAGAAATACAACAGGGTTTTCTAAGCCGTACTGTTTCTTTCAAACAGGTTTTTCAAAAAGTTTTTTAAAATCATGATAATTAAACTGAACTATATAATAATGATACTTTTTGGATTATTTGTGAGACTTGTTTTTTTTACATCAACACATTCAATAAGAAAATTATGGTTTCCGAAAAAAATTCACTGACTTTTCCTTCAAATTCTGAAACCACATTTTTGAAAGTATGAGTGACTTCATTTGGCCTTGCATGTAATGCAAACGCACACACAGACATGCATACACAAATCTGTACTGTCAAGGGCCCGTGACACCTGGTTGTACATGAGGGGTAAACTGTGTTCTACCTTGTATCCTGGACCCAGCTGGTACATGGCCACAATCTGGTGGGGCTGGATGGCCTCGCTAAACAGGTACACAGTGGACATTTGACCACAGAACATGTGGTCTGTGTCTCCATCTGAACTGGATCCCAGGTAACACTTGTCAAAAGGCTGAAAATATATATGTGTCATGGAATAATATTTTATGATTGGGAAATTTAATTATAGATTATTCAGAAAATAATGTCTCCTCAGGCAAGAGACTTTGTTCAACAATGCCTCTGTTCATCTAGCAGTGAATGGGTTTTTCTAACAGTGCTTCAGCCACATCAGAGCTTTAAAAAGCTGAGTGATGCAGGTTAAATAGTAGTTTGGAGATAATAATTTGTTTTGTTTTGTTTGTTTGTTTGTTTGTTTGTTTGTTTGATTAATGCTGCACTCAGCAATATTCCAGCTTTATGACGGTGGTCTGTAAATAATTGAGCCTGGAGCAGACAATCCAGTGATTGACATCATGAGCTCATGAGCATCGATCTATGCAATTGGGATATGATGACATGCATCAACCAAGTCAGCGAGCCTGACCACCCAATCCTGTTCCTCGCCTCTTATGGCAAGCATGGGTTGCTGAAGACCAATTCTACCCGGGATCTTCACGGGGCAATAATGTTTAGGATGCTAGAGCATGGATCATAATACGAACGGATTCTACATCAATATTTTACAGGTTTGTATATATTACGTTTATCCATCAACAGTGACTAATTGTCAGTGCTTCACGGGTTTGTATACACAATGTTGTCTTTTTACTAGTCTTCTGTTGGTTTTATAACACTGTAAGAGGCGACGAACGGGATCGTGTGGTCAAGCTTGCAGACTTGGTTGATGCATGTCATTGTATCCCAATTGCTTGGATCGATGATCATGTCAATCACTGGATTGTCTGGTCCAGATGCAATTATTTACAGACTGACATCATATAGCTGGAATATTGCTGAGTGTGGCGTCAAACAACAAACAAACAAACAAACCTGCTTAAACACAGACATGAGTCACTATTACAACACAAAGAGGACCTTTTATTCACAGGTGAGGGAGTAAGGTAGAATATACAGTAGGTAACTCGGGTACTTGGGGCGGGTGGGTACTGAGCATGACCCGGATCCCCCCAGGACTTCCCAGACCCATGGTTAGTCACGTAGTATATTGTTTAGTTTAATTATCTCGATCTTCATGGTTACACTACAAGCCGCTAATGTTCGCTGACTAAGCACACATTCCTTCTGACTTTAATATGTTGGAATAAAGATAAAACTTCTGTCAACATCAGGGTATGCATGACCAGATCGTTTAATTTTTATGAGTACATCTAAATATATTATTCCAGGACTACGGTCAAACTATTCCCAATCAGACATTTTGTACCCATCTCTTAAGACCTACAGTGGGTATCCAGGTAGGGTCGGGTAAAAGAGGGGTGGGTACCCCGTCAGTAAATTTGGACTCGTCCCAGCCCTTGTGTACAGACCCATGAAGTATTGATGATGTAAATGATGATCCTGTCGGCTAAGGGACACAACTCTGCACAACCCAAGATATAACCTGATCGTTACCACTTACATCACTGGTGCTCACAAGCCATGACATGTCAGCTGACGATACAAGTTGGCCGTCAACGTAGCACTTGATTTCTGACTTGCTCCATCGGTTGTACACGTGGGAGATAGTCACCATGTACCACTGCAATACAAGGGGAATCAGTGAGTGAGTGAGGGAGTGAGTGAGTGAGATGTTTACCACCTTTTAGTAATTAACAATTAATTATGCAGGACAGACACCTACAGTTTAATTACAGAATATTCTGATATTCCGAACTGTTTGACTAACCCTCCGTGGAGCAAAATTGTAGTTGACACAGTTTTGGAATCCTTTGCCCTTGACCTTCATGGAGGTGATGACGAGTGCCTCGCCAACGAAGTGGGCAGAATATCCAACACCCTTACTGGTACGGAAACTGAAACAGAACAAAACAAGTTGAAGTACCTTGTGACAAGCAAAATAATCTCTCAAAGTCAATACAGATGAAATACTTTTGTTTCAAGCAGTATTCCAGCTATATCACAGTGGCCTTGAAATAATGCAGTCAGGCAAACAAACCCTGCACCAAACAAAAACCAACAATGTCCTCTTAATTTCTTCCTGATTACAACAAGCATGAACGAGGTACTGGGGACAATGGTGCCATTTGAAATAAGAATGGTTTGATGTCAACCATGAATGAAGTGCTGGGTACATTGGTGCCATTTGGAGTAAGAATTGTTGGATGTCAAGCACGAATGAAGTACTGGGTAAAATGGCACCATTTGGAGTAAGAATGGTTGGATGTATACCATGAATGAAGTACTGGGTAAAATGGCACCATTTGGAGTAAGAATGGTTGAATGTAAACCATGAATGAAGTACTGGGTACAATGGCGCCATTTTGAGTAAGAATGGTTGGATGTCAAGCACGAATGAACTACTGTAGACAATGTCGCCATTTGGAGTAAGAATGGTTGGATGTATACCATGAATGAAGTACTGGGTAAAATGGCACCATTTGGAGTAAGAATGGTTGAATGTAAACCATGAATGAAGTACTGGGTACAATGGCGCCATTTTGAGTAAGAATGGTTGGATGTCAACCATGAATGAAGTACTGGGGACAATGGTGCCATTTGGAGTAAGAATGGTTGGATGTCAAGCACAAATGAACTACTGGGGACAATGGCGCCATTTGGAGTAAGAATGGTTGGATGTCAAGCATGAATGAAGTACTGGAGACGAGGGCCATCAGAAGTAAGTATGGCTGAATGTTACATTCAGCAATATTCAATTGGCCTCAGTCACAGTAGGGAATGAATCTCAGGACCTTGGATTGAAGAACTAGTTTGTTAACCACGAGGCTACCCCATTAGGCCCACTTAGCTCACAATGACCTCTCAGCTCTTACAGCATTTAGTGGCTCAGCCCTTAGTGGTTCAAGTTGAAGGATGTACACTGACCAAAACAAGAAGGGCTTCTCCCTCTCCACATTGACCCCTGTGACTGGATCTAGCCGGATCCAGCATGAGAAAGTCCAGCCATTCTGGTAGGGCCAGTTCTTGATCGGTGGCAAGGCAATATGCTGAAGAAAACCACACATTTCACAATGAGCACAACAGAGCAAAGAGGAACAAAGCATACGACATATGCTCCTATCCAAGGTCATACCAAGCATATTCCACAGACATGTTTGAAACAAAGAATGAAAAATCAAATCCTTATCTCTCATCTAATGATGAAAAGTCCTTATTGATGGGATCCCTTGAATCAATACATAATGTCTCACATCAAAATGAGTCTTTGATGTCTCAGTCATAATAAAAAGTTAGTGTTGTTTCAGGCCACAGACAGCATTATTCCAGCTATATCACAACGGCCTGTAAATAATCAAGTCAGGCAATAAAACCTTGCCCCAGAGAGACAACCTCTTAATTTCTTTCAGTTAATAACAAGCATGAACCTCAGGCTCACCTAAATTTCTAACACCAGCCATGGTATATTCAGTTATCTGTCCTTGGGCAAACTTGAACTGACTGAATATTTGGGGTTTCCTGATGCTGAACTGTACTGTTAGCTTGTTAGTTAATGTCGCAGTCAGCAATATTCCAGCTACATGACAGCAGCCAGACAATCCACGCAATGGGGACATGATGACATGCATCAACCAAGTCACTGTGCCTGACCAGATCCAGTCAGTCAACTCTTACGCCAAGCATGGGCTGGTTCAGAACTATTTTCTTACCCTGCATCCTACATGTCGTACCTTACTACGTAGGAATTATCATACAGTACGGTACTTTTTCACACACACACACACACACACACAAAATAATTATAACAAAACAATCACCATATGGGGATTACTCTTCTGTTTTGATAGGGTATGACATTAATGAAACACATACCACAGTTTCTAAAAAAAAAAGATTTGATACTTTAACAGCCTTTGTCTGATCTGACAACAGGAAATTCAACGTAGGTCTAGAACCGTTCACACAAATGAAAAGAAATAAAGGAAAGGGAGGTAATTACCGATCCCTTCTTTCCTGGGAAACTAAAGAACTCGTCAGGTCCGTGTCTCTGAGGCATCTGCCTCAGCACATTCAGCAGCTTCACGGAGTGGCGTTGCTGTGGGAAGAACATCAACATCAGTCAACATCAGTCAACATCAGTCAAAGTGACACTCCTAACCAGATACAAATGTATGCAAATAAACTTGGGGCAATGGTGTGATGCTAAGTCATAACAGCACCGGAGTGTGCAACTTAGTGAGTGAATAATATTTTACCCTGCAGTCAGCCACATTTAAGGGGACTGTTAGTCAAGTCTGTTTGTTTGTTTGTTGTTTAACACTGCACTCAGCAATATTCCAGCATTATGACAGCGGTCTGTAAATAATCGAGTCTGGACCAGAAAATCCATAGATTGACATCATGAGCATCAATCTAGGCAATTGAGATACGATGACATGCATCTACCAAGTCAGCGAGCCTGACCACCCGATCCCGTTAGTCACCTCTTACAACAAGCATAGTCGCCTCTTACCGCAAGCATGGGATTGCTTAGTCAAATCTGGGTCACACCGACTAGTGGTTGACAGTATGAGCAACAATCCATGATGTAGGGTTATGATGACACACAAGCCCAAGCTCAGACATTGTAACCACCCAATCCTCGTTTGTGATTAACTCTATTGTCTTTCCAAGAATCGGGACCAAAACTAGCTAGTGTCAGTCAAATAATATGAATGAGTTGGACTTAACATCGCTTCCAAAAGTTTTAGTGAGTGAGTGAGTATGGTTTTACGCCGCTCTAGCAATATTTAAGCAATATCACGGCGGGGGACACCAGAAATGGGCTTCACACATTGTACCCATGTCGGGAATCGAACCCAGGGCTTCGGCATGACGAGCGAACGCTTTAACCACTAGGCTACCCGTCGCCCCTCCAAAAGTTTTAAGTTACAAGATGATGTATCAGCTTTAGTGGGGAAGGAAGCTGAACATGATGCAGGTCGTAGACACTACCATATGGGTGACAATACCATGCATAACAATGGTGCTGACAAACCAAGGGCACAAGCAGGAGGAATCTGGGATTCAAACCCATGACCAAGTGAACAGCAATAGCTGTATATAGGATACCTGTGGAAACAAATTCAACAGAATTATTTCTACTGTTCTATTTAATCACAATATCACTGGATTTCCTCTGAAGAAAGACGTTTCATACTCACCCACTTCCCATCTTTGGTTTTCAGAAGAGTAAAGAGTGATTTAAGTTCTTTGACGGTGATACTGTAACTTGCTAGTGAGCCGAGCATGTCAGTCAGCAAGTCTGTAACACCAAACATGTCGTAGATTAATTCCCAATGAAGGAAGAGATTATGGTGAAGTTCACTTCGACAGTTGTCTCCCCTTGACATTACATCTCTGTCTTGAGAAATGCCATTCAAAAGTGAAAACAGACGATAATAAATAATAAACATACAGAAGATAATAAATATTTGAATAGTTAGAGGATAATATTTTGTGAAAAGGTTACTTTAACAAAAAACAGCAAGCTTTGAATTAACAACATAAATAATAGCTCTCTAATTAAGTCAGGATTCCTTTTGGCCACCAACAGTGTCACCCATTTTGATCATATTCTTGACAAGAACGTGAAATGTGAAGTAAAGGATTAATGAATATATCTGGAAAGGAATGTACATGTTGCGGTGGTAATATCTGGGAATACTTACAACACAGACTATAATTGGAATATCATTACATCAAGAATATGATCAACAATATATATTTAAAGCCTGATGTTCCTCCCATGAAAGAGCACCCACCACCAACACACCAAAACAGAAATACCTTAGCGCTGTCACCTATATTTTTTCACATAAAGTGGGCAAATCAGGAGATAAACCAACTGTGTTTTGAAACTTGGGGTTGTCTAACTGTAGTTAGATACCTCTTATTTTCATTTTGAGCTGACATATTCAGAATGACTACCTCCATCCTGAACTGCTACTTGTTGGTACACAATTCTAAAGGGTTATTGGCAGCCATTGTTATATGCTTCGATGCTTCAGCTATCAGTAGATTGGTGTTTTTATATGTAAGGTTTTTGTTTAAAAAGGCATGTTAATTTTTAGGTATCATATGGAATTAGATAACTCGAATTTATCTCATTTTGACATTTTCAGTGTCATGGTAGCATACTTATGAGACTCAGTGTTGAATACACACGCTACTAGACTGCACTACGTCTGAAGAAGATGTAGTAGTGATATACTCTCACAGCTTTACCTTGTATTCAAAAGTAAGCAGCCCTGCTGGCAAACATGAGTTCTTTAACTCATCCACACAATTGGGATACAATGACATGCATCAACCAAGTCAGCAAGCCTGACCACCTGATCCCATTTGTTGCCTCTTATGACAAGCAAATTCACCTGTTACGGCAAGCATGGGTTGCTGAAGACCTATTTTACCCCAGATCTTCACGGGTCCGAAGCAAGATGTCTTCCCCTGAATATGTCTACATACAAATCCCTGTACTCTATTTGCCTTTATTTGCTGGGGAATTAAACCAATGAAGTCTCCGGTGCCTTTCATTTGCAGCTTCAGACCCCAGGTTAATTTGACCAAGTTCCACACAGTGATACATCACTTCCTATGTCTTCTATAAGAAAAGCACAGCAAATGTGTCACACACTGAGACGGAGCATGCAATATGGCTGTACTTCTTTTTCTGTATGTAAGTCTTCTGACATGACAGTAATCGTTAAGAGACTGTGACAGGAATATCATTTACTATTCTTTCTGTAGTTACCTGATTACTCACAGTTATCAGAAATAACTGACAGATCTAATTTCCATTTGTTTGAATTATATTTCACAAACATCACTGATATCTTGATTCAATCAATATTTCCTTGACATACAACATTTTCCAATGGAAACGGACACCAAAACTATAACATCACAGAATCCCACACTCCAACCTCCAAACACTTGCCACTGTAAATAGATAATCATCATATTCAATATGGAAGGAATCAAATTCAGTTACCTAATTTGATTACCCAAAATAATTGTCTTTATGGAACCATCTTGAAATTCAAAAAACGTAAACGATATGTCTGATATTTACATTATTCGACCTCAATCCAAATAGAACACTTTGAAGCAAGAAAACAAAGAAACCAACGCCCATGAGAGTTCTTGCTTAATTTTAGTACTGAAAACTGAGATAGATTAATGTGTCACAATGCTGGCTTTTTTGGTTTCGGAAATTCTCTAAAGTTGGCCTTCCCTGGCAGCCAGGTCTTGGGAGAGGGAAGCGTCCGACAGGTGATGAATGCAGTTTAATAAAGCATGGCAAATTGAGGAAATGGTCGATACATCTTCATTGCAAGATGGGAAGGCGCAATCTGTGTGCTGTAGTCTTGCTAATCACATTCATTCACGCTGTGATAATCTCTGTTACGACAATTTTATGACCACTGGCTCGACACATACATTGGTTGCCCATTAAACTTTCATTTGTTCTCAAGCATTTTTTTCTCCATGAAATGGGAAGATTTTAAAGATGCTTGATCATGAGTTTGATTGCTTGATGTTAAATTTGTAGACGTTTTACTTCACTTCTCTGACAGCGACTTTATTCTTGCAGCAGATTTTGCATGATGTATAGCCCAAGGTGATTCAGACAGTCAAACGTGAAATGATTTGCGAAAAAATAGAAATTTGTGAACATGTTTTTCTGAATATGATGAAAGACGATTGTTTAATAATCATATTTTAATTATTTTTTTAACTCATTGTCTTGTATGATTCATTGTCAGACAATTACTTTTTTAATTGCTGTTTTAAATGAATATTAAAATATCCTGTGCCAAATCCTCATCAACAATATGCTGATGACAGAAATGCTGTAATTAGTATTCACTGAATGTCAACTCTTAAAATAATAGAATTAATGTATTCAAATCATCTTTGAAACTTTTGTTTTTGTAAAAGACTGTTCAATATCTTGATCGACCAAGGAAAAAAGAAACAAAAACGTGAGTCCATTGATAAAGGAGTTTTGACACAAGCTTATTGGCCGTTAACGCTCAATGAATCCAAAACAAGTCCCTAAAGGAGGATCGATGCCTTCAGCAAACATCCAATGAGAAATTGATTGAATTTGCCCTACTGAAACTTGAGTGTTGACATTCCAGCATGCTCCAGCATGTGGTGAAAGTTTCTATATTAACAATTTACAACAAGGCCTCATCTAATGTCGGACAAGCCTTTGATTTTTGGAGAAGCACTGCAAGACCTACGATGCTCACAGCAATAACTTACACAGGTTTTGCTTTGAATCGAACAAGCAAATATGTCCTTAATCTCAGTTGTCAAGCCTCTTGTAGCATAAAACATGCATAATTGTGTACGACATAAATTTTGTCCAAAATATGTCTACTGAAAAATATTTATGTAATACTTGAACAAACATTTAAATCTAAAATTGATAGAATTATCATAAAATGGATGACAGCAAATTAACAGGTTTTTGCCAGCAACCAGTTATTGTTAAGTTGCATGTCTTGTTCGTCAAGACCTTCTGTTTTAAGAAATCAGATTTAACAACATGTTTTGTGATATGGTGTCAGGCCAGGTTATTTCAAAAAGCTTGAAATCAAATCGTCCTTTAATCCAATCATATAAAAGAATAAAAAAACATTTCCCCATACTATCTTGTCTAATGATAGCTCATGTACTCAATAATCTGTGATGAGCCACTTTCAAAGTAATCACCTTCAACCAGGAAAGAATTATTGAGATCTCAGCACCATGTTCGTATCGGCAAACCGAACAATATCGTTGTAACCATTACTGCGAGAGCCAGGTCTTCCGTTTGGAAATCTTTAAGGGCAATTTGACGATTTCTTGTTGAGAAATCAATTAATAATAATTCAATAGCCTTATTCAATTGTATAAATGGCCATGGAGCAGAACTGCTCATTTAATTATTCCTCGAGAATGGCTAAAATTTGTTCCAATTTAATAACATTCTTGAATGGTCCAATGTCATTGTGAAAAGATCCAAATCATCGATATTTTTTGCAGGGGGATGAATATGAATTATCTGCATGAACAAAATATGGGTGTCAATCAATCAGCTGGGATCAATAATACTTTGGATCTGTTTCAGAGACATAGTAATCGCCCAGGACATCCAGACTTGTGGTGGAATCCCTGTGTGACATTTTCACATACAAACAAGTGAGTGAGTGTTGTTTTACACTGCAGCCAGCAGACCAGTGGTTGATAGCATGAACATGTCATCAGGTCAAGATGACACACAATCAGCCAGGTCATACATTGATGCTCAAAAGACAGCTCTAATGTTTGTTTGTTGTTTAACATAGCACTCAGCAATATTCCAGCTATATGACAACAGTCTGTAGATAATCAAATATTGGCCAGACTATCCAGTAATTGACATGAGCATTAATCTACGCAATTGGGATACAATGACATGCATCAACCAAGTCAGCAAGCCTGACCACCCATCCGTTTGTCACTTCTTACGACAGGTATAGTTTGCTGAGGACCAATTCTAGCCTGGTTCTTGCCAGTGCCAGCACTTATGAAAAGCGTAGGATACTGGAAATGAGTATCACATCCAAACATATCAGTGTACTTAAGACATGACAAGATACATAATTTATACTATTTTTGTCTGAGCTTCTCCATGTTCCATATTGCCCCAACTAACAAAAGGTTGTATTTTAATCGCAGTCTGATTTAGAATTTTGTTTTCTGATAAATGGTAAAGTAATGCTTGCCAGAGTTATCAGAGTAGTTATTGTGCTCAGATCTTCACGAAAAGAGGGACCGTATCAGAGTAAATGATCTGAGATAGTGAGTGAGTGAGTATGGTTTTACGCCGCTGTTAGCAATATTCCAGCAATATCACGGCGGGGGACACCAGAAATGGGCTTCACACATTGTACCCATGTCGGGAATCGAACCAGGGTCTTCGGCATGACGAGCGAACGCTTTAACCACTAGGCTACCCGACTGCCCCTCTGAGATAGGGTATTGGGCTGACAAGGTGAACTGGTAACAAGGCTATCCCACTGCCACCATCAGACAAAACATTGAACAACCTCTACTGCAGTCTTCACATGACAAGAAATAGATCATCACTTACTGAAATAGTCATCTGAGGTGACTAAAGATCACTCAAGATCATCCAATAAACTCTGTCAAGCATACTCCTCCAACGTTGGTCAAAGTCACATTTTGTATTCTTTAACTATTTTAGGACATTGAATATATGAATATATATCAAGCCATTTATCAGAATCTAAAATTCATCATAAAAACATGGCTGAAGATTCCAACTTCAAAATGTTTGGACGAGAGATGCTGAGGATAACGACAGTGCCCAGAAGCAAGCGGTTAGAATTTGTTTTTTTCCCAGGATCAGAAGAAAATCTGTGGAATACATTCCCACTGGGCGTCAGCTGCACAGAGAAACTAACACGCTGAAAAAAGGTGGCTTGGAATTAATTAAAATCTTACATAGACAGCTTTCTATAACAAAACCTCAAGGGCAGAGACATCAGAACACAATAAGTGCACACCTTCAGAAACAATGCACAACATGTGTGCTGTTTGTTTGTTGTTTAACGCTGCACTCAGCAATATTCTAGCTATATGACAGCAGTCTGTAAATAATCAAGTCTCGACCAGACAATCCAGTGATTGACATCATGAACCAGACAATCCAGTGATCAATCAACGCAATTGGGATACAATGACATGCATCAACCAAGTCAGCAAGCCTGACCATCTGATCCCGTTAGTCGCCTCTTATGACAAGCATTGTTTGCCTTTTGCAGCAAGCCTGGGTTGCTGAAGACCTATTCTACCCCAGATCTTCACAGGTCTTTCATGTGTGAATGTTTAAGACTTTCTCAATACAAATCAAATTTTCTTTTAAAAAACATATACCGGTAGTTATTTTTACATGTGATTATGTTTAAATTTTAATGTCACAGGGAATTGACAGATATATTAATTCTAATATTGTACACAAGTCTATTGTAATGTTAAACTCAATAATAACCATAAAACCTCATCTTGTTCAAGAAAATTGAATCATAGAATCTGTGTGAAACATTTCATAATATTATGCATGCTGATATAAATGCTAACATCAGAATAATGTAGGATATAAAAACTATTGTATTGTAATCCACATGTTGGTCAAAAACACATTTCATATTACATTGACATGCTTGTACCATGTACAGCACCACATCACAAGACAAGCAACAATTAATGTTAATCTTATATATCATGCATTACCTTGAAGTACATTATGTTAAAACTGACTAATCATGAACTGTTAAAACGAAATAATGAACTGTTAAAAGAGAATAATCATGCACTCATCACAGAAATGTCGATCAACATGAACATGGATCATTTCATCATCATAATGCAACATATAAAATCCACTTCACAACACTTTCATTCAAATGACTGTTGTATTAAAAATTTGCTTCAAACTAGAGCAATAATCTAAACAATAAAGCTGTTGCATTCAGCATAAATTAAGCAGGTTGCCAAACATGGCGCCAATGGTACTGAGGGATTATCACACAACGAACATCCCAAGCAGCTGAGGCATTGGTGGGATCGACATACAAAATAACCTTGCTAATAGTTTTATTTGTTCATTTCAACACGGGTTCCAACTTGTAAGTATTTCAACTCTTGTGCTATAGTTCTATGAGGTTTGTTCAATGAGTGGAATACAAGTATTATGTTAATGGATAATGATTATTAGTCCTACAGCATGTAGCCTGTTGTCATTACAAGGAAGCAACTCCATTTTCTCTGCATCTGCCCAATAATTTAAAAAAATGGCAGATTATAAAATTAACGTCTGTTTGTTTTGTTGTTGTTTAATGCCGCACTAGGCAATATTTCAGCCATACGATGGCTGTCTGTAAATAATCAAGTCTGGACCAGACACTCCAGTGTTGACATCATGAGCATTGATCCAGGCAATTGGGATACATTGGCATGCAACAACCAAGTCAGCTAGCCTGACCACCCGATCCCAATTAGTTGCTTCTTACGACAAGCATAGTCGCCTCTTACAGCAAGCATGGGTTGCTGAAGACCTATTCCAACCCAGATCTTCACAGGTTTAATAAATAATGAAATTGTCACTGACTTGAAGGTGCTTTGATACAGGATAGATCCAGGTCAGATAGGTCACACAAGTAGTCAGTGATATAGCTCTCAAGTAGTTACAAAACAAAAGTAGGTCACTATTTTGCATGGAATTACTCAGATGCGATCCTTATGTGACTTTACCTAACCAAATTGTTTGAAATTATAGTTTCATTATTTACAAAAACCATAGGCTACATGCGGATAATTATCCGATACAAAATATTCAAGTGTAGAGTATGTTACTACATATATATTGGTTCTTGAACATAGCTTGTTTGACAAGCTTTGATTAGAACAAGGAAAAAGCATGCATACCATATTCCAGCTAAAACAACACTTCAGCACTTCCGTGATAAGACCTTACCATGATGGTTCTTGTGTAACGGCGGAGAGGAACATATATATGTGAGTCGTCTCTGTTACTGGCAATATTCTATGGGACTGAGTATGGTTTGGCCTGTTCTGTTTCACAAAGTGACGTAGCACTGCACCTATCATAACTCCTATACTTTAACATAGACTTACGACAGTCGTAGAGCTGCAGCCATCGTAACTCCTATACTTTAATATAGACTTACAACAGTCGTAGAGCTACAACCATTGTAACTCCTATACTTTAATATAGACTTACAACAGTCGTAGAGCTACAACCATCGTAACTCCTATACTTTAATATAGACTTACGACAGTCGTAGAGCTACAACCATCGTAACTCCTATACTTTAATATAGACTTACGACAGTCATAGAGCTACGACAATCGTAACTCCTATACTTTAATAGACTTACGACAGTCGTAGAGCTACGGCCATCGTAACTCCTTCTCTTTAACATAGACTTATGACAGTCATAGACTTACGATTCGCTTTGTGAAAACGGCCCTGATTCCTAGATTATGATGTCTAATGTCCAGTGCACTATGAAAGACTGGTAGCAGATCAGTGGGGCACACTTGGGATGAGGAATAGTGATTAAAGCATGGGAGAGAGTGAGTCGGGTTTAATGCTGCTTTGAACAATATTTCAGTCATATCAGAGCATATAAGATGTAGGAGGAAAGCCTGCAGTGATGCAGATTGTAGACATTTTTTTTTAAACCCAAGAGCACAGGAATGGTGCTGACAGATGAAGAATAATGGGTGTAACTCAGCTAAGCGAATACGCTCCCTTATTTATTCTGTGGTCATCGATGTAATAAAGAAAGAATCAATAAATATCTCTGTTAAGGCTCTGACGGGGGAAAAATCTGGACCAGGACTAAAAATCTGAGCTCAATGCTATTGTGCCTCACAAACAACATTTTGATTTTTTCTTGCCATCATCTAAGTCAAAATGAGTTCAAACACTACTGTTTTCCATTCCAGGCAAGTTAGAGAAGTAAAAATGTGAGTTTTCACCCCTGGTCAAGTACTGAAGTCAGTTCCCAGTCTGTGATCGAGTCATCGAGTTTGTGTCAGAGCCCAATTTGCTGTGAGGAAGTTGAAATACTATTACCTATCATCTTAGTTTAGGATGACCATTTCACACTCATGATCCAATCTCAAACATAGCAGTCCTGTCAAGGGACCATGCTGGCGTCAGTCTCCAGGAAGCAAAAGCAAGAGACCACAGTTTCCAGTGTGGTGATGTACAGGTCACAACTAATAAATCTACCTAGCTATGAAGCAATGCTGCATTCATGTGCAAGAAATGTGTGGACAACCCTAATTTTCAGAAAATGGCCTAAGGCAGTCTCCATCATACTGTCAGGGCCCACTTGCATAAATCAATTCTAGCGATCAGATTGTCATTAGGAGTTCTTATTTGATAACATGGATTAATGTGGACAGTGTGCAGCTTGATACTTTCCACACCATGGGGACACCATGCACTGTTTTTACCCACTGTGTCAAAATGTCAAGGACTACACCTGGCTTGACACATCTGGCTTGTCAGCATTAGACTGTACAAACTGTGTCAATACGTCCAGAATCACATCTGGCTTGACACACCTTGCTTGACACATCTGGCTTGTCAGCATTAGACTGTACAAACTGGGTCAAAATGTCCAGAATCACATCTGGCTTGACACACCTTGCTTGACACATCTGGCTTGTCAGCATTAGACTGCACAAACTGGGTCAAAATGTCCAGAATCACATCTGGCTTGACACACCTGGCTTGACACATGTGGCTTGTCAGCATTAGACTGTACAAACTGTGTCAATATGTCCAGAATCACATCTGGCTTGACACACATGGCTTGACATACCTGGCTTGTCAGCATTATAGACTATACAAACTGTGTCATTATGTCCAGAATCACATCTGGCTTGACACATTTGGCTTGTCAGCATTAGACTGTACAAACTGTGTCAATATGTCCAGAATTACATCTGGCTTGACACACCTGGCTTGACACATCTGGCGTGTCAGCATTAGACTGTACAAACTGTGTCAAAATGTCCAGAATCACATCTGGCTTGACACACCTGGCTTGACACATACGGCGTGTCAGCATTAGACTGTACAAACTGTGTCAAAATGTCCAGAATCACATCTGGCTTGACACACCTGGCTTGTCAGCATTAGAGTGAGTGAGTATGGTTTTACGCCGCTTTTAGCAATATTCCAGCAATATCACGGCGGGGGACACCAGAAAATGGGCTTCACACATTGTACCCATGTCGGGAATCGAACCCGGGTCTTCGGCGTGACGAGCGTCAGCATTAGAATGAACAAATGACATACCTTAAATGGTCTTAGCGTTTAACACATTCGTACAAGTAGGCTTTTAATTTCTACAAAACAGTCTTGAGCATGACTATTATGACTGTTGTAAGTCATGATGCTAATGCTAAGATTGTTTTGTGCACGTGGGCCTAGATGTAAGCAACTGAGCAGTGAAGTGCTGAAGAGATGTTATGAAGCAGAATGTGGTATATTAGGTTACAATGGACAGGGACAGACGGAGAAATGGACCTGGAATCGTCGGCATACACTTACCACTGATGCCTGGGGTACGCATAGAGAGATGAAAATAGAAACATCAAAATGAAGATGGTTTTATCCGGGTACACTCATCGCATCGGAAAGGAATTTAATTGGTTACACAAAAGCTCCTAACTCAAATCTAATCAGTGTGGTAGAGTGATATGATTAGAATTTATTTGCCAAAAAAAGAGAAATAATTCTACGATATAAAAAAGAAAATGATGTCACATGATGAAATAATCGATTTTTAAGGAATATAATCGTTCATATTTGTCTTTGAAACTTTCAGGAGATTCACCATTGTCATAGTGTGCTTATCATGAATTAGAAATTTATTTCACATTGATTTCAATTCTGTGTAATATACAAGCAGAAGAACTGAAGGGGAAGGAATAAAATATGTTTCAGGTAGCATCAAGGATACAGAATACCACTACCAAAAGCCGAAATAAATCAGTCTAATTTCAGAATCTCTCAAAATAACTCCAGTTGGGGAGGAATAGAGCCCACTTTCGATAATAAGGAAAAGGGTTCATTAGAAAGAGGTTTGACGGTAAGATTATTCTATCATGCTTTCGTTTCTCTTAATGTGTGCATATGCAACATTCTAAAAGGTCATATAGATCAATCACACAATTCTGTGCATGCTTTCTCAATTCCTGTATTGTGAATACGACCCAAAAGTGGTATCATTAGACGATCAGCACCGAGTCGCACTACTCATTATGTTATCAACCTTCCTGCCTGTCTGAAGGACCAGTGTAAGGAGCTGTAGGTCACCCACCTGCCACCATGTCATCCGAACTCTCCAGCAGCTCTAGCACCCGGCCAATGAGGCCAACCTCTGTACATGCGTGCAGGTTCCGGCGACTCTTCTTCAGTGTGGCTGTGAACACACTCCATATTTCTGCCTGTGAACACAAACAAAAGGACCAGGTGAGTAAGGTTTGATGCCTCCAAGCAAATGGGTGAGTGAGTGAGTGGGTGAGGATATTAGTGAGTGAGTGAGTGAGTGAGTGAGTGAGTGAGTGAGTGGGTGAGTGAGTGGGAGGTATGATGCCTCAAAGCAAATGGGTGAGTGAGTGAGTGAGTGAGTGGGTGGTTGGGGTGGGGGTGGGGTGCCCATATTTATAAAGAATAACATATACTGAAAATAGTGGCAAAGGTGCAGTTTGGTATGGGGGACTTGGTACAGAATGTTGAATGTGTGGGTGGTGGGGTGAGTGATTGAGTGAGTGAGTGAGTGAGTGAGTGAGTGAGTGGCAGGGTGAGTGAGTGAGTAATCGAGTGAGAAGCCTTAGCACATTGTACCCATGTGGGGAATCAAACTCAAGCCTTCTGGTGTGATGAGCAACCCCACAACCTTCTATCTATATACAATCTATGCCAAACACTTCTGAGACTACTCACCCGAACATGACATCATTTTCAGTAGAGTTTAGTGTTATCATATGGAATATCATTACCTGAGCTTACTAGACCAAACAGAATATTACTGGACTCTGGCTTCGGACAATTGGTTAACGTCGGAGACTGCATATGAGCTTCCCACACTGTGCTCATAATGAGAATCAACCCAGCATGCCCAGAGAACTCTCAACCACTAGGCTACCAACTGCCCTTACTATTTTGGGTACATATGTCAAACGAATAGGGAGCGAGTGAAAGAAGTGTTCAAACTGCAGTCAGTAATATCCCGCTATTATTAGAATGGTCCATATGATGGCGGTCTGTAAATAATGGAGTCTGGGCCCGACAATCCACTGATTAACGTCATGAGCATCGACTTATGCAATTGGGGTATGATGACATGCATCAACCAAGTCAGCAAGCCTAATCATCTGATCCTGTTAGTTACCTCTTATGAAAAGTATGGGTTGCTGTAGACCAATTCTAACCTGGATCTTCACGGGGCGCTGATGGTTCAAATTCAGCAGCCTCCATTGATGCCCATAACCAAAGGTCATAGAGGTCAAGGAAGTCTTTCAGACAGCATTGATGTAGTCAAGGGCTTGGAGGGTTAGCAAAAATATTCCATAAGTTTTGATGATGAGATCATGACCTTGGCTTGCACCAGTTCTTTCTGTTCTCATAGTCAGAACTGAATGCACATTCATCAATCTATATGTACACACACAGAAATATTCCCCATGTCTTTCGGGAACGTTTTAAGAATGCATATCGACAAATTGGAATTAACTGGGCTAAATACTACTTTGAACAGTATTTCAGTTATATCATGGCATGGCAGCTTTTATTGAAGGAATCCAAAAGTAACACAGATGTTACAACTCTGGTCAATCCAGTCTGGAGGATCATAATCTGGCAATAGCTGGGAACTAACAACCAGCAGTTCCTGCAATACCATGGGACACAGCTCACAGGCAAATGATGCACTTTAGATCATACGGCCACCACCCTAATTATTATTGAGCTGGATCGAAACTGCTGCTTGAAAATGACAAATATTCTCTCCACAGTAATGATAGTTTGCAAGCATGCTAACGTGGGTATGTATTTGCTCTAGTGTAACACTATGTATGTTCACACTGCCCAGAATATGATAACCACAGACAACACACTGGCATCCTCTACCCAGGACAACCACCATCCTCTGCATATCCCGAATCTTCTCTCAAGAGGAAACGTTCCCTATTTTCCAATCTCTCTTGATAAAGTTAAATCACGTACATGTTACCTCATCGTAAACTAGGCTCAGACATGCCCCTCAGAGGCTCTCAAGCATAATCTGTGGAACAGCCATTCAAGTTATGCAAAGACCTAGGATAAACACAGACAGAGCAGTCCCCTCCTCTTGATTTACTCAGGAGTACAGAACCTCCAAAATTGGTCTTCATGCTGAATTATCTCCATGGAAGACACTGAAAAGGGGCCATGTCTCAAGTGGTAACTTAGTCTATTTAAGGCAGAAAAAGCCAATCTTGAACAAACGATTATTTTGTGGGTGCCTTCATTACCGGCAGCTGTGTTTGTTAGTTGGTCACTGGACTGTTCAATCACAATATTAATCTTCAGACTTAGGGTCTGGAATCTTTTTGGTAAATATATAGATTACAGTCAAGTGCAGAAATGAGAAGTAACCTTATTCAATTAAGTTCTCCTCCCGAGCTGGAGTGTTTAAGGGTGATATTGGAACATGGCCTGGAGAAGAGCCTTCATGATGTGGTCTTGTCAGCCAGCAAGGCCATACTCCTGGGACTTATCCACTGGTCTGACGCCCAAGTCAGGTAATATTTCCTTCAGTGGAGTAAGCTCAGTTAACAACTGCCCACATTTATACAGAATAACATATACTGAAAATAGTGGCAAAGGTTCAGTTTGGGATGGGGAACTTGGTACAGAATGTTGAATGTGTGTGTGTGAGAGTGAGTGAGTGAGTGAGTGAGTGAGTGAGTGAGTGAGTGAGTGAGTGGGTGAGTGAGTGAGTGAGTGATGCAGGTCTCAGACGTTTATCACTTCGGTGAAACCCACGAGCACGGGTATGGTGCTGACAAACCTAGAAACCTAATCAGGGCGAACCGGAATTTGAACCCACAATCATAGGTTTCTGGCGTGCCCAAGGGATGCAACTCTGCACAGCGAATCGCAGCGCCTTAGACGACTCGGCCACCCACTGCCCCTGAGTGTTGAATGAAGTGATAATGACGATGACTATGATGATGAATTATTTTCATGATTGTAATTCATTGATAAGTCGTTTGTGCTTGAGTCAAATTTACTTTCGTCAGTCGGAACTGTATGGTTTTAGAGTCTTTCATAAATGTTCTTTGGTCTTATTTAGTTTCTCATTATCATTGATAATCCACAAACATAACTAAAACTTTATTGTGGAGGTGAGGTGAACGTTGCGTTCAAGGCTATTGCACCTATATAGCGTGTGTGCGCGTGCGTGTGCGTGTGCGTGTGCGTGTGTGAGGGAGAGCTCACTGAGATACCATTCCTCAGTTTAACATGAATACCCCACTCAGACACAGTATACTGACTCCGAGATGACCAGTCTTTGTTTTAGCCCCTTAATGCCCAGCACTAGACAGGGTAACAACAAGTACCATCTTTTGGCATGAAACAGCTTCGGATCGAACTCCCAACCTTCCACTCTCCGGGCAGATGCTCTACCACTAGACCACGGAGACTGTACTTTTTTTGGAGGGTCACACTAGGTATGAGTAGTAAGCAGTAAGCCAAGTGACGTCACTCATGACTGTGGTATGCTACTGCAATCCTGAGACTAGACAGAATATGTATTGACTCGATGCTAAAATGATGTGATTTTAGGTGTGTAAGAAACATATTATTGCACTTGTGCCTGTCATATACTGTTCATCTTAACACTTGTTTCCAAACATTCAAACATTCGAAAACACTAATCTGAAATTCTAATTCTTATTTATATCCGTGCTCATTCACAATAACATCAAATGCAGTGGTATGTTCACATCTGAAATATTTCATAAACGTGGCCATTCTAAAGTCAACAGGTTCTGCTCCAAAGTCCAAGAGGACTATCCACTGGGTCTACTCTGACTATGCCATATGTGTTGATGATGCGATGGCATGCCAGTTCTGCTCCAGAGACCATAGATGCTAACAACTTCAGTCTAGCATCCCCATTTATCACAATTGTCTAACAATTGCTTTCTTTCCACATTCAGTCAATTCCCTTTCCAAACGTTACCCAATTGTCTCCTGTTTTCAAAAACTAATTGCCTTTCAAACATCGCCAGACCTTCACCAGTTCATGTCCAATCAAAGCCATGGAACTGTTTAAAGGTATGGGTAAAAGCCCTCAAGGTTGTGCGATTGATAGGTTGATATGACATACCAAAATAGTCTTAAGTGGTTGAGTCAGAAATCTGAAGAAATTCTAATTGGGAAACTGGTTGCGATCACTTTGCAGTTTGTTTTTCTGGCAAAAAAGATAATCCCAAAATAAAATTTGAGTATTTGTCTTCAGAATAGTCAGTTCAAGCACTTATTACAGATTCGTTGGAAAATTTGTAAAATAATAAAGGGTATCTTCACATGCCAAATCAACAGGACTAGTTTAACATCCCACACAATGCCACAGACCTTTAAGTGTTAGCTAATGATCAATCTGTGAAGGAAAGCTAGTAGGGATTTCAATAATAATGGTCCATTTGTCAAGCACTTACTTCCATTATAACATGTTCGATTAGGCCCTCATTTAGTCAAAACACACTGACAACAGATAAAACTACAGACAGAAACAGTTACGATCTCCCATGTTTGCTTGTAGCCATCACTTTAATACAACAATACAGTTACACGACTTTATACTCCTAAAAGCCCACGAGTGTCGACCATCGGGATTTGTACCAGACACAAACACAGTTGGAAGGCTGGTGTATAGAATTAGACATGTTTTGACAGTAGGGAAGTCAGTCCTCTTGTAGTTTGGCTTAATCACATCTAAATCCAGGGCCCACTTTCACAAAGCAATCTTAGCGCTATGACTACGTAAGCCTATGTTAAAGTATGGGTAATGATCACCTTAATGCTAAGATCGCTTTGTGCAGGTGGGACCTGAACACAAAATACTTGTATTTCAAGTATATGCTTACCAAATATAGGTTGGGGGGGGGGGCAATAGAATTGATTCATTTTGTATTTTAAATGTCTTGACGAGTTTCTTAACAACCAGTTACATATGTGATAACCAGTCCATATTTCCAGTACTCCATAACTCCGCCCTCTTTATCAAGGTTAATGACCATATATTCTGGTCCAAACTCTACAGACATCACAAACTGGCAATGCATCTTTTATCTTCTGAATCATATCTCAATTCCAATATGACAAACACCATGGATCAATTGCTGCCATACCCTTGTTTAAGCCTGATTAAGGAGATCCATCAGAAGATGACAAATGCCCCGGCCCACAATAGCAAAAGGCACCACTTCAGCCACTGGTTAATACATGTACCAAGTTTGGATGAAAAATCTTTTACGATTTTCCAGTTATGCTCCGGAAACGAAATACAGGCGGACAAACGGATGGACAGTTGGCTAGGTAGACACAGACAGTCCAGATGCTAACTATTTCTCCCTGCATTATATGCCAGGGGGATAAAAATGCTAAAAATAGCCATCCAATCAAAGTACACTTGAGCAAGAGATATCCAGTGCTAAGTATGTGATAAGAGAGACGGAGATGGTGATGCCACTTCAAAAGAGAGAAAAATTGGGGGAAGGACCGAGGGTATTTATCCTAGGTGAGGTGAAATGGGGTTAATGTCACTTCCAAGATTATTGCACTTATATAGCGGCATGCATGACCTTCCACTTTCCGGCGGTCATATTTATCATAATGGTACGGAGATATAAGACACTGGATAATCAAGGGGGCAATGTTATTGGGAGTGATCACTTGCTAGTGATCTATTCTAACCAAGTATCGCCATGGGGAGTGACAAAAAGGACATACCGTATTCAACCCCCCCCAAAAAGACAGAAGGGGTGGGTGCTTATTGGGACCAATTCAGAGTCAAATTGGCGTAAATTCATCAGTAAGCCTTACCGTATTTTCTTGAGAATAGTGCGCACTGTTTTCCAAAAAACACAGCTGTGTAGAAGGGGGTGCGCATTATACACGAATTAATGAGTTTTGATGTTTTTTCCCCCATGGAAAGACATTACTGTGAGCACGTAACACCAGAAATACCATGTCAACAAATCCATACTGAAGTTCGCAAATTATTCATGTAATTACACTGTCTGGCTATAAAAAGTGTTCTTTGTATATCTGGACTTATGATTGTAACTTATTTCATTAATTTTATTCAAAATTCCTTTTAATATTGTTTTAATTAATTTCGGTGAAATCATGTGTGAAGCGATCAGAAGATCGCACAACTCACAGTCATTAACAGCAACCACGGTCAGATTACCGCTATTGACGCCTTGAAACAAACTTAGTTGACAGAAAATGGATTCATATATCATAAATGCCATACTTTGATTCGTTAAAAGTCACATTTGTTTTTTAATTGGACGATTCTATGTCAACACGTAATTCTCGCGATCACGTGCACGGGAGCCTTGACTGTGTGACTGGTCAGACTGGTTCCATGTAAAAAATAATACCCGGCAATAGCGATCAGCTGCTTCGCTTAGGGTTATTATTATTTTAAATATGTTTAGTAAAAGCTGCATCTAAATTAACAAGATATTGGAATATATTATTCCTGATAAAAACATAGTTTCAGATACAACTTTTGCCGATCCTTGCATTTAAAATCCTGTAAAGTTATATCATTGGGTGTGTCTTGACCGAAGCACCAGTAGATTCCAAGAAAACGTGTGTACAGCTGATTGCTGTGTCCGGCTTAGTTTACGAGAAAATGCACAAGGTAATCTTAATCCCTGGATATAAAACAATGCCTAGCTGAACAAAAAATACAATTTAAACGGTAAATCAACATGTCTGGTGATTTTTTATCTCAAATTTCGAATTTGTACTGACGAAGTTTCTCATCACCAGTTCGTTTGCCGGACTTCGCTGAAGGGGTACGGTGTAATTTTTTTCTGCGCATAATATTCCAAGTCACAAATATCTAAAATAAACAGAATACAGTCATGCCCCGCTTATACGGACTTCAAATATCCGGAAACCTTGGTTCCCGGACTAATTTCATTTAAAACGAAATAATTACTATATACATTTTCGGAACCGGTGGGGGTGGGTGGGGGGTGGGGTGGGGGGGGCTTATTGGGGGAGGGGCGCTTATTGGGTCGAATACGGTAGGTCATTTACAGTTAGCACTTTCTTGAAACCCAATGGCACAGATAATTAAAACTTTGACTGACCAACAATAGAAATCAGGGTAAATCTTTTATGCAAACCCACTACCAACACATCCTGGCACAAGCTCCTCACAGCGATAGCCCGTTTGCAGAGCTCTCAAAACTATCACTGCCACCAGTCAAAGCTGTGATAGGTGGCTACAACCATGCTTGTAGTTGAACTCCTACTGACTCACACAAGCTAAATTATCTTCTTTGTGTGTCAATTTGAATTTCTATTTCATTTCAGCTGTAATGTAATTGGTACAATAAGAATGTAAGGGTGATTTTCCGTCCGTCTGCAATCTCCAACCAATCTGATCAAACAAACAAAAGTGTAAATTCATCTGTGAAAACATAAACCTTACCAAACGTTACTACATTTGGGGTTAGAGGGCAAATTTAAAGATTTTTGTAATGGCCGTGCCCAAACTGACAGCATGTTACCGAGAGTGTAACAAAGGGACACAACTCTGCCAAGTTGGATACGATACCTTTGCCACATGCCTCTCAAGTCATCTGAACTTTGACATTTATCTGCTTTTGCCTTAACCACTGGCATTCCAATTACAAATGATCAATTGGATCTCTCTAACTTAGCATGTAAGCTTTATGATGTGAGCAGAGTAACAGGTAGAGGATCTTGCAACATATTTCAGATGTCCTTGACACGCAATATCCTGCTCTTCAGACTGAGCAAGAAGTAAAGTGAATGCCACTTGTGGGGCAATGTCGGTCAGGTCTAGGTGGACATCCGACCATCCACTCAGAGTTGCCAGGACAGCAGCTGTGGCTGATATCTCCAGATGCCTGACCACACCAATGGCTGCCCACTTGAGGGAAAGGTTGTATCAAAAGTAAGGAACAGGTCACAAACTGACAACTGACTTTCTCATTGTGCACATAGGATTAAGCAAACAATTGCAAACCAAACAAGGGGTGGAATCCCTGTGTCTCAACAAAATGTGACTCAATTTCCATTGGATGAAAATTGTTATATGGTCCCTGCTGATGATAAAAGCTGGCATGAAGTCCAGATGGTCAACTAGCTGGCATTCAGTGTCAACCTCAACTACCATTCCATGGTCAGAGCTTCACACATAAAACCAAGAAAATATTGCAAAATGATCCTGCAGACAAGCTCCTTCACATATTTCAAAGCAATAATATGTCTTCTTTCTCCCAGATTTCTCTGTGAGCCACGCCATGACATGCCCTATTGCCAGGAAACATGGAAAGCCACTTATCACAAAGAAATAACTGTTTTTTCCTCACTGAAGAGTGCCAACAGAGCCTTTGTGATTGGTCAAATCTCCATCACTTATCCATGATCTAGTGAGTGTTGACATAAGGGATTGCCCTTGCAGCAGCGGTGATGTTTTCCTTCACAACATGAAGTGCATGTTGCACAATACTGACATCATCTGCACGTCATATTCTGCCAACTACAGCCTTTTATCATTGGAGATCCGTGAACGGATGGGAATCTTAATATGAAGTTGGGTGATAAAAACAGAAAAATATGTTTAATAATGCAATGGTTGCTCTCACACTGAAAGTGAATATGTCATATTCTTGCAAATAGATCTTTAAAAAATTTGGATCCGGTGTCCACATTCATATAATGGCCACCGAGTGTGGCCCGGACAAAGATTAGACACATCCAAGGAAATGTCCACATTGACAGATACATGTAGTCTGTCATGACATTCTGAGGCTGTGGGCTGATGACATTGTCATAGCGACCAATTTGGGACCACCATTGTCTGAATGAACATCGAATTCAAAAGGCTTAGTAAATTACCCATGACATCTATATGCCTTGAATCACTTAATTGCCATTATCTAACAGATCCCAATTGTTAATATACAACTGTGTGCTATCCTGAATATGACTGACTCCATGGTCCATAGAGAAAATCAGACAAAGAGGAGAGAGAACGTTCTTATCCTTACCCTAGCTAGGGTCAGGCTGGGTGCTCCAGGGCACCAAGACAACAACGACTACCACTATGAGCTGACCTGGTACACAGTGCTCCCTGTGTGTATATGTCTACACTTGTATATACCGCAAGCTCTCAAGTCCATGTTGTCACTTCGTACCGAGAACCGTACCCCTTGTACATATGAGTATGCAAATTAATCATGAAACCAACGTGTTGAGAAGCAGCAACTGAGAGAGATGAGTTCAACCTGATCTAAAGAAAAGTTCTGTCGCATCAGTTTAATATTGGAAGGAAGATCAAAGTCATGTGTGTCAGAGTAATTTTCTCATTTTTTGGTGTAACCCGTAGGCACAGGTCTGATGATGACAATCCAAGGATCAGAGTGTGAGACTGAACCCAAGACGAGAGGGTAAAGCAAGCTAGTTCCCAGGGCATGACACCTTCATTACCCTCCTGGTTTCATTGCTGTCACAAGCAAGCAAACTGCCATTACAAGAATCTTGAATTTCCACTCAAACCCCAAATGTCGCGACATTTATATTTCAGTGTATGTCTGGTGGGAATGTCATAAAAGTTAATTGGCAAAAGGTTTAGGACTATTTCCCAGATGAATTTATGTTTGATTTGTTTAATCAGATCGGTTCGAGATTGCAGATTAACGGAAAAGCAACCAAGACCCGTACATTTTCACAGTACTTGTTACATGACAGTTATAATTATAGAAATTCAAACTGACAAACAAACAAAACAATTAATTTTAGCACGGGTTGGACTATTTGGCGATACGACTGTCATTATGTTTTTATAAACTTAACGGTCAGCCGGTGCGAGTTCCAACTCCATGCATGGTTGTAGGCTGCCTAGCACAGCTGGGAGCTATGGGATATGACTGAAGGCTGCAACAGAGTATAGAGCTCCATGAATGGGCAACCTGCACTGTCAATTGTGGCACAAATGAACCAAAGAGCAACTAGGGGACATAACTCTGCACAGCCCTTGGCAGCCTAATTGGATCAGAAAGCAACGAGGGGACAAAACTCTGCACAGCTCATTGTGGCATGCTTGGACCACTCAGCAACTGGGGGACACAACTCTGCACAGCTAATTGTACCACGCTTGGACCACTCAGCAACTTGGGGACACAACTCTGCACAGCTCATTATGGCATGCTTGGACCACTCAGCAACTGGGGGACACAACTCTGCACAGCTCATTGTGGCATGCTTGGACCACTAAGCAACTAGGGGACACAACTCTGCACAGCTCATTGTGGCATGCTTGGACCACTAAGCAACTAGGGGACACAACTCTGCACAGCTCATTGTACAACGCTTGGACCACTGAGCAACTAGGGGACACAACTCTGCAAAGCCAATTGTAGCATGCTTGGACCACTCTGCAATCTCTGCCCAGTAAATAACATGAGGTGTCCTGTTGGTTCACATCACTGCTTGACAAATGAAAGACACCTGCAACACTGCTGAAACTGGCAAACAGCGCTATTCAATCGTGGATTAATCTGACACTGCAAACTACTGTCTGATATCCAATATCCAATATCTCTCTATCATTACATACAACATCATGTTTTGCTGCATTAACATGGCTGTGATGGATAAGGCAGTGGAACAATGTGTCCCTTAAGCAATCAATTGTGACTTTGTGGCTGAAACATTACACCAACAGTGATCAGTTCCCCTCATAGAAACATCATGACAGCTTGTTCTTTAGGAAGTCGTCTAAAACAGCTACATCAGCATTGTGCTGAGGTGGAGACACACATTCTCACAGATCCATGGCTTTCTAGATATTGGCCATAGTTGGGTGAAACAAGTATATTCAATACAGCCCATGCAAGTCTATAATCATGTGCAAGTCTAGATTACTGCAGTCAGAACTAGAAGAGTCTCTGGGCTCCTTTTTATGATATTTTATACAGATAATTTAACAACTGTTTTTTCTGTAAAATATGTTCATTTCAGAGACAAGATGTCAGTCTAGGTGAACCACAACTTGCTGTAAACATTTATTGTTAATTACCAGTAGTAACACAAAATAGGTAGATAATCTTTCCACATTATCTCTCATTTTAAATTTTTTATAGATGCTTAACCAAACACATTTAAATGAGATCTAACTGCTTGCTTCTTCTCCACTGAGCCTCATGTTCATCCTATTACAGGTCACGTCAGAGGGGTACACAAAGTGTTTGATCTAGACAACCAGTTGTCAGACTTTATTTTTGTGGAAGCCTCGGTGGCATCGTGGGTTAGATGGCAGACATTGTGTGCTGGCGATTAGATGCCTCACTCTAGCAGCGTGGGTTCGAATCCTGAAGGGGACTCAACCTCATAAAGAAATAGAAGCTGTACTTTACTAAGTACAAAGTCCCAAATACAGTAAACTACGGTTGTAATGAACTCAAAGGGACCACTAATTGTAATTCGTAATAACCGTAGTTTGTTATAAGCATATATAAAGCATTTATACAACAAATGTCCAGGAGTAAAAAATAAGTTTGTTATATATCAGTCAGTTCGTTATAAATGTACTTACTATATAACATTTGTTATAAAGGCCACCATGTAACTTTCTCCACAGGATTTTGCAATAGATCACGCCTGAGGTCTAAACTGATAAATCATTATTGTCATCATATGTGAAACGGTTCCACAAAAGTTAGAGGTGTTTATCAACAGCAAAATACCACAAAATTCAAAGCTATTTCAATCTGTCTATAGAAAGTATCATTAATTTTGCTCATCCTCCTCAGAGATTGGAAACATTCTTCTTCATAACTTACTTTACTTATCTTCCAAACAGTATCACAAATGGGGAATTAAATAAAGTTTGGAGAACAACCTTCGCTGCTTTCCTACAAGTTCGTTAATTTCATGGAAGAATACTTTTTGAAGTAGGTCAATATTAGTGAATGAATGAGTGAGTATGGTCTTACGCCGCTTTGAGCAATATTCCAGAAATATCATGGCGGGGGACACTAGAAATGGGCTTTACACATTGTACCCATGTGGGGAATCAAACTCGGGTCTTCAGTGTGACGAGTAAACACTTTTACTACTAGGGTACCCCACCGCCCACGTCAAAATTAAAGCAAAGTTGTCTTTTGTCATTGTCTTTAATATTGTATTTTATTGTTCTGCACAAGTGACTATTGTTTTAGCAATTGCCTTGGAACAGTTTCTTTCTTTTCACATGTTAATAATTTGACTACAGAATCGACTTGACATGACCTACAGTTGTTTGTTAGTTGTTTCGTGCCACACACAGCAATATTCTAGCTATGTGACAGCATTCTGTAAGTAACTGAGTCTGGACCAGACAATCCAGTGATTGACATCAAGAGCACCAATCTTCCATTTAGGGATACAATGACATGCATCTACCAAGTCGGTGGGCCTGACCACCTGATCCTGTTCGTCGTCACACACTGATCAGTTCCATGGACTAAGTGACTCTGACTACTAGCTCCTGTATCACACCAAACTCACAGATTGATTAGCCTGAAGGAGTGAGTGAGTTGGGTTTAACACCGCTTTTAACAGTATTCCAGTTATATCATGGCGTTTCAGCTTAATGTGGGAGGAAAGCCCCAAGTGATGCAGGTCTCATGCGTTTATCACTTCGGTGAAACCCACGAGCACGGGTATGGTGCTGACAAACCTAGAAACATAATCGAGGCGAACTGGGATTCGAAACTCACAATCATAGGTTTCTGGCGTGCTTTAGGGATTAACTCTGCACAGCGAATTGCGGCGCCTTAGACGACGGGGCCACCTGTGCCCCCCTAGCCTGAAGGATGTGCCAAGGTGTGACAAATCAATATGGGTCATTATCAGTGTACACTCTATCCTGTGCCAGGTGGAGATGGATGTGTTTACCATGCTGCCATATCGACACATACCGGATTACAACCTAATAACCTCTGATGTGTCATCAAAGTGTTCCAGATACTTTTATGACCCAACAAGACAGTCGGGCAGCTGACCCATAAATGTTGCATGCCCATCTTCAAAGTTACCTGCCCGCATTCAGACAAAATTTAATTTAAATGTATCCTTGCATTCTCTTTTTTCGAGCCTCTAAGAAGTATTTCTGATTATGTGTCTTAATATCAATCCCAATACACTAAAATTGAGACTAGATTGACCAGTGAAAGCGTAGTTTCTTCCTTTCATCCAACGTTAATAATGGATCGCGACGACGGTATGAGAAAAATCACGCACAGTAAGAGATAAATCGTTTCTTGATCCAAACAATTACTCGAGAAATTACCAGGTATCTGCCAGACAGTCTAGCAGGTGGAGGCAAATTTCGTGCAGCCCAACAGAAAAGTCACCTGCCACGGGCAGGCAGGCAGGCAGTTATTTTGGAAACTGCATCATACTCATCTGGTATTGTGACTGAATAATGAAACACAATGCCTCCTTTTGTGTGTCCAGGGGTTGACACCATGAGCTCCAGTTATCCCACAGCTAATGTCTGATGAGTGGTTTCATAGAACTAGATTCTGTGAATATTTTGACAATGCTTGTGTTAACCCCCTCTGAGAAAAAGTCTGCTGTATTTATTTCTTGATTTTTACACTATTTTGCTTCATAAAAATGCAGGCTATTTAAAATATTAGCTTGACACTCTGCTACAAGTGTGATTGGGTGGTCAGGCTTGCTGACTTTGTTGATTGAATGTCATCGTATCCCAATTGTGTGGATCAATGATCATGATGCTAATCTCTGGATTGTCTGGTCTAGACTTGATTATTTACAGACTGCCGTCACAAAGCTGGCATATTGCTGAGTGGATACAGATACTCATTCAGCCAGCTGACACATGAACATCAGATCAAGATTACAACAAAGCTGAACAGGTGAGGAGGTGAAATGAGGTTTAAGGTAGCGTTCAAGATCATTGCATTGAAATAGCAATGTGCATGCATGTGTGTTTGTCTGTGAGTGTGTGTGTGCTTGGTTAATATTGATAGCCCACTCAGGTACCATGATCCAGTTTTAACATGGATACCTCACTCCAAGCTGACAAGTCCTTGTCTTATCCCCTTGATGCCAAGGGCCAGGCAGAGTGACAACAAGTACCATCTTTTAACATCTCTTGGTATGACGCAGCCGGGAATCAAACCACTGAGGGCACCGACCTTCCGCTCTCCGGGCTGACCTTCTATTCACTTCAGCACCGAGGCGGTAAAAAAGCTGACCAGCATCCCCCGAATGATAACTTATAAAAGGAATTAATAATATGCCACTTAAAATGGTCGTTAAATACTAGTTTAGGAAAAGTTACCCATATGTTTTGATTGTGAATATTTTGTAAGAATTACCCAACACACAGTTTGAGCTATGGAAGAACACACTCCAGAGGACATCTCCCAGAGCAATACACCACACTGACGTTAATCAAATCAAACAGAATAAGAAACATCAATGCCTTGGGGTATTAAGACTCATATCTCTGTCACAGGAATTCCAACTAAACGGAACAATACAAATTGAATACACTCCCAAATAACAATATCTCAGTAAATCAGATCTTTTATTCTGATTTGGCATCTCTTTTCATCAATATCTAACAAATCCTTCATAGGTGGTTACTTCAGGCATATCTGATTCATGTATATCAAAAATGAACCTAAACGAGCAGTTCCAAATGGAGAATAATGGCTGTGATATGTTCTGGATACTTAGCACCTTGACCTTGGAGTCTACACCAAAATGGTGGTTTACTGAGGAAACATATTGTGTGTTTTATTTTATTCCAAGCAGAATCTCAGACTGACAACAAATACTGCTGAAACAATCAAGAATCTTGAAAGGCCAAATCGTTTAAAAACAGACATCTGATTGTCTGAAAACCCCATGCAACCTACATAAATCAAACATTTCCTACTTGTTCAGCACATTAATTCACACAAGCCATCTTCCTGAGGCAAAGGAGTTAACTGACTGTAAAAAGTTCCGTTTCCACCCTTGCCGAACAAGGATGGAATTTCTGGGCTCAATCGTAATGACACCGGTGGCTATTAAGAGTTATGTCCCTTCTATGCCTCTCCTATTGACCAATCAGATTCCACCTCTCATTTCACTTGCATTTGTTTGAAACAAAATCGAGGAGCCCAGTCAATATGATCTGATTGATGATCAAGATATTGTAATAAAACGGGTCTTACCCCACAGAGAGCATCAAATCACATGAGCACCTTAATTAAAAACATGATAGGATTTGGAAAATATCTGTTGACGCCCAGTTGACGGTACACATCCTTTGCAAATACTGCAGTCGGCCGAAATCTGCATGTTGAAATCCATGTTGTTTATGAACCGGATGTCAAGTTCAGTATGCGATTTTGATTGGATTATGCATAGACTCATCAGTCCAGCCAAAATTTAACTCCATAATTCCAGCCTAGTTTGGCAAGGTGGAAACTGGACTTGTACTCCCTTGCCTCAGGAAGATGCATACAAGTGGGTTAATGTTTAATATTTTGTCTGAAAGTTCAAGCTATATTTCCTGTATTAATACCTGCAATATCTCTTGGCCTGATATGAAATATAGATGAGAGATATAAGGGAAGTGTCTGACCTGACGGGTTGTCGTGGCAACACACAGAGAAAAACAAGTCTGCTGACATGTTAGTTCCACAATCTTTAAGTGGTAACATACCTAGTACCTACTCCATCAATCCTAGTCTTCATTATCCTATGATGGTCTATATATTTCAATACTGGTTTGTTTGTTTGTTGTTAGGTGCTACACTCAGCCATAATCCAGCTATATGACCGAGACCTGTAAATAAGCACAACAATCCAGTGATTGACATCATGAACATCAATCTCGCAACTGGGATATGGTGACATTTATCAACCAAGTCAGTGAGCCTGACCACCTGGTCATGTTAGTCGCCTGATACAACAAGCATGGGTTACTGAAGACGGGTTTCCATCCTGTCTCTTGACTGTTCTCTTTGATCCTCCACAGAATACCTCCATGAACAAGAGGGCTGTTTGCTGGACACAGCTTCCCAACACAATCTCAGAGCTCAGTAAACAATCAAATCAATTAATTTTCCTCTCAGAAAATGAGAATCTTACTTCCTCACAATACCTTGGTAACTTTCTGCAAAATGTATGCTTTCGTCTCCAAAATCAATAGGATTATCGTCAAACTTATCTCCAAACTCCATTATCATGAGATCGATTTAATGTTCTGCAAGTTAATGAGGTTTTACAGTATCATCAAACTGTATTCAGTTTCCTAAACATGGCTTTCTTGTCATCAATGTCAAATTCATGAATTACCACAAGCTTTGACGCAAGACATTTTCTTCTCCCAAGTTATCCAAAAACATAAAATAAAAGAAATACACTTCCTTGCCAGCCATTATTACTCATTATTCTTGCATGCTTAGGTGGTGGCATCACTTCATCAAATGCAACACTGAGCATTGATTGGGATGGGCTCACTAAGTAGTATTATGTATTCCTATCCTGACTTGTTGTGGCAAGTTCAGCATCTGCAAGAAGTCCTCACCGAAACTATCCCGAAGTCTCCCTGATCAATACCACTGATCATAACCATCTATGCCTGAGGACATAGCACAGACTATTAATGTGATCAAGTGTGTATTTGTGCTTGTATCAATCATATCATAATTGGACATACTGTACAGGCTTATTTCTGCTGTTGAGTTTGTTCTTCGGTTTTCCTGGTTCCTATAGACCGTTAAACAGTGTTCATTCGAGTTGGTCAAAAAGTGAGATCCTCTTGGCCCACTAGGGACAAAATATTGGGATTCTTAAACTACATGTATTGTGGAAGAAATGTGGAGGACATGTATTGGGTGAGACATTGTATTGTGGTCTAAGGACACTTCCAAATTTGACCTTCAGTGACAAAAATGATGTGCGATGCTATTCTCTACTTTGACTTGAACCATGTGTTCCCATGTTTTTTCAGGTGAAGATTTAACTTGTCTTTGCATGTGTTTGTGATGGGTGTTACTGGTGGAGCAGCATATGCTTATCTTTTCTCAAACACCTGGCATCATCACTATTTGATAGTGACTCATAAACACATGCTTATGATACAGACAGAATTGTACAATCGACTCTGATTTTAGGAGAGACTTCTTAAGACTACGGAAAGTGTTTTGTCGCTTTTTATTGATATATTAATGAGAACTGGGGCCGCCTAAGGAGTTTAATGGATCAATGGTCGATCCTTGGTAATGCTACCCTTCATCAATAACAGTGGAAGATCATTCCTTGCCTCATCCTATACTGTAGAGCTTTGTGGATTTGTCAGGGCAAACACCCCATACTTGTCTTCCCATTGTCATCTCGTAGCAGATTAGGTCCCCAGTACCTCATGCTCGTCATTAGGGCCAAGTACGAATAGGTGAGGTGAAATGGGGCTCAATGTCACGATCAAGATTACTGCACTTTTATAGTGCTGCTTTTTCTAGTCTGGACTTTTGCCTGTTTTACAGTTCCAGCTCACGGATATCAGTATTTGATATAATTTTAAAACCCAGCAAGACAGTCGGGCAGGTGACCTAAGTGTTTCCTGCCCATCTTCAAAGTTACCTGCCTGCATTCAGACATTATAAATATTGAAACATCGCAAAAGATAAGAGACAAATCAAATAAAAAAAACCTGAATATGTCTTGAAATTATCTGCCAGACAGTCGGGCCGGTGGAGGAAAATTTCATGCAACTCGTTACCAGCCACGTGCAATTGGGCATGCAGTTACTTCGACAATGACTGAAATACCACCCCACAGTTTTAACATAAATAGACAACTCAGACACAGTATACTGACTTCCAGCCAACCAATCCTTGTTGTAATACCTCACAGCAGAATGCCAGGCAGGGTAACAAGTCCCATCTTTCAACTGACCTTCCCCTCTCTGGTCCGCCGGTCTATCCACTCAACCATGGAGGCAGTCCAACTACAAATAGGAACCTGTTGTTCCAATGTGTAACCTGGCTGATTCCATGTCATCGTGACCCCACAGCTTGGAACTTGCTCATGACGTCCACCACTGGTTTTCCTGCCTTGACCAGGTGTCTTACATGCCGCTGTAATAAACCTGGCATACTGGCTGAAATATTGTGTTATAGGGAATGTCTTTACCCATATTCCTAACCTGTAACCCTCACACATCAATATCATTGATCCAAGATGTTAAAGAATCTCTCATGTTGAAGAAAAAATGATTTTCTACTGCCCTAAAAAATAACCATAGTTGTGCAACAGCTGAGCTTCATGTATAGATCCACCCATATAACTTCCTTCTTAACACAGACATATCAACTGTGAGTGCTTCTAAATGTACCATGTGTCGGTGTGTCTGTGTGCATGCATGCATGCGTTCGTGCCTGTGTGCTTCTGAATAGAACAATTAGATACAGAACGTGCTGGATTTTCTGCAAAGTACGTAGTTCTAAAGGGTCATGTGTGAACAATTGTGTATTCTGCCCACTTTAGAAACTACACATTGACAAGTCTGACAGCTTGACAGAAATTAATAAAAACTCTTTTCTGATTACATCAGGAGATGACATATCTCCCCGGTCTGGTGCAATTCGGAAATGGAGTTGAGCTACTTATACCCACTTTTGCTTCACCGCCATTGGATACCTTCAGTTCAGTGAAGAAGAAAATAATGCTGTTGAGTATTTGTCAAAATCCCTAATCTTCAAAAGGCACCAGTTCACAATTAGACTGATCTGTAGAGCAAGTTTCAGCAAGAAATGTTTTACGGTTTTGAAGTTCTGCTCCGGAAACAGAAAACGGACAGCTGACAGAGGGTCATGGTGATTGCAATATTACCCTGTTTTTCAAACCAGGAGCTAAAAAGGGTAGGACGGTAGATACTGGCAAGACATAAACATGGTTTTGGGGGGTTGAACACACTTATCAATATTCCGTCTACCAGTATATGATGGCAGTCCGGAAATAATCAGGTATGGACAAAACAATCCAGTGATCACCTATGCAATCAACCATGTTGCCAAGCCTGACCACCTGATCCATTTAGTCACCTCTTACAACATGGGTCAGACATAAGCAAGTGGCTTTCAAAACAACAGTGTGTAGAAACAACAGCATGTGTATTTCCAAAACATATGTCATCCAGGAGTATCATGCATTGGCAAACTGTGCTGGTCCGTATTCCAAATATTGAACTTTTTCCAAGGCATTTTCAAAATCTGGGTGATTTAATCTAACTTTGCAATTGAACACAGGAGAAAACAAGTGTACAATCTATTGCTCTGAGCACATTTATTCACAGAAACATACGGCAAATCCCTCACCGTGTTTAGTTTTGCATAACAGTATCATTAATAGTTTTAACCTTTATAAATATTTTAACAACCTAAAAATACAATGTTCAGCTGTCTGAAATCTTAATATTTTCCATAGGTTCAAGGGTGGATAAAAAAAATAATCTGCATTTATGTATTTCTATCAATTTCTAATGTACAGTGACATTTCATTGGTGATGTCACACAGCTCGATGACATCATGCAACAAGTTCACAATGCATTGACGTCAAGTCTTGTTTATACCACACCAAATCTTTGACAATTTGACTGTCTCACTATATATATTGGAGATAAATTAACTTAAAATGTCAATACACGACAGTTCAAGCTGTACAGTGAACACAAGGACATGACCAGCAGACAGCCATCGTCATTTCTCACCAATCAACACTTAGAACTCTAGCTGGTTTGAAGATTCCATCAGCTTGTTCCATGATTTGTCCTCAATGCTGTTTCTTCATCACAAGCCTAATGAGGACAGGCCAAGAGCAGAGCTCCAGATAACTTTTTGAGAAATTGAGTTTTTATTCTAGAATTTCTATTTTAATTGGGTTATTACATTTTTCATTGGGTAACTGGTATTTTTTCACTCATCTATTCATCACTATGTTGGGTTTTCCCCAAATTAGAGAACATTATAAGATTTTTAAAAAATGAAATAATGTTTTAGATGTATATAACTGTTCTAAATGTATAGGTTTGACTTGGAAAGTAAATTAGCTCGTAAATGTGTTTCAGAAATTAGCTCCTTTGGACACATGCTGAAAAAGCTTCATTGGGTATTTACATGTGCTTATTTTATATATTTGAGTTTTTCATTTAATGCATGCATTTCTGTATGCATGTTCATTGAAAGTAATTGGGTTTTGAATATTTTGGGGGGTATTTTACGCTTATCTGTAGCTGTGCTATAGTTTCAATCAGATAATTGGATTTTCTTTTCTTGTTTTCATCAGATCTTCTTCACTTAATGAGAGGCTGACGCTCAGCTCCAGATATTCTTGTGAGCCATTGAGTATTTACTCACAAATTATCATTCACATTGGGTACTATTAGTTTTCCTCGGGTATTGAATATGTTTTCACTCCCTCGGGTTCAGTCTATTGGGTATTTGTACACCAGTAAGTAGATATTCAGACAAATAGTTTCCGGTGACTTCTGATTGTATCTGTTCGTGTGCTGCCCCAGATGTGTAACACGTCACATAAACTTACAACATCAACAATAAGCAGGATGTAGCATCCTTTGTATGCATTATTTATGTGATATGTGATGTGTGATATGTGATGTGTGATGTAGGATGTCTGTAAAGAAATACAGGTAAGTTGAAAAGGGTACATTGGGTAATTATTGGTTGGTTTGTTGTTTAACACCTCACTCAGCAATATTCCAAAATTCCAGCTATATGACGGCTGTATGTAAATAATAGAATCTGGACCAGACAATCCAGTGATTGATATCATGAGCATCGATCTACACAATTGGGATACGATGATGTAGCATCAGCCAAGTCAGCTAGCCTGACCACCCGATCCCGTTAGTCGCCTCTTACGACAAGCATAGTCACCTTTTATGGCAAGCATGGGTGGCTGAAGACCTATACTACCCCCGATCTTCACGGTTTATTCAAAATATTTTTCATGCACATTTGTACATAAAAAAACATTACTCAAAATGACTTGGGTAATGGGGATTTAGTCCATGTATTTAACGTAAATATCTAGCTTATCTGACACTGATGACCTATTTGCGTGCCAGTCATTTTAATAACAAGGTTCAAACTCTTCCAAACAGATTTCACAATCGTGATCTTACGTTACATGTAGTTATTGATCGGCCTGATGGTGACTTGGTACCGTCAACTAAAGGACATATCAGGTCCACAATAATCATTATCATCCACATGAAACAACATGAGTTTTTCTTCTTGTTTCATATCTGATTACACTCAAATATTCATTTATATTCACCAGGCTGTTGACAGATCTACCTTCACAGTGATTATTGAACTGTATTATTCTATTTTGCATCTGCAATTGTGTATTGTAATATCATTATAAACATCTGTAGGACATTTTGTAAGGATTTAAACTGTTGTGTAGTGAGTGAGTTTAACAGGGTCATTATCTGGGTCCTGACATGACCATTGGCACAAATCAGATCACCATTGAAGTAGATTCCCACACAAAGGATTGCGTACTTGCCTCAAGGATCTGGCAGCCATTGTGGCCATAAGATCTCCACTGTATTAAACTCCCACACAAAGGATTGCTTACTTGCCTCAACGATCTGGCAGCCATTGTGGCCATAAGATCTCCACTGTATTAAACCCCTACACCAAACATGTGGTACATGCCTCCACAATCTGGCAGCCATTTTGGCCATAAGATCTTCATTGTAAATCTCTGACACCAACCATGTGGTACTTGTCTTCCTATTCAATCAATGTTAATAAGCGCCAATTATTCCAAGCAAAATCAATCCATTGAGTGACCTGTGCTGGTTATCAATAACAAATCAATTGTCACGCTTTGACATTGGAGCAATGACATCCATCAAGTCCCATGATCACTTGGTGTTCACCGAGGCAGCGCCATGCTTCACGTACAGGATGTCACTCACGCATGAGATTTACAAACAAGAATGATAATGAGTGTCACAGAAAGAAATAGAGTTAATTTCAAAGCAGTTTCCATGCTCTGACAACACCTAATGACAATGCAAGAGGTCATTATAGATCACACCCAAATAGACAATGCTTCTACTACATTGTCAGCTAAATGAGTAAATGTGGCTTTTTGACATTCAGCAAAACAAGGCATTCATTATGGATCACATGTTTTATTGATCTTTTTTCAAAGTTGGTGGTGTGACCTCATAAAAGAATGGTCAGTACAAAAGTAGAGGGGAAAAGCTGAAATGAAGGAAACATGTTGAGTGAATAACACGTGAAACCATACTCTTCCTTCTACATTGGCCTACTTTGAAGTTGTGTTTTTTCTTTTTGTTTAATAATCTCAAATTTGCAAATTTTGTGGCAGTGTCCATCTGCAAACCAAGTAATTAAAAAATAACATCGGATCATGGGTTGGAATCAGTTTTCAAAGCAGGAACAGCACCAATTTAAAAAATGTTTGTACTGTTTCCAGTACCGAAAATACTTGATTATCCTCTTTCCCCTACCCAGAATATGATGAGGTGTGAGAATGCGTGTTTAATGTCACACTCATCAATATTGCAGGAATATTCCTGCAATATTCCTGCAATATGAGTCATTGAGTCTCTTACATCCAGAGAAGGTTGGTAGGGACCAACTCTAACCTGGAATCCATGTGGGTTCTTTTCAAAGTATGTTCATATTCACATCCATACTTATGACACATCCTGTTATGTTGCTGACATGTATCAATGGTTGGGCATTGATGGAATCTATTGATCTCTACACCTGTAATGGAGCCGGTGCCCAGAGGAACAATGACAGCTGTCTGTTGTGCATTTCTCGTTACAACCCATTATAACCCATTATCATTACTGACAGACCAGTTGGTTTAAACTCTGCTTTGAAAAGTATTTCTGTTCTTGTAGGAAAGACCAAAGTGATGAAAATCTGAGACATGTATTACTCTGGTGAAACCCATGAGCACGGTACTGTCCTGATAAGCCATGATAAGATTGAAACTTTTGACCAGCGGATTCTTGCTCAACTAAGGGATAGCAAGAAGCATTGAGTGAGTGAGTGAGTGAGTGAGTGAGAGTATGTTTCAAAGCTTTAGCAATATTCCAGCCACATCATGGCAAAGGAACGCCAGAGTGAGTGAGTGCGAGAGTGAGAGAGTGTGTAAATGAGTGAGTAAATGAGTAAATGAGTGAGTGAGTGATTGTGCAGTTTTACAATGCTTTTAGCAATATCCCAGCAATACCATGGCAGAAATGGCCAGGGAACATGGGCTCCACACATTGCACCCATGTTAAGAATTAAAACGCAGATCATCAGTGTGATGAGCAAAAGCTTTATCCTCTAGGCTACTCCAGATCAGCAGTGAAGAAGCTAACAAAATGCAAGGCAATTGCCCTACAATCAGTATACAGAAGTAACGAATGCAACAATTCTTGTAAACATTTTCTCAAGTGAATCAACCCGTGAAGATTCCGGGATAGAATAGGTCTTCAGCAACCCATGCTTGCCGTAAAAGGTGACTATGCTTGTCGTAAAAGGTGACTAACAGGATCGGGTGGTCAGGCTCGCTGACTTGGTTGATGCATGTCATCGATCCCAATTGCGTGGATCGATGCTCATGATGTCAATTACTGGATTGTCTGGTCCAGACTTGATTATTTACAGACCGCCGTCATATAGCTGGAATATTGCTTAGTGTGGCGTTAAACAACAAACCAACCAACCAACTCAAGTGAATCCTACCGTCACGTAAATTATGCATTGTATTCAGGTGTTACTTTTTTAAGAGGATGCTTTAATGTAACCTTCTTCATTTTAGGATTCTCTAAACCACTGATTTAAAGTAAGTTCCATTAATGGATTCTTTAAGTAGCTTAATTGCTAATCTACAGGCATATACCTTTTAACACAGAGATTTTTAAAGAAATTGACAAATTGTTGAAATCCGCTGACTCTGCATCTCCCATTCCTTCATCCTTCATGTATACAAGTACTGATGAGGGTACCCTCACACACACACACATGAAATGAAGCACATGATCAGTCATCAGACCAATTTTCCACTTTCAATACTGCAATTTTGCTCAAAGGACAAAGCTGGACTTTTACCAACATCAAAGGACAGCACAGACATAAACATGCTTTTTCAATCACAAGCTCAATGCAGACACAGGAAAAAACGGAACCACATTTTCACCATAAATTCAACATGGATTGTCCAGTGGGTATTTGTGGACCAAGCATCTGCACAAATTCAGGCAGTGGCCATGACAGGAGAGTGTGGACCCAAGCTCTGCTTGCATAGATGAATTTGTCTAAAATGCCCACACAATTGAAGATGGCTCTCCGTATGCCGATCTAGTTATTGGTTATCAATCCCATCATTCTCCTTCATCTTTATTTCCCTCACTTTATTTAATTACCTCTCGGGCACAACTTGCACATAAAAAGCCATGTTCCTAGTAATATGCCACAGAAGGTCTGCCTGGCTTATACCACGTCTGGTTAGAAGATGAATGGCACCAGCGTGACCTGTTAGGGTGCACAAATCCTTTTGCAGCAACCCTCAAAGTGAACATAATTTTCCAACAGACAAATTGCTCCCAAAGTAATTTTCCAAGGAGCCTAATTGCTCCCTAAGTTACTTTTAAAGGAGACGGAAGATTTGGTTGTGATTGGAGCCAAATGGAATCCATGGAGCCATGACACCATCTCAAAATCATGAAATAATCTCAATGTTAATCCCATGGACAGTTCATGTATTCTTCTGTATTTTCAGGAGGCAATTGATGTTAAAGGAGGTCCCATTTTCCTTACGACAGTATAATGCACCAAATACAAGAATCAACGGCAGATAAAATTGGATTTTTAGCAATAAAGAAAAGTTTCCTTTGAATTGAATTCTGAATTCAAGATTAGGTGCTTTTGACTTGAGATTTATCATTCATCCCACATAATCTTTCCAAGTACTTCCAGGTGAAGATTTTAGTTGGGTTTCAGAACAGAAATAGACATTAACCATTATGATATCATTATGAATTCTAAGCCAGGAGTTCACTGGCCATTCACAACGTGCATTTTGTGCAAGTAAAACTGCCGCAGCTATAGGTTGCCTCTACTTCCAGAATCAACAGATTCGAGTGATTTCTCCATTACATAACATACAGGGTTGAAAATGACAAAGAGGGCTGCATTCTGTTAAGTCCCTAGGGTAAACTCTGGCAAAGGGGGAAACATCCTGGTGAGCAGATGATGTGTCAATAACTTGAGCCTAGTGACATTCTGTTTGGACAAGTAAGCAGTTAATAATAATCCATAATAACACCCCAAAATCTACTGAAAGTGCCAAATTGCAAGTTCACTCAAAAGCTTTGGGCACAGACAAGTGAGTGAGTTAGGTTTAACACCGCTTTTAACAGTATTCCAGTTATATCGCGGCATGTCAGCTTAATGTGGGAGGAAAGCCAGAAGTGATGCAGGTCTCAGAAATTTACAATCTCATTAAAATCAGATCTTAGTTCTCGCTATCGCTAAACAAGGGTCTGAGGACATCCCATTACGGGTCACGTCAAAACAAACTTTCATCCAACCAATCAGAGCGTCTCTTACCAGATCATGAAAGTGACAGTCGGAATGTGTTTTCTAATCATGCTACCACGAAATATTTAACATGGGGTATTCCGGGTGTTTCGAAGCGTAGTCGCCAGTTTGAAACTAGTGTCGTAAAGCTCAAAAAAGCTGCTTTCTGATTGGCTAATGTTGATTTCTTCTCAGTCATTTCATTGGTTGGGTCACAATTCGCGAAGGTTGTTCTAACGTGACCAGTAATAGGATGTCCTCAGATCTTTGTTTAGCAGTAGCGAAAACTAAGATCTGATTTTAATGAGATTAAGAAATTTACCACTTCAGTGAAACCCACGAGCACGGGTATGGTGTTGACAAGCCTAGAAACATAATCGGGGTGAACTGGGATTTGAACCCACAATCATAGGTTTCTGGCGTGCCCAAGGGACACAACTCTGCACAGCGAATCATGGCGCCTTGGACGACTGGGCCACCTGTGCCCCCCTGGGCACAGACGATGGTATACAATGGAGGGTGCATACTTTGAGACTACCAGTATACTAGGATCCCTCTTCCTGCTCCCACGACTCACCTGCAGTGTGATGGGACATGTCTTCAGCAGCTGCAGCATGTGGAGGATGTTCTGCGCTTCCTGGATCACAAAGTTCACCTCAATGTCAAACTCTCCTCCCACCAACTGGAACAAGGAAAATACAATAACAATATGAGAACATTATTGTTTCTCTTAGATCACAGTGATTCAATGGTTGCAGTCAGTATACTCATGGTGGTTAGGAACAGGTCACTTATCATAGGGGACCAGTGAGATGGGGGGCACTACCAATAGGTATCACAACTATAGGGTCGGGGGGAGGGGGACCAGTGAGATGGGGAGCACTACCAATAGGTATCACAACTATAGGGTCGGGGGGAGGGGGACCGGTGAGATGGGGAGCACTACCAATAGGTATCACAACTATAGGGTCGGGGGGAGGGGGACCAGTGAGATGGGGAGCACTACCAATAGGTATCACAACTATAGGGTTGGGAGGAGGGGAGGCCATGAAAAACTGATAGTCATAAATGTGAACACGGAAGGTCACGAAAAAATGTTACATTAAAGGGAGGTGGGTGTGGGTGTGGGGTGTTGTCAGCAAAATTTGATACAGTCCAAAGACCAATCTCATCGGCTTCCACCACCCCCATACTTAACGGCGTGTCCGTTGCTGTTGCAAGAGTTCTAAGAGCCTCATACCACTCTTGCTCATAAGTTGTTTCATTAAGGTTACAAGGCCCGGAACGTTTTTCAAAAACTTGTTATTGTAGACCATGGAGGACATTCCCAAATCTGATGCATCAGTGACAAAATTTATGTCCAATGCAATTCCTTATTTTGACTAATAGCATATGTTCCCATGTTTTGTCAGGTGAACAACTGAGTTGCCTTTGCATGTGTTTGTGATGGATGCCACCAGTAGGGCAGGATACGCTCCCATTTTTCGCAAACACCTGGCATCATCACTATTTGATAGTAATTCATAAACACATGCTCATGACATAGTTGGAAATGTACAATGATGAATGGACGAGAGACTTCTTCTGATCATAGGAATGTTTGTTGTTGGTGTTATTTACATCATGATGTAAAACATCCATCCAAAGACTATCGACATGGTGAGGTGAAATGGGGTTTAACGTCGCGTCCAAGATTATTGCACTTATATAGCAACGTGCTTGCACGTGTGTGTGTGTGGCTGCTTGTACTAGTCCGGGCTGATGCATATTTATAGTGCTAGCACACTGAGATACCATGTCACAGTTTAACATGAATACCCCACTCAGACACAGTATATTGACTCCGAGCCGACAAGTCCTTGTTTTAGCCCCTTAATGCCGAGCGCCAGACAGGGTAACAACAAGTACCATCTTTTAATGTCTTTTGGTATGACGTGGCCGGGGATCGAACCCCGGGCTCTACCATCAGACAACGGAGGCGGTCCTATCAACATGGTACCTCCGATATGACCTCTTGTCATCTAAACACTGACGAGGCATCATTGGAATTGTCACTCAGCAATATTCTAGATATATGACAGCGGTCTGAAAATAATCTGGATGAGACAATCCAGTGAATGACATCATGAACATCGATCTGCGCAATTGAGATACAATGACATACATCAACCAAGTCAGCAAGTCTGACCACTCAATCCTGTTAGTCGCCTCTTGCGACAAGCATGGTTGCTGGGAACCAGATCAAACCGGATCTTCATGGGTCACTCTACAAATGTCATAAAGCATAGATGTCCTCCTCAGATGACAGCCATATTGCATTTCCTGTCAAAGCTATACATCATGATCAGGTTCGATCCCTCATGCATTTTTATTGCTAGTAAAACCTATTAAAGTTCAGTTTTAACAAGTCTGGGTAGTTGGTCACAGTGTACTTGAATAAAATGAAGGTGTATTTTCATCATTGGTGTCAATATATTATATTATGTTATATATTATATATATTATGTTTGAAGCTAAATGAGCCAGAGCCCTAAATCTCCACTGGATACAAGCAACACTTCCACGATCAATGTTCTCCACAATCATCAAGCACCATAGCTGCTTGGTTCATAAACCAACATCCTACAATACTGACTGCTCCTCAATCACTGCATCTGTAAAGAACAAGCGTGACATTATTCAGGCTCACATCAAGGACACACCATTTTTATCACTTTCTCCAGCCTGTAATCAAAATACCCCAACATCAAATATTATTCAATGCACAGACAAGGCTTCTGTTTGCTGCTGAAGGCCAAACACTGTAAACATGATCTTGGATCTGTCATTGTTCCCCTGTGTAGGTGGATAATATATCAAAATTATTTGCCAAGTGTGTTTCCATAACCATAATCCATATCCATCGGCCTTTATCAAGCATAATACATATTTTTATTTCTAATATGTTATATCTACAATATGGAAACTAACAAGGCTAATAATCTCTTTGTCATATGACATCATTCTTAAAATACATTATGAAGTATTTTTACTCAATAAAGCATCTTTAAAACAATGTATGACTACAATGTTTGAGTGAACTGATCCATTTATGACATATTGCTTCATTTATTACATGATTTTCGACCCGTGAATATTCCGGGGTAGAATAAGTCTTCAACAACCCATGCTTGCCGTAAAAGGTGACTATGGTTGTCGTAAAAGGCGACTTACGGGATCGGGTGGTCAGGCTCGCTGACTTGGTTGATGCATGTCATCGATCCCAGTTACGTGGATCAATACTCATGACATTAATCACTGGATTGTCTGGTCCAGACTCGATTATTTACAGACCGCCGTCATATAGCTGAAATATTGCTGAGTGCGGCGTTAAACAACAAACCAACCAACCAACATGATTTTCAGCCATCCACACATCAGAAAACCCAAATCATTGTTTGTTTGTTGTTAAACGCCGCACTCAGCAATCTTCCAGCTACATGACGGTGGTCTGTAAATAATCCAGTCTGGACCAGACATGCATCAACTAAGTCTGCGAGTGACCACATGATCCCCTTATTTGCCTTAGTTGCCTCGACAAGCATATTCGCCTCTTACATTAAGCATGGGTTGCTGAAGACCTATTCTAACCCAGAGGTTTAAGGGGGACTGCCTCAGAGGTCTAGTGGTAAAGTTTCTGCTCGAAGAGTTGAAGGGTTGGGGTTTGATCATAGATGTTAAAAGATGGTACTTGTTGTTACCTTGTCTGGCACTCGGCATTAAGGGGCTAAAACAAGGACTGATCAGCTCAGAGTCTGAGTGGGGTATTCATGTTGAACTCCCGCATGGTATCAAAGTGGGCTAGTACTATAAATCGGCATCAGTCCGGACTAGTACAAGCAAGCAGCCACCCACCCGCCCGCCCGCCCGCCCGCATGCATGCGCACAGGTTGCTATATAAGTGCAATAATCTGGGACGTGACGTTAAACCTTAATTCACCTCACCTCACCATCTTTTTGAGGATATTACATGGCAGAAAAGGCGACTATGCTTGTCGTAAAAGGCGACTAACAGGATCGGGTGGTCAGTCTTTCTGACTTGGTTGATGCACGTCATCGTATCCCAATTGCATGGATCGATGTTCATGATGTCAATCACTGGATTGTCTGGTCCAGACTCGATTATTTACAGACCGTCCATCATATAGCTGGAATATTGCTGAGTTCGGCGTTAAACAACAAACCAACAACATGGCAGAATTTTTATTGTGTCACTTGATGAAGTTTCAGCAAACAAGTCAACTGGCACAGTTTACCATCTCTGTGCACAGAGGCACTGCACATATTAGCACAAATGTGATGACAGGTCCACAGGTATGTTCTCACTCTCCTTTCCTTGCTTCCTGTCTGCTCAAAGAGTGTCACAGCCAGAAACAGTGTGTGTGCCATTGGACATCATATTGTGAAAAGGCTACGCTTAGAGGAGGAGAAAGGTGAAATGAAATGGGGTTTAATGTCGTGTTCAAGATTATTGTACTTACACAGCGACATGCATGCACATGTGTTTGTATTTGTGTGCATGTAGCTGCTTGTACTAGTCCGGACATTTTCTGGTTTAATAGTAACCCACCGATACCCAATGGTACCCAACACAGTATACTGACACCAAGCCAACCAGTCCTTGTTTTGTCCCCATGCCAATGCCAGGCAGGGTAACAACAAGTACAATCTTTTAAGAAGTTTTGGTATGACATGGCCGGGGATCAAACCCATGACCTTGAACTCTCGTAATCATAAAAACTGACTTACTATAGACCTCATGATTGCCTATATTGAGCTACTCAAAACAATGAACCGCATTAAAAAAACTGCTTCCATTTGCACACTTACTTTGACATGTTTGATAAAACTTTTTTTTGTAGCAAATGTGTGTGTGAAACAGGTAGTCCTTAATTAATGACAAAATATAGCATAGATCTTGCAACAAGAGGTCATTTACTAAGTATTAAACAGTGTTTGAGACAATCATCCCGACATAGTTCACTACACTTCCATACTGTGTACCTGAACAATTGTAGTCTGTCTCACAGTCCCTGGGCCATATTATTTTCCCTTCTGCCCAACCCTTACTGTAATGCTGGAGCTCAAAAAGAAGCAAGTCTAGATTTTCCACAGGTTCAATCACTTATTTCACTGGGGTTTCTTTTCAATGTAAAAGTAGCGGCTTGTTTTGTATAAAAAAAATATATTTTCACAAATTAAACGTTAATCTTCCAAGTATGCTGAAATTGTTGACTGCATAATTATTTCAATGTCTTGACAAAGATATCTCATAGTGTGAATTAGAACAGAAAGCTATTTCAATGTCATCTATCACTTCTGAGGCATTATTTTTCAAGCCTTTCAAGACTATTCCTGTGACTGTGAAACCAGGAAAGATCATCACTCAACTCCACTTTCAAAGGTCAACCATTCTGCAAATACCCCACTAATGATGTACAATCTAATCTCCCTGTGTCAAGATGATAAATAATATCTTTACTTCTTCAAACTTGACCAAATCCTTTAGTGGATATATTTTATCTTGTGTCATTTCTCTTGCACAGCGCTACCAAATACAGAAATACCATCGGTCTCACCATCTGTCACCATAACAGAGAGCCTAAGGCGGATAAATGCCACCGCTGTCTACCCATAATTCCATTCCACTTATACGTTTATGTTCATTTCCTGTCAGCCGTTTCTCCCAGCATTTCTCACCATCTACGACCGTTTGGATCAAAGTACCCAAGAGACTCACACGGAAATCACCATCGTGTTACAAAATCACAGGCATTACAACGCCTTGGAAAAAGCAGGGTTTCAAATTTACTGATTTAAAAACGGGATTTGTTATCAATCTAATGAGAGCTTTAGCCTCCTGTTTCCAGGAGGCCTGATCGCATATCACTGTCCGCATTTGCCAGACTAAACCTCAATGATCTGCAGGAATCTATGACAAGATCAATTCCAAGATCGATACCTGGCAAAATATCACCTATGTCAGCAATATGTCCGTAGCCCTGCTGCCAGCAACGTCTTGTCAATACCAATTGTTGGTGCAACCTTTGGGTAAGCTGCAATCAAGGAGGGGCTGATTTTATCGGCTTCTTGATGAGAAAAGTGAGGTCTACTTTAACTGTGATTAGATTACTGTTACTTTTCACACACAGCGCATCGCTGCTACATTCCCTCACCATACGACACATGGAATCAATCTGGCTGACTACTGAGTGAATCAGTGGAGATATAAGAGCAGCTTCCTGTAAAGTCAATTACTTCAGGGCCATTTCACAAACAGTTGTCATCTCCTTTGCCAATTTTCGGAGAATTTGTCCTATTATTCTATGATCAAAAGTCATGAAATTACAGCAGGACCAGGCTAGTCATACCTCACCTGATGCAACCACATAAGTATAAAGGGCTGCTGTATCAACACAAGCACAAAGGCCTGAAGTATAACACAAGGCCTGATTTATCAACACAAGCACAAAGGCCTGATGTATCGACACAAGGCCTGATGTATCAACACAGGAACCAAAGCCTGATGTATCAACACAAGGCCTGATGTATCGACACAGGAACCAAAGCCTGATGTATCGACACAAGGCCTGATGTATCAACACAGGAACCAAAGCCTTACGTATCAACACAAGGCCTACATGATGTATCGACACAAGCACAAAGGCCTGATGTATTGACACAAGGCCTGATGTATCAACACAAACCCTGATATATCAACACAAGCACAAAGGCCTGATGTATCGACACAAGGCCTGATGTATCGACACAGGAACCAAAGCCTGATGTATCAACACAAGGCCTGCTGTATCGACACAGGAACCAAAGCCTGATGTATCAACACAAGCACAAAGGCCTGATGTATCGACACAAGGACTGATGTATCAACACAGGAACCAAAGCCTGACGTATCAACACAGGAACCAAAGCCTGATGTATCGACACAAGCACAAAGGCCTGATGTATCGACAGAAGGACTGATGTATCAACACAGGAACCAAAGCCTGACGTATCAACACAGGAACCAAAGCCTGATGTATCGACACAAGCACAAAGGCCTGATGTATCGACACAAGGACTGATGTATCAACACAGGAACCAAAGCCTGATGTATCAACACAAGGCCTGATGTATCGACACAGGAACCAAAGCCTGATGTATCAACACAAGGCCTGATGTATCGACACAGGAACCAAAGCCTGACGTATCAACACAAGGCCTGATGTATCAACACAGGAACCAAAGCCTGACGTATCAACACAGGAACCAAAGCCTGATGTATCGACACAAGCACAAAGGCCTGATGTATCGACACAAGGACTGATGTATCGACACAGGAACCAAAGCCTGATGTATCAACACAAGGCCTGATGTATCGACACAGGAACCAAAGCCTGATGTATCAACACAAGGCCTGATGTATCGACACAGGAACCAAAGCCTGACGTATCAACACAAGGCCTGCATGATGTATCGACACAAGCACAAAGGCCTGATATATCAACACAAGCACAAATACTGTATCACAACGACCTGTAAACATAACAAAATCTAGTCTAGCTCAGACAAACCAGTGACTGGCAACATGAGCAACCAGTCACACCATTAGGGTATCACAGACAATAAGCTAATCAGTCGCTGTGACAGACCACCCAATCCTCATTTTAGCTGGCTCTTACCACAAGCATGGGGCACTGGGAACCCAGGATCATAACGATGTCACATGTGAGAGAAGGATGTCTCTATAGTTACCCTTTCTTTACACCCGACATCTTCACACAGTGAAGTGAGTGAGTGAGTATGGTTTTACGCCGCTTTTAGCAATATTCCAGCAATATCACGGCGGGGGACACCAGAAATGGGCTTCACACATTGTACCCATGTCGGGAATCGAACCCGGGTCTTCGGCGTGACGAGCTAACGCTTTAACCACTAGGCTACCCGACCGCCCCTCACACAGTGAAGCGTTTTAAAGGTCACTGTTTCCCTCAAGCAGTATTTTATTAAACACAATCAGTACATCAGTACAGAGACCAAATTGTTGAAAGTTGAGATGAGAACCACCCAATAAATTACTACGGTCTTGCATCTAATGCTGCTTCCCTAAATACATACTCTCTCCAGCTAAATAATGTTTCCCCGCAACTAATCATCCAACTTGGCCACCCAGAAAGCAGGGCGGCTTGCGTGCTTAAAAGTAGCTGCAATTTCCGGATCAAAGGTGAACAAAAATAATTTCTTCTTTTATCCTATTTCTGAACTGTGGTAAATTGCCACATACAATTGATCATCCTTTAAAACAACTTGTGTGAGCATTTCTGTCTCACACGCATTGAATATTGCACCATGAAAACTAATTGTTTAACAGATGACATCCAGCAAGTGACAAAGATGTAATTTTTTGCCTTTCTCATAAAACATGTAAAGGCAAGAAGGTGAGGTGAAGTGAAACGGGCTTTAATGTCGCTTTTGAGATTACTGTATTTCATTATACAGCAATGTGCATGCATGTGTGGTTGCTTGTACTAGTCAAGACAAATGCCAGTTTTATAGTGCTAGCCCACTGAGATACCATGCCACAGTTTAACACAGACACCCCCCACACAGTATACAGACTCTTTGTTTTATCCCCTTAATGCAGAGCACCAGGCAGGGTAACAACATGTGGGGGTTGAACCATGACCTTGAACCATGACCTTCCTGCCTGTGGGCAGACTCTCCAGCCACCAGACCACAGCTGTGGAAACATGATGGCCATATTGAAAACTGGACTTGAATCTCTTGAACAAGTTGGGGTACATGTATCATCATTGGTGGGACAATAAGCATGTGTAGTTTTAGCTTCATTAGTCCAGTGCTTTCTGTGGAGGAGATGTTGATGACACACTATGAACAAACAGGCCACAAAATAAACTCACTTGAATATCAGACAGGCGAGTGAAAGAAAACAGAAGAAAAAAACCCAACCTAAGTACTTGAGAGTTTTAAACCCTATTACAGCCTGAGTCAAAAACTTTTGAGTCTATTCGCCAGAACAAGGCTCTAAACTTCATTTTCTGTTGAGTTTAGCGTTAACATATGGACTATTGTCTGCTGAGCTTACTAAACCAAAAAGAATTCTACAAGACTCAGGCTTGGAAAAATGTCTAAAGTCACAGACTGTAGATTAGTGTGTTAAATGTCAAAGCCAGTATGGCAAGAACAAATAGCAGAATTCATTATGCCTGGAATAAGCTACAACAGATTAATTGGTAAATTAGGAATGTCAAAAGAGTGCTCTATAAGTGCTGATAATCATTGTAAAAACACTTAGCAATCTTAAATATAATTTTGTTTGTGACATGGTCCCGAAAAAAGGGTAAAAACTAAAACTCAATGAAAGTGGATCGGTACATCTGTGATCCAACAAATAATTCATGATTGATTGATTGCATTATCAAGGAGCCGAAACCTTTCAGAAATGTGACATAAGTCTCTTCTATAAAAATCAAACCCCAGGTCAAAACTTGTAAGTTAAAAATAAATAAATGATTTTTTCATAAAAATATGATCAGCATATTGATGACCCACGAAAAAATAATAATAATGTTCGCATCAACTTGATCAAGGATACAAATTCCAAAACCTTGCAGAAATACTAAAACCTTGAAACATGAAGAAATGTGACATCAATGTTTCCGTCAAATGACAAACAAGATCAGATCCAGCAATTACAAAACGGAGAGGTCCAAAATCCGAAAATACTCTCTTCAGTCAATTTTACTGACAACAACATACTACATTTGGTTTTCAGAATGGGGGTCCAGGCCCAGTGGAGGCCCCTCAGGATTTGCCTTTGACAAACCCCAATCAAACCGTATAGCTCATGACGCTGCAATGGTCAACTCAATCATGTATAGATTTCCAATACAGGAGTGCAGCAGACTCCACCAAAAAATGCACAAATAAGACAGAAATATAGGATTTAGCCGGGAGACAGGTTCAGGCTGGTGATGCATGGAGGCCTAAATGCCCCTGGAGGTCATGCAAAGCCTCTATCCTCATGATTGAATGACAAATTAATTGCAGCATTTAGTGTAGTAGACACCCAGGGGAATTTTGTTACCACTGCAATTTCCATTGGATATTTGGGAATTGGGTCATTACACTGGCTTGGACCTGGGTGAAACTATCATATTCAGCAAAAAAACATTCAGCTTCTTCATCGCATCTGTTTCTTTTTGCACAATGTGATTAATGACCAGATGTCGTTGCACTGATTTGCTGACCTTCACTTGTTGATGAGACATGTTGCATTTCTGAATAATGATTATCAGGTTGAATTGATAAATGACAACTACTATGTTTAACATTATCTCAAATATTGACAAGAAATAATAAAGTTATCACAATTATATATTGTTTTCACCTGAAGAATTTTGGCCTGCCTTGAAATGATTGCACTTTGAAAAGTTAATGAGACATTTGTTACAAAGCAACAATATCCTCCATACTTTAAATTACATAATACAAATGGATGTTCATCATTGTCAGCAAAATGGAAATGGGGAGGGGGGAATGAAATGAATTCTACTGCCATATATAAAGTCTGTGAGTGCCTCAAAACAGTATTTTAATTCCACGATGGCATGTCAACATAATGTGTGGGGAGACCACATTGAAGCAGGCTACACTATCTCAGGTGTAAACTTTGGGGTAGTCTAATTAGCTTAGGACATTACCTGATTGTGATAGAAAATGTCCTGAAGATTATTTACAAAATTTGTCATAATATCCAAGGGTTTAATAAAAAAGATAACATCCGCAGTGTACTGTTTACTTCCTTCTGACTTCGATCACATTTAAGGACATGCACTCCGATTGGTTGATCAGAGGACCAATTAGCCAATGGTATGGCCTAGCAGTGGTTGAATTCATTACTCGTGGTGGAAAAAGATATAAAAAAAAAAAATCAAAACTTGCGGGCAATCAAAGACTGATCTTGTAATAAAAAACTAGTGGTGGACATTATATACTGGTGCATGGGTGGACCATGATTTTTCACTTCCTGATTGGTATTGATCAAAGTCACACATTAAGGAAAAAATATTGCTTCTCACTTGTTTGCCCTTATAACTGTTACACCAAACAAACACTAAGTAGATGTCAAAACGTAAATATTTTTACACACACTTGACTGTATATTGAATCTATCAACAAAGTTGGTATAGAGTTACCTCCCTTTCAATGCTTGAGTTAAGTCAGACAATTTGATTTGCTAAGTGGCTAATGAGGCAGTATCCAATCAGGACATTGTTCAGTCTGTCAGCTTGCAGTATAGAGGCAAGATGGTCAAACTTAAAAGCTCTGCCAACTAAAATTTGTAGGTGAGGTGAGGTGAGGTGAGGTGAGGTGAGGTGAAATTGGGTTTAACGTCGCGTCCAAGATTATTGCACTTATATAGCGACGTGCATGCACGTGTATGTGTGTGTGTGGCTGCTTGTACTAGTCCGGACTGATGCCGATTTATAGTGCTAGCTCACTGAGATACCATGCCGCAGTTTAACATGAATACCCCACTCAGACACAGTATACTGACTCCGAGCCGACCAGTCCTTGTTTTAGCCCCTTAATGCCGAGCGCCAGACAGGGTAACAACAAGTACAATCTTTTAACGTCTTTTTGTATGACGCGGCCCGGGATCGAACCCTGGACCTTCCGCTCTCCGGGCGGACGCTCTACCATTAGACCACGGAGGCGGTCACTAAAATTTGTAAGTGTGGCAGGTATTTGGCCATCCTGTCCATGAAAAATATGGCGAACAACTATCATGATACCTATCAGCTTGAGAGCAAGGTTTTGTGATACGTTTCAGAATCACAGTTGGGGTATTGTCCCAGCCCTAACAAAAACACCATTTTGGGTCAATAATCCGTACGAGTGAAGTTTTCCTATATACTTGTCCAGGGAAAAGTTCACAATTTTGATATTTCCACACCCTTGAAGTATCAGAACCACTGAGACAAACACAAATTGCTCATCAACAATTTATGTAAACGTCATGTACCTCTAAAGAAATCAAAACTACACTTGCAGCTAAACACAATGACAGCTAATCAGCCAGTGCATGCTACAATCTCCTCCCAGTGTATGTATGTCTGCTGCGGTACTTTGATGGTAAAGGTCAACCTGTATGTGGTGCTGTCAGCTGCACGACTAGATGGTGATCTGTCCACTCCAGGGCATGTAGCCAGGAGCTACCCATCACACTCAAACTCACCACCAAGTGGAGGAAGTTGTGCCACTCTTCAATAACTCCCACAGCACATATTGCATGCAATTATCAGGATATGAAAACAGCTAAAAAAAGACTTGTTCAAAAAGAGTTTCCTCAAAACATGGAAAACAAAACAGTTTTCAGTCATGCTAGAGAGTTTGTTTCTTTATTTATCGGTTGTTTAACGCCACACTATTCAAGCAATATTCCAGCTATATGATGGCAGCCTGTAAATAATCTAATCTGGACCAAACAATGCAGTGATTGATATTGTGAGGAACAATCCACACTGTTGGGGTATGATGACACGCAATCAACCAGCCTGACCACCCGATTCATTAAGTCTCCTCTTATAACCAGCATAGGTTGCTGGGGATCAATTCTAACCCGGCATAAAACAACAAACAAAAAAACACAACATATCATAATTCTAAATCTACTAAAATGATGCTGAAAGACACATTCACTGTTGTAGACAAAACTCTTTTTGGCATAGGTTGTATGCGTGAAAACAGGTGATTCTGTTTTTGGTCTTTATAGCACATGACATAAGCACATTAATGTCAGACAATGTTTAATCATTATCGTCATCAAAAAGATGTACGCATCCTATTTATCAGTCTGCTCTGCTGCAGAAGAAGGAGGATGACAGCAAGACATAATCCCGTGATTATCAACAGATAACTCGTTATCAGCGGCACATGAGTCATGAAGATGAAGTGATGTATAAGAAGATTCCTCCATCAGAAAGATGGGGACTCCCTATGAAAGCCATGCATCAATGGCCAAACTGCAGTTAAATGACCACCATGGCAACCAATCTCTCCAAGTAATAAGCTTTTAATCCACACAAAACATCCATCTGGAATTCATGGCAACCACTTTCCATATATATATGACCCCATGTTCCTGACATCTGACCTCTGCAGTCCCATCAGATGACCTTTGACCAAGTGACCTCTCTGCCAACCACATCTATCATACATGGAAGACTTTCTTACTTGGTAATGTGTTGGTGTTCTGTCCACCAGACAAATATCTGGCCTTTGTCCCTAAGGACCCATCACATTACATTGTTATTGAACAGATCGGAGAAACAACACAAATTGAGTGTAGCAGACATCCTTCTTCATGATCTCGTTCCTATCATGTGTGATACAACAGAACAGAATAAATTGCCTATGCATCGATATAACTTACATAAACATGGAGAATCTTGTTGTTATTATGTTTAACACTTTAAGATCTAGGTTAGAATTGGTCTTCATCAACCCAACCCACTTCGCTTATCTGGTTGATGCATGTCATTGTATCCCAAATGCGTAGATCAACGCCCATGATAAAATCACAGGATTGTCTGGACTAAATCTGATTACTTACAAACCGTTGTCATATAGCTGGAATACAGTGCAAAACAGATATGGGGCGGATCCAGGATCTTAAAAAGGAGGGATCCACTTGGGCCATTTGTAGCTTCAGCGGAAGGGTTCCTACACAAAAGTCTAACCCCCAAAATCACAAACACTATATGTAAACCATTATTAATAACAAACATATTAAGAAATTAAGAAATTTGCTTTCAAAATGTCACCAGGTGTAAAAAACAGGGGGTGGCCACCGCCTGAATCCCCCTCTGGGGTGCAGACAGACGGTAGTCCAGCACCATGACTGTGGAATATACATATTTATTTTATTAAATTCTTTTTTCGAGATATGTATACAAAAGTAAGTCTAGCCAGCTCTATCTAGCTCTATTCCACATTTAATCAGCATCAGAGAAAATTATTTGTTTAATTTTAGAGATGAGTGTGTAAGATTTCATAGACTAAATGTTAGTCTAACAGACAGGCAGAGAGTCTCATTGCTCTTCTCAACTACCTCCATCATAAAGTTCACAGACAGAAATATGAACCCTTGCCTTTGAAAACTAATTGATCTGCCTCTGAACAATATTGTGTAAATTTTTTTTGTTATGACTCTAAAACTTATCATGTACTTTCAAATGTCAGCTAAAAAACATTAGGTCCATATCCCAATTAAGAAATTTCCAACCAATACCAGACCACTCTCATCTTCCTGAAATCTACTGAAACAAAATAAAATGGTGTATAATTCATTTCACTAATTTCATGTCAATTACAGCAGTATTTTTCTGAATATATACTCTGACTGAAAACATCTGTCAACCAAACCTAAAACCCATCAGTACATTTCTTAAGGAGTCACTGGCCACTGCCTTCATTAACCATGCTGCTCCTCTTTTTACAATGGAAACATCAATAACGTTAAAAAGCATTTTTGTGATGTTGAAGCTAAAGTGACATCATTTTTTATCTGGCACATGAACAAGATGCATTCAAACATGCAGAAAAATCATATCCTGCAAGGAAACTTTGAAAAGCTGTTTTAAAACAATAGGATTGTTTGGATCACATCGTCTTGAAATCCATTACCATTGTGCCAGCTACAAGGACATTACTGGGAAGGTTTGTTTGATAATGAATCATTGATTTTTTTGTCATCATCATCATCATCATCATCATCATCATCATCATCATCATCATCATACATCATCATCATCATTTTAGAATGGTTCTGCTGCAACAACTTTGCACAACCATTCACATCATCATCATCATCATCATTTTAGAATGGTTCTGCTGCAACAACTTTGCACAACCATTCACATCATCATCATCATCATCATCATCATCATTTTAGAATGGTTCTGCTGCAACAACTTTGCACAACCATTCACATCATCATCATCATCATCATTATCATCATTTTAGAATGGTTCTGCTGCGACAACTTTGCACAACCATTCACATCTCAAACTACATGTGTCAATCTACAGCCATTTTCTTGCCAAACTGCTCTACGTACACAGGAATTAGCAACACAAAAAACTACATTTTACAGACCAGTTATGAGCATTTCATTGCCTGATTACGACAACTTCCATATTAAATACATCACGTTTCTAACTGCAGCCATGGATTCAAGCTCCTTTATCTAATAACAATCCCTGATTTACGCCCAGTTTTCAATGACTCAGGGAAACATGTTCCATCTAGCTTGTCTACCATATAACACTTTTACGGCACTGGCATTGATTATCAATAAACTCTCATCTTATGATCTTATACATCAGCTATTGCAGAACCATAGTTCTATCTCCAGAACACTGTGTTTTCACATTACATCTATACTGCTGCAGATCAATTTTATAATCCTGAGGATGATTTCAAAGTTTGCCTTGCTCTTATTTCTCATAGATTGGCTTCAGAAGACAATGCTGTCATGTAGGTAGGCAGGATAATAAGCTCTATCAACAGACTAGTTGGCTGATTAGGACCTCAGGGTATAGGTTTCCCTTACTAAGCCTTATTCGCCTGCTTAAATGCTTCACTGAGGAAAAACCTTCATGTTAATTGCCATTCCAGTTATAGCATCAAATGTCTGTCTGTCTGTCTGTCTGTTAATCAGTGCAGCACTTAGCAATATTCCAGGTATATGATGACATTCTGTAAATAATCTAGTCTGGACCACACAATCCAGTGATTGATATTATGAGCAAATATTTGCATATTTGTGGTATGATGACATGCAATCTACCAAGTCACGAGTCTGACCACCCGTACATTCAATCTCCTCTCACAACCAGCACATGTTGTTGGGTATCTGTTCTAACCCCAAATCCATAGGTAACTTATTTACTTAATATCAGTTTGTGGGAAAGGATATTTAATTAAACACTGAATTATATTGAAATTCCAAAACCACTAAAAAACCTAAGCTATCTCTATATATGACTTCACCTAGCGGGTGAATCTTCTGGTGACGTCCATGCATTTTGACTCGTGGTGTCTAGTTCCTGAAAGGTGCCGAGCGTCTAGGACTCCAGTCAGCCTATAAATAGCTGCCACCTCACGACACTAATGGGGCTTCACCAAAATAAATAACTATGTCTGAATCCTGGAGTTATAACGCAGATATTATTTATTACCCTTTGCCAAAATCTGCCACGCTCAGAATGTTCCTAAGTCACCTTCCCCCAATTTCAATCTCCCACAGCCATTCCTTACATTCTCCCAAGCACCAATAACAATTTCCATAACTTGACAAGAAGGGTCTTGATCAACTGTAAGGCAAGATGAAGTCAAAGATGGAAGTGGTGAAGATGAAAGACTGTTGTTGGTTTTGATGAAGCAAGGTCCTGACATCAAGTTCTCAGGAAGAGTGATGATTACAGTCTGCAAGGTAAACGTGTAATAATTCTGTGTGACGAATGAAAGGCTGCAAGATGACCTGAACAGCAAAGGTGAGAAGTGTTCCCTGCGGGACACGAAGATGGGATATTGATTGACTGAGATTAGTACTACCACAGTGTGGTTGGTGTTGCAAGGTTGTGTATGACGGTGTCATCGTCACAGGGAGACACTCATTAGTCTGGTGGGCTGGCAATACACACAGGACTTCTAAAACCCTGGTCTTTTTAATCATTGTGGATGGTTAATACACTTGAGAATCATCCAGACAAAAATTAAACTAAATTAAAAGGTTTGAAACAATTTAGCCTTTTCCAGGTCTGTAACTGAAACGCTTGAGTCCTGTGGATTTCCCAAGTGTTTAATGCTGATAGAATAATGTGGAGTTGGGTTTAACACTGTTTTGAAAAAACAAAGAATAACACAACATGTCGGCTTAATGTGCGAGAAAATCAAAAAGTTATGTAGCTTATAGATGTTTAACACACCTTTACCACCAGCCCAAGTATGGTACAGACACAGATTCCTGGGAGTCAGAAATCTGAAACTCAATACAATGATCCCACCAGCCCAAGTATGGTACAGACACATGATCCTGGGAGTCAGAAATCTGAAACTCAATACAATGATCCCACCAGCCCAAGTATGGTACAGACACAGATTCCTGGGAGTCAGAAATCTGAAACTCAATACAATGATCCCACCAGCCCAAGTATGGTACAGACACATGATCCTGGGAGTCAGAAATCTGAAACTCAATACAATGATCCCACCAGCCCAAGTATGGTACAGACACATGATCCTGGGAGTCAGAAATCTGAAACTCAATACAATGATCCCACCAGCCCAAGTATGGTACAGACACATGATCCTGGTAGTCAGAAATCTGAGATTCAAATCCATGATCCCACCAGCCTAAGTATGGTACAGACACAGGATCCTGGGAGTCAGAAACGTAAGACTCAAGTCTATGATCCCACCAGCCCAAGTATGGTACAGACAGACACAGGATCCTGGGGTAGTGGTAAATCTGAGACTCAAGTCTATGATCCCACCAGCCCAAGTATGGTACAGACACAGGATCCTGGGAGTCAGAAATCTGAGACTCAAATCCATGATCCCACCAGCCCATGAACAGCACAGACTGACACAGGATCCTGGGGTATTTGGAAATCTGAGACTCAAGTCTATGATCCCACCATATGGTACAGCTCTGTCCTGTTTACAGCTAGTGCCTGTCACAATCAATCCATTACACACAGGTCATTTTTTTCCCAAGGAATACAATATGTTTGTGATGCCAACTTAGTTCCTCTAATACTGGCTAGGCACCTGATGTGTTTGCTTATAGTTACATGACACTGCCTTGTGTTGGAGAATGGGTGGTGGAACTCAATGTCTGATCACACATTACCGATAGGCTGACAATTTCATTACTAAACAAGTTCCTTCTCGATCAGGACATTTCTTCAAAATTGCATTGGAGTATATTGGTACAGCGCGAGTATAGAACAAAGCTAACAGGCTAAATTGATTCATTGTCAGGTCACTCGTTCCAGGTCAAGGTGACCTTCTTGAGGCCATGTTGACAAGGAATATACACAATGTGGTTGCATATTCTTACTTTGGACTTATTCAGCAAATACTATCTCTCCATTAATACTGCTTTCATACAGGTTGAGTGTATTGTCCTATTGTTAACTTACTTCAACAGTTTAGTCTTCAAGGACCTGTCACTGGATCAGATTTCACATCTCACCTTCAACTTCTTGCAACACTTTTCTGTTGATAGATTGACTATCTGGAGCTAAAAGCTTTGCATCCAGGGATTTAGTTTGTGTTACTTAGTTTGAGGGTCCAGCAGACTCACAGATTGTTCAGGGGTCCCAGATGAAATAAGGGGTTTCCATGCAACAAATTGGGGTTTCCAGGGAAAAGTGAAAAATTGTAAACATTTGATATTTGTATTTTCTTTCCCAAGAACACATTGAGTGACCTGACAAAGATGATATTTTCATGAGTAAGGTTGTTTTATTCACACTTACAGCAAGCATGGGCTTCTAGACTGATGGTGTAAGACCAAGGTAAGTAATCAAGTCTGTGCTGAAATTCAAAACATCAACCAGCGGATCCTGGCATAGTTAGGGGCAGCAACTCTGCATAAGTTGCAATACCCTAGACCACTTGGACACCCCTGACCTTCAAATAGTTTTGGAAATTGTGCCTCTTTGTGTCTGAAAAATCTCCAACCTACCCTACACGGATATATGGAAAATGACTTGTGGAAACTTAAACAAGATGAACTCGAGGTACATCATTGATTTACTGCATATGTTTTCCTAAAAGTGTGTGACTCAAATTAAACTTGTGCAATATGAAAAACAAAATCACATAAGCAAACATAATAATCTGATTAAGCAACACATGACGCCTTGGTGGAAAGGTCACAGGCTTATGCCTGCCACAGCTAAAACTGTACAGATTTAGAACCTCCTGATATATCCTTATGTCTTGGAAATAATTTAATTTTTCTTCTAAATAGCTGCTATACATGAAAAGTCAGTTTTCATAACTTGGGCATGTTACATGAATTAGTTTAAAGACCACAAAAGCCTAAAAGGTAGTCTGTCATACACACACTACAACAAATACATCCAGTACAGCCAAGCAAGTCTATGATAGTGGGCAAGTCTAGATTACTGCAGTCTGAAAATGATGAAAGTCTCTCAGTGTCCAACCCAGGCCGCGCGATTGCGCGATTCACGCTAAAAAAAATCAAATCGCCCCTCATAAAAAAATCAAAGAGCGATCTGTCGCGCACAGTAATTTCTTGTACAGTCACTTACTTTATCAGCTGTTTATCCCTTACTTTAGATTCAATACTCACTAAATCTTTAATCAATTAACAAAGAAAGACAGTTCACCGCAAACATTGTAAACAAGTGTCGAAGACCGATCGATAACAACCGGAAGTTCGTACACGAGTGACGTCCCTTGGGTTGCTGAATAAATTATCGACAGGATTGGCATAGGAAACGAAATTTGATTTACTTTAGTAGAAAACGTATCAAAACTTTGATCAAAATTATGTTGTATTTTGTTGTTTAGTAATCAAAAACCTTTGACAAGATGTTTTAAGACTATAAATATTCCATCTTGAATAGTCCTGAAAATAGTTTTGAGCATTTTAGTTCGTTTTAGTTTCATTTCTGAAATCACACAATATGAATCGCCGACTGTCATAGCAGACGATCTCTTGAATAGTGAATGACCACGTCGCGCAAAAACAAAAGAATTACAGACTTTTTTAATCAAAATAGAAAAAAGCACAAAGCATTGTTATTCATTTCAGTTCTTTATTCTGATCTGTTACTCTTTTATATGATGATGTTCCAGTACATTATACAAAATTAGACATTTTTGAAGAAAGCAATTATCCCCCCTACTTTTTCAAAATCCCTCCTATTTTCTACATGATGGGGGGATTTTCAATTCTGGGTTGGACACTGGTCTCTGGGCTCTTTTTTATTATATTTTACTAAGATAGTTAACAACTGGTTTTTTTTCTGAAAAATATATTCATTTCACAGACTAGATGTTAGTCTGCCTAAAAGGTTATCCTGGAGGAACCCTTAGTTAGCTAGTCCAAGGGTCTACAAAACAGGGAGTGTGTGGTAACAATGCCACTCTCTTTAAAATGAGACCTTTTACTCTGATATGATACCTGTCTGTGTCAAGATCTGAATACACCATACGAGAAGATAAAAAAATTGATATTTGTAAAAGACAAATGTTACAAAACACAAAAATACCCTTGATAGTACAGCCTTTTGAGTGTAGATGGCATGGTGCTCAGAAATGGCAGGACAAATAATAGATACGTTATGGGGATCACTAATCATGACAACTTGACCTAGACTTGGGTCAGGCCAGACAGTGGAGCATTATAAGTCCCTCTTTAAACAAAACTGGTTTTGTTTCTCATTTTCACAAGGGCACCTTAGCTGCCCCTGGAGATATGTTTTCAAACAAAAAACTGAAGTGTTTGTCTGATGTTGTCAAGAAAATTCACCCCAGACAACCCATCAAGGCATTCACTTGAGCAGGGCTGGGAGACCACGCATCAGGCTTTTACAAAGTAACAGTATCAACTGTTTGACATGTTTAATGAATCAACTAAATGCAAATTCAGCATACTTAACACACACTAGCATTCTCTGCTTTCTCAGAGATAAATGACTATAGACTTTACCAAGAAAGTTTTCTGACCAATACATACCATATTTTCTTGAGTACAGTGCGCACTCGAGTATAATGCGCACCCTCCTCTAGCAGATTCAGTATTTTTGAAAAAAGAGAGCGTATATTATGCGCAGAAAAAATTACACCATACCCCTTCAGTGAAGTCCGGTAAACGAACGGGTGATGAGAAACTTGGTCAGTACAAATTTGAAATTTGAAATAAGAAATCATCAGACATGTTGATTTACCATTTGAATTGTATTTTTTGTTCTGCTAGGCATTGTTTTACATTCAGGGATTAAGAATACCTTGTGTATTTTTTTGTAAACTAAGCTGGAAACAGCAATCAGCTGTACACACGTTTTCTTGGAATCTACTGGTGATTCGGTCAAGACACACCCAATGATATAATTTTACAGGATTTTAATGCAAGGATCTGCAAACTTTTTTTTTTATCAAGAATAATATATCCCCAATGTCTTGTTATTTTAGTTGCAGCTTTTACTAAATATATTTAAAATAATTATAACCCTAAGCGAAGCATCTGATCGCTATTGTCGTTTATTATTTTTCACATGGAACCAGTTTGACCAGTCACCATCGAGGCTCCCGCGCATGTCATCGCGAGAACTACGTGTTGACATAGAATCGTCAAACTAAAACAAATATGAATTTTAATGAGTCAAAGTATGGCATTTATGATATATGAATCCATACTCTGTCAACTAAAGTTTGTTTCAAGGCGTCAATAGAAATAATCTGACCGTGGTTGCTGTTAATAACTGTGAGTTGTGCGATCTTACGATCGCTTCACATACAATTTCGCCGAAATTAATTAAAGCAATATTAAATGGAATTTTTAATAAAATTAATGAAATAAGTTACAATCATAAGTCCAGATATCCAAAGAACACTTTTTATAGCCAGACTGTGTAATTACATGATTAATTTGCGTTCTTCAGTATGGATTTGTTGACATGGTATTTCCGATGTTACGTGCTCATGGTAATGTCTTTCCCTTGGGGGGAAAAAACATCAAAACTCATTATTGCATGTATAATGCGCACACCCTTCTACACAGCTGTGTTTTATTTTTAAAAAGTATGCACTATACTCAAGAAAATACGGTACTCTTTATAACTATTGTAGTTTCAAGCTTATGATATCTAATACTTCATGTAGTTTTAAGTTGTGTGTCTTATCAGAATAACTACAAAGTTACACGATTCATAATTCTTCATATTGATGCAATACTTTTCTAAAATACCCGCAAAGATTTGAATATGAATCATATCAGATGCAATAGATTCGTCAAGGTTATCTAAATTCAGACTGAGTATTTACAGTAACTTTTGGAAATATGACAATTTTTGTGTCCAAACCTTTATATTATTAAAGAGTGTATTGTGTCATTCTATGCAATCCGAAAATATGTTTGTGACGGAATACTGTATTAATCTACAACTTTGAGAACAATAAAAAATAAATAAATATGCACTACTGCTCATGACTCCCAAATTTAGAAAATGAGACCTCCCCTCTTCCCAGTGAGTCTTCATGACTCGCATATTTAGAAAATGAGACCTCCCGACTTCCCAGGCAGAAACGCATATTCATTATTGACTTAAAGTCAGGTCTGATAATTTATAGTACTGACTTGAGTTATCAAAAATAGAATGGGAAATACCCAGCAGGGGTATTCCCCAAACCTAAGCCAATCAGAGGTCTTCATTTGTTTGAACTTTAGTCTCTTTATCATATGATAAAACAATTATAGACTTTATATGAGGTCAATACCTGTTTTTATGGAACAGGTATTGAACTCATGCAAGGTTGATATTGCTTTTCTCAGGTCCATAAAAACAGATACAGACCTCATAAATAGTGTATAATTATGTCATATACTACTATAATTTCTTAACTAAATGAACAAATAGGAATCCACTCACATACTTAGACTAACATTTAGTCTCTGAAATCTTATATTACACAATATCCTTCTTGACTCTAAAAATATAAAAAAATTCCCTATGCTGATTTTGTGAATAGAGCTAGCTTGAGCTGGCTAGACTTGCTTTTGTATGCGTTTCTAGATTATTATTTTTTCATAAAATAAATATATTCCACAGTCATGGTGCAGGACTATCACATACTCAGTCTGCGATTTTAACTACAGGTCCAAAGCCCGAGTCTAGTAAAATTCTGTTGGGATCAGTAACCTCAGTTAATAACAGTCTACATAACACTAAAATCTACTGAAAGTGATGGTAAGAGCCATATATGGGACTCCAAACTCTGTGACACCAGAGCTCCAGATAACTTTTTGAGCAATTGAGTTTTTACTTAAAGGTTTCTATTTTGATTGGGTTATTACATTTTTCATTGGGTAACTAATATTTTTTCACTCCTCTATTCATAACTCTATTGGGGTTAACTTCTTGAGATTTAAAAAAAAATAAAATAATGTTTTAGATGTATTTAAGGGTTCTAACTATAGGCTTGACATGGAAAGTATATTTGCTCGTAATTGTGTTTCGGAAATTAGCTCCTGTGTACGCATGCTGAAAAAGCTTCATTGGGTATTTACGCATGCTGTTTTTATACATTTGAGTTTTTCATGTAATGCATGCGTTTCGGCACGCAAGTTAATTGAAAGTAATTGAGTTTTGAATACTTTTGGGGGGTATTTTACACAAATACGCAGCTTATCTGTAGCTCTGGATACAGACAACACACTATACTGTTTTACAAAAAACACTGCTTTTCAATGGTCAAATGGTCCAATATTGTAGATATGTTGCTCTTTTTTCACCATAAACAAAATGTCTATGGTAGGAGAAGATGGAGAGTTGGAGATGGTGCACTACCATCAACCCCTCTCAGGTACATCTTATACACAGCACCGGTATCACATCTAAAACCATTTGTCTTCCAACATCAAGGATGATTACAATTTATGGTGTTCCAGTTAATCAACTTCATCCTGACTTGGTTTGTTTCAGTTTGCAACCAAGGACTTGGGAACCAATTACTAACATTGATTACAAAACGCGACACAGACATGTATTCCATGACAGGGTGTACTGTACAAAGAGTCCGCCTCGGGACAACCTGGCACTCTGAGGCGAAGCTCTAGATTCTCGGATATTCCTTTCAAGGAATTAAATTTCCAGAACCTCAGGCTTCAGTGCATTTGTCAATCAGATGTTAGTGTTGTCTGATTGTTTGGACCTTCTATTCCACACTGGTGTGGTTAAGTGTCAGGTGCATATAGACATGCTATCAGATTCAACTCTTCCCATTCAGGATTTATTACGGTCACTTGGGGCTACCTCAGGTCAACTCAAGAGGTCATGTGTGGCTACCTCAGGTCAACTCAAGGTCGCTTACAGGTCAACACCAACAATTGGTCACTTGATCCCAATGGTTGATCAGCCAATGTCTGTCACATGAGGTGACCATATGTTTGTTTGTTTGTTGGTTGTTTAATGCCACAGCTATATGACGACAACCTGTAAATAAATGAGTAAATAGATAATCCAGTGATCGATATTGTGAGTAACGATGCACGTTGTCATGGTACAATGACCACAATTAACCAGCCCTCAAGCCTGCCCACACAATCCACAAAGTCACCTTGTATGACCGGCACAGGTTGTTGGGGAGTAATTCTGACCCCTAATCCCCACAGGCTGGGGGCCATATGGATCAGACACTCAGGCTCTGTGACTGGGTTGATGGCATATCAATCATGGGTTTGTCTGGTCTTGATATATTTACTGGCTACTATCCCGCAGCTGGAATATCGCTGATCATGCTCATTGCGACATTAAACAATAGAAACAACTTGGGATATTTGACCCATGGTTCTTCAAAACTTAACAATATCCAATAAAATGACCAGGACCAGGCAATCCAGTGATTGATGTCATGAGCATCATTCCACACAATTGGGATACGATGACTTGCATCAACCAAGTCAGAGAGCCTGACCAACCGATCCCATTAGTTGCCTCTTAAGACAAGCATAGCAGCCTTTTACAGCAAGCAAGGGTTGCTGAAGACCTATTCTACCTCCGGATCTTCACGGGTCTCGTCGTTCTGATTCAACTTAACAGATACAATAGTAATAATCAGAAAATATGAATAGGTTAGGTATAACATCCTGCACTTTAAACTGTGATGAACATTTAATTTTTACTACAAACTGACAGATGCCAACAACAAAATGGTAAATAAAATCAGAAAAAGAAATATGATTGAAACACTGAGTTGCACAAACATATTTCTTTTTCTATCATGACAGATCCAAGCTTACAGGTTGGCAAAACTCTTAAAACCCTAAAATAAAGTGCAGCCTTACTTCACTTGTATGAACTATGACAATGAATGAACCAGGACTCGGTAGCCTGATTTGTAATCACTGAACATGCTGAAGACTTGTGTTTGATGCAGGGGTCCGGAAACCGTCATATGCGCCGGACATGTCCGATTGGGAATATCAAATGTCTGTTTTAAAATATTGCTTACCGGACATTTCAAAAAGTATTGTCCGGACATTCAGTTAGGACTGAGCAGTTTCTGTCTGCAGTTGCAACACAATGAAGATTAACTACACTGACAAGCTTTGTTTGTTTTGATTGCTGTAAATACATCGTACCTACATGATAGTCCAATCGGTCAATCACTGTAAAAGGCAATAAACTGAGTTGACACTGATTAATCGAGGATTAATTACTGAGAACATCTTGTTAATTTGAGTGAAAGGTGTTTACAACTGTACATTAATACCTTGCATCATCGATGTACCTCATTATCCTCACAATGCTACGATACGTAACCTCAGACAAGAAGCGAAAGCGTGACGACAGCCAGTCGACCGATGCAGATCAGTCGAGCGGATCTGCCAAACCCTCAAAGTCTGGACGATCATTTTGTAAGTCGTGGCTAACGACTTTCACTTGGTTGACATACAATGAGGATTTGCAGATTTTATTGTTTTCAGTAGCTTTTAATTTTTTTATGGTCAATAATTAAGTACAGATGAAAAACGTATTCAAATAACTATTGCTATCAACGATATTTTAGTATTTGTGATTAAATTATCTGTCTTGTTTTTAAAAAAATCTTTAGTTTAAAAAAAACCTTTTCCCATGGGGTCACGTGATAACCAAATATGGGATAATAGTCTTGATCCAAATGTTACAACGCGTACACTTGAGCAGAATCATGAATATAACTCATGAATATTAATTAGACCGTTCACTACGTTAACAGATCGTTATTATAACAGAAACAAACGTATGTTTTCCATGTAAATCTAAAATGATATTATTTGTTATTAATTGTCCGGTGAATTAAACAATTTAAATTGAAATAATTCATAATTCATCATATTATGAATACATAAACTTGTAATGTGTGTGAAAAGTCGTACTAAAATACGCTATTTGAAGGGGGCGTGGCCTAAATGCAAATGTCCGATTGGGATTTTAAATTTTCCGGACCCCTGGTTTGATGGCTACAATTAGACTGTTGCACAGTCCCTTAACCATATAATTTTCCTTTTTCTCCATCCCTTACTGTAGTGCTACAGCCTCTATGAAGCAAGTCTAGATTTTCCACAGTTTCAATCTCCCATCTCACTTGCTTGTTTCTATCAAATTTATATATTTTCAGAGACAAAGCGTTAGTCCAGGCTACAAAATGTAAACCCAGTTCTTTGTCTGATTATTGCTGTGATATTGCTGCAAGATGGCTAATAGCAAAATAAACCTCACCTATTCACAATGCATTTAGGGTGGTGGGAAATTTCATTGAATAAGCATTGATCATACACTTCTCTTCTATGAGGACAATAACAATCCAGCTGTGATCTAAAATAACTAGCATTACTATTGATTCGACTGAATATTAAATGTAATTCTATTAATGAAGATTTATAAGCATTCCTCAAACATGAAGGAATACACTGTCTGAAACTTTATCCAGTGTTCAGTGAAAAACCAGATGCACAAATTCTTCTTGCGTGTTTCAATAATACGTTTGTAATTTGCAAAATGGAAGACAGAGACAGAGAATAGGTTTTGAGAATGGTTGACCAATAAAAGCAGGAACAGAAAATAACATGTACATGCATGGCACGGCACCAAGGATTTCTTCTGTGGAAGCACCGGAATGAACTGTGTCAGGAACGTCAAGACGAGAAGGAAATGTGGCGCCTTTCTTGTCCATAATTATTTTACCAAGAAAAACATCCCAAAGAAATGTTATGTCAAATTGATGACATGTGAAGTCAGGTTACTTTCGGAATGTTGATGGAAAGGTACTTGTTTTGTTTTCCGCAAAAGATATTAACTTCAAAGACAAAACAGAACTACTCAAATAACAAGTCTTCCATAGGAATTTAGAAGTAGAAGAACATTTAGACATGAACTGTTTCTGGATAACAACTTCATTATTGTTAGACGCAATGATCCACAGCTACTGCTTGCTCCGTCGTCATCCCTGTGTTCATCTTCATCCTCAAGTAACATCTTATTTAACTTTTGCACTAGTTATGTCAGATCCTTTGATAACTTTTCTTTTTTTAAAATCAGGTTCTGAAGCATATTTTATCACACATTTCTTGTATCCAATATCCATTTAGAATGTTTAGGCCTTTTATAACCATAGTTTTAATACAGTGGGAATAAACCTAATGATATATTATATCATGACAATATTTAACAATCTAACACAACTGATAATGTTTGTTTGTTTGTTGTTTAATGTCACACTCACCATTATTCCAGCTATATGATTGTGGTCAGTAAATAATCGAGTCTGGACCAGACAACCCATTAACTAACATCATGAGCATCGTTCCATGCAATTGGGATACGATGACATGCATCAAACAAGTCAGCTAGCCTGACCACCCGATCCCGTTAGTCATTTCTTTCGACAAGCAAAGTTGCCTTTTACAACAAGAACAGGTTGCTGAAGACCTATCTTCATGGGTCATGCTTTAACTGACATACGTCATTTCGGATTTAAGGATTTTGTTAATATTTGAGAACAGAAAACATAATGATCATTTTTCTTAATAATGATATTGGAAGATTTGTTGCCAGATACATCCAAGCCAATGGAGGGAGTGGGTATGGTTATACCAGCATATCATGAAATATCAAGAAATTTCTTCCCACAGCGTAACCATGTGGGGAAATGAACCCATGCCTTTGGCGTGATCAACAAAAACCTTAACCCCACGCCAATGGAAACATATCATGCCTTTCATCCATTTACTACTTAATTCTGTGCAGGACATTATTAAAATCAGATTAATTTATAAGGGTTAATGATGTATTTTAGTGTGGCTGCAAGATAAATGGTCCTGGTGTTTGAAAATATAAAGATATTGTTCAAATACATTTACCTCAAACTGACAGCTCTATAGACATTTTGTAATAAATAGGAACCTTTTGTATCAAAAATTTGCCATCATTTTGGAACGAAGTAGCTAGTAATTTTGAGTATGTAACTCAAAGGGTCAGTGGTCACCCTGGGATTTTAATGACTCTCAAATATATAGATAAAGATAAATCTCAAAACGGGGAAATCATATATTAACCATCTTGCTAATCTTCTTCTTGTTCTGACCTTCTCTGGCAAAGAAAATCTAGTATGATCTTTTCACACCATTGTCAGCGATATCTTGTTACATCAAGGCAGTAATTAGCCATAACAAGCTAATTAACAAGCTCAGGGTAAAGTAGTGTGAGGATTAATTCACACTCAGTGGAGACACAGTTATACACCAGCAACCAGGTCATGGCCATTTCTTATGTTAACCCACTGAGATACCATGCCAGAGCTTAATATAAATACCCCACTCAGACACAATATACTGACTCCGAACCAACCAGTCCTTGTTTTATCCCCTTAATGCTGAAGGACAGGCAAAGCAACAACAAGTACCATCTTTTAACGTCTTTTGGTATTCAGAGGCTGGGGATAAAACTACTGACCCTCGATTCTGGGCAGACTCTATCCTCTACACAACGGAGGTGGTTGACACACGAGGAACCTAATTCTGCTTCAAGAGGAAAAACAATATCACAAAGAAAGAGTGTGTTGGAGTTACAACTGCTTTGAACAGTTTTTTAGCTGGGTGAGAAAGGAAATGGCGAAGTCCTGCAGGTCCATGACATCTACCACATAGATGAAACCCCTGAGTCTGGGTATGGTTACTCACAAACCAAGGATCATAATCAGCCGTATTCAAAAGTAACACCAGTATATTTTCCTGAGGACCAGTAAGATTAAATAAACGGTGGTCTATTATATTGAAATCAGCAATAGATCGACTCTAAGGAAAACCAGCAATCTAAGCAGCCCTTCATGGTACAGTGGCTACCTTCTTGACTGGTTCCTCATACTTACTATGCATGCTCACTTGTATTTATGATACATGTTGTGTCATACACACCATCTGGGAAAAAGTCAAAAGTTGACCTGTTGCATGAACTTTGGTAAATATTGAGCTTGTAGAATGAAAATAAAGTAATACCTTTTCAAACCCTTCTTGGTCAGCACCACTGTGTCTAGTAGGAATCCAACAGGACCAGTAGATCTTTTCAATGTGCTGATCCTTTGGACCACTGACAAACACTGACCAACGTCAGTGTCAAACACTGATCAAACATCAGTGTCAAACACTGATCAGGGAAGGAAATAAACGCAGAACATCAACTAGTCTGAATAGTCATAACATATAGCAATACCGCACAAAATGTTTGAAATTCTACTAGCCCTTACATGATAGAAACTAACTGTCTACTAGTCTACTAGTCCTTATAATGATAACATACAGCAAAAGCCTTAATAATGGCAAATTTCTACTAGTCTTTACGTTAACTATTGGGCAGTTTGGCAAGGACTATAGTATAGAACTTGTGCCGATTTTATGGTGTAAGGATACCCTGACATTAACAAAACTGGTCGGGCCTAGCAGGCTTGGTGCTAATTTCCATCCTTGATAATAAGGGCAAATCATGATTCAAACTCTTAAAAAAGTGAGTTCAGTTATAATACAGCTTATATAACACGGTGTCAACTTATGGTGGAGAAAATACCCACCGTGACACAGATCAAAGATATTTACCATTGGATGAAATCCACAAGTATGTTATGACAACCAAGGGACCAAAATGTTGCAAGTTTTGGAATCTGACCCCCCGATCTGCAGATCCTGGCATGGATAGGGGATGCAACTCTGCACAGCTAGTTGCTGCATCCGAGACTGATCCTCCATGCAACCCTTGCATCTGTAGGCTGTAGACACACTAATACAAGATGCAGACATAATCAGTCACGATTGTGTCCTCTGTAATATTCATGACATGTAACATGTTGGTGGGAGAAACCATCGCCAGCTGACATTCAGAGTTAGGACACAGGGATATCACTGACAATTAGATAGCTGCTCGGTTTCAATTACATCTTAGTATCACGATTCAGGGGAAGGCTCCAGATAATTTTGAGCCATTAACGTGTTATTGTTCACATTGGTTATTGAAAGTTTTTTGGGGGTATTCAATATATTTTTTCTCCTTTAGTTCAGTCCATGTGCAGCACCAGTGTGTTATGTAAGCTGATAAACTGACAATGAAACATGTTGAAGTTACAATAAGTGAGAGTTGACACTATTGTACATTATTTCCAGCAGTAGACTTTATGAATGTCTACACTGCCGCAGTAAATGAAGTCAGGGTTTATCCACGATTCTTTTAAAACTTACTGCGACTGACAGGCAAATTGGGGAAAAATAGTTATTGTGTTCAAAAGGTGATTTTTAAAAAAAATTCTTTTTTCTAACTGTTTGATTGGCAGTCTAGAAGTTGGCAAATTTAGAAAAAGAGACAACTTTATTGAAAACAAATTCTGGTTTATATCTTTTTTTCTGTTCTTTTTTCTCTCAGAGGTATTTTAACATTGAGTTTGAGATTTATTGAAAGCAATAATATAAAACAAAGCATTAAAACCTCTTCCTATTTATTGGTCCTGTTATTGGAAATACAGGTAATCCCTACAAAGCCATAAAATTAGTTTTTGAAAGGCATTTAGAAGTGATACACATAAGGAAGAGAAATTTTTTATGTCAACTTCTTTATCATTGTGTTCCTCATAATAAAGAAGTTGACATCCATAAATTCTCTTCCTGATAAAATTAGTTATTTATATTTACATGAATTTGGAAATTTTAGTTCTTATTTGGAAATTTTTAATGACATTTGCTGCAGACCTTGGGCAGAATATCAGCCTCTGGGCAGGTCTAGCTAAGTACCTGAAGATCTGTAAATACAGACGGGTTTGCAAGCTGAGAAACTTACACTGAGTAACTATGCACAGTATTCATGCATACATGTATTATTATCGGAATGCATGCAACTCAGAATTAACTGGGATATGATGATTATTTAGTGTATATCCCACAACTACTCAGCTCAACTGAAGCTCTGTGATCACGTGTGTGTTGTCCATGAAACAGTAACAAGGTATCAGTGTTGTTTTTTCATTACTGTTCTATAATGACTGTTCCTGCTCTACTCTATGCCATAAACAAACTAGAGTCTCTGGTGTCCTTTACAACTGCTCGGAAAACAAACACTGTACGTATTTTGTCAGAATTTACACATTAACCTTTAACGTTTTACATCACTTTTAGCAATATTCCAGCAGTATCAGAGGAAACCAGAAATGGGTTACCCATGGGGAGAATCAAAATTGCGCCTTTCGTGTCTCAAGTGAACGCTTTAACCACCAGGCTTCTCTACTGCCTCCATTCTTTCAAGAACCAACCCAGATGCATTATGGACGGACTGTTAAATAAAGCTACACAAGTCTCAGTCTCAATAACTTGCTAATTTTAAGACCATGCCTCAGACATGTTAAAGAAAACCTTCAAAAGTCACATGACCAAAATTTAATCCCAAAGTACGAATCCCTCATCAGGTTATTATTAAAATTAATTTCAATCTACATCACAGCAAAAGGACAACCTCATTAGGCTGGGACATTAGAGCTTTATATTCATATAACCATAATCTTAATCCTAAAATAAGTTTGTGTCCCAAGCAGGGGCCTGGAAACGGTCATATGAGTCAGACATGTCCGATTGGGAATCTCAAATGACTCCTAAGTCATAAGCCAAGAACACAAAAAATATTTTGTTGGAGTTTAGCCACAAACGTTTACAAACAGTCAAAACATATCAATTGTCAAATGTCTTGTCAGACAAAAAGGGTAATTCTGAGACTTGTAGAATAAGCACCAGCATGTTATGTTCCTTTGACAAACTACAATTTCATCAACTCTGAGAACTCATTGCAATTACAAACATCCTTCACCAGCTGAGAGAGTTTAATTTTCATATCAAACATAGGCCTAACCAACCAAGATCAAAGAATAATTTTCTGACACTAGTTATCCCATTGCAGCTTTAATCAATAAAGATCTTTTGTACCAGGCTATTCATAATATTATTGGAGCTCTCTATTCTGTACAAGTCTCCATATATTTTAAAAGAGGTTTAGTAGTGCACACGAGAGGACACATACATTAAACAAACACACCTTCGATGCTGCGATCCCTTCCCCGGCTCTAATTAGTAGGCTGAGCCACGAAGGGACAGCGGATGCATATAATTGAGTCTAACAAGACCTGGGCAGGTAAGGACAAGCTCACTTTACCAGACCAAGAGCATAATATTCTGCATGCAAGCTGGAAATGACATGGAACCACTTTGGACTCCTCTTGACCACAATTTTTTTTTTTAAATTCAATGTACATCAAACATGCCACTGTTGAAAATATGTTTTGTTGTGAGTGAATGTTGTTTTATGCTACAGCCAGCACTATTTTACTATGAGGCCTGTAAATTACTAAATAATTGAGTTTTAAAGTTGGGGTTAAGAAGAAGATGTAACATTCTCCAGGCAGGATCACATGTAACAAGCCATCCAATCCCCTACAAGCCACACAATAGTGAATACCCTGTTTAATCCTTGGTTTTGACAAGCAGGTGGTAGTTGGACCAACAGTCCTATGTTTATTTTGGGTAATAATACACAGGATTGCCAGAATTGTAAAAAAGCACTGACCAGCAAACAGCAAACCAACAATATGCCGAGTATGTGTTAAATGACCAACAGTAAATCAAGAGACTGAGAGTAATACCAAGAGGTTGAAATAGTGTGTTGGTATGTGAGCTGAGGTTCAGTGACCCTTTTAAGTGTCTGACAATACCTCAGTTACTCATGCAAAGTAACAACTGAACGCATTTGCAGATACTTTGAAGCCCAAACTTTGCTCTATGATCATCATTTTTGGTACAGTTCCGTGTCATCACATGGTCGCTTATTAGCCGAGATTACTCGACTGAACAGAATTTTACTAGACTCAGGCTTTGGACGACTGGTTAAAGTCACAGACTCTCCCAGTGATTGAGAGGGAGCCCACTGGCAAATCATAGTTCGTCATCCTTCCAGGGAGAATCGTTACTATTCCTGACAATTAATGTTTTCTCACAATGTACAGGAATTGCAGCATCATCATGATCATTAAGTAACAAATGATATTGTTATCCCAAATATAACATTTGTTACATTTGACCACTTTCTAAATGGCATTGTGTATTCACAGCATCATTAAGTGTTTTATGAATGTCTATGAATACAACAATATTTGAACATTCTAAAAAAAGAACAGAAATTAGTACACTTATGAGAAGGAAGAGAGTGTGTAAATCATCTTGATGCTCCTTGAACAGTATTTCACAGACATTGACCTTCATCTATATATTTGGGACTCTTCAGAACGCTATGTAATACATTTTGAGGCTCCAACTGTCCCAACAACAGATAAAATACAAAGTATGTGTCATACCATTTGCTTATCATAGAACAGGGTTTCCTTGCTTGAGTCAAAGTTTAGTGATTGAGTAAACGAAATCTGACATCAGCTGTCTTGACCTTCATCTGTTTCTTATGAGAACAGATATAAATAAATCTTACAGACATGTTTCAATTGATTAGTTCCAATCATTCCAACATCCTGACTCTCTTGTTACCAAAGGCACTCACAGCGGATATTATTTGCATCCATTTTAATTTACAGTAAACTACGGTTATAACGAACTCAAAGGGACTACTATTTTTAGTTCGTTATAACCGTAGTTCGTTATAAGCATATATACAGCATAATTACAGCAAATAGTCGGGACTAAAAAGTAAGTTCGTTATATCCGTCAGTTCGTTATAAGCGTGTTCGTTATAACCGTAGTGTACTGTATATGCATTTGGACACAATATTTTGCATGCAGTAAACTCAGCTTTCAGTTACCTACAGGCCTGTCAACTTAGTGGGAAAGGAACGTCCCATGGAGCGATGCAAGTTGTAGAGGTTTACTGTTACATGATGAACAAGTGACTCGTCTTCTTAATTATCATTGATGTATGTGATACGTGTCACGGAAACATTTCTATGAAACACACTGCTAGGCCTGTGAATACTAGAACCTTTGGGCAGGGCTCCATATAGTTTTGTGAGCCGTTGAGTATATACTTACAAGTTACCATTCACATTTGGTACTGATAGTTTTATTTGGGTATTCCACATAGTTTTACTCCCTTGGGCCAGTCTATTGGGTATTTTTAAACCAATGAGTGGACATTATTTAAGTTAATTCTGCTTAAAATGCTGTTTCAGGAGACTTCAAATATGCATCTGCAGCCCCAAGTGTTCAACATGTCACATAAACACAGCGATATTTTTGTTGAATTAACAATATGTGAGATATAGCACCTATTTATGCACTATTAACTGCAGAAGAGTTCATGAATGTGTGATACCTGGATCCAATCAGTTATAGAGGTGCCTGTGTCTGTATATATTTCCAAAACTGAGACCAACAAGTAACTCTTCAAATAGACAAGTAATACTGTACAAAGTTCAGGAATAAAATGCTACAAGCCTACAAATACAGTAGGAATACAGCTAGACTGTCCAGTGAAAGCATTGCTAATTGGTAAACTGTTTCATGTCTTCAGCCACATTGATCAAAATGACAGCCAGATTAGGTACTTCATGAATCTTTCAACCATCCTATGAATAACACCATCCAGTTGACAAACATCTCTAGTCCCGCAGAAATTTTGCTGGATAACTTCAAAACATCCAGAGTTAGCTTACATAGCACTATATTACCAAATAATATACTTTGCCAGTTTCTGATAATTTCAAGTCAGAAATGGTTTAAAGGTTGTTTTTTCTCCTCTTTGATCACAGATATATTACTCAAATGAAGTTTAAGAACATATTATTCTTTCACATTACTATAGTTAATCTGTCATTCCATGATTCATATTAAATGAGCAATAAATGTATCATAATTCCTTGAGATATAAAATAATTTCCAAAGCTAATAGTACACAATCATCATGTCCAGCTTACTCATAAGAATGGAATAAGTCTCAAACTGAAATCAGTTGTTTCTCAAAAAAGAAATATATTTTAACCAACCTAATTAAGATCTGACATGTTATAATTATTCATACAAAAACCTGGACTTTGGCTCCGATCCATTGCTGATCAATACACATCATAATGCTTCATTGACCATTGTGGTTCTCCTGCTTAACAAGCATAACTCACCCTAGCAAGTTGTGTATAGGTACTCATTATGTAACAGGTTGTATATTTCATCTACTGACCTGATTACTGTTTACAGGATTTAACCCGGGTGTGTGTGTGTTGTTTAATGCCACACTCAGCAATATTCCAGCTATGAGATGGTGGTCAGCAAATAGTCACATTTAATGTATCACATTAGACCAACCATCTTTTCTGAAGTAATGACAACACTATATTTCACATAGAAAGGATAGGCATATGCATAACAAATTCTTACATTATATTTACACAGCCACATTTCTGTCAGTTATTAAGTGTTTTCTTGCAAATTTGGAACATTTTACAGCAAATGGTACTCCAAATTGAATCTCTTCTTAAGCTTATAATTTCTGTCTGATGTCATCGAAATTACATATCGAAACAAAAACACCTTTTATGGTAACCATATGATACCTGACAATGGTAATTCGATATCAACACCCATCATTAATTATTTACAACACTCAGTAGATGACACTTTGTGATATATTTTGCATTTGAAATGGCAAATACTCTTGTATTATTATCATGAAGAAATCAATACCAGAAGACCTAATCAGCAGGATCATGTTTGGCCTCCCAATGTATTAATAATGAAATGTGATTCGCTAAAGAGATGCTGATTCAATTAAATAGTTCTATCATTTGAAAAACATGAGGGTTAAACTGCAGGGTGGAGCATTTTCTGTTGTACATGAATGCACCAGACTTGCATTTAACCACTGAAATATAATGTCATGCCATTATAACTAAACTGGTTTCTGTATGTTAATAATTGATATCAATGACAATATATCGTAGGAAACAGTTACCACTTCCTAGTTTACTGAGACCTGGATGCACGTCTTTATGCTGTCTTATGCAATACATGACAACACAAAATTATTATATGACCTGAAGACATTTAATATCTATTCAGAATGGTTGGTGGAATTGATTCCTGGAAATGAAAGAGATGCTGAAAACAATGCATGCAGATCAATATTATCGTTCTAAATATAGCCACAAACAGGTCATTGATTCGACAGGTGACAACATGACGGAATGTACATTTCTAAACAACACATACTCATTGCTTGACCCACGATTTCACTATCAATATTAAACGCTTGACTTACCAGGTGCAACACTGTGTCGACAACATCCTTGTTGGACACCTGATTCCCTTGAATCAAGCCGATCAACAAGCCGAATTTTTGCTCATCATCGCCAGGTGCTTTCAGTATATCCAGAACGGATTTCACTTCACTCTTTACTTCCGTGGCCTCTCCAGCCATTTTAGAATAAACAGTGCAACACGAAAGTTGCAGGTAATTGGAACAGGTACTATATGCGCTCACTGTGTATACAGGTGTATATTCTACATTCTTTGATCGACGCCGACATACACCGAAATATTACAGTGGAGCGTGGTCGCTTCCGCATTTGTCGGTCAGAATGGAGTCGCGACGCCGATTCGTTTAAATTTGTGGGTGTCTCTGTACAATATAGAACAGATAGAAATTGTTTACTCAACCCATTTTATTAAACTATTATCACTCTTTCATCGAATCTATGATAAATGAATATTCTGACTGATTGCTATTATTTAGTAAAATAATCACCGGTCGCTTTCTATCGTCCAATCCTACTTCCGGTCGAAGATCTGTCAGTCTGTGCCTAGTCTTCAGCGAAATATTTTAGGAATTTCTCACCAAAAGACAGCTAAGGATGGCTGCCACAGAAGTGCAAAGGGTAAATCAGTTTATATATTAACACAGGGCATGGTATAAATTATCTTTTCAGGAACTGATTGCCTTTGGGTGCCAGTTTTCTGAAGTCGAAAGCATCAGGAACAAAGACAAGGCTCTTCAGTTTAAATGGACTGAATGATTCATAAACATGACAAATATGTGCCCGAGAAAGGTCTTTAGTTACACATAGGTGCAAATACCAATCCCCTTAGTATAACGTGAGTTATTAAGAGTATTGTGATGGATTGTACGTCTGCAGGCCAGTTCACCTAGGTAACAATCTAGCACCCCCATGATCACTGATGGGTTCAGCAGGAAGCCGGAAACACGCGAAACTAGCACCAGCAGTCTTCTTTCACACCATTGGAAGTGGTTTGTGACAGTTATCTGACTTTATATCAGGACGATTTGTCGTTCTAGGAGCTATTTGTCTTAAAGTTTTCTTGAATATAACGAGTTAACTGTATCATGTTAATATTATGATCAAATTTACAACTTTTGTAAAAACAATAGTAAATAATTTAATTTGTCCAATCACTTAATGCTCCAGGCTGTGCAGGCCAAACAATAAGTTATCTGTGAAAATATAGACTTGCTCAGAAATAGAGGATGACTTTTTTTTTCCTTTTCCAGGGCTTAGTGATCAGAAAAATCGAGTGTACAAAATATAACATTGTTATGATTATGATCATAAGCAATAAAGTTATTTTCAAACTTTCCAAATAGAAATGAGCTTTTTGATGTTTGTTGAGTATTGTAATGATTATTATGATATTATTATTATATTAGTGACAGACATTAATCTTGAAAGCAGATGATGATTCACTTTGATTCAGAATGTGGAGTAAGGTCAGTGATGGAAATTAACTACAGCCTGCTCGCCCTGACCAGTTTTGTTAATCGTTAAGGTTATCCTGAATGCTAGTAGAATTTCAAATAATTTGGGGGTATTGCTAAATGTTATCACTATTCAGGCCAGTAGATGTTCTTGGTTAATTTCCATCCCTGAAGGTGTGTTATGGAAATTCAGGTACATAAGAGCAGGGTTAGATATTAAATATGTTCTGTCATCTTTCCAAGGCAAGGGCGTTAACTGACTATAAAAGTCCAGTTTTCAGCCATGCTGTACAAGGCTGGGATTCCAGGGTTACATTTTGGCTGGACTAATGAGTCTATGCATAGTCCTATCTAAATCGTGTAATGAACTAAACGTCCGGTTTGTAAACAACTTGGATTTTAACATGAAGATTTTGGTTGACTTTAGGATTTGCAAAGCATGTGTACTGCCAACTGGGCATCACCAGATATTTTGCAAATCTTTTCATGTTTTTGATCAAGGTGCTCAAGTGATTTGATGCACTTCGTGAGGTAAGATCCGTGTTATTACAATATAGATCTTGATTAGCAATCAGATCGTCTTGACTAGGTGCCGCCATTTTATTAGAAGCAAATGCAAGTTATATGAGAGATGGAATCTGATTGGTCAATAGGAGGGATTATTTGTGTTTGTAAGAGACGAAATGAGTTTAATTTCTATTATTTTTCTTCAAAGCGTGTTATGTTTTCACAATAAGTTGAGTTTGCGTATAAGCTTAGTTGGATTATAGTTGGAGTAGAGGCTAATTTCTAATGTAAACTTGTTTTAACATCTCACAATTATTGGCATTTGCAAGTTACAATGTAAGTTTAATATCATTTATTTGACCAAGGAAAAAATAATAATAAGGTGCCGTTTTCGCTCAAGTCGAGGTGCCGTTTCGCCAATCAGTGCCGTTTTCGCCCGATGATATTTTGCTGAGGTGCCGTTTTCGCTATAACCCACTCATAATAGCCACTGGTGGCGCTACGATCAAGCCTGGAAATTACAGCCTAGTTCGGCAAGGGTGGAAACTGGACTCTTGCTGTCAGTTTACGCCCTTGCCTCGGGAAGATGCTTTCAGTTGACTGCAAAAATGATCTGCTAGTGCTACAAAGTTGCCATCATCAATGGTAAAAGCGGTAATCCAGAGTGATATATCATTGGTGTTCTCTGAATTGTACAAGTCTGAGACTTGTGTTAATTTCCAACCCTGTTATCATTGTCATCAGGATCATAGTTTTAACATTTGCAAGATTAACAAGATTAACAAGATTAACTAGATTAACTAACATGTTGGTTCTGATGACTTCTTTTCAGGAAGCCACCGTAACAATTAATTTGACACAGGTGAGACAAAAATAACTTACATTCTGATAAAATCTTTTAAGATATGTATAACTCTATTTGAAGGGTCTACAAACATATTCCGAGAAGATAAAATTCTTATTAAAAAGCAATTATCTTTCCATGGGTAGAAATCTACTAATATTAACGCATGTTATGATAGCATGTTTGAAGAAACACAAGAATCTTTTAGGTCTACTAACTTTTGATTTATTGTACTTTATGCCTTGTGGTCAGCAGTGGTCAAGTGACCCATCACTAATAATACCAAGATTACCCTAGAATTCACGGAAAATGATATCAGAAATATACATGGCAGTGTTACCATGGTTAATTTACATGTTAAACAGGATCCTTGTTTTTTTGTTTGTCAGTGGTGTTTGAATGTAAGGACACCTTCAATTCATCATTGTTATCATGAGGATTATGACAAGTACCTTTTGAATTTAATCTTTAATGTCAATACTTCACTCTATGGGACAAGGGGAAACAGATTACTCTGAAATTAAGGGTCACATGACCAATAAGTAATTTACTGGTATTATTATTTTTTTGTTTTCTCTAGACAGAAGGGTGCATGGATGGCCCAGTCATCTAAGGCACCGCAATTTTCTGTGCACATGCACAGTTGCATCCCTTGGGCATGCCAGAGACCTATGTTTGTGGGTTCGAATCCTGGTTTGCCTCGATTGTTTTTAGGCTTGTCAGCACCATACCTGTGCTCATGGGTTTCACTGATGTAGAAAACGCTGAGACCTGCATCACTTTGGGCTTTCCTCCCATATTAAGCTGACATGCCGTGATATAACTGGAATACTGTTAAAAGTGGCATCAAACCTCACTCACTCACTTACTCACTCACTCACTCCCTCTATTCACTCACTCACTTTTAACAGAACATGTTGAATCTGTTTATGCCTATAGTTTAGAATGTGATATCATATGTATTTGCTTTCCACTTGTTTATGACTGTTTGTTTCGAAATGCATTCAAAATTACTGTCATGCTGTGTTTCCCTTACAAGTTACATGCAAACATTTCGTAACAGATATACTGCATTTAGTAATTAAATAATTTAGTCTTATTTACATGAACACTCAGCATGCTCAGTACCAATACTCACAATAGTGTTTCAGTCTTCAACGTTTTCTTTCTGAGGCCCGTGTCTAGTAAAATTCTGTTCAGTCTAGTAAGGTCAGGTATTGATAGGCCCATAATAACGTCAGACCACCCTCTGTGGTCTTGTGGATAGAGCGCTTGCCCAGAAAGTGCAAGGTTGGGGGTTCGATCCCTGGCTGTGACTTACCAAAAGATTTTAGAAGATGTGACTTGTTTCCCTGCCTGGCTGTTGATATTAATAGGATAAAAACAAGGACTGGTCAGCTATACTGTGTCTGTGTGTGGTATCAACATATCCGTTGAGCTCACTAGACCGCACAGAATTTTACTAGACTAGGGCGTCAGACTGGTGGCTAAAATCACAGACTGTCAACATGGTCAGTGTATGATGTTGATATAGAAGTGTGTAGATAGTCTTCACTGGCTCATGGTTTTACTCTGATGTGTTTGCAGATGCCAGCTCAGAACTTGAGGAATCTCAACTTGACAGGTCATGTTGGGTTCGACAGCCTGCCAGATCAGCTGGTCAACAAGTCTGTGTCTCAAGGGTTTTGCTTCAACATCCTCTGTGTTGGTAAGACTATAGAATCATGTTAGAACAGACTTCATCTGCTTCAACGTCCTCTGTGTTGGTAAGACTATAGAATCATGTTAGAACAGACTTCATCTGCTTCAACATCCTCTGTGTTGGTAAGACTATAGAATCATGTTAGAACAGACTTCATCAGCTTCAACGTCCTCTGTGTTGGTAAGACTATAGAATCATGTTAGAACAGACTTAATCTGCTTCAACATCCTCTGTGTTGGTAAGACTATAGAATCATGTTAGAACAGACTTCATCAGCTTCAACGTCCTCTGTGTTGGTAAGACTATAGAATCATGTTAGAACAGACTTAATCTGCTTCAACATCCTCTGTGTTGGTAAGACTATAGAATCATGTTAGAACAGACTTCATCAGCTTCAACGTCCTCTGTGTTGGTAAGACTATAGAATCATGTTAGAACAGACTTCATCAGCTTCAACGTCCTCTGTGTTGGTAAGACTATAGAATCATGTTAGAACAGACTTCATCAGCTTCAACGTCCTCTGTGTTGGTAAGACTATAGAATCATGTTAGAACAGACTTCATCTGCTTCAACATCCTCTGTGTTGGTAAGACTATAGAATCATGTTTTCTGGACATGGAAATGATGGTAAGTCCTGTTCATTGAGATGTCACTGACAAAATGAACAAGATGATGTAATTGTTTGGTTCATGTCACACTCTAAAGTAATTTAAGAAGGTTGTCAAACTTTGATTTAATATTTGTTTGTATACTTCCAGGGATTCAGATCAGTTCATTTTCAAAGAACATTAACTGAATGTCATCCAAAATGTCTTAAGATGTGTTACAGTGTGTAATGATACAGAACAATGACCTATCAAAAGAAGAAAAAACCCATTAAGATGTCATAAGGCCATTTGTCTCTAGTAAAGTCACAATTTCCCGTTTCAGGTGAGACAGGAATTGGCAAGTCGACGATGATGGACACTTTGTTCAACACAAACTTTGATTCCACCCCCAGTTCTCATGATCTGCCTGGAGTAAAACTCAAAGCCCATACATACGGTAATATTGAAAGAATGCGCAGATGACAGTATTATTTGAACTTCAATTTCCGTACTTTTGATAAGACTGTGGCTGTTAGACAATGGTTAGGCTGTGAATAGAAAAAAACAAATCCAGTGATTATTTGCAAAACTAATTTGAAGATCTTGAATTATAGCTGAGCGTGATTATGGATGAAGATAGGATTTTCATTGTTAACATTATTAAGATGTTTTATTTATTTTTCTGAGGTGTCTATTGTTTCATGGATTGCCTACTTTTTGTCGCTGTAGATTTTTTACTTTTGGAGTACAAACAAATTATTGTGTGTTTTTTTTTATTAAAGTTTTCATAAGCATGGTGAAATATTGACGACTTCTAATTAATATGGAAATACATTTTAAATTGTCAATTCAATGTCTCATGTGTTGATAATTGCAGATCTACAGGAGAGCAGTGTTCGACTCAAGTTGACCATAGTCGACTCGGTTGCTTATGGCGACCAGATAAACAAGGAAGAAAGGTATGCAGGTTTCATGTGTCTTCTCATCCCCATGTTTCAATATTTCAGAGCTACGAGAGAAGAATGTGTGTTTAAAACTGACACTGGTAGACACTGTGGGCTTCGGGGACCAAATAAACAAAGAGGATAGGTGAGATGCTGTAGACGGGTGTTGCTTCTAGCTTCCTACTTCTAGTGCTTCTTCATCTTGTACTCTGACTCATCTCTTGTGACTGTACCTTCAGTAGACTGTGTGGCCTTGGACATGCGGAGGTGGTTTGATTCTTTTAGTTACTTGTATCTTATTTATGAATGGTTCAGGTGTGTTTGATGTTGTGAATATTATCCTTTCTGTGGAGACATACAGTTTTTTGTCTGTTGTTTGGTTGTTTTGTGTTTGTAAGGGTGGGAAGGGTGCAGATATTGTAGTATCTACCAGTATCGTCTGTGGTAAGTGATGTTTAGGTATGAGTTCATTTTGTCAACAATGTTTCATCAGCAGTAAAGTCATCCCAGTTGTCATCATCGTCATGGCAACCACGTTCCTCCATCATCTGTGAAGACATACAGCCACTATGTGTGTAACAGTGAAGCCTCTCTGTTAAAAAATGTCTGTGAAACTCATGGAATTCAAATGAGCCCTACTCCATGTAAGAATTTTGTGAGAACGCCACCATTGCTGGACATTCAAACTATGAGAAGCAGAGAGCCACAAGACCATGATACCCAGTGTGTTGAGGAACCTTGCCATTTGTGTGATGAAAGCTGAGCGCTCAGTGGTCACAGCACCCTTGGATTAACCTCCCACTTGAATCTGCGCTTGATTTGATGGTTAGACATAGCGACTGCACTGCAAACAGTATGTATTCAGGGATGAGGCATTTATTGTAAACAAGCCTATGAACTACAGATGATGAGTTTTCACAGGATGGAATCGTTTTGGTTTGGAAGAAATCTTGTTTCTTTCTGTTCCTCCACTGGAAGTAGACTTGTGATCAATGTAACGTTGTGTAAGTATTGTGTTCTTTGTTGTAAATATCATTTTGCCCAGGGAATGGCGGGGACAAGGTTGTTTAAGACACCACAATTCTCTGTGCTGAAGAGTTGTGCCCCTTAGGCATGCCAGGATCCTAGGATTGTGGGTTTGGATCCTAGACTTGCCTTGATTGTGATTCTTGGTTTGTTAGAGCCATACCCATAGTCATGGGTTTCATCAAAGTGGAAAACATCTAAGATCTGCATCGCTTCAGGCTTTCCTCCCAAAATGCTGTTCAAAGCCAACCCAACCTAATCAATCGCTTGTGTTGACTTGTACCTCTATCAGTGCTACGGCAGCCTAATTTGCCATGCCTGAGAGTTGCCTCCCCTTCATACCTACATTATAATATAATATCGTGGCCTGTTTTGTGATATTTTCAGATTTCTTTGGATATGAACAAGATTAATTGACAGTGATGACTGCTACTAGTGCTAGAAATCTTTTGTGTGAAATATGATTAGGGTACCAGTAAAGTCAGTTGAGATTAATTTTTGTGACCCCCCTCCTTTTGCTGTCATTTTTTTATGAACAAATTACTTTTATTACCTTCTGAAGTGAATGTCAGTAGCATCTCTGATATGTTGAGCATTATACTGTTCTTTGTTCTTATACCATCAGCATGATAACAAAAATATATCCTACTGCACAGTTTTGCTGTGTATTGCACCCCGATAACCCATGTATACCCAATATGGATTTTCTGCACATGTTGGTGATCACATGACAAAGGACATGCTAAAGGACAGAACTGCTCATCGTTGAGTGTTGATATATATGTAAATGTATTAAGGGTGTGTGGTATTCCGGAATATCGGTAAATTGAGATTCAGTCTTTCCACAATACGTATCACAATATCATTTTTTCATGCTGGATATATTGGGTGATTTCAAATAGCGATTTTTAACATTTGTTTAATGGTATATACTTGCCAAATGCCTTCGCTGCCCCGGAGCATGCATCTGGGGCCCCGAGATGGCCACATATTTATTGACTAAGTAAAAATTATGTTGCTCCAGAACCTTGTTTTGTTCCATTTATGAACTTCAATTCATACCTTAATGTATCAGATTGCTTCTAAATTCAAAATTTTGAATTATACAATATATCGTGATACATATCTCATAACAGCCTTGCAAAATATTGTGATACACTTCAAGCCTCCAATACCCATCCCTAATATGTGTGTTAAATTCCATATATCATTGTAACATCTTGCTAAGTATGCAAAGTCTACATCCTCTGGATACTGACAAAGAATGGGAGTAAAGTGGTATACTAATGGGGTCTGATGTCTCCAGTCGGGTAGTGTGTCCTGTGTCACGTGGTTAGCATCAGATAGAATCACGATAGAATCGTGGGAGATTTCATGTCCCGAAGTATGGATTATTGTCTGGATGTATGTCTGATGTAAGTCTGATGTATGTCTGATGTATGTCTGATGTATGTCTGATGTATGTACAGTATGAAGGTGCCTATGTACATTTAACGCTAGATGTTGGTGGATGGAAGTAGTGAAAATAATCTATAGCGTTCATGATATATATTGAGTTATTCCTTATGAACTTCTCCAAATATTATTTAACTTTCACGTGATTTTGTATTTTATATGTGGGCTTTCATAAATGAAACTTACCATCTTCAGGGTAGACGTCTAAAAATAGATATCCAATAACCTGTGGAATGCGTGAAGATCCTGGTTAAAATTGATCTTCAGCAACCCATGCTTGTTGTAAGAGGCGACAAGTGGAAACAGGTGGTCAGGCTCACTGACTTGGTTGATGCATGTCCTATCCCAATTGTGTAGAAAGATGCTCATAATGTCAATCACTGGATTGTCAGGTCCAGAATTGATTATTGCCAGATCTCCATCATATAACCGGAGTATTGCCGAGTGCGGCTTTAAACAACAAACAAACAGGAAAAGAACAAACATGGAGACCCGGATCAGAAAAGGCCACTCTAAACCTGGACATATGAGTTGACTAAATGATCATTGTTCTTGGATGTCCGGGGGTTAGTGATTCAAGAAAATCTGACATGGACTGTCCGAGCCTTGATTTTATTTGTTACCAGAAGAGAAAAATGTAATGAACCCTTCATAAATGTTTCAATTAATTAGCTCCAGTTATTCCAACATCCATATTCTTTTGCTTCCAGTGGTACCTGGAGTCAATATTATTTGCTTTATTCTTCATTGCAATCTAAGTGACGGTTATATCTACAAAGAAAAAGTTTCAAGTTGCATGTTTTTTAGGGGCGGCTGCAGGGTGTGTCTCCACCCCACTCCCACCCCAACCCTGCAACCCTTATTCAGACCATTGCCAATCGCTCTATCAGAGTGTGTGCACCTTTTGAGTGAATGGGGTAGTGTGCACCCAACCTTCTTCAACATTCTAGATCCACATCTGCTTACTGTCTCTTTACTAGCCTAATCTATAGCCATGGTAGAGCAAGCTTTTCAGAGTAACTCCCCCAAGAAAATAACTATAATGACACGATGCAGCCAGAGTGATAGTGTTTGGTTTAAGTTGCTTCGGTGGGGACAGCTAGTTCCTGGTTGATACCGACAGGAACATGTTTTCCATAAAGGGAGATAACTGCTGTTTTTCAGCTGGAAGTCCATCGTTGACTACATCGATACCAAATTTGATGCATACCTCCAGGAGGAACTCAAGATCAAACGCATGCTCCACAGTTACCATGACAACCGCATCCATGCTTGTCTCTACTTCATCGCTCCAACAGGTCACTCGTGAGTATCCGTTTGTTTGTCCAAATATTATGGAATCTGTCGCTACTGCCGACCATTTTGTGGTACCTGCTATATCTATTATGTTCCTGGCATTTCTAAAATGGTTAATTAATTTTTCACAGACTTTCTACATTCCCGGTATTATTTGTAGAATAAGACAAACGTACCATACAGTCTTTAGATTAGTGGCTTTATTCTATATGTCTGACCCACCACCAGCTAAACTGTTTTGTGTCACAAACCCCCCTTGGACAACTGCCCCTTGTTACACAGGACAAGTATCTTATGAAAACTTGACACCAATATTACACGTTTAAGTAAATCCTTTGAATGCATTACAAACTCTTTTAGTCACATGTGAACCATATTCTGGGAACAATCTTCCTATTGGCAGTTTTCTCGGGTGCAATGTTCCTAGGGGCAGTCTTCTGGGAACAATTAGTATTCAGGGGGTCAGTATTCTGGGAGCACTAGTTTTCCTTGGGGGCAATTTTCCTTTGGAGCAATTTTCCTAGGGGTCAGTATTCCTTGGGAGCAATTTTCCTAAGGGTCAGTATTCCTTGGGAGCAATTTTCCTAGGGGTCAGTATTCTGGGAGCAGTTTTCCTTAGGGTCAGTATTCTGGGAGCAGTTTTCCTTGGGGTCAGTATTCTGGGAGCAGTTTTCCTAGGGGTCAGTATTCTGGGAGCAGTTTTCCTTGGGGTCAGTATTCTGGGAGCAGTTTTCCTAGGGGTCAGTATTCTGACACCTTATCAACAAGGACCGCGATCTTGCTCTGAAGTTGCTGCAATGAACATGTTTGACACCAACAGAGGTCTGCTATTTGACCATTTTACGATAATGCGTGGTCTGCTAAACATAACCATGGGAGACCACTCTTAGGGAAACTTTCATATCTTCATGGCTGAAGATTTCCATCTTAGTTAATTATCGATTTTGAAATCGACGTAAGTCACTGAGATCGATAGTAGTTACGATCACTTTGTGCAGCGGGACCCTGTACTGTATCCATGTCATCATCAGGACATATGTTGTTTCCCTTCAGGCTTAAAGCACTAGATCTGGTCACTATGAAGAAGCTAGATAGCAAGGTCAACATCGTACCTGTTATCGCCAAAGCTGATACCATTACCAAGACTGAGCTCCACAAGTTCAAGGCCAAGGTGAGTAGAAGGAAAATGATGATCGGATGAACCCAGTGTCTTTGACAACTGAGTCAAAACAAATTCTGAATAGACCCATATTCCATAGTGTGTGTTTGTTTGTGTGTGAGTGAGTGAGTGAGTGAGTGAGGAAGAGAGGAATTGGCCAAAAATTGGGATTTTTAAAAGTTGCTTATTTTCTTAAATTCAAATGTATATTAGCAACACATTTATTGCATTGATGTAAATCTAAGTGTATTAAATACTTTGTATACAAGCTGTAACGTCGAGGATTATTACTAAGTATTATTGAGATGAAGAAATTCTATTTTCAGAGAAATATTTTGCAATCCAGTAAAACTTATGGTGTTTGAACTAGAATTGAAAGCCTTTCTTGTTTTAAGGTTACTTTTTATTGCCATTTTTTCAGGATGACTAAAAACAGCGCTGATGTTTTCTGTGTTTATTATCCCCCGCCCAACAAAGTTGGCGGGGAATATAGAAATGGGCTCCGTACGTCCGTCCTTCCGTCACGTTTCGTTTCCGGAGCATAACTCAGAAACTGTTCAATATTTTTTCATGAAACTTTGCAGGTCTGTCAAGTTCATGCTGAACTTGTGCCTTTTGCTATTTAGACATTTTTATTTTTTACATTTCCATGGCCATGATGGCAACAAGATGGACTTAGGCTCCAAACTCTTCTTTTTTTTTACAATTTCCATGACAAGTTCCACCTCGGTTAAAAAAGGTTAGGGTTTGTTTAGATATAATTATGTCATAAATTCTGCAACAGGGGCGGGGGACATAGCCTCGTTAGTGGCAAACTCTTGTTAGCCTTGCCGTGGTGACCCTGTATGTTATGTTGTAGATTATGAGTGAGCTGATGGCCAATGGAGTGCAGATCTACCAGTTCCCCACCGATGATGAGACAGTGGCTGAGACCAATGCTTCTATGAATGTAAGGACTGAAATAATGTTTGAAAATTAGTGGTCATTGTATGTTGTTTATGTTTTGCATTGCAGGCTTCCTTTCATTTAATAATGAGAAAATCATTTGTGATATTGTATTCTGTGATGCATCAAGGAGTGAGTAAGCAATATAAACTTTGGGACAAGGAGACCGACCACCCAGTCCCAGTTGTAACAGACTCTTGTGCCTGTTGTGACCCTCCCACCCGCTCAACAATGCTCAAGACATCCAGAATACTTATTTTGTCTTGGCATCCAATTAAAGAACTCTGGAGTCATATTTTGTCTTAAGATTTACATGATTAAATTATATCTAACTTTAGATGTTTTCTCAACTTCATCTTCTCCTCTGCAGAGTCATCTCCCCTTTGCTGTTGTGGGCAGCAATGATGAAGTGAAGATCGGCAACAAGATGGTAAAAGCAAGGCAGTACCCTTGGGGGACAGTGCAAGGTAGATTGCCAACTTCATGAGAGCTGAAATATTCATTGTTCCCAGCACCACCGTCATCAATATAACACAATTCCTAGACTTGAATACAGCGTGGAAAGCTGTGTTAGAAATGGTCCCAGCAACCGATGCTGATTGTAAAAGGAGACCTATTGTCTTTATTCCCCAATGGCATCGATTGTTGCTCAAAATATCAATCACTGGATTGTCGGCCGCCTCCGTGGTCTTGTGGTAGAGCGTCCGCCCGGAGAGCGGAAGGTCCGGGGTTCGATCCCCGGCCGCGTCATACCAAAAGACGTTAAAAGATGGTACTTGTTGTTACCCTGTCTGGCGATGACATTAAGGGGCTAAAACAAGGACTGGTCGGCTCGGAGTCAGTATACTGTGTCTGAGTGGGGTATTCATGTTAAACTGCGGCATGGTATCTCAGTGAGCTAGCACTATAAATCAGCATCAGTCCGGACTAGTACAAGCAGCCACACACGTGCATGCACGTCGCTATATAAGTGCAATAATCTTGGACGCGACGTTAAACCCAATTTCACCTCACCTCACCTCACTGGATTGTCTGACCCAGATTCAGATTATTCATATGCTGCAATCATGTAGCTGGAATATTGCTGAGTGTGTCATCAAATTAAGAACACACACACAGGTCATGCTTAGTTTTATGATCTAAGATTGACTGATATTGGAAGATAATCAATCACAGATTTCATGAACAATTCCTTGGTTGGTAAATGAAACCAATCAACCATCTATCTCTACCCATAACCATGTCCTGCAGATGCAGCATTTCCTGTCCTGTCTTTGGACTTGCTATATTTAAGAAATAACCGGTGATTGGGAATTGTTTATCACACAATAAAACACTGCATGGAGAATAAACCACTCGTGGAGCTAGGAGAACAAACCACACATTGTTCTTCATTGCTCTTTGCGATTTATCGCAAAGCTATCTGATATGTGACAATAAACTACCTTGCACATTTGGTCAAAGGACTTGTGATCAAGTTGAGATGGTCCTGAGATTGTTACTGTGCTGATTTGTGTAATTCGCAAACATGCCTCTCTTTAAATGACCCTCTGTTCTAATCTGGGTGTTATTGTACAAAGCGATACCTTTACATAGCACTAAGGTTGTTTTGTACAAGGGCACCCTGTTGCCTCAAAGGCATTCAAGGAATAGTTTAAGAATGAAAAGACAAAATATTCATGACCGTTCTCCAAATTGGATAAACTGTTTCATGATTATCCAGCTTCAATCCAACCCCTTACACTGGCTGTTGTCAAATCTTTGTTCAGTCATTGACATTGCTGAGGCGATGTGCTTTCTTTTGTGCAAACTATGACTTGACTCACATGTTGAGAGATGATCTTCATGTGATACTGTGCTCTTTCAGTTGAAAACGAAAACCACTGTGACTTTGTGAAGCTCCGTGAGATGCTGATCAGAACCAATATGGAGGACCTAAGGGAGATGACTCACAAGCGTCATTTTGAGCTGTACCGCAGACACAAGCTTGAAGACATGGGATTTTCAGACAGTGATTCAAAGAGGTGAGAAAATTAGTCTTTAGTTTTATCCCAGTTCAGACATGATAAGAAAATCATGAAACACCTCTACAAAAGTAGATGTCATAAAAAATATTTACTCAAATCTGTATGTCTGATGTTCTGTAATGGTAATGCTGTTCCCAGTCTGTCTGATATTGTGAACATAGTGATGTTGCCCCAGCCTGTCTGATATTGTGAACATAGTGATGTTGCCCCAGCCTGTCTGATATTGTGAACATAGTGATGCTGCCCCAGTCTGTCTGATATTGTGAACATGGTGATGCTGCCCCAGCCTGTCTGATATTGTGAACATAGTGATGTTGCCCCAGCCTGTCTGATATTGTGAACATGGTGATGCTGCCCCAGTCTGTCTGATATTGTGAACATGGTGATGCTGCCCCAGCCTGTCTGATATTGTGAACATAGTGATGTTGCCCCAGCCTGTCTGATATTGTGAACATGGTGATGCTGCCCCAGTCTGTCTGATATTGTGAACATGGTGATGCTGCCCCAGTCTGTCTGATATTGTGAACATGGTGATGCTGCCCCAGCCTGTCTGATATTGTGAACATAGTGATGTTGCCCCAGCTTGTCTGATATTGTGAACATGGTGATGTTGCCCCAGCCTGTCTGATATTGTGAACATGGTGATGCTGTCCCAGTCTGTCTGATATTGTGAACATGGTGATGCTGCCCCAGCCTGTCTGATATTGTGAACATAGTGATGTTGCCCCAGCCTGTCTGATATTGTGAACATGGTGATGCTGCCCCAGTCTGTCTGATATTGTGAACATGGTGATGCTGCCCCAGCCTGTCTGATATTGTGAACATGGTGATGCTGCCCCAGCCTGTCTGATATTGTGAACATGGTGATGTTGCCCCAGCCTGTCTGATATTGTGAACATGGTGATGCTGCCCCAGCCTGTCTGATATTGTGAACATGGTGATGTTGCCCCAGCCTGTCTGATATTGTGAACATGGTGATGCTGCCCCAGTCTGTCTGATATTGTGAACATGGTGATGCTGCCCGAGCCTGTCTGATATTGTGAACATAGTGATGTTGCTCCAGCCTGTCTGATATTGTGAACATGGTGATGCTGCCCCAGTCTGTCTGATATTGTGAACATGGTGATGCTGCCCCAGTCTGTCTGATATTGTGAACATGGTGATGCTGCCCCAGCCTGTCTGATATTGTGAACATGGTGATGCTGCCCCAGTCTGTCTGATATTGTGAACATAGTGATGTTGCCCCAGCCTGTCTGATATTGTGAACATGGTGATGCTGCCCCAGCCTGTCTGATATTGTGAACATAGTGATGCTGCCCCAGCCTGTCTGATATTGTGAACATGGTGATGCTGCCCCAGCCTGTCTGATATTGTGAACATGGTGATGCTGCCCAAGCATGTCTGATATTGTGAATAGTGATGCTGCCCCAGTCTGTCTGATATTGTGAACATGGTGATGTTGCCCCACCCTGTTTGATATTGTGAACATGGTGATGCTGCCCCAGCCTGTCTGATATTGTGAACATGGTGATGCTGCCCAAGCATGTCTGATATTGTGAACATGGTGATGCTGCCCCAGTCTGTCTGATATTGTGAACATAGTGATGCTGCCCCACCCTGTTTGATATTGTGAACATGGTGATGCTGCCCCAGCCTGTCTGATATAGTGTACATGATGATGCTGATGCTATTTGTCGCCAGTCTGTCGGAGACGTACGAGTTGAAGCGCCAGCAGCACATCAGTGACCTGCAGAAGAAGGAGGAGGAGATGAGGCAGACGTTCGTCATCCGCGTCAAGGAGAAGGAGGCTGAGCTGAAGGAGGCTGAGAAGGAGGTAAGCTGAAGTTGTGGAAGAATCAGTTGTTGTCGCACCAGTCCAGTAGCATGACAGTATAACAGTCACAGTATGATGTGAGTTGAGCTCTTCACTGAGCAATACCCAAGCTGCAGCTCAGCTACCACCAGACACTGTTTCTTAGAGAAATAATTATGATTTGTTTGCAGCAAAATATATTGTGTCTTTACTATCCTTTTATTGTTATACCTCTATTAAGAATCTTTGAATTTCATCGGTTAATCTATACCATGTATGAAACAATAAATTTCAATGCTAACAATAGTAAAAACTGACCCGAAAAGGTTTTAGTCAATTCATGTGACTGACACCAACCTCAATATTTACTTCGTCTGCCATTCAAAATATATGGCATCTGCAAGATGCAAATCCCAGTTCGCAGATCTTTCTTTCAAAAGACTGAAATTAAGCAGTTTCCAAATGAATATCGATACAACAAAACACCTGATTACTCTTAGTGAGTGCAGCTCTGACCTGACTCAGGTCGTCGGTCTGTGTCTTCACATAAAGACCTTGCAAAGAGTATTTTAATACCCCTGACCTTTGAGGTAGGGGGTATATAGTTATACCAAGGTTCCCTCGGTCCGAAAACTTTGTCCGCGCGATTTCTATTCAGTGGATTCATCTCAAACTTAGTACATATAATCTGTGTCATATGGAGGGGTGCAGTCAAAAGTAAAAAGTTGTTTTTATTAATTTTCCATTTTTATATGAATTTTTCAAACCCTAACTCTATCCATTATTACTGACATATACTGACACACTAGGCGGGTCGGGGGTATTAGTGAGCCACGTTCACTTTTGCCCTTGTTTTGGTATATATATTTTTATACAAAAGAGACAACAGTATGTTTCATCAGTAGAATGTCACTTATTTCCAGTAGATCAGACTCATGAAGTTTTAGATATTGTTTTAAAGTGGGGTTCAGGAAATAAATACTTATTACTTTGCAGTCTCTTGGGGTAGGGGTGGGGGAGTCCCCTGGCAGTCAGAAGAACTGGTCTCAATGTCAGAATTTGACAACAATAGATCTTCAAAGATTGATGCCCTGGGAAAATGAACCTACGTTTCTGTTTTCTATATGTCGGGGCTGTATCGTGTATGGTATGATGATGGTTGTGATTACCGCACATCTCAAGCTGTAATCAGGGGCTTCAACCACTCATTTCAAGTCAATAGATCACCATGATTAAACAGTGCAGTCAACAGTCATTGTCTTTTTGAAGAATAATTGAATTATTAACCATTTTGTGACAGGTCACGCTCATTGATTATGGAAAAAGTGAATGAGATAAGCGCGGCAACATTCTTAAACTATGACATCACTGCATAGTAACCTAGTTTCATGATGTCATGTACTGTATTATGTCATCAATGGAGACCGCCTCCGTGGTCTGGTGGTAGAGCGTCCGCCCGGAGAGCGGAAGGTCATGTGTTTGATCCCCGGCCTCGTCATACCAAAAGATGTTAAAAGATGGGACTTGTTGTGACCCCGCCTGGTGCTCGACATGAAGTGGCTAAACGCGTACATGCACGTCACTATATAAGTGCAATAATCTTGGATTCAATGGAATGTTGTGGCATGTTAGAAATTGAAGGAAATCAGTGATTTTGCTGCAGACACGTGTCATGAAGAAATTTAATGATTTCAGCAAATTATGATAACAAATGTGACCAAAAATGCAAAAAATAGCTTCAGGACATTTTAGATGACAATGAGTCAATGATCTGGAAAATAAGCTGATCTGAACCCAGGAAAGAAGTTTGCTAACTTAGAAATAATGACCATTGTATGGAATTGTATTTTACGTGGTAAACATATTTATAAAGTTTTATGCTATTAATGATCATGATGATACTGCGATGCAAAACTGTTAACAAGATTACCCATGTCTCCATAGTAAGTTGTGAATTTGGTGTGTTATTTGACAACTGCACCTAGTGCACAGACACCATTTTATGTTGCCTGAGAACTAAGTATTGTTCAAACACTAACAACAGGAAAATATTATGTCCTTGTAGCTCCATGCTCGGTTCGACTCACTAAAGAAGCAGCATGCAGATGAAAAGAAGAAACTAGAAGATCGGAAGAAACAGTTAGACGATGAGATGAATGTTCTCCAACAAAAGAAAGCTCAATACCAAGCAAACCAATCCACCATGGGCAAGAAGAAGAAGTAAGGGAGATAACTCTCATCTCCACCAGGAGAGGGAGCTGTTGGGAAGGGTTCAAGTCAAGCAGACGGGCAGGTCTGATATTAAAGGTTGAAGATCTGTAGATCTCTACACTGATGATTCAACGAACACAAACATTATTTCCTGACCAGGAAGATCTGTGTATGAATATTTAATTAGCATAGACAGCTAATTAAGATAATAATTTTGCTGGTTTCTTTTATTTCTTTTTATTTTATATTATCCTCCAATCAAATCTATTTTTTAATTACCTTTTTTCGATTCAATTTTCTTTAAACTCAGGATTTTTTATTTTTTTTGTGACTAATATAATATTTGAATAAACACATGCAACATTCTGCATTAACAGGTACATTGACATAAGAGTGTAGAGGCACTGCCCAATTTTCGTTTTCGGTGCTACAGAATGTGCATGCTCAGTGTATACGTGTTTGTTTGTCCCTTTCGTCTTCAGATTGACAGATCATTCAAGACAACATTGCACAGTACCATATCAGACAATTTATTGAACACTACAATTCTGTCTATGCATACATTCAAATATGCTTTGACTTGAATTCCTGCTCAGTTTTTTTACGACCAAGTCAGGCCATACAAACTACATAGTCATGTATTTACTTATTAATGTTAGGTTTTGTATGCATGTTTGTAACACTTCCTTTGTTGGAGTTCCGTCAATGATTTGTAATCACATTTATATTCTTGCCACGGTTAAATGGCTTGTATCAAAGTGCATTTTAATCTTCCAAAGAACATAGTGCTTCTTGTTCTCTTGACATTGCCATGTAACTTATCATGCAAACCCAGAGACTGCATTTGCTGTTGTCTTGAACAGGTATCAAAAACAGGCATAAGGCATACTGTGGATTTGGTTGTATTTTAAGCAGTAGTATTATTTTTGTAAGTTATTTCTCACATTACGTCCTAGGCAACAGAGTGATCATACATGGCAACTTTTTATGCGGCCATCACTGTCACTGTAAATTGTATCTTTATTACCATGGTAACCATATGTCATCGTCTCCTCAGGGCATCATTGTTGTCATGGTTACAATAAACATCATCAAACAAAAGTGCAATATATCTTGAAGCATGTAGCATTGAAATGCTGATACATATGGCAAACTGTCTACTATCTACTATAACTACATTTTTCTGGATGGATGTTGTTGCTTGTTCCTATGAAGAAGACCTTTAAGATGAGGGAGGACAATTTTTAGAGCATATCCACAGAGTTCTGCTATTGTGAAAGTCAGTTTGACCATTTTCTTGATTATGTTTTCATTCTATGCTGGATCGGAAAACCACCGGCGTTTCTATTGGCGTGTTTATGAGCTCCTGGCATCTCTGAAGATTTTATTCATCATGATTTTGCTTTGAAACAGATTCTGGTTTGATCATTGTAAGCTGGAGGTGAAATTCACCACATGTCTTTTGGAATGTTAATAAAATAATTATCATAATGCTTGAAAATAATTTATCATGCTTCAGTTGACAATTATGTTAATGATGCATTGTTAATGTTAAGGTGTAGAGCCTGACCTGTACATTAGAACTGAGGGCCTAAGCGCCGAGCTAAATGGACAGAGACTGACCTTGAAAGTCTTGGTAACATATAAGGGTATCACCTGATTTGCCTAATGTCTTATGTTCTACTAGTCCTGAGGACATCATCAACTGCCAGGCATTCACTGCCTTCTTGGCTTGTGCTAATTTCTATCTTTGAGGCTGGTAGGATGCTCTTTTCAGGATGAGTAGAATAAATTTTTTGTAATTATGAAATACTTGGTGTGCTTTACCATTTACATTTTCTAAAGCATTTTGTGTCATTGGATTCTTCTATTTCAGTGTTTTGTAATTAACTCATGATAAACAATAAGTATCATAATCACTTAAATTTTAAATAATTATTTTCATTATATCATATGTTTGTAAATAGAAATGTGTCCGCACTTCCTCTGGAATAAAACAAGCTCTTCACTTTGTCAGATCTTCACCACACTTAGGGAGTTAAGTTTCAGTTAAGAAACAAATATTATTTTGTAGAAGAGTATTTTTGCAGATATTTAAAAAATTTATTTGCATCCTAAGATGTCAATTCATTTCTGTATTTATGCACTAGGCGTAATGTTATGCATGTGCTTCATTTACCCCCATGTTTGTGTTTTGTACCTACGTTATATCGGACCAACACTATCTACACGTGTGATATCAGCTAGTTTCTCTTCTCTGTAGGCAGGATCCTGTTATGTTATGTCAACTGTGGAAGCTGACAAAGTACAACCAGACTTTCAGACAAGACCCTAAATGTCTTACAGTTACATGTAAGAAATGTAATGTATTGACTTTATGAAGTATCAAATACATAAAAATAAATATGAATCAATTTGATTAGTGGAAGAAGTCATTTTTTAGAAAGGTTTTTTGTTTTGATGAAAACATGAAAGTTGGCAAGCTTAGAAATTTATCAGATCTCATTTGCTCACTACCTTCTGTAATTGTGCTATAATGTTTCTATGACTAATTGTTAATTTTTCTTCAGTGGAATATGCAATAGTGTGTTTGAATCTCAACTTATAAACTAAAATACCCTTACCATTGTGGTCACATACGTGTCGGAATCATGTGAGGAAATGTGTGTTAAGTACTTCATAAGACGTGATAGTAATTTTTTCAAATTGTTTGCAAACAAATAGTTTTCAAAGTAGTTGCAGTAGTTCTATCTGAATAGAATAATTTCAATTAACTTTATGATGACACAGCATGCATTTTATAAATAAACTTTTTACTTATGTGCCAAAATTGTGTTGGAGTCATTATTGAAGAACAAGATGTCTCATGAAGTGGGATCTGCTGACTGCGACTAAGGGTGGAACTTCCTGGGAGGGAGTCCGTTGTAATCCATGTACAGCTATTTGAGTGGATGTTGTTTAGATGCAGATTCTGTATGTATCAAGCCAGCTTGTACATGCAAATGTGTGTTCCAACCAGGGTATTATAAATGTTCCCTGGCAGTTTTCTTTTGTGAAGATCAAGATTTCTGTATAGAGGTAGTCAAGACATGAAACCTAATTGTTTTAGAAAGCCACTCATCCTTTTAATAGGTTGGGTGGTGCCAGATCGCTCAAGGATTCACAAGACTATGGAGGGGCGGTCGGGTAGCCTAGTGGTTAAAGCGTTGGCTCGTCACGCCTAAGACCCTGGTTCGATTCCCGACATGGGTACAATGTGTGAAGCCCATTTCTGGTGTCCCCCGCCGTGATATTGCTGGAATATTGCTAAAAGCGGCGTAAAACCATACTCACTCACTCACAAGACTATGGAGGTGTCATCAGATCTCAATGCAGAGAGGTATCCTATGAGAAAGAGATCTGATTTTAGTGAGATTGGAACCTCCAATCAGGAAGGATGACATACATTCAGACAAGTGACAGAATCTCACCTACTGATCCACATTTTAAGTCCACTCTGACAATCAGTGACTGGTCATTTATTGTAGGGGTGGGGAGTGTTCACAGGGAATCAGGGGAGGGCCACCAACCAATATGACAGTCTCCAGGGCAGAGTTATAACAGTTATCATTTATGGGGAGGGTCATGAAAAAAACGTACAAGGACATAGGGTCGGACATCCAACCTCAGCAGACCACCTCCGTGGTCTAGTGGTAGAGCGTCCGCCCGGAGAGTTTGATCCCCGGCCACGTCATACCAAAAGACGTTAAAAGATGGTACTTGTTGTTACCCTGTCTGGTGCTCGGCATTAAGGGGTTAAAACAAGGACTGGTCGGCTCGGAGTCAGTACACTGTGTCTGAGTGGGGTATTCATGTTAAACTGCGGCATGGTATCTCAGTGTGCTGGCACTATAAATCGGCATCAGTCCGGACTAGTACAAGCAGCCACACACACGTGCATGCACGTCGCTATATAAGTGCAATAATCTTGGACTCGATGTTAAACCCCATTTCACCTCAACACCTCCAACCTCAGCATCAGCGGCTGGGGACCTGTGCTGAACCAGTATTACCACAGGGCAATAAATATACACTTTACGAGAAAAACAACAACTCTAGAATCTCCTACAATATTTACGAAAGGAATCTGCCCTTTTAGCCAATACTTCAAGCCAAGTCAGATAGACTTGGTTGAGATCTAGTTATTTCACCAGAACATACACTAAGACTAGAATCATATAAAAAATGTTGCCAATACAGTAAAGTACGGTTATAACGAACTCAAAGGGACTACTAATTTTAGTTCGTTATAAGCATATATACAGCATAACTACTGCAAATAGTCGGGACCAAAAAAGTAAGTTCGTTATAAGCGTGTTCGTTATAACCGTACTTTACTGTATATAATTTGAGGTCAGTGAAATGAAACTGTTTGACACCCTGCATCAGGGTCACTGTCAAGCTCCTCACAGCGATAGTACGTTCCCGGAGCTCTCTATACTATCGCGATGTTACCGAGAGTGTAACGAAGGTGTCACGCGCTGGGAAGGAGCTTGGGTCACTGTGATGAACGGGAGACAACTCAACGTCGCTTGTAGTGCTGATTTTTGCAACACATCTAATATCTATTAATTACTCTTACATACAAGTAGGTGTGAGTTATAGACTTTCTCACAAGCACGAAGCCACGGCCTTTGTGTAAAACCATGCCCTTTGTATTTTCTGCAAATCACGGTCCAAAGGACCAGCATTGAAGTTGATTCCGGAAGTAGCCCCCTCTCTGTTGATGATAAGTTGTAGAGACGTATGATAGCCGTTCTCGGAGCTGTCTATACTGAAAAGTAGCCGCCATTATTGTTAGATAAGAAACGATTAGCTCTGATATTGGAATAGAAAACATCTTCTAAATTACAAAACGCCCACTATACCTGTCCTCCGAGAATATCCCGTGAAACAACTGGCCACATAAAGAAGTGTCGAACTTAAAGGTATAACCCCCTTATCTTAAACAACCTTTTCCAGTGATGGGAATAGAAATAACGAATAGCAGACATTGTTGAATACAGGGTATTCATTGCCGTGTACCGTATTTACATTTGATAGACTATTCACGATTTTCAGTTATTTGTGAATTCATCGTTCTCTTTTGGAGTCATACCGACTGTACGTTACGGAGTTAGAGGACTCAGAACGAGACGTCATCACCCGCTTCCGGCGTGGTCAAGCCTTTGGCATTGCAGATAGAGAAGCGGCCAACCCTTAAAAGGCGACTTATTTAAGGAGTAACCCCTCCTCAAAGTAGAACAAAGCATAAACATATTTTTATTTAACAGGCGGCTGATGACGTGGGAAGCTTTTCCCATGAACGGGAGGGGGGGCGGTCGGGTAGCCTAGTTGTTAAAGCGTTCGCTCGTCACGCCGGGTTCGATTCCTGACATGGGTACGATGTGTGAAGCCCATTTCTGGTGCCCCCCTCGTGATATTGCTGGAATATTGCTAAAAGCAGCGTAAAACCATACTCACTCACTCACTCACTATGAACGGGAGGGCGATGCGGAAGGACACAGATTCGGGTTTAATGGTCTGTGTGTGGAATGGATTACAGAGGAGATGACTTTGTCAACGAGATTGGGTGGATAATTGTTGAGGTTGAGTGAAGACTTGGCGGAGGTGTTCGATTTATTTCAGTTCTGAGGATATGGCTGAAGTGCATGATCGGTGTGGGTTGACTTCCGATAGACACTGGTTTGGATTCTGTTGTTTAAGGTTCTGGAGACAAGGACATCCAGGAAGGTTAGGTGTCTGTTAAGATGTTGTTGTAGCAGGGTTGGGTCTGGGTCTTGTTTAAACCTACGGGAGTAGTTTATAAAATCGAATGTAACTGTGGACAATAGGTGAAACTTTCCACCCCATATATTCGTGTAATCTGCTTCCACCAATACTTAATCTCTGACCATAAGATATGATACAATGATGAATTGAAAAGTCGTCAAATGATGAATGCATTTTGTATATTCATTCTTGTAATTTTCTCTGTAACCAGTAAGAACAAAATATTCGTGAAGGTCTAGGCTAGATAACATTGGGTGTAACAGCTAAATAGCGGTGAAAATTATATGAATAGACCACTGAAAATCAATGGAAAAGGCAAGTATGTCCTGCCCTACCGGTAACAGCTGCCACTCACAATTTGCATAAAAAGGTAAGTGTTGTATGTGGCCTTCCATGGGATGGATGTCTGTAAACAAACCAGAGAATCAAGTAATGGACTAGACAGAAAATTCAGTGACACGAACTGCATTACTGTTTCTGTGGAAACTAAAAACCGATATGTTAATTTTTAATTGTGTCTACTGTGTACAGGTGCTGAAGTGTGTTTCGGACGCAGCATGGCTACAAATATACACCATTTTGTTTTATGCCACGAGTAAATATATCTCGGTTATAGCTTGGTCATATTAATTTGTTGATACTTTTAACCAATTTTGGCAGTCTTGTGAAACCGAACTGTACGCTTTTTGTGGTCTAAGTGTTTTTTGTCTTATGAAGAATCAATGTAATTAGAAACATAATCATAATTAATAGAGCACTCTTTGGATATTGTTTTTTGTTTGTTTGTTGTTTAACGCCGTACTCAGCAATATTCCAGCCATATGACGGCGGTCTGTAAAATAATCGGGTCTGGACCAGACAATCCAGTGATAATATCATGAGCATCGATCCACGCATTTGGGATCGATGACATGCATCAACCAAGTCAGCGAGCCTGACCCCCAGATCCCGTTAGTCGCCTTTTACGACAAGCATAGTCGCCTTTTACAGAATGCATGGGTTGCTGAAGACCTTTTCTACCCCGGAATCTTCACGGGCCCCTTGGATATTGAGAACAATAGTGTATTCATAAATATTCTGATTTAAATGTTAGATTCTGAGGTTAACGTACCTTTATGTGTCTTAAGATTGAGTCCACATTATCATCTGCTTGATCATTTGTGATGGACCAGTTATTATTTCGTTGTGCACATTTTTTGTTTGTTTCTTCGTATATTCTATAGGGTTTTACCAAGCATAACCAGGACCAGTGATGTTAGTTGTAATTAATACATAAACAGTTTAAAAACTGCACACTGCCATCCCATGATAAGACGTGTCGGCTAATTTTGATATATCAAATGGCTGATTGTACTAATAATACATTGCGGTTCATTCTCCAATAATTGGAAAATGAAAATAGACCGAAATTAACAATGTTTCGGCTTACTTTTACTAACATTTCCTATACTATGTGTAAACTATCACATAAAACATCAAAAGGAAAACTCAATGCACACACTACCTTTTTATGGGACTCTATTTGATTTTCTCTATTTTTACTACAGAAATTTCGCATTTTGACCCAAAAACAGTATCCGCCACCAAACATTTGATCACAACCGTCATTTACTAGTCCGCCGGATACAGAAACATAAGAAAATCTAAGTTTGCTTTGTTCTACTATGGGGAGGTGTATGTCTTCTTTTTGAGGGTCTGGGTGCCGTTGTACAAAACCTTAGCGCTTCGACTGTCGTAAGTCCATGTTAAGGTATGCGAGTAACGGTAACCTTAGCACTAAGATCGCTTTGTACAACAGCACCCTGGACACCGTGAAAGGCGACTAAGCTTGTCGTAAGAGGCGACTAACGGGGTCGGGTGGTCAGGCTCGCTGACTTGGTTGAAGCATGTGATCGATCCCAATTGCGTGGATCGATGCTCATGATGTCGATCACTGGATTGTCTGGTCCAGACTCGATTATTTACAGACCGCCGTCATATAGCTGGAATATTGCTGCGTGCAGCAAGCAGCAGGTCTACGAGCAAGACGTCCTGTTCGACGCGTCATATTGAGTCGACAACATCGTCAACAACGACTGCTTTGGTGTCGTCAACACAGGGTATGGCCTCAAATGCGATGGCGAGATGTCTGGTTCAGCGACGAATCTAGATTTCACCTCCGTCGAGGGGATGGAAGAGCACGGGTCTAGAGACGTCGGGGAGAACGTTACGCCGGAAACTGCGTACAGGAAGTGAACAGGTTTGGTGGCCGTAGCGTTATGATGTGGGCGGCTATCTCTCATCAAGGCAGGTCTATATCCAGGACAATATTAGGGCTCAACGATACATCAACGAAATTCTCCTACCACACGTCCTCCAAATTGCAGCCAACGGCAACGCTGTATTCCAGAAGGTCAACGCTCGACCGCATACAGCACGGATCACAATAGCCTGTCTACACAACAACAACGTTGATGTTCTCCCCTGGCCCTCCCGATCCCTGGATTTGAACCCGATAGAGCACCTGTGGGATAAATTGGATAGATGGCTACGCCGACGTCAACCACAAACCCAGAAGTTGCAGCAGTTGGCTTTTGCGTTGCAGGCCGCGTGGGCTGCCATTCCCCGGGATGTGATTCGCATACTCGTCTCTTCCATGGGCAGGAGATGTCAGGCCTCTATCGATTCCAACGGGGGACATACGCGTTATTGATGGTAGCTGACCTTCACCTTGGACTTGTCCTATGTACCGATAACTGACATGACTACTGTAGATGACAGAAAGGCACTATTCTTTATTTAGCGGTATGCGGTTGAATGGCTTGGCTTGGACAGGGGTGGTAACTGCGGGTGGATGGTATATGAGAAAAAGCATGCGGGGTGGCGTGAAATTTGAAAGTGTGCATCGCTGTGAGTGATAATCTGATGTACGGCTGTTGTCAACGCTATGATTCTGCCACGAAATTTGTAAGTAATACATTGCATATGCATGCATGATATATTTATTTATGAAAGGGGTGTAATTTAATATATTGTTCGTTTAAAGCCAGAATTATTTGAGAGTTACCACCGTGTTGTGACGTGTGCATGTTATTACCGTATTTACCGTATTTTTGGATTATTACGGAGTAAGTTTGTATTGTGACAAGCTAGCTGTGTTTCGGACATGAGAATATGCAAGTAAGTTTGTTGTTTTGTATGGTTTCAGCTTGAACCTGCTTCGTATGGTATACGTTGAACATTGACTGTTTGGATCACAGAATAAAGCAGTGTGTGAGAAAATGCAGAATCTGATGTTTATTGACTTTTGAAACCCACATTTAGTTCAAGAAATTTCCACGATTGTGATTAAAGGAAAATAGCTGTGGAATCTGTGAATAATGGCATTTAAAGGCGATGATGGAGATGGTGCTATTGCTGAAGCAATAAGGCATTATCGACAGGAAAGAGGTGGTATTAAAGCTGCTCTTACAAGCAAAATGAAAAAAATTAGAGACTTGATGAACTCTGACAATGTTGGTGAAGTTGAATCTACATTCAGGATCATAAAGCACACTTTAAATAAATTATGGATTAAGAACACTGAATTGCTTGAATCTGTGGTAAATAATCCAGATGAGATTGTTGATGCTAAAAGATATATGGCTGAAGTTCAGGCTAATTATGATGAGCTGAAAAATGATCCGAAAGTTTGGTTGGATACACAAGTAGGAAAGCTAGATGACATTCAACCAGGTGATTCGGTAAGCCAAACAGGTAAAAGTTCTGTGTTAACTTCAAGTTCCAAAATGAAACTGAAAGCCAAAAAGGCTGCTTTACTAGCGAAAGCTGATATGTTAGAGAGACAACAATCACTCAAGAGACAGCAAGCTGAGATACAGCTAGCACAAGAGAAACTAGAACTAGAGTGTGAAATACATGCAACAGAGGCTGAAGAAAAGGTATATGAAGATTTTGAAGCTGAACTGACTCAAGGGTCACATATTCACAAGCGAGAAGGGCCTCTAAAGGGATTTCAGAATAAGACTTTTGACCAAAGACATACATCTCTTAATCCATTAGCTGGAACATGGATTAACAAAGCTCCAGCAGATAATATGCATCATAGCTCGGGTATATCAGGACATGTGCACACCAATGATGAAAACTTTCAGTCACATCAGTCCGACTCAAATGTCTGGCTTATGCAACAGAAGATACTAGAGGTAGTGCAGTTACCAAAAAGTGAGTTGATCAAATTCGATGGTGACCCATTGAGATACTGGATGTTCATAAGGTCATTTGAAACCAATGTTGCTCAAACATCAGTTAGTAGTGGTGCAAAGCTGAATCGATTGCTGAACTATTGTACAGGCAAGGCTTTGTCAGTGATTGAATGCTGTTCAGTCATGGATCCTGATGAAGGATATATGGAAGCCCTGAGCCTTCTGAAGACACGATTCGGAAGAGAGCATGTGATAGCAAATGCGTGGGTGAAGAAGATTAGCGAAGGTCCATGGTTGCGACCTACTGACGTTGAAGGCTTGCGTAACTATGCAGATGATCTCAGGAGTGGTATGCTGACATTAAAGGCAATGGGCAAAGTGAATGAAGTGGACAATCAGATACGCATGGTGAAGATTGTGTCAAGGTTACCAACCTATCTCCAAGGAAGATGGAGGAGGAAGGCAGTTGAACACCTGGAAGCAACAGGTGACTATCCTGGTATAGGACAGCTGGTCGACTTTGTACTGCGAGCTGCCGAAGAAGCAAATGATCCCATATTTGGAGTAGTATCTGGAAACAGACTAAAGGATGATACAACACAGAATAGACCAAGATCCTTTGAGAAGAAAGGTGTCAACTACAGTGTGCAAACAAGTGTGTACAATAAACACTCTTCAGATTCATTTTCAGGTTTTCCAATACCAAATTGTCCATTGTGCAGTGGCGAACATGCACTCTTCATGTGTGGGAAGTTCAGGGACCTGAAACCTGAGAAGAGACATGAGTTTGTTGTTGAAAAGAGACTATGCTTCAACTGTTTTTCGAATAACCACATGTCAAGAGACTGTCATAAGCCCAGCAAGTGTCAGGTGCAGGGTTGTATGAGAAAGCATTCAAGATTGATACATCTCCTGGCGAAACCAGAAACTGATGTTCATCAAACATATCTAAAGGAGAGAAACCTGAGCTCAACAGTGCCTAAACAAGATAAACCATTAAGGGTTGAAAGTTCTGCGTGCAATGTTGTAACTCAAGGACCAAGGGTAGCTCTTCCTGTGGTAAGACTCCAAGTCTCGGTGAAGACTGGTAACAGAAAGATATGGACATATGCTCTGCTTGACAGTGGAAGCACAAACTCATTCTGCTCCAATGAACTATTTGATGAACTTGGAGTAGATGTTTCTGAAACATCACTATTGTTGACTACACTGGAGAAAGTGAACAGCACAACGAGTACAAGGGTAGGATCACTATTGATAACGGATGCAGGGAACAGGACAACCATAGAACTTTCACACGTATTTGGGACCATAAATCTGTCCATTTGTGCATGTGATTCTGTCAAACAGCAGAACGTTGATGAGTGGCAGCATTTGAAGGGTATGGACTTTCCTAAAGTGGACAGAGTGCATGTGGGTCTCATCATTGGTCAAGATGTTCCAGTGGCGCTGACACCTATTGATGTGCGAAAGGGAAATGACAATGAACCTTATGCCGTGAAAACAGTGCTGGGTTGGGTTCTGAATGGACCATTGAGAGTTGTCAGAAATGGTGAAGTCATCTCACATTTTGTCGATATTGATCAAAGACTTGATGCGCAAGTTGAAAGATTCTGGAAAATAGAAAGGTGTGAATCATTGTCAAACAGCACATGTGAAATGTCGCAGGATGACAAAAGGACAATTGAGATATGGGATGAGTCTGCAGAAGTTGTGGATGGTCACTATGAAATAAAAATTCCATTCAGGAGCAGGCCTCCGAATGTAGAGAATAACTACATCGTTGCCGAGAGTCGTCTTGAATCACTTTGCAAACGCTTGTCAAAGGATGACAAGTTGTTTGAAAAGTATCAGTCGGGAATCAAGGAATTGATCGACAAAGGCTATGCTGAAAAGGTAAAGGAACAGGATATCAACAAGCCAGGTAAAGGTGTATGGTATATTCCTCATCACGCAGTTATCAACGAACGTAAACCAGACAAGTTACGAATTGTTTTTGATTGTGCTGCAAAGTATTGTGGAACTAGTCTGAATGATCAAGTCTACCAGGGCCCAGACCTTACGAACAAGTTGATAGGAGTGTTGTTGCGATTCCGTGAAGGTCCCATAGGTATTATGGGGGACATAGAAGGAATGTTCCATCAGGTGAAGGTACCAGAATGTGATCGAGACTATCTAAGATTTCTGTGGTTCTCAGAAGGGGGAAACAATCAACCAGAAGTCTACCGCATGACTGTGCACTTATTTGGAGGGGTGTGGAGCCCAAGCTGTGCAAGTTATGCACTTAGACGCACTGCAGAGGATAATAGTGCAACTTATGAACCTAAGGTTGTGCAGACTGTTCTTGAAAACTTCTACGTAGATGACTGTCTCAAGTCATTAATGTCAGAAATTGAAACAATTGAACATGTTCAAAATTTGTGTTCACTTGTATCACATGGGGGATTCAAGTTGAACAAGTGGATCAGCAACAGCAGAGAAGTGCTTCGATCCATTCCTGAAGAACAGACAGCAAAGGGGGTTAAAGGAGTTGACCTTATTGGAGGTACATTACCTAAAGAAAGAGCTCTAGGGGTTCTTTGGGACACCGAGAACGACGTCTTTGGTTTCAGAATTACAATAAAGAATAAACCAGACACAAGAAGAGGATTAATGAGTGTGATTGCGTCGGTGTATGACCCATTGGGATTTGTTAGTCCATACATTCTTCAAGCAAAGAAGGTTTTCCAAAGTGAAACAAGACTGCACAAAGGCTGGGATGAACTGTTGAATCAAACAAACAGTGTGAAATGGACAAAGTGGGTAGAAGACTTGCCCAAACTGGAGAACTTTAAGTTGTCCCGATGCGTGATCACTCAAGCATCAGAAGATGGAAGCTATGAACTTCATCACTTCTCAGATGCTTCGTGTGAGGGATATGGTGCAGTATCCTACCTTAGAGTGGTAAATAACGATGGGCCAGTTCAATGTTTTTTACTCATTAGCAAGTCCAGGCTGGCACCATTGAAGCAAATGACCATACCGCGTTTGGAACTATCAGCTGCAGTCATTTCAGTAAAGCTGGACGTGATGCTTCGTCAGGAGCTGAAAATGGAAATTAGTAGATCAGTATTCTGGACAGACAGTACAATTGTGATACAGTATATCAGGAATGAAAACAAACGCTTTCATGTGTTCATAGCAAACAGGATAGCTCTTATCCGTGAGAGTTCAGAGCCAAACCAATGGAGACATGTGGGCAGTACAGAGAACCCTGCTGATGACGTGTCACGGGGGCTGGATGCAGACAAAATGGTGTCCTCTGACAGATGGAAACATGGTCCTGAGTTTCTGTTTCAAGCAGAGTCTGAATGGCCCACAAGTACCAATCTCAGTCTAGAAATTCCTGATGGTGACAAGGAAGTGAAGAAAGCCACAACAACTTACACAACTGTGACGAATGGCTGCAGAGATCTGTTGTTTGACTTGTTTGAAAAATACTCCACGTGGCACAGCCTAAAACGAGCTGTAGCATGGATCCTGAGATTAAAAGGAATTCTCTATAATAGGACTCACAAGAAAAAGCAATCTAAAATGCTGGATAGTGTGCTCAGTGTATTGGAGCTGAAGAATGCTGAGACTGCGATAGTTCAAGTGTTGCAGAGGAAAACATATGAACAGGAGTTGAAGGCACTTGAAGCTGGGAAGCCAATTGCAAGAAGTAGTACCATTTATCGACTGGAACCAATGTTTAGTCCAATGGGTGTCTTGTGTGTTGGTGGAAGGCTGCGAGCAGCACCTGTACCTGTTGAGAGCAAGCACAATATGATTCTGCCAAGGGATAGTCATGTTACTACCCTAATTGTCAGACATTACCATGAAGTCTGTGGACATTCAGGCAAAGAGTATGTGTTGTCCCTTATCAGACAAAGATTCTGGATACCTAAAGGAAGGAAGTTAGTGAGCAAACTTCTGAACAGTTGTGTTGATTGCAAAAGACGTCAGAAGTCGCCGAATAACCAAAGGATGGCGGACCTGCCTAGAGACAGAGTGAGTCCAGGAGATCCAGCATTCACCAGTGTCGTATTGGACTGCTTTGGGCTATTTATGGTGAAACGGGGCCGGTCTGAGGTCAAACGTTATGGATGCATCTTCACATGTTTGACAACAAGGTCAATACATCTAGAAAAGTTGGATGGATTGGATACAGATTCTTTCTTGAATGGATTTGTAAGATTCATATCACGTCGAGGATGTCCGAAGACAGTTCGATCAGACAATGGAACAAATTTCCGTGGTGCAGAAATTGAATTGACACGAGCTATTGATGCCTGGAATTTGAAGAGAATTGGAGAGTTCATGAGCAAAAAGGAAATCTGTTGGATGTTTAACCCTCCTGCAGCTTCTCACATGGGAGGTGCTTGGGAGAGACTCATAAGGACAGTTCGTAAAGTCATGAATGCTTTGTTGAGGACGAACCGTCCACTGGATGATGATGGTCTTCATACTCTTTTTAGCGAGATTGAGTCGATTGTGAATGGCCGACCAATCACAGTGGTATCAGATGATCACAAAGATGCTGAACCTCTGACTCCTAACCATCTTCTGTTACTTAGAGCAGGTCCTGATTTACCTTTGGGAAGTTTCCAAGCAGCAGATGCATATAGAAGACGCTGGAAACATGCTCAGTTCCTGGCGGACATATTTTGGAAACGCTGGACGAAGGAATATATGCCTTCACTACAATTACGTCAGAAATGCTTACTGCCAAAGAGAAACATTATGGTGGGTGATATTGTGCTAATTCTGAATGAGAATTGTCTCCGGAGAAGTTGGCCTTTGGCAAGAGTCGTGGAAACCTATCCAGGAAAAGATGGACTAGTACGCAGCGTTATGGTTCGTACAGGAGGTTCTACGCTAACCAGACCTGTTGACAAGTTATGTCTGTTGGAAGGAGTCCATGAGTGACTTACCTTTTTCATCCTTTTGTGAAGTAGACATTGATTACTAAGGGTGACCAGTATTTGTGTTCAGAAACTGTTTTGTGAAAGATTAATTGTGTTCTAGTTTATTAAATGCGCGATTAACATGTCGTTTCTCTGCGCATTTAAGGGGCCGGAATGTAGATGACAGAAAGGCACTATTCTTTATTTAGCGGTATGCGGTTGAATGGCTTGGCTTGGACAGGGGTGGTAACTGCGGGTGGATGGTATATGAGAAAAAGCATGCGGGGTGGCGTGAAATTTGAAAGTGTGCATCGCTGTGAGTGATAACCTGATGTACGGCTGTTGTCAACGCTATGATTCTGCCACGAAATTTGTAAGTAATACATTGCATATGCATGCATGATATATTTATTTATGAAAGGGGTGTAATTTAATATATTGTTCGTTTAAAGCCAGAATTATTTGAGAGTTACCACCGTGTTGTGACGTGTGCATGTTATTACCGTATTTACCGTATTTTTGGATTATTACGGAGTAAGTTTGTATTGTGACAAGCTAGCTGTGTTTCGGACATGAGAATATGCAAGTAAGTTTGTTGTTTTGTATGGTTTCAGCTTGAACCTGCTTCGTATGGTATACGTTGAACATTGACTGTTTGGATCACAGAATAAAGCAGTGTGTGAGAAAATGCAGAATCTGATGTTTATTGACTTTTGAAACCCACAACTACAATCACCACCAAGTGTTCTCTCCACAACATTTTAGCTTGTACGGTTCCTCGTATAAATGTATTTTCCTACCTCACACAAATCTGGCTTTGCGTTTCATTTTTTGAAGAGCATATTTAGGTGAGCTACATATCACAGTGGGCTCATGCTTAGATAGATACTTCTATCAGGACACAATGCCAATAGAATCCCCAAACTAACCGTGCAGATATCCCTGAATGTTGTATTGTTATCTATTTAAACGCAATGGGACATTGTAATTATTCTTTAAACGAATAATGGATTATACTGTTATAATGAGTTATAATGACTAGTTATAGGACATGCACATATATAATGCTATACATGGAATTACCATGCTAATTTATGCAAATATATAATGTATTGATGCCAAAATATAATTTGCCATACATATATTTCATTTTTTGTTATCATCGTCCAACCATCCGTGTAGGCCTACACACTAACCATGCTACAAACACAAATGAAGTCAAATGATTTCCAAACTTTGAACATAAACATCACAGCCAACAGAAGTTGTTCTATAGCCTATTATGATTATGTTTAATGAACTGAACTTGCCAGTACTTGTTATCACATTGTTGTGAACATGTTTGTGTGAACAGTCTCGGGCCTGATGTACGCCTCTCCGTGGTGGGCCTAGATAGGTAGGTAGGATCTAATTCCCTGAACTAAACGTGCATCACCCAGTTAGGGCGAATGGCCAGAAATACCGCGAATAAATGGTCAATTATCGAAGCAGCATCGGGACAAAACTATGCCAATGTATGCAAACCTGACAGAGCAGAATCTTCGTGACCAGCTCCGGCGCCTGAACCGTGAGTTAGGTGAGCTAACTGCCAAAACTCGTCCGGAGGTGAGCCAACTGCCAAAACTCGTCCGGAGCCTTTGCAAATGGACGTTCGCATTGTTCTCCCGAAATTTCCTGATGCTGTTGGTATTAATGTCCAACTCATGGGATCACAAAATGAAATCCTTGATGTTGGCCTCGAATATATTGAGTTTCACCCCTATTCTGACACTTCTTCTGTCAATGATCTTTCTGATGATTCCTTGTATAGATTCCTTTATTAGTGTCATTATATAATCACTTCTGTGATTTACCGATTGAGAAAAGAAGGCCAATAAAACAATTTAAGCAATCATTTCCACAGAATCAATTATTTCTGTTACTCTCAATACGGACTGTTCTTTGCGTGACATCAACTGTTGCGTGTTTGCTGCTGCTCGAACACAGGAGGAAGTTTTCAAAGATATTGAATCACAAAAGGGTAATAAACAAAATCGTAAATAAAAAACCCGGTTCCATGTAAAACTAACTGAAACAAGGAAAGATATATGCTGGATAGAACTTTGCTTGGAAATATGTTCCTCAGGCCAATCCATGGCAAAACGCCAAAAATCTATTTGGAAAAAAATTAAAAACAAAAGAGATAATTCGAAATCAAATTCTTGATTCTCTGAAGGCAAAGTTAAAGGTTTGGACAGAAAGAAAAAGAAAGCGGGACAAGAAAAATAATTTCATAAACAAATAATGTCTTCAAATTTAATGAAAAACATTTTTACAGGCCATTAAATGCAACCAATGACAGAGATTAGAAAAGACCCACCATGGATACCAGTGAAAGGTTTGGGAAACAGTTGTGGTCCATACCCGGCAACTGTAACCTTGAGGAACCATGGGTAGAGGATTGCAATGATATTGTACATGAAAAAATAAGGCCACCATTGTTGTCTTTCATTACATCTTATTGCCTGAAGAATGTACTTAAAAAGGCCAAATCTAATACGGCGCCAGGGCCTCATGGTATTCGAAACCGGTATTAGAAACTGTTTCCTTGTGTCCAAACACCATCACTTCACTGTTTTAGTTCTCTTGTGCATACAGGGGATGTTCCGCCTTGGTTGTGCAAAGGTCGAACAACACTTCTCCCAAAGAAAGATCATTTAACTGATCCCACAAACTTCCGCCCTCTTACTTGTCTGCTGTACAATACAAAATATTTACAGGGTGTCTTAAAGATCTTGTGTCATCATACTGCGCTTCCAATAGCATTATTTACATGGAGCAGAAAGAGATGTTTGTAAGGATCAATTGCTGGTTCAGGGAATGATCCTTGAAGAGGCTGAAATGTACCACCGTAACCTCTCAATGTGTTGGATAGACTTTAGAAAAGCTTATGATTCGCGAATGGATTTTGAAGTCACTGGAATCTATTGACATCCCTGAGCGGTTACTTGTTTTAACTCGTATTTAATGAATTGCTGGTCAACTCAAATCCTGGACCTCCTCAGCACAGATCACCAACACCCCTGACTCACCTCCTTGACATGGATGACCTTGAACTTCTTGCCAAGGGAGAATCCACTTAAACAGATTCTTATTGTCGAGTCCTTTTCTAATGATATTGGTATGTCCTTTGTACTCGACAAATGCAACATTCTTCATCTGAATCGTAGCATGGTAGTAGTGGGAGGATCAGTCAGTTTACTTGCGGAAGGAGTTATTGACCATCTCTTGGAAGGTCAGGCCTATACTTACTTAGGGATGCATGTTAGAGACAAACTCCAGAATGCCCGTATCAAGGTAAAACTTCAAATGAAGACTTAAGAAAATCTGGAGTTGAGAGCTGAACGCTCGCAATAAAGTCAAAGCCACAAATACTTAGGCTGTACCCGTCCTCTCGTATTTTTTGGGTCTTGTTGACTGAACGAAACAAGATATTCAGGGTATTGACAAACACACACGATGAATCATGTCAGACAATAGATCCCACCACTCTCGCTTAAATTTACCAATAATAATGGGAGGGTGTGGTTTGTTTAACATGGAGGCTCTTCATAATAGAATTGTATTGTGCACTTTTTGCACACATTTATTTGTCTGGGACATAATCTCAATGTCAATGTTGATTTTGTTGATGGTTTTGTACTGCTGGGCGGCACAGAAATAAGGTGTCAATGAGTTATTATTATTATTCACTTAATAAATTGTAAATTATAAACAAGATTGGATAATTTCTTTAATATTCACCCTGAATAATTTGCGCATCAATTCGTAAGCGACGATTGTAAGTGATCCACGAGTTATATTCCTGGCACCCAATAGGTTGGAGGATGGTCATCAACCCCTGACACGCCAAGGCGCAATTTCATTAAAATCAGATCTTAGTTTTCGCTAGGCCTGAACAAAGATCTGAGGACATCCCATTACGGATCACGTCAGAGCGACCTTTCGCCAAATTTGACCAACCAATGAAATGACTAAGAAGGAGTCGACATGGGCCAATCGGAAAGCAGATTTCTCAGGCTTTATGGCACTAACAAATGTTATTTTTGGGATAACACTTTCTTAGTGAAGTACATATTCTAGTACTTTTGGGGGTTGAGGCCAATCCAGCATTCGAACCCACACACTCAGAGTGAGGCACCTAATCGCAAGCACACAAAGTTAACGATCTAACCCACTCAGCCACCGAGGCTTCCACAATAAATGGGGATGGTCGGGTAGCCAAGTGGTAAAAGCGTTCGCTCGTCACGCCGAAAACCCGGGTTCGATTCCCGACATGGGTACAATGTGTGAAGCCCATTTCTGGTGTCCCCCGCCGTGATATTGCTGGAAATTGCAAAAAGCGGCGTAAAACGATACTCACTCACTCACTCCACAATAAATGGAAATCCGACAACTGGTAGCCTAGATCACATACTTCGTGTACCCCTGACTACAGGTCCGTTTGGCTCCAAATGAGAACGATAAATCGCAAAATAACTGAAAATAGGGAATAGTCTATTGAATGTCAATACAGTACACGGCAATGAATATCCTGTATCCAACAATATCTGCTGTTTGTTATTTTTATTCCCATAACTAGAAAAAGCTGCTTAAGAAACTATCATGTTGTTATGTGTAGAAATTGACGCTTTGAATGGATGGGGCACGACGGTAGAAGGAACAGCGCAAGACGCGCGTGCTACAAAACGGTACAGGGAATGACATCAGAGGGGTCGTCTCATGATAATGTTAATCGCGATCTGACTCGTTCATGTCACACCCCTCGTCGTCTGAGTTGCTTGTGTCACTGCTGATGGTCACAACTACAGGGGGACTGTTGCTTGCTGAAGTCCACCGCGTCACCATCTTGACTCTCTCTCGTTGACGACTTTGGTTACGCAACGCTGCCATGATTCCACTGTTACCCGACCAAGGGATTCCGGAGTTTAAAAGTTGTGTCCAATCGTCCAACGTCACCTTTGACGACACCCCATATCAACTCTGTTGGGTTCTGATCGCAGTGGTGAGGGGAAGTGAAGACGGGGTGACCTTGACCTTTCATGAAATTGTCAACCATATACACGGGCTCAGGTTAGTTAGATTTGATGATTTCATAGAGTTGTGGTTTTGTAGACTGGAAGGAAAGATTATATTCATCTGTTGCAGCCACGTCACAATATCTCCTTCAAGGCTATCAGACTTCAAGACCTTGCTGTCCGGATCTTGTATATTGTAGAGAGTTTCAGGGGGAGAGCTTCGTGTAGAGAATTTCAGAAGTTCAGAAATGCTCCCGTCTTTTAAGAAGCTGAAACCAAGCTTGCAACGCGTTTGCCCGACACCTCCCGATTCCAAAGACATGGATGGACATAATTTTACAACAAAACACTTTAATAATACCATATCTCCATACACTAAAGTTACTTTTGAAATAATATTTTTGATATGAAATAAAATATCCGAGTGAAGCGCCCCAGAAAAAGAAAGTTTACACTTGAAAATTGGATTTGACCATAAAATTACAAACGATAACGATAACGTGATAACGTACTAGGCTGCATGTCCAGTATCTGTGAACCAACGCAACTGTTCATCACAATACCTCGTTACTCTGCTCAATACACCACCTTAAAAAACCGCCTCCATGGTCTAGTGGTAGAGCGTCCGCCCGAAGAGCTGAAGATCCGGGGTTCGATCCCCGGCCGCCTCATACCAAAACACGTTAAAAGATGATACTTGTTGTTACCCTGTCTGGCGTCGGCATTAAGTGGCTAAAACAAGGACTGGTCGACCCAGTCAGTATACTGTGTCTGAGTGGGGTATCCATGTTAAACTGCGGCATGGAATCTTCGTCCGGACTAGTACAAGCAGCCACACACACACACCTGCATGCACGTCGCTATTTAAGTGCAGTAATCTTGGACGCGACGTTAAACCCCATTTCACATCATCTTCAAACAACCAGGGGCGGTCGGGTAGCCTAGTGGTTTAAGACTTGGGTTCGATTCCCGACATGGGTACAATGTGTGAAGCCCTTTTTTTGGTGTCCCCCGCCGTGATATTGCTGGAATATTGCTAAAAGCGGAGTAAAACCATACTCACTCACTCACTCAAATAACCATTTCCTGTTTGTTTCAGGTTTAGTCACCGTCAAACGTGGGCGTATATTTTCTTTTCCCCGGCAGCTTTGTACAGTACTCTTGCAGCTGTGTTAGTTTACACAAGAACTCAACACATTGGTGGACCACAAGCTAAACGTTGTCAGTACGTTAAACAATAGTCTTTTCGAGCAAATAGGCATCGCATGGATGTATGGAGCTTTAACAAAGCAGTTTCTGCTGGTTGACTTCATGTCCATATTTGGATCGTGAAACGTGAAACGTTAATCGGCAATAACGTAATGACTGCATATGTAACTAACTTACATTATTTTATTACGGAAATAACTAATTCTGAGGTTGATGGATGCATCATAAGATTTAAGTTCGCAGACAAAGTGGATTTTGACTGAAATTCACATGGAGCAAGTCGCTTCATAAACGTCGGCGTCAACAGACCTAAAAGAAAGGTCTGCAGACATTAGCACTTATCGGATCTTTCCTGAAAACGATCTTGGTCGTTCTTGTCAAATAATTGTTTTGTTATTTTACGCCGCTGTCAATATCATTCCAGCAATTCTGTTGCAAACATGTTCAAGGTTTTTAATGGAGTTTTTGCTTGCAGAAACCTACTGGTACTGGCACTCAACCTTGGTTTTCTAAGCGATTATAAACGAGATCTGAACACATGTCAATAAATACTACTTCAGGCCGTATCAGCAATCCTCAGTAAATCGAAGCCGGGACCAAGTCGGACAATTCCTGTAATTTTCATTGATGTTGCAGCAGCTGATGCCATGTTTCCATTAACCGAGCGAAAATGTAGGATTATTCCAGTTTAGAATATTTATGCATCGTATCACTATTACAGCCTTCAACAGGAGTCATCGGAAGATGCCTCATCCCTCGCCCCGTTTCATGACGCAAAGCATACCACGAAAAAATAAGAGTGAGTGAGTGAGTTGGGTTTAACGCCGCTTTTAACAGTATTCCAGTCATATCGCGGCGTGTCAGCTTAATGTGGGAGGAAAGCCCAAAGTGATGCAGGTCTCAGACGTTTACCACTTCGGTGAAACCCACGAGCACGGGTAGGGTGCTGACAAACCTAGAAACATAATCGGGGCGAACCGGGATTCGAACCCATAATCATAGGATTCTGGCGTGCCAAGGGACGCAACTCTGCACAGCGAAAAAAATAAGAAGTTTAGGAGCCGGTTTCCTACATGTTACTATAGTCATGGCAAGACAGATTAAATATTGTGATATGAAAGAATCGGTTGGTCCTTTACAGTGAGTGAGTGAGTGAGTGAGTGAGTATGGTTTTACGCCGCTTTTAGCAATATTCCAGCAATATCAGGGCGGGGGACACCAGAAATGGGCTTCACACATTGTACCCATGTCGGGAATCGAACCCGGGTCTTCGGCGTGACGAGCGAACGCTTCAACAACTAGGCTACCCGACCGCCCCTGGTCCTTTACATGTTCAGTGGTACAGAACACTCCGGTGAGGCCAGTCAACCTTTTTGACAAGCTGACTAATTAATGCCTTCCGTTATATAATAAATATTGAATGTGAGTGAACAGGGAACGAACTAAGCATTTGTCGTGTCAAGTTTAACTTTATTCCAAGAGAAAAATATATTTGGCAGAAATCCACTTCAACACTTCAAATTTGCGTGAGTAGGTATTGAATATTTGATGTGATTTGATACAGAACAAACACAGCCACTAGCTGTAGTGCTCATTGGATCCATCAACGTACAAAACACGATAATAAGTGAGCAAGTGAACTAGGCGTAATCGGCGCTTTAAACAGTATTTGTATTTTTCCCCAGCGTACCAGGTTAATGTGGGAGGAGAGATGAAGTGAAGATATGGAATTTTTTACAATCAGCGGATCCTGGCACGAATACGGGTTATAACTCTGCTTATAAGTGTGACTGGAATAACGGGGTCACTTATCCATAATGACCCCATATTTTAGAAAGCCTGTATAAATCTGTATAAACACAATGTTCAATGCATTACAACCAATTACCGATTGTGATTAATCAGACCTGTGAAAAAATTACAAGACGAAGAAGATGATAAATATATATATATATAACTGTTTCAACCCCACAAATATGCGTAACGTAAATGAGAAAATAATCCTCTTTTCAAATTCAATCGAAGTCACGAATCCAGCCAACCGGTCCACCCACCCTAATCATCCTGCTTATCCACCCATCCAGCTAATCCACCCACCCTATACACACAGCTTAACCAACTACCGAATCCACCCACCATGTCCACCCAGCCAGTGCACCAAGTCCATCCACCCACCAAGTCTATCCTGCTTGTCCACCCACCAAGTCCATCCACCCACCATGTCCACCCAGCCAGTGCACCAAGTCCATCCACCCACCATGTCCACCCAGCCAGTGCACCAAGTCCATCCACCCACCAAGTCCATCCCGCTTGTCCACCCACCCTATACACACAGCTTAACAACTAGCGATTCCACCCACCATGTCCACCCAGCCAGTGCACCAAGTCCATCCACCCACCAAGTCTATCCTGCTTGTCCACTCACCCTATACACACAGCTTAACAACTAGTGATTCCACCCACCAAGTCCACCCAGCCAGTGCACCAAGTCCATCCACCCACCATGTCCACCCAGCCAGTGCACCAAGTCCATCCACCCACCAAGTCCATCCTGCTTGTCCACGCACACAGCTTAACTAACAAGCGAATCCACCCACCATGTCCACCCAGTCCATCCACCCACCAAGTCCACATATCTTGTCCACCCACCCTATACACACAACTTAACCAACTAGCGAATCCACCCACCATGTCCACCCAGCCAGTGCACCAAGTCCATCCACCCACCATGTCCACCCAGCCAGTGCACCAAGTCCATCCACCCACCAAGTCCACATATCTTGTCCACCCACCCTATACACACAACTTAACCAACTAGCGAATCCACCCACCATGTCCACCCAGCCAGTGCACCAAGTCCATCCACCCACCAAGTCCACCCAGCCAGTGCACCAAGTCCATCCACCCACCAAGTCCATCCTGCTTGTCCACGCACTCTATACACATAGCTTAACCAACTAGCGAATTCACCCACCATGTCCACCCAGCCAGTGCACCAAGTCCATCCACCCACCAAGTCCACCTATCCTGTCCACTCACACTGTACACACAGCTTAACCAACTACCGAATCCACCCACCATGTCCACCCAGCCAGTGCACCAAGTCCATCCACCCACCAAGTCCATCCTGCTTGTCCACGCACACAGCTTAACTAACAAGCGAATCCACCCACCACGTCCACCCAGTCCATCCACCCACCAAGTCCACATATCTTGTCCACCCACCCTATACACACAACTTAACCAACTAGCGAATCCACCCACCATGTCCACCCAGCCAGTGCACCAAGTCCATCCACCAACCAAGTCCATCCTGCTTGTCCACCCACCCTATACACACAGCTTAACAACTAGCGAATCCACCCACCATGTCCACCCAGCCAGTGCACCAAGTCCATCCACCCACCAAGTCCATCCTGCTTGTCCACCCACCCTATACAAACAGCTTAACAACTAGCGAATCCACACACCATGTCCACCCAGCCAGTGCACCAAGTCCATCCACCCACCAAGTCCACCTATCCTGTCCACTCACACTGTACACACAGCTTAACCAACTAGCGAATCCACCCACTATGTTCACCCAGCCAGTGCACCAACCCACAAAATCCACCCACCCACCAAGTCCACCTAGCCTGTCCACCCACCTTACACACACAGCTTCACCACCCAGAGAACCCAGCTAACCATCCACTTCCATCTACCCAGCCAGTCCACCCTCCCTATCCACCCATCCAGTCTACGAGTACCTAGTTCGACTGTCCCTGTTATGATTGGACAGTATCATGTTTACACCGACTGGCATCTCGTTATACAGTCAATAATTTTAATACCAAACACATTGCCACAAAAGTGGCAGGACGGATATATCTACGCTATTATTACATACTTTCCATATATTTCCCCCACCACTTACATATGTGCCTCGGAATAACGCCATTGATTAAAATTCTGACATTATAATGAGGTTTGTAGGTTTGGCGGTACAGGTAAAAATCCCTCGGTCGTTGGTCTCGCCTCTTCTCTTGGGGATTAAACTGAACACAACCTGTGGCTAAGGTCCGTGCACTTTGTATGGCGTTTAGATTAGTATCGTATGTCATGCATCACGTAACACGAAAAGATGATGGTCGTCATTTTATCCCATCGCTGAGTCAGCGAAATGTCGGCCTCCCTCGAACCCCACTCCGCATCGCTCGCTGTGTCTCTTTGTTGATTTACGCCGGTGATACAAGAATAAATACGATCCAACTTTTGCCTCAGTCCGAGTTGTCGTCTTTGTCCACAGGAAGGACTATCAATATCAGCTGTATCAACCTAGTCAAGGAGTCTGAAAAAGATTAAACGTTAATAATAAGGAACCTTAATACAAAATCGAATACATATGTTGAAGTCATTTTGCAGTGGTAGGGTAGCCTAGTGGTTAAAGCGTTCGCTCGTCACGGTGAAAGCTCGGGTTCGATTCTTGCCCCCTTGTCTTGGTACTGATTGAATATTGCTAAAATCGGCACAAAGCAGTACTCACTCTCTGATTTGTATGCATGCTTAAAACACACGCGTTAATCTTGACATCTTAAACCACGTTATCTGCATTAACACGCGGACCCCATAGATATGTGGGGTGAGTTAGCCTAGTGGGTATTGCTTCGAAAACTCGGGTTTGATTCTTCACGTGGGTCGGTGTATGACAGCCATTTGAGGAGTCCCCCAGCAGTGATGTTGAAGGAACAATGAGTTATCGTGAAGTAATACGTACATATTTCGATTAAAATGAATTCAAAAATACAAACAACGTATTTGTATTTCTTAACACCAAAATGGTATAGCAGTCAACAAGTTTATTTTAACTAACATTACATCCCGTCTATATCAGCACCCTAATTGACACAATAACGGTCAATATATCCTCACTATATCATAACAGTGTGTTTGGTTACAATGCCTCCTCCATAAAATACGTCCAGCATTTTAGCTTGAGAGTAAAATGTATCCCGTACAAAAAATTAAGTTTCAAGGTTATTTACTGAATAAAATGTGCATCAACATTTGATGTTTATCTTTCATTACTCGTTCGTTTGCTGAGCTGGTGAACCAGGTGCAGTGATGCAGGCAGCGATTTCAGCTAGTTCCTTAGACTAATGCTTAGTCTCAGAAAATATATAATTTTGATAGAAACAAATAACTCCATTTATATTGAAAAGGAGCCCCAGTGAGAAAGAAGATTCAGAAGAAAAATATAGACTTGCTTCATTTAGGGAATCTGCACTACAGAAAGGACAGAGCGGAAGGGAAAATATTATCGTTCAGGGACTGTGAGACAGAATACTAGTTCCTGTACCTGCAAGGTAAAGGCCAACGCACACTGAAGTAGCGCTGCAACAGTGTTGCGCAGCGCAGCACGTCTTTAATGAATGATGACACTGGTTGTGAGCGTATATCACATTTCGTAGCTGCTATTGTTTGCGTTACAAGCCCCTGGGCTTTGTCATCATAAGCTGTTAGTTTGATATGTCTCATAACAGTTGAGTTATAAGACAACTAACTTTAAGTTTGACGACTTAAACTTTGTTAGGACTAACATCCTTTATTATATTAAAATGTAGTTGTTTGTTGGTCTGTTAAATGACGCACTCAGCAATATTCCGTTAAATACTCGCTTCTGGAACGGACAATCCTGTGATTGATATTATGAACAGCGTTCCACGCCGACACCCGTTAACATCCGGGTCAGAATATGGCTTCAGCAACCTATGCTTGCCCTAAAAGGCGACTAACGGGATCGGGTGGTCAGGCTCGCTGACTTGTTTGGTGCATGTTATCATATCCCAATTGCGAGGATCGATGCTCATGATGCCATTCACTTTATAGTCTGGTCCAGACTCGATTATTTACAGATCGCCGTCATATAGCTGGAATATTGGTTGTCGATCAGTTCACACACGATTTCACCGAAATTAATGTTAACACTATTGAATGAACTTGTAATTAAAATTTATGATAGATTGAAAAGAATTGTGATATTTTGGTTGACGTACGTTTTCAATACTCATTTCAATCCAAGACGGACATATTGGTAGGACCCAGGTGAAATGAACTACGGGTATAACGGACTATGGATATAACGAACTATGCCTATAACGAGCTATGGATATAACAAACTATGGCTATAACGAAGTGATTTTCATGGTCTCTTGGAGTTCAAGTGTTCCAGTATCAGTTTCCCCAAATCCTTACCTAGTTTGTGTTTAACTGACGCGGGTTTCGACCATACGGTCCCAATCACATACACAGGAAGACCTAACAGCATCAGCAGAAGAGCAACGCCGCTTTCATTGGGCTTCTGGTATATTGTTAATATGAAGATGAGCACGCTGACCATGAAGAGGAAAATAGGTATGGCCACAGGGAGCTGAAACAGGAGACAGCATCAATCAGTCAAGCAGTATTCCATAGCACGAACCACAAATACCTGAATACAAATACAAAATGGCCCTTTTCATGGTTGAGAGAGAGGGAGAGCGAGAGAGTCATTCCGTCAGCATTATGAGAGAGACAGGGAGGGAGAGAGGGGAGGGAGGACGGAGTATCTTTATGGTCAAATGGTAAAGGAGTGATGCCTCCCTCTCTCCGGTGAATTGTTTTCGCCTATGTCTCTATTTCTAATGATTGTTTAATATTTGTTGTAATATTGTTGTCTTCATCTGAAGGATCTGCATCCTTTATGAGCAATACACATTTACTGAATAATAATATACAGTAAACTACGTTTATAACGAACACGCTTATAACGAACTGACGGATATAACGAACTGGTGTTATTTGGTCCCGGCCATTTGCTGATACATGCTGTATATATGCTTATAACGAACTACGGTTATAACGAACTAGAAATTAGTGCTCCCTTTAAGTTTCTATGACCGTAGTTGACTGTACGTACCTTTATAGGGCGAGGCATATCTGGTTCTTTCCATCTAAGATACACCTGACCAGCCAGTACAGCACATAACACCGTCGCAAAACTAAATCCCATCATTTCTATTAGGTAGAATATATTCTCAAAACACTGCATGAGGAGAGTCAGGATGAGCTTGAAGAGAAGCCAAATAATAAAAAACATCAAAATATAAGAAACACATCCTCTCACTGAGTGACACTTCAGATATGTAAAAATATCTCATCACACACACACACACACACACACACACACACACACACACACACACACACACACACACATCCGCCAATGAAAACTGATTTGTCATTTATGGTAATTGATATGAAAAGGGACGATTCACAGCACATTGAAAGTATTCACCCCTGCTCATTGATTCACCCAAGATTGAAACCCATACCATGAGATTATCATGCCGAGTTAATCTAAAACCACAAGTTATTGTGATCCCAAGCATTTTGGAAGACTATTTCATTACGGTGACATTGACCTTCTCGCCAGTCACGTCCATAAAGGTCGGCAAGATAGACATTGCTTGATACAGGGTATTATATATAATGTTCACACTGTCATAACGCTTGTGGACCCGTGAAGATCCGGGGTAGAATAGCTTCAGCAACCCATGCGTGCCGTAAAAGGCGGCTATGGTTGCCGTAAGAGGCGACTAACAAGATCGGGGTCAGGCTCGCTGACTTGATTGATGCATGGCATCGTATCCCAATTGCGAGGATCGATGCTCATGATGTCAATCACTGTATAGTCTGGTCCAGACTCGATTGTTTCAGACCGCCGTCATATAACTGGAATGTTGGTGAGTGTGGCGTTAAACAATACACAAACGAACATAACGTTTAAGCCTATAATGGTAACGTGACGTTATGACGTAAGAGAAACATGTGACGTGTGACATTGTATAACTGAAGGTGCCCCTTCAGCAACCCATGCTTGTTAGAGGCGACTAACGGGATCGGGTAGACAGGCTTGCTGTCTTGTTTAAAGCATGTCATCGTATCCCAATTATGTTGATCGATGCTCATGATGTCAATCACTGGAATGCCCTGTCCATACTTGGTTATTTACAGACCGTCGTCATATTGCTGGAATAATGCCGAGTGCGGCGTTAAATAACTAAAGAAAGAAACAATACTCTTAGGTAACCATTGAACGCTTATCAAACGACAGACTTGATGTAGGATTTGTGTCACCTAAACACCCAGCAGTGCAATGTTTACCCGAATAAATTGTTTGGTTTGCGATATACGTTCAACAAAATGTGTTTGCAGTAAGACAATTCCTTTCTGATATGAAAAGGTCATGTGTTGCTTTAGGTATGTCGCTTTTTGGTATGTTCGATGACTTATCTTCAATGAGTTTATGTCATACTAAACGTCAAAATCGCTGTAAACGATTCAAGAAAGCAAGATAAGTTCATCAAGAATTGTGCGTATTCTGCGTAATTCTGCAGTGCGTATTCTGCGTAATTCTGCAGAGCTAAGTCAAATGGGTGAGGTGAGGTAATATGCGGTTTGGCGTCGCATTTAGTGCGTGTGTGTGTGTGTGTGTGTGTGTGTGTGCGTGCGCGCGCGCTTGTGATTGTGTGTGAGTGATTGTGTGATTGTGTGTGTTTGTGTGTCCTAGTCCGGAATAATGCTGGTTTTATTCTGCTTGCCCACTTAGATACCCCCTAGCTTGCCTATTTAGCTTGCCCACTTGCCACAGCTTAATATGAATACCCGACTCAGATACATTCTGACCCCGAGCGCAAGAAGGCAGGGTGCATTTGAGCACGTTGTTACGTCTTTATGTTTCATACGGTATGTGTGGTGTGGAAACCGCATCTCCTTGTAGATTTTGTTACGTCTTTATGTTTCATACGGTATGTGTGGTGTGGAAACCGCATCTCCTTGCAGATGTTGTAACGTCTTTATGTCCCATACGGTATGTGTGGTGTGGAAACCGCATCTCCTTGTAGATGTTGTAACGTCTTTATGTTTCATACGGTATGTGTGGTGTGGAAACCGCATCTCCTTGTAGATGTTGTAACGTCTTTATGTTTCATACGGTATGTGTGGTGTGGAAACCGCATCTCCTTGTAGATGTTGTAACGTCTTTATGCTTCATACGGTATGTGTGGTGTGGAAACCGCATCTCCTTGTAGATGTAGATAGATAGATATTCTTTATTTCCTCCAGATATTGAAGATACATATCATATATGGTATTATGTATAATTACAGAGCTGTACAGTAGTACAGTTGAACAATATTATTAGAAATGATAACTACAAAATGCATGACAATCAAGCATTCTTATAACTGTTTTGTAACAGATACAGCCATTTCCTACAATATCTTGATACAATAACCATAAGGTCACCCCATAGACTTTGAGATAAAGAGCTAACACACTCAGACATACCGCCAAATAGTACAGACAGGATTATATCATCGTCCTCACAACATAGTCTTGCAAATGTAGAGACCGCATCTCCTTGTAGATATCTCAATGCCAAGCGTCTTTGTTTTAAGTACAGGAAGAATTATATCGAAACGTTGTTTAGGACCTGGAGGGTAAGTTTTAGTTTGAGTTTTCTGGATCTGTACAATTTTGGCGATTGGGATTGGGGACCTGCTGGACACATTACTAACCGAGGGGAAAAGAAAGGATACCGAGTTTGCTCATTTTCTATAATTGAAAATTGAAAGGAATGTTGTGAAATTTAATAATGTTTATTGAACCCTCACTCATTCCTGTACCAGTTTGTAAAATGTTATCCGTGGCAGGGTAATATTGGTTAAAAATTAATTGGCTCAATAAAGATTGGGGAAAGAAATGAATTTGCAACCATATGACCCCTGCCATGTTTGAACTATTTTAAATTTGTGCCGAAGAAAGGATACTTATTGATTTTCAAAGATACGATGTACAAGATACCCAGCAACATTCAGTGTGTTTTTAACGAATGTATTGTTATTAATTTTTAAATTTAAATGATATTTAAAAAACTAAAACCATATAGAAGTATTCTTTGAGTGCTGACTAAACGTCAGTGTAGTTAATTTTTTGGATATAATATATTTAAGATATTTTCAATTGAGGTACAGTTTCTTTTGCTCCTTAGTTTAGAATAATTCTTATCGTTATCAAAATGATATTCTGAGATATCAAAAATCGGCTTCTCAAAGGGGAGTAGCTGAGGCCTTTCACGGGTGCAGGCAACTTGGGAGATGTCCGGATATCAGTTCCCATACCTCTACGGCTTGAGGTCTTGACCCGAATTCAAAACAGATGGATTTGTGACGTGACATTGTTTCATTTTGACGCTGTGTCGGATATCTGACTGTATTTCGTAATCCCGTCACGAAATGTTATGACAGGCCAGACACACGCAAAGCAAAAGTGACATTCCATAAACTGGTTCCACTGTCAGTACACGAAGCAAGTTTTGCCCTTCAGCCAACAGGCAGCGCCCAAGAAAGGGGTGCAAATCTGTACCATTTCCGGTTACAGGTGCACATGCGTAACATCCGGCGGGGATTTAATTGCGTAAGCAAATAAACATGGAGGCACGTGTTCGCCTGTATGTTGTTTTTGAGGGAAAATAATTGCAAACTGCTCTGTTAATGTCAATTTTGTTGAGAGCGAAAGGCGAGCACCGCCTAAGGTGAATATTATCTGTACAAGTTTCATTTTGCCTTTCTGGTAGTTACGTCGCTGTTTGAAACACAAGTTTCAGAAAAAACTAGATTCACCAGTTGTCACTGTCCGACTTTCTAACCACTGATATTGTGACTAACTATATTCATTCGCACCTTCCAGGAAACTTGCAATGTTAAGATTTCGTTTGTGAAAGATGGAAAATACTTATTTTGATGATAGTAATTTGTTTGTTGTTTAACGCGGCACTGAGCAATATTTCAGCTTTATGACGGTGTACAGTAAATAATCCAGTCTAGACCAGACAATCCAGTGATTGTTATCGATCATGCGCATCGATCCACGCAGTTTTTGGATGGTAAATATCCTGTATTAGGAAAAAGACTATTTATTTAGCGTACTAAATACAGTGTTTATTCCTAATACCGGATATTTACCAAAAACGCTGTCGTCTGATAACCTCTATGTATAAAGGTGGGTGAGTGAGTATGGTTTTACGCCGCTTTTAGCAATATTCCAGCAATATCACGGCGGGGGACACCAGAAATGGGCTTCACACATTGTACCCATGTCGGGAATCGAACCCGGGTCTTCGGCGTGACGAGCGAACGCTTTAACCACTAGGCTACCGGACCGCCCCTATGTATTAGACACCTGATGTAGTAGTAACATACTGTAATGCTGCAATGTTGCAGGAGACTTCGAATATGTTATATGTTTATGGTTTATACTCATGAATAGCGTGGAAACCGGTGAAAAATGTAGGGGTTTTATTTGTCCCGCTTTCGGTTTCATACCACGAGCCGGAGGCAGGTGGTATGCCACCAAACGCGTGAACCAATCAGATAACATCATTCTGACATGGAGGTATGATAAAAAAAAATATTTTAGTTAGTAAGTATGGTTTTACGCCCCATTTTAGCAATATCCTAGCAATATCACGGAGGGGGGACACCTGAATGGGCTTCACACATTGTACCCATTTGGGGAATTTGACCCGGGTTTTTGGCGTGACGAGCGAACGCTTTAGCGTCTCGGCTACCCAACAACCACACATAATTTGCGAATGTTGTGACCCGTCTTGATAACGAAAACAAGTAGTCAAATCAACTGTATATAGTATACTGTTTTTATACCATGCTTTGCTTAATCTGTTTTAAAGGTATCAGGCAGCGGTTCAGCAACCCACACAATAATGGCAACTGGGTGTTTAACAGCTGGGGAGGCATGCTGTAGGATGTGGTAGGCAGGAAATTGGATGTGAAGGCTGAATTACACCAATGAAACAAACGTTTGTCAGTTAGACCTGATACCACATGTCTTTCTATGTTACTCCAGAGTAGCATTAAATGTTTTTAAGGAATTTGTTTGTCTTGCAAAAATTAGAAGAATTTGCGTATATATAATATGCACAACCGTCACGACTTTCATACCAAATGAAAGCCATGCATAGTTCTTTATCATCATATCACACGGCACATTGTCGCAAACTAAAAAACTAATCGCATAGGTAATGCAAAAAAACGATACCATTCTTGTGCCTCTGAGCATTTAAAACGCAGATGTGAAAATCACACATGCTCGCACCAATTAAATAGCACAGGGTTTTAGTGTTAATTGACAAAGTGTTTAATATAATCCATCTATAACATTCAAGGGCGGATCCATCATTTTCAAAAGGGAGGGGTCCAAAATACTCCCAGCTGGAAGTGGGACGGGGATTGTCTACAACATACTACGCTTGGTTTTCATAAGGATTGGACTAAGACGGAACCCAGTCGCAAATATGGCCATGAAAGGGGCACGAGACGCTATTCGGCTTGTCCCGGAATAAGACGAGTTGGTCACGAATGACCCGCTCCATCAAATGTAATACTCACAATAACTATTAAAGATGGCGCTGGCGTGAGATGTTTCAATGTGATCATTGATATGAAACTCGGCAAGTGATTGTGTTTAGCACCAGCGAAAAACAACCTAAAAAAAAAAGAACCTGGATCACTGTAGGTCTGGACACTGCTAAACCAAGCTATGGGCCTCGGCACAAGTACAGACGTATAAGTCAGATGTGGAACGAGGGGTTAAGCTGCAGTGAGGGGGCTTGCGTTGGGCGGAGACCAGGGTAGAGATTGGTAGAGAGCGAGGCTGCTTGGTGGCGAGTGGGTTCGTGGTTGAGATTGGCTGTGGGTGGGTTTGAGTTTAGCTGAGTTGGTGGAAAGCAGAAGTGAGTTTGGCGGGGTTTGCGTTTGGCTGAGGGTCTGTGTTTAACGGTTTGTAGGGTTGAGTTTGGTTGAGAACAAGGTTGAGTGTGGGTGAGAACAAGGTTGAGAACAAGGTTGGGTGTGGTTGAGAAAAAGGTTGAGTTTGGTTGAGAACAAGGTTGAGTGTGGTTGAGAACAAGGTTGAGTTTGGTTGAGGACAAGGTTGAGTTTGGTTGAGAACAAGGTTGAGTTTGGTTGAGAACAAGGTTGAGCGTGGTTGAGAACAAGGTTGAGTTTGGTTGAGAACAAGGTTGAGTTTGGTTGAGAACAAGGTTGAGTTTGGTTGTGTTTGAGCTTGACGGACAGTGGGGTTGACTTTGACAGAGAACAAGGTTGAGTTAAGCTGATGTGAAGGGTGAAATGGGGTTTAACGTCGCGTCCAAGATTATTGCACTTATATAGCGACGTGCATTTACGTGTGTGTGTGTGTGTGTGTGTGTGTGTGTGTGTGTGGCTGCTTGTACTATTCCGGACGGATGCCTATTTCTAGTGCTATCCCACTGAGATACCATGCCGCAGTTTAACATGAATATCCCACTCAGCATACAGCCGACCATTGTTTGACTTCCTTAGCCCATTAATGTCGGGCGCCAGACAGGGTAACAACAAGTACCATCTTTTAACATCTTTTGAGAGCGATGTTGAGTTTGGCTGAGAGAGGGGTTTAGCTTGGCGGATAGTGGCGTTGAGCTTTGTGAATACATGATAGTGGCGTTGAGTTTGGCGGAGAATGAGGTTGAGTTTGGTGGAGAATGGGGTTGAGTTTGGTGGAGAGTGGGGTTGAATTGGGCGGAGGGTGGGGTTGAGTTTGTCTTTGTGTACCTGGACATAGAGAGACAGGATCCGTTCATAGCTCCGATCACAGACACGGCTATCAGCACTGGCATGATCCACTGTAGAACAGGCACGGTGCGGGCAGAGAACGTCTGAAAACATTCGCCCAAACACAACATTTGACACGAACCCTGAATACACCACATACAAGCCACACATAGTTACTCATCATGAATCTGCGTTAATACAGTTAGTAAACAAAATGAACGAAATTCCCAGTTGAAATTCGGGATAGATTAGTTTCCGTGTACCAATGGTAATACTTCAGTGTCCTTGTTGATTGTCACATGCCCCCTAGGGCTGAAATTCGCTGTGCAGAGTTGCTCCCCTTTGAGCACGCCAGAAATCTATGATCGTGTGTTCGAATCCCGGTTCGCTTCGATTCTGTCTCTTCCCTTGGCAACCCGTACTCGTGGGTTTCACCAAAGTGGTAAACGTCTAAGACCTGCATTTTTTCGGACTTTCCACAAGCTGACGGGCGTAATATAACTGGAATAATGTTTAAAGAGGCGTTAAAAAAAACTCACTCACGCTGTCACATGCACCCCAACACCGAATAGGGCATAATTGCTTACAATAGTGCCAAGTTAGGACCCAGGTTACACCAGCCCCCAGCACTCTTCTGCTCAATGTCTCAGCCATTGGTTTTTCCTTCACAGACTCGATTATTTCAGTTCGCCGCGATAAGGCTGGAGTTTGTAGAGGGCGGCGTCAAACAACATGCAGACACTATACTCACGACAGCGACCGCAGTGGAGTCGAGCATCTCCGCCGGAGTCAGCACAGCGAAGTAGGCGATGTTGGCCGTGATGTAGACGCTTGTCACTATCGTCATGGAGATAACGATAGCACGAGGGACATTGCTGTAGACGTATCAAAAAATCAATGGTTCATCTTAATTTGTGACAATAGTAGTAGTGCCTTGGTTATTTAACTCAGTGTCGATGACTTTTAGCAATTCATGCGAACCAACGTTCACAATTATTCTTCCCAGTCAAAACAGTTCAAACAACAACGTTCATGTAAAAAATCGTTCTGATTAAATACTACTCCAACGAAGTTAAAGAACACCCGATTCTTTCATATGACTAAAGTAAATATATCAGAAGCCACCAATTTCCATGTTGAAATTCCCACTATGAAATATTTTAGATTTCCAACAGACGTCCTCTTAACTTTCAATTATCTCTGAACTAGTTTTAAGGTAAATCCTATTCTGAGGCTTCTGCGTCACTTCTTTCTAGTAACTGGCCGCCTCCGTGGTCTAGTGGTAGAGCGTCCGCCCGGAGAGCGGAAGGTCCGGGGTTCGATCCCCGGCCGCGTCATACCAAAAGACGTTAAAAGATGGTACTTGTTGTTACCCTGTCTGGCGCTCGACATTAAGGGGCTAAAACAAGGACTGGTCGGCTCGGAGTCAGTATACTGTGTCTGAGTGGGGTATTCATGTTAAACTGCGGCATGGTAGCTCAGTGAGCTAGCACTATAAATCGGCATCAGTCCGGACTAGTACAAGCAGCCACACAAACACACACACGTACATGCACGTCGCTTTATAAGTGCAATAATCTTGGACGCGACGTTAAACCCCATTTCACCTCACCTCTTTCTAGTAACCTTCGTCACTTTGATGCAGATACATAGGGGAGGTGGGAGGGGCTACCTCCTGATGTAATAGATGCCATGGCAGATTAGCAATTGTCATATGAAAGAATCGGGTGACCTTCAACTTCTTTTGGGTAGTCTATAAACACTGGGACAATGTCGACTCGAACTTAAGTAACTCGAAATATTGTTCAAGTCGATATGTCTTATGTCGGCACTCTGCATGTCTCGAAATCGATGTATTTCCAGCGGTTTCGAGGAAACGAAGGTTTATCATACATCCGGAAATCACGTGACACACACCTACCGATGAGGATCTATCACTTCGTCACACAGGAAGTTTAAGTAGTTCCTGAAAAAAACATAAGAGGCGTTACAGGTTGTAGGAATATACTTGCTAGAATACACTGCTGCATATTGCCACTCGACCTTAACAGTATGTACAAAAAGCTATACTGGCCCGGGGTATGTCAAAAGATATGAACGTATGAATAAAACACACATCATAAGGTCTAATTTGGCATTATGTAAATTTAGATACGTATCTTGCATTAAGCAGAAATGTATCAAGTCTTATGTAAGTACTTATCTAGTATTATATAAACACACTCTTCAAAAATAAAGTAACGCACAGGAGATACTGAGAATGATGATTTTGTTATTCTTGAAACATTCAATACAAATGCAATATTTTTTATTGAACGATGTTAGTTCGTTAACTGACGTCGTGCACAACCACACCCGTTATAAACTTTTGTAGCTTTATACAGCAATTTTTTATGCAGAATGAGTGTGTAAGTTGTGACAATCTTGTGCAGTCACACTGACTATAAAAGGTCAAACGTCAGTCAACATTTTGTCACACGTTTGTCGACTTATTTGAAGTGGGACTGATTGCTGCCAATCGCAACATCGCCATAGGACGCCTTGAAGCTGAAGTGTCCCAGTCTGCAGCTGCGCGTCATTTCAACGTACACCAGAGCACCATATCTCGTTCATGGGAACGGTATACCCGAGAAGTGGTGGACCAAGAGTCACCACCCCTACACGAGATCGCCACACCCGGGTCTCTGACATGCTACTGGCACCGAGACTGCAGGGCATGTGCCTGGTGTGACGAGGATATCGGACCAGACACTCAGGAATCGTCAGCGAGAGGTGGGAATTAGACCCAGAAGACCGGCACCTGGCCCTGTTGTGAGACGGTTGCATCGACGACAACGTATGCGATGGAGTCACACTGTACAGGCATGGAAGCTGAGAAACTGGCGACAAGTCTGGCTCAGTGATGAATCACGATTTCTTCTCCCATGCCCAGAAGGAAGACAGCGTGAAATGAACGTTTTGCACCGAACGACGTTAGACAGGTCGACAAATTCGGTGGCGGAAGTGTGATGGTGTGTAGAACCATTTCCAACGGAGATCTGACTTGGTGGTTCATGGGAATCTGACAGCAAATCAGTACATCGACCAAATTCTTCAACGTCACCTTCTTCCGATTATCAACCGACAGAGTCGTTTCAACATGACAACGCTACACCGCACACAGCTCGTGTCACTGTTGACTTCCATCATAATTCCAACGTCAATGTCTTGCCATGGCCTTCCAGATGTCTATGGGATGAACTCAATAGACCTGTACGTCAGTGTCATAATACGCCACAGACACGGTGATCACAACAGGTACTGATCGAAACGCGTTTCTATTTTTGAAAAGTGTATTTATTTAGTATTACGTAAATATTTATCTGGTATTATGTAAATATTTATCTAGTCTTATGTAAATATTTATCTATTATTATGTAAATGTTTATCTAGTATTATGTAAATACTTATCTTGTGTTATGTAAATACTTATCTAATATTATGTAAATACGTATATAGTGTTATGTAAATACTTATCTAGTATTATGCAATACGTACCAACCCCCGAAGGCCCAGAACCCAGAGTAGAAACCTACAGCTATGGCACCTGCACTGTAATCGCTGCCCTCAAACGAGTTCTCGAACTGAGCAGTCTCACCTAAATACAATCAACATCCGAAAACAATTTGGTTAGAAGAGTTTTCTCTTGTCAGGGACGATCGGACATTTCATAGAAATCTAAATGGCCCAAACGGTATTGAAATTACATGTGAGTGAGTGAGTGAGTGAGTGAGTGAGTGAGCGAGTGAGTGAGTGACTGAGTGAGTGAGTGAGTGAGTTGGGTTCAACATCGCTTTGAGCATTATTCCAACAATATCACGGCCTGTCAGCTTAAGGAAAGCCAGAAGTGATACAGGTCTTCGCCGTTTACCACTTTGGTGGAACCGACGAGCACGGATATGGTGCTGACAAACCTAGAAACATAATCGGAGCGAACCGGGATTCGAACCCACGATCAAAGGTTTCTGGCGTGCTCAAGGGGGAGCAACTCTTCACAGCGAATTTCAGCCCTGGGGGTGTGACAATCAACCAGGACCCCGAAGTATTACCACTGGTACATGGAAACTAATCTATCCCGAATTTCAACTGGGATTTTCGTTCATTTTGTTTACTAGCTGCATTGCAGTGATATCGTAACGTGGGAGGAAAATCCGAAGTGATGCAGGTCTAAAATTACAGATACCATGTGTCATTTTTGTGGTCAACAAAACATCTCTGCTCGCGGGTATAGTTTAATGTCATTGTTATTCCTCGCACTCTACGAGGCATACTTTAACCAAGTTTGGAATCGAACCCGGGACTTAGAATGTTGAACGAAAGCTAAACCATCAACCACCAACCTTAGGCTATCTCAACGTCCCTGTGTTTAAATGTTAACGGATTCAATAAGAGCTCCAGAGGAGACAAACTTAATCAGCATTTACTCACCTTTGCCAAGCCACATGAATCCGATGATAATGATGATAAAGAGAGCGATGAGTTTGCTGGTGGTGATGACAGCTTGTACTTTGGTGGCCCACTTCACGTTCATGCAGTTTAACGCGATCAAGAGGACTGAAAAGACAACGTGTTAAATCAGCAAGGTGAGTGAGTGAGTGAGTTGGGTTTAACGCCGCTTTTAACAGTATTCCAGTTATATCACTGCGTGTCAGCTTAATGTGGGAGGAAAGCCCGAAGTGATGCAGGTCTCAAACGTTTACCACTTCGGTGTAATCCACGAGCAATAGAAACATATTCGGGGCGAACCGGGATTCGAATCATAGGTTTCTGGCGTGCCCAAGGGACGCAACTCTGCACAGCGAATCGTGGCGCCTTAGACGACTGGGCCACCCGTGTCCCCGCAAGGTGGGCGAGTTTGGTTTAGCGTTTGGAACAATATTGCAGTTATATCACGGCGTGCCAGGTCTGGGGTAGGATCCTAGACGTATACCACTCTTATGAAACCCACGAGCACGGGTATGGATACTTGGATAGTCTGTCTTATAGACCGTGAGCCAAATATATCCAATACAGTCCATGCAAGTCTGGCAAGACTGAAAATGACCCTTGACTCCTTTTTATTATTTTTCTATAACTGCAATGTAACAATATAAGTTGTAGCAGGATCACGAGCGGTACATTGGGGTTCCGGCTCGTGGTATTAAACCTAACGCGGGACACGTTACGTTGGTGCCACACCTAATGGTTCAACTTAAGTACCGTTAATTTATATTTTTTTTATTCGAAATGTCTCGTAATTTGAATAATTTTCATGAAATTACGAGTGTTTTCTCGTTATTTCAAGTTTTGTTTTTTTTAAATCGAGAAAATAATTGAAATAACGAGAAAATCGAAATAACGAGTAAATAATTGAAGTCTCGAGAATATATTCGAAGTAACGACATAAAAAAATCGAAATTTCATTTCTTTTAATAAACTTGAAATAACAAGAAAAGGAAGGAGAAGGAACTCAATCAAACCGAGAAATTTCGATCAAAACTTGGTGGCACCATTAGGTTTTCGTACACATACGCTTACCGCATAAGTTAGAAAGTTAGCCTGCTTATCAGCCGAGTGCATCGTGATCCAACTACAGGTCACAAGACGATTGAGATGGATTTTGTCAGTGTGTCATCCACGACCTAGCTCATAGTCCCTGAACCATATTGTTTTCCCTTCAGCCCAGCCCTTACTGTTATGCTAGAGTTTTAAATGAAGCAAGTCTAGATTTTTCCCAGGTATGTCCAATATCACTGGGCTCTTTTTCAATTTAAATGCAGTTGTTTGTTTCTGTCAAAAAGCCTATATTTTCAGAGACTAAGCGTTAGTCTGTTCAGGGATCTGAGATAAATTTCCACTCCTTGACATGATCTGTGACCTATAGTTTCGACAAAGGTCATTTCGACGGTGTTACATTATACCCACTTCCTGTTCACGTGTCGACCACGTGGCAGCTGCACCACCCTTCTCAACACTTGACATACATACTCGACACGTGTTTGCCATACAGGTAAAGTGAGCAACTTCAGGTGTCACCTGTCCTAGTCTAATATAGGTTAATAAAAATCATCAGAATTTTCCATTGTACTATTCCAACGATATAGTAAGCATGCGTTTATGAATCCCTATCAAATAGTTTTTCTGAAGACGGAACAGTACAGAATAACAGTTAATAGTTTTTTTTTTATGAACCAGTTCATTGACCTGTAATTCAATCAACCTGACTCAAGGGACTTAAGGACCGGTGTAAGAAAGTATTTGGATCCCCGTAGTATTTGATAACCTTAATAAGACGGTCGATGTGCTGTGGGCAGTGTATGTATATATTTACCCTTACAAACACACTCGAGGTCCATGTCTTAGATAGGAAAAGGGGTGGGGTGGGGTGGGGTGGGAGGTGTCTTCCTGCTATGGGGTGGATCTCCTATTCAGAGGAAATTGAACCCTTCGTATTTCTAGCGAACAATACACTCAACGTACATTTATCATAAGAAACTGGTGCAGCGGTCGCATGCGATATAAGTAACATCAACGGAATTGTTATACAGTAAACTACGTTTATAACGAACACGCTTATAACGAACTGACGGATATCACGAACTTAAGTTTTTGGTCCCGGCCATTTGCTGTATATATGCTGTGGATATGCTTATAACGAACTTCGGTTGTAGCGAACTAAAATTTGTGGTCCCTTTGAGTTCGTTGTAACCGTAGCTTACTGTATATGAAAGGAGGTGGATTGAACAAGCTGAGCTTCAACTGAGAGAAACATACGTGCTGCAAGAGATTCATCCAGCACCGCATCTCTACTTGAGCACACATTGACTTGAGTGTGACACAGTAGCGGATCCTGGGGGATTGGGGTATTGGGGGTGTCCACTCCCCTTTTGTAAATATGAAAAACATGGTTGATATGGTTGTTGATATTGAAATTTGTTTGTTTGCGATTTTTTTGGTATGCTTTTGGATGAAATACCCACCCCTCCCTACTCCCTTCACTCCCCGGAGGTACATATGGCCGACGTGGACCCCTCAACACTTTTTTTTCAAAATCCTGGATCCGTTCCTGTTACAGGTTGGATGCTTTCTGTCCAAGGTGAGGTTAGGTGAGGTTCGGTGAGGTTCGGTGAGGTGAGGTTAGGTGAGGTGAGGTGAGGTGAGGTGAAATGGGGTTTAACGTCGCGTTCAAGAGTACTGCACTTATATAGTGACGTGCATGTACGCGCACGCACGTGTGTGTGTGTGTGTGTTTTCGTGTGTGAGTACGTGCGTGCGTGTGCGCGTGCGTTCGTGTGTGTGTGACTGCTTGTCTCAGTCCGGCCTAATGCCATGTTTATGGTGCTAGCCCACTAAGATACAATCCTGCAGTTTAACATGAAGACCCCACTCAAACTCAGTATACTGACTCCGAGCCCACTTGCAACATGTCCTTGTTTTAGCCACTTAATACAGAGCCCCGGACAAGATAACAAGTGTTTTGATATCTCTTGACTCGGATGGGGATCTCCAGGTAGACGTTGTATCCACTACATCGCGGAATCGGTATTTCTGTCCAAGGGTATACCGTTGCCCATACAGACGATAATGTTATAACTTGGCCTTTGGTGTCTGTATTGAGCAAAAAAGGAGTACAATCACGCAGGCTCATTTTACGAAGATTTCAAAGAGCGTCTCTTGCTGAAAAGGTCATGAGGGTTCCATCATTCAAGGCCTTAGTAAGGGTTTCAAACCGTTTTAAGGGTAGATATTTGGAGAACGTTTCTAAATTTGATGCACCCGTCACCAAACTGATGTCTGACGCAATTCCCTATTATTTTACTTGACTTGCCTTTCCATGGGTTTGTGACGAGTGCCCCCGTTGGGGCGGGATTCACCTCATAATTGATAGTGATTCTAAACATGCGCTTATAACATAGTCGGAATGGTTCACCAGATTTTTCAAGGTTATTATCATGAATAGGATTTTATCTCTTTTATTTACATGCACATTGTAGTGAGTGAGTTGGGTTCAAGGTCGCTTTGAACAGTATTCCAGTTATATCACGGCGTGTCAGCTTGATGTGGGAGGAAAGCCTAAAGTTATGCATGTTTCTCACGTCTATTTTATGGTCTCTGGTGAAACCCACGAGCATGGGTTCAGTGCTGATAAACCTAGAGACATAATTTTGGCGAACCATGTTCCGAACACACAATCATAGGTATCTGACGAGTCCAATTGCAGTGCCTTAGACGACTGGGCCACCCATGCTACATGTGCACAGTTAGGCAATTTGCAGAATTATTAAGCAGTAACTATGGTTGAAACGATTCAAATGCGATAAACAGACACTAAAACCTAGAACAGCTGAGTCATTGTGGAAGTGGTGAGGCAGTGAATGTTGTTCAACAAGACAGCAAGATCAGTGATCGAAGCAAACAAAACATGAATCGCTGTTTCATTGAACGATATCTTTTAACATGAATACTTCGTGCACTTTCAGGCTTAAGTGACAGAGGCATCCCTGTGACACAGTCATCCAAATGTACTCCCTGACAGTTTTCTTATATCTATAGTTTTCTGACCACAGCTTGGCATTTTTAACGGATCAGGCATCAAACAGATGTACTATGTTTTGATACTTACTATTGATTATCGCTGCAAGGAGCCATTTGGAAGAAAACGGAGGGTCACAGTACGGGAAGACAGGACGCAGAACGTAAGTAGCACAAGTAAGGCCTGCAACGGCTTGGGACATAGGGACACTAAAGACAAGATACACCCAGAGACACAAAAATGCCGGAAAATCCCCGAATGCACGTCTAATGTACACATATTCTCCACCGGATACGGGGATTGAAGCGCCTAATTCTGCATAGCACAGTGCACATAGCGTCGAGTAAACTCCACACAGCGCCCAAGTGACACAAGACATGCCAACAGAGCGTACATTGTTGAGAATTCCAACAGGTGACACAAAAATCCCTGCTCCGATAATACCACCAACAATTATGGAAACGCAGTGAAAAAGGTTGATCTGCCTCTTCAACTGCACTTTCTGATGTTGGTTGATTTCGAGATCTTGTTGTGTCACCAACCTCTCCCTCTTTGTTCTGGCGGCCATGTTGTACATATATCTTATACAAATATGAACTTTCGTGCTCTTTCTAAATGAAAGCAAACAAACCTGCATTCTGGTGTAGATACTTGCGGCGCTTGAGAGCGTGTGAGTGAGTGAGTTGGGTTAACGCCGCTTTGAAAGGTATTCCAGTTATATCACCGCGTGTCAACTTAATGAGGGAGGAAAGCCCACAGACGTTTACCACTTTGTTGGAACCCACAAGTACGGGTATGGTGACAAACCTAGAGATATAATTGGGGAGAACAGGATTCGAACCCACAATCATACGTTTCTGGCGTGCCCAAGGGACGCAACTCTGCACAGCGAATGTCGGCGCTTTGGATGACTAGGCGACCTGTGCCCCGAGGCGCGTTAGACACCCAGATGTGACCACAGGTTTGGTTATTTCTGTCCCCTGCCTGTGAGACAGACACATAGTAGCAAATACGTGTCAATACTACGAGGTGAGGTGAGGTGAAGTGGGTTTAACGTCGCGTCCAAGATTATTGCACTTATACATCGACGTGCATGTACGTGTGTGTGTTTGTGTGGCTGCTTGTACTAGTCCGGACTGATGCCGATTTATAGTGCTAGCTCACTGAGATACCATGCCGCAGTTTAACATGAATACCCCACTCAGACACAGAACACTGACTCCGAGCCGACCAGTCCTTGTTTTAGCCCCTTAATGCCGAGCGCCAGACAGGGTAACAACAAGTACCATCTTTTAACGTCTTTTGGTATGACGCGGTCGGGGAACGAACCCCGGACCTTCCGCTCTCCGGGCGGACGCTCTACCACAAGACCACGGAGGCGGTCCACTACTACTACGAACTATCGTAACCGTTAATTTTTTTAAATCTGAGGCATCTTATGAATTAATACCCTCTTTACCAGAATCGAGTATTCATAGTTATTCATAAAAATTATATCGATTTTGGGGTACTTTCCTGGCATACATGTAAGTACCCTCGGACGTATTACATATTGATACTTACTGGTGATTAGCGTTGCAAGGAGTCTGACAGAAGATGATGGGGGTTCACAATGCGGGAATACGGGGCGAAGAATGTAGGTGGCAAAAATCAAACCACCAGCGGCCATAAACACCGGCGACAAAATAACCAGATTCACCCAGAGACTCAAAAATGCCGGAAAATCCCCGAATGCACGCCTAATGTACACATATTCCCCTCCGGAGACGGGTATTGATGCACCAAGTTCTGCAAAGCACAGGGCACATAGCGTTGAGTAAACTCCACACAGCGCCCACAATACACAAGACATGCCAACAGAGCGCACATTGTAGAGAATTCCAACAGGTGACACAAAAATCCCTGCTCCGATAATAAGACCAACAATTATGGAAACGCAGTGAAAAAGGTTGATCTGCCTCTTCAACTGCACTTTCTGATGTTGGTTGATTTCGAGATCTTGTTGTGTCAACAATGTCTCCCTCTTTGTTCTGGCGGCCATTTTGTGAAGAAAGGTTGTCAAATATGCACTGTCACGTGTATTTGGTTTTTTTTTGCATTAATTTTCGAAGAGGATATCGTATTAGTGCGTAGGAAGGATACATTCTTGACATCCGTGTCTTGAACGTGCCTTATAGGTGCTCTCTTTAGGGTGAACGTCTTACGCAAGTAAAACTTACTGCTGATTCCACGTAACGACTTTCAAGGTTAGGTCCTACGTGTCGGACTCCGTTCTATTTAATTCTACAGTTTAAAAATATTATTATTTATAAAAATTGAATGGGATTGGATACAAGTTCTCCAACACCTTCTCCCAGATATTTACACCATTCATATACAATTTGTACTGTACGTGAACAGATCAGTAGGAAAGAAAAGAATAGGAAAGGTCAGTGAACAGTGAGAACAAGAGAGTGTACATAAATCTCTTTGTATTACAGATACTATATAAATCTGTACACAAATTATTTTTTATATAATATCTTGTGGTGGTAAGTCCCCATTTCCGTTTAATACCAAATTGAGATCAGCTTGTGTATTTTCGACTATAGTCATAGTCACATGCAAAGAAAAAAGAAATCTATTATTTCATAGTGACGCAACAATGGTACGAAAATTTCGTTAAGTAACACGTTTCAGTTTTTTTTAGCTCAAATCTAAATCTAGAATGAAACACACTGTCGTCATGCTACTTGTTCCGGTCTGGGAAAGCATGCTTACTACACTGTTATCTCAACCTGAAAATGCTTGCACTTCCGGTTTAATGACATCATTTTCAGCCTTTCGAAGAAAGGCATACTGCACTATTACCTTGAACCTGAAGCCCCAAGCCCCAAGCTGCAGCAGAAAGAAAGTTAAATGCACTCCAAGTCGCATGACATCATTTTCAGCATGTGAATCACATGCTTAAAGCAGTTCATATTTTATCCAGTGAGTAAATATGAGCTTCCAGTATAATGACTTCCGGTGTAGAACTTTGAATACGTGACAGTAGAAGCATGAGCTTGACGATGACTTGTTTTGCTTGTTGTTCAACGCCGCGCTCAGCAATATTCCAACTAGATGACGGTGGTCTGTGAATAATTGAGTCTGGCTTGATAATCTTGTAAAGGGCGCTCTCAAGGCTATTGTTAGGTGCAGTGCTAGGCCCGTATTAAGGGCGCTCTCAAGGCTATTGTTAGGTGCAGTGCTAGGCCCGTGTTAAGGGCGCTCTCAAGGCTATTGTTAGGTGCAGTGCTAGGCCCGTGTTAAGGACGCTCTCAAGGCTATTGTTAGGTGCAGTGCATGGCCCGTGTTAAGGGCGCTCTCAAGGCTATTGTTAGGTGCAGTGCTAGGCCCGTGTTAAGGGCGCTCTCAAGGCTATTGTTAGGTGCAGTGCTAGGCCCGTGTTAAGGGCGCTCTCAAGGCTATTGTTAGGTGCAGTGCTAGGCCCGTGTTAAGGGCGCTCTCAAGGCTATTGTTAGGTGCAGTGCATGGCCCGTGTTAAGGGCGCTCTCAAGGCTATTGTTAGGTGCAGTGCTAGGCCCGCGTTAAGGGCGCTCTCAAGGCTATTGTTAGGTGCAGTGCTACGCCCTTGTTAAGGGTGCGCTCAATGCTTTTACTTGTATTAAGTCTGTTGTGTGATGTTATTATAATATATGTATCATTAATATTTGATTGCAGACGCATGCAGCCTTAAGATAATCGAAAGAAAACATTATTAGGAAGAGTGAGTGAGTTTTTTACGCCGCTTTTAGCAATATTCCAGCAATATCACGGCGGGGGACACCAGAAATGGGCTTCACACATTGTACCCATGTCGGGAATCGAACCCGGGTCTTCGGCGTGACGAGCTAACGCTTTAACCAGTAGGCTACCCGACCGCCCTATTAGGAAGATATTAGTGGGTTTTTTTCAAAATTTAAAACCTATCACCGTATTGCCCTATATTGCATTAGGCACCTGACAATCTCGGGTAAACCTGGTAACCAGGTCGTTTTCCAAACTGAGGTTTTGACGCGGTTCTAGGTTTGAAATGGCTCACTCAAAACCTGCTTTGGGGTGTTACATTTCAATTTTATAACCAAGATTTTACAATTGACGTTTTATAAACTGGCCTCTTGATATGAACACCATATTCATATTTGACTGATTAAAAGTTACAATTTTGTTCAAATGAAAATGACATGGCATAAATCAAACTTGCAATCTCACATATCGTGTTAAGTTTGTAACCCACTGTTTTCCCAATGAGCCACCGGGGCAGGTGATGAAAACTTGTTAAATTTTACATGTCATGACTCCGGGGGTCCATGCTGCACATGTTCTCTCGCTTTGATCGGATTCCTGTTGTACCGCGACACGCTGTGTTGTCAATGTTTTCTTATTTTTTTCTGGTATTTCTTGCATTTTGACAAAAACACGCCTCCTCGGTTCTGGTTGATAATGTAAAACCTTGAGCTCGAGAAAAGTCCCCGACCTAAACACTGCATGACCTGAGCAAATATTTCGAGGACCTTAAGATAACATTATCAAAATAGACTATTGTTCTTCGTGGACACTAGCGTTATCGCCATGTCATGTTTTGATCTGCGGCCAATAGATACGAATGTTGTATCAGTAGCTGCTGTCTGAACATGCATGTCTTAAGTTATAGTTAATTCAAGAAGATAGCAGCTCTCCTTTGTCCTACGCATCAGTATGTCTGATTGTGGAATAAACACAAAGACCGGTAGGTTTAGTTCGAGAAAGCAAACACCGGGGGATCAACCGGAGCTACATCACAGCAGTCCAACATCCACCAGTCTCTTCACTATAGGAGCATGTCCGTCTTGGTGAGGGACGGGCTGTATGAGAGACACGCCAATAGTGGAATGATATACAAACACCAGAATGCAGTGTGGGAACGTAGGCACGGGGGCTAATATCCACTGCTAATAATGGTCCCTGTTGTGGTGCTGGCTTCATCTTTGTGCGTCAATCATGGAACTGCTCCCGAGTTGTCTTGGAACAATTTACACGGGGAAGCTATGTTATGGAGTTGATGCTTCCGCCCACAATTGTGTGCTTGGGGTTCAGTCAGTGTTCTCAGGAGTATCACTTCGTCTTTACGTCGTTGTTTTCACAAAGACCTTGGCATGACATTAAACGCAATAAGGGTTACCCGTGTATTCGATAAAACTGGTTGGATATAGTTGCACTGTGTGTTGAAGACTTGGTGTTCACCTATTCATACACCATGCCAGTGTGTGACATCAGTATTTGTGTTGACAGTTCTGTTCTTCCGTTCCACTTCCGAATCTCTCGAGATTTCTACGACATATTCCGTATCAACATCCAGGGGAGACATGGTGCTATGTCTGTGGTCAGAATTCTGATAATGATTGGTCTACTGGACATTCTGGAGGCTTCAAGTAGAACACTAGTGACCCTCGTCCATATATAATCCTACTGGTGATGTCGACGACGTCCATTATGGAGGCTTCAATTAGAACACTAGCGAGTCTCGTACATATACAATCCTACTGGTGATGTCGACGACGTCCATTCTGGAGGCTTCAATTAGAACAGTAGCGAGTCTCGTACATATATAATCCTACTGGTGATGTCGACGACGTCCATTCTGGAGGCTTCAATTAGAACACTAGCGAGTCTCGTACATGTATCAGCCTACTGGTGATGCCGACGACGTCCATTCTGGAGGCTTCAATTAGAACAGTAGCGAGTCTCGTACATGTATCAGCCTACTGGTGATGCCGACGACGTCCATTCTGGAGGCTTCAAGTAGAACACTAGCGAGTCTCGTACATGTATTAGCCTACTGGTGATGCCGACGATGTCCATTCTGGAGGCTTCAATTAGAACACTAGCGAGCCTCGTCCATGTATCAGCCTACTGGTGATGCCGACGACGTCCATTCTGGAGGCTTCGAGTAGAACACTAGTGAGCCTCGTCCATGTATCATCCTACTGGTGATGCCGACAACGTCCATTCTGGAGGCTTCAAGTAGAACACTAGCGAGTCACGTCCATGTATCAGGTTAGACATCGCTGGCACTCGATACACATAGTAGCCGGCTCTGGGATCCTAAGATACTTTGTCAGAATGCCAGAGACATATGAAGGTGATTGTGAATCAAGAAATAAAGAAGGCTTTCGCGGAATCAAATATTAGATATGTTCGATGTGTTTTTTCATACTCTCACGAAACTGAGTGGGCATATTTACACTTCTGCATCCATATCAAAGCAATACCACGACAAAGTCAGAACAACACATTCACTGAATCACTAAACAGATTCAAATGTTTTTAGTTACAACAAATTCATTAAACATGCAATCGTATCACTGGATTGTGTGATGAAGACTCGGCGTAGAACTGATGTGCGTCTTGAGGCAACAAACACACACTGTATGTATTCACATTGTGTCAATGGCGGATGAGACCGCCTCCGTAGTCTAATGGTAGAGCGATCGCACGGAGAGGCATATCATACCAAAAGACGTCAAAAGATGGTACTTGTTGTTACCCTGTCTGGCGCTCGACATTCAGGGGCTAAAACATGGACTGGTCGGCTCGGAGTCAGTATACTGTGTCGGAGTTGGGTATTCATGTTAAACTGCGGCATGGTATCTCAGTGAGCTAGCACTATAAATCGGCATCAGTCCGGACTAGTACAAGCAGCCACACGCATGCATGCATCTCGCTATATAAGTGCAATAATCTTGGACGCGACGTTAAACCCCATTTCACCTCACCAATGGCGGATGATTCCGGTAGAGCAGGACATGTTTATCCTTTTCGCGAACACCTGGTGTCAACACTGATTTCCAGCGATCCATTCTAATACTTTTCACTGCTTTTTACGCCCAATGGTATGTTTCGGCAGATAATCGAGACTGGCTATTCTCTGGCGTTGACGTTTTATATTTCAGTTAGGTCAGCAAGTTTTCATCATTTTCTTTGCGATCACCAAAGAAATATGTATCATAAGAAAGAATAACTACGTAATTTTGTTTTCAATATTTCAGGTATTTTGTGCCACTAAATCCAAGAGCGCATCCTGTCGCATTTTATGAGATCTGCTTGTGGTTGAGTGATCTGTTTGAGAAACAATGGTCATAGTCACGGATTTGTTTAAAAACATGTCCGCAGAACGAGCAATCAATTCTAAACAGCCGACTTGAATTGGTCATGCAGATTTTTACATTGAATCAAACTGAATTGGTTGCATTTGCACATAGGCCTATTGTAGATCTAGGTTTAACCGGCTAGGCCTATCTCGTCAGCAACAGATCTCTCTATATATAAGCAAAGTTATCAAGTACTAGTTTGGTTGCGTAAGTCTCGGTGAAGTCTCGCGTTTCCAGCGGGACACGTTCGTAGTGACCTTAGCGCTTATCCAGACCAAGCAAATAGGACGAAGTGACGACTCGCGTGACGTTTGGCGTATGCATCTTACATCATGTGGTTGATAAATAGAACTCAACACTGATAACAAAGTAATCTATGTAGGACAAATGTGTGGTAGCGTGTGCACAATGAACTATGGAGTATTCTATGGGTATTAGTTGTTCGTTGTTTAACGCCGCATTCAACAATATTCCAGTTATATGACGGCGGTCTGTAAATAATCGAGTCTGGACCAGACAATCCCGTGATGGACATTACTTGCTTCGATCTACTCAATTTGGATACGATTGCATGCGTTAACCAAGTCAGAAGTATATACACATATACCTCATATATTCGTCAGAAACACTAGGAGGTAATGTACCGTATAAAATACACCATTCAAAAGAAGTTACAGAACACCCGAAACAGTATTGATGTTAGATCACAGTATTGATGTTAGATCACAGTATTGATGTTAGATCACGGCTTTATGTGGGGGAAGAAAGCAGTATTCCGCTCATTGTACATTCGCCGTTATTTTGTTGTTTATTTACATGTTGCGTGTGTAATTTCCGGAACAAGAGACAAAATAACGCTGGATACGATGACATGCATCAACCAAGTCAGCGAGCCTGACCAACCGATCCTGTTAGTCGCCTCTTTCGACAAGCATAGACGCTTTTTACCGCAAGTATGGGTTGCTGAAAACCTATTCACTCTGATAATGTAGACATATTTTTACGCCACAGTCAGTCTGTAATCTAGGCCAGTTAAACAAGTGGTTGACATGATGGGCAACGCGTTGATTCGCACTTTACCAAGTCTCCGGACCTGACCATCCGACCGATGGAATCCCTTCCGATGATTGTGTTTGTTTGTTGTTTAACGCCGCACCAAGCAATATTCCAGCTGTATGACGGCGGTCTGTAAATAATCGAGTCTTGACCAGACAATCCAGTGATTGACATCAAGGACCTCGATCCCCACAATTGGGATACGGTGACATGCATCAACCATGTCAGCGAACCTGACCACTCGATCTGTGCTTCAGTGTAACACATTGTTCGGAAAGAATTCCGTGTTTTCCATCAGTGCTAATGTCAGTGGTCCATAATGTAATATTAAAGAACAATTTATCAGCGACATATCCAGGTAATTGATAAGAAAATTACTCGGAGGTACCATACGATACTAAACTCATTGCAATGCAATTTTCATAAACAGCTATTTAGCTTTTATATGAATGGTATTTGGGAACGGATTCACCTACATTCATACATGAGTAATAAATACAATACGTATATTCAACACAGATAACAGATGTTGAGGTAAACATACAGATGAACAAATTAACCCCCTTTGACATTCGTGGTATGACCTAGTCGCTGGCTCAAACCCATTTCTCATCGTCTCTGTGTGACGCGTTTTGGCGATATGTTCAACATGCATTAGTAATCATCTAATACAATAGTCAATATGTTTCTACTTTCGTTTCATTCTGAATAAAAAAATAAGAGGAACTTTAGAGGGTCAGTCGTGTGTCCGCCGTGTGCATTGATGACTACTGTGCAACGTCGATACATGGTTGTCACGAAATGTACACGTGTGGATACTGATACCTATATACCATCTACAGCAGGAATTTACCTGGGTCTGCATGGAGTCCTGGGGGCGAACCAAGAATCATAACCAGGTATCGTGTATGGTTCCGTTCTTTTAGAAAAGTCAATAATAATAATGGTGATAATAATACTGATGATGATGATAATAATGAAGATGATGATGATGATAATAATAATAATGATGATGATGTTGATTATGGACATGATGATGATGATGATAATGATGATGATGGTGTTGATGATGATGATGGTGGTGTTGATGATGATGATGGTGGTGTTGATGATGATGATAATGAAGATGATGATAATGATAATGATGATGATAATGGTGTTGATGATGATAATGAATATGGTAATGATGATGATGATGATAATGATGATGATGATGATAATGATGATACTGATGGTGATGATGATAATGATGATGTTATGGTGTTGATGATGATGTTGATGATTTTGATGCTGATGTTGATGATAATGGTGGTGGTGTATGGTTGTAATGATGATAATGATTATGGTAATGATGATAATGGTGATGATGTTGATGATGGTGGTGGTGTATGGTTGTAGTGATGATAATGATGATGATGATGATAATGATTATGGTAATGATTATGATGTTGATGATGATGATACTACACCAGCCCTACACACTCGGTATGCCTGACGAAAAGCTTGACATACGTCCCCCTTATCTAAAGCTTTCTGAATTATGTACATGTATATCACATATCCCGTCGTGAATGAGATATCGCGTTATAATGAGGGCGAGTCTAAAACGGTACACATCCTGGAATGATACAGGGGACCTTTGCATGTGTGTTTGACGTCACGGGTGACAACTGTTCAGTGGGATGCTCTCATCTTTTCGTGAACACCTGTTGTCATCACTATTTGAAAGTGATTAATGAACACATGCTTATGATATAGTCGGAATTGTACAATTTATTGTGAATATGGAAAAGGTTTTGTCGATTTTCGCACTGCGCCACGGACTAATATTTCAGTATGCTGTTCACTAATGGTATTCGCTTCATGTTTAACATTGTAACGCGTGGCACGTCATCAACATAACATACTCCATGGTTGCCAGCATGAACAGCGAGCAAGACTGACGGGGAATGGTGACCAACAATCCACCAGGAACGTTAAAAGTTTCAAATGTTGTTTTATTTTTTGTGATTTTGTTTGTTTGTTTGTTTGTTCGTGTGTGTTTGTTGGTGTATATATATGTGTGTGTTTGTTTATGTGTGTGTGTGTTTGTTGGTGTGTGTTTGTTTGTTTGTTGGGGTGGGGGGTGGGGCGAGCGTGTGTGTTAGCTGGGGGTTGGCGTGTGTGTGTGTGTGTGTGTGTGTGTGTTTGGGGTTGGGCGTGTATGTGTTTGTTGGTGTGTGTGTGTTTTTTGGGGTGTGGATGTGGATGTGTGTGTTTGTGTTTGTTGGTGTGTGGATGTGTGTGTGTTTGTTTGTTGGTGTGTGTGTGTGTTTGTTTGTTGGGGGTGGGCGTGTGTGTGTTTTTTGGGGTGTGGATGTGGATGTGTGTGTTTGTTGGGGGTGGGCGTGTTTGTGTATGTGTTTTTTGGTGTGTGGGCGTGTGTGTGTATGTTGATGTGTGTGTGTGTTTTTTTGGGTGTGGATGTGGATGTGTGTGTTTGTTGGTGTGTGTGTGTGTGTTTGTTGGTGTGTGAATGTGTGTGTGTGTTTGTTGGTGTGTGAATGTGTGTGGGTGTTTGTTGGTGTGTGTATGTGTTGGTGTGTGTGTGTGTGTGTGTGTGTGTGTGTTTGTTGGGGGTGGGCGTGTGTGTGTATGTGTTTTTTGGTGGGTGTTTTTTGGGTGTGTGGATGTGTGTGTGTTTGTTGGTGTGTGTGTGTGTGTGTTTGTGGATGTGTGTGTGTGTGTGGATGTGTGTGTGTGTGTTTGTGTGTGTGTGTGTGTGTGTGATGATGTCCTGGATACGGTGTCTCCACACCTGGCGTGCACTGGATGATGCAATCGGCATGCACAGCTCCATGTTACTTTTCTCTGGCTTCGCGGAAGGTCATATTAGTGTCGCTATGAGAATTAACTACTTAAAGGTAGGGAAGCCTGATGGTGAATATGTTCGCTTGTCATCTTCATATCCCCAAAGAGCTTAAAAGGCAACCAGAAACCAACACTCGAATCGCAGGTTATATCGATGCTATATTGAGACTTTGAACGATAGGGTCGCTATTCCTTGACTGAGCAACTGCCCATGTTACTTTCGAGACTGCCATGTCTATCTGAGTTATTCATAGTATATAATTGTGGTGCGCACCAGCCACCGCTGGTCAGACTTTATTCGAATGATTATAAAGATAACGAGGAAATAACAATACACATTCTTCTATTGCGGCATGTGACCTTTCGTCAGAAGAGTACTTTACTCATATCACATCATCAAGTGGGAAGTAAGCATTACGCGACGCAGGGAATTGAGTTAACTTAAGCAAACAAACACGGATAAATATATATGTTGACAGAGCTCGAATCATAATAAAAGCGACCAGCGGATTCTGACACGCAACTCGGCACAAAGAATTCCGGCTCATCAGGCGATCAGGTTTCCGGTGTCCCCGTCAGTAATGGGCTGTATGTGCCTGGCAGTTACACGACTGATTAAAAGAGTGAAAGATGTATTACGCCGCACTCAGCAATATTTCAGCTGTGTCACGGCAGCCAGTGTATAATCGAATGGAGGCTCTACAAACCAGTGATTGATATTATAAGCAATGTCCCACGCTGTCGGCCGATGACAGGCCGAGGCTGTCAACGAAACGAATTTTTAAAATGTCTCTGTGGAAAAGTAATTGAATATTAACCCGGGTCTCATCGAGGTGAGTTATCATGTATCAACAATGGGTTGATGTGAAAAGAGTGTATACAATGTGTTCCAGTATATAGTAATATACAAAACGTTCCTCTATATTGGAACACATTGTATACATAAGCACTCTTTTGACATCATCCAATTGTTGATACATTATTTACAAAACTTTCTCCGCCACCATACAGCTGGAATATTGCTGAATACGGCGTTAAGCAACAACAAATAAACAAAACAAAACGTTCCTGTACATATAGATCTAGAGGTAACCACGCGAGTGTTTTGGGGGATGGTAAATATCGGGTATGAGGAATAAACATGAATTCATAGTGGTTGCTCCTTATAAGGATATGTACCACCGCCAAACCCACAAGCGTGATAACCTCTTTATCATATAATGCCATTCTTCAAATCTGTGCTTGAAAAATCTCTTCCCATCTCTCACAAACATTAACTAAACATTGTAAATTTTACTTTAATGTGCGCATTAATATATATATACAATATATATTTCGTCAGAATATAAGCGATGTATCAATCGGACAGTGACAACAGTCCATATAACTCCAACTGAACCTGTTTCTTATTTCTTATAACCATAAATAGGCAAAACAACAATTGTTTCTACTTCCAATTCGCGGCAATCCATCGGTCTGTCCGCTAGAGTAACTGCCCTTTATCAAATGGAAGCTACTCTAACCCTAGTCTATGAGACGTCACGTTTGTTTATTGTCTGCCTGTCCTGTCATAACATTACGAAGGGCGATCAGATGTCCACACAGCGACAAAACGAAACAAGGTAACAATTTGGACAAATCCAACTGTTTTAGCTTCGGGAAAGGTTTAAAGCCACAGAATGGAAACTGATGCCGCTAGACTAGTGTCCTCTCTAAATGTTTTCGCAATTTTTATCTCCCAACTTGTAAAATGCCTTACCTACGTCATAGTTAGACACTGATTTTCGGTATATTAGACTATTCTTCTGTTATGATAGCAATTATCCCAGTAGTTTCTCCAGACTCCCGATGGTTAATTGTGACTCGATCGCAGAATGACAAGGGCGATGCCATGTTTGTTTGTAAACACTGAAAGAAGTCCCTACTTGACCTTTGATATTTGCATCTCTCTGTGTATGTGACCCAAACGGATATCCGTTTGCCTTATCCTGCTGATAAACAAAGATATCCAACTAAGGAAAGTCCAAAACTCAATAATGATTCCTGTGTGGAATACATGTGAAATTTTGCAAGTGACTCTTGTGTCTGTATGTAAGTGAAACTGTGTCAGTAATATATTTTGACATGTGTGTACTTGTTATATATTTTATGTCATTAATGAGATTAATAAACACAGGAAATATAAAAATGCTTATAACGAACTACGGTTATAACGAACTAAAATTAGTGGTACCATCGTTATAAGGAGTTCGTTATAACCGTAGTTTACTGTACATCACCACCGAATAACCATTTCTTGTTTGTTTCCTTTTTAGCCACCATCAAACATGGGTGTATACTTTCTTTTGCGGTTTTTTTCCGAATTGTTCCTAAAGCAAATAATATGCCACAAACAGGTGAGCTTCATATCTTTGTATGACAGAACCCTCAAGAAATACGATTTACCGGTTAATGTCATACCGCGGCAGCTATTCTTTTTGATAACTATTTCGAATATTAGTCACAGATGTATTAAACACAGGTAAACTGTTTCTCTGGTTTCGGAATCCTTAATGCAGTAAGTGCTACATGAAGATATACGCATTGGTACTTACTGATGATTATCGCAGCGAGGAGCCTAATAGATGAAGACGGGGGATCGCAGTCGGGGAAGACGGGACGAAGAGTGTAGGTGGCAAAAATCAAACTAGCTGCGGCCAGCTGTGTGTGTGTGTTTGTGGATGTGTGTGTGTGTGTTTGTTTGTGGATGTGTGTGTGAATGTCTATCTGAGTTATTCATAGTATATAATTGTGGTGCGCACCAGCCACCGCTGGTCAGACTTTATTCGAATGATTATAAAGATAACGAGGAAATAACAATACACATTCTTCTATTGCGGCATGTGACCTTTCGTCAGAAGAGTACTTTAGTCATATCACATCATCAAGTGGGAAGTAAGCATTACGCGACGCAGGGAATTGAGTTAACTTAAGCAAACAAACACGGATAAATATATATGTTGACAGAGCTCGAATCATAATAAAAGCGACCAGCGGATTCTGACACGCAACTCGGCACAAAGAATTCCGGCTCATCAGGCGATCAGGTTTCCGGTGTCCCCGTCAATAATGGGCTGTATGTGCCTGGCAGTTACACGACTGATTAAAAGAGTGAATGATGTATTACGCCGCACTCAGCAATATTTCAGCTGTGTCACGGCAGCCAGTGTATAATCGAATGGAGGCTCTACAAACCAGTGATTGATATTATAAGCAATGTCCCACGCTGTCGGCCGATGACAGGCCGAGGCTGTCAACGAAACGAATTTTTAAAATGTCTCTGTGGAAAAGTAATTGAATATTAACCCGGGTCTCATCGAGGTGAGTTATCATGTATCAACAATGGGTTGATGTGAAAAGAGTGTATACAATGTGTTCCAGTATATAGTAATATACAAAACGTTCCTCTATATTGGAACACATTGTATACATAAGCACTCTTTTGACATCATCCAATTGTTGATACATTATTTACAAAACTTTCTCCGCCACCATACAGCTGGAATATTGCTGAATACGGCGTTAAGCAACAACAAATAAACAAAACAAAACGTTCCTGTACATATAGATCTAGAGGTAACCACGCGAGTGTTTTGGGGGATGGTAAATATCGGGTATGAGGAATAAACATGAATTCATAGTGGTTGCTCCTTATAAGGATATGTACCACCGCCAAACCCACAAGCGTGATAACCTCTTTATCATATAATGCCATTCTTCAAATCTGTGCTTGAAAAATCTCTTCCCATCTCTCACAAACATTAACTAAACATTGTAAATTTTACTTTAATGTGCGCATTAATATATATATACAATATATATTTCGTCAGAATATAAGCGATGTATCAATCGGACAGTGACAACAGTCCATATAACTCCAACTGAACCTGTTTCTTATTTCTTATAACCATAAATAGGCAAAACAACAATTGTTTCTACTTCCAATTCGCGGCAATCCATCGGTCTGTCCGCTAGAGTAACTGCCCTTTATCAAAGGGAAGCTACTCTAACCCTAGTCTATGAGACGTCACGTTTGTTTATTGTCTGCCTGTCCTGTCATAACATTACGAAGGGCGATCAGATGTCCACACAGCGACAAAACGAAACAAGGTAACAATTTGGACAAATCCAACTGTTTTAGCTTCGGGAAAGGTTTAAAGCCACAGAATGGAAACTGATGCCGCTAGACTAGTGTCCTCTCTAAATGTTTTCGCAATTTTTATCTCCCAACTTGTAAAATGCCTTACCTACGTCATAGTTAGACACTGATTTTCGGTATATTAGACTATTCTTCTGTTATGATAGCAATTATCCCAGTAGTTTCTCCAGACTCCCGATGGTTAATTGTGACTCGATCGCAGAATGACAAGGGCGATGCCATGTTTGTTTGTAAACACTGAAAGAAGTCCCTACTTGACCTTTGATATTTGCATCTCTCTGTGTATGTGACCCAAACGGATATCCGTTTGCCTTATCCTGCTGATAAACAAAGATATCCAACTAAGGAAAGTCCAAAACTCAATAATGATTCCTGTGTGGAATACATGTGAAATTTTGCAAGTGACTCTTGTGTCTGTATGTAAGTGAAACTGTGTCAGTAATATATTTTGACATGTGTGTACTTGTTATATATTTTATGTCATTAATGAGATTAATAAACACAGGAAATATAAAAATGCTTATAACGAACTACGGTTATAACGAACTAAAATTAGTGGTACCTTCGTTATAAGGAGTTCGTTATAACCGTAGTTTACTGTACATCACCACCGAATAACCATTTCTTGTTTGTTTCCTTTTTAGCCACCATCAAACATGGGTGTATACTTTCTTTTGCGGTTTTTTTCCGAATTGTTCCTAAAGCAAATAATATGCCACAAACAGGTGAGCTTCATATCTTTGTATGACAGAACCCTCAAGAAATACGATTTACCGGTTAATGTCATACCGCGGCAGCTATTCTTTTTGATAACTATTTCGAATATTAGTCACAGATGTATTAAACACAGGTAAACTGTTTCTCTGGTTTCGGAATCCTTAATGCAGTAAGTGCTACATGAAGATATACGCATTGGTACTTACTGATGATTATCGCTGCGAGGAGCCTAATAGATGAAGACGGGGGATCGCAGTCGGGGAAGACGGGACGAAGAGTGTAGGTGGCAAAAATCAAACTAGCTGCGGCCACGCCCACGGGACACAGAATGATAAGATTCACCCAGAGACACAGGAACGCCGGACAATCCCCAAATGCACGTTTTATGTACACATATTCGCCTCCCGATTCAGGAATCGAAGCACCAAGTTCTGCAAAACACAGGGCACATAGCGTTGAGTAAACTCCACACAGCGCCCACAATACACAAGACATGCCGACAGAGTGCACATTGTAGAGAATACCCACGGGCGACACAAAAATCCCTGCTCCGATAATAATACCCACAATGATAGAGACGCAGTGAAAAAGTGTGATCTGTTTTTTTAACTGCACTTTCTGCTCTGGTTTCGAGTCCAGCTCTTGTGCGAGGATTCTCGTCCCGTTAGACCTAGCAGCCATCCTGTTGAGAGAGCGTCGGTCGACTGTCACAACCACATGGTCACGTTTGATATGCATATCAGATACCAAGGTCTACTGGCCACGGCACTGATACGGTACAGGCAGCTGACAGTAGTCTGTGCTGTCAAAATGATTAGATTACAATGCGATCACACTTGACCCTGAATGTAGGCTAGTATGTCTGGTAGAACACCAACATCACCATATATTTTCCCATGGTGTGAGCCATTTGACAATCTCATCATCCACTGGACCGCAAATACAACCTAAACTGAAACAACATCCTATATCTCTTGTTGCGTGAGACTCTTCAGCTTCCCTGTCCATTGACGTATCATTTAACCTAGTCGGTGTGTCGAGGGCGCCTAAAAGGGGTTTTACTTATTTTACATGACTTTCTTGTCCGCATAATTTACACCCGGTTTGGCTTTAAAGACATTATATTTACATAGTCGGGAGTTCAATAATAATGATAATAATAATAATAATAATAATAATACCGTTTCCGCCATGTTTGTGGTTTTGACACAGAGGTCCATCCATGGTACCACCCAGAATATGTAGAGGGCGTCATGGAAAATGATAAATACAATACACTCTTTGGAATAGGCCCGTATACAGCCTCGGCCGTTTGCAGGCCAACAAACCCTGATCTTGTCCTTTCTGATAAATCCAATGAAATCATTTATATTATTGATTTTTGTGTGTCCTTTTTGACACTAATGTGATTGACAAGATTGAGGAAAAACATGGCAGATATGCGGACCTCGCTTTCGAAATGTCACGCTTGCATCCAAAGTACCAAGTTGTCTGACTCCCCATTGTTCTCGGTGCATTAGGTTTGGTACGTCCCAATCTGTTGACTGATAATGGGAGAGTGCCCGGGTTTGCTACCAGGAATCAAGCCCTTCTGACAATCTGGGTATTGCAGAAGGCTGCAGTGTTGGGGAGTCTTCACATTCTCCGAACAATCCTGGATGGGTTTGACTAGGCAGCGCTTCCTGGGAGAAGTCCCATTCGCTGTCTGGGCCCTGTGCTAGTGATGAGCCTAACTTCCCTCTCAAAATTATCGTCGTCCAATTTACGACGTCATCAAGTTGCGAACGCATGTTCGAATTTCAACATATGACGTCATGATAGAACAATGTTTTATCGTGAATTATAAACCTCCAGTGACTTGATTCTATTGTTGTTCAGTTGGGTTATAAACAGAGACATTGTAATGTCCCCGGGATTTTATAGGATATTCCAGTCATATTTGCTATGAAATGTCTTATAATACCTAGGGGATTTTATTAATACAACTTCCGTTCAGATTGCAACATGTAATGAAATGTAAAGTCAAATGAAAAATGTTTTCTTTATATTCCCAATGATGGCAACCTTTGTATATAGGGCGCTGATAGACTTACATTTAGTCTCTGAAATCTTATATTACCCAATATCATTATTGACTCTAAATTTATTTTTTTTAAAATCCCTATGCTGATTTGTGGAATAGAGCTAGCTTGAGCTAGACTTGCTTTTGTATGCATTTCTAGTTTGTTTGTTTTCCGTAAAATGAATACATTCCACGGTCATGGTGCAGGACTAAGGCGCTGATAAATCTCAATGCTTTTTAGAATGTCTTTTTCAAGAACCGTACGCCAGAAACAGATATTTTACGTCCGTTTCCTAGGGTTCATGGAACGACTGTTTGAAACATAAACATGTCAATAATGATGTTTTAAGTTTCTTTTTTCTGTTCAGAAGAAAACACTTCCCCTTGAGGTTGTATGCTATTTATCATTGGGATAAAACAGAGGGACTGATGTCCCCTCGGTTTTATCCCGCGGATGCGGGTTTTAAATATCATAAAAACCCTCGGACGTACTTTATCCTACACATAAAGTACGTTTCGTTCTCCATTGTTATTTGCGACTGATCGTGTAGCTATCTTATTTTTCACGATAAAACATTGTTCTATCATGACGTCATTTTTGATGATTCGAATATGCGCTCGCAACTTGATGACGTGGTTTATTAGACGACTTTATTTTTAAGAGGGGATAATCTAGTAAGTTGTTCCCCATAGATGTAGCTGGGCAACGCAGGTAAACGCGATGGCCGAACGATCGCATCCAAAAGCGGGAGAGATATGATAATCGGTGAGTTAAAGTTACCATACACGTAGACGAGACATTGGTCTGGTTACTGCAAGGTTTGGCTCGGCCTTTGATTGACGTGCGGAGGGTCCGAGAGGCGGAGCCTAGTGGTGACACTTTCGCATGTCAATCAAAGGCCGAGACAAACCGTGCTGTTACTAGACCAATGGCGAGTCGAGGGTGTGGTAACTGACTTGTAGCACTGATAGCGAGTGGTGATAGAAAGAGCGGGATAGTTACATATCATATTCACATTGGTGACGTAGAGTGTGAGGGAGTGAGTTGGGTTTAACGCCGCTTTAAACATTATTCCAGTTATATCACGGCGTGTCAGCTTAATGTGGGAGGAAAGCCCGAAGTGATGCAGGTCTCAGAAGTTTACCACTTCGGTCAAACCCACGAGCACGGGTATGGTGCTGACAAACCTAGAAACATAATCGGGGCGAACTGGGATTCGAACCCACAATCATAGGTGCCCCCGGTGACGTAGAGTATCCATGACGTCACAAATAAGTTGACATTGTGAAATTGTTTGTTTCCTGCGGAGAAGGACTTGAAAATTAACGTTATATTAAAAGTGATTTTAAAGTCTTTTAATGGGTGTGTAATGCGTAGAACCTTGACAACTGTTTCAGCTTTTACTGCTGACTTTGAGACAATAGAAAATTAGCGATTTTCCGAATGTTATTTTTATCATTTGAAACCTGGACTTACGTGACAAGAATAAAGACTTGATTTCTCAATTCCTAGAGTCTTTTTCTCAATGTTCAACTTGTCACGTAAGTTCCATGGGCGGATACAGCATTTTTGAAAAGGGTGGGTGGGTGGGGGTTGGGGTGGGGTGTGTGTGTGTGTGTGTGTGTGTGTGTGTGTGTGTGTGTGTGTGTGTGTGTGTGTGTGTGTGTGTGCACAATTAAGATCTATTTATTATCTTTGGTGGTAATTTATGAAGAAATAAAGGTGCACCCCCGCACCCCTCCTCTGTATCCGCCCATGACTTCCATAACTTTGTTGACAATTTTGCAATACAATGTTGTATCTTTGTGTACATTTCACTAGGCTGGGCTTGCTGGTCTAACGGCAGCCAATGGTGATCAGCTGTCGCTGAACATGGCACAGCCGAATTCGGATTCCATTGAGGCAGTGTTCATTATTTAAATACGGGTAAATATTTTAAAATTTTGTACATTTTCTCATCATCCTTAAAGAGGCTATGTTGATATCTCATATAGAGTGAGTGAGTATGGTTTTACGCCGTTTTTAGCAATATTCCAGCAACATCACGGCGGGGGACACCAGAAATGGGCTTCACACATTGTACCCATGTCGGGAGTCGAACCCGTGTCTTTGGCGTGACGAGCGAACGCTTTAACCACTAGACTTCCCGACTGCCCCTATCTCATATAGAAGACATAAACGATTCGAATAATAAACGTGAAGGGACGCGAGGGTTTATTATCCCTGCAGTGTTTCATTGTACGATAAAGAACGACCACGAGTCATTTATTTCTTAATTAAAACCCAACTCACTACCCCCTGTGTAGCGTCCTTCGAGATGTTTATGCATTGTACGATACTCTCACTGAGGGTGTGGTTGGTGTGAGATTGTGTCACTTATGTGATTGACAAGTTTAACAACCAGAAGGTTGTGGAAGGGCATGACGTAAGCCCCAAACCTATATACAATAAAACGTTGTTATATACAAAATAACATTTATTTCCATAAACGTGTGTTAGTGTTTATGAATCACTATCAAATAGTACTGATACCATGTGTTCGCGAAAGGTTGAGCGTATCCTGCCCCCACCGGCACGGTCACAAATACATTCAAAGGCAAGTCAGTTGTTTAGTTGAAAAAAACCACACGAGAACATACACTCTTCAAAATAAGGAACTGCACAGGTAGATGTTTAGTTAATTTATTGTACCTAATAAAGTCGATATATTTAATTTAACCATAGATACAAATATGAAATTTTGGAGCTCGATAGTCACATGTTGTCGTTGTACAAAGGCATTGAAAACTGTTCATTGTCATGTCACATAAAGCGCTTAACTCAGAGTTTTGAGTGTCATGGTGTGTGTGTGTGTGTGTGTGTGTGTGTGTGTGGCATATCCTGCATCACGAGATCTGACTTGGTTGTGGTTCAGGGTCATCTGACAGCAAATCGCTACATGAGTCAAATTCTTCAACCTCACCTTCTTCTCAACATTGACCGCCAGAGGGGGCTGTTTCAACAGGACAACGCTCCACCGCACACAGCTCGTGTCACGGTAGACTACCTTCATAATGCAAACATCAACGACTTGCCCTGCCCGACGAAATCTCCAGATCTCAACCCAATCGAACACCTCTGGGATGAACTCGATCGACATGTACGTCAACGTCAGAACACGCTGCAGAGACTCCCACAACTTGCAAAACGCGTTACAAGCAGAATTGCGCAGAAATCCGTAGGACAGATAACTTACACTTACGAGATACTGAGTTCAGCGCAGCCTTGTGGCCTTATGTGACATGACAATGAACAGTTTGCCTTTGTGTCTGAATATTGTTGGCATACTAACTGACATGGTAGTAATTTTTTCGACATAGTCCAATCCAAAATTTACACATTATTTACATAAACGTTCTTCTGGGTCTTCACCTACATGGCTTCCTGTCTCCATTCTGAGCTTATGATAGCCACAACGGAAACGAGTTACAGATATCCTGTAAGGTTTACAGTCAATGTACTTTGGCCAAATATCATGACTGTGTATGTGGATAGGCCTGTGGCCTTAGAACTTCCGAACAAACTATCAAAACAGGAGAGTGAGAATTGGTAAAGGTGTTCTCTTGTGGTGAGCTGGTTGTCATATAATACCGACTGGTTACAGGGATGTAAAGGGCAATACCTTGTCATTATTGTGTCAGTTCCTCAATCAATATCTGTTTGTTTTATTTGTTGTTTAACGTCGCACTCAGCAATAGTCCAGCTAAATGACGACGGTCTGTAAATAATCGAGTCTGGACAAGACAATCCAGTGGTTGACATCATGAGCATCGACCCACGCAATTGGGATCGATGGCATGTATCAACCAAGTCAGCGAGCCTGACCACCGGTCCCATTAGTCGCTTCTTACGACAAGCATAGTCGCCGTTTACGGCAAGCATGGGTTGCTGAAGACCTAATCTACCCCGGATATTCACGGGTCCTGTCAATATCTGCAAAGTTAAGTAAAATATCAAGCTAGGCAGTTTGACTATACATGATGACTGAGAAATACGCCTGTACCAGCGATGATTACAGTGATCGATGGGCAATTCTGTTTTCCCGTGGGTTGCGTTCCTGTGTCGGTGGAGGACAGGAGTCTAGCGGTTGAGGGCACAGGTTCCAAGAATAGTGGACACCTCACTCTTGATATAGCACATCATTGTTGACCTGAGATATGAGGACACATCAGAGGGTGGCACCATATCATTACTACCAGTGTTATCATGTGTTATCTCCTACGAGGGCAAACATATCGGGGTTAATAATAATCATATGTGCCCGAGGGTCATATCACGTCACGAGACAACAGTGTATTGGTTCCGTCACAAGGACGGCATTGTTGACGTCATTCGAATCTTAGTGTGACTTGAGGTCGGGATGACGTCACACTAGAAACAACGTCATAGCTGAGGATGCACACTCCGGCGCAGTGGTGACTCAGCATATCACCACTGCCACAGGCTAATTTACATATCACGTGACCGGACTTTTCTCTTGTTTGTAAACAAACGCGCTTTTATCAGAAATTAGTATAGAACGGACTAATGCAAGTATTTGGGGTCGCTTTACATATTGTTTTGCACAATTATATAAGTATGCTACTACAGCTGCGACAGTTTGTTGCATGACAAATTATATTTATACATCAAAGTGACCGTTTCGCTAGCTCTCCGTTGGGCTTCGATGACAGCACGTGGAGCCGTACAACCAATGTAAACAAAGTATAACTACGCAGAAACAAGTAGATTAGGATACTTTCTTAATGAACCGTAACCATTCTTTGACATTTGATTATGAAAATGTGTAGACTTGTCAAACATGAAACGGATGAAAAGCATATGCAATATCTTGAATGGACTGTGAAAGATGTGACGAATCGTCACATGGCGCTGGCTTGTGGCAGAGGTACTATGCTGGCTGGCTGCCGGCCGCAAGGAACTCTGGGTAGGAGAGTGCCGAGGATGTTGACGTCATTCGACAAATTGTGGTTCCGCTGCTGTTGCGACTTGCAGTAGCGCCATACACGTGCGTAGGGTGTCATTCCTGATTTTGACACTGTCAAGGAAGGTCGATAATCTCCCTGGACCATTATTTCTGTCAGTCTATTATTCTGCGTATCATACATTTGTGATTTACTTGATTTCATTCATTTTTGTGTATGGGTTGCTGAAGACCTATTTTACCCTGGGTCTTCACGGGTGGACGGAGTAATGAAAGGCAATAACTCCCCCGAAATGAAAAAAAATATTGTAATCTGTCCAACTACATGTTGAAGTGGTCACGTGTACCCGTTGGGCCCAAAACCCGAAAAGTGTTACCAAATAATAGAGAATCGCCCAAACACAACCAAACAATTGAGTTTGAAATAATCACTGAAAGATGACAGAAGATGGATAATTGAACACATTTGTGAAAAGTGATGTTCTGAGATGATGAAAGAGAAAGGGCGAGGAAAGGATATATTGAAATACATAACATAATATCTACAACGGTAACCACCGTAACATGGGATGTTAATGATATTTGGACATACTGTTTCAAAATATTTACACAAGGTGTATTTACACACACAACAAAGAACAAAAAAACCCAAAACAACAACTTACTCATGTTCGCACCTTTCTTGTCTTAAAGTGATATTAATCCTTTCTAATACAGAGGATGCAGTCGTATTAAGATGACACAAATTGACTGATTCACAATACAATTATCATTGGTATTTGTTCAAATCATCGTCACTGTTAATAACTTTCATGGCGTCTTCAGGTTGCTCGTCCCTGGTCCCTGGTATGGTGATCTCCCTTTATTTACTGACGATCTCAAGCCCATTTTTATATTGTGTTGTCAACTCATTTTTCCTCCTTTTAAATGTGCCTCAACGAGTTTTAAATCTAATCTGTGATATGCTAGTTATGGTACTGTCTTTCAATGACAGGTTGTTTATAAAGTTTAAATATATGCATTATTAATGAACTGACGGATATAACGAACTTATTTGTGATCCCGGCCATTTGCTGTATACAGTAAACTACGTTTATAACGAACACCCTTGTAACGAACAGCCAGATAAAACGAACTGCCGGATAAAACGAACTATATTTGGGTCCCGTCCATTTGCATGCATATTTGCTGTATATATGCTTATAACGAACTACGGTGAAAACTATTTAAAATCATTGGTCCCTTTGAGTTCGTTATAACCGTAGTTTACTGTATATGCTGTATATAAGCTTATAACGAACTACGCTTTTAGCGAAATAAAATTTGTGGTCCCTTTGAGTTCGTTATTAAAGTAGTTTACTGTACATCGGAGATAAGTACTTCATAGTGTTCTTGGCTAAACTGACAAAAATGCTTGAAACTTATCTTGAAGGCGTGACAGCATCAACGTATTATTGAGCTTTGTTGTCGGGACGTCTGCAGAAGCTTCGTTTGTGAAGTTGACTAAACTTGAAGTATATGACACCTCACCTCGTCTTGTAGGGTTCTTAGATTTTGGTTTGTTTGTGTGTTGTTTAACGCCGCACTCAGCAATATTCCAGTTATATGACGGCGGTCTGTAAATAATCGAGTCTGGACCAGACAATCCAGCAATTGATATTATGAGCATCGATCAACGCAATTGGGATCGATGACATGCATCAACCAAGTCAGCGAGCATGACCATCAATGGTTTTTAATCAATTAATTGCACCATGGCTGCGTACGTTAATATGACCAAAGTCGTTATGGTTTGTACATGTGCTGAATTAATTTGGAATCAAAGATATTGGCAAACTTTTGTAAATACACAATTCTCCCTGTTTGTGATCTTTACATACCCCAAAACCATGACAACACACGTTTTGCGTTGAAATGACTACTGTCGCACTATCACACTTTTGCCGATGTGACGTTAAACTTAAACTCACTCACTCACTATCACACTTATCAGAACGATTGTGGTTTGTGTGTCATAATAAGGATTAACATACATGTTACTTTTAAAAGAAATGTACGAACGAGTCATTGAGTCAAAGAGTCGTTGATTTTGGTCAATGCCACATGACGACTTCCATCACTGTAATCAGCAATCGTCGACTACTGACAAACACAAAGCAGCATCTGTCTTTGTTTCACACATTGACCATAAGATTCTTGTTATGGCCGCGCCCACATTGGTGGCAGCGATGTAACGGAGTGTGACGGAGATGTCACGCGCTGGGTAGGAGCTTGCACACAAGCATCTAAATATAGTAACTTCCTGACAAGTGGTTACATTAAATGGTACTTCATTCCTGGCAAGTAATCACTGTCCAAATACATTGCAATGAGCGTCTACCGAATCTCAACAGAAACAATGGAACACAGTTGCAATCATTGTTAAACAATAAAATACACTGCCTGAGAATCCGTGGGGTATCTGTGACATAGTAGAATGGTTCCTCGGTAACCTATGCACCAGTAATTGATATCATGAGCATCGATCAACGCAATTGGGATCGATGACATGCATCAACCAAGTCAGCGATCATGACCACCCGACCCCGTTAGTCGCCTCTTACGACAAGCATAGCCGCCTTTTACGGCAGACATGGGTTGCTGAAGACCTATTCTACCCTGTTCTAGACTATGAGGATTATGTCTCTATGAACAGTACATTTTCATGGAACGAATCGAAGAAAAGCATTTTTATCACAGCACTTAGGTGGTCCTTGCATATTCATGAAAATTACTTGATGGATAAAATTGAATCTAATGTAGAGGAGGGATTACATATTTGGTACAGTATGTTCTAGACTCGGCGTCCTGTATGAGGAAAACAGATCAAATATGGTGAAAATAAACACGATAAACCAAAGTTGAATATAGCATGTAGGGCAGCAGGAACTGAATCCAGGAAGCCTCTCAGAAGGTATAGATGTTGTCGCAGTGAATACAACCGACAACGCTACTGTAAACTGAGAAATGTGTATAAAACCTTTTGTAGAAAGTTCAAATATGATCTTAAATTGTCACGGCTAGTCCGACTAAACAGCACTTTACACAGTCTGAAATTATTTTGGAATACTATACGTTCTCTTCAGAGACATCCTACCCCCAAAAGATCTATATCCCAAACAGAATGGTTACATCATTTCAAGAAGTTATTCTCAAAAGATGATTCGATATATATGGTAGACAATGAGTGCTTTGAACGTGATGATGATGGCGTCAGTGAAATTCTTAGTGATGTTGACATGCTTCTGTTGGAATCGCCTATCACGGAAACGGAAATATGTAATGCTATATCTCACCTCAAAACAGATAAATCTGCTGGGATTGATTGTGTTATAGCTGAAATCCTCAAGTACTCACTACCCGATACTATGCCTTTTCTGGTAAAATGTTTCAATCGGAATTTTGATACAGGTATTTTTCCTTCTATCTGGTCAAAATCTATTATTATTATTCCGTTATTCAAGAATGGAAACGTAAACAATCTTGACAATTATCGGGGTATATCTCTAACGAGTATCCTGAGTAAAGCATGTACATCTATCATCAATAATAGATTAACACAGTGGTCAAATATGAGAGATTTGATCCCTGAAACACAAGCGGGATTTAGAAAGGACTATTCGACTTTTGACCACATATTTACTTTGTATGCTGTCATTAAGAAATATTTATCGTACAGAAAGTTGTATGTGGTCTTTGTTGATTTTAAAAAGTCATTTGATTCTGTAAATTGAGCTAATTTGTGGAGGTGTTTGAAAAATAAGGGTTCAGGAGGCAAAATGCTTGTCATTATTAAATCAATGTATGCAAATGTAAAATCATGTGTTCGCTGTGGTGATATTAAGAGTGACTTTTTTAATTGTCTGATAGGTTCACGTCAAGGATGTGTTTTAAGTCCTATACTTTTCTCATTTTTTTATAAATGAGTTATATGTTGATATCATACAGTCTGGTAGACATGGCGTCCAGCTCTCCCCTGATATAATAGAACTTTTCATGCTACTTTTTGCAGATGATGTGATTTTGATGTCTAGTACTATGATTGGTCTACAGAAGCAGCTTAACATACTTTAGGAATATTCAGATAAATGGAAACTTAGTGTTAATCTTGATAAAACAAATATTGTTATATTTCGTAGAGGTGTTCGAGTGGCCACAAGAGAGAAATGTTTTTTTAAAGGTACATGTATTAATGTTGTGCATGGATACAAATACCTTGGCATATTGTTTAACTATACACTGAATCTGAATAGGTCAGTAATTAATCTCACAAACAGAGCAAAGAAAGCTCTGTTACAAGTCCACTCTATTATGTCTAAGCTTGGAGTTATTTCACCAAAACTGTATTTTAAATTATTTGATTCTAAAATACAACCTATTTTACTATACGGGTCTGAGATATGGGGTTGTAAAGAGTTCTATACAATTGAAAAGGTTCATCTCCTCGCTTGTAAAAAGTTTTTGAATGTTGGTATCTCAACACCAAGTAATATGGTTTATGGAGAATGCGGGAGATTTCCATTGTATATTGGATCTTACACTCGTTGTTTGAAGTATTGGTGTAAATAATAAAATTGCCTGAACACCGTTTACCCAAGAAAGCCTACAACATGCTCGTACACCTCGACAGTCTTGGAAAAAACACATGGGCTTCTTGTATTCGTACATTGCTTTTTACATATGGCTTTGGTTTCATTTGACTGTCCCAGACAATTGGTAATGCAAATGATTTCATTAAGTACTTTCGCATGCGTGCCATTGATATGTTTCATCAGAAATGGCATTCAGATATTTATGATAGTTCAAGATATGATACTTATCGCCAATTCAAGTCATTGCTTGAACCAGAATCTTATTTATCAAATTTACGGTACAGGAATTCTCGTAACACCCTTATTCGTTTTAGACCTGGCCTGAATGATCTAAAAATTAACACAGGGAGATTTTCATCTATTCAGAAATCGATACGATTATGCCCATTTTGTGACGTTGTTGTCGAAGATGAATACCATTGCATGTTTATTTGCCCTATATACGAAAATCTAAGAAACAAGTACTTACCACAGTGGTCTTTATCTCATTTTAATGCTATAAGATTGTCTTCATTACTGTCTTGCAAGGATCTTATAACACAACATCAACTGGCTTTGTACATACATAATGCTTTTTTGGTTACGAAGTGAATTGTTACCTTGACTTTGTATTTTATAAAATATGTTATGTAACTCCGTTGTATATGGGCCTGTGACCATTCATACAATATTGAATTGAATTGAATTTAATACCCTGGAGTTGAGAAAACACTGAATCTTCGGTATGCTCTGCCCCGGTCGTTGTAGCTCCGTCCGACTTTCCTATGTCAGTTATAGGTGTGCTGGTCTCTCATGGAGATACCTGTAAAGAGGTACCTGTAGAGTCGACTGTATCACTGGTTTGGGTGTTTTTGTGGCAGGGAGTCTGTAGGTGATCCAGATGGTTTCCCTTTTTCGCTTGAACTTCTTTTTCGATGATCCTTTCCATGAGTTGTCGCTTTATTTCTTCTTGAAGGCATTTCCATTTACAAAACACACTAATTACACTTAAAGATTCAAGTATTCTTTTCACGTCTGTACATGTGTACGCTATAAATAATGCACGTAAAATCCACACACCTGTCGGAGCCCACCTCACACGCATCCAACTCGGTCCGCCATCCTGTTTCATATAATCTTAAAGAAAACAAGAGGTTGTGATTATGTCTTCCAATGCGATTTCAGAGGGACGTTTGGATACTCATGATAACATTATCATACGATTGCGGGAGGTACGAGTATTTAATTCCCCATAGGACCGTTCTAGTTAGCTTAATCATTTTTCAATGCATACAAGATTGTCGAAAGGCTTATGCAATGTATTGCCATCCGTCTTTGTACGGCGTGCGTCATCCGTCATGCGAAATCTATTCACAATCCAATACGATTTATTCATAAAATATGTCGAAAGATAGCATTTATAGCTCACTAGGTACAAAGTTCCTCGGTGAGCTTATGTCAGCTCCCCCAGAAGAAGGTCGGTCCCTAACTGAAATGAAATACTCTACAGGTCGTCGGCCTTTTTTTGCTCTTATTTACCTGTTTTTAATCAACAATGGTCTTACTACAGGATATGCTAAACTGGCATAGACTTCATATCCGAAAAATATATAACTTTTCATGGCTATTTGTGACTCGACATGGTACTTGTGAAATCGACGGGGTGTTTTTTTAAACACAAAAACATCATTGCATTGGAACTCCTGTCGTTTATGATATATGTAATACTGCTTAAAAATGTCCATTATTTTATGCCTAAAACTCTGTTCATGGACCATTCTAACAATTCAACGCCATCTACGATTTGGTCTGGTCCCTTTGGCCTGAGTCCTCCTTAACGTCACTGTGGTAGGATAGTAACAGAAATGAGGTTACCTTGTAGAGTATCGTAAGATAACCTTTGTACAACAGTAAGTTTGATAGAAATCGGTATAACCCCTTTTATAAACCTGCATGTAGCAACCAGGTGGTCGTTGTTGAGAGGGGATCTGCACATCTAGACAAAGTAACGATCCTTTAAATCTGCGAAGTTACTTACTTACTTACTTACTTTGGAGATTTAACGTGCGCTTTCCGACGTATGCGTATTTCGTACACGGGCCCGGCCAGGCCATTTAATTAGTTTCATGTATGTTTGATAAGTATTATTTCATAGTGATAACCCTAAATGTTAAAAAAAATATTATCTGTCACTTCCACCCGGTTTAACCTCACTGTGCCCTCACCCCAAATGTTGTTATAGTGGATTATAGGGGATTAAGAGACACAGATAATTTAATCGCTTGGTATAGTCTATATCATTAAAGTGAACCCTCTTCTGAGGGTGAACTCTGTTCAATTAGTGTCTAACTGTTATTTGATGATAATAGGTGAACAGTTTTCACGTAGGAATATACGGTAATGAAAACGCCGATAAGGCAGCCACACTATCCCTCAAAATCCCAGAAATAAGCTTAAACTTACCCATCTCAAAATCAGAAACTAAAGGCGTAAACAAGCATAAAATCACCAAAAAATGGCATATCCTATATCTCAACTCAAATAGCCAAATCAAAAAAGTGCTCAGCAAACAAATAACCAAACCAAAATCGACAGAGTAATCACTAAACTCCGAACAGGACACACCAACCTAAATAACCACCTAAAAAATGAAAAAAAAACACACTACAGGTAACTGTCCAAACTGCAAATAACTAGAAACCCCAGAACACGCACTCTAAAAACACTATAATCTACCAAATCAAAATCACATAAACAAACAAACATCCACCATACCCAGCTCCCTTAGTTCTCCTCCGCAACCCCATCGGCATCTATTCCAAATTTCAAAATTCCCAAATTCTATATAAGCAACCCCTAAAGCCGCCTCTTGGGTTGCACACACCACATTCGCCCCTTTCGGAAACACATTAAATGGCCTGGCCGGGCCCGTGTGCGAAATACGCATCAGTCGGAAAGCGCACGTTAAATCTCCAAAGTAAATAAGTAAGTAAGCATACTTCCATAACAAAATAGCTAAATTAAATGCTCAAGATAATGTTCGATTTGTTGCTAACTCCCAAGGTGGACAGAACTTAGTTTTCAACGGACACAGATTCCGAATTAAGAACAGACGAAACATTTACATTGAGAGTATTTTGTACTTTAAGGGTTGTAACATGGGGCCTTGTGCAAGGGGAATGAATATCAAGGCAACAAGGCAACATGTGTGATCTAATCACATGTAATATACCAATTATTTGCAATCATATTTTATACAAACAATATTCAACTGGCAACATGTCTAGATGACAGATCACATATATTGATTTTCAAGGCGGTTGTCAGTAACATGAGGACATTATGTAACAGAATGACTGTGTGACTGACAGAATAAAATAACATGATGGATTCATATGACAATACCAGCATTATTAATTGCATATTGTTAATATGTATCACGGCCATGTGTTTTTAAATTGTATCTACCAATCCTGCTATATTCTAAAATTTGCAAACCTTAGTAATTCTACATTGAAATTCTATCTCGATGCTAACTTACACCAAATCAATATCTAGACGCAAACCAAACATATATAAGTAAGCTCTGGAGTAACGATAGGTACTTCTGACGAGAGGGTGTAGCGTCTCGCAATAGAATACAAGGTAAGTCTTATCATTTATCTTTTTCCAGTACTTTTTATGTTTCTACGGAGGAGAAATGTGTGGCACGCCGAACATGTTTAAGGCTGTGCAAGTTTTGTTTCTGCATTAGAAAATGAAATTGTTATGTCAATTCTTGCACATCTTGAAGTTTGTATGTTTTAATAGGTTTAGAATTTTAGGGTTTATTGTCAGCCTGTAAATGCCATCAATCAACAGAGATCAAGGCTATATCCTCCCATCCGACTACTATGAACTCATCAAGCAATAATCACTTATTCTGTTTACTGGCTTCATGTCCCTATTGGCTTCCACCTATGTGTTCTCTGTCCATCGTGTTGTGACAGCATTCTCCCTTTGTTGTCAACACCTACCCACTCATGTATACAATTGTTGTTAATGTTATCTTTTACTGTTAATCCTCCACCTACTATATGTAGTCTGTACCATGTCCCTCATTCACCCCCCCCCCCCCCCCCCAATCCATTTCCCAACCCAACCAGACCCCCCTTCACACACTCTTCAGATCTGCCACACCAATCCTAGCCACCCAACTACAAATCCAATCCAAAACACACAAAGCCAAAGCACATTTATCTAAAAAACCACTACTCGCTCAGAAAATACAATCACTCAGGTCAACCACACCCAAACCAATCACCCCACAAAAACTACATTCCAACACAAACAAGATCATAGGATTCCTGTCAGCAGCTCTCCTTATCAAAACCCCCCCCCCGCCAAAAAAAAAAAGCCACAACTTAGCCTTGGTGTCTAACCTATACCAAAAACCATATCAACACTTCCAAACTGCCATAAAAGCTCTCAAACCTTGGTGTCTAACCTATACCAAAAACCATATCAACACTTCCAAACTGCCATAAAAGCTCTCAAATAATAAGCTAAATCAATCCCAAACCCCTCTTCCAAATCAGCCCCATAGCACCATGCATTTGGCCTTAACATCCCCAAAAATCTATAAAACAGAACATGGTGTTTTTGCAGTGGAACTGTAATGGTCTCAACACTAATGGGCATGAACTTAAGGCCCTCATCGCCCTAAACAAAATTGCCCCATATGTAATAGCAGTACAAGAAACAAAACTATCTCCCCAAAAAGCCTTCAAATTGCCAGGCTACACTTTCATTCGTCAATATAGAGTCAGACTTCCCAATAAACCAGGCCCCCCTCATGGAGGACTAGGCCTGTTTATCAAAAACATCATCCAGTACGAAGAATTATCCATCCCCACTCCTAATCTGGCGGCTAACATCACTATCAATGACACTAAAATAACTGTAATTAACTGTTACCACACCAAAACCAAACCGTTTAACCCTGAAGATTTAGAAACTCTTTCCAAATTCATAGGCCCAAACACCCTCATTCTATGAGACTTTAATGCACACCACCCACTGTGGGGCACTAAAAATTATCAGGATAAATTTGGAAAATACATGTCAGAATGGTTAGACACCAAAAATCTCATATGCTTAAACGACAACAGAGCCACTAGATTCCCTACCAGCCATCTACAATCTCCCACTGCAGTGGATTTATCCATTACCATATCATGGAACTGTTCTGGGTGAACAATACCTTCCAAATGACGTGCTGGTTTTCTTGGGGAATTAGTCAGCAAAGAGCCAGAGTCACAGGAGACTAATCACAATTTTATTTACAAGAACAATTAACAATTTACAATATACTTAGATAATAACTGAGGGTGCCACAGAGAGTCAGTACACACACAGGGCTGTGGGAGAGAGGTCTGCTTGGTAAGAGAGTCAAACCCCTTCTCTGTCTGTTGTTGTTGCATTAGGTGTTTAAGAGGTCGCCTTCTGCCTAGGCAATTTCGGCTGACCTGTCCCTCTTTGGGACTCCTGTGTGTGAGAAGGGTTCACATATCTATTGTGAGTTCGGTGTTCACATAATTTCTGTTTTTGCATTGATATGATTTCTATTTTCTTTTATTGATATGATTTCATTTTTATCCTTGGCTGCTCTGTTTATATACGTTCGAGCAGCTGTCCATCTCTCAGAAATAGAGTTAGTTTGGCCTTCGCTATTGCATCTCTTGGCTTTAGGAGATCTATGACAGATAGCGGATCTAACTGCAATTCTTGTTTTAACCTAGCCCAGGCTGGGGCATGGTCTTGACATTCTAGTAACAGGTGGTCAATGGTTTCAGCCTGATTGCAAGATGAACAAACCTTGTCATAGTGCTTTTTGTGACCAAGTCTGAGGCGTGAGATAGCAGTTTCAATTTTCCTTTCATTTGAGTATGAGTTTGGCTTTTGTTGGACCTTGGGTTGAATTTTGTATAGCCATCTGCCGATCTTACTTGCGTCCCATTGGGTTTGCCATCTTTTTGCTATGGAGGCTTTGATTTTGCTTTTTATCTCTAGTTTACTAAAGGGAATAGGCTGTATATCTGCTTTGTCTAGAGCTAGCTTCGCCAGTGAGTCTGCTTTTTCATTTCCATGAATATCTATGTGAGAGGGGATCCAACACAGCTCCATCTGTTGCCCTTGGTCCGATAGTTTTGTATATTCGTATAGAATATTGTTGACTGTGTTTGGCCTGGAGTTTGAGTTTCTTCCACTGATGGCCTGAAGTGCACTTAGCGAGTCTGATAGGACGACTGCCTTTGCTTCCGGGAGTTCCGGTATGAGTTTGAGTGCATGATGAATTGCCTCCAATTCAGCCGTGAATACTGACTGACCATCGGGCAAGCGAACTGAATGTGCTTGGGGTTTGGAGCTGTGGATATGGATCCCATAACCAGCACTGTTGTTGATAGGATTCTTGGATTCATCAGTGTATATATGGGCCCAGCTGTCCCAGGTAGTTTGAATTTTAGTGATAGCTACTGATCGTAGTAGGGTTGGGTTTTCTCTTTTAGTGACTTCTGATGTTAAAGCAGTGTCAACTTTGGGAGTTTGTAAAGTCCAGGGAGGGTGTAACCCTTTGTAGTGACTTTCTGGAGGCTGAATGTCATCGCAATTGTTAGGGCCTCATCTCGAGCGTTTTTGTCTTGCCATATCTTTTTAACCAAAGGGTTTGATGTTCGTCCCCAGAACGATAATATTGCCTGCTCTCGTCTTAGTTTCAATGGGAGTTCTCCCGTTTCTACTTGTAGTGCTTCTAGTGAGGTGCCTGTCGCTGAGCCTGTGGCCAGTATTAGGGCTTTGTATTGTATTCTGTCTAGTCGCCTCAAGACAGTATTTGATGCTGAGTGAAAAGCCTCACAACCATAGTCAATTTTTGATCTGATAAGAGCTTTGTAGAGGTCCAGCTGAGTGTCCCTCGATGTGCCCCAAGATGTGCCTGAAATTGCCCGTAATACGTTCAGGTCTTTTTGACATCTGTTTTCCACATATTCTATATGCTTGCACCAAGTGAGGTGTTGATCAAGGATAACTCCAAGAAATATTGCAGATTTTTAGAATTTGATAGGTTTGCCTTTTATGGAGACACGGGGTATCATAGCATCTTTCCCCCGGCGTTTGAATAGAACTCCAACAGTTTTTTCACTTGAAAGGGTGAATCCCCATTTATTGCACCATTGATCTACTCCGTCCAGGGCTGACTGGAGTTTTTTTCTGATTTGTGAGATATCTCTGTGCTTTACCCATATTGCTCCGTCATCAGCGAACTTAGAAGTTTGGGTAGGAGAGTTGACATGGTCAAAAAGATCATTGATCATGATATTAAACAGGGTTGGGCTTATAATGCTGCCTTGTGGTGTGCCATTGTCCAGTGCCATAGGATCCGATCGATTGTCCCCTATTTTAACTGAAAGCGACCTGTCTTGCAGGAAGCTGTCTATGAAGTTTGCCATGTTCCCTTCATCTCCATTTTGTGATAGTTTTGAGAGGAGTCCGTCATGCCATACCGTGTCGAAGGCTTTGCTGAAGTCCAGAAATACTGCGGCTAGGTATTGTCTGTTTAATTGGGCTTTTTTTATTTCATTTTCCAGTCTTAGAATATGATCTAGACACGAGTGTCCCTTCCTGAAGCCACTTTGGTCAGGTTTTATGTGGTTGCCAGTTTCAAGATGATGCATGAGCCTTTTTGTAACCATGGCTTCCATGGCTTTGCACATGTTTGAGGTGAGTGAGATCGGTCGATAAGAGTTTGGTAGGGCTTCGTCATTCCCTTGCTTTAGCAGCGGGATAACCGCAGCATGTTTCCATGCTTTTGGGACTTCTCCTTTGGACCATATCGTGTTATACAACTCAGTGAGTAAGCCTTTGGTTTGATCAGGTAGGTTTTTCAATATCTCGTAGCTGGTTGTGTCAAGACCAGGTGCTGTGCCTTTTCTATGTTGTATCGCATCATCAAACTCTGTCACAGTAAATGGTATATTGTATACCAGATGCTTGCTTTGCGGCCGTTTTGAGATCTAAGGCATAAGCATTTTTGCCTGTTTGAATTCTTCGCTGCGATTTGTGTTGCTGCTGACAGATGAGAAGTGCTCAGCTAGAATGTTGGCCTGTTCTTTGACTGTATGGGCGTTGGCTAACTTGGGAATTTTTTGTGGGTTTACGCTTACCCCTGATTGCGTGTATTTTGCTCCAGACTGTTTTAGCATTTGTTTTCTCATTAAGTGATTTGCAGAAGGTCTGCCATGACTCTTTTTTAGAATCGTCTATGAGTTGTCTTACTTTCGTCCTGGCTGCTCGGACTTGGGCAAAGGCTGATTTATCCCTTTTTGACCTATTTAGGGCTTTCTTTCTCACTCTCCTAGCTTTTGCTATTTCCCTGTTCCACCATGGTACCGGCGTTTTGCCAGTTATGTGGTCTTTTTTTTTAATTGATTTTTCAGCTGCGGCAATAATTGCTGAGGTGAGATTTTGGCAAAAAAGATCTGGATCATCCGAGGCAATTTCTGAGGACTTGAATGATACACATTCCTTCCTGAATTTAGGCCAGTCAGCCTTTGCATAGTCCCATGTGGGCTGAGGATTGGGCTGTTCCTCTAATTGTGGTGGGCTACCTATGTAGGTGAGTATAGGAAGGTGATCGCTTCCCCAAGTGTCGTCATGGACTTGCCATTGGCAATGTGAGGCGAGGTTTTTGGTGGCAATTGTGAGATCAATTGAACTCCACGTGTTGTGGACTTGGTCATAACGTGTGTGACTGCCGTTGTTCAGAGTTATGAGATTGTCCTCCTCAACCCATTTCTCTACCATTTTGCCGTATTTGCATGAATCATTCCTGTCTTCCCAAAGAGGGCTGTGGGCATTAAAGTCACCAAGGATTATCCCATTTTTGCCCATTTGAGCTAGTTTTGTTAGCTCTTCCATGTTCGTTTCATGGGTAGCCCTGTGGTATATGTTAGCTAAGCGTAATTCGTTGGCATTTGCCAGTTTTAGGGAGATTACTTGGGTTTCAAGGTTCCCTACGTTTGCTTAAATATTTTTGGAGGTACAGCTGTCGTGGACAAGGGTGATTAGTCCTCCTCCCTTGTTGCCTGGCATAAGTCTTTTTCTGTCTTTTCTATATTGGGTATACCCAGGTAGTGTGAATTTGGCTTTTTCACTGAGTTTAGTCTCCTGTATTAGAATGACATGAGGCTTGATCACCTTTTTTTTGACGAGTGCAGTCAGTTCATTGCCGTGGCTCTTAAGGCCATTTGCGTTCCACTGTAGTAAAACTGACTGACTGATATAGAAGATTTAACGTGCGCTTTCCGACTGCAGCGTATTTCGCACACGGGCCTGGCCAGGCCATTTAGTGTATTCCGAGAAGGGTGAAAGTGGTGTGTGCAACCCAAGAGGGGGCTTTTAGGGGTTGCTTATATCGATTTTTTTGAAATTCTAAAATTTGGAATAAATGCCGAGGTGGGTGGAGGAGGGAACTAAGGGAGCCGGGTGAGGTGGGTGTTTGTATGTTTATTGGATTTTGGATTGGTAGATTAATTAGTTTTTAGATGCGCTTAATTAGGCCTGTTTTGATTAGGAATACGCCTAGGGCCTTGAAGTTTTCTAGTTTATTTTGAGGGTTTAGTATTTCATCTAGAGTAGGAACCTTATTTAGATTGAGGTTGGTTTGTAGTGTGGTTCTGTGTGTTTGGTAGTGGGTGCAGTGGATGAGTGCGTGTTCTGTGGTTTCGGGTTGTTTGCAGTGGGGGCAGTTGCCCGTGGTGTGTCTTTTAAGTTGTTTTAGGTGGTTATTTAGGTTCGTGTGTCCTGTTTGGAGTTTTGTAATTAATCTGTCAATTTTTTTAGAGGGGTGTAGGATTTTAGGTTTGGCTAGTGGTTTTCTGAGCACTTTTTTGATTTGGCTATTTGAGTTTTGATATAGATTATGCCATTTTTTGGTTATTTTTTGTTTGTTTACACTTTTAATTTCTGATTTTGAGATGGGTAGGTTTAGGCTTATTTCTGGTATTTTGAGAGATAATTTAGCTGCTTTATCGGCGTTTTCGTTGCCGTAAATTCCTACGTGGGCGGGGATCCACAAGAAGGTTATTTGTTTGCCTGCTTTTGTTAGGTCGTTGGAGCTTTTAAGTATTTGGTTTATTAATTTAGGTCGTTTTTTGGTATTTTTGTTTTGGAGGGCTTGTAGCCCACTAAGCGAGTCAGTGAGAATTAGGATTTTTTGTTTGTTTTTTGATTGTTGGTTATGCAGGGCTGAGGCCATGCCCATAAGTTCAGCCGTGAATATAGATTGGTTGTTAGGGAGTCGGTAAGATTGTGTGGATATAACTGGTTGTGTGGTATGGACTCCGAAACCTGTGTGGTTGGAGATCGGGTCTGAAGATCCGTCAGTGTATATGTGACACCAATTTGGCCAATTTTCGTGTATGTAAGAAAGTGTGGTGGTTTTAGCTATGTTTGGGTCGGTTTGTTTATTTATTTGGTTAGTTAGCGTTGTGTCTATTTGGGGTATTTTGAGTTTAGGTGTGAAGATATTTGATTTTTTGCAGTTTTGTTTAAGATTTTGAGTTTGGTGTTCATTGAGGTAGTTAGTTATTCTTTGGGATATTGGGGTGAGTAAGGGGTGTTTGCGAGCTAGAGCTTGGTTTCTTGGGCTAATGTTTTGGTTAATCAGGTTTTCGATGAGAGGGTTTGTTTGGGACGCGGCCCAGAAATTAAGGCTTAGATGTTCCCTGCGTAGATTTAGTGGCATTTCTCCTGTAAGGGCCTGAAGTGAGGTGTAGGAGGTGCCATGTTGGGTGCGTGTAATTAGTTTAAGGGCTTGGTATTGTATTGAGTCAAGTTTTTTAGATAGAGAGTTGTTTAGGGTATTGTATATGGCACAGCCGTAGTCTAGTTTTGATCTAATTAGTGTTGTATATAGTGAGAGGAGGGTATCTTTGGAGGCTCCCCAGTTAGAGCCGGTGAGACATCTTAATGTGTTAAGGTCTTTGCTGCATCTAGTTTTTAGGTTTTGGACGTGAGCCTCCCAGGTGAGGTGTTGATCGAAAATAAGTCCTAAGAATTTGGTTTGTTTTTGGAATTTGATTGTTTGGTTGTTTAGCTGGAGGATTGGGTAGGCAGGTTTCATGTTTTTATGTTTGAATACTATTCCTGTTGTTTTATCTGAGTTAAGGGAGAAGCCCCATTTGTCTGCCCATTGTTGTATTTTATTTAGAGATTTTTGGATTAAGTTTTCTGCCATTTTAATGCTTTTAGTGCGGATCCATAGGGCTCCATCATCCGCGAATTTTGAAGTGTTTAGTTTAGGGGATAAGCCCTCGAATAGATCATTTATCATTATATTGAAGAGGGTTGGGCTGAGAATGCTGCCCTGGGGAGTGCCATTTTCTAGGGGACACTGGTCCGATAGCGTATGGTCTATACCCACGGTAATTTTGCGATTGTTTAGGAAATCTTGGATGAAGTTTATTATTTGGCCTTTTAGTCCTATTTTTTTTAGTTTTTGTATTAGCCCGTGGTGCCATACCATATCGAAAGCTTTAGAGAAGTCGAGGAATATGCCTATGGTGTATTGCTTGTTCAGCTGTCCTGTTTTTATATCCTGTTCTAGTCGGGCAAGGTTATCGAGAGTTGATCGGCCAGGAGTGAAGCCGCTTTGGTCGGGGTTTATGATGTTGTTTTGGTCTAGGTAGTGCTGTAGCCTATTTTTAGTCATAAGTTCCATTATTTTGCAGAGATTTGAGGTTAGGGATATGGGCCTATAGGAGTTTGCCTGATCTGCTGGTTTATTTGGTTTAGGTATTGGGATTACTAGAGCTTCCTTCCATGAGGATGGGACCTGTCCGTTTAGGTAAACTAGGTTGTATAGTTTAAGTAAAGTTTGGAGTAGTTTGGTAGGTAAGTGTTTGATTATTTGGTAAGAGGTGAGGTCTAGGCCAGGGGCTGTTCCTTTTTTTCTATTGTTTAGTACGTGATTTAGTTCTTCTATGGTGTAAGGTTGATTTATTTCTAGGTTGTCTTGTCTGATTTCTTTGGAGAATTTTATTTCTTTATTTAGTTTATCTTGGAATTTCTTACTGAAGTTACTGTTGCTACTAACTTTAGAGAAGTGTTTGGCTAGGTTGTTGGCCTTTTGGGTGGGGTTTGTTGAGTTGTTTATATTGGGGCTTTTTTGTGCCGTTTGATGCCTCGGATGGCGTGAATTTTGCGCCACACCTTCCTAGCGTCGGTGTGGTGGTTTAGCTCCTCACAGAATTTTTTCCAGTTTTTGGTTTTAGCAGTTTTAACTAGGTTTTGGACTTGGTGGTTTAGTTCATGAGCTGTTTTGAGATGAGAGGGGTCTCGTTTAGCTCTGTTGAAAGCTGATTTGCGTTTTATTCTAGTTAGCTCTATTTCCTCATTCCACCAAGGGACAGTGGGTTTTCCTGGGTTGGATGATTTGAAGGGGATTGCGGATTTGGCTGCGTTGATTATGAAGTTAGTTAGGTTTTGACAGAATGTTTCGGGGTCTGTTGTTTCTAAATCGTTTAGATTAGCTTCGTTGCATAATTCTTGGAATTGGTCCCAGTTGGCGTTTTTGTACTGAAATTTAGGTTCCTGTTTCGGGGTTTGATTTGGTATTTTTATATTTCCTAGGGTTATATTTATGGGAAAGTGGTCGCTGCCTAGAGGTACTGGGTGGACGTCCCACATCAGACTTTGTGCTAAGTCTGGCGTACATATTGTTAAGTCGATAGCCGACATGGTGTGGTGGATTTTGTCGTATCTAGTTGGTTGGTTATTGTTTAATAGTATTAGGTCATTTTTTTCGATCCACTCTGATATTAGTTGTCCATGGTTGTCTAGTTTATCTGCAATGCCCCAGGTAGGATGATGGGCATTGAAGTCTCCTAGGAAGATGGTTGATTTGTTTCCTAATTGGTAAAGGATATCTAGGTCTGTATCTTTAATTGGTTTTAGTGTTGAGTGATAGATGTTAATGATTTTTATTTTTTGGTTATTGATGGTGACTTGGATTCCATTAGCTTCTAGATTAGGAGTGTTTACTTTAACTTCCTCGTAGTTTATATCCTCTCTAACGTAGATGATTAGACCTCCTCCTGTTCTGCCTGGGATGGTTTTGGACCTGTCGGTTCTCACTGCGTTATAATTTGGTAGCTTGAATTTAGTTTTATGTGAGAATTTGGTTTCTTGAATGTAGTAAAAGCAAGTCCATGATAATTTATAGATGAGCGCTTATTAAGTTTTAGGGCATACCCTATTTAGGAACTGTTTCTTTGTTCCTTTGTATTTCATTATTTTGGAAGCCAGTTTGAGGATGCAGGTGGCTTTGACACTCATTTTTCTGCTTGTAATTTGGATCAATGCCGTGGCAATGAACTCTACAACTTTGTTTGTGTTCTGAGCCTTTTGTTTCTCTGTCTAAAACCTGCCTACAGTATGTATTTAACAAAAATTTGAACAATAAAAAGGAATGTGATTGGTTGATACACGATTGGTTGTGTCCTAAGCTAAATGGATGGCTAGACAGAGGGGAATACTAAATCATGTTTATCCTGTTGGACTGGCACTAATCTTGTTGACATATTTACTGGATGCTTTGAAAGAGATTAGGGTGTCACTATAGATGAGCTTGTGTGGGGGCTAATCCTTAATGCACTATAGACGAGCTTGTATGGGGGCTAATCCTTAATGAGTCTTAATTGAAGTGATATTATTCTAATATACCCCGGTAGGTGATGACAGATATACTTAAACAAATATCCTTTGTCTGGGAGATGGGATCTTGATACCTTAGGCTAGCATTTATCTAAAAGCTTCAAATCAATTAAACTATGTAGACGTAACTCTTGTCTTATTGAATAGTATGTCTAGAAGACGCGCTCCCATTACCTTAGGCTAGCAACCATCTAAAAAAGCTTTAACTGAAACTACTGATATTTTATATATGCATTTTACCTAATGATAATTATTACTTGCTAAACTATAATTATATGAAATGATGTATAAATATTACACCATGATAACTCATAAAAGCACTTGATGTAGGTCTAATTATTATAGGATAACTTAGTATAAATGTTATCCCATGATAACCACCCCCCAACTCTTCCAAAAACTCACATGGGACCCCCACAATGACACTTGGGGTAGTGATCATTTCCCCATAAAAATCTCTATTAACATCCTCCCCGACAAGTCTCCATCTGACCCCAACCCCACTTCTGACTGCTCTAAACAAACTAAATTCAACTTTACTTAAGCTGACTGGCAGGAGTTCACCACATTATGCAACCAAATAGACACACATAACATACACAGTGCTAACATCGACATCTTCAATACAAACCTCAGCAATACTCTACACAACATATCCATTAAATGCATTCCTACAACCCAAATAAATCCCACATATAATACAGTACCATGGTGGAGCCCTTAAATAATACAATCTAGAAAACTTAGGAAAAAAGCTCTCAATAAGGCGAAACGTGATCGAACTAAACTCCATTTGGCCCATTAACAAAGAAATCTTACCAAAGAACTAATCATGGCAGCCAAAAGAAACCATTGGCAAACCTTTACATCAACCTTGAGGATGGGCAAACAAAATTCAAAAATTCTGTGGAATAAACTTAAAGCAATAAAAGGCAATGCCAAATCTTTCAACTCGCCCAACTTTCCCCTACTTAAAACAGACAAAGAAAAGGCTAATGCCATGGCTGCCCATCTCTCGGCCGTCAGCAGCTCCGCCAACCACTCCAAACACATACAAGACACTATAAACACTCAACCTGCATTTCAAAACAGATCACCACTCTCACACCTTGCCATAAATGAACTCATCAACATCCACGAACTTCAAAACGCTTTAAAAAACAAAAACACAGCCCCAGCCACTGGATTAGACAACATAAGTTATAAAATTCTCAATCATGTCCCCATCAAAATTCAAAAACTAATACTTCAACTATACAATCAAATTTGGACTTCTGGCTACCTCCCCAAAACATGGAAAAATGCATTAGTGGTGCCAATTCTAAAACCAGGGAAATCCCCAAATGACCCTGATTCTTATCGCCCCATCTCTCTCACATCTCACCTATGTAAAATCATGGAAACAGTAATAAACAACAGACTAAAGCATAAAATACAAAAAAATAGCCTTATAAAAGAGGACCAGAGTGGCTTTACAGCAAACAGACAGACCTTAGATCATATTTTAAATTTGGAACATGATGTTAGGACAGCCCAAGCACAAAAACAATACACTGTGGCCATTTTTATAGACTTTTCTAAAGCGTTTGATATGGTTTGGCAACAAGGCCTAATTCAAAAATTAATAGATAAAGCAATTGATGGGAGAATTCTAAATTTCATTCATTCTTTCTTAAATAACAGAAACATAACAGTAAAGTCAAGCAACACCCTATCAGACCCTCACATTCTTGAAAACGGCACCCCCCAGGGAAGTATCCTGTCCCCCACCCTATTTAATCTAATGATTGACGACATATTCCCATCTACCCCCAAAAATACTACCACAGCAAAATTCGCTGATGATATATCATTTTGGTCGTCATCAACATCCATAAAACAAATTGACAAAAAGAATCAAACCAACTCTTTTGAAACTAGAAAACTGGGCTTCCCAATGGGGGTTCAAAATTAACACCAAAAAAACCATCGGCATTGTTTTAAAAAAAACCTTTATGCCAAATTTAACACCCAAGCTTACACTTCATAAAGAAAATATTAAATTCCAAAAAGAAGCAAAATACCTAGGAGGTACTCAAAACCCCCTCACCCCCTACACCCAAAGCCACCACCATAGACGCCCACACTTCGCCTATCAGGGCCACTACACTTTCTACCACCCCTACTCAAACTGACCCATTCCAACAAACCTCCATTACCGAATCCCAACTAACAGATGATCTGACCCAGCATGCCGAGCAAATTCTCACATCCCACTATCTGTTACCTACACCACTAACCCTTGAAGCCCCTGGAATTAAAATTTATCAAAGCACCCATCCTCGAGCCAAATTCACCATCATTCAGTACTTAAACGCAGAACGCTTCGAACATGAAATTCCCACCATTCAAGACCTAAATTCCTTTCTTACAGACATTCAAGAACAGGGCATCCAACTAACCTCACAATTCATCTCCAACACCACGGCTCACTTCACTAAAAAATCCTATCGCCCGCTCTCACTCAATGATTATAAATTTACTAAACTCCTCCTCAGTGGCTCCCTTGCCTCCATCACCTAAAACCCACGAGCCCTTCCCACCGCCTTGCCACCCTCGTCTCCTAAACCACTAAATATATCCCCAATAAGGACCTTACGTTTAGAATCTCCCAAATAAACTAGTTACTTACTTATATTAGGAGATTTTACGTGCGCTTTCCGACTGGAGCGTATTTCGCACACGGGCCCGGCCGGGCCATTTAGTGAGATAAAAAGGGAAGCGAGATGGGTGCAACCAAGGAGGGGGGTTTAGTGGTTGCTTATATAAAATTTTGAAATTTTGAGATTTGGAAGACATGCCTAGGGGGAGTGGTTGGGACTAAGGGAGTGTGTGGGGGTGAGTTGTTGTTTATAGCTCTTAGTGTTGGTGGTTTAATGAAGTTTTAGATACGATTAATTAGGTCTGATTTGGTTAGGTAGATGCCTAGGGCTTTGAAGTTTTCTATTTTATTTTGAGGGTTTAGGATTGCTTCTAGGGTAAGAGCTTTATTTGGATTTAGGTTGGTTTGTAATGTTGTACGGTGGGTGTGGTAGTGGGTGCAATGTAGGAGTGCGTGTTCTATTGTTTCTGGGTGAGTGCAGTGTGGGCACTTCCCGTTTGCGTGTTTTTTTAGTTTTAGAAGATGGTTATTTAGTTTGGTGTGACCTGTTTGGAGTTTGGTGATAATTCTATCGATTTTTTTGGAGGGGTGGAGGATTTTCGGTTTGGTAAGGTTTTTTTTGAGGACTTTTAAGATTTGGGTGTTTGTGTTTTGATAGAGGCTATGCCATTTTTGGGTGATTTTGCGTTTGTTGATGCTTTTGATCTCTGATTTACTTATTGGTAGCTTAAGGCTTATCTCTGGTATTTTTAGGGACTGTTTAGCGGCCTTGTCGGGGTTTTCATTTCCGTATATTCCTACGTGGGCTGGTATCCAGGTGAGTACTATGTTCTTGCCTGCCTCTGTTAATTTATCTATACTTTTGAGTATTTGGTTTATTAATTTGGGGCGGTTTTTGGTGTTTTTGCTTTGGAGGGCCTGAAGTCCACTTAGCGAGTCTGAGAGTATTAGGATTTTATTTTGGTTTTTAGTGTGTTGGCTGTGGAGGGCCGTGGCGATACCCATGAGTTCTGCGGTGAAGATGGATTGGTTGTTTGGGAGTCGGAAAGATTGAGTATTTCTTATTGGTTGGGCTATGTGGACTCCGAAACCTGTGTGATTTGTGATCGGATCAGCAGATCCATCTGTGTAGATGTGACACCAATTTGGCCAGTTTTGATGAATGTAGGCTAGTGAGGTGGATTTAGCTATGTTAGGGTCAGTTTGTTTGTTTATTGTTTTGGCTAAGGATGTGTCTATTTTGGGGATTTTAAGTTTTGGGGTGAATACGTTGGATTTTTTTGCAGTTTTGTTGTTGGTTGCCTATTTGGTGTTCGTTGCGGTAGTTTATAATACGTTGGGAAATTGGAGTGAGTAGAGGGTGTTTCCTAGTTAGTGCCTGGTTTTGGGGACGTATGTTTTGGTTTAGAAGATTTTGGAGAAGGGGGTTTGATTGAGAAGCTGCCCAGAAGTTTAGTGTTAAGTGTTGCCTACGTAGGTTTAGTGGCATTTCTCCTGTGAGGGCCTGAAGTGACGTAAGGGAGGTGCCTTGTTGGGTTCGTGTGACTAATTTGAGGGCTTGGTATTGTATTGAATCTAGTTTTTTGGTTAAGGTTTCGTTTAAGGTATCGTATATGGCACAGCCGTAGTCTAGTTTGGATCTGATTAGGGATGTATAGAGGCTGAGGAGGGTATCTTTAGAGGCACCCCAGTTTGAGCCGGTTAGATATCTTAGTGTGTTTAAATCTTTGCTACATCTGGTGGTTAGGTTTTGGACGTGGGCATCCCAGGAGAGATGTTCGTCGAATATTAATCCTAAGAATTTAGTTTGTTTCTGAAATTGGATTGGTTTATTGTTTAGTTTAAGGGTAGGGGTGGCCCGTCTCATGCTTTTATGTTTAAATACTATTCCTGTGGTTTTTTCAGAGTTAAGGGAGAAGCCCCATTTATCGGCCCATTGTTGTATTTTGTTTAGTGATTTCTGTAGTAAGTCCTGGGATGTTAAGATACTTTTGGAGCGGATCCAGAGGGCTCCGTCATCTGCAAATCTGGAAGTATTTATTTTAGGGGATAAGCCATCGAAGAGATCGTTTATCATTATGTTGAATAGTGTGGGGCTAAGAATGCTGCCTTGGGGCGTGCCGTTTTCTAGTGGACACTGGTCCGACAAGGCCTGGTCTATACCCACTGTGATTTTACGGTTTTTAAGGAAGCTTTGGATGTAGTTTATGATTTGACCTTTTAGTCCTATTTTTTAAAGTTTTTGGATTAGCCCGTTGTGCCATACCATGTCGAAGGCTTTGGAAAAGTCCAGAAAGATGCCTGTAGTATATTGTTTATTTAGTTGTCCTGTTTTAATATCCTGTTCTAGACGTGCTAGGTTGTCTAAGGTTGAGCGGCCGGGAGTAAAACCGCTTTGGTCTGAATTAATTATATTGTTTTGGGTTAAGAAGTGTTGGAGTCTATTTTTTGCCATGGATTCCATTACTTTGCATAGGTTAGAGGTGAGCGATATTGGCCTATAGGAATTTGCTTGGTTGGTTGGTTTACCGGGTTTAGGGATGGGGATAATAAGAGCTTCTTTCCAGGGGTTTGGGACCTGGCCGTTTAGATAAATTAGGTTATAGAGTTTTAGTAGTGACTGGAGTAGTTTGGGCGGGAGTTTTTTGATTATTTGGTAGGAAGTTAAGTCTAGACCTGGGGCTGTACCTTTTTTCCTATTTTGAAGTACGTAGTTTAGTTCTTCTATTGTGTAAGGTTGGTTTATTTCTAGGTTGTTATTGTTTGGTTCTTGGATAGGTTTGGTTTCTGCCTGGAGTTTTTGTTTGAATTTATGGCTGAAGTTGTTATTGCTACTTGTGGCCGAAAAGTGGTTTGCCAGGTTATTTGCTTTTTCGCTGGGAGTATTTGAGTTATTTATGCTAGGCGTTTTTTTTGTTTTTTTTAAGCCTCTGACGGCGTGGATTTTGCGCCAGACTGTTCTGGCATCTGTGCGATTATTTAGTCCCTCGCAGAATTTTTTCCAATCTCTGGTTTTTGCTATTTTGACTAGTGTTTGGACTTGGTGGTTTAGTTGGTGAGCTACTGGTATGTGATTATGGTCGCGTTTGGCTTTATTGAAGGCTGATTTACGTTTTTGTCTAGTTTGTTCTATTTCCTCGTTCCACCAAGGTACAGAGGGCCTACCTGTTTTATTTGGTTTTTTGAAAGGGATTGCGCTTTTGGCTGTGTTAATTATGAAGTTGGTTAAGTTTTGGCAGTATATTTCTGGGTCATCATTTTCTATGTTTTGTAGGTTTACTTGATTGCAAATATCTTGGAATTTGTCCCAGTTAGCTTTGTTGTAATTAAATTTGGGCTCTGAGCTTTCGGTTTGGTGGGGGACGTTAGTATTGCCTATGGTTATATTTATTGGGAAGTAGTCACTTCCTAGGGGGGCGTCGTGAACTTCCCATTGTGTGCTTTGAGCTAGATCTGCTGTGCAGATTGTTAGGTCGATAGCCGACATGTTGTTATTGCTTTTATCGTACCTAGTGGGTTGATTATTATTTAGAAGTACTAGATCGTTAGCCTCTATCCATTCTGAGATTAGTTTGCCGTCGTTATCTAATTTATCCCCCGTGCCCCAGGAGGGGTGGTGGGCGTTAAAGTCTCCTAGGAAGATGGATGATTTGGTGCTTATTTGTTTGAGAGTATTTAGATCCTCCGGTTGGATTTTTTGTTGTAGCCAGTGGTAGATATTTACGATGTTTATTTTTTTGTTTTTTTAAGGTGATTTGGACGCCATTGGCTTCTAGGTTTGGGGTATTGACTAGGATTTCTTCGTAGTTTATGTCCTCTCTGATTAGTATAATTAGGCCTCCCGATGCTCTTAGTACTTTTGATTTAGGTCGGTCTAGTCTGACTGTGTTATAGTTTGGAAGATTGAATTTTGATTTGCTTGAAAATTTTGTTTCCTGGATACACGCTACATGTGGTCCCTGTTTAAGTTTAAATCTAGCTTTAAGTTCGTGGCTGTGGGAGTTTAGCCCGTCCGCATTCCACTGGAAGATATTTAGGCCTGTCATTATTTGGGCTTTTAGTGTTTGGAGATTATGATTTTGGTTTAGGTTTTAATTTATAGTCCTGCGGTTGCTAGGGAGTAGCTTGCGTAGAATTCTGGGTAAGTTTGGGTTGTAAGATTTAGTCTACAAGCTACTTGGTGTAGGTTAGTGGCTTTAATGTCTGGTTTGATTTCTTTCAGCAGGTAGAGTAGTAGGAGTGTAAAGTTATTTAGTTGGTTATTTAAGAGTGTTTCAGGTTGAGGTTGAGTTTGAGGTCTGCGTTTGCGATTTTTGAGATTTTTGGGGGCTGACCGAGTTATATCATTTATGTTAAGCTGAGTTTCGGTTTGGGAGTCATCTAAGTTAATTAGATTAGTGTCCTCACTATCCATGGGGGTTGTTTGAGTGTTTGGTTGTGTTGGAATGAGCGTGCTGGGTATTTCAATGGGTTGAGTTATGTTTGTGTTTTCGGGTGTTGCTTGCTCGTGTCTGGTTGTTGTTGCCCTGGTGGCTGTAGATTGTATGGTGTTAGGGTGGGATATGGCAGGTATGGTGAGTTTTGGTTTGCGTGCGGGAGTAGATGCAGAGAGTGGTTTGGGTGTGGCGAATGTTGGCGGGTTGTGTGGGGTTTGGGTGTTTGTGGCTGTTGCTTGTGGTATTTTCATGGGGATGCCGTCAAACAGGCTCTGTAGATGTGGTTCGTTGTTTGGTTGTGGTGTGGGTAGCAAGGGTGTTCTTGGATGCTGTGTCAGTTTTCGTGTTTGTAATTTGGCCGAGTCGATGTCTATGTGTCTGTTGGCCTGTTGGGTGAGGGTGTGTTTGTGGGGGCATTTGTTGGATAGTGAGGAGTGGTTGGTTGTTTTGCAGTGAATGCACCAGGGGGTGCAGGATCCTGGACATTGAGGTTGAGCGCAAGTTCTACATTTAGTTTTTTGGTATTTACAACCGTTAGCGGTGTGATTATATTGAAGGCAGTTTGTACACTGTTTGACTTGTTTGATGTAGGGTTTTACTTCTAATTTAGATGACGCTCCGAAGGAGATGTGTTTAGGGGCTTCTGGATATTTATCTGATTTTTGGAAGTTTATGATGACTATTGGCGTGTTAGTTATTCTACCGTTCCTATTTGAGGTAATTCTCCTTGTGCTGGTTATTTTAGGTTGGAGGAGGGTGTCTGAGTTAAGATTTGCTTCGTTACTGTATAATTCTAGGTCTTCCTCTGACTCTCTAGGGTTTACTCTGATTACTCCTCTAGTGTATAGTTGCCAGTTAGGGTTTGGTGGGTTACTGTGTATTGGAATATTTCCGTTATTTTTTTGGCTGCATTAAGTGAGTGTTGGTCCGGAAAGATGATTTGAAATCCTTTGTGAGCTTCCCTGATTTTATCGAAGTGTATTTTTTGTTTTTTAAACCATAGTCCTACTTTATTAGCGGAGAGTACCTTACTTAGTGTGTTAATGGGGCCAGCCGCGCAGAAGTAGAGGGCGAACGTGACCATGGATGCAGGGAAGGAAGGTGATGTGGGTGTTGTGTTTGAAGCGTCCAACTTCCGTTTCTTGGGGTTGGTTGTGATTGCGGGCGAATCCGGAGTTTTGGTAGGAGAAGCGACTGTAGTTGGCTTTCCGAATTCGTGCGGGATGAGGGTTTCAGGTGTCCGATCAGAGGTGTTGTGGGCCTCTGATGGTGTGGGTGTGTCTATGCAGTGGATGTCTGCCTGGGTGATTATACGTGTGTCGGACATGTTTGTGGTTGTGAGTAGGCTGATGTAGGGTATTTAGGTTTTGTTTGGGGGGAGGAGAGTGAGCTGAGCTTCAGAGGGGGCTTTTGTGTGTAGAGTGGGTGACTGGGTGAGTGGTGTTTGGCTGGCTTCTACGCTGTTTGGGGTTTGTCTGGTGACTTAGTTTGTTTAGTTTAGGAGATTTAGAGAGTTGGTGTTTTAAGTGGGCTTGGGGGTGAGTTGCTTTTGCCTAAGTTTGAAAGGGTGTGTTGTGGTAGTAACTAAGGGATTTGAGGGTTTGGTGTTTTAAGTGGGCTTGTGTTTGAGTAGTTTTAACCTAAATTGTATGGGTGTGTTGTGATAATTACCGAGGTGTTGCTCTTGGGCTGGCTATCAGTGGAACTGTGCTGGCTTGGGAGGCTTGCTGGTTGAGGTTGGCTTGGTGGCTGGATGGCTTGGGTTGCTTCGTAGGCTGAGGAGGTGTTGCTAGCTTGGAGTAGGGCCGAAACCCAAACAAATTCAGCAAGTAACTCCTAGATTCGGATCGGGATCGAAATTCTCAGCGCGGACTGTCTTCTACGACGTCCGCGCCTCAAAATTCTATAGCGGATTGTCTACAATGACGTCCGCGCCCCCAACCCGTAGCGCGGATTGTATACTCCGACGTCCGCACCACAAACCCACATATCCATCCATAGAATCAATATAGCCGTTTAACTAGCCATCCACCCATAGCCAACAACAAGAAGCCCACTACCAATCACGCTGACACACAGCCTTGCCCCCCCACACCCACCCCCCGCGCTAGGCCCCTGCTTTTAACTGAGGTTACTTACTCATATCCACTATCCTTTCCCCCTTATAAATTATTTTATTAGTAGCTACACATAAGCTTAACTGATTTCTTCTGTCACTCTACCTATCCTAGTTGATTTAAACATATTTTATTCAGATTGAAATGGATTGGGAACAAGTTATCCAACTTAGGACTCCCTCTCCATGGTATTTACAAAGCTTGTACAGTAAATCATATACAAGAAAAACAGAAAAGAAGATGAGTGTAAAGATAACAAGAAATGTACAAAAGAGAGAGACTAGTATATGTACATTAAAGTGTTACCCAAATCTCTTTGTATGACTTATAAACATTTGCACTGCTTTAAAGATGTGTTGATTTTCGATAATGGACAAACATTCATTTCCGTTTAACATCAAATTTAAATCTAATTTAGCATTTTTGTTCACGGCGTTCGGTAAAATGTCCCGAATTATTATTAACATAGTTTTTCTTTGGTGGACGTACAATGGACACTTTAATAAATAATGATATGCGTTTTCACATGGATCACCACATTGACATATTGGATCACATTTTACCTCTATTCTGTATAAATCATAATTTAACTGGCTTTTCATGTATCTTAATCGAGTATGATAAATATTCAACTTTCTAACACCATAGGAAAAATATGGAGGTGCAATGACTTGCTCTTTTTGTATGTATGTCTTGAATTGGGATGTAGATGTACAATTTCTACCTGCTGCAGGAATAGTGTTCCATAACCTTACAGTTGATGGAATAAAAGAACACGTTGAGTGTTTTAATCTAGTATATGGAATCCCAATATTGTCTGAATTTCTTAAATTATATGATATATTTGAACCTACAGTGGTTGGTACAATGTCTTTAAGGTAAGTTGGGGCAATATTACTTTGTATTTTGTATAACAAACATAGCTTGCGTTTCCTTCTTCGTTCTATTAACGTTTCCCATCCTGTTTCATAATACAGATGTGTGTGCGAAGTATACTTTGGGAGCCCAGTAACTACTCTGGCAGCTTCTAGTTGGAGATTTTCTAACTGAGTTGATAATTCTATATTACACCCATCCCACACTTCACACGCATATTCGAAATGGGGTCTTATGAAGATTGTATATACTTTATTTAGTGTATTTCTGTTCAATATGAATTTTAATTTTCTCATTGAATTTATCATTTTTGATGTTGACTTAATTATGTTATCTACGTGACAGGACCATTTTCCGTTTGATGCAAACGTTATACCCAAATGTTTATGATTTTGAACATTCTTAACTTTACATTCATCAAAGTACAAGGTAATGAGGTCTGATTCATCTTTTAAGGAAAATATAACCGCTTCTGTTTTATCTGGGTTGTATTTAATTAACCAGCGTTTTGCCCAGTTACACAGCTTGCTCAGATTTAAATTTAGAGTTGATTCAACAAGTTGATTGTCTGGTGAAGAAAAGCCGAGTGCTGTATCGTCAGCAAAGAGTCTTGTTATGCAATCTAATTCATCAGCAATGTCGTTAACAAACACAATGAATAAAAAGGGACCTAACACCGACCCCTGTGGAACGCCAGCCTTCAAAATCCTTGGCTTGGATAGAGCCCCGCTTACAAACACTGATTGAGTACCATTGCTTATGTAACTGGACAGCCATTCAAGTAAATTCCCTTTTATACCATACATTTCTAATTTGTACATAAGCCCTCTATGCCAGACACGATCAAATGCTTTTGACACATCGCAAAAAACCATGCAATATTTTTCTCTATTATCTAAAGATATACAAATTTGATTATACAATTCAATTAATTGATGGACAGTGGAATGGCCTTTTTGAAAGCCCGACTGGTATTTATATAACAATTTATTGTCATGAAAGTAGTTATAAAGTTATCCTAGTTATTACACCCCAATAAAACCTGGTTAAAGTAGAACTTTTTATCCCTCCTCGGCTCTCTATGGCCACTAAAACCTCAACCTCTCTTCTCATTACTTTATCCCCCTTCACTTACAGTTTTTTGGGCTAGACGTTTATACTTATTCCCATTATTTTATTCTTTATAAGAACCGCCTGCCCCGAGTGCGAAATAGCCAGAGGTTGAAGCGCTCGTAAAATCTCCAAATATCTATCTATCTCCTCATTCAGAGGGCAGAACTAATGGGCATGGCCTCAGCCCTCCATAATCAAGAATCCTAATACTTACCGACTCCCTAAGTGGACTGCAAGCCCAATACCAAAAACCGACCTAAATTAATAAATCAAATACAAAATCCCAGAAATAAGCTTAAACTTACCCATCTCAAAATCAGAAATTGAAAGCGTAAACAAGCAAAAATATAACAATATAAGACGTTCGTGACTTTGGGCTTTCCTTCATTTAAACGTTGACAGGTCGCAATAGTTGCTTGGCTTGTACTACATAGTGTTACACTTCACACAGACCATCCATTGTTGTCACTGTTTGCTACAATATGAAAATAGAACACAGCACAGCACTGTTACAAATGTCAACAAGGACAGCCACAAGACAATTGTGTTAGCATTAACATTCGAATATTTTCTACATAAATACTGAGGACTAAAACCTAACACTTCGTGATATCGATTTGAGAAAATTATAATGCCATCAAAAGAGATGCCATCAACGTTCATCACGGCAGGTTCAGGGTAGGAGATGTTTATAATTTCAGATCCACATACTATATAGCTAATCATGCATTTGCGAAATAATTTAAGAGCATTTTGAACACAAGATCAAACTATATAATACTGGAAAACAACATATGTGTTTTGATAGTGGATATTATATGAGAGTTCATATCATACTATGTTTACGACAAGAGTGTCCGGTATTTCCTGAGCGGGAATATAATGTTCTATTTATTACCGAAGAAGATGTCTACACACAGAGACGAATTTTAGTGCTTACCTATAAGGACAGCAAATTGCAACAGCAGCGGAACCACAATTTGTCGAATGATGTCAACAATTTTCTAAACACATATCCTTCGGAGCCCACACTAACTTAGAAGTCAAACCCTATATAAAACAGGTCAAACAATGTTCCAACTGCCTCAAATATAACCACACAGCCTCCCAATGCACATTTCAAAAAACTAAATGTAAAAAATGCGCACAAACAGACTGCACGGGCACATGCTCACCCTGGTGCATCTACTGCAAATCCATCAAACACACCTCATTTTCAAACCAATGCCTACACAGACACACCCTCAGCAGGCCAACAAACACATTAACATAGAAACGGCCAAAATCCAAACACGAAAATTTGCATCACCCGCATCAAAATCATTTCTCCCTACACCGCACCCAAACACCATCCTTCAAACAAACACCACGCCCATAACTGCAAGCTCTGTCTGGGGCGACGACATAGAAACCGCACCCACCTCACACACACATGCAGCCACACAACCACCTACCGACTCTCCCATAGCCACAACATCAACACCCGCATGCAAAACAAACAACACGACCCTCACCCAAACACTCTACAGCCCACACAAGGCAACAAAAAAACAAACAACACAAACACCAAATCCACAGCTACGCCCAACCCGCAAGCCCAAACATAACCCTCCACACCGTAAGCCACCCCTATGGAAACCTAAACAGCTAAATCTAACTTAACTGATGAAGAAGAGTACTCCACAACAGAAGAAACAATCGAAGCTACTCCAACTAAAACAAATGAAACTACCTTCAAAAACCTAAATAGTCTCACTTTACTCCTAGCTTACATGCATAGTCAAAACTCACCAAACGCAAGCATGAAATCCTTCCACAAAGTAGCATTCAATCTAAACTTAACCAATCTCCCCTTCTTCCTCTTTAACCTCCACCTAAAAGAACTCACCAAGTAAAATAAAACTAAATCCAAAATTACCAAACACCCGACCCCTATAATGGAAGGACTAAATATTTTTCAGTGGAACGCCAACGGGCTAACCTCCCACGGCCATGAACTAAAAGCTAAATTTAAACGAGATAAAGGCCCACATATTGCTTGTATTCAGGAAACTAAATTCTCCAAAAAATCCAGATTCACACTACCGAACTATAACTCAGTTAGAACAGATAGAGCTAAACCAAAAATAGGTAGAGCCGCAGGAGGACTGATTATATACATCAGGGAAGATATAAACTACGAAGATATAAAGATAGACGCGCCAAACCTAGAAGATAACGGCATTCAAATCACATTAAATAACAAAAAGATAAACATCATTAATATATACCGCTGGGCAGAACAAAAAGTCCAACCTTAGGATCTATATATGCTACTCCAAATAAGCAACAAATCCACTATATTCCTAGGCGACTTTAACGCTCACCATCCTACCTGAAGCATAAATGATAAAATAGATAATAATGGCAAACTAATATCCGAATGGATAGAAACAAACGACCTAGTACTCCTAAATAACAACCAACCCACGAGGTACGATAAGATTAACCAAAAAATGTCGGCTATCGACCTAACTATATGCACCGCTGATCTAGCCCAAAGTACTCAATGGGAAGTACACGATGTCCCACTAGGAAGTGATCACTTCCCCATAACCATAACCATAGGAGATACAAACGTACCAATACAAACAGAAAATCAAGAACCAAAATTCCGTTATAACCAACAATTTTCAGCTATGACACCGTTTCTAGTGTGACGTCATTTCTGACGTTACAATATAAGATTCGAATGACGTCAACCATGCCGTCCGAACGACGGAAACAACATTCGTCACCACTCGGCCCTTTCCGTAATAGACTGTTGTCTCGTGACGTGATATGACCCGAGGGCACATATTATTTTAATGAATCCCTATATGTTTGCCCTCGTTGGTAATAATATGGGATATGAAGATTGAGTCCTGAGTGGAATCATTTTACCTCTGCCCTAAGCTTTAGCGAGAGACAGAATAATAAAATCACCAACCAATTGCTAACAACTTTGCACCATGGCTGCGTACGTTAATATGACCCAAGCCGTTATGGTTTGTACATGTGCTGAATTAATTTGGAATCAAAGATATTGGCAAACTTTTGTAAATACACAATTCTCCCTGTTTGCGATCTTTACATACCCCAAAACCATGACAACACACGTTTTACGTTGAAATGACTACTGTCGCACTATCACACTTTTGCCGATGTGACGTTAAACTTAAACTCACTATCACACTTGTGAGAACGATTGTGGTTTGTGTGTCATAATAAGGATTAACATACATGTTACTTTTTAAAAGAAATGTACGAACGAGTCATTGAGTCAACGAGTCGTTGATTTCGGTCAATGCCACATGACGACTTCCATCACTGTAATCAGCAATCGTCGACTACTGACAAACACAAAGCAGCATCTGTCTTTGTTTCACACATTGACCATAAGATTCTTGTTATGGCCGCGCCCACATTGGTGGCAGCGATGTAACGGAGTGTGACGGAGATGTCACGCGCTGGGTAGGAGCTTGCACACAAGCATCTAAATATAGTAACTTCCTGACAAGTGGTTACATTAAATGGTACTTCATTCCTGGCAAGTAATCACTGTCCAAATACATTGCAATGAGCGTCTACCGAATCTCAACAGAAACAATGGAACACAGTTGCAATCATTGTTAAACAATAAAATACACTGCCCGAGAATCCGTGGGGTATCTGTGACATAGTAGAATGGTTCCTCGGTAACCTATGCATGTCACAAGAGAATATTAGAAATGAATCCGGTTTTCTGAGCTGCTCGATTGCCTGTCATAATACATGAGGTGAGGTGAAATTGGGTTTAACGTCGCGTCCAAGATTATTGCACTTATATAGCGACGTGCATGCACGTGTATGTGTGTGTGTGGCTGCTTGTACTAGTCCGGACTGATGCCGATTTATAGTGCTAGCTCACTGAGATACCATGCCGCAGTTTAACATGAATACCCCACTCAGACACAGTATACTGACTCCGAGCCGACCAGTCCTTGTTTTAGCCCCTTAATGCCGAGCGCCAGACAGGGTAACAACAAGTACAATTTTTTAACGTCTTTTTGTATGACGCGGCCCGGGATCGAACCCTGGACCTTCCGCTCTCCGGGCGGACGCTCTACCACTAGACCACGGAGGCGGTCTCATAATACATGAACGACGTGAGACGTTAGTCATGTAAAACACTTGCTGGTTTTATCCGTGCTGTCTAACCTGTGATACTGCTGGAATGAGAATGCTAGTGTTGCTGAAGACGACCGACAATGTCATTTCCATATCTTTAAAAAATCACTGCTGAAAGCAGAATCAATTGTACGCTTCCGCTTCCGACTATTTCATGATCATGTGTTTATGAATCACTATCAAATAGTGATGTCACCAGGTGCTCACGAGAAGGTGAGCGTTTCCAGCCTCGTCACAAACACATGCGAGAGTCAATTGTTCCCCTGAAGAATCACGCAACATATTGTACAAGTCAAAATACGGAATTGCTTCGGACTGGCACTGATTCCTCAAATGAGAAAATGCGCTCCACGTGTCTACCATATCCCTTTATGAAGGCCTTACAGATACCTTGAATGTTGTAATCTTGATCAAACAATTATTGAGCAAGAGACGTATTACGCTCTTTGAAATCTTCGTAGAAAAAAACCATTCGATTGTACCTAAAAAGTAGTCACCAAAGCCTTCAGCATTTGGATCATTGCTCGACATAAAGGGAAAGTTTGCAATTGGAACGTCATTCATACAAGATTCATTCCAACACTTTCCCTTGACGACACTCGAAGATTCTCATACTATCTTCCTAACAAACCCTGTTACGATCCGGGTTACGCTTGGTCTTTAGAGGAGGACTAACAGAATCGAGTGGCCAGGTTCGCTGACTAGATTGTTGCATGTCATTGCATCCAAATTACGTAGATAGGTTCTCATCCAGTCACTGAATGGACTAGTTTAGACTCGATTATATAAAGACCGCCGTCATACAGCTGGAATATTGCTGAGTGTTGTGTTAAACCAAACAATATAACAAACCAACTCAAGAAACGGTCATGCAAGTGATCATGGGATGAATACAGATGAATTACTAATTGTCTTTTCAAAAGACCGTCTTTATAAATACATACAATTCAACTAAACTGTTTCAACTAATGATGTATGTGTGGTTCATTCCTAATGGAAGCTTACTGTTTTCCTTCTGTTGCAGAAAATGATGGACATTGTCCTTCTCACGGTGGTGCTGTTATCCTTCACCTCCGGTATAAGTGGTAGGTCTTCTTAAGTCATGCCCTCATATCGGGATGAGGAATTGTGTGGCTCAGTCGTTTAAGGTGCTCATGCGAAGAGACTCGGAAACGGGTGGCTCAGTCGTTAACGCGCCTGTAGATAGAGACTCGGAAACGGGTGGCTCAGTCGTTAACGCGCCTGTAGATAGAGACTGGGAATCGGGTGACCCAGTCGTTCAACGTGCCTGGGCGGCTGTTTTTGGGTAGAGTCATGTTTTTTTCTTCATAAAAGAGAGCTGAGTTTGTTTGTTTTCAAATTAAAATTCAACAAATGGAAAGAATAATAAAACCTTCTCACTGTTCACTAATACAGTACAATAAAACATGTTTATATATAATTTAAAGACCAATGTGAAGCAAAGGCCCAGTGCGCAGTTTCTTTAGATTGGCAGAAAACTTGTCAACTTGACCTATTTGTACTCACAACTGCTCAAGGAATGTACTTTTCAATTACTAAGATTGTGGATGATTGACAAAAATATCATAAGTATTGATGTAAACTTACGGAGAAACGTTATCAAACTGACATTTGAACACGTTGGGTCCAAAACCCGAAAAGTGTTACCAAATAATAGAGAATCAATCGCCCAAACACAACCAAACAATTGAGTTTGAAGTGAAACGCATGATCACGTCGCAAGGAGTTTTGGCTGTAGAAAAATGATAGTCACCAGGGTGATGATGAGTCCAATGATGAGTCAGGCAGACTGGGCGGAAGAGAGACAGGAGGTCTGGCAGTCCTGGGCCTGTCACCAGGAAGCTTTACATGCGTAACCTACATGTCCAGAAGACACAAAGGTACAATATCAGAGCTTGCAGACCACCTCGAAACGTAACGCTGGCCTCCCAGTTTCTCTTCTACCAGTGTACAGTTATGTATCGGACACCATTCAGGAGACTCTATGATGCTAAAATTAAAAGAAAATGTTTCAAATGACAAGATGACTCCAAACTCCAAATCCATGACTCATTTCAGGTCGCTGTCCAATGACAAAAAGGGTTCCGAACATCCACAGACGATGGCCTTATTTAGGTATTGGTAATGAGATGGATGACTCAAAATCATTCAAAACATTCGAAACCGCCTACAAAGCAAATGACATGGGGCTTCTTTTGGGCTACCCACCTGGCGTTGGCCAATGTGGTGGCCGATATCCTATCTGGAGGAAAGGTAACAAAAGACACTTCGTGTTTCCTTTACCTTACGGAGATACAGATGATGTTTACTATACTGTATATATTCCGTCTTTTTATCAAATGTGAAATAATGCACTACATTAACATGAATATAGGAATGATTCCAAGTTATTAGTGACAGACATATAATTAATTTTGGTAAACATACTTTTTGAGGTATTACGTTTGAATCAAAATAAATTATGATTCCTATATTTCATTCAAAATCAATCTAAATACGATTTATATGAACGAAACATAAAGGTCCGTGTTAAAAATTAACGAATGTATCGATTCAACAAATGGTGAATTCGGAATCCAAATTTTTGATAGTCGCTTGGTAATCTGATGTACATATAATTCCTACAATGGTTATTTCTTCAGTGTTTTTTTTCAGAAATGACTGGCGCAACATCTGTTGTATGCTTTCAAAATGAGACAAGCACTTGTTTCAAGAAAATGCATATACCGACATACCCTTGCTCGGGTGGTACAGAAGCATACAGGTTGAAAACTGATGTTGTTGGGAGTGTTTTCTGCTTCGGTGATTATGTTATAGTTGTCCAAATATTCACATTTATTTCAAATTCCATATTCTATAACCCATGTGACGCCATAAATCCATGACTCGAGATGCACCATTTGTCTTGTGCAGGATTAGCGTGTAAGATTTGGAAATGACGCACAGCATGTCGTGATAAGAATAAAAACTCTCTGTGGTAACACCTGACTAAGGGTTAGTTGCGTCATTAATTGGAACACATAATTCTTTTTGTGAAATCCTTAATCATTTGCAAGAGCTGGCAACACACATCATGTCTAGTAGCAGCAAATCTTGCATACACGATGATGCAGATACTATTGAAGGAATGGCAAATGTCTTGGAAACAGGCAAAAAGGCGCTGGTCACCGTTAGTGAACAATTGCATGTTCGAGGTTTTCCGCGGTGACCCAACCAATCATGTACTTTATTCAACTATGTATGTGATGTTATGTTTGTTTCAGAACCCAACCCTTGTTACACGAATCCTTGTCAAAATGGAGGTACCTGTATTAAAGACGGGTACGGTTTTACCTGTAATTGCGCGGACGGATATTCGGGTCCTTCGTGTCAAGGGGGTATGTAAATGTTCAATAACAGTGCTTGAATGTTGTTTAACATCGCATACATCGTTATTTCTGATGCATAGTAGATATAAATAGACAATTGAATGTGGACAAGCACAACCAGGGATAGTCCTGGAGGAGCAGCCAACACAACACTCTTCCGTTGGTTGGTTGGTCGCTAACGCTGCACTCAGCAATATTCCAGCTATATGACGGCGGTCTGTAAAAAAATCGAGTCTCGACTAGACAATCCAGTGATTGACTACATGATACGATGAGAGACGATGCCATGCATCAAACCAAGTCAGCGAGCCTGACCACCCGATCCCGTTAGTCGCCTTTTACGAAAAGCCTAGTCGCCTTGTACGGTAATCATGGGTTGCTGAAGACCTATTTCACCCCGGATCTTACATTCTTACGAGAAGTCCTGGGGAACTAGGGAAAGATTCTACTTCCGAATCTCGACAGGGTTGTCAACAAAATTTATAAAAAAAACCCAGCTCACAGGGGGTCACAGAATCAAATCACAGGAACAACTCAATATATATCATAACGCAGGGCCCAGGCATCATAATTGGGGGCCTATACAATCCACGGACAGTGTATTTGAAAACACCGAAAGCAAAGTAAAACGTTATTGACATCATTCAGTGTGTGTGTTAGCGTGCGCGTGCGTGCGTGCGTGTTTGTGTGTGTACTCCTTCCAGATATTTCCAGCACTGTCTGAACAAATAATCTGTCTCAAACGAAAAATCCAAAGCCTCGCCAAACTTTTAATCGGATCTTCCATTAGGAAATACCAATGTATGAAGAAACAGCAGGGGCAGTCGGATAGACTTGTGGATAAAATATAATTCTGTCACAGTGAAGGATCGGGTTCGAATCCCCACATGGGTACAATGTGTGAAGGCCAAAGCAGCTCACACTAACACAATCACTCACTATAGTGAATGAGTATGGTTTTACGCCGCTTTTAGCAATATTCCAACAATAACACGGCGGGGGACACCAGAAAATGGGCTTCACACATTGTCCCCATGTCGGGATTCGAACCCGGGTCTTTGGCGTGACGAGCAAACGCTTAAACCACTACAGTCCGTTTGACTCCAAATGAGAACGATGAATTGCAAAATAACTCGAAATCCAGAAAAGTGTATGAAACATCAATACGGTACTTGACCATGAATACCCTGTGCCCAACAAGATCTGAATTTTGTGTATTTTAAGACCCATGACAGATGAAATTCTTGTAATTTTTTTTATAGAAATGTGTACATGACACGTAGGGGGGACAAACCGTGGAAGGCACAGCGCAAGCACGGTCTGCACGTGCTACACAGTGACCGTGTTCATTCAATGACAAGATGCGCTACTCAGCAGATGTTAAACAGTTGATGTTGAATGTGTATGATTTCTTTAGAAGTGAAGCAGAAAGAGCAAAGCCTTTTTATGCAATTAATAAATTCTTGAAACGAGCTTCAAAAGCTCTTGGTATGTCCCCTCAGAAACTTAAAAATGTTGTTAGTCGACGAGATACAAATAGTCAGGCCAAGGAGGTAGGGAACATGTCAAAACCACGCAAGGTTGATAAATTAGACAGTTTTCAGAGGGATCAAGTCAGACGTGCAATTGTTAAACTGCACTCTGAAAATAAGTTCCTGTCCCTAAGAATTTTGAAGAAACACCTTAAAACTGACCATGATTTACGTGTTACAAAGTACAAACTATGGCAGCTGTTGCATACATTTGGTTACAAATACAAAAAGATAACTGGAGAAAATAGGGCTGTGTTGTGTGAACGTTCTGACATTGTTCGTCTCCGAAATCATTACCTTCGTACCATCAAGCAGAAACGTGAAGAAGGATATGAGCCCGTCTTCTCAGATGAGACATGGGTAAATGCGTCACACACGGCCAGCAGTCAGTGGGTACCCAGTGGTGACTGTAAGGAGTCTGGTAAAAAGTTACCAATGGGAAAGGGTGAAAGACTCATAGTTCTCCATGCTGGTTCTGCTAGTCAGGGTTTTCTCCCAGACTGTGACCTCGTCTTTAGAGCCAAGGCCAAAGACAACAGGGACTACCACACAGAAATGAACGGCAATGTATTTCTGGAGTGGGTGAAAGATAAATTAGTCCCTGCTTTGCCTACCAAGTTTCTCATTGTCATGGACAATGCACCGTATCATAGTGTGCAGGATCCAGAAAGCAAGACTCCAACCTCTAATAACCGTAAAGGAGACATGGTTACTTGGCTGCAACGGAGGAACATTACCTTTCCTTCTCGAGCGACGAAACCACAGCTCTATGAAATCATCAAAACTATGAAACCTGACCCCGTGTATAAAGTTGACAGTTACATCAAGGGTCAGGGTCACGCTGTCTTACGACTGCCACCTTATCACTGCGACCTGAATCCAATCGAGTTGGTATGGGGCATCGTCAAGGGTGACGTTGGACGATCGAACACAACGTTCAAATTACGAGACGTTGAACAACTCGTAAAGGAATCCCTTGGTCGGGTAACAGTAGAAACATGGAGGCGTTGTGTGGCCACAGTCGTTGACGAGATAGAGCCACGTTATTGGTCACGAGATGGACTACGGCCAGCAACAATCCAACCTATAATAGTGGCAGTCGGTTCAGGCACCAGCAGTTCCGACGACGAGATCTATGGCATGAGCGAGTCAGATTGCGACTGAAATTATCATGAGACGGCCCCTCTAACGCTCTGTCATTTCCCCTACCACAGAACGTGCAGTTCATGCGTGCTTGCGCCGTGCCTCCCACGGTTTGTCCCCCCTACGTGTCATGTACACATTTCTATACAGAATTACATGATAGTTTCTTAAAGAACTTCATCCGTCATGGGTCTTAAAATAAACAAAATTAAGATTTTGTTGGGTACAGGGTATCCATGGTCAAGTACCGTATTGATGTTTCATACACTTTTCTGGATTTCGAGTTATTTTGCAATTCATCGTTCTCATTTGGAGTCAAACGGACTGTAGGCTACCCGACCACCCCCACTCACTGTAGGTGTAGTAGACTAGGACATACAGATGTTATTATCATAGCAACCAGCAAACAGCAAACTTTTTTCATTTAAGATCCTTGCATCAATCATACGTCGTTACCGGGCATGGATAAACGACGACCTAGTAACAAGGTGAAATCAGATGTGATTAGGCTGCGTCATGGGTGGTATGGGGTACCCAAAGGAGCAGCCATGCCTAATCACGCACCACGGGGAAATGCATGTGGTTCAAAGAACCCCATTTGGAGCCCAGGTGTGTTCAACAAGACATTTGGTAAGAATGAAGAACTCCTTTGGAAAAAAATAGACTGTGTAATGTGTTCACAGCAGGTGTTCTCGTATACTTAAAGTTTCCAAACTGGTTAAAATGATTTTGAAGGGATTTTGTGTGAAGGTCAGATAGGTTAGATTTCCCGTTAAAGTCAAGTCATCTACACCTGCTACATAATGCCTGTAACAAATGAAACATTAACTAATTGCAAAGGCCCCAAATGACTTTGATCAAGGCTTAGTGGTATAGAATACTATGCAGGAATACTGTTGTTGTAGGGAATGAAATTTAAGACAATATTTCTGTACACAGTCATTTATTCAACAACCGCAGCTGTTAAACACATTATTCGAGCCATGTCACAATTCCAACTGACCGCAAATGTCACAAAATTCACATTACTCCAAATCATCATTCAAACAGTTTGGCCGACCAATTCAACATTGACATCATATTGCTGGTGATCGCTGTCCTGACTGTACAAACTAGACCGACAGACCGACTGTCAAAATGTTCACTGGTTTACAAACTTCACTTTGACTGAATGACTGAGACTGGTACATTAACTGGTACAAGCTGTAATAAAATAAACAAAGCCTTATAAAAATAAAGTTCAAAATAAATTAATCTACAAAAGAAATAATACATAAATGTGATATTAGCATGAAAATACTATATTGTTACACTATAATGCAGACAGCATTGTTTACATAGTATAGATATTATTGTGGGATTTTCCTGATTTTAAGCAGTTACAACAATCGAAATCTTTTGCCGCTAAAATATACAAAATTTACCGTTTTACAACATGTAACCTGCAGAATAATATATATTGGCTACAAACAAAGCACTCTCCGTTCATACTCACAATTTTTGTGTGCCTCAAATCCCCACAAAAGTCAAAGTTTGTCGATAACCGCAGCTATCAACTTCCAAATTAGTGGCCAAAATCCTAAACGGCACAGGGGGCACAGGTGGCACAGTCGTCTAAGGCGCCGCGATTCGCTGTGCAGAGTTGCGTCCCTTGGGCACGCCAGAAACCTATGATTGTGGGTTCGAATCCCGGTTCGCCCCGATTATGTTTCTAGGTTTGTCAGCACCATACCCGTGCTCGTGGGTTTCACCGGAGTGGTAAACGTCTGAGACCTGCATCACTTCGGGCTTACCTCCCACGTTAAGCTGACACGCCGCGATATAACTGGAATAATGTTAAAAGCGGCGTTAAACCTAACTAACTCACTCACTCACTAAACGGCACAAACCAAAACCGGGAAATGGAAACTTGGTGAAAAATCTGGCACAAACCAAAACCTGTAATTCAAACTTGGTAAAACAGCCTTGAATGACAAAAAAAATGTTTCAATTCCCAATAAATACTGTATCGGTAGTAATATTGCTTTAATAATATAGTAAAGTAACTCTCATTGACACAGTGTCTGGTGTTGCTAAACAATAGGTACACTTCATGGCATGACAAACTGTCACTTAATACAAGGACGGGGGCACGGGTGGCCCAGTCGTCTAAGGCGCCGCGATTCGCTGTGCAGAGTTGCGTCCCTTTGGCACGCCAGAAACCTATGATTGTGGGTTCGAATCCCGGTTCGCCACGATTACGTTTCTAGGTTTGTCAGCGCCATACCCGTGCTCGTGGGTTTCACCGACCTGGTAAACGTCTGAGACCGGCATCACTTCGGGCTTTCCTCCCACATTAAGCTGACACGCCGTGATATAACTGGAATACTGTTAAAAGCGGCGTTAAACCCAACTCACTCACTCACACTTAATACAAGGATATAACCACAGCCAGTTGCCATAGTGCACAGCCCATTGTCATTGCAGGTGTTCAAGTCGTGTGCCAAGTAACGCAGAACGGCGAATGTGATGACCCTCAACTGATGAAGACCAAGAGGTGTGGGAACACACTGGTGCACGGAATATTCTCTTACTTCTATGCTGGAAACTACTGTTTTGGTAATATCAATGTGAATATCAATCATAATAACTGCTGAAACCATTGCGTCCAGCCGGAAACAAACACGATATCCCCCTGTTAAAGCTACCCACACATGTTCTCTGTTTGCTTTGTTTGTTTGTTTGTTGTTTAACGCCGTACTCAGCAATATTCCAGCTATATGACGGCGATCTGTAAATAATCGAGTCTGGACCAGACAATCAATTGATTGACATCTTGAGCATCGATCCACGCAATTGGTATGCGATGACATGCATCAACCAAGTCAGCGAGCCATTTCAATGCTGACACAATAACAGAAAAATGACACGAAAAGACAACATGGTGGCAATACACCAGTAATTCTGAAGAAGATCGGTTCTCTGACGGCATCATGGCGGTCAGAGCACCATAGGGTTCGGAGCCGAGGTACTTTCTGTCGCATTATGACCTCGCGAGGAGTACGTATTTGTTCTATTAATCCATGTTAAACTGTTTGTTGCAGAATGCAACCGTGGTGCAGTTGACCTCCTGATCATCGAGGATATTTCTACATCAGTTGTGATAAATCATTACGAAGAGATGAAAACTTTCGTCCTGAATTTTGTGAATAACATTGATATAAGGAAAGAGCGACACCAGATTGCTTTTGTGACTTTTGCGGCAACGGCAAAGGTTGGGTTCTATTTGAATACATATGATAACAAAACTAACGTCCAAACAGCCATCAGCTCACAGCGAGTTAGAGGTGGAAACACTTTCCTAGGTGATGCCATCAAATTGGCAACTTCAGACATTTTCAATGAGACCAACGGCGATCGACCTGATGCTGAGAACATTGTTGTGCTCTTCACCGACGGCATGACCAGCAACGTAGAAGATGTACGCAGCAACATTGGTGACTTGCACGCAAGGGCTGAGGTGTATGTGGTGTGTGTGACGTCTGAAGTGGACAAGAACGTCGTCGCTGAAGTTGCTTCTCCTCCAGTGGAAAAGCACGATATTATGATGAAGAAAGACGATGCACTAAGTATGCTCACGAACGAAATCTTTTCTCGATGCTAAAACTCACGTAACAGCCTCGTACTCAAGGATTTGACTTCCTTGGTTTTGCCTGTAACGTTCCGAGAAGAAATAAATAATCTGCATCCAATTTGAAATAGTTCCTTATCTATCCAAGAAGTAAAGCTTTTGAAATGTTGAAGAAAACACATGTACGTTTTAGTGTGTGTGTCTGTGAGTGCGTGCGCGCTTGCGTCTATGCATTCTTTTGGCACTTTCATTTACAAATGGACCCGTGAAGATCCGGGGTAGAATAGGTCTTCAGCAACCCATGCTTGCCGGAAAAGTTGACTATGCTTGTCGTAAAAGGCGACTAACGGGATCGGGTGGTCAGGCTTGCTGACTGGGTTGATGCATGTCATCGATCCTAATTGCGTGGATCGATGCTCATGATATTAATCACTGGATTGCCTGGTCCAGACTCGATTATTTACAGACCGCCGTCATATAGCTGGAATATTGCTGAGTGCGGCGTTAAACAACAAACCAACCAAATCATTTACAAATGAATGGTTTGATTTGTCCATTCGAATATTTGCTGATATAGCCGAACCTCGGTGTAAAACAACATTCACTTACTGACCACACACCATCAAACACATATGTATTTACATATAAATGCGTATCACAGCGTGTCATACGTACAGGAGCCTAAATGCTGACATAGTTTCATGTTGCCAGAGTTGCTAAATTTGTGAACTTTGACAAGAAGCCTCATATTTCCATGCCATGCACACCAGTCACAACCAACAAATCATTCAGTCACTTTCCTCTTTTCAACCAGCCGCAAAATATGTCTTCAAAATAGGTTAGACCAGTGTGGGTAATTTGTATTAATCCAAATTAGTATGGCATAATAAGCCCTGTTCTTGGCGATTTGATTTTTCGTCTGTGAATATTGGGAGCAAGGTTGTCCAAGACGTCTAAGACGCCTAATTTGCGTCCCTTAGTATTGATGACTCCCTTGAATCCTCTTGTGTGGAAAGCAGCTTCCTTTTCGTGCCAAACTAACTCCCTTGCATCCTCTAGTGTGGTAAGCATCCTTCTTGATGTGCCAGACTAACTACCTTGAATCCTCTAGTGTGGTAAGCATCCTTCTTGATGTGCCAGACTAACTCCCTTGAATCCTCTAGTGTGGTAAGCAGCGTTTTCGTTGTGCCACACCCTCTCTTGTGCCAGAATAATAACTCTATTGAATCCTCTAGTGTGGTAAGCATCCTCTTTGTTGTGCCAAACTAACACCCTTGAACCCTCTAGTGTTTTAAGGGTCCTTCTTGTCGTGGGAGCCTCCCTGTTGCGCCAGACTTACTCTCTTTAATCCTCAGTGTTGTAAGCATCGTTTTGATGTGCCAGACTCTCTGTTGTCCCAGACTTAAATCATCTAGTGTGGTAAGCACCCAAGCATTCCCTTTGTTGTGTCAGAATACCTCCCTTGAATCCTCTAGTGTGGTAAGCACCCTCTTTGTTGTGCCAGACTAACTCCAGTAAATCCTCTGTGTGGTAATCATCCTTCTTGTTGTGCCACACCCTTTGTTTTGCCAGAATAATAACTCTATTGAATCCTCTAGTCTGGTAAGCATCCTCTTTGTTGTACCAAACTAACACATAAAAGACATAAAAATTGGAGGGCCCAGGCATCGTTATGGGGGCCTACAAATCACAATGGGGTCAAAGGCATTATAATCGGGAGACTAGGCATCATCAGAAAGGGCCTAGGCATCATAATGGGGGCCTGTACATCACAATTGAGTAACAGGCATCATAATTGTGGACCATGGGGTAGTAGGCATCATAATGGGCCCCAGGCATCACAATGGGAGCCTATACATTATAACGGGGGCCCTGGAACCATAAAGGGGCCCAGGTTTCATAATGGTGGCCCAGGCATATCGATGGGCAAATCTTGTGGTAGAGCGTCCGCCCGGAGAGCGGAAGGTCCAGGGTTCGATCCCGGGCCGCGTCATACAAAAAGACGTTAAAAGATTGTACTTGTTGTTACCCTGTCTGGCGCTCGGCATTAAGGGGCTAAAACAAGGACTGGTCAGTATACTGTGTCTGAGTGGGGTATTCATGTTAAACTGCGGCATGGTATCTCAGTGAGCTAGCACTATAAATCGGCATCAGTCCGGACTAGTACAAGCAGCCACACACACACACACACATACATACACGTGCATGCACGTCGCTATATAAGTGCAATAATCTTGGACGCGACGTTAAACCCAATTTCACCTCACCTCACCTCGATGGGCAAACATACGTCATAAAGGGGGCCCAGGCATCATAATGGGGTAACATACATCACAATGGGAGCTTATACATCACAATGGGGGCCCTGGCATAAAAAAGGGGGTATCATAATGGGGGCACAGGCATCGTAATTGGGGGCAACAGTCATCATAATAAAGGGCCCTGGCATCAGAATGGGGGCCTATACATCACAATGGGGGTAGGCACTCGTGAAGAGCAACCTCCCCGTGGTGATTGCTGAGTTACGCTAATAGCTCTTTCCCCGTGTGGACCCGGGGTAGAATGTGTCCTCAGCACCCCATTGCTGGTCGTATGAGGCGACTAAATTGGGCAACCTGTTTGCCGTGGGTTGCGCTCCTGTGTCGATGGAGGAAGGGATTCTGGTGGTTCAGTGTTACTTTGCCCATTACACCACTTTGACCCTGACTTCACCTAGACAGGTGGTAGAATGGGGCCAGTTCTATCAATCGGCTGGTCATGCCAAGCCCTGTGCATGAAATTATTTCTGCACATCTTTCATATTTTAGAAATGTTTTGTGTGGTCTTGGAATACACTATTTTTATGTATAATTCTGCCTTGAGGCTCATGCCAGAAGGCGATGGCTCATGGGCCAATCTGGTGATGTTGACACCCAAATTCAATATGTTTACCTACAAATCACAAAATATATATGCCTGGTCCCGGTTCCTGAGGCTTCTGATCATGAACCAATAAAACTAAATCCCTTTGCTTGCTCAAAAGCTATCTTTGGAATTTGTGGGGAAGTAAGAAATGTTCCTCGTCTTCGGACTGGCTCTCTTTTTGTGGAGTGTGACCGAAGACAACAGTCTCTAAATCTTTTATCTGTGACTACATTTGCTAATGTGTCAGTGTCTGCTCACAGGACACTTAACACGTGTCGGGGTATTGTTCGAGACATTGTATTGTTGCCTGTCCGACATGACTGAATTGGATATACAAGCAGAGCCAGAAGATCAAGGTGTAACATCAGTTAAACGATTCACCAAAAGAATTGATGGTATTATCAGCAATCCCAATACCAATCCCTATACCTGCGCGTCCGTTCCACGGTCCATAAAGGCTGGTTATTTCAATATCGGAGTGAAAGTGTCTGTCCCAAATCCACTGCTATACATGTCAGAAATTTGGACACGGCTCTAAATTATGTCAGAGCTCTGTGGTGTGGCATTGTTGTGGTAACAAACATGAAAACCCTGACTATCAAAACAACATTAAATGTACAAACTGTGGTGGCAGTCATGTTGCCTCGTCCAAGTCGTGCCCTGAATGGCAACAACAGTCAGAAATTGTCAAACTAAAGTACCACAATAACCTTTCATTTTCAGATGCAAAGAAACTCTACCTCAACCATACGAAATCTCCCTCAACTCTTACCTACTCTGTTGCCGTCAGTCGACCTATACAAACTGCTTCTATCACGTGTCAGACCGACTTAACACATGGATAAATTCAGATCAGCCTGTTACAATCACTTCAATCATCAAACCCAGATCAGCATATTCAGAAACCCAAACAATGACTCAGACTGTGGATCAGAATGAACGACTTACTGTCACACCAGATGCTGTTAACTTGTCTAAGAAAGAAAGGAAAAAAACTTCAAAGACAAACAAAAACTAGGACACCCTCTCTTTCAGAGATAACTGAACATAACTCGTTTGGTGCTTTGGACATAGAGGTGACTCCACCATCACAGGACAGAGGAAGGAATATGTCTTTCTCACAGTCCCGCGGTAGGTCTCCAATTGAGCCACCATGACTCATTCGGTGAATTTGATGAATTTGATCCAATGGAATTGCAGAGGACTCAGAAAGAATTTTAATGACATATTCTTATTAGTTCAAGAGTATAAACCGTCAGCATTATGTCTCCAAGCGACATATCTTAAACAAGCTGATAAATTTGACCTAAGGCGGAACAATTGTCATCACTCATTTCCTCCTTCTGGTGACAAAGCAACTGGAGGTGCTTCTATTTTAGTCAGGCAGGACGTAATTCACAGTGCTGTTCATCTAAATACTAACCTTCAAGCTGTTGCTATTCGCCTCACCTTGCACATTGCATTTACTTTTGTGCTCTTTATATATACCACCTTCATCTGCTCTTAGACAATTTGATCTTTAGAATCTATATGATCAGCTCCCTGTAGCATCATGGGCGATTTAAATGGGCATAACCCTCTATGGGGAAGTACAAATACAAACAATAAAGGACAAGTTATTGAAGATTTTATTTCTGATAATAATTTATGCGTATTTAATGATGATTCAAACACCTATTTACATCCTGCAACTGGATCCTATTCTGCCCTCGATCTGTCCCTCGCAGATTCAAATGTTTACAATGTATTTGAATGGTCAGTGCATGGTGATCTTTGATCACTTCCCTACTGTACTGAATGCTGTAAAACCGGATGATGAACCTCCTTCATCTCGGTGGAATTTTATTAAGGCTAATTGGTGTTTGTATAAAATGGTATGTGGTGAAACATTGAAACCTGACGATTTCAGAAATGTACCAGATCCCATCCAGTTGTTTTCGAGTATACTCCATGATATTGCTGACCAAACAATTCCTAAGTCCTCTGCAAATCCTCATATTCGTAAGCCATGGTTTACCAGTGAATGCAAACAAGCAAGAAAGTGTAGGAAGAAAGCAGAAAAATATTTCCGCAAACATCCTACAGTACATAGCTTGAATAACGTTAAAATTACTAGTGCCAAGGCACAACGAGCTTAGAAACATAAGCGTCAATCATGAAGGAAGTATGTCTCCAAATTAATGGAAAATTAATTCACGCACACCCATGTCCAAGGTGCGGAACGTGGTTAAGAAAATAAAAGGTAAAGGTTCCAAATCATCTGTACACCATCTTAAAGACAGTGACAAATTAATAACTGATAAATCTGCCATTGCAAATAGACTTGGCGAAACTCTTGCCAAAAATTCTTCATAATCAAATTATATTCCCGGGTTTCAGAGATATCAGAAACAACTGGAAAAGAAAACTGTTAATTTCGATTCAAATAATGTGGAAGATGACAATGAAGTATTTTCATTGCATGAGCTACATGCCACTCTTGAGCAAGCTCATGATACTGCTGCAGGGGATGATAATATCTATTACAAGTTACTCAAGCATTTGCCTGAATCATGTCTTGAGACAATTTTAGATATATTTGACCACATATGGACATCAGGGAATTTTCCTCCTTCATGGCATAATTCCATTTCAGTCCTCATACCAAAACCTGGCCGGGATCAAGCAGATCCCTCAAATTACCGCCCTATATGGTTAACCAGTTGTGTTTGCAAAACCATGGAACGAATAGTAAATAATAAAATTAGTATGGTAAGTTTAAAACCAACAATCTTACTAGTATTCAATGTGGTTTCCGGAAAAATAGAAGTACTATTGTTCATTTAGTACGATTAGAATCCTTTGTTAAAATGCTATGGTAAATAAACAACACGTAGTATCAATTTTCTTTGATCTTGAGCAAGCATACGATACTACCTGGAAGCATGGCATTTTATAGGATTTACATGATTTGGGTTTGAGATGTTGTTTCCCTCATTTTAGATCACAATTGTTCACAAACAGACAATTTAAAGTCCGAGTGGGTTCAACCCTGTCTGACCATTAATCATCGGGATCAGGGTGTCCCACAAGGCAGTATTTTGTCTGTCACCTTGTTTAGTATTAAAATAAATAGTCTGTCCAAGATTTTAAGTGATCACTTTTCGTGGATGATTTTAATATTTCTTGTCGTGGTAAAATATGCATACCATAGAAAGGCAGTTACATGTCTGTCTAAATCAAATTCACGAATGGTCCCTTGAAAATGGGTTTAAATTTTCTAAATAAAAAACTAATTGTTTACATTTCTGCAGAAATATAAGCCTCGTAAAGACCCTGAACTCTTTTTGAATGGCACCCCTATCAAAGTGGTAAAGGAGGCTAAATTCTTGCGACTTATTTTTGACAGCCATTAACTTTCTTACCGCATATAAAATACCTTAAAGCTAAATATTGAAAGTAGTTTCTAATTCTAAGTGGGGAGGGGATCAGACAACCCTCTTACACTTATATAGATCACTGATTACGGCTCAATCGTCTGTGGTGGAGCATGTAAAAGTAATTTACAAAAACTAGATACTATCAATCATCAAGGCCTGAGGCTTTACCTTGGAGCCTTTCGCACTTCTATTCCAAGTCTGTCTGTTGAAGCGGATAAGCTTTCTCTTAAACAACGCCGTCTGAAATTATCTTTAAGATACATCACTAAATTATATTCTTATCAGTCAAATCCAGCTTTTAATTGCGTTTTTAATCCTCTTTACGAAGATATTTACAAAAAGAAAACATCTCTTGTTCGACCACTTGGAATAAGAATTAAATCTGTCGTTTCTGCTGCTTAGATTAACTTACAATATATAGCTCCCATACAACTGTTTTCTTCGCCTCCTTGGCAAATTGTAAGGCCAAATAAAGACCTCACATTAACTGGACTTAAGTTATCAGATACAAATCCACTAATTTATAAATGGATCCAAGGATGGTGGCGCAGTTGCCAGTGTCACTATCATTGGGTCAAGAACAATATTATCACGACCACCAGAAAAAAGTTCAATCTTCACAGCAGAAGCAAACGCAATTTTAACAGCACTGAAATATATTAAGAAACAATCCAAATATAAACAATTCATTATTTTTTTCAGATTCACTTTCATGCCTTGAAGCGATTGAAAATATGTCTTGTAAACATCCATTATTAATTGAAATTCGTGAGTTATTTAATTATCTTGCTATTGGCCAATACGACCTCGTCTTTTGTTGGTTACCCAGCCATGTTGGTGTCATTGGTAACACAATGGCCGATGCTGCTGCAAAAGCAGCACTCAACGAATCTGTGACACCACTTCTGATCCCATACACTGACTATAAACCCGTGATTAGACCTTACACCCGTGATCTAATGCAAAAGAAGTGGGACACACAAGTAGGTATTAATAAATTACATGAAATTAAACCAAATATCTGTTACACCTACTTGGGTTGTCAGTCCAGATTTGAAGAGCTCATTATGCGACGATGTCGCATTGGCAATAACAGATATACTCATGAATATATATTGAAAGGTGAGGATCCTCCATTTTGTATCCCTTGTGATGAGAAAATCGCGGTCAAGCATGTCCTGCTTGACTGTGTTGATTTTGCCATCACTAGGGATAACTATTTAAAAGTTTCATCCATAAAGGATCTTTTTAATATCAGTGATCGTTTAATTTTTAAATTTTTAAAAGAAATAGAATTGTTACATAAATTTTGATTGATATGTTTTGTATATAATAAAGTTTTTTTATAATTGGTAAAATAAATTTGATAACTGAGATTGTCCGTGGCTTTACCCTCGAAGGGGGTTGAAGTAGTGTATAATTATTGTCGCCTGGAGAGGGTATGTAAGACCACGTCTTTCAAAGTATATTTATTGTTACCACTTTTTTTAATCGTAGAATATGTATTGTTTTAATGTTCGGCTAATTGTGTCAGCTATCGCCAACACCTGAAGGAATGTATTGTTATGTACAGTGCTATCCATTTTATGATTCAATACTAGTTTTAAATCCTTTTCTGTAATACGTCTAGTTATTTTACTGTCCTTTGTTGGCAGAATTTTATATAAGTCTCATTGTATTTATTATGTTTAACCCTTGATAGTCACCATATGGCTGAAATATTGCCGATGTGACTTAAAATTTTAACTCACTCACTCACAATGGGATAACAGGCATCATAATTCGGGACCACGTATCATAATGGGAGGACTCAAGCATCACAATGGGGGCCCATGCATCATAATAGCGGTCCATGCATCATAATAGCGGCCCATGCATCATAATTGGGGCCCAGATAAAATGATAGCGGCCCATGCATCATAATAGGGGCCCAGATAAAATAATGGTGGCCCAGGCATCACATGGGGGCCCATGCATCATAATAGCGGCCCATGCATCATAATGGGAGGGCCAAGGCAACACTATGGGGGCCCAGATATTATAATGGGAGAAGTAGAAGAAGAAATTACTGCATTATTATTGAAATACGTAGTTCAGACTTTGAGTTCAGAGAGTCAACACAATGAATATTTACATAGTCTACATAATCCACACTGTTGATTCCCTTTTTTCATGGAGAAGATGTATGCTGAAACTGTAAACAACTCTGGTGGTGGAGGTCTGGAAGAGCGCTGTGCTGATAGTAACACACGCGTTACAATGTGCTTCCTGTCACATTTCACTTAAATAGGACGAGATAGTGAAAAGCCATATTCACTCATTCACCTGCAACATGGCCTTTATTTATCTGACTAATGATGTGTGAATGAAATTATTCTAAAAATCACATTTTATCATTTGTTTACAAGCAAGAAAATTATTTTCTCCTTGAATTTAACAAGGGGCTTTTGACCGACAGACACCTGGGCCAAGGACATGCCATGTTCAGGTTTGGAAAAGCCGGAAGCACTGGTGTGATTGATAACCAAAATGATATCTGAAAAACTATCGGACCCACTCCAGTCAAAGTTGGTATGAGATTATTAAACAGTCATACATAACTGGATATTACATTTAAAGACAATCGGTGCATGAATTAAAAATCTGTCTATTTAGCTATCACTATATTTCATCAACAACCAGACCTGTTCGTCACGGGTGGAACAAGCATTCATTGAAACAGCCATCTGCATAATGCTACCCCTGCGTCACGGGGCCATATGACACAGTTGAACCAATCAACTCAACTCGAAAGGGTGCACGGGAATCACGCACACACGAATACGGTGTCAGCGTTGGGCGTCACAACGTGCGTGATTCCCGTGCACCCTTTCGAGTTGAGTTGACTGAGTTGAATATGGATATAATAATGGATATAATGGATATAATGGAAACATAATGTGATCAATATTGAAAGAAAATATCACCGGGTCTTTGTTTATAGGTGGAACAATGGATAACAACATCTTGGGCAATCCAAACATTGGAAAAACAACACGAAGTAATAATGTATGGACGTCAGATGCCATATGTATATTTGCCATTACTATCTGAAGATACCAGCAACCGGTACCTGGTAAGGGTAGCACACGTAAAAGTTCAATCCCATATTTAATTACTTTCATCTAGGTTTGAATAAATATAGTATAGCGTCCAGTCTGGTATAACCTTATCCGAAGCAAACTTTCCTGCACCAAGAAATTATTTAAATGATACATGAACCTTTAATTTCAATTTCTTAAAAATCTGCACCATATAGAAAAAGTTTAACTGGCTATTTAAAATGTAACACTTGTTATCTTTAAATCATTTTTTTAATTTGACGTTTACACGATATACGGTTTTTCGATTGGACGGTTCATACTCCAATGAACTCACACAAAGTGAAGGTCAATTCATTAATGATTTATAGATTGGGAAGAGAGCTTCCGTAGCATTTGTTTTGCAGGCCATGGACCAATTTAACGCGGAAGAAACATTAAACCTAAATATTTATAATAGGAAACATCTCTCATATGTTCATTAAAAAACCGATCACCTTTCCTTTGGCTCACCATTTTCTAAAGACAGCTATATAAGACTTGTCTAGGCTTAGCTCTAGCGCGCGTGTGTCACAAAACCGCTGTAGAGCGTTGCGTTGCTTCTATAGAACAGTCACTCTATATAATTATATCATCAGCAAATAAGAATAAAAGTAGATCCTTAATTTATGTGAGTTACACATATTCCATTACTGCAGTTTCTTTATTAAGTAAATGAAATGTAGTGGACTCAGGACGCAGCTCTGTCGCACACCTGATGTGGGATAAACGTCAGAGTTAAAAAGAATCAAGTGATTGCTATCATGAGCATCGATCCACGCAATTGGGATACGATGACATGCATCAACCATGTCAGCGAGCCTGACCACCCGATCCCGTTAGTCGGCTCTTACGACAAGCATAGGTTTTTGAAGACCAATTCTAATCCGGATCTTCGTGGGTCTCCAGCAGCTGACTGACACATGTTCTTTAAAGTTTAGTCCTCTTCCGTCGAGTACGGGTTGTGCAGTTGCCTAAGATGCCGAATCTCGCTGCAGAGTTCCTTCCCTTTCTAGCCATGACGTTACGGTGGTCTGATTATGACCCTCGGTGTGTCGGCACCATACCCAGCCTCGTGTGTTTACCAAGGGTATCCCTTTTCGCGGGCGCCTGGTGCCATCACTGATTTTCTGTGATCCATTCATGTAATTTTCACCGCTGCCTTTTGCGCCCAATGGAATCTTTTTCTGAGATTGCTTGTTCTCTAGCGTTGACGACTTATATTTAAATTCTTTGGCCTGCGTCACGGAGGGCGTACCTCACATATGTTGCTGTCATGTAACTTAAATAATGTTGAAAGCGGCGATAAACTAACTCACTCACTCATCGATATGGCTGAGGGAAAGACCAAAATAGAAAGTATCCAGCCAGTATGTGTCTCAGACAGGGAGAGAAGAAACAGTACAGTACAGTGGTAAAGGTTTAAATAAGGCTTAACGTCGCTTTCAAGTTTTTTTCAGAGAGAGAGAGAGAGAGAGAGAGAGAGAGAGAGAGAGAGAGAGAGAGAGAGAGAGAGAGAGTAGTCCGGACTAATGCCGGGTTTTATAATTGTATAGGGCCCACAGAGTTACCATGCCGCATTTTATCATGGATGACACTCTCAGACACTGTGTACTGACTGTTAGTTGTTTCCTTCATCAAAGCTACATTAGCTTTGTATGTTTGTTTGTTGTTTTACGCCGCACTCAGCAATGTTCCAGCTATATGACGGCTCGCTGAATAAGCGCTTCGACTGTTGTAAGTCTATGGGAATTATAAGTATGGGAATTACGATCACTTAGCGCTACGATCGCTTTGTGGGAGGGGTCCCCGTCCTTGTTATATCCCCTCGATGCCGAGGGCCGTCTTTTACCGTCATTGGGTACGACGTATATATATATATATTGTATATTGTAAGTCGTGTTTATTATGTATCTATATATGTTCGATTGACCAAGGACTTGGACTACCCTGTCTGAATGATGTACATCTGTTAAGAAGATCCCACTCTATGACATAATTTCTAGTTCTCGTGTTGATATAAACAATCGTGCTGAATAAGTGGTATCAGAAAACGGTAGGTTACTAGTATCCCGTATGTGTGTTCTAAAATAAAACCAACCAACTGTGTTGTTTTAGTTTTGTATTGTTTGGGCGGCCTACACAAACAAAGGTTTTGTCATATATTTAACAGTTTTGCGCTTCAGTGTATATAAAGGCAAATACCTATGCGAGTGACGCATGATGAAAGTGAGAGTTGGTGAATATTTCACTTACGATGTACCAGATGCGCATGTCATAAACGTTACCACTTCGGTTAACCCACGGATGACCAAGATAAGGGCGACGGTGCCACGCACGCACGCACGCACTCACGCAAACTATGTCATTTCCGCTGATGTCAGCTGACGAGTATGTTATCCACAATGACCCAGATTTTACATGCCCTTAGAAAACTGCCGCGTGATACCAAATGCCGTTAAAGATGGTACTTGTTGTTACCCTGCCTGTATCTCAGTGGACTAGCACCATAAACCGACACTAGTCCATACACACATAAGGACATGTGCGTACACATCACAAAATAAGTAAAATAGTAGTCATTCTCACTTCACCTCACCTCTTTAAGGAGAGTGAGTGAGTGAATTTGGCCTTACGCCACTTTTAGCAATATTCCAGCAATATCACGGCGGGGGACACCAAAAATAGGCTTCACACATTGTACGCACGTCGGGATTCGAACCCGGATCTTCGGCGTGACGAGCGAACGCTTTAACCACTAGGCTACCCGACCGCCGCCTCTTTAAGGAGAACGTGAGTGAGTGAGTGAGTGAGTGAGTATGGTTTTACGCCGCTTTTAGCAATATTCCAGCAATATCACGGCGGGGGACACCAGAAATAGGCTTCACACATTGTACCCATGTCGGGAATCGAACCCGGGTCTTCGGCGTGACGAGCGAACGCTTTAACCACTAGGCTACCCGACCGCCCCTACAGTTGCGAGAACAACGGGTGAGGCGAACCGAAGTCACATTCCACTAATAGGATGTCCGTGTACCTTGTGAACATCGCACAGATGGTGTTACAGGAAATTATAATGACGGTCATTGGATCTGAGACTTTAACTGCGCTCTTTTCCTATTTACCGAGTATGCAAACATTTATGAAATATATTGTCAAATTATTCTGATTTTCAATACGCCCTGTGGCCCTACCTACCCTAATGCTTGTGAATCGCTCACTCTAGCTCGATAACGGTGTAAGAATTTACATCGAAAAGTCGCTGTATGCGATAATCGAGAAGTTGTCTTCTTACTTACTTACTCACCAACTTATAGAAAGCCAATTAACCAGTTTGTGAATCTCAGGTGTAACCTTTCACGACCTGTGTATGCTACACATTTTTGCCTCGGGGGTATTTATAATTCGTCCGTCAACATTTCGTCGTTCGGAATTCATCGGATTCTTTCGTCACGAAGATTGTCGAAGTGAAGGGACTGTTAGCATGCGTTCAAAAGGCAGTATCGAAGGTAAACAGGAAGTGGATGCATGTTGTCAAGGTTGGATTTAGCCAATAACAAGGATCGAGTTACAAGGGAATAAACCTGCGCCTACCCCTGACCTAGTTGAACCGGGCAAAACACACTGAGTCTGTGGATGATTCAATATCGACAGTCTTGCACAAGTTCAATTTGTCCTTGGATATTTCGCAACCATTGCTATGCATCAATGGAATTCGAAAGTTTGGATATAAGTACAAGTATATACAGGTCGAGAGGATCTGAGTGTATTGCTGACTTGTTGTACCGACAGGACGGACGTTGTTGAGATAGAAGGTAGGTTGTGTCAAACAGTGTATATTATCAACATTACAACAACAACATTTTTTTTGCTTCAATGACACGAGGCATTCGACATACGTGCGTCAGGTTGAGGTGTAGCTGCAAAACACTCATAGAGTGAGTGAGTGAGTGAGTGAGTGAGTGAGTGACAAATATTGTACCAATGTCGGGATTCGAACCCGGGTCTTCGGCGTGACAAGGGTACCCGACCGCTCTATGATTAAACATTTTAAGGAGTTCTTTTACAAATTGTGCAGTTTTCTGTGTCTTGATAAGCTTTCAGGATTTAATAACATATCGAGTAATATCACACAAGGTCTTGTGAAATACTTCTTGTGAATATATAATTTACGCAAGTAATGAAAAAAAGGACATACTAATAGACAGTTATCATGATATTCGATATTTTTTTATAACAGTGATTTATTTTGATAATCGGGATGCTAAGGGTAGTGACAACTGAATTTTCTGTTTAAATAATCGGTAGACTCTTGGAGATGTAACCTTGCGTGTTATGCTGCGAATATGTAGGGCGGAGTTCTATTGCGTTACAGGTACACGGTAAGTGTGTGTGGGCGGGACGATTCGTGTCGTGATGTGTGTGTGAGAGTTGGGGACGGGGGAGGAGGGTAGGGGGGTGGGGTAAGGGTAAGAAAAGTTGCTGCAAAACCGTACAGACGAAGAGCTAAATAAATATAAACCACAGAGCAACAATTCGTCTTTAAAAAGTTATGAAAGTTTTTTATTTGTTCATACCAACTCGTCACCATAATTTCAGACATTGTCGTAAAGGGTAGAAAAGTTGTTTAGCAAACTTTCATGTAATTGTTGGTGTTTTAATGTCTGTTGTTACAAGGGGGTTTGCGCAATAAACATAACAGCTGAAGGGCATCGCGGAACACAGGGAAAGTCTCAAAACTTTTTTATTTAAGACGAATTGTTGCTTTCGGATTAATATCTAGTTTGCGTTTCATCTTAGCGAATTAGCAGCAAACGGACTATAGTTACAACCCTAGTGTGCCGCCACATAGCTGGAATATTGCCGATTGTGGCGTTAAACAACGAACAAGCGAACAAACAAACCACTATAGTGAGACATACATGTATGCGCACAGTGAGCCGGGTGTTCACGCCTCAATGTATATCGAGCCATAAGCCGCCTCCATAAGCCCTATGCATAGGACCTCGTATTGCCATTGCTCCAAGGCTGTACTGAATGATAAGTCCACGGGTGCATAGTGAATCTATCCTTATAAACCTCTAGTGACGTCACTCTATTGTCTCGCCAGGGTCTTCTTTTACCGACTAAACCTCTACTGGTAGTTTACCGGGCATTCCCAGGGTAAGCCCCGGGCATTCCTAGGGTAAGCCCCGGGCATTCCTAGGGTAAGCCCCGGGCTTTCTGCAAGAAATCCCGGGAGATTTTCTACTGAAAGCCTGGTTTTTGTCCCGAAAAATACCCTCTGTATTGAATTACCTTTCTGCATGAAAAAAAACCCAACAGAACATGGCTCAACTATTTATTGATATTAGATGAAATTGAAATTGACCGTCACAGTTCGATTTAGTTTGTCTTCAGGTCATTGGTCATCTGCTCTTTTTGGATCAGCTTCTTCACATGATGGCGAGTTCATTTTTTTCAAAATACTATGTATGGCCGTTGCCTTTTGGTTGTCAGAAGTTCTCTTCTAATTTCGAACGGCGTCGCTCCGATGTCCTGAAACAAATTGTTCAGATTACTGAAAGTATTACGCATACAGCATACAAATACACTTAAAAACTATTACAGATTCCCAATATTACCACATATATCATAAAAAAAAGAGCATCTTACTGGTTTGGAAAAAATATTTCTTTGATATGTTATGACTTTTACTGAATAACAATTTCTTATTACTGCAGGACTAAAATGTTTATCAACCTACCGGTAATTTCGCAAATCATTTGTTCATCAACGTCACCTTGATACAATCGAGTGGCTGCCGTGGCTCTCAAGGAATGGTTTATCTTCATGCCCTCAATACCGGACGTCTTGCACAGTCTTTTGACGGTAACTTGTAAGGTTATTTCACGCTCGGAGAGTGGATCTCCTAAACGGAATTTAAAGTCATCACTTTCCTTGTCTTCTTCAGCACAGGATGCCGATTCTTTAAAAACTGACTGCGTCAGAAATATATCGTTGTCTGCGTCCATCCTCTTCAGTGGAATTCATTCGACTGGCTTGAACCACGTGCGCTCATTGTTACAACGGGCCTGAAGCACGTGCGTCACGTGCAGCGCGCGGATGTACTCCCCGCGTATTGCAGTTAAACTCTCAACAGTAAATATCAATGAAGTCATGTTAATACCAATTAGTAAAATTATTTCTAATTCATATTATTTGATCAGTTCATAAGTGAGATCAAAAGCTTGCCCTCGGTTTTGTTTGGGAAGTATGCCCTTGGCCTCGGGAAAGGGGGTCGGGCCTATCGGCCCTCCCCCTTTCCCTCCTCCGCGGGCATACTTCCCAAACAAAACCTCGGGCGCGGTTTTGATCCTACACTTATAATAGGCAGGTCTTATAGGGGCAACTAGTTCTTAGTATTTATATAATTTGCACTAATAATGTTTTCCTTAGAGACTTGTGCAAGTCTAAGGAACTCGATGATAGCGTGTATAGCATAATATATTCATATAGGAAAGCCACACCCTCTATGTACATAAAGAAACGCTGTCATCGAGGTCCTGTTGGGCACTGTAGGCACACTGAGCTGAACAGTATACAAATATGCGCGAAGGCAAACATGTTGAAGGCGGAACAAAGACACCCTTAATAGAAGTGGGTACGTGGTATTTTTTAACATAAGGAAAAACCTTTATGATCGGTGTTAGTTTACAGAAACGTTTGAAGGTTAGTGTATGCTTTGTCACGATTGTTCCGCATCAGCCATATAGGGAACAAATCCCAGGATACTTGATTGTGTTACAATTAGTCTGTCTCACAGTCTCTGAAACCTTAAATTAAGGATCTTTTTAATAGAATCAATTCTCATTTAATTATAGGTTTTTTAAAAGAAATTGAACTTTTTGATAAATTTTGAATTGTGTACATAGCTATATTTTATATTGGTAATGTATAATTTGTAACTTAGATTGTCAGTGGCGATATCCTCAAAGGGGGTTGAAGTAGCGTAAAATTATTGTCCCCCGGAGAGGATATGTAAGACCACATCATTCAAAGTACATTTATTCTTACCTCGGTTTTAAAACGTAGTATATTTGTTTCTTTTAATGGTTGGCTAAAATTGCATACCATTACCAGCAGCTGAAGGGTTGGTGTAAATCCTACTGGGGAGCTGTGCAGGTAGCAAAAGTAATGTAAGTCCCCTCGGTCCCTTGTAAGGTGGCCTAACTTTGGTTGCTAGTGATCTATAGGCCATTTTTATATTGTCTTGTTGATTATAAATGTATTGTTTTAACTGTTATCAACTAGTTTTACAATTGAACCTGTGATATTCTAGTTATCTTACTGTCCATCGTTGACAGCTTTTTATTAAATCAAAATGTAATTATTATTACCGTTTCGTCGCGATATGGTTGAAATACTGCCGATGTGACGATAATTTTCACTCACTCACTCTGAAACCTGATTATTATCCCTTCCGTCCAGTCCTTTACTGTTATGATAGCTCTAAACGAAGCAAGTCTAGATTTTTCACAGGCACTTACTCGGCTCCTTTTCAATTTGAACGTGGTTCCTTATTTCCATCAAAATTGAGTATTTACAGACACTGAGCGTCAGTCTATGTTCCAATGAGTACAGAACGACATGGAGGTCTCAGTGTATGTGTGCGTGGGTGGTTAGGTCACTTTGGTTTCTTAACGTCGTGTCCAAGATTATTGCACTAACATGGTGACATGCATGCACGTGAAAGTTCGTGTGTGTGTGTGTGTGTGTGTGTGTGTGTGTGTGTGTGTGTGTGTGTGTGTGTGTGTGTGTGTGTGTGTGTGTGTGTGTGTGTGTGTGCGTGCAAGCGTGCGTGCTTATACTAGTCCGGAATAATGCCGGTTTTATAGTGCTAGCTCACTGAGATACAGTTTTACACGAATACCACCCCGAGCTAACCTGTCCTTTTTTTTATCTCAGAAAAAAACGAGTACCATCTGATAACGTTTTTGGGCATGACGCAACCGGGGATCGACCCCCGACTTTCCACTGTCTGTGTATGTGTGTTTGTTCGTGAATGTTTGTGCGATACATGAACAAACTACAGGATACTTGGTACTTTTCCAACAAGCACCGTCTCACCGCCTCATGCATCGTCTCATGGCATACACTGTGTAGACATTGGATGCAGTAGACAGCAATCGGTCAGTGAGTCAGTGAGTGTTGATCATGATACGCTGATTACCCGCAGCCAGTGTGTGACCTCGGCTTGACGCTACAATATCGAGTTCAGCATTGATCAAATTGTCCATGGAACGTTAGTCAAGAAACCAATATCATTTCTGGACTATGGTAGTTGTTATAGGTAGCCTCCTATATACAAAGTCCAGATATTTGTGCTTGTCAAATCTCCTTAATGAACTAAATATATTTCGCCACTCAACGGCTCTTAGGTGTAATGAAAACTTTATCGCAGTCATAAGCGACAGACAACGGGAGTATTTGTGATGTCATAATGCCTATGACGTAACAGTTAGTAGTGGAGAACAGTTAGTTGAGGGTACAATAGAGGGAGATATAAAACGTAGTCATAGGCGAAAACCATCCCGTGTGCGAAATACGCTACAGTCGTTAAATCTCATATATCAGTCAGTCGGTCAGAAAACCAACGTTATGTTGTTGACGTCATTTTGCCGCTGTCGTCATCGTCAGTGATAACAGTGGGGGGCGTAAATACATGTACATTACAGTGTGAGTGCACTCATATACATTGAAGTACATAGGGAAGTACAGTAAACTACGGTTATAACGAACACGCTTATAACGAACTGACGGATATAACGAACTTACTTTTTGGTCCCGACTACTTGCTGTAGTCATGCTGTATATGTCCTTATAACGAAATACGGTTATAACGAACTAAAATTAGTAGTCCCGTTGAGTTCGTTGTAACCGTAGTTTACTGTACTGAAGGTTACACATTTAAATTAAGTTTAGGTTTCAAAAGCCTTATGAACATCTATTATTTGTCCTTTAGTAAATGTTTAGCATTGTTAAACAATTTCTACAACTGAAAAATGAACAGTCACGCATTCATCAATGTGATTGCTTACATTTCGATCTCGAATTTGATGTCTGTTAGTGGCCATTTTACTGTCTTTCCGTTTTATATACTGTATAATTCTGCTTAAAAAAAATGTGATTGTGATTGTGTGTGATTGTGTGTGTGTGATTGTGTGATTGTGTGTGAGATTGTGTGTGTGTGATTGTGTGTGTGTGTGTGATTGTGTGATTGTGTGTGTGTGTGATTGTGTGATTGTGTGATTGTGTGTGTGTGTGTGTGTGTGTGTGTGTGTGTGTGTGTGTCAAATATTAATTGTGAAATAACCATGTATTATTTGCCACACGCGAGAAAATACACTCTCAAATATAGATTGTGAAATAACCATGTGTTATTTTCCACACGCGAGACAATACACACTCAAATATAGATTGTGAAATAACCATGTGTTATTTTCCACACGCGAGACAATACACACTCAAATATAGATTGTGAAATAACCATGTGTTATTTTCCACACGCGAGACAATACACACTCAAATATAGATTGTGAAATAACCATGTATTATTTTCCACACGCGAGACAATACACACTCAAATATAGATTGTGAAATAACCATGTGTTATTTTCCACACGCGAGACAATACACACTCAAATATAGATTGTGAAATAACCATGTGTTATTTTCCACACGCGAGACAATACACACTCAAATATAGATTGTGAAATAACCATGTGTTATTTTCCACAGGCTGGAGAGTTCACTATCATATAAAGATTGTGCAAGAACCATGCGTGTATGTTCATAAGCTAGACAGTGCACTATTAAATATAGATTGTGAAATAACCATGTATTATTTTCAATAGTCTAGAGAGCTCACTATCAAATAGAGATTGTGTAAGAACCATGCGTGTATGTTCATAAGCTAGACAGTGCACTATTAAATTGAGATTGTGAAATAACCGTGTATTATTTAAAGCGAGATACATTACACACCCAACGGAGGCAAGTGTTCCTTTTCAGAAAGTAGTTCCGGGGTTCGGTATTATTCACATTTAATTTGCCAGTCAGACTCGGGGGAAATAGGATAACTCACACACCTGTATTTATAAGCTGAGACGGTAGAGTATATATTGCGTTCTTCTGTAAGGATTTCACGCGCACTGTTGAAGACAAGCCCATTGTTGACATAATACAGGTGCAATTGTTGGATATTGTCAGATTGCCGACATACTTCGACAACGTTCAGTTGAACATAAATATGCGTTTTTGTCCCTTTTGCCCCACAGTTATTGAAAACGAATACCACTTTTATCTGTCCATGTTATGAATCGCTCAGAACAAAATATTTCCAAGGTTTACCCCAAAACATCAATACAATAATCAAGCTCCTCCGTTTTGATGAAATATCAAACGAGCAACAAGAGAATACTACCCTTTACATTAATCATGGTTTACGACTTCGCAACCGTCTTTGTACAAATGATGTTTAATTATTCTTGAGGTTATTTGCCTTTATTAATCAAATGCTTTAATCTCTTCTTGTTGTGTTGTGATGCGATTTATTTTTCACAAAATTGTACATGTGCACATCTCTGTGCATATAAGTCTGCATGTTTATACTTGTACATGTACAAAATTATATAATATCATTGTATGTATATGGGCCTATGGCCTGAATACAATAACAATGATGATGATGATGATGATGGACGTTCACGAAGACGCTTACTCTTCTTTAAAGACAAAAATCAAGTATGGTTAGATAGATAGATAGATAGGTATTCTTTATTTCCTCCAGATATTGAAGATACATATCATATATGATATTATGTATAATTACAGAGCTGTACAGTAGTACAATTTAACAATATTATGAGAAATGATAACTACAAAATTCATTTCAATCAAGCATTCTTATAACTGTTTTGTAACAGATACAGCCATTTCCTACAGTACCTTGACACAATAACCATAAGGTCACCCCATAGACTTTGAGATAAAGAGCTAACACACTCAGGCATACCGCCAAGTAGTATAGACAGGATTATATCATCGTCCTCACTACATAGTCTTGTAAATGTAGAGACATCTATCACATCACAAATGATTTCAAATAGTTCATTTCTGTCATTCATATTCAATGTACAATACATAGAGACATTCTTATTAATATCGTGACCTACAATTCTACATCGACATTCCCTAGATTCTATATTTAGGCATCCGAGCCGTCCAAGATGAGACAGGTTTGGGTGTCAGTCGAGACTGATATTCTCATTGACGATTTGTACAAATGTTGTCATTCAGGCTCCAGTCTTCAAGTCTATTGTACAATTGTGTGGGTCAAAGGTGAATCTGTACCGGTTTCGAGTCAGCTCGTCACGAACTCAGTATGCCATTCTTAAACTGCTTTGATATGCAATAGAAAAGAATGACATTATTTATTGACCCCCTCGCGTACAAGAAGAGACGACTTACATGTGATTTCATGATATTAGTTGTCATACAGACATAGTCAGAGTACTTAGGCATGTATTATTAACCTGGTAATACCTGATACTACATGTACATGCTACTTAATCTATTTCAGATTCAAGGACAGACGTTGATCACACATACAGTGAACTATGTCCTGTGAGTGCAATATTATTATTTACATCACCCGCGTGTTTAGTTTACATTGTAATACAGTGTAGAATTAGATTCTTTGTCATGTAATCATGAACAAAAATACCGCTATATAAGGAATATATATGAAGAATTTAAATATTCTTAAATATGTATATACCAGTTTAGCAAATATGGGATTAATATACCACATGTTTATATGTTCTTGTGGTGTCTGTATGCGAGATGTCTATATGTAACATGTTATATCCTCAGTGAGTGAGTGAAGGTTGTTTAATGCTTAGGCACAATATTCAAGCTGAAGTTAGGCTGCCTGCAAATAGTCGAGATTTGACCAGACAAACCAGTGATTGAAATCATGAGCACCTATGCACCCGCCCGTGGCACAATGAACGCGGGGGCGGTGGGGTAGCATAGTGGTTAAAGGGTTCGCTCGTCACGTCGAAGACCCGGGTTCGATTCTCCACATGGGTACAATGTGTGAAGCCCATTTCTGGTGTCCCTCGCCGTGATATTGCTGGAATATTGCAAAAGCAGCGAAAAACTTCTCTCACCTCGACACCTTCAGAGGCAGGGGTAAACAATATTTTTTTGCATCGTCTTTGTCGGGTAATCTGAATAGTTCTACAACTTATTATATGATATTAACTTCAAAGTTGCAAAAATATTACGATATAATTGTACATACCCATTTACACACGCTGACGGATTTTAGCAAAGTGAAAGGTTATATGTTAAGCATCACCCAATCAGTGCGAAGATTCAAGGCGATTCCCCATCGCTGTCAACGAGCCCAGTGTGTTGAGTCGCTGACGCTAAATGGCATCTGGTGATAATCTCTGGATGTGGAGGATGAATAAAGAGCACTAGTCATGAATCGGCTAACTCAAATTTCTGTTTCAGCCTTTCTGAAGAAGTACAACGAGACAAAATGCGGCCCCGGTAAGCGTTGATTCTAAGTTTGTGTACATTGTCTCAGTAATATTTCACCTATAAGACGGCGGTCTATAAACAATCGAGTCTGAATTCCAGATAATCCAGTGATTGACACCATGAGCATCGATCTACGCAACTGGGATTCGATGAAATGCATCAGTCAGGTCAGCGTGCTCGACCACGAGATTACGTTAATCGCCTCTCACGACAATCATGGACTGCCGAAGACCTATTCTAATTTGATTCTTAGCTGTGTGGCCATATGGATAACGAACTTTGACTGACTATTTACACTTTCTAGTACGTTTTGACAAAGTATACTTGGGAAAGGTTACTTGAATGCCCATTCATTGGTTTAATAACATTTTTGTTGTAATTGCACGGGTGGCCCAGTCGTCTGAGGCGCCGCGATTCGCTGTGCAGTGGTAATAATGAAATATTTCATGGTTTTATGAACAGCAATATTAAGATAATACATATATTGAATTATTTTAATCTCCTTCATACTTTCATAGTTTATATAATATCTGTTCTAATTGTTTTTCAGTGGGTACAGCCGTCATCACCATCATAAGCCTTGCCCTTCCAATTGCCATGGTAGCTATGGGTAAGATAATATTACGAGCTACCTCGCATGACAACCATTTTCACCGAAGCATGCATCCAATATTGACAAATACTATTGTATCAAGAACGGACATTTCTAGGGATACCAGGTCATTTTCAACTGATTTTATATTATTTGTGCCTCTGTGTATCACATGCTATATCTTTGTTGATATATAATTGGATAAAGGCACCGGGCTAAACCGGGCTCTGCATCTACTTACACATTTTCTGTCCCACCGACACATCAACTCACAGTAACGATTTTGCAACCAAGTGTCTGTATCTTCCCTGATTTGTTGGTTTGTTTGTTTAACGCTGCAATCTGCAATATTCCAGCTATATTAAAGCGGTCTGTAAATAACCAAGTGGTTGATATCATAAGCATTGATCTTCGCAATTGGGACATGATGACATGCATCAACCAAGTCAGCGAGCCTGACCACCCAATCCCGTTGGTCTCCTGTTACCAGAAGCATGGGTTGCTGAAGTGAGTGAGTGAGTTTAGTTTAACGCCGCTTTTAGCAATATTCCCGTAATATCACGGCGGGGGACACCACAAATGGGCTTCACACATTGTACCCAAGTCGGGATTCGAACCCGGGTCTTCGGCTTTAACCACTAGGCTACCCCACCGCCCCTTGGGTTGCTGAAGACCAGTTGTAACAACTAAACTAATGTATTTGTGTAGGCTACCCTAAGGGGTTAAGGGCGCTTGAGAATATTTTACCTGATAATTTTCTTTTACTCTTTTATATTCGAAAGTTGCAAGAATGCAAATGTGCAGAACTACATTTTAAAAATTATGAGAAATTCAGGCCACTTATTATAATAATTTAATAAAAAAAGATCACTAAGCACAATGCAACAGCGTACCAGTCTTGTTGTCAATCTCATCTGAACAGTTAAAGGGACACTGTGTTCCACACCCTGTGTATATTTCCTGTCGGGGTATAGACATCATAACCAGCGCGTTGAGTGAAACTGTCATTTTAAATTGGGAATGAGTCATTAACCGCTATATTAATATGAATTTGAGGCAGCAGACATATTTTGTATTTTTAGATTTTTTAACCACACTTGCCTGGGCTGCCAATTCGTTAGACTGTAGCTAGTCCCCCTTTAAAACAGTTTCTCTGTTCAACAAGTACATAATATAAATACATGTATCTGCAAGATGCTTCTCATATAAAGCCACATCACAGTTAATTCGTCCAAGCGCTGATCTATAGCAATGTATAACATCCTGCTAGTGCCAATGGTGATCTACAAGTATGCATGTTGCTTATTTCCAGGAGCCATTCACAAGGATAACTGCCCTGCTGAAAAGTACATCCCTACCTACATGATCGTGGCAGGTATCTTCACCATCATCGTCTCTGTAGTGCGCCTGGTAGGGAAGACATGCCTCGCTGATTCTGACGGAAACGTGTGGTTTCCCTGCCAAATCGTCTCCGGCGTCATAAGTCTCTTCCTATTTGCCTGGGTTATTGCAGGTATTATTATAAAAGCATTATTTTACAAATGACGAGAACGTTTTCCACATCAATGAAACAATTAAATATATTGTGGCTGTGTTCATAAAAATATTGATAGACCCGTGAAGACCCAGATTAGAATTGTTCTTAAACAGCCTGTTCGTGCTTGTGGTAAGAGGCGACTAACGTTAACGGGATCGGGTGGTCTGGCTCGCCGAATTGGTTGATGTAATCGTATCCCAATTGCGTTGAGATGAGCATATGTACACTCGATGACCCCAGCAACCCTGTTGCTAGGCTGACGTCACATTGTATTGTTTCCCTGGTGTATCTTGCAAAACGTTATTTCACAAATTACGTCATTGGGTATTGTGAGCTGTTTGTAAACTTTGTCACAGTGGTGCAGTCGTAAGTGTGTTTTATAGTATGGGAGTTACGATAACCTTAGCGATACAATGGCTGCAAGGGACGGACCCCAGGTTGGCCGTTGTATGGTATTAAATATAAATACATGTCACCTTTTGACGTTAACCACTAGAATGAGTAGCAAGAGGATAAATGAGTGTAGTGTGTATAATGTAACAATAAACTAGTAATAATGGAAGAAGTGTCAATTCTGGGGTAATGTTGATTGTAGGTGGTTCAGTTGCCCATATACTGGACAGGGAGATGCCTATATCGCTGTTGATGACTGGCTTGTTTCTGATTGTTTCCATGTCTTCTAACGGTTGATGTAGTAATTCAATTTCAGGCAACGTGTGGATCTACGGCCTCTACAACAAATACAACCCAACAGACAAGACTGCCGCCAACTACTGTGACAACACATTTTACTTGTTCGCATTCTGGAGCACCACGGCAAGCTACATCCTGATCGGCGTCTGCATCCTCCTATGCTGCTGCATGTGTATCTGTTGTCGAAATTAGTCGACAACACTCATGTACTGTAGGTGGAATTTTTTGTGGAATGACTAGCAGTCACGGTGTTGGTATTTGAAAATATATCACATTATTTATCAGACGAAGTCAAAAGTGTCAGTTGCCTGCAAAGTCTCAGGAACTCAAACCGGTTCAGTTTCAGACGCGCTTTCGTGAGAAATTGCACTGATTAGGACATCTTGATTGTAAAAAAATAAATTAGTTTGCAATGTTTGATTTGTGTAATGAGCAGCCATCACGGTATTGTTGTTTGAAAAAACATTATTTAAATAAGAAACTAAGTGAAAAATGTCAGTTGGCTGCAACACCGTAGGACCTCGAGCTGGTTCCATTTAGACGTGGTTTCGTAAGAAATTGTACTATTTGGGATATTTTATTTGTGTGGGTATGACAGGGTATGCAAACACTATGACAGTAATTTCCAGATTACAGACACATAACCGTCCTGCAAAGGGTTGCCATCGACCCCTCCTGTCTTGAACGGCTCGTATGTAGGCTTTGTGTAGCTAAAATACATTACAGTACAATGTCATGGCTGAAAGTGTAGAAAGGAAGTATTTGTTTGCGAGATGCAATCCAGCAATATGTTGTACTGGTGACATGTGTAGAAAGGAACAGAGGCATTAGGATACGTTAGGTTTCCAAATCATTTGGTATGACTCGGTGGCCATTTTAACTGATCTGTTCTACAAGCAATACAAATAATAGTTTTGATCACAACTCATTTTAAAGGACAATTATGTCCAGCCATCATTTTTTCTTCATAATACCTAAACGAAATGTGTTTCTCCTGTTTGAAAAGACTACTTTCTTTAACACATCGCCCACCTTATCCCTTCATATCCTTTCCGAAAATATTATGGAAACGATTTGGAAGAATGCTTTTTATACATTACTCACTCTTTCACTTATATACATAGTTCAATTCCAGCTACATGTTAGCATTATGACTAGTATAGTCCTTGGTCACATGTTTTCACAACAGGAAGTGATAGCTCTCGCTCTGCAGCTACTATCTCTTGAAGTGATCATGATTACATAGATGTGAAGACTAATCAATCTTACACTTTGTAGTGTATCTTGTTAAGTGTCGGTATAGAAGTGATAGAATTACACATTGTTATGGTCAGATTGCAAAAAATGTTTTCTTATGCACATTTGTACATTAATGCCACTTTTAAGGGCGTTTTTTCGGCACATTTGTTTTTAGATTGTAGCTGTTTTTATGACGTTATTTATATTTTTATCAAATCGTCTTTGATTTTGATTTTGTACACATTTTTCATCTATGAATAAAAATGTATAATAAAGTGCACTTGTGTTCTCTATTCTTAGTTTTTCTCAAATGAATTATTTGACAGTGGTAAATCCGGGTGAGTAACGAAGGTGTCATACATGTACGCTGGGATGGACTCAGGTTGAGACACAAGATAAATTAAGAGTTGTGACCCTCTGTTGGGGAAGACGGGGTACATCCGGGTGAACAACGAAGGCTTTATCTGCTTGGATGGAGTTAGGTTGAGACAGAGGATGTTTTGAGAGTGTTTTGACAGTCCGAGTGACGCAGCACAAGTATGGTACTGACAAAACTAGAACCATAATCGGGGCGAACCGGGATTCGAACAAACGATCATAGGTTTCTGGCGTGTCCAAGGGACGCAACTCTTGCAAAGCAAATTACGGCGCCGTAGACGACGGGGTCACCTGTGCCCCCACAGACCCGATAGCACGCTGAGCCTTTCTCTGGTGTCTGGACGGCATTTTCTCTCAAAGAAGACGTTTTCAGAGAAGACGCAGTTCTTCCTCGTCATTCTGACTCGCCATATATGTATTATATCATATACAAGGATTAAAACACTGACACAACGTTGTTTAAATTGACTAGGTTCAACACCTACCCCACTTTCCCATTGATATCCATTTCAGAAACCCATTTAACGCCATCAAACACTCAAACATTCTTTACTATGTTCAACACCTACATTAAGGCTATTGAAAATGCGTATGACAAAGCGAGGCATGTTATGGAGGAGACGTCCTTTTCTGATTCAAAGACACCACGATGAAAACCATCTTTGCATTCACTGTACACCGACAAGGCTTCCCGCACGCCGTAACTAAAAGTAGTAACACATGTAGTAGTATAACATAAATAACACACAAAAGACGTAACTGTAGCATTATTATAGGGCTGAAGTACTTGAAGGATTTTAACGAAAGAAATAAATTGTCCACGAAATTTCTTGAAAATATCAAATGATTGGTCCTCCAACAGTGTGTCACACACACACACAGTTTCCATACCGTTTCAGTGTGCTACGTCCTTTTTGGAAGTGACACTCTGAACACTATCGGTCATTTCTGCTGCTACAGTCTATCAAATTGGCTGTCCATGCAAGTTTGATTCAAGACCCTCAAACACAGAATATGTCTGCTACCTCAAGTTTATATCAATAAAGCGGTTGCTGATTCACTCTCAACTCAACATCACTCAAGGCGCTAGTCATGATGTCTGAACCTAGACTGGATATATACACCAGGATGTGGAACACAGGACCCCTTTAACTGTTCAGATTGACAACAAGACACATGTACTGTTGCATTGTGCTTAGAAATCCTTTATTAAAAGTGAGACATATAATCGGTGGCAAAGCGACCATTAACCATGTGTTTCAGATTCTCACAATTTTAAAAATGTAGTTCTGCATTTATTTATTTACTATGAATTATCAAAATAAATGAGACATAAATAAACTTGTCTGTTTGTCTGTCTGATTATAACGTTTATATGTTTTTCTTCCATTATTTTGCAGCGTTAAACAACAAACAAACCAACAAATCAGGGAAGATACAGACACTTGGTTGCCAAATCGTTACTGTGAGTTAATGCGTAGGTGGGACATTGAAATGTGTGGGTAGATGCAGAGCCCGGTGTAGCCCGGTGCTTTTATCCAATTATGTATCAACAAAAAAAGCCTGTGATACACAGAGGCACACATAATTTAAAATCGGTTGAAAATGACCTAGTATCCCTAGAAATGTGCGTTCTTGATACAATAGTATTTGTCAATATTGCGTGCTTCGATGAAAGTAGTTGACATTCAAAATAGCTTGTAGCATTATCTTACCCATAACTGCAATGATTGTGCCGATGGCTGTGGCTCCTGAAAAAGAATTAGAACAAATATTTTTAGAACAAACTATTTAAGTATGAGAGGAGATTGAAATAAATCAGTATATTTATAATCTTTATATATTGCTGTTCATAAGACTATGAAGTTGAAGTGTTATATATAAGTTCATCCACAGGAGAGCGATTACACAAATTCGTTATTAAATCAATGAATCGGCATTGAAATAACCTTTCCCAAGTATACTTTGACAAAACGTCCTAGAAAGACTATATATTCAGTAATCTAAATTAACACCTTTACTTCCTCTGTTTCAGTAGGAAGGGCTCAATATCATTAACAAAAAGTGAAAACAAAAGTGGCGAGAGATTTTCGCCTCCAACGTTGCATGGGAAGAATGGGGATATTGGTTATGTAGCATAATAGTGGATTTTATGTTATGGTACATGTTCTTTACTAAGTTAAGAAATTTACCATATATGCCATAATTTAACAATTTATACCATAGACCAGCCCTCCGCTAAGTGTCGAACGCTTTTGTAAAATCAGACGCAGTAGCGTTTTCGTTTTGCTTGTCTTAAAATTTCCCCAATTGCATATAGAACAAATACGTTGTCACTTGTGGAGAAACCTTTTCTGAATCCTGCTTCTGGAGTTGAAATTTTATTTATTTCTACAAACACAGCGAGCCTCGCATTAAGGATACTTGTAAAGAGTTTTCCGAAACAGCTGAGAATTGTTATTGGTCTTTATGTGTTCGGATCTAGGTGTCTACCCTTTTTCTTATATCGGTTTGATTGTACCCTTCAGCCAGAAATCTGGTACAAATCCAGGATTAAGTAACAAGTTAAAGAAATCAGGAGTGGTATTAATTGTATGGTAGATTAAATAAAATAATCGTTTACAACAGGATGCAACCAAGTAGCTTTGTTTCTTTAAAGGTTCTTAGTGGTTGAAAGGACTTCTCCGCCCGATATTACCTTCTATAAAACATCAGTGTTGTATTGTTGATCTTCGGCAACATCATCGGGTATAGCATCATTACATTCAAAGAACGTTTCAATGTCAAGAGTATTTTCGAATTCAGTCATATCACATTTAGTAAGTAGCTTCCAGTATTCTTTTGGTGAATATTTATTAAGGTCAAGTTTCATTTTGATAGTGTCTTATACTTTTGTCGATACATTTCTTATAAGCTCTTGACATTTGATGATATTTGATATTTTGTTACGTGACTTATATTTATTTTAGCTTTATGGAATTTCTTTCGCATTTTCCTGCATTCACCGGACGGGATCGGGTGGTCAGGCTCGCTGACCTCATTGATGCATGTCATCGTATCCCAATTGCGTGGATCGATGCTCATGGTGTCAATCACTGGATTATCTGGATTCCAGACTCGATTGTTTACAGACAGCCGTCAGATTGGTGAAATATTTCATAGTTAAAAAACAAAACTCAGAATCAAGGCTTACCGGGGCTGCATTTTGTCTCTTTGTACGTCGTCACCAAGGCTGAAACAGAGATTTGAATTAGCCGATTCATGACTATGCTCTTTATTCATCCTCCACATTCGGAGATAACAATAATATGCTTGTGTAGTTATGTACAAAATGTGATGTGACATCTCTTATTGGCGGGGCTACGGGTGGCCTAATACCTGCTATCTCCGTAATGATCAATGTTATGTAGGTGAGTCAACCAGAACGCGAACTGCCTGTATTAAGGGGAACCAACATTCCAACTCCCCTTTTTTAATTCCCTTGAATTGATCGGAAGATGCTTACCCCGACCTTTCACCTTGAAAATCCGTCAGCGTGTGTAAATGTGTATGTACAATTACGTAGTATATTTTTTGTAACAGAACAGATATTTATTCATGAAAAAGACTTGGGCTTCTGCCCCTCGTCCAACAGATACAACAAAAATATATATTGACAATGGAAGTAGGACACGATTTCTTATTTACTGTAAACAGGATTTGATATATTTAGAAATGTATAACAGTTGTGTTTTACAACTTGTTTGTTGTATGCCTTCTAGTTTTAATTCGGATGGCATTTCCAACTTTTTACTATTATTGAGGTCTGAGTTCCATTTTTGTATATAATTATCAACAAGTCTTTGTTTAAACAACATAGGATTTACAGACAAAGGATTGAACCACACATAATGTAAAATCATTTGTACACAACATATCTTTTACATACCATACCCAATTTTTCACACCTTTATCACAATGCTGCAAACAAATATTATATGCAACCTGTAAGATACAATTACAAGTATTATTTAATTTAAACCAGTACTTAAAAATTCTACAGAATCTATTGATGCAAATAGGATACCGACCTAATTCTCCATATACTGCAATATTACATGCCTTTGAATGTACATTTAATACTTTCTTACAGAATTTAAGATGCACCCGTTCAATATCAGGTGCGTTTACGGTACCCCATACCACACAGCCATAGCAAATTGTAGATGTAACGAAAGAATCAAATAATTCGAGTAGTGTCTTGGGTGTAAAATTACAGTTTCTAATATTTGATAACAATACATTCATAGCTTTTAAATCTTTCCCAGCCAATGTTTTGTAACACAGAGAAAATACTATACAGCAAATACGTGTTCGTATTATTTTTGCAACAATGAAGTTAATTTTTATACCCAAAACAGCAAAGACCCTTATTTTAAGGCAAATTGCATATAATACAACAATTACTATTCCCTTCTTGTCATCCATGTTTCGTTGTATAACCCTACACCTGTATATGTGTCGGTCTTCACTTGATGCTTGAGACAATCAAGACAAAGACTATGTAAAATAACTCAACTCAATAAGGTTCACCCTTGCCTCTGTGGGTGTCAAGGATATATAGCAGTCAGTGGTTCGCATTTGGCATTTCTTGTGTCTGGGGTTATTGTTAAGTCGAGGATTTGGTTAAAAATCCAGGTATGATGTGGTGAATGCGTTACATGTTATGTAACATGCACGTGGCAGCGCAGTAAGAGAGGAACGGTCGGTTAAATTGATGAAAATTATCGATCAAAGGATTAACCGATAATACATTGATGGATTAATTTATGTTTATCTTGTACAGTGGATTTACAAAAGTAAGTGTTTAATCTATACTGAAGGAGGCGAAAAAACCTATGTCTGGGCGTGAAGTGCCTTTTTTAAAACAACATACGTCGATCAAAGGATTAGCCAATAATACGTTGATTGACAGCTCATAATCTAACTCAATGGATGTTTGTTACCTCTAGAAGTGCATCAAATTAGTGAGTGAGTGAGTGAGTGAGTGAGTGAGTGAGTGAAAACCCGGGTCTTCAGCGTGACAAGCGAACGGCCCCCGCTCCTCCGCCCGGGCGATCATTGTGCCACGGTGGGGTGGACAGGTGCTCATGATTTCAGTCACCGGTTTGTGTGGTTCAGTCTCGACTATTTGCGGGCCGCCTCGTTGCAGCTTAAATATTGTGTCTGAGCATTAAACAACGTTCACGCACTCACTAAAGAATATTCCATTACATATACACATACTTCATACAGACACCACAATGGCATATGAACATGTGGGATATTTACACCATCTTTGCTAAAATTGGTACATACACATTAAATAATATGTAAATCCTTCATATATCTACCTTATGTTGTCGTTCATGATATTTCATGACAAAGAATCTAATTCTACACTGTATAACAATGTAAACAAAACACTCAGGCGATTTAAATGATAACATTGTACTCTCAATACATGACTCAGTTTTCACTGTATGTGTGATCAACGTCTGTCCTTGAAGCTGAAATCTAGGAAGTAGAATGTAGTATCAGGTGTCACCAGGTCAGTGCATGCCTACGTACTTTCTGACTATAGCTGTATGACAACTAATATCATGAAATCACTTCAACTCCTCGTAAAGAGGGGTGATAATGTTATTCTTTTCTATTGCATATCAAAGCAGTTTAAGAATGACATACTGAGTTCCCGAAGAGCTGACTCGAAACCGGTACAGATTCACCTTTGACCCACACAATTGTACAATACACTTGAAGACTGGAGCCTGAATGACAACATTTGTACAAATCGTCAATGAGAATATCAGTCTCGACTAACACCGCCACTTCGTAGACCGATATCGCTGTACCGGTAATCCCATACGTCGTATACAGATATATCTGACGATGCGTGCGTACCCGTATTATAGGTACGTGATCTGTTTGATCAGTAGATTTAATGTAAAGATTCCAGTGTGCGTGCGTGCGAGCGAGCGAGCATGCGTGCGTGCGTGCGTGCGTGCGTGCGTGCGTGCGTGCGTGCGTGCGTGCGTGCGTGCGTGCCTATATTTTCTATAATTATTGTCTTTGAAGTCGAGTCAGAGTCATCGTGTCGCACTCAGCAATATTCCAGCTATATGACAGCGGTCTGTAAAAAATCAACTATGTCGACAATCTGACAATATCCAACAATAACATATGTATTTTGTAACAGTCGGCTTGACGTCAACAATGCGCGTGAAATCTTTATAGAAGAAGAAGACATATACTCCTCCTTTTCAACCTTATAATTACGGGTGTATGTGTTATCATATTTCCCCCGAGCCTGACTGGCAACTTGAATGTGAATAATACTGAACCCCGGAACTACTTTCTAAAAAATATACACCTGCTTATTTCACAATTTCTACTTAATAGTGTGGGGCGGTCGGGTAGCCTAGTGGTTAAAGCGTTCGCTCGTCACGCCGAAGACCCTGGTTCGATTCCCGACATGGGTACAATGTGTGAAGCCCATTTGTGGTGTCCCCCGCCGTGATATTGCTGTAATATTGCTAAAAGCGGCGTAAAACCATACTCATTCACTCACTCACTTAATAGTGTACTGCCTAGCTTATGGAAAATATACACATGCTTATTTCACAATCTCTACTTAATAGTGTACTGCCTCGCTGATGGAAAATATACACATGCTTATTTCACAATCTCTACTTAATAGTGTACTGCCTCGCTGATTGAAAATATACACCTGCTTATTTCACAATATCTACTTAATAGTGTACTGCCTAGCTTATGGAAAATATACACATGCTTATTTCACAATATCTACTTAATAGTGTACTGCCTCGCTGATGGAAAATATACACATGCTTATTTCACAATCTCTACTTAATAGTGTACTGCCTCGCTGATGGAAAATATACACATGCTTATTTCACAATCTCTACTTAATAGTGTACTGCCTAGCTTATGGAAAATATACACATGCTTATATCACAATCTCTACTTAATAGTGTACTGCCTAGCTTATGGAAAATATACACATGCTTATTTCACAATATCTACTTAATAGTGTACTGCCTCGCTGATTGAAAATATACACATGCTTATTTCACAATCTCTACTTAATAGTGTACTGCCTCGCTTATGGAAAATATACACATGCTTATTTCACAATCTCTACTTAATAGTGTACTGCCTAGCTTATGGAAAATATACACATGCTTATATCACAATCTCTACTTAATAGTGTACTGCCTAGCTTATGGAAAATATACACATGCTTATTTCACAATATCTACTTGATAGTGTACTGCCTCGCTGATTGAAAATATACACATGCTTATTTCACAATCTCTACTTAATAGTGTACTGCCTCGCTGATGGAAAATATACACATGCTTATTTCACAATCTCTACTTAATAGTGTACTGCCTAGCTGATGGAAAATATACACATGCTTATTTCACAATCTCTACTTAATAGTGTACTGCCTAGCTGATGGAAAATACATACATCCTTATTTCATAATCTTTATTTGATAGTGTACTGTCCCGCTTATGGAAAGTAAACACATGGTTATTTTACAAACTATATTTAATACATTTATTTATATAGCGGAAGTAGAATTATAGAATTTATAAAACAGAAAGAAACGGTAAGATATTGTCACGAGTGACACGGAATATCCTATTAATTATATACTCTCTGTGTATTCTGTCTACCACAGAATATTTTCTTCATTATAAATATAAATCCTTGAAATATAAATTCTCCCTACCTAACACACTGGGATGGTTCCCCCCACCTTGTTTTTGCGACTAATAATATAAACAGAAGTAACAAAACCTATTTAGGGTCACGAAAATTCTGTATCATAGATATAGATATGATCATATACAAATCCAATTTAACACAACATATTCTTGAAAACTACGAGACCACTGTTGGAATCGAAAGAATACACCCAGGTCAAGTAACAAAAATGCTCAAAAAACAACAGTCTCGATTGACGAGTTAAAAGAGAAAAATACAGTTTATAACGGAACATGTTTCTGGAGAATAACAAACGGCATTAAGCTATATTAACTCCGTAAATGACCATGTTTCATTATTTTGCCTCGTCAATGTGGAACTAACTTAAGAAGGAAGTCAACAGTTTGTTTACGGGCCAGACACTTACGATAAAGGGAGACAATTTGCGGGAAGGTAACTCTTATATAACAATAGTTCCGTCAAAGCGTTATGTTCACAGCAGTGAAATATCAAGTGTTATGTTCCCTGAAATGAAAATGTCCCTTTTCTCAACCTTGGAAAACTCAGTCTTTCACACTGAAGTATATATAAAGATTACTTAAAGGGGAAGTGTACACGCAAAAATTACTTTCTTTCTTTTTCTAAACAAAACGCTATTTTAGAATAAGTTAGTATCTGGGTTTGAAAATATACACTCATTTTTTTCACAGTGAAAGCAGGAAGCTCACAATAGTGTGAAAATGATATGCCGTTATGAGGCCTTCGTTTTTCGAGCTAAACAGGCCTGAGTTATCTCCCTTAGATTTTGACGTAATTGGTGCCAATTCAACTGGGTCCCTGTCTATTCTGACCGCAAAAGATATCAAGTACAAGTTTTCGGTAAAACAACATGGCCTACGACACACTCCGGCGCAGTGATGACTCAGCATAACACTATGCTGGCTGGCATCTGAGACGCTAGAATCACACACCTGTACCTACACCACGTGAAGCGGCTCTAATAAAGCATGATGACGTCATAATGTTTATCAATTGGCACCAATGACGTCATATTGCAAGGGGCATAAGCCATGGTGTTTTTGTTATGGAAATAGAACACTTGGTAAATGTGAAAAATATAAATCGTTTTAATGCAAAACATATGTTGATTAATTGTGACATTTTTATATTTTTGTCTATGACACTTCTAGGTTAACACTTTTATTGTGGAAAAAGTACAAGAAAATTAGGTTCATTTCCGTGTGAACTTGCCCTTTAACGAGTGTCTGTCAGATACCATTTATCTTACAACGAGTTGTTTCAAAACGTATCTAACGAGCGAAAGCTGTCGAACACGCAATAAAGAACCAACAATACAACTACTGAAAATATCCACTTAACTTCTAAGGGGGCACGAGTGGCCCAGTCTTCTAAGGCGCCGCGATTCGCTGTGCAGTGTTGCGTCCCTTACTTAACTTACTCACTCACTCACTTAACTTCAACTATACCCTTTCTCAACTTAACCGCGCATGGATACAATGTGCGGGTTTTCCTTTCATTGACAAGTGCGCTTGGTTTGACCTTGTGTTTTATGAGTTCAAAAAATAGTCTGTTTGGCTGAACTAGAACATGGTACGATCACGATTAGGACATTATGGGCCTGAATTATTTTGAAGAGAGAAACACATTGCAACAATGTCATTTTAGTGGCAGGCAATTTCTTTTTTTTCAACGGTCCTCAGCAAAATTATTTTGTCCGATAAAATCTCATATTTCCGCCACACATACTGGTATTAATTTCGAATGGTTCGATAACAAGAATAGTAATAATTACAAAATAGATAATACTGATTTCTGATTGACATAATGTGTTCATTGTGAATGTGATTTCGTTTTCATGTTTAAAAATAGTATTCACCATGAAACAGTCTACGTATGAAAACATCAATAAGATCGATTTTGTTTTGAAGTAAAAAAACACTGACAATTTCATCAGGATTTGTTTTATCGGTAAATATATCTCACAGACAATTCTCAATGAATGTATATTTTGAACTACATGTGATATGTCGATCATCGAAAGGATATGTACTTTACAATTATGTTAATTATTGGACATCTAGATTTCAAACAAGGGCGCTTACTTCTCACATTCAGGTCCTTCCCTGTTACAATTAATGTAGAATAGTAGCAAAAGTAATAGAACACCAGCTCTTTCTTTAAGATTTCCTGTATTTAGATACTGTTGGTAAGACAGTGAGCTCAAATGGAAGGGGTACACTGTGTTTAGAAATAGAACGTTGTGACACTTTAAATACAATGATTGCGTTTTTAATCCGACGTCATCACAATGCAGCCAGCTGACGACCAATCACAATGAGAGTTAAAGCGTTAGTAAAATGATAGAAACTACAAGACTAATGAACACACAAAATTCGCGAATTGAATTCATAACACATGTTACCAAATGCACGGTTGTTTTTCGAATTAATGATGCTAACTCCTAAACATACTCAAAAAACATGTATTGCCCCATATGACTGCATGTTTGCTCCTAATTAACTGTTTTGTTGGCATTCTAGAAGTTGGCAAAATGCCCTTGTTGTCCATGTTAACCTGAAGATGAATATCACTTTATATGTGTATGGCCAGTGTAAAATGATTTAAGAGCAAAATATCTAAATAACTATTTCTACCATAACCCAAACGGTAACAAATTTTGTAAATTAATGACTTGTGATTCTACAGAAACTATGATAAATGTATCAATGTTTATTTATCATGCAAGGAAAATGTATGAATTTGTTACAACAGACAATGTACAACAGGCCTTTGGCCTCATCAACACCTCGAATAAAGAGTGATTGACTGACGCTTAGTCTCTGTAAATAATGTTTTGGATGGAAACAAAGAACCACATTCAAATTGAAAAGGAGCCCAGTGAGAACCTGTGGAAAATCTAGACTTTCTACGTACAGTACTATCATAACAGTAAAGGGCTGGGCGGAAGGGAAAACAGTATGTTTCTGAGACTGTGATACAGGTCATTTGGAACACTACAGTACTATGGCATTTGTTCCGTATGTCGCTGATGCAAAACAATCGTGACAAGTGTGGATGAACCACGAAAAGCTTCTAACATCATGTTTGGACATCCTTGCGTGCCAGAACAGAACAGAAGTTTATTGCTCGAAAGAAAATCACACAGAGTGATTACAGAACATACATTAGGTTAAATGTATACACAACCACACCAACAATAATTTCTAATAATACATACATACATACATACATACATACATACATACATACATACATACATACATACATACATACATACATACATACATACATACATGCACCCAATCACGCACAGTGCATTTCTATAATGCATGTATGATCTACATAACTACACACATGAACACACAAAGTATACACATATATTATATTGTAGAATGAAATTCACAAACTTTAACGTCGCAAGGGCAATTTTCCAGCCATAGCTCGACGATCCTATGATATTTACTTATGGAAATAATGTTAAACCTTTTTTTACAGAACTGAGCCAGTTTTACTACAATGGGTTTGTATGAACATTTCATTAATTGATTGTATTTTAGAGTGGAGGGATATTTAGTATAGTATGCCGGAAGGTATAGTTTTCGAAGGTCATTTAGTCTTGGACATACAAATAGAAAGTGAAATTCATCTCCTATTTGGTCGTTACATAAAGTGCAAGTTCTCTCTGTACTCTGTATGTTTAACCATCTGCCTTTCTCATTTGGTAGTCTATATTTGAAGTTCTCATGTGCCAATGTGTACAGTGTCAGCGTGCCGCCATAAGGCTGGTGGATCGTTGCGCTGAAGCGTAGAATAGACTGCAGTCTATATGAATACGGGCCATGTGTTAGCGAGGTCGACGTGTCAAATATAGTTTGTTTGTCAGCAATACACTCAGATCCTACCTACCCGTATATACTTGTAACTTTCGACTGATCGATACAAAGTGTTGCATCAATGAACAATGTGAACTTCTGAAAGACGGTCGATATTGGATCCTTCAGGCTTGGATGCAAGACTGCATAACGAATTGCGGCGCTTTTAGACGGCTGGCCAACCCACACCCAACATTACTTTATGAAATGAACATTCTGATTGACCACCTCGCAAGACGTCGGGGTGCTATGTAGATACTGATGAGATTATGGCAGGTCGTGTTACCTGACTGGACACAAAGAATGTTGTGACGGAGACTTGCCACCAGCCTATGTAACCACACTGTGCCTGGGTTCCGGTTTAGTGACTGTCACATCTCAGCTGTCTTCAACCCTTCAACCCTGAATTTTGGATCCGTGAAGATTCCAGGGTAGGATAGGTCTTCAACAACCCATACTTGCCGTAAAAGGCGACTATGCTTGTCGTAAAAGGCGACTAACGGGATCGGGTGGTCAGGCTCGCTGACTTGGTTGATACATGTCATCGATCCCAATTGCGCGGATCGATGTTCATGATATTAATCACTGGATTGTCTGGTCCAGACTCGACTACTTACAGACCGCCGTCATATAGCTGGGATATTGCTGAGTGCGGCGTTAAACAACAAACCAACCAACCAACCCTGAGTTTTGTCTTCCGTCATCACCTTGAGCTACCATGCGAGGGATGAACGTAGACTCTTGGACAAATGGAGGTCACATATCCGGGTAGCGTGAGTTTGATGTGACACACACGATCCCCCTATTCTAACTCGCAGCAAAGCAAATAGTAGTTCAGTGGTGATGGGAAACAAAAGCAGCGTCAAGCCGGCCGCCATCTTGACGGAAAAAAGAAGAAGACGACAGACAGAAGCCCATCCTACCCGATATTCAGCAACGAGACAGCAGCCTTAAACCAGCAATCGTGGCAATATGTACTCACAGTGAGAAATGATAAAATCGTCCCATGTGGTAATTGCTAATGTATAATAAGTTAGAGAGCATATTTACTTACCAAATATCCCACTTCATTCCAACTTAAAGTATCTTCCTGCGTCTCTGGCATATAATATATCATTCGTTAAAATATCTACGAGCTAATTTCACCAGACGTTTGAAGTTGGTTAGGCTTTTGCTAACACATTCTACTTTTAACGCCGAAAACATTCCACATTTATACAAACATTACTTTCATATGCCGACGACAATGCATGACGCACATTATGTGTTTGTCCCTACATCATAAGTTTACTTTACAGAAACAACGTTTTTGCCTTTTTCAATGTAATAATTGTAAACTAAATGTATCCAACAGCCTGGTATTCCGACTGCATGGGTGACCGCGAGCAGGATGCAGGAGCAGCATTGACAATGGCGGTAAACAATAGAGTTTTGTTTGTTTGCTTGTTTGTTTGTTGTGTAACGCCCAACTCAGCATTATTCAAGCTATATGACGGCGGTGTGTAAATAATCGAGTCTGGACCAGACAATCCAGTAATTGACATCATGAGCATCCGTCATATAGCTGGAATGTTGCTGAGTGCGACGTTAAACAACAAACCAACCAACCATACTTGCCGTAAGAGGCAACTAACAGGATCCGGTATCCGTAATCGCTGACATGGTTGATGGATGTCATCGTTTCTCAGTTGCATAGATCGGTGCTCATGATATCAATCACTGGATTGTCCAAACTCCATTATTTACAAACATACCAGTAATGGCGCAATACATAAATAACTTACCATTACAAATTGAATAAGTGTATCAAAACATGAAGCATATATATGTTTGGTTTATATTTGGCATGGTTGCTAAGTTTAACTTTAGAATATTTACTAGGTGCCTTGAGTATAGTTTATATCGCATTTAAAATATTATATTTGCTTTGAGTTTGTTTTGGTAAATGTGGGTACAAATGGAACGGCAGAAATGCTGACACAGAACACACTGGCGGTATGTATTTATTAACTCGTTAGTAAATTTGACCTCGAGCCACAGTCATTTACCACCCTTATTCTCGAGGATTAGATCATTTAAGAATGAATAACGGAGTCTCTGTTCCGAGTGAATTAATGTTGTAAGTTCCGAGTCCTTGAACGGACTAGCCAATCAACATGGAGCAAAAATAATAATTCCCAGGGATAATTACTGAAACAACGTATCTCTTTGGGTTGTATTCTGTTATTCCTATCGAGCAGGTCAGTTGTCCACAACGACATAATAATATGTAATATATGTAAGAAAGGTCGCTCTAGTAATGAAACTCATACACAAACCTACTGTGCAAATCAAGAGATGATATGTCATGACGTCATGCTTGTTCGATGCGAATTATTCAAGAGCGAAATGCAAACTTGCTAAAATATCCCAGGGAAATTGACCTTTCTTTTCCCGATCATATTAATGATAAATATCATTGACTTTTACAACAATATGACATCGTTCCTTTACCAGATGAATTGTGCATAAGGTGTGGGCAGATCACTGACGACAAACTCTGCACCGTTCTCTGCAACTACGTCTGTTGAGGTTCCTCCAACAACAGTACTTGCTGTGGAAATAAAGGGTAGGTAACAAGATACATGCTATGTGTTATATATTCACTTAAACGTATCAGTTGACCGGGTCTGGTCATATTCTTGTACTGGTTAACATTAGAATGAATTAATATTATTATCATATACCACTGTCAGATTCAACTTACTTGTGCAATTTAACAAATTGTCTGTGATTATATACAGTTGTACATATGCGGGCTGATGGCGTGTGTCACGGTGTTTAAATAGCCGTTGGCATTATAAGTAACATGCATGTTTTGAATTAATGCTGTGGTATTTAATCAAGGTGCCCGGACTCTAATCACAGTGTGACTGCACAGTGTATATATACGTAAAAATAATTATGTAGGTACTGATATACAACATATAAACATTTTGAGTCACCACCCAGATTGATCGAAATTCACCACAATGAAAAGTATATTGATTTTTTATGGTTTCGCTTGAAACAAGCCACAATGCAAAAACAGTAACATGTAGATTACACAATAATGGGGTTATGATTCAGGGGCGCAATGTATATTAACCAAGGATGCCGACCCTGATAAACAATGACAGTATGGACGGAATCGTCAAATGCATTCGTTTATTATCTGGGTGCGATTATTATCACCTTGCAGTCATCTACAGTTGTTTCTCCGCGTGCATCTCCCCATTGATGCTGCAGGACAAATGGTGAACTGACAAGAAGAGTCTAATCAATATGTCATCTTTCATGGAACGCGCGGAACACAATCAACGTGCACCTCGTTACCTTGGAGCCACAAATAATAGCCTCAAACACAAACATTGATATTGATTCAGTATATCATATATGGAAATCTAGATGTTCGTTGGAAACAATACGTGCATGTTCGCATGGTAACCCTAAAGAACATTTATGTAGTACGGTTGACAATATCGTCTGATGTAAATATAGTGATCGATTAAACATATTTCGCTTCATGAAGAACTGCTTTTCTTGGTCACGGCGGGAAAAAAGGCTAGGGGTGATTATATTCTGATAATAGCGACTGGTATCTTGTGGTCATAATGGCTTTAGGGGTTGATAGTACTTGATGGTATTGGATCAAATGGGAGCAATCTAAACTTGCACTGGTTTTCCTGGTTATACCGACATGATTTCATTTCTCAGAAGCTGCTAGTTTTAGAAAGAAAACTGATCCCTACGTCCTGAAACGGTAACTTGGAGGGTCTTTTACCTCCCGCATCACTCTGGTTTATCACTCTGCGTGAGTGCATGCGTGCGTGCGCGTGTGTGTGTTTTTTGTGTGTGCGTGTGCTTGTGTGTGCTTGCGTGTGTGTATTTGTGTGATCGTGTGTCTGTGTTGTTTAACAGCACGTTTGAAATATTCAAGTTATTTGACGACAGCCTGAATATACAGAGATTGTGTGCAACGACTCACGCCGTTGGGATACCAAGACACATACGCCGGACCAGCCTTGGTTTGCTGGGGACCAGTTCTAAACCGGAATTGTCAGCCAGAAACGAATACATTATACTGATATATGGCAGCGTATTGTTTAACAATAATTATAACTGTGTTACATTGTTTCTGTTGAGATTCGGTGGACGCTCATTGCATTATATTTAGGCAGTGAATAGTCGTCAGGAATGTAGAATTATTTAAGGTAAGCAGTCGTCAAGAAGTTACTATGTTTAGATGCTAGTGTGGTGTGTAAACTTCCGGAAACGGCGAGACGAGCCCAGCATTGTTTTGCGCCTTACAGTATTGTCTTGAATGTTCTAGAAATATTCCTGTAGCTATGTAGGTTGTATATATAAGGAGACAAGAGAACGTTAACGCATCTCTCACACGTTTGATATCTCACTCATTTCGTGTCTCACGCATTTCATCGCTTTGGAATCAGCTTTCATGTGAGGATCGCTGAACATCTCTGATTTCCTGCCTTGTCCATCTCGGAAGCTTGACCACTGCCGCCGCTGGGTGAATATACAAGTATATTATTATCACTGACTTTTGCTGTAATCACTGTATTTTTGTAGGTGATACTAATCACTGCCACCATATTATACATTGCGATAGAATATTGTACGACTGCTCTATTGTTTACTGCCATTGTAATTGCTGTGCGTAATTTGTATTGATTAATAAGCTTAGTGAATTTTATAATACATTTGTTTATTGTATACCATGTGTTAGTTGTTTGTTTGGTTCACACTAAGTTCTAATACGTGCAGATTTCTTGATTAACATATTATTTCAACTATATTTGCTACATTAATCAACAGTTCAAGTTACTGTACATGGTAGTCAAGCTTTTGTCAATTTTTATGAACCGGGAATGCGAGATCGCGAGAACGCGAGATTTTTGCCAAATCTCGCGTTCTCGCGATCTCGCATTCTCGTGTTTTGGGCATATTTACCTCGTTTCCAAAGGTCGAGATCGCGAGAATGTCCCTTACAGTATTCCAAAGTCAAATAACTATACAGAACATTAACAAGTTGAGCCGAGGTTCCGACTCGTACACACAAAATACAGGTGAGCGGAGATTCCGGCTCATACACTAAAACATTGCGTGAGTGAGTGAGTGGGTATGGGTTTACGCCGCTTTTAGCAATATTTCAGCAATATCACGGCAGGGGACACCAGAAATGGGCTTCGCACATTGTATCTATGTCGGAAATCGAACCCAGGTCTTCGGAGTGATGAGCGAACGCTTTAACCACTAGGCTACCCGACCGCCCCTAAAAACATTGGACGTTTCCACCGAGCGACACATCCTGCTCGCGTCCACTCATGCAGTCGAAATACCAGACTGCTAGATACATTCAGTTTCACATTGAAAAAGGCAAAAACGTTGTTTCTGTAAAGGAAACTTATGATGTAGGGACAAACACATAATGTGCGTAATGCGTTGTCGTTTGCATATGAAAGTGATGTTTTCATCATAACAGAAAGAGCTTTGAAATTGGGAACCTAATATATTGAGCCTAGGCTCGGCAAGGCTCACAGATGTGCAATGTTTTCTATGTTGAATGTGGAATGTGTATGCAAAACCCTAACCAGCTTCAGAAGTCTAAATTGGAAAGTAATGAAAAATCCAATCAACACGCTCGAAGATATATTAATATGATTATATCAGTATTGCTGGGTCTGGTTGTCATTGTCGATGATTGTCGTGATTGCTGGTTTTAGCAATTTAGTACATCATTTAGACTCCTGGTAGAGTTACTTAGATGTTAACATCGGTTGCGAAGTTTTACAATAGTCAAAATAAAATCTGCTATGAGGTTTTACAATTGTTATTTTAGCAAGTAAATCGCCTCCATGGTCTTGTGGTAGAGCATCAGCCGAGAGAGGCGGAAGGTCCCGGAGTTCGATCCCCGGCCACGTCATACCAAGAGATGTTAAAATATGGTACTTGTTGTTACCCTGCCTGGCGCTCGGCAATAGGAGGCTAAAACATGGACTGGTCGGCTCGGAGTTTACTGTGTCTGAGTGGGGTATTCATGTTAATCTGCGGCATGATATTTCAGTGCGCTGTCACTATAAATCGTCATCAGTCCCGACTAGTATAAGCAGCCACACACACACGTGCATGCACGTCGCTATGTAAGTGCAATAATCTTGGACGTGGCGTTAAACCCAATTTAACTTCACTCTTAGGCAGTCACCACTGGTGAAGGCAAAGGCTCCTGTTTGCCGGCACGGTCAGAAAACCGGAACCCAGGCAGAGTATGGTTACATAGACTGTTGGCAAGTCTCCGTCACAACATTCCTTGTGTCCAGTCAGGTTACACGACCTGCCATTATCTAATCAGCTTTCTACAGAGCACTCCGACGTCTTGAGGAATTAGGAAGCAGAATGTTGATTTCTTAATGTAATAGTGTGTGTATGTGTGTGTGTGTGTGTGTGGGGGGGGGGGGTTCCAATCGTCTGAGTCGCCACAATTCGCAATTTGCATTCCTTGGGCATTCCAGAAGCCTATGATCGTGGGTTCGATTCCCGATTCGCCCATGTTATGTTTCTTGGTTCGTCAGCACCATACCAGTGCTCGTGTCTTTTAGCAAAGTGGAGTTGAAGCTAACTCACACACTCACGAAATATAATAAAACAAAGTCCATCTAGTGTTGCCAGAAGTATAAATCAATTGCGTTGTCAACAACGCACCGTCGGCGTGGAATGTGCAGACCACAGTAAAGTACAAGGGGCGGCTAAAAAGTCAGTACATACTTTAACAATTTTAAGTCTAAGAACCATCCATGTGGACATGGTGTCAACTTTAGGGGATGATGCTCATACCATTGCTACTGTTAAGAGGCGGACAGGTAAAGAGAGCCTTGAAACTGGCTCAAGATGGATGTTCAGACCATCGTGATTTAGCAGGAGTATTACTGCGGCGTAAGAGAGCATAGTAACACATGTCTGAGGACCCGAAATACTGTCATCCAGTGAGATTTCATCAGGTACTTTCAATCTGGAGACGAACCTGACCCGTTCAAATTCGGCATGGTCCAGGTACCGTCATTTTCCCATTGTCCCAAGATTGTGGGTGTTTTCATGGCGGGTTGTGGATGAGTGGAACGGGTGTGGGTGTTTTCATGGCAGGCTGAGAGGGTGTGGTTGTTTTCATTGCGGGTTGTTGGGGGTTGAGAGGGTGTGGTTGTTTTCATTGCGGGTTGTTGGGGGTTGAGAGGGAGTGGTTGTTTTCATGGTGGGTTGTAGGTGGGTTGAGAGGATGTGATTGTTTTCATGGCGGGTTGTAGGTGGGTTGAGAGGGTGTCTGTTTTCATTGAGAATGTGTGGTACATAGTAACATTGATACAGGATATGAATGGATTGCTAGGATTGTTAAGTAGACCTTGGAAGATCCAGGCTAGTATTTGTCTTTACAACCAATGCTTATCGTAAGAGGCGACTAACGGGTGCGGGTGGTCACGCTTGGTTGATGCATGTCAGTGTATTCCAATTGTCTTGATCGTTGCTCACGATGTCAATCACAGGATTGTCTAATCAACACTTTATTAATTCCAGACGGCCCTCATACAGCTAGAATGTTGCTGAGAGAGGCGTTAAACAGGACACAAACAAACAAAACTGTGAAGTATCCATTAATCTCTTAAAATTGCACTCAAAGCGAAGGACAATATCACATTCACACACATTCAGGGATGTGAGGTGAGGCGAGGTGAGGTGTGATGAGGTTGAATGTAGCGTTCAAGGTTTTACACTTACATGTATGAATAGCGACGTGCATGCATCTGCGTGATTCGATGAACATTTTAGTGAGAGATAACAATACGTTTTTCCACAAAATAATTCTAGAATGAAATATTATGATAAAGAGATGTGTTTCAGGTTGATAAATATCCTATAAAATGAGTAAACACATGTATGTATTTAAGCAGTTTATGTATATATTGTATATTATGTTTATTATGTTTCTATATATGTTCGATTGTTCGAGTCTTTAAGGTTTTACAGTATTTCCAAGTGCTGTCAATACAAATTATAAAAGCAGCTGGGGTATCATTACCATGGCCAGCAGCACAGAGGCATGTGCCTTATAAGGCAACATAAACAGCATCAAGTAGACTAACATTTAGTCTCTGAAATCTTATATTACACAATATCCTTCTGGACTCTAAAAATAAAAAAAATTCACTATGCTGATTTCAGGTGGAATAGAGCTATACTTGCTTTTGTATGCATTTCTAGATTATTATTTTTTCATAAAATAAATACATTCCACGGTCATGGTGCAGGACTAAGCATCAAGTTGCAGTCCCATAACTCCAAGAGTATGTATGGCCGGGCTCTCGCGCCCCTCACTCGCCACCGGTGAAACAGCTACCTGTGGCCTGGCCTGACCTGTGACCTGGTTACTTCCCCATGAGGGGTTTGCTTGAGGGAGAGGGGGAGGAAGTGCTCAGCGCACACTGCTCGCGGTCCACTGTATATTACTGCTTGAAATACTCTGTACTGCATGTGGCATACTGTATACGACACTTGAAATACTCTGTACTGCATGTGGCATACTGTATACGACACTTGAAATACTCTGTACTGCATGTGGCATACTGTATACGACACTTGAAATACTGTATACTGCATGTGATACATATCAGAACTCCGCTGGGGTATCATTACCATGGTCAGCAGCATGTGCGGGTCTGCGGCTTGTAATTAATGCCAGTTAAAACACATCTGTGACGTCATTCTATTGTTTGAACGCTCCATTATTTTTCAGGAATGGAGAGTTGCTTGTCAACTGTACATTATCTTGAAGCAGCATTTAAATGTTTCAAATATTTGAAACTACAGAATATTTTGTCAAAGTGTAAACGTAGGGATAAGTTTTAAGTAGGGGAATTATCTAGTAATTCTCCATTCCTTAAAAATATTGGGCCTCGGCCCCTGCGGGGCCTCTTCTCCATTATTTTTAAGGAATGGAGAGTTACTCGGACATTCTCCTTTACAGAATGGCCGGTTGGACACTGAAGCTTAACATTGTTGATGAGGTGCGGGAAGGTGCAGGCTGACCATATATGTTATGTAACACGATACATGGCAGATCGACAGTGAGGGTGAAAGATAGTACGCTTTCTGTGAGTGGAGACATGACCCTCGGACAGCGGCTAGGCAGGTTGGCCCTCTTACACTGCCTGGCCATTGCTGTAATACTATGCAGTTATACTAAGATCACGAATAAACGTTGTGGACCCATAGACGGACTTGTGTTGTCAAAGAGAAATATCCGATAGAGCACCAACGTCTACCTGGGATACCAGTTTCCCGTGAGTGTGTTGTTGCTTGTTGTTGGTTGTTATTGTGTGACGGATAATGAGAGTGAGAGTGAGAGTGAGTAAATATAACGCATCCCATATACGCATAGAACACGGGTATCGTGCTGATAAATCAAGGACAACAATCACCCCCACCCCCTACACAGACATCCACATGCCTTTGTGGGTAGCACTAGTATTGATTAGTTCATTCTATGTCATTTCCCTTAGCATTTGCCGACATATATGTTGTCAACAATGACCCAGAGGCCCACCTGCTCTTTGGGACCCCCGCGTTATACCAAATGACGTTAAAAATGGTACTTGTTGTTACCCTGCCTGGTGCTCGGCTCTAATGGATTGAAACAAGACCTGGTCGGCTTGGAGGAGGTAAACTTTGTCTCATAGGGGCATCACTGTTAAACTGCGGATGGTATCTCAGTGGGCTAGCTCCATAAAACCGGTTCTAGTCCGGACTAGTACAAGCAACCACACACACATAAGTACACACGTGCATACACAAGTACATTTATCGTGAACGCAACGTAAGTCATTCTCACTTGAACTCACCTCTTAAAGGAGAACGTGACATGAAGATTTTGTCACCAACCTGACTACAGGAGAAAACCCACCAGGCACTTACACACAATCCGACAGATATTATGTTTACTTTATGTTTATTAATAGATTCACTACGAGTGGCCGCCTTTATCGGAATATACAGGGTGCAGTGGCGAGCACAAAGGATGAAGCGAAGCGAAGTCACATACCACGAATGGCAAGTCCGTGTATATGGTGACCCGTCCGCACAAACAGCAATTCCTACTCAGACCCAGGTAGGTATCTGCGACCATCTCACGGCACATGCAAGTCGAGAGTCCATGCGATAACTTGATCCCATCCATCTTATATTTTGTAAGATTTAACGGCCTGTGTATGAATACACATGGTTGCCCCGGAGATATTGAGAATTCGTCAACAGTTCGTCGTTCGGAATTCATCGGATTCTTTCGTCACGAAGATTGTCGAAGTGAAGGGATTTTTGTCATGCTTCCAAAAGGCAGTGTCGAAGGTAAACAGGAAGTTGCAGCTCGTTGACAAGGTGGATATTTAGCCATTAACCAGGCCCGGGTTAGAAGGAAATATACCTACGACTACCTGTGACCTTGTTGAAACGATCAGAACAAACCAAGCCTGAAGGATCAAGTATTGACCGCCTTGCACAAGTTCACATTGTTCGTGGATGCAACTATTTGTATCGATCAGTGGAAAGTTACACGTATATACGGGTAGGTAGGATCTGAGTGTATTGCTGACTTGGTCTACCGACAGGGACGAACGTTGCTGAGATAGAAGGTAGGTTGTGTTATGTCAGTCTTTATTATCAATATAACAACAACAACAACAACAACAAGCACAACAACATCAAAACAAAAACGCTTGTTTGCTTCCAGGTGAGAGCTGAGACATATTGAAGGTAAAGCAGAGATATGTGATTGGGGGTTGAAGTTAGTAAATCTTTGCAACATTTATATTTACTCATCATAACCTCTGAACGCATTAGCACAGTATTATCAGTGCGTGTATACCTGCGTGTATACCTGTGTGTATCAGTTAATTCTTCTGCTTACCACCCCAGTATGTCATACACGTGTTCATAAAGACTGCAACCTATTCCACGCTTGAGCGGATATCGACCCACTTGCCTTGTGGGGCACGCTGACACAATAGACATTTGCACGCAAGCATGTACAAACTTGATGGTGACGGAACACAGACGCCCGTATTATTGAGTGAGTTGGAATTAACGCCGTTTTTAGCAATATTCCAGCAATATCACGGCGGCAGACGCCCGTATAGTGAGTGAGTGAGTGAGTATGGTTTTACGCCGCTTTGAGCAATATTCCAGCAATATCACGGCGGGGGACACCAGAAATGGGCTTCACACATTGTACCCATGTCGGGAATCGAACCCGGGTCTTCGGCGTGTCGAGCGAACGCTTTCACCACTTGGCTACCCGACCGCCCCAGACGCCCGTATAAGACTTGGGTACATGCTATTTTTAAACATAAAGAAAAACTTTAATGATCGGTTTTAGTTTTAGAAGCTTTTGATATATATACTGGACCGCAAAAGAAACGTCACCCCAAGTAACATTGCATTGTTGTCATTTGAATATCTGGGTAATTTTTGTAACATTACCGTGTACGGAAAAATTAAATTAGAATGTAATGATAATGTAGATGAGATGATAACAACGACGAAACTGATGAAATTGTGGCTGATATCCTTGATTCCCCAATTACGAAACTTTAGAAAGCATCGGCCGTCTTCAGTGGGCAACACAGCACCAGCTTTGGTGCCACCAGCAGTGGAGAAGAGTCCTCTTCTCAGACGAGATCCGTTACTGTATCGCAACAACAGATGGCAGAGATAGGGTCTGGCGGCGCCGTGGGAAACGTTATTCGGATGCTTGTGTTGTTGAGAGAGACAAAGGGGTGGTCCGAGCATCTTGGGGGGGGGGGGGGGGGGGGTCTTGCACAGAGGGACGGCCCCGTGGTCTTCCAGAACATCGATCCAGGGAGAGGCAATGGTGTCACAGCAGCTCGGTACATTGATCAAGTCTTGATACCACACGCCATTCCTAATTTGGCACGTCGCCGACACCTCGAGTTTCAGCATGATAACGCCCGTGCCCACAGTGAGAAAGCAACAAGAGACTTCCTCCAGCAGAATGGCATCAGAACCATGCAGTGGCCTGCCCTCTGTCCCGATATAAATCCCATTGAGCACCTGTGGGACGAGATTCAAAGACGGATGAATGACGTCCGACCAAGGCCAACAACTGCAGTTGAACTGCGTCAGGCGTTCCTCAGAGTGCGGGCTCAAATGCCTATGGCCTTCATCCGCCGCCTCACCCATTCCATGTATCGACGTTGCACGGCAGTCATCAATGCACATGGCGGACACACGAGATACTGACTTGTGATGCCATTTTCTCAGAGATACGTGTTGTGTTTCACTTTAAGAACATTTGACACTTTAATTTCAACCTAATGATCAGTTTTGTTAGGTTTCATATCTTTAAAATATCTCAAAGTATGTTTACAGTGTTTGGACAAATAAGGTTTCGCATATATCTGTCCATGGTGACGTTTCTTTTGCGGTTCAGTATATATGCTTGTCACGATTGTTTTGCATCAGCGATATAAGGTTATATAGGTATCTGCGACCATCTCAAGGCACATGCAAGTCGAAAGCCTCTGCTTCATGTTGTGTTGAGAATAGTAACATTTTCATTGCAGTGAAGAGCTAAACCTTTAACCTCATTTTTATGTTAGTTCCAAAGACAAGGAAAACATAATTATAGGTCATTTATGGAGTTAATATCGGTTCTTGCCTTTTGTTATTCTCTTGAAAATACTTCGTACTAAACTGTAATTTTCTGATTTATCTCAATCAAGAGCAAAGCACCATTTTTGTGATTTGACCAACGAGTATTCTTTTGCTTTACACATTGGTTTTTCAGATTTCAAGAATATATGTTTGTTGAAGTTGAGTCTGTGTATAGTCGGTTTTCAAATTTATGATAATGTATACTCTTCAAAACGAGAAACGCAATTCAGATATCTTTGTAAAGCATAACTGGCGGACCAAAATGTGCAAAATGAGGAGGTTTAATGTGTCTTGCAAATTTCCCGGATCAAAATGATCACAACAAGGACATGCAAACCATTAGTCGGGAAAGACGTACGATTCGGAAAAACGCATCCAGTGCATTAACATAAGGGTCATGGAGCTGTACGTGCAGTACTATGAACGGTATTAAAGTGCAGGGTTTTTTGATTGCCTGGCATCTGCGTCAATCGAACAGTTGAAGTTCAACAACATGCCAAAATTAAGTGCAAAGAACAACGTCATAGGCCGCTTTCAGGCATGGGAATCCCAATCAGCTGTCGCCAGGGTTTTCAATGTAGCGCCCAGCATCATCACAAGGCTATGGGATCGGTTTCAACAGCATTGGTCAACACGTGATCGGCCGAGGTCGTGACGACCAAGAATAACCGCCCCCGCCCAGGATCGCTACATCCGACTGCGACGCCTTCGTGAAAGGACGACCACAGCCACCTCAACGGCATCCCAAATACCCGGACTGCGCAGAATTTCTGACCAGATCATACGAAACCGTTTAAGACCAACAGGTCTACGAGCAATACGTCCTGATCGACGCGTCATACTGTGGGTATACACAGGGTATGGCCTCAACAGCGTTGGAGAGATGTCTGGCGTCAAGATTTCTCCTCCGTCGAGGGGATGGAAGAGCACGGGTCTACAGACGTCGGGGAGAACGCTACTCCAACGGCAACGGTTATTCCAGTAGGACAACGCTCGACCGCATACAGCATGGATCACAAGAGCCTGTCTACACAACAACAACGTTGATGTTCTCCCCTGGCCCTCCAGATCATCGGATTTGAACCCGATAGAGCACCCGTGGGCTAGGTAGGGAGAATTTGTCAGGTTTAATATTTGTAACGAAATAATATATTTTCCGGTGGACAACTACACGAAAGGTAGATAATAAATGGGATAGTACATGTGTCTCCTGAAATACGATGTCTCTCCCAACTCGTGATAGGGGAAATGCGATATTAGCGAGTGGCGTAACTCGTGAAAATATCTACTTTTGCTCCGTCACTCGATGAGAAATATCTAACATTTCACTTGACACATGAAAAATCCCCCACGTCCTGCCGGTTGGTGTGCGCGAAAAGAGGCTTGACGAAGTCGCGTGACAGGGTTGTGATTTCACCACACACGCTGGTGTAAGGGAGGCAACTCCACTTAGCTGAAGCAGGGTGCCTGGCCTCCACTAAAACAATTTTTTTCATACTGGCTTTCACTAATCAGACTATATCTTATTTCACGCTCAATGGAATCTGCTCTGGCAGATACTCGAGGCTGATTGACGATTTGCACAAATGTATAATTTCCAAAGTCATTCAGGCGCAACTCTTCATGTGTAGTATTGGATTGGGTGGGTCAAAGGTGAATCTGTACCTGTTTCGAGTCGGACGCCATGGGCTTTTTGAACTGATTTGAAATGCAATAGAGAATAGCATTGTTCGTACACCCCTCGCCCACACGTATAGACGAGGTACAAGTGATTTCATGATATAACTTGTCATACATTAATAGTCAGAAAGTACTTGGGTATGCATTAACCTGGTAACACCTGATACTAAATGCTACATAATCTATTTCAGCTTCAAGGACCGACGTTGATCACACGTGCAGTGAAAAGTGAACCATGTTAGGTAAGTACAATATTATTTAAATCACGTGCATGTTGTGTTTACCTTGAAATATAGTGTAGAATTACATATATTATAATTATATTGTAAGGGGGCACGGGTGGCCCAGTCGTCTAAGGTAGAGTTGCGTCCCTTGGGAACGCCAGAAACTGATGATTGTGGGTTCGAGTCCCGGTTCGGCCCGATTATGTTTCTAGGTTTGTCAGCACCATGCCCGTGCTCGTGGGTTTCACCGAAGTTGTAAACGCCTGACACCTGCATCACTTCGGGCTTTCTTCCCACATTAAGCTGACACGCCGCGATACAAATGGAATATTGTTAAAAGCGGCTTTAAACCCAACTCACTCACTAATCTGTGTTATGTGATATCATGAACGATAATACCGCGATTTAAAGAAAACATTTGAAGGATTGACATATTGTTAAATATGTATGTCCCAATCATAACAAATATGGGATAAATATTCCACATATTTAAATGTTAGTTTTGTGTCTGTATGCGAGATGAGTATTTGTAATGGAATATCCCCCAGTGAGTGAACGTTGTTTAATGATCAGAAACAATTTAAAGTACGGCGGTCTGCAAATAGCCGAGACTCGATCAGACAAACCTTTAAAAGAAAACACGAGCACTGATCCACCCACTGTGGGACAATGTGCGCCGGGGCTGTGGGGTAGCCTAGTGGTTAAAGCGTTCGTCACGCCGAAAAACCGGGTTCTACTCCCCCCATTGGCAAAATGTGTGAATAAACGCGTCAAAGCCCTTTCCATATGGATATGTGAAATGTGGTAGAACATACAGTGACCAAAGGGTTCATGCAGTCGTTCACTGTTATGACCTAATGTACACGGGACCCTTGGGAACATTAAGTGGAGTCAGAAATTTATTATCTGCGCCAATAAGAGAGTGTGGGTCAGTATAACGTGCGAGGAAAGCCTGAAGTGATGCAGGTCTCAGATCTACCACTCTGGTGAAACTGCGAGCACGGGTATGGTGCTGACAAACCTAATCGGGGTGAACCGGAAACCACTCCAACAATCATCCACGTCTAGTGTGCGCAGGGGAAGCAAATCTGGCCAGCGAATTGAGGCGCATTAGACGAGTGGGCCGACCGTGTCCCCGCCAATAAAGGAAGTCACTTCCCATTCTGTACATAACTACATAAGTGAGTGAGTGAGTGAGTTTGATTTTACGCCGCTTTTAGCAATATTACAGCAATATCACGGCGGGGGACACCAGAAATGGGCTTCACACATTGTACCCATGTCGGGAATCGAACCCGGGTCTTCGGCGTGTCGATCGAACGCTTTAACCACAAGGCTACCCGACCGCCCCCATAACTACATAAGCATATTACTATAATCTAGACGATGACTACAGAACAATGATCATGTTTCAGCCATAGGTCAGGCGTACCATGACATGAAATGCAGCAACAGTAAGTAAGTCTTGAGTCTACGCTTTTTGTTTCTTTGTTTTTGACGCCGCAATCAGCAATATTCAAGCCACATGACCGCGGTCTTTTAAATACTCGAGTCTGGACTAGACAATCCAGTGATGACACCATGAGCATCGATCCACACAATTAGGATACGATGACATGCATCAAACAAGTCAGCAAGCCTGGCAACTCGTTCCCGTTAGTCGCCTTTTCCGACAATAACAGTTGCCTTTTAGGACATGAATTGGTTGCTGAAGATCTATTCTAAGCCTGATCTTCAGGAGTTATTCTTAGCTATGATTTGGTAAAACTGTTATATATAAGGTCAACCACAGGGTAACAATCATAGTTTTAACATAAAAAATAGATATCCTGACTTCTGTTAATTTCCTCACATCCTTTCATTGTTTATATAATAATTGTTGAAATTGTTTTTCAGCAGTCGCAGTCATCTCCGCCGTCGTATGCCTTGTCGTTCCAATTTTCATGATATCTATGGGTAAGTTAATTTTACAAGCGATCTCGTATGTCAACCATTAACATCGTAGCACGCATCCAATCTTAACTAATTTTATTGTGCCAAGAACGGACATAAGCTATTTTCACCCAATTTTAAATTATTCGTGCTTCTTTGTTTCACATGCTATATCTTTTTTTATACATAATTGGATAAAGGCACCGGGCGGCACCGGGCTTTGCATCTACCCAAACCTTTTAATGTTCCACCCATGTACCAACTCACAGTAACGAGTTTGGAACCAAGTATCTGTATCTTCCCTTGTTTGTTTGGTGTTTAACGCCGCACTTAGCAATATTCCGGCCGTATGACCGCGGTTTAAATTTTGAATAATCTACTCTGGACCAAACAATCCGGTGATTGATACCATTGATCCACGCAGATGTGATACGATGACATGCATCAACCAAGTCAGCGAGCCTGACCACCCGATCTCGTTAGTCACCTGTTACCACAAGCATAGGTTGCTGAAGACCAATTGTAACCCGGATCTTCACGGGTGATACCACCCAGCTTGGGTCTAGACATCAAAACCATATGACCACACATACAAATTTGGATAATTCATACCACATGCAAAGGTACAGAACTACATTTTTAAAATTATGAGAATCAGATAAAAATACAAGGTTGATGGTCTCTTTGCAACCGATGACATGCCTGTTCCTGGCAGATTTATACATTCGTCCCAGTGAGATTTTCCCTTTTGTCATCTTGTTGAGCACAATGCAAAAGTACATGAGTGTTGTCGTCAATCTCATAGAACAGTTAAAGGGGCCCTGTGTTCCACATCCTGGTGCATATATCCAGTCTGGGTCTAGACATTAAAACATGACTACTACTGTCATGTTGAATTGGGAGTGACTCAGTAACCGATATACTGATATAAACTTGAGGTAGCAGACATATTTTGTATTTGAAGGTCTTGAATCAAACTTGCTTGGACTGCCATTTTGATAGACTGTAGCGGCTTTTAAAAAAGTTCCTCTCTTCAACGAGAACATTTCATAAATACATGTTATGATTTCATTTTTCAAATATATCACATTCAGTTCGTGCAAGCGCTGAATTATTGGAATGGGTTAAGTTTGTGTCAATGTTGATCTATAAGAATGCATGTTCCTTCATACCAGGAAAGATTCACAAGGATGAATGCCCTGCTGAAAAGTACATTTCTATCTACCTGATCGTGGGAGGATCCGCCGCCATCGCCTTCATTGTACTGCGCCTCTTGGTGAAGATGTGGTGCCCTAAACCAGGAAAGAGCCATCTCTGTGACATTATCTCCACCATCACAAGTCTCACCATAGCTCTTTTCATGTTTGCCTGGTTTATTGCAGGTAACATTATTTAAGCATTATTTTACAAATGATAAGATCGTTTTCCACATCTATGAAACAATAATATATGTCATGTCTGTATTAATAAAAATATGGATAGACCCGTGAAGACCCGGTTTAGAATTGATCTTTAACAACCAGTACGTGCTTGTCGTAAAAGGCGGCTAATGGGATCGGGTGACCAGGGTCGATGACTTGGTTTATGCATGTCATGGTATCCCATTGCTCATGATGTCAATGGTTGTCCTGTCCAGAATCGATTATTTACAGACCGCCGTCAGATAGCTGGAATATGAACAACAAACATGCTAAATATATGGAAAGCTTAATCTCAGCTGTTCCGTCATTGTGTTCTACATGGAAATGAAAATGCATTCACAAGAGGATTCATACAGTTTGGACTTCAGTTTTTCGATTCACTCCTCAATGAACCGAAAAGAAGTCCTTCATCAACACTTTGTGCGTAGAGCATATAGACATTGACTTTTTATGATGACATCTGTTTGATGGAGGGTTTGTCTTCAGGCAGAGTAATATGGTTTCTTTGAAACAGACCCGATTTTAACGAGACGATGAAAACAACTTGGTTGAGTGGATTAGCAAAACGGCCAAAGTTTCAATTCTTGGGTAATAATAATAAAGTCCAGCTGAACACATACTGGTAGATACATGCCTTTAATGCACAGGAACTCGATGATAGCGTGTATGCGAATATATTGTGTTATACACGCAATCATCGAGTCCCTGTGCTGTTATGCTGTTAAAGACTGGCTTGTTTCTGATTGTTTCCATGTCATCCAACACTTGATGTAGTAAATTCAATTTCAGGCAGCGTGTGGATCTACAGCCTCTACAATAAATACGACCCATCAGACAAGACTGCCGCCAACTACTGTAACAACACATTTTACGTGTTCGCGTTCTGGAGCACCACGACAATTTACATCCTGATCGGAGTCATCGTCGTTATATCCTGCGGCTACACTTACCATAAAATTCGACAGTAGTCGACAACACTCATGTGCTGTAGTTGGAAATGTTTGACTTGTGAAAATGAGCAGCAGTTACGGAGTTTGTTTTTGAAAATGTGTTGCATTATTTAAAAGACGAGGTCAAAAGAGTTGCGCGACCTGTAACTTGTAACTGCTTCATGGCACAACATTCACGACAGTCATTTTGTAAGTATGTGTTTTAGTATGGTAGTTACGGTAACCTTTGCTCAACGATTGCTTTGTGGAGCGGACCCCTGAATTGTAATCCGCATCCGCCCATATACAACACGACGTTTCATAAAATTGGTATTACTCTGAGCCTGTTTAGTATTCTATATGCAACTAATGTTCAACGACCCATAAAATTCATTTATGGTGCTCCACTATGTCGTACAAAAGATGAAAACATGATCAGTTTAAAAGTTGAAATATTAACAATAAATAATTTTAGTTTTAATTTGATGTCCAAGTCTGCTTACCATATGCAATTAGACTTCTCAGTATATCTGATTGAGCCATCAACCATGATGACTTAATCCTCTACTCACTTTGACATATTTTGACAGCCAGTTTCTTGCAGAATATAATTGTCCCACGGAAGGAGTGAGTGAGTATGGTTTTACGACACTTTTAGCAATATCCCCGGAATATCACGGCGGGGGACACTATCAATGGGCTTCATACCAGGTACCCATGTGGGGAATCGAACCCGGGTATTCGGCGCCAGGAACGAACGCTTTAACCACTAGGCTACCCGCAACCCCTTCACTCCTGAAAGGAGTGCGTATACTGTATGATAAACCAAAACTCAATACGACATATTATTTAATTTATAACTCCGAACTAAACGTTTGTTCGAGAAAGAAAAATGCATCATTCATAATTCAATCACGCAAAGTTCGTTTGTTTGTTTGTTTAATGTTGTTTAACGTTGCTATGTGGCGGCGGTCTGTAAATAATCGAGTCTGGACAAGCCAATCCAGTGATGGATGTCACGAGCATCGATCCACGCATACGGTGACATGCATCAACCACGTGATCGAGCCTGGCCATCCGATCCCGTTAGTCGACTCTTACGACAAGCATAGTCGACTCTTACGGGATGCATGGGTTGCTGAAGACCTATTCTATCCTGGATCCTCACGGGTCTTGTTTAAATTTAAAACATTAATTTAAATTTACACGCGGGACAGTGTACATAGCAAAAGTTGATGCTTTAAAATATCATATCGAAGAAATGAACGACCAGTGGCAATTGTTTATGTACAATAAAAGTCTGCGCCCCTCGTGGTTTATTCTCCCTGCAGTTTGTTTTTAATTTTTTTATTGTACAATAAACAACTTCGAGTCGTTTAATTTTCTACATGAGATATCAATATTTTGTATAGGCTCTTTGAGGGTGTCAAAGAACAATAGCTTCCTGAATCGCGGCAATGTCGGACAAGTCCATTAATGAACAGGGAGAGGGGGATAAATGTCATATCTCCCAGATATTCTAACAATTTTCACGTCGATCATCTGAACCCTTTTCTCCTATTACTGATTGATAAATCTATCTCACTTGTGAGTGAGTGAGCGAGTATGGTTTTACGCCGCTTTTAGCAATATTCCAGCAATATCACGGCGGGGGGTACCAGAAATGGGCTTCACACATTGTATCCATGTCGGGAATCGAACCCGGGTCTTCGGCGTGACGAGCGAACGCTTTAACCACTAGGCTACCCGACCGCCCCTATCTCACTTGTGGGTGCGACCGTTCGGTCATTGCGTTTATCTGGGTTGCACAGCCATATCTAAGGGGAGGATACACGACGTCATCAATTTGCGAGCACATGTTCGAATCTCCAGGAATGATAGAACAATGTTTTAATGTGAAATAAACCATGCTTTAACTTTCATTATTCTTTGCGATTCATCACGTAGTTCTCTTATATTTGTAAAATTAACGACTTCTACCCTTATATGCCTTGACTGTTGTAACCTTGATCAAACAACTTCTGATCAAACAACTTCTGATCAAGGGTCGTATGACGCTCTCTGAAATCTAGGTAGAAAGCATGCTCGAAGTTGCGAAATACCCAAGGCTGGAGCTGCTGGAATAGTGCTCGACATGAATCGAAAGTTGAACTCACCCCTCTTGCCATACAGTTTTGTCTCTGTGTCTCTGAATCTAAATATGCACTCAGCAATATTCTAGCTATATGACGGCGGTCTGTAAATAATCGAGTCTGAACCAGACAATCCAGTGATTGATATCGTGAACATCGATCCCAGAACTGGGATACGATGACATGCATCAACCAAGTCAGCGAGCCAGACCACCAGATCCCGTTAGTTGCCTTTTACGATAAGCATTCTATCTATTCTAGCCCGAATCTTTACGGGTCGGCAAAACAGAGGAAGGGAATTGTCTGTTTGATTGTTATTGAACGATATCAGATCATCGATCAACCTGAAGCTTACGTTTTTAACTTCTTTGCCAAATGACGTTGTTTTGACTTTGCCAATCCACAGCAAAAGAAGTGTAGGTTTCCGGCATCCGGAAACCTTCCCACTTTGAATCCAGCCCAGATACCTTCCGGAAACCTTCCCAAAAATGTCAAAATTTGGGGGTGTACTTTGTTCACATACGTGTGAAACACATAAAAATATTATCTTGAAATTACCAAGAAATTTGAAGGTTGCTGAAGGTATCTTGAAGGATTTTCTTCATGTCTTGTTTCTGGTAAAAAATGTAAGCATGTTCATAACATATAGCTGTTGTAATATTCTGTGTTATTTTAATGGTAAATATTCTCCTAAAACTGAGATCTATGGGCATGCATTCAATTTCAATATTGTTCTTTTCAATTTTTAAGGGTATTTAACGAACAAACATCAGTTCTCGTATAATGATATCCTTAAATTTCATGTCCAGACTTCCAGTTTGTGTTGAGGAAAAAGAAAAAGTCATCGACGATGTGCTCACTTGGGCCTTTGGTCCTAGTGAGATGATAATAACACTATTTCTAACGTACATGTACTTGTTATATCCAGACGTGCACCCTGGTTTTATCGTACTGAAGTGAGCTCTTCTTCAGTTGCTGTGAATTCTTTTATTGAAAGAGATTGAGAGTTAATTTAGACACTGGAGTTGTAACCACTGTATACTAGTATGCGTATTCAAATAATATAACAACTACATGCTTAATACTTCACAAACGTCTCCAGAAATAGGCATTTTAATTAAAATGGCAGAAATACTTTATGAATGACCCTCACTATTGCCTTGACCTTACACTTTAACCCTTCATGTATTTCTTTTGAGTGTTTAACCTTCAATATCAGTGATAATGTCCAAAACATTTCAAAGAGCTATCCAGCACATAAACCAAATATGCTGTCCTTTGGTGGAATTCAACGTGACATTGACAAAAATATGAAAAAAATATAACCAGTATATGTATAACTGCCTGCAGAAAAAGGCAATTGAGTGAAAAATGTAGTATATGTAAGTCACGCACGACCTTTTCCCAACTACGACCCCTGCCCAAAGGAAGAGTTAGACCACAAACAAACTTTTTGTCTGGGTGTGACTTTGACAGAGCAGTGTGTCATCAGACGTTCTCAAAGCTAAGGAAACATGTGTTATTTATTTCTGAGATGCCCAAGCAATGCATGATTTTACACAGCTGGCTAATGAGACATAAACAACAATCAAATTATCAATTTCTTTTATGCATATGCCTATAGTATATCACAACAGAGTGTAATAACTGTTCGCTTGGGAGCACCTACGGATCATGTTCACTAGTTCAGAGAACTTACTTTCCCTCAAACCTCTTTTTCCTTCTATACTGCTATGGAAGAACAGGAACCAGGATGAAGGAAAGCCAGATGGGCTCTATTCCTGCTACATTGTGTTCGTAGAATTGTGAACTTTCCATTTGGTGTTTGGGTCTACATTTAAAGACAATCAGTCCCATTTATCCATCCTTTCAAGTGTTTACCACATGGCGCAAGACAAACATTTCCCACTGCAGCTTGGCATTAGTTGGTCTTCCCACATTAGTCAGACCAGCCTTTGTGTGTCCCAGTACCATTTGGCATACAACTTCTCGGTCGGCCTCCATTGAAATAACAGGACCCTCGTCATCGCTGTCTGCAAATCACCTCTGATATCTGGAGGGGTGCACTCTCTGTTAAGGACTCCCTTGTCTGGTCGTTCCAGGCTGTCAACTTGGAGTACTCATCCAGGGATCACAAGCAGGACTTCAGTTTCTGCAGCATTATGTACAAAGATTTTAGCAATCAAAAAGAAATGCTGGTTACTGAGCAAAACTTGGCACACAGATAGCAGTGATGGCCTTTGATTTGGATTTATATATACTTGTATGTGAGTCTTGTTATATGCCAAACATTTAAGATAGTCACATCTCAAATTTCGACCAGGCAAACCAGTGATTAATGTTATGAACTCGGTCCAGACAAACCGATGATAACTGTTATGGACAATATCCCACATATAATTACATGCGATCAATTAGCCTACTCACTACATGATCTATTAATTTGGCTTGTATGGCAAGCATAGGCTGCTGGGAATCTTTTTAAGAGATGTCATTTAGTGATTGTTTTAACTCATCAAAATGCAAAAATATATATTTACAATCCTTGTCATATAGCCAAACTATTGCTAGAAATAAGGGAGTTGGGTTTAACACTGCTTTGAACAGTATTCCAGATATATCACCGCCTGTTAGCTTGATGTGGAAAGAAAGCCTTAAGTGATGCAGGTCTTTGATGAATCCCACGAGGAGTTGCACCCGACTCGCCTAAAAGATATACATAATATTTTGGTATGCGTTTGGCAAATATAACTTAGGTCAGGCCTTATGATCACAATTACTAGTATAATTCATGCACAAGTATGGAAATAATAAACAAACAACAAAAACGTATCACCCATAGAATTTGTCTTCTGTCATATTTACATCCTAAAACTCTGAACGTGATAAACTCTGGTAATCAGGTAATCCGCTCAACTTGAAACAACAACGTTAATAGATTGGTATTTATTTTTTATCGCCCAAACTAATCAATCAGTGATGTGAAGTCACCGAGAGTGACAGCGATTGTATCAAAACAACGCCACGACATCGTATCAAAATCGCATCAATCTAGAAATGTTTCAGGGAGGCCACAAAGACACCAAGTACTGGAGATGTTCTGTTCGGTACGGCAAGAACTTGAGCTGTCCAGCATCTCTGGTCCAGAAAGGAGAAGACTTCAAGTTGAAGAAAGATCACGTCCACGAGGGTGTCCCAGGCATTGCCACCACATCAGCATTGTCATCCGAGATCCAGAAGCGGTGTGTGGATTCCCTGTTCAAGTCTGCCCAGGAGATCGTCGAGGACCACTTGAGTATGAAGTAAGTTTTATTGTTCCGGCTAACAATATTCTGTCTAGAATTATATGTAAATAAAATATTACGTTAGTATTAATATAAACGTTAATAAAACGTTTTCTTTTTTGAACAGTTGGAGCGACACTACCTCCTTTCTGACTTCCTTGTTGATGACTTGGACTTTGATGGCGCCCGGCATCTCATCCTAGCGACGCCTGAACAACTGGAGACCATGAAGACCGCCAAGTCCTGGTTCCTTGACGGGACATTCCGTGTCGTCAAAGCGCCCTTCGTACAACTGTGCTCCGTTCACGTTTTCTTGGTTTTCCGAGACAGGGGAGATGAAGCAGGTACCCACTGCTTTCATCTTCATGTCTCGCCCAAGAAAACCAGCACGCCATTTGGAAGGTTTTGTTCTTCCGAACAAACCATAATAGGAGTCTGGCGGAAATATGAGGAGAGAGTCATCACCCCACGCCAGTACTAAGCTGCAGTGGCTAAAACGCTGTAACAGTGAAGCGTGTCACATCTGAAAACATGTTGGAATGGAAAAAAATATAATATAAAAATACAGAAACCAGTGTCTGTGAATACAATATTGATATGAAACAAGTCTGTTGTTCTTTTACTGTCACGGGTTGTTAGTAGAACAGTATCCATAGAACGGCTGGTTACTATGCTAAACGCGCTGCGCTTCATGTTGAGTCAGTGAGTCAGAGCCCAGTCGGTTACGCTATTGGGACTGAGACTACAACACTAACATTTAGGTACATTATGTGTATAAAATGCATTAGTATGTACTTCTGATAGTTACATACTTATTCTAAAATACAAAAACCGACCGTAGTTCGCTCAAAAACGTTTTAGGCGAGTCGGGTCAAAATCTTTTTGGGCGAGTCGGATTTTAGGCGAGTCGGGTGTATCCCCATCGGTTCACTCCCAAAACTTCTACATGCCAAAACATCTACAGAGAGTTGTCATGGCTGATTGTATTTACCTATTGTTATAATGGTATAGTCCTGTAATTAAGAAGACTCATTAGCTTCTTTACGATGTTGTTTTAGAAAGGCAAGGAAGGGTACTTTGGGAAGATTAAATAGTTACAGTTCAGTTCAGTTCAGTTTATTATTCTCCAAACCACCGTCGGTGGTACAAAAGAGTACAAAAGTACAAGCATGTAAACAAAGTATTAATATGTGACAAGATGACAGTATGTCATGCATGAATATGTTATATCTTTTCTGTTTTGTGTTTTCTTACTGCTTTAAATATTTCATCAATAAATCTCGATAGGTTTTTAAGATACCTCGTGTTTTGACTGGATAATAACCTCTTGAATGTATATAAATTAGACCAATTATTTTGGTAAGCAGTTGGTAAGTATACACTTCTATGTTTTGACAGAGCCTGGCATCTAAACAGATAATGGAATTCGTCTGCAACTGAAGGAGAGTTGCACAGTTCACATACACGATCCTCTTTCTTTACATTATTCCAACGGCCGGTTTCAATAGGTAGATTATGGTTACATGTTCTGAATTTTAAGATTGGAATAATCATATTTTTTGTCATTAGTAGGTATCTTTCAAATTTTGTTTTTTCTGTCAGATACTGATAACAGTAGCGTTTACTGCTCAATGCCATATTGCATCTCCATTCTTGTAGGAATTGATCCTGTAGTATCTGGCCTACCTTTGCAACCAGCCATGTGGTATTACAAGTATAAGGGTTATAGAATATATGAGTTAGTCCACAGTTATTTAATATAGTTTTAATCCATTCTAGCCAGGGATTGCTTACATCATGATTCCTTTCAACAATGTGATAAATCATTTGTGAAAGTTTCTTATCACACATAGGTGTTGCGATGTTATGCCAGAATTTAATTACACGTTTTGAGATAGTTATGCGTAGAGGTTCCCTGCCTAATTCGCCATAAACCATAAAGTTTGGAGTTGATGCTCTTAATCCAGCAGCAAATTTTAAAAATGTTAAATGGACACGCTCAATAATTTGTAAATTTTCGTACCCCCATATTTCTGTACCATATAACAAGATAGGTGATACCATAGAATCAAACGCCGATATAACGCAATAGAGAGGTAGATTGATATTTCGTGCTCTCTTCAGGAGACAGAACATAGCTTTCTTGGCATTAGAGGCAATAGATTTGATTTCGCTTATCATCCTTCGATTTCTATGGAATGTTATGCCAAGGTAAACATAGCTATCTACTATCTCGAGGTGTTTTCCACCAAACATGAACTGGAGTTTACTTCGTTTAGCAGGACCACTGCCAAATATAATAATTTTTGTTTTTGTAATGTTAACATCTAGTTTCCATTTAGTGCAGTATAATTTAAACGAGTCAAGGGTTTTCTGTAAATCGGCGGGGCATCGACTAAATAAGACTGCGTCATCAGCAAACAGTAAAGTTATAAATTGTAATAATACGTTCGCGTCATCACCAAGATCATAATCAACATTTATACCGTGACAGTTATGTTCCAATAGAGATTGCTCGAGGTCATTTATGTACAATGAAAATAGTAATGGTGATAAATTTTCCCCTTGTCTAACTCCAGAAAGGCTTGGGAAAAAAGCTGATATTTCGTTGTTAACAACAACACACGATTTAATACTGTTGTACAAATTTTTAATTAGGATGAGAAATTTACCCCTGACGCCACTATTCAACAGTTTGTGCCAAAGACCTATTCTCCACACTTTGTCAAAAGCCTTGGTGAAATCTATAAAAGCACAATACAACTTTTGTTTGCTATACTTAAGGCTCTGCATTAACATATTGATGATAAACATGTTGTCTACTGTTGAGTAGTTTTTCCTAAATCCAGCTTGTACGGGAGACAGGATGTTATTGTTATCAGTGAAAGATGACAATCGTGTATTTAGTATTCTCGTAAAAAGTTTCCCCAAGCAACTCAAAATTGTGATTGGTCTGTAGGAGTTTGGATCTAGTGGGTTACCTTTCTTTTTAAATACTGGCTTGATCACACCGGTTAGCCATGCATCTGGTATGTTTCCGGTATTGAACACGGCATTAAAGTAATCAAGATATACGGGTGCTAATAATTCTAGCGAGTTTACTATATATATACTCATTTGCAATGCGATCTATACCAGAAGCTTTATTATTTTTCAGGCTTTTACAGCTTTGCGTATTTCTTCTATTGTGATATCACTATTGAGCATTTCATCATCGTGCATAGTAGAATTTGGATATTCTTCATCAATAATTGTGTCTGTATTCATGTCTTTATTTATATCTTTATAGAATTCATAAAATGTTTCGATAGCAGGCTCAATGTTATTTACCCTACTCTTATTTTTGTTCAGAGCGTTCCAGAATTCACGTGGACTATGTTTTCGATTGGCTCTGAATAAATTACATAAATCGTTTCTATGTTTCTTGATATGTTTGTCTAAGCATTTCTTATATGCCTTCGATTGCTCTCGGAAAAGCTTTCTATTTTCAATAGTGTTAGTTTTCTTAAATTTCTTTTTAGCCTTACGGAAGTAGTTCCTACAGATGTACCTAATGATCTGGCGGTAGACACAGGATCTTGGATTAGCAGTACAGTACAAGGAAGATCCTGCAGTGCAACGCTGGATCAGAAGAGCTGCTGGACTTGCCCTCCTGCCCTTGCTTGATGTCCAGGACACCTGGTTGGATGCTATGCAGGCAACTCCACCTGTTCCGAGAGCTGAAGACTTCAATGACTTTATGGTCATCAACTGGGTTGACGATGATGCTCGGTTTCCAATACCTCTGTGGAATCACCACCAGAGAGCCGGCCCTCACACCAAAAACAGTCTTGAGGGATTTCACCATCGCCTTAACAGAACCTTACCCCACCGCCACCCGAATATCTACCGATTTGTAGAAGTGATTAAGAAGATTGAGTGTGCAGACAGGACAAAAATGCACAGTTAGATTTTGGTGCCGCCCCACCCAGTAGAAAGCGAGTTGACAGAGAGACTGAAAATCGCCTGAGAAGTCTTAAGGACATGTTGACTCAAGGACAGAAACCCCTATCGAGTTCCTTGATGCTGTTAGTTATCTTCTCAAACTTGGTTAAGAGACTTGATATATAGTAATTTTAGTGCTGTACGTGACAGAGTGAGGCCAGTTGTGACATTAAATTAGTGTGTGTACTATTTATTTATACCAGTGCTTACATTAACTTAGTAAGTAGTCTAGTGCAAAAAGTGTGTGTACTATTTATTTATACCAGTGCTATATGAGTAAATTGTCTTCATTGTCTTCTTATTGTTTTGTTTTGTTGTATGTTGTACACTTAATTAATTGGACTGTTCCAATCAATGCCCAACAGGTAATAGCCAGGAGATTAGTGGTGCAGTGGACCATAAACTTTCTTGTTTGCCGATTACAGTTCATACAGGCCACATTAGGCACAGCGGGAGTTTCGACAGTGTGTATTAGGAAGTATACCTACGTCGTGTATGTGTTTGCCTACCATGCCTAGATAAGGCAGTGTGACAAGGGATATCCCAGCGGACGTAATATTCCCACAGCAGAAATGTTTCACAACCTCGTCAAAATTGGCGATTGCAGCTGATGTCATGCAGGGAGCTGAAGACGTGACATATTCAGACAGAGACCATATTATATATAGACTATTATATGGTCTCCGATTCAGGTAAGGAATATGTGAATAATATTGATCACATATCAGAGTCATTTATCATCTGTAAGCCACTTTTTCACTTTTATATATGTTAGTTATTTTTGTAGGATAAGCAATCAACCTAATTTATGTTAATCCTTGCTAATGTATATGATGTAGAAATATGTTTGCTTACTTATATTCCTTTAACTAGATACTTTTCTTATTTCATACCATACCGACAAATCAATCTGTGGTACTCACCAATCTGTTTGAATAATTAATAGACTAAACTTACTTTTGCAGGTGTGAAGAATCAAGAACAAATTAAATGACAGAAGTTTTGCAACAGTGAACATAGTGGAGTGGAAGATAAGACATTTGAAAGGTATGGATATTTTCACTTGAACTTGTTGAAGAATACCATGATGACAATTTTATCATGTTGGGAATTTTGGCGGTGGAGTAGCCTAGTGGTTGAAGTGCTTAAGACTAAGGTTCAATCCCTGTCATGGGTACAATGTGTGAAGTCCATGTCAGGTGTCCCTTGCTGTAGTAGTGCTGGAATATTGCTAAAAGCAGCATAAAATCATATCCACTCATGTGGGGATTCCAGGTTGGAATTGGTCCCCATCAACCTATGCTAGTTGTAAGAGAGGGTTATACTATATAGCGAAATTGGCACCTCGCCTAAAGCGAAAACAGCTACTATTGCCTGGTGAAAACAGCACCTTGTTGTTTATTTTACCTTGGTACTGAACATGCCCGAATAGGGTTATAGCGAAAACGGCACCTTATTTTTGGTGTTGACAGCAATTCAAATCCGAGTTGAGGTATTAATATTGTTGTTATAACTGATTAGTGTAACTGTTCTTGGTAATTTATAATAAGCTGTCAATTACATGTTGAATAGTTTATTGTTACAGCAGAGTAATTGAACTATTTTGTTTTAGGTAAAGGAACAAGCAGTTGAAAACATCTGCAAATCGGGCGCCAGTATCGTTGAAGATGCTCAACAGAGACTCGTCGACCCTGACCAGGCTGGTGGACGCAAAAAACACTCAACCCTCATTCGCATGGCGAACTGAACCCGGGAACTGTTATATCAATATTGCTGGGTCTGGTTGTCATTATCGATGATTGTCACGGTTGCTGGGTTTAGGCTGCTGTCTCGTTGCTGAATATCGGGTAGGCTGGGCTGCTGTCTGTCGTCTTCTTCGTTTTCCCGTCAAGATGGCGGCTGGCTTGACACTGCTTTTGTCTTTCATCACCTCTGAACTACCATTTGCTTTGCTGCGACTTAGGGTAAGGGATCCAGCAAACTCACTCCACAAGAATATGCCTCCACCATTTGTCCAAGAGCGTACATTTATCCCTCAGATGGTGACGACGGAAGACAATGTCAGGGCTACCCTTAAGTATTATGTCTGCACGTTGGATGATCAAGGAGGCCAATAGGGAGCGACAAATGGCAGTTTTAGCCGACTGGTGGACGTTATCTTTGCAGGACACAAGGTAGAACACGGTTGGGGGAAATGTGTAAGCATGTAGGCCCTACAACAACATTGTTAATTTGTCCTGGTCCAATGTCTGAGGATCGGGAATGGGAGATAAGAACCGGGATAACTAGGTGCTAAGTGTTGAAGTTATCAAGCATAGTTTCCATCCGGGTCTTCACTGATCACATATTGCCTGTAACACGTCTCCATCTCGACATTACACAATAGATACACCGTAAAATAATACACACAATCTACTCCATCCACGACGATGAAGACCGTGGAGATTGCCATCTGTTCTGGCTTTTCTTCTTGGTTTAGTATGCTCATATTAGCGACAGCTGGTTTGGTTAGTGGTTTCGTAAAAGATTATTTTGGCTTTTAAAAAATGCCTTGTCATATGACATGTTGTAGTTGTAGTTTTGTGTAGAAAGGAGAAAATGAATCAAAATATCTGTCAAGATTGCCAAATTGACAATATTTATTGAATATACATATGTCTCGTTCAATTCAAGCTATATAAGGTTTCCAAGAGCTGTCTACTAGGTATTGAGTGGTTGTATAGTGTTTCATCGTATCGTAGGCGGTTGATAACTGTTGACATAGTCACATATTGGTTTGCCTGATCCAGACTTACCATTAGTAAACAACACATTCAAAAGCATAATGTAATTACAGTAAACCACATTCTGTCCATGTTCGGTTATCAATCGACATCCAGTCAACACACATCCCATACGGAGCCCATGCTACATTCAGCGCGGGTTAGGGATATTTAACTTTGTAATGCTTGTGGAAAGACACAACCACAGGAGATTTGGTACCGCCGCCGTTCACTAAGAAACGTACAATGACGAGGGTCGATTGATAAGTTTTGAGCCTCACACAGAAGGAATTGCACAGTAGTCAAATCTTTAGTTGTGGACAATACATGATGCTGTGGATATCCTCAAAAACCTGAGTCATTTGAGCAAATTGTTTCGTTGTGACAAGTCAGTAACATAAGCAGGGACTGTGACCTCTGGAAAAAGGACAAATTTGAGGAACGAGCAGTGATCAACCCTCGCATTGGTTCACAATAACACGCCCAATCTTTCCCGTACTTGTGAAGAACGCATCAATGCTTTGATTGTATCAATTATAGACGCAAGTACCCAGAGCATACCCAAGACAATGTTTAACCTGTACATACGAATATCGAACCTCCTGACTGCCAGGCCTCTGCCAGGCCACTGTCAACAACATGTTGAAGAAACAATAATGGAGACATTAATGTTTGAAGGAACGTTTTCCTAAACACTTGATGTCAGGTTTAGTTATTTTTTCAGTTGGGACACGAACATGTAGCAGGTCGTGGAGTCATTCCACAGATCCACCATGTCAGATTTCTAGCGGGGTTAACCTCTGTGAACAAGGCGTCCGAATTCAGATCAGAGGATCCGTGGTTTCACCCGATTTGGACATTGCATGGACGCTACATAAACATCATATTAAATAGAACTTGTAAATCGATGTTAAAACGCAAGTAGTAGTGTATATGTTGGTTATGTCCATACTTTCCTCAGTGTATCAAACAACACACAAGCGGTTTAGTTCTTGAAAGCTCATCGACGAACGGTTCTTCCGTTTCCCCAAAAGTGGCGTGGCGATGGCGGTTGTTTCTCCAATGAGGGCTGCAAAGTACCGTTGCTTGGGATATCAACAGCTCTTGTTATTTGACTTGATGCTTTCCAGGCATCTGTGATCTAGATTTAATATCGGTGTTACTGTCAGTCACTCCACTCGCTAATCCCTGTAATGTGGGCTGATGGCGGGTTTCACGATGTTTAAATAACGCTTGACATTAAGTAACATGTAAGTTTTGAATAAATGCTGTGGTATTGAAGCATGGAGTGCCCAGACTCAAATCACACTGTGACTGCACAGCATATGTATTCGTATATAGATTTATGTAGGTACAGATATATAACATATAAACATTTTAAGTCACCACCCAGCTTGATCTAAATTGATCACAACGGAAAGTATATTGATTATTAATGGTTCTGCTTGAAACCAGCGGTAATGTACAAAATGTAACATGAAGATTACACCATGATGGGGTTATGATGCAGGGGCTCAATGCATGTTAACCAAGAAGGCTCTCCCTGATAAACAATGCCAATACGGCTATCCAAATGCATCGTCTATTATCATCAGCTTGCAGTCATCTACAGTTGTTTACGTGTATCTCCACATAGATGCTGCAGGCAAAATGCGGAACTGACAAGAAGAGTCTAATCAATATGTCATCTCTCATGGAAGGCGCGGAACACAATCAACGTGCACCTCGTTGTCTTGGAGCCACTAACAATAGCGTCAAACACAAACATTCCAAACATTGATATTGATTCGATATATCACATATGGAAATCTAGATGTTCGTTGGAGTGAGTGAATATGGTTTAACGCCACTTTTAGCTATATTCCAGCAACATCACGGCGGGGGACGCCAGAAATGGGCTTCACACATTGTACCCACATGGAGAATCGGACCCGGGTCATCGGCGTGACGAGCGAACACTTTAACCACTAGGCTACCCGACCGTCCCCGCCTGTTCGTTGGAAACAATACGTGCATGTTCGCATGGTAACCCTGAAGAACCTTTGTGTAGTACGGTTGACATTATCGTCTGATGTAAATATAGTGATCGATTAAACATATTTCGCTTCGTGAAGACCTGCTTTTCTTGGTCGCGGCATGAAAAAAGGCTAGAGGGCATTATATTCTGATAATAGCGACTGGTATCTTGTGTAGCTGTTGATAGTACTTGATGGTATTGGATCAAATGGAGCAATCCAAACTTGCACTGGTTTTCCTGGTTATACAGGCATGATTTCATTTCACAGAAGCTGCTAGTTTTAGAAAGAAAACTGATCCCTACGTCCTGAAACGGGAACTTGGAGGGTCTTTTACCCCTGGTATAACTCTGAACCAAGCTGCGTGCGTGCGTGTGTATATTTGTGTGCGTTCGTGTGTGTATGCATTTGTGGGATCGTGCGTGTGTCTGAGTGCGTCTGTGTTGTTGTTTAACGGCACGTTTAGCGATGTTCCGTAAATGACGGCAGCCTGAAAATAACCAAGTCTGGACCAGACAATCCAGTGATTGTTCGCAACGACTCACGCCGTCGGAATACGAAGACACACTCGTACGACCAGCCTTGGTTTGCTGGGGACCACTTCTAAACCGGAATTGTCAGCCAGAAACGAATACATCATACTGATATATGGCAGAGTATTGTATTGTTTAACAATGATTATAACTGTGTTACATGGCTTCTGTTGAGATTCGGCGGACTATTATCGCATTGTATTTGGGTAGTGAATGTAGTCGTCAGGAATGTAGTACTATTGAAGTCGTGCAGTGTGTTGTGTAAACTTGGAAAACGGGGAGACTCGTCAAGCGTTGTTTTGAGCCTTACATCATTGTCTTGAAGGTCATATGAATTATTGAGAGATTTTGAGAGACGTGCACAGTTTCCACTTGGTGGGGTGCAACTGCAACTAGCCTCATCACACGCCATCGAACTGCTTCCTCTTACATGTACACATTGGTGATGATGAAGATGATGATGATGCAGGAGATGACGAAGATAACGAAAAGGATGCCGACTATAACCGAGCCTTGACAGTAGAACCGCAGCCAAACAATGGTATCATCCTCAGACATTCACTTGTTTGACATGTACATGTAGGCGATATAAGATATGTATCACATGTGTAATTACACACAGTGCAATATTAGACTACTTTGCCAGTTGGTCCTTTCAGTCTCCATCGATCTGAAACTGATTGTTGTATTATGCTGAATATACAACAGTATTGGCACTTACGTATAATTTCGGTGCACATTGGAAACATATTGGAACAAATAGGTATTTTAGATAAATGAAGCTCTTAAAAAAGTATTGAAATGGTTTGCACTGTAACAATACCCCTGACAATATTGAAAGTACAAGTTTACAGCATACTGTGTGGGGTATTCATGTTAAACTGGGCATTGTATCTCAGTGGGCTAGAACTATAAATCGGCATCAGTCCACACTAGTACAAGCAGCCAAACAAGCACGCACTCGCACGCACGCACGCACGCACGCACGTACGCAAGCACGCAAGCACGCACGCACGCACGCACACAAGCGCATGCACATCGCTATATAAGTGCAATAATCTTGGACGCGGCGTTGAACCCCATTTCACTAAGATGTGACAGTCAGAAAACCGGAGCCCAGGCAGAGTTTGGTAACATAGACTGTTGGCAAGTCTCCGTCACAACATTCGTTGTGTCCAGTCAGGTAACACGACCTGTCATTATCTCATCAGTATCTACAGAGCACACCGACGTCCTGAGAGATTTGGAATCAGAATGTTCTTTTCGTCATATAAAAGGGGATGGGGGTGGTTCAGTCGTCTTAGGCGTCCCATTCAAGTTTCTTGGCACGTCAGCACAAGAACATGGTGTCAACTTTAGGGGATGATGATCCTTCGATTGCTACTGTTAAGAGGCGGACAGGTTCAAGAGGGGTAGAGAGAGCCTTGAAGATGGGTGTTTAGACCATCATGATTCAGCTGGAGTATTATTGACTGCGGAGTAAAAATATACAGCAAAACGTGAAATACTGTCATCCAGTGAGTTTCCATCAGGTACAACATCTGGAGACGAAGCAGACCCCTACAAATTCGGCGTGGTGCAGGTTAACACGAGGGCGCTGGCATAGCGTCATTTTCTCATTGTCACAAGATTGAGCGAAACACCGCGTGACGAATGAATATGGTATGGCAATGCGGTTTGGTGGGTTGTAGGTGGGTGTGGTTGTTTTCATTGCGGGTTGTAGATTGGTTGACTAGGGGTGTGCGTGTTTTTATGGCGGGTTGAAGGTGGGTTGAGAGAGGTTGGTTGTTTTCATGGCGGGTTGTAGGTGGGTTAACTAGGGGGTGGTTGTTTTCATGGCGGGTTGTAGGTGGGTTAACTAGGGGGTGGTTGTTTTCATGGCGGGTTGTAGGTGGATTAACTAAGGTGGGTTGAGAGAGGTTGGTTGTTTTCATGGCGGGTTGTAGGTGGGTTAACTAGGGGGTGGTTGTTTTCATGGCGGGTTGTAGGTGGGTTAACTTGAGGGTGGTTGTTTTCATGGCGGGATGTAGGTGGGTTAACTAAAGGGTGGTTGTTTTCATGGCGGGTTGTAGGTGGGTTAACTAGGTTGGTGGTTGTTTTCATGGCGGGTTGTAGGTGGGGTTAACTAGGGGGTTGTGTCCAGTCAGGTAACACGACCTGTCATTATCTCATCAGTATCTACAGAGCACACCGACGTCCTTCAGAGATTTGGAATCAGAATGTTCTTTTCGTCATATAAAAGGGGATGGGGGTGGTTCAGTCGTCTTAGGCGTCCCATTCAAGTTTCTTGGCTCGTCAGCACAAGAACATGGTGTCAACTTTAGGGGATGATGATCCTTCGATTGCTACTGTTAAGAGGCGGACATGTTCAAGAGGGACAGAGAGAGCCTTGAAGATGGATGTGTAGACCATCATGATTTAGCTGGAGTATTATTGACTGCGGAGTAAAAATATACAACAAAACGTGAAATACTGTCATCCAGTGAGTTTCCATCAGGTACAACATCTGGAGACGAAGCAGACCCCTACAAATTCTGCGTGGTGCAGGTTAACACGAGGGCGGTGGCATAGCGTCATTTTCTCATTGTCACAAAATTGAGCGAAACACCGCGTGACGTATGAATATTGCATGGTAATGCGGTTTGGTGGGTTGTAGGTGGGTGTGGTTTTTTTCATTGGGGGTTGTAGATTGGTTGACTAGGGGTGTGCGTGTTTTTATGGCGGGTTGAAGGTGGGTTGAGAGAGGTTGGTTGTTTTCATGGCGGGTTGTAGGTGGGTTAACTAGGGGGTGGTTATTTTCATGGTGGGATGTAGGTGGGTTAACTAGGGGGTGGTTATTTTCATGGTGGGATGTAGGTGGGTTAACTAGGGGGTGGTTGTTTCCATGGCGGGTTGTAGGTGGGTTAACTGGAGGGTGGTTGTTTCCATGGCGGGTTGTAGGTGGGTTAACTAGGGGGTGGATGTTTTCATGGCGGGTTGTAGGTGGGTTAACTAGGGGGTGGTTATTTTCATGGTTGGATGTAGGTGGGTTAACTGGAGGGTGGTTGTTTTCATGGCGGGTTGTAGGTGGGTTAATTAATGGGTGGTTGTTTCCATGGCGGGTTGTAGGTGGGTTAACTAGGGGGTGGTTGTTTTCATGGCGGGTTGTAGGTGGGTTAACTGGAGGGTGGTTATTTTCATGGTTGGATGTAGGTGGGTTAACTGGAGGGTGGTTGTTTTCATGGCGGGCTGTAACGGTGAACTAGGGGTAAGTTGTTTCCATGGCGGGATGTAGGTGGGTTAACTAGGGGGTGGATGTTTTCATGGCGGGATGTAGGTGGGTTAACTAAGGGGTGGTTGTTTCCATGGCGGGTTGTAGGTGGGTTGACTGGAGGGTGGTTGTTTTCATGGTGGGATGTAGGTGGGTTAACTAAGGGGTGGTTGTTTTCATGGCGGGTTGTAGGTGGGTTAACTAAGGGGTGGTTGCTTTCATGGTGGGATGTAGGTGGGTTAACTAAGGGGTGGTTGTTTTCATGGCGGGATGTAGGTGGGTTAACTAAGGGGTGGTTGTTTTCATGGCGGGATGTAGGTGGGTTAACTAAGGGGTGGTTGTTTTCATGGCGGGATGTAGGTGGGTTAACTAAGGGGTGGTTGTTTTCATGGTGGGATGTAGGTGGGTTAACTAAGGGGTGGTTGTTTTCATGGCGGGTTGTAGGTGGGTTAACTAAGGGGTGGTTGTTTTCATGGCGGGATGTAGGTGGGTTAACTAAGGGGTGGTTGTTTTCATGGCGGGATGTAGGTTGGTTAACTAGAGGGTGGTTGTTTTCATGGTGGGATGTAGGTGGGTTAACTAAGGGGTGGTAGTTTTCATGGTGGGATGTAGGTGGGTTAACTAAGGGGTGGTTGTTTTCATGGCGGGTTGTAGGTGGGTTAACTAGGGGGTGGATGTTTTCATGGCGGGTTGTAGGTGGGTTAACTAGGGGGTGGTTGTTTTCATGGTGGGATGTAGGTGGGTTAACTAAGGGGTGGTTGTTTTCATGGCGGGTTGTAGGTGGGTTAACTAGGGGGTGGTTTTTTTCATGGTGGGATGTAGGTGGGTTAACTGGAGGGTGGTTGTTTTCATGGCGGGTTGTAGGTGGGTTAACTAGGGGGTGGTTTTTTTCATGGTGGGATGTAGGTGGGTTAACTAAGGGGTGGTTGTTTTCATGGCGGGTTGTAGGTGGGTTAACTAGGGGATGGTTGTTTTCATGGCGGGTTGTAGGTGGGTTAACTAGAGGGTGGTTGTTTTCGTGGTTTGATGTAGGTGGGTTTACTAGAGGGTGGTTGTTTTCAAGGCGGGCTGTAGGTGGGTTAACTAGGGGGTGGTTGTTTTCGTGGTTTGATGTAGGTGGGTTTACTAGAGGGTGGTTGTTTTCAAGGCGGGCTGTAGGTGGGTTAACTAGGGGGTGGTTGTTTTCATGGCTGGTTGTAGGTGGTTAACTGGGGGTAAGTTGTTTTCATGGTTTGATGTAGGTGGGTTGACTAGGGGGTGGTTGTTTTCATGGCTGGTTGTAGGTGGTTAACTGGGGGTAAGTTGTTTTCATGGTTTGATGTAGGTGGGTTAACTGGAGGGTGGTTGTTTTCATGGCGGGCTGTAGGTGGGTTAACTAGAGGGTGGTTGTTTTCGTGGTTTGATGTAGGTGGGTTTACTAGAGGGTGGTTGTTTTCAAGGCGGGCTGTAGGTGGGTTAACTAGGGGGTGGTTGTTTTCATGGCTGGTTGTAGGTGGTTAACTGGGGGTAAGTTGTTTTCATGGTTTGATGTAGGTGGGTTAACTAGGGGGTGGTTGTTTTCATGGCTGGTTGTAGGTGGTTAACTGGGGGTAAGTTGTTTTCATGGTTTGATGTAGGTGGGTTGACTAGGGGGTGGTTGTTTTCATGGCTGGTTGTAGGTGGTTAACTGGGGGTAAGTTGTTTTCATGGTTTGATGTAGGTGGGTTAACTGGAGGGTGGTTGTTTTCATGGCGGGCTGTAGGTGGGTTAACTAGAGGGTGGTTGTTTTCGTGGTTTGATGTAGGTGGGTTTACTAGAGGGTGGTTGTTTTCAAGGCGGGCTGTAGGTGGGTTAACTAGGGGGTGGTTGTTTTCATGGCTGGTTGTAGGTGGTTAACTGGGGGTAAGTTGTTTTCATGGTTTGATGTAGGTGGGTTAACTAGGGGGTGGTTGTTTTCATGGCTGGTTGTAGGTGGTTAACTGGGGGTAAGTTGTTTTCATGGTTTGATGTAGGTGGGTTGACTAGGGGGTGGTTGTTTTCATGGCTGGTTGTAGGTGGTTAACTGGGGGTAAGTTGTTTTCATGGTTTGATGTAGGTGGGTTAACTGGAGGGTGGTTGTTTTCATGGCGGGCTGTAGGTGGGTTAACTAGAGGGTGGTTGTTTTCGTGGTTTGATGTAGGTGGGTTTACTAGAGGGTGGTTGTTTTCAAGGCGGGCTGTAGGTGGGTTAACTAGGGGGTGGTTGTTTTCATGGCTGGTTGTAGGTGGTTAACTGGGGGTAAGTTGTTTTTATGGTTTGATGTAGGTGGGTTGACTAGGGGGTGGTTGTTTTCATGGCTGGTTGTAGGTGGTTAACTGGGGGTAAGTTGTTTTCATGGTTTGATGTAGGTGGGTTAACTGGAGGGTGGTTGTTTTCATGGCGGGCTGTAGGTGGGTTAACTAGAGGGTGGTTGTTTTCGTGGTTTGATGTAGGTGGGTTTACTAGAGGGTGGTTGTTTTCAAGGCGGGCTGTAGGTGGGTTAACTAGGGGGTGGTTGTTTTCATGGCTGGTTGTAGGTGGTTAACTGGGGGTAAGTTGTTTTCATGGTTTGATGTAGGTGGGTTGACTAGGGGGTGGTTGTTTTCATGGCGGGTTGTAGGTGGGTTGACTAGGGGGTGGTTGTTTTCATGGCGGGTTGTAGGTGGGTTGACTAGGGGGTGGTTGTTTTTCACTATATAATAAAGATATGTGTTACAGGACTGTAAATATCCTGTAAAAGGAATAAACACGAGTATACATTTATTGCATTTATCTTTTTTATGTATATGTTTATTATGTATCTATATACAGGACAGTAAATATCCTATTAAAAATAAAGACTTGTATACATTTAGTGCATTTATCTAAGTTTTGTATATGTTTATTATGTATCTATATATGTTCGATTGTCCAAGATTTTACAGTATTTCCATGAAGCGTTATTTGTAAGTTAAACGTTGAACTGACTAAACTGTCTGATTGATGTGCATCTATTTAGAAGAACCCAGTTTATGACAAAACTTCTGGTCCATGTGTTAATATAAACTGTCGTGCTAAATACATGCCCTGATATTGACTGCAAAAATAGCCGTAGATTACTAGTGAGTGTGTGAGTGTGTTATAAAATAAGACCAACTGCATTGTTGATTATTATTGGTTTTTATCGATTGAACGGACAAAAAACAATATTCGTCATCGATTTCTGTCACATCCTTTTCTTAATTTTGTCATATATTTCAGTTTTACACATTCCACTGAAATTGAATGAAAACTGTTTTGCTCACATATTTCCCATGTGTCCGTGACGGATAATGAGAGTGAGAGTGAGCAAGTATTACGCATGCCATATACGCGTAGAACACGGGTAAATCAAGGACCATAATCACCCCCACTCTCTACACAGACACGCACATGCCTTTGTGGGTAGTACGAGTATTGATCGGTTGATTCTTTGTCATTTCCCTTAGCATAAGCTGACATGTATTTTGTCAGCAATGGTCCAGATCCTCACATGCTCCTTGGGATCTGCCGCGTTATTCCAAATGACGTTAAAAAATGGTACTTGTTGTTACCCTGCCTAATGGGTTGAAACAAGGACTGGTCGGCTTCGAGTAGGTTTACCGTGTCTCATAGGGGTATCAATATACAACTGCGGAAGGTATCTCAGTGGGCTACCACCATAAAACCGGTACTAGTTCGGACTAATACAAGCAACCACACACACATAAGTACGCACGTGTTTGTACTTCGCAAAATAAGGACATTTATCGCGAACGCGATGTGATAAGTCATTATTATTTCACCTCATCTCTTAAGGGAGAACGTGACATGTAGAATGTGACACCAACTTGACTGCAGGGGAAAAACCCACCCAGGCACTTACACACAACAAGAAAATATGTTTACCTTATGTTTATTAATAAATTCACTACGAGTGGCCGCCTTTAACGGAATATACAGGGTGCAGTGGCAAGCACAAAGGATGAAGTGAAGCGAAGTCACATTCAATGAATAGCAAGTCCGTGTATATTGTGACCCGGTCGCACAAACAGCAATTACCAAAACCCCTACATCCCATTTCCCCTACAGCTTAAGACAACAAAGTTCACGGTCCATGGCACTGCTAATCCCTAGTCTGTTACCTATTTCATACAATGGAACAACCCAAGAAACTCGAATAGATTGAGATAAATATTTAATTACGATTACGATATTATTCAAAATTCATAATACATTATAACAAAATGTTCATTTTTCATCTCAACTGTAAATCGTCTCATCTCAGTTTCTCAGTGTAACAAGCGTATAGTTGACAAAGTCATCTATATCCCCCCCCCCCCCCTCCCATTTTAACACGTTATGGTCCCAAACCAGGTTACTGCCTAAATAGCAGGAGGCACCAGTCCAGTTTGTGCCTGGTAAACATGCACAGTTTTTGTTGGAAAGTATTGAATGGGTTAAGAGTTATGCTCCGGAAACAAACTCTACCCTATAGAACCTAAGTCCAACTTGTTGCAATGGAAACGTGAAAAATAAAAATTGATAAAATTCCTAAATAGCAAAAGGCACCAGTTCAGTATGTGCCTAGTAGACATGCAGAGTTTTGTAAGAAAGGATTTAACAGTTTTCGAGTTATGCTCCGGAAACGAACACCACCCTTATAGAACCTAAGTCCATCTTGTTGCAATGGAAACGTAAAAAATAAATATTTATAAAACTCCTAAATAGCAAAAGGCACCAGTTCAGCATGAGCCTGATGGACATGCAAAGTTTCGTAGAGAAATATTTAACGGTTTCTGAGTTATGCTCCGGAAACGATTTCGGGACGCACACACGCACGCACACGCACGCACGCACGCACGCACGCACGCACGCACACACACACACACACACACACACACACACACATACATACACACGCGGACGGAACCCATTTCTATATCCCCCGCCAACTTCGTTGGGGCGGGGGATAATAATTGTTTCTTCCTATTGTTATTTTTGTAATTTCTAAAAATTGTCTTCTCATCAAACAGGCATCTTTCATTACACTTACATTAATTCTTTTTTTTAAAAACTTTCCTTTAAGTCCCCTTATCCCCTAAAGCTCTACCCCTTTCATTTCTACTACCTCTACTCCAGACCTTAATCTCTCCTTTAGGTGAGTTCATAATGCCAGACAGGTAAATGCCGCGTGTTGTTTTAACTAATTGTAGGGGAACTGGGTTGTAGGGGAAATGGGATGTAGGGGTTTTGGGAGATAACCCTCAAATCTATGTAGGTATCTGCGACCATCTCACGGCACATGCAAGTCGAGAGGATCCGCTTCATATAGTGTCTCGGTACATTATCATGACGAACATTGGATCAGAGAACGACGCTGCGCTCTATTCCATGCGATAATTTGATCCCACCCATCTTATGCTTTTGTAAGATTTAACGGCCTGTGTATGAAAACACATGGTTACCCCGGATATATTGATAATTCATCTGTCAACTTTTCGTCGTTCGGAATTCATCGGATTCTATCGTCACGAAGATTGTCGAAGTGAAGGGATTGTTGCTTTCAAAAGGCAGTATCGAAGGTAAACAGGAAGTTGCAGCTCGTTGACAAGGTGGATATTTAGCCATTAACCAGGCTCGGGTTAGAAGGAAATATACCTACGACTACCTGTGACCTAGTTGAATCGATCAGGACAAACCAAGCCTGAAGGATCAAATATTGACCGCCTTGCACAAGTTCACATTGTTCGTGGATGCAACTATTTGTATCGATCAGTGGAAAGTTACACGTATATACGGGTAGGTAGGATCTGAGTGTATTGCTGACTCGGTCTACCGACAGGGACGATCGTTGCTGAGACAGAAGGTAGGTTGTGTTATGTCAGTCTTTATTATCAATATAACAACAACAACAACAACAACAACAACAACGTGTATTTGTTTCCAGGTGAGAGCTGAGACATATTGAAGGTAAAGCAGAGATATGTGATATTAAACGAGGCACGATCAGACGTTTACCCATCGTATATTTCCCATCGCAACTTTTCTATTGGTAATCTATGATAAATGGATCGTATTTCAATAATCGGGATACGAAATCTTAGGGTAGTGATAGCAGATAACTTTCCATCTGTATTATATGTTAAATAATCGGAAGAATACTGTTTTAAGAGCAATAGAGGTGAAGCCTTGCATATTTATGCACATTTACAGGGTATGAAACTCCCAAAAATTTCAGCCAGACCACAGGACTGGCTAGCTGAAATATTTGCCAGCCCTGACCAAAACCTGCCTCCCCACTGTAATCATATGTTTCTCAGGATAATTTAATTAAAAATATGAAAACTGATTGCTTGTAGCATAAGCGCATCGCTAAATGTTAGGTTGTCTACATTTTATCATTCATCTTTACATGTGAATTAATGCTTATCATCGGGAAATATTTAGAATATTTTCACCTATGAAATATAACCCGACCGTCGGGCAGGGGGATTTGAAAATCTGGCAGCCCGAGTTGAAATCAGCCCGTCTCGGACGGTCGGGCAGGCAGGTATTTCGAACGCTGATATTTAGTTAAACGGTGTGTCGTGAGGTGTGTGTGTGTGTGTGTGTGTGTGCGCGCGCGTGCGTCCGTGCGTGTGTGCGCGCGCGCTCGCGTGCGTGCATGCGTGTGTGTGTGTGTGTGTGTTGGGTATTGGGGTTGAAGTTAGTAAACCTTTATTTTCATAACTTTGCAACATTTATATTTACTCATCATAACCTCTGAACGCATTAGCACAGTGTTAATAGTGCGTGTATACCTGCGTGTATACCTGTGTGTATCAGTTAATTCTTCTACTTACCACCGCAGTGTGTCATACACGTATTCATAAAGACTGCAATCTATTCCACGCTTGAGCGGATATCGACCCACTTGCCTTGTGGGGCACCCTGACACTATACACATTGGCAAGCATGTACAAAACTGATGGCGGCGGAACACAGACGCCCGTATAAGAATTGGGTACATGGTATTTCTGAACATAAAGAAAAGCTTTAATGGTCGGTTTTAGTTGTCAGAAGCTTTTGATAGTTTATATATGCTTGTCACGATTGTTTTGCATCAGCGATATAGGGTTAAATACCATGGTACTGTAGTGTTCAAATTCGTCTGTCTCACAGCCTCTAAAACATGTCATTATCCCTTCTGCCCAGCCTGTAATGATAGCTCTTTACGAAGCAAGTCTAGATTTTCCACAGGTACTCACTGGGGCTCCTTTTTAATTTAAATGTGGTTCCTAATTTCCATCAAAAAAGTATTTACAAACACTAAGCGTTAGTCTATGTTCCAATGAGTACAGAGCGACATGCAGGTGATTGTGTGTGTGAGATTTGCGTGAATGTGGTTGTGTGTGTGAGTGTGCCCCCGCGCGCGCGCGCGTGTGTGTATATATATACATATATACACATATATATACATATATACACACATATACATACATACATACATACATACATACATACATACATACATACATACATACATACATACATACATACATACATACATACATACATACATACATACATACATACATATGTGTGTGTTTGTTTGTGTGTGAATGTGTGTTTGTGTGCGCGTGTGTGTGTGTGTATATATATATATATATATATATATATATATATATATATATATATATATATATGTGTGTGTGTGTGTGTGTGTGTGAGAGAGAGAGAGAGAGAGAGAGAGAGAGAGAGAGAGAGAGAGAGAGAGAGCTTATCTTAATCCGAAATAATGCTGGTATTACTGTGTTCGCACTCTGCCATACCATGCCACAGTTTAACGTGATGGCCCAATCAATTCATTTCATTTCAATTAAATTCTTTATTGTATGAAAGGCCAACATACAAAGTCAAGGTAACACTTCACTTCGTAACACAAACGCATGATATTATGTACAAAGGCAGTGGATGTTGCAGGACAGCAGTGAAGTCAATCTTATAGCATTAAAATGAGATAGAGGCCACTGCAGTGAGTACTTGTTTCTTAGATTTTCGCATATAGGGCAAATAAACATGAAATAGTATTCATCTTAGACAAAAATGTCACAGAATAGGCATAACCTTAGGGATTACTCAGCAGATGAAAAGCTCCCTGTGTTAATTTCTAGATCTTTCAGGCAACATACAACTTGCGTTTGATGCGGGATAATGACTGCATACAAAAGTGAATATGTGGTCAAAAGTCGAATATTCCTTTCTAAATCCCGCTCGTGTTTCAGGAATCAAATCTCTCATGTTTGACCACTGTGTTAATCTGTTATTAGTGATAGAAGTAAATGCTTTACTAAGAATAGTAGTGACAGATATACCCCGGTAATTGTCAGGATTGTTTAATTGAAAAACGGATAATAATAGATTTCGACCAGACAGAAAGAAAAACACCTGTATCTAAAATTCGATTGAAACATTTAACCAGATAAGGCTTTATATCAGGAAATGAGTATTTAAGCATTTCAGCGATAAGACAATCAACCCCAGCATATTTGCCTGTTTTAAGGCGAGATAAAGCATTAAATATTTCCGTTTCCGTGATAGGCGATTCCAACAGACACATGTCAACATCAGTAAACTGTTCATTGACGCCATCATAATCGCGTTCAAAGAACTCATTGTCTACCAAAAATAGAGAATCAGCCTTTGAAAATAACTTCTTGAAATGACGTAGCCATGCATTCTGTTGGGGATATAGATCCTCTGGGGATAGAATGTCTCTGAAGTGAACGTATAGTGTTCCAAAATAATTTCGGACTGTGTAAAGTGCTATTTAATCGGACTAGCCGTGACAATTTCAGATCATATTTGAAGTTTTATACACATTTCTCAGTTAACAGTTGCGTTTCCGGTGGTATTCACTGCGTCAACACCTATACCTTCTGAGAGCCTGCCTGGAGTCAGATATTGCTGCCCTACATGCTATATTCAACTTTGGTTTATCATGTTCAGTTTCACCATATTTTATTTGTTTCTTCATACAGGACGCCGAGTCCAGAACATACTGTACCAAATGTGTTACCCCCTCATCTACATTAGCTTCAGTAATATCCATCAAAGAATGTTCGTGAATTTTCAAGGGCCCTCTCAGTGTTGTGATAACAATAACCTTTCCTTTGATTCATTTCATGAAAATGTACTGCTGCTAGAGACATAATCCTCTCGGTCTAAACTACGTGGGATAACTCAAGGGGGAAATAGCCTGAATCTGATTGATAACCAACATTTAACATATCTACATACTGGAAGAAACATCACAGATGGATGAAATAATCAACAACACAAGAACCATTATCTCCTACAAACATAAACTTGCCTGCTCTATCGCCTAAAACTCGCCCTTTTAGTATAAACAGACGACAAACAAAGCATTGATTCAACAAAATGCGTCCGAATCTTTTGATAGTACCATCTTGAGATACACGGTGTTCAACAGGGCCATTGTCTACATCAATGTATAAATCATCGTGTCCAAAGTCATCACTGTCCTCAAGAATGGGATTATTGTCGTTGCCTGTGTGGACATTAAGATCACGGTAGAGTAGCAATCAGACCAATACTCAAATATAAAAGTTTCCAGTTTATCAATAATACAACCTGTTATCCCAATGTAAAATGTAGAACCTGCCGGAGGGACATATATACACAACAACATGTAATTAAAGATAAAATACTGATAAAGTGTATGTGGAAAATTTGACATATTATATTATAAATAGACATATGAACTTTTCTATATCGGAGCTAAGGTGGATGAATTGGTTCACAACTTCTCTAACGCGGAGGCACACACCACTAGAACATGTAACTGAAGACGATAGTTTAACTGCTGGGGCAAAGTACATTTGGTAACCAGGTAGCCAGTTTAAGTCTGGGAAATCTGATATAAATGTGCGCGTGTTGATCACAGTGAGCTGATTACTTGCAGTTAGTGTGTCACTTCTCGCCTTGGCTCTACAACAATATCATAATTATCAATTATCAAATTGCCCATGGAACTTTAGTCAAGATTTTGGCGTGTAGTTTTTTTAGGCATTCTAAAAACATAACTACATACCAGAATCACTAGGGTAGTCAGAATTCTTTTTATTTATATTTTGTGGCCCATCATCATTACCGTGTTCAACAAAGAGGGATTGTGTAATAACCATGTGTTTATTTTTCATAAGCGAGGCAGTACACTATCAAATAGAGATTGTGAAATAATTGTGCAAGAACCATGTGCTTCTTTTCCATTAGCGAGGCAGTACAGAATCAAATGGAGATTGTGAAATATTTGTGCAAGAACCATGACTTGTGTTTCTTTTCCATGAGGGAGGCAGTACACAATCAAATGGAGATTGTGAAATATTTGTGCAAGAACCATGACTTGTGTTTATTTTGCATAAGCGAGGCAGTACACAATCAATTAGAGATTGTGAAATAATTGTGAAATAATCATGTGTTTCATTTCCAAAATGATATTTTACATTCCAACGGAGGCAAGTGTCACGGGGAATCCCTTTTCAGAAAGTAGTTCCGGGGTTCGGTATTTTCACATTTAATTTGCCAGTCAGACTCAGGGAGAAAAGGACAACACACATACCGTGTAAGTATATGGTTGAAAAGGTAGTTAATGCTGCTGCTACTACTAATACTAATGTTATTAACTATACCCCCATAATCTGTAATTCTTTACTTTGAATGTCAAGATGTCATAGTGCTGATTATTCACACATTATCAACTTATATACACTTTGTAATCTCCATGGTAACTACATGTGATAGTGTTTAATCATCCGTGTCTCTCCAAAGCGCTGTTGTCGGATGTTGTATGTTTCGTCACTTTCGTAAGGTATTATTTGTCATACAATATGTGGCACATTAACTGAATATATTTTTCTTCTTCTATAAGGATTTCACGCGCATTGTTAGCGTATTCGATTATTTTTAAATGTAACTGTGAACATATGAATATATTATTAATAATGATGATGGTTAGGATGATAAGTATAATAATAACACCTTCGACGACGACAACAAACAACAACAACACAAATAATGAACGAAATTAGAAATATTCTAAAAGGAAATAGATTTACGTTTGATAAGTTGACATTTTCATTTGTACTGAAATATGTTCTTATACGAGCGCTGTTCAGATCTGTGTCTTCCTCAAGTTCAACAATGGTAATACGTCTGTCTGACAGTATATCATTTCCTATCATCTCCTTGATTTAATCTTCATCCATGGAAGTTGTGGGACGTCCAGACCAAGGGTCATCATCAAGGCTTGTTCTCCCAGCCTTAAACGTAGCTGCGCAACGTTTAACAGTGGAATAGCTGGAACACTTATCCCCATACACTTGTGACCAGCAGTCACGAATTTCTTCGAGAGTATTTTGACTATTCGATACTCGTTCTTTTCCATGTCTGTGGCCATTTGGACCCCTAACACGTTCAACTGGCTGTCACTAATATACAAACGGCCTCAACAGACCAAATACACTTGCAATGAACTACTCAAACAATGCACTACATTAACTAGTTCGCTTTGTTATCGCCCATAGTTGAACGTTAGTCAGACTTAGAACTTTTTGACCACCCCTTGTATCCATAAATGTACGTAAGCATATTCATTAACACTGAAACTCATTTTCAGTGATCCATTCATATACTTTTCACTATTAAGTAAGAATTGACTTTCACTATGTGTGAGTTCATTGGAATATGAACCTTCATAGAGTGAGGGCCAAACTGTATGAACGCCGGAGCTTGCGACGACGTTCATACAATGTTTGGTCCTCACAGGGAGAACTTTTGTAGTTTCTGAAGAACAAACGTACTCAAATAATATCCTCATTAGATGAGAAAGGTCTGTTAAGAACTATCTCAGTAAGCCAGTTTCATGAACACGTCGTAATTCATTTACATCAAATACAAGACGTCAAAATTGCCGACACGATAAATGTGACGGGAGGGATTTCCGAAGGTGTTAGTGAACCTGTGGCTGTTACAAGTGTTAGTCATCACTGATCAGTTGGCCGATCACTGAAAGGTGATTAAAGATATGTCAAACAGACACTAAGGTAGATTGCTGTAGACGGCAACTGTCAGCCTAGACACGGATCGAGTCGATACTACGATGGTTTGGGTATGCATTTCTTCGTTTTGTTCATTTGGATGGGTCGAAGCGAGGATTTTCGTGAACGATCATGCAGTCTAACTCTCTGACGTTTCTCAATGTATACTGGAACGCCGAGTTCAAGATAAAAGGATCTAAATGATTAGAAAGAACGTTTCTGTGCTAGGGAATTCCCAGGAATTTCCCCAGGAATGTGGAAGTAGTCCGTCAGGGTTTACGTCCTTTAAAGAACTATGTCTCGTGAAAAACGTATGAACGTCAAATTGTGTCGTCCATACACTTATGAAAGTCAATTTCGCGGTCATGTGACCGACCCCTCGTCTAATGGAAAAGCCGCGTATCGTACAAACTTCAAATTAAAAGTATGTGTGAATGAAATAATTCAAAAGATAACATGAAGCATATTCAGTGGCAAAATACGGGCGTAGCGTTATTACATACACATAGTGACGCAATGGAGTAACTACCAAATCATGACCAAATGGGCCGGAATATACACACCATGAGCAGATGGGCCGGAATATACACACCATGACCACATGGGCCGGAATGTACACACCATGAGCAGATGGGTCGGAATATACACACCATGAGCAGATGGGCCAGGAATGTACACACCATGACCACATGGGCCGGAATGTACACACCATGAGCAGATGGGCCGGAATATACACATCATGAGCAGATGGGCCGGAATATACACACCATGAGCAGGTGGGCCGGAGTGTACACACCATGAGCAGATGGGCCGGAATATACACACCATGAGCAGATGGGCCGGAATATTCACATCATGACCACATGGGCCAGGAATAGAGATGACAGTTCAGTTGATCTTCCGTGGCAGAACACAACGCTCCAGTCGATCCTGTGTTATTACATACACTGCCATCCGTTGTGGTTTTGGTACACTATATTAGAAAATCAACTTACTTACAGATTATGAGTGTTTATGAGAAATTTGTTATGCCTGCCACAACCTCAGCAACTGAGCTTGGTTATTAGCAAGCTCATTCCCCTGATGATTAAGCACTGGGCCAGCACTTCAAAACTACAATATTTAGGAAATGAGCGCCACAACGCGGACAAACCAGCATATACCACAAGGCCAACTTCAAAAGAGTACACAAATGTCATTGCCAATGTCTGACATGTACACACCATCCTGTCTGAACAAACCTGTCGCCCATGTTAATATCAATGTGCCCGAGAACACGTCCGAGGTCTAGGACACCTTTCCCACCGAATCCAGTAAATCTCTTCCTTTTGCGCTCTGTCACTCGGCCGTCTTGTATACCCCGCCATGTGACACTCAGCAGAACATCTGACCATATGACACGTGCGTAGGGCATCATGCGATGGATTTTTGTAAACATCTCGACTCACCATCTGCAGTAAAACTGTGCTTGGCACATCACTGCGGTCATTACCTCCCAAATGAAGGAGAAGCCAAGCTGGTGGAGGACTGCCTTATTTTTGGCTGTAGAAATGGCAGCAATGAGCTCAACTTCATTCCTCTTGTCCCATACCATGTTCCGCTGAGTCTATACTCCTGTAGACCCAAGTCCAATCCAACTGGCCTTGCAACTGCTCTCCGGTGAGCCCAGTAGATGAGACTGGAGCCGACGAGGCACACTTCTGTCAACAAAGAGCTGTTGCAACATATTTCTGCGACTGTACTTAACATATGCAACAGAGGAACAGCTACCCAATGTGTGAAGTAGCTTGTGTGGTATTCCCCGTGTTACTGCATACGTATTGGCTTCAACTCTGAAATTTCAACTTCAATGAATGTGTGTTGTAGTAACTGATATCTGGTGACAGCTTTACCATTCAAATGGATGAAGAACTGCACTGGTTGGGCTGAGAGTGAAGACAGATTAGTCACCTGACTGGGCAAATTGCAGTTTTTGATTTATCTGAGATTGTGCCATTCTTCGAAAAACGAATATTGATGTGCACTGTTTGTACAATGATACCGACATCTGACAATTTCTGTCCTGTCCTCGTTCATTTTCGACACTATCACCGTGTCACCAATCCGTAAGAATGAAAAAGAAGCCAAATTAAGCATGGTGGCTAAAAAAAGAAGACGTTTTATAAGCTGATGAAAGAACAGCCTGGAAGGCACCAGGTAGTCTCTTAAACATGTCAGTTATGATTGAGTGTCTAGCGTCAGATTGCGACACCAGAGTATTTCTGTATCCCTGCATGTATTTGCAAACGAAATAGTTGTCAGTAGGGCAGTATTAATTCTGGTGATGTCTGGCAAGAGTTGAGAGATCCTAAGCTATATCTGAGCTTGAGAACTTCATGATCATACTGGCGATGTAACATAACGTATCACATGCGGATGCAGTCCAAATCAGAGGAATTTTATCTTCTTGACGAAATTTGTCAAATAACCTTAAAGCAGCTGCGTCGGTGGTGTCCTCCCATTAGTTAGACAGCCAGTTGTTAGACACCTTAAAATAACAACTTTTCTGGTTGAGTGCACAACAAAGTGCAATGCTGTTACCTTGATTGATAATGAAATGACCCATAGCTAAACATCAAGATATAACAAAACAAAATGACGTGTTAAGTCAGATGTACTTATTTTATAAACGTTCATCTCAGATTTGGCTGTTACATCAGATGTATATACACATATATTAAATTTAATCATGATATGTACACGTCATACCCGGTTCATCCTGTTGTCAGACTAAGGTCTTTAGGCAAGTTTCAGGAGGTGGCCCACAGCATCTAAAAACTGAACTGGAGTCTTCTGACCAAGGCGTAGATGGTCTTTCAATCTGATGATCCGGTGGTCGATCTCGCGATACACTCGCTTGTGGCTGGGTGGTGCTGCTCCAAAGTTGACCTGGACGAGTTTGCTTCTTTCCGCATGTTCAATACGTCTGACGACCTCTGAAGGAAGGCAGAAGGGGTATCTCGTTGTCATCTTCTTGTGCTAGCTGGTCATTGTAGAGGGAGTGCATCTTGGTTGTTTCTTCACGGGCGCGCTTTCGAAGTGTGCTGAGGAATTTGAGGTTGTTGACATGTTCTGGTGGATGGTTGTGCTCAGTCTGGTTCCGGAGGAAGTCGTCACTTGTCGGGTATCTATCAGTGCAGGTCTTGATAACACACCTCCAGTGGGTGCTGGTCTGTCTTTCTCGATTTCGGTTGTAGAGATATCCATCCAGAAGAATCTGAGGTGTGCCTCTCTGTGACATAATATATTCCACTTTCTTTAACCAAGACATTCTGATAATGCTACCATGATCTGCCAGTAATAATATTTATATCACAGTTGGTTAAACTGAGTAGACTCTGACAAATTTATAGTAAAAGATTAATTGTTTTATATTAAGAATGTTATTATAACAAGCAGCTAAGTGAAAGTGTAACTTGAGTCGTAGTCTAGTTGAGAAGTTCTTCATTTCCACAAGTTTTAAAGATCAAACACTACATATTGGATTAACATAATAACCTATTATCAGAGTACAACATGCAACTGGAGTAGCAATCTAGTAAATAACTATAACAATAAATAAGTAGAAAATAAGTAGAGAAAGATCAAACAATGAACCTTAAGACATGCCTAATTTGTTCACTGAGTAGGACTGTACCATTTTTATGGGTACTACTTTAATTAATCCCCTACTTCAGTGTCTGACAACTGGCTGTCTAACAACTGGCTGTCTAACTAATGGGAGATAACCGCGTCGGTTTGTTAAAATGGCTCGACACTAATGCTGTTATCACCACAAAGGCCTCAAAATTTACATAAGCCACAGATTCCTGGGTACTGGTGTCGGTTTGGGTCTGGCGTTTGGACTCAGCTGACGAAACCTCTGAAGACCAAAACGAGATAAGGAATCTGACTGCTGGTATAGTTAACTGCATTCAGACTGTATCGAGTTGAAATCAGTGGGGTTGGTGTTACTGTTACGGATACAAAAACGTGTGTTGTGATTAAATGATTGTACTTGGGGTGGTGATGGTGGGGGTACGAGTATTTGGGGTATCTAAGCCAATCACTACGTGACATCACGCATTGTCGAATACATGAGGTAATACATCACCTGATCCGTTCGACGGGCGACTATGTCCAGGAAACGGTGGTTGGCGCCATGTTGTCTCGACCAAAGGGCTGAAAACTTCGATATTCGTTGATTTGTTGACTGGGTCCCATTTCCGAGATGATCTCTGGTCACTGGGTGCTTGAACATTCCGTTTCCTCGTTCTCCGACCTGACATCGTCCCCATACCAAGCTTACCTTAAGATAATACCCGAAAAAGTAAAAACAGATACACGTTTTTATTATATACTTCAGTGTAAAAGTCTGAGTTTTCTGAAATTAAAAGAGGTGATGTATCCATTGCAGTGAACATAACACTTGATATTTCACTGCAGTGAACATAACACTTGATATTTCGCTGCAGTGAACATAAAATTTTATATTTCACTGCAGTGAACATAACAATTTGACGGAACTATTGTCATACAAGAGTTACCTTCCCGCAAATTGTCTCTCTTTATCGTAAGTGTCTGGCCCGTACACTTCCTTTTTACATTTGTTTCAAATTGACAACGCAAAATAATGATAGATGGTCATTTATGGAGTTAATATCGGTTCTTGCCGTTTATTATTCTCTTGAAAATACTTCGTTATAAACTGTAAGTGTCTCATTTAACTCGTCAATCGAGACTATTCGTTTCGCAAAGCGCCATTTTCGTTACTTGACCAGCGTGTATTCTCTCGCTGCCAACAGCGGTCTCGTAGATTTCAAGAATTTATTTTTGTTGAAGTTGATTTTGTATACTGTCATTACCAAATGTAAGATAATTTATGATAAAACGTTTTCGTTACCGTAGATACTTTTTGTTACTTTTGTATTTATTTTTTAAGATTTTGCAAACACGGAACTACTTTTTAAGTCGCAAATGGAGAATGGGGTGGAGAAACGTCCATGTGTGTTAGGTAGGGAGAATTTACGTTTGAAAGTTGTAAATTTGTAACGAAATAATTTATTTTTCCGGTAGACAACTACACAAAAGTATATAATAAATAATAAATAATATATTCCATGTATCTAGTGAAATATCATGTATCTCTCATCTCGTGACAGGGGAAAAGGAGATGTTGGCGTAGCTCGTGAAAATATCTCTTTTCCCTCCGACACTGAATGAGAGAAATATAACATTTCACTTGACACATGAAATATCCTCTATGTCCTGAATGTTGGTGTGCGCGGAAAGAGGCTTGACCCAGCCGCGAGGGTCACGTGACCGGGTGATGATTTCACTACACATTGGTGTAAGGGAGGCAACTCCACTGAGCTGTAGTGGGCTGCATTGCAATCACTTAACAAATTTGTTTCATACTGGCTTTCACCAATACTATATCTATTTTTACGCCCAACGGAATTTGCTTTGGCAGATACTCGAGGCTGAATGTTCTCTAGCATTGACGATTTACACAAATGTATAATTTCAAAAGTCATTCAGGCTCAAGTCTTCATTTGTAGTATTGGATTGGGTTGGTCAAGGTGAATCTCTACCGGCTTCGAGTCAGCGGCAATGGGCTTTTTCATATGCAATAGAAAAGAATAACATTGTTCATACTCCCCCTCGCCTACACGCATAGACGAGTGATTTGATTATATGAGTTGTCATACATTAATAGTCAAAAGGTGCTTAGGCATGCCTTAACTGGTAACACCTGATATTAAATGTCATTGTATCTATTTCAGCTTGAAGGACATCTATTTCAGACGTTGATCACACCTACAGTGAAAAGTCAACCATGCCTTGTGAGTACAATGTTATTTAAATCACCTGCGCCATTACTCTTATTTCGTTTGTTATAAGTTAGTGTTTCACATTAACCATTCCGTGTTTTGGTTTCCCCATTAAAACGTCTGGGCTTCCGCCAAGTGTAACGAAGCAGCAGTGTTTGTCTTTATTGGCGCTGAGTGTTTTGTTTACCTTGAAATGCAGTGTAGAATTAGAATCTGCGTCATGTAATATCATGAACGATAATACTACTTTTTAAAGTAAACATATGAAGGATTTACATATTGTTAAATATGTATGTACCAATTTTAGCAAAGATGGGATTAATATTTAAATGTTCTTGTGTTGTCTGTTTGCGAGATGTGTATATGTCTCTGACATACCATGCCGCAGTTTAACATGAATACCCCACTCAGACACAGTATACTGACCCCGAGCCGACCAGTCCATGTTTTAGCCCCTTAATGCCGAGCGCCAGACAGGGTAACAACAAGTGCCATCTTTTAACATCTTTTTATGACGCGGCCGGGGATCGAACCCCGGAACTTCCGCTCTCCGGGCTGACGCTCTACCACTAGACCACGAAGGCGGTCCTAACTGAAGGCAATGGGCCAAGACGTAGTAATAAGAAACTGGATTAGGGAGGTTAACCCCAAGGCCAGACGCCCTTTGGCTGTTCTTGGTTGTTATACTTAGCGAGGTGAACGCTCGTAGCAAGGTTAAGGCCAGTCGCCCTTTGGCTGTTCTTTGTTGTTATACTTAGCGAGGTGAACGCTCGTAGCAAGGTAAAGGCCAGTCGGCCTTTGGCTGTTATTTGTTGTTATACTTAGCGAGGTGAACGCTCGTAGCAAGGTAAAGGCCAGACGCCCTTTGGCTGTTCTTTTTTGTTATACTTAGCGAGGTGAACGCTCGTAGCAAGGTAAAGGCCAGTCGGCCTTTGGCTGTTATTTGTTGTTATACTTAGCGAGGTGAACGCTCGTAGCAAGGTAAAGGCCAAACGCCCTTTGGCTGTTCTTTGTTGTTATACTTAGCGAGGTGAACGCTCGTAGCAAGGTAAAGGCCAGACGCCCTTTGGCTGTTCTTTGTTGTTATACTTAGCGAGGTGAATGCTCGTAGCAAGGTTAAGGCCAGTCGCCCTTTGGCTGTTCTTTGTTGTTATACTTAGCGAGGGGAATGCTCGTAGCAAGGTAAAGGCCAGTCGCCCTTTGGCTGTTCTTTGTTGTTATACTTAGCGAGGTGAACGCTCGTAGCAAGGTAAAGGCCAGACGCCCTTTGGCTGTTGTTTGTTGTTATACTTAGCGAGGTGAACGCTCGTAGCAAGGTAAAGGCCAGTCGCCCTTTGGCTGTTCTTTGTTGTTATACTTAGCGAGGTGAACGCTCGTAGCAAGGTAAAGGCCAGACGCCCTTTGGCTGTTGTTTGTTGTTATACTTAGCGAGGTGAACGCTCGTAGCAAGGTAAAGGCCAGTCGCCCTTTGGCTGTTATTTGTTGTTATTCTTAGCGAGGTGAATGCTCGTAGCAAGGTTAAGGCCAGTCGCCCTTTGGCTGTTCTTTGTTGTTATACTTACCAACCTTTTCATGAAAATGTAGGCTAAACACAACTAAAGTTTTCCATATGTTTCCTGATATGAAAATTTGACAAATTAATCTGTTTCGAAAAACGTAAAGTTCCATGACAAAAAATGGATTGCTTTGAGTTTGTAGTATGGCCAAGGGTACCGCTCAACAAAATGATCTTTGCTTTAACAAGCATGGGATTGCTTTTGGAATGTGATACATTAAGTTGGACGGGATCTCAAGTTGAGTTTCAGAGTGTGCGTAATAGCAGCTTGACATGTTATTAGTTTTTGTTTGATGTTTAACACCACACTCAGCAATATTCCGGCCATTCAATGACGCCTTTGTAAATACATCGAGTCTGAAGCAGACAATCGCGAGATCGATACTATGAGCAACGGTTCAGTAACTGAAGGCATGACAACGATCTAAACCATTGCCAAGTAACATAACACCTAATGTCATAGTAAAATTAATTTAATCTCGATTGTGTCGAAGGGCGAGGTCGGAGGCTACATTTTTACCATAATAGGTTGAGTGAAATATAGTCATCCACTAGACCACTGAGGCGGTTTCCTTTGTGAATAAAAACGACAAAACTCTTTCCATACGCATAAGAAATCTCTGTTAAAAGCAGAGTCGATTGTACATGAGAAATGTGGTAGAACCTACAGTGACCCAAGCATTCATGCAGTTGTTCACCGTGATGACCTAATGGACACAGGACCATCCCTGATCAACATTGGACCAACAGACCACTGTCTCTATGATTTGAGCTTGAACGTGTGTGTGCGTGTGTGCGCGTGCGTGCGTGTGCGTGCGTCTGTGTGTGTGTGTGTGTGTGTGTGTGTGTGTGTGTGTGTGAGTGAGTGAGGTGAGTGAGATGTACACTTGACGTGTAGAGGACTTTACGTGCACTCATACAAAAACACTTATACAACATACTCCTATGAACATTTAGTAAAGTAATTTATTTATTATCTGCGCCAATAAGAGAGTGTGTGTCAGTGTAACGGGAGAGAAAAGCTTGAAGTAATGCAGGTCTCAGATCTATCACTTTGGTGAAACGGCGAGCACGGGTATGGTGCTGACAAACTTAATCGGGATGAACCGGTATACAAACCCACAATCATAAGCTTATTGTGTGCACAAGGGACGCAACTCAGCAAAGCGATGTGCGGCGCTCAGACGAGTGGACCACCCGTAGCCCCGTCAATAAAAGAAGTCACATGCCATTCTGTACATAACTACAAAAGCATATTACTGTAATCTAGAGGATGAATACATAGAAGATATTTAATGTGTCGAGTGAAATATCATGTTTCTGTCATCTCGTGACGAGGGAGAGAAGATATTTTTACGAGATGAGAGATACATGATATTTTAAGAGACACATGGAATATCCTATTTATTGTATACTTTTTGTGTTGTTGTCTACCGGAAATGTCATTATTTTATTACAAATGTAAAACCTTGAAACGTAAATTCTCTCAACCTAACACACGGGGACGGATTTCCACCCCTTGTATTTGCAACTACAAAAAGTAGTTTTGTGTTTGCAAAATCTTAAAGAAAATATAAAAGTAACAACATATATTTAAGGGCACGAAAATTCTGAATCATACATAAAGATATGATTATATACAAAATAAACCTTAAAACACATACTTGATACCTACCAAACCGCTGTTGGAAGCGAAAGAATACAAGCTGGTCATGTAACAAAAATGGCGCTTTGTCAAACGTACAGTCTCGATTGACGAGTTAAGTGAAAAAGTTAATGTGTATAACGAAACATTTCAAGAGAATAACAAACAGCATGAAGCGATATTAAATAGCTATCTGTCATTATTTTTGCCATGTCAAGGTGGAACTAACGGTAAAAGGAAGTTAACTGTTTGTGTGCGGACACTTACGATAAAGGGAGACAATTTGAGGGGAGGTCACTCTTGTATGACAATAGTTCCGTCAAAGTGTTACGTTCATAGCAGGGAAATATCAAGCGTTATGTTCCCTGCAGTGAAATGTCAATTGTTATGTTCACTACAATGAAAATATTACTTTTCTCAACTTCGGAAAACTCAGTCTTGCACACTGAAGTAAATAATAAATCGCGAATCGTGTCTTATGACAGAAACACAGATCCACAGAGAAAATAAGTTAATTTATGCCATCGTCGCTTTTATATTTCAGCATTAAGGGCGATTTTAAACAAAAAAATGAAAGTGTTGTATTTGCATTCCTTAAAGTTCTCATTTCTGATGATCCGTGTGTCAGAATATTTAACCACTTCTGCACCTTTGTCTGAATCATGTTCTTCCTCTGCCCTCTCATGTTGGGGACGAGGCTGACGACGTCCACAACGCCCTCTGTCTTTGCCTGTTCCCCAAGACTCTTGATAGCTATGTGCAATGGCCATGGTTCAGCTTATTCAAATCTATGTTTCAGCCTTATCTCGGACGTACAATGAGATACAATGCAGCCCGTGTAAGTCTTTATTCTGAGTTTTATGTTTATTTGATTTTTGACGCCGCACTCAGCAATATTCAAGCTATATGACCGCGGTCTGTAAATAATCGAGTCTGGACCAGACAATCCAGTGATTGACATCATGAACATCGATCTAAGCAATTCGGATACGATGACATGCATCAACCAAGTCAGCGAGCTTGCCACACGATCCCATTAGTCGCCGTTTACGACAATCATAGTCCCCTATTAGCTACCTATTGTAACCCGGATAATCAGGCAAGACTCTAAGCTGTGTGACCGTATGGATAATGCACTTTGAGAATTGAGTCAATCTAGGACGTTTTTTCAAAGTATACTTGCGAAAATGTTATTTGAATGCCCATACATTGTTTTTATAACGATTTTGTGTTATTGTACTGAATTCTATTAATCTCCTCTCATACTTTCATGATTTGAATAATGATTGTTCAAATTGTTTTTCAGCAACCACAGCCGTCACCGCCATGATAAGCCTTGTCCTTCCATTCGCCATGGTAGCTATGGGTAAGATAATGTTACAAGCTATCTCGTATGTCAACCATTTTCAACGTAGCACGCATTCAATCTTGAGTAACATTATTGTGCCAAGAACGGATGAATGTGCTTTCCAAACAGTGGGTGAGTTGGGTTTAACGCCGCGTTCACAGTATTCAAGTTATTTCACGGCGTGTCAGCTTAATGTGGGAGGAAAGCCCAAAATGATGCAGGTCTCAGACGTTTACCACTTCGATGAAACCCACGAGAACGGGTATGGTGCTGACACCCTGGAAACATAATCGGGGCGAACCGGGATTCTAACCTACAATCATAGGTTTCTGGCGTGCCCAAGGGACGCAACTCTGCACAGCGAATCGCGGCGCCTGAGACGACTGGGCCACAGTTAAAGGGACCCTGTGTTACACATCCTGGTGTATAAATCCAGTCTGGGTCTAGACATCATAACTAGCGCCTTAAGTGAAATTGTCATGTTGAATTAGGAGTGAATCATCAACCGCTTTATTGATATAAACTTGAGGTAGCGGACATATCCTGTATTTGAGGGTCTTGAATAACACTTGCTTGGACTGCCATTTTGTTAAAACTGTAGCCCCCCTTTAAAACAGTTTCTCCGTTCAACGAGAACATTTTATAAATACATGTAACTTCTATAGAGCCACATCACATTGAGTTCGGTTCAGTTCAGTGACCTGTAGGATTGCGTCATATCACGTTAGTGCCAATGCTGATCTATAAGAATGCATGTTCCTTAATTCCAGGAACCATTCACATGGATAATTGTCCTGCTGAAAAGTACATTCCTATCTACCTGATCGTGGGAGGATCCTTCACCATCCTCGTCGTTGCAGTGCGCGTCTTGGTGAAGATATGTTGCTCTGGTGAAGGGAACACCTTTCTCTTTGACCTCATCTCCATCATCATAAATCTCGTCTTAGGTCTTTTCATGTTTGCCTGGTTTATTGCAGGTAACATATTTAAGATCGTTTTCCACACCAATGAAACAATTAAATATATTATGTCTCTGTTGATAAAAATGTGGATAGACCCGTGAGGATCCGGGTTAGAATTGATCTGTAACAACTTGCACGTGCTTGTCGTAAGAGGCGTCTAACGGGATCGGGTGGTCAGGCATTCTGACTTGGTTGATGCATGTCATCGTATTCCATTGCGTAGATCGAAGTTCATGATGTCAATCACTGCATTGTGTGGTCCAGACTCGTTTATTTACAGACCGCCACCATATAGCTGGAATAATGCTGAGTGCGGCGTTAAAAACCAAACATACTAAACAAATGGAAAGCTTAATCTTTAGCCTGCTGAATTGTTTTAGCATTAGGCGTGTAAAGAGGGTGGGTTATTTCAAACAGTCCGTGTTGCATTAAACAAAGGCCCATTGAAAAAATATTTTTGCACATTTATTCCTGATAGAAAACTACACATTACTTTGTAAAAAGTGTCTGATGTTTTCAATAATACCAAGGTTAAGACCAACAGCGAACACAAAATTTGTAAATTTCGTGAACTTGCCTCAATTACGTTATTGAAGGAGGTTTACGTTTCATGTTAGGAACCTTTTTGAATTGTTAAATTTGTGCAAATTGATTTCAATAATCTTATCTCCGATATCTTAATTTTAACTCAATATAAATTCGATGTTTTTTTATTGGCAAATAACAGTGCGATGGTTAATTATGGACCATTTCAGTAAATTTAGTATCCAAACGTTAAACAGAAAAAAACGCAATTTTCGAGGTCATCATGTCGGTTGCAGAAATACGAACATTCGGGTTAATCTAACGTGTCACGTTATAAAATTTGCAGGAAACAATTAATGACTCATAAATATTCACCTATCCTAATTTCAAATGTTTTGGTGGAATATTTGCGATATACAAAAATACAAATCCCGTGTCATGATGCATGCAGACGTTGGAAAATCGACCTCGGCATAACTTATTGCTATTTGAATATCAACAAAGTTTACATTGTCTTCATATATATGCCTTGGCGAATGTTGACGATGTTCTCAATTGGAGAATGTTTCATTTGTCATTTTTCGTTTAATATGACAAAAGAAAAACAAAAAAATATTCGTCTATAGATATAATCGATCGGCAATGATCACTCTCAACAACAGGTGCGCGAAAATAGGCGTGACAAAACGTGTTTCAAAATAGCATTCATGCGATGCCGAATATGATAGGATATACACAAGCGTGTGATGTATAAATCAATAAAATACTACAGACATATTTTCAGTGTTAGTTTCTAATTAAATGTCGGATAGTTGAAGAAAATGTCCTTTTATAATACATTAATCGATTCTAGCATCATTTTAGAACAATTTCACGGAGCATTTTAATTGTTTTCCATAAATAGAAAGACCGCCATGATTCCATATTGATGATAGATTTGTTTATGTTTAATTGCTTACAGCTGTTCAGAGCTTCTTAAATAATTATGATTTTTATGATTAGTAGCTATTTTCCGCAATGATTATATGTATGGACACTAAATATTGGTCTTTGTATCAGCACAGTGTACCTGATCAAACTTCAATTATTATCTTTTGTTTAAAGATTGTTATTCAACAATTATTATCTTTCGTAACTAGTAGATGTCATTATTTAAGTTTAGCATTCCATAAAAAATAAAGAAATAGATAAGATCCTTATGAACATATACAGGCACATTTCATATGGACATTAATCTTGTGTAGGAAGTGGTTTGTTTCAATTCTTAAATATGATGAGCCGTCCACATGAGTTTGAATATGTAAACAAATACTTGTTTTAAAATGTGAAAAGGAATTCCACTGATGAGAAATCTTTGTTATCCCATCTTTCCACAAAAAACATTTGAAATGTGCTTTTTGTACGTAAACCTTCTTCAGAGTTTGTATCCAAACGGTATGTACCCAGAATTATTTTATATAACAGCTTTGAAATTTCAAGGATACACTTTGTATGAAAAAGTAAATTTATTATCACTTTCGAGTCAAAATACTACAATTATCTTACAGTTCCAATTTACAGGCCTCTTCTTCAGTGACAAGAATTTATAACTTTCCTATAACAATCAATCAATTTGAGTTGTGCCAATGTGGACTGACTTGACCACGTACATTTAGGTTAGTCTTATTATGAACTTGACGAAATGTTTTATCATAATGTTCAGCTCATTGTTTGACAAGTTGAATGTAATCAAACAGATTTATTTTAGTTTTCTTGGGTACAAATTCACTTAGTATTTCTGGTACATTTTTGTTTTGGGTACAAAATCACATAGGCCCTACATTCATCCAGCCGACGTGTATACTTACTTTCATCCGTTCTGAAGATTGGGTAGGGGGAATAAACGTTTTAAAAACAATCTTTAATATTCTAAATTGTTCTTCTTGCAATGACAGACCAATAACAATATTATGTTATTATTGTGGCATATCAATATGTTATATCGCTCTCCGCTGCCGTCGTTTTCAGAAAATAATTTTAAAATCATCGAGCATGGAATCTTTTACGGTTTCGGATTTAGACAAAAAGGAGTGAAGACAATAAATAGTAAACAGTTGACGAAGAATAGTAAAGTATGTATTTTCTTTTGAATTTGAATCAATTTCGGATTTTGTTTATGATAGCTTATCAACTTTTGCATATGCGGTACGTGCTTCCGGTTTCAGAAATGATAGCTAAAATTGCAACTTTATTTTGATTATTTTTCGTAAACTGCATTATTTTACTATTGAATGATTTACCTAGAATGTATGTCAGTTCAGATTTTGCGTATCATCCAATATTTGTCCTTATTTGCTGTGTTTGTTGACTTTGTTCAACTAAACAAATCGCAAGTTAGGCCACGCCCAAAACGTGTCACTGACGTTTGTCGGCTTGTCAATGTGTCCGAAAGTTTATCAAACGAAATCATTCGCAAACTATATTGTTTTACAAAGATTTATACATCCGTGTCTATAATTCTAGAAAATTAAGTTAGATGTAACAAAATTATGGTAATAGACTTACGGGGTCACTATGCATGTGGAGTTGTTTGTTTACCGCCGTTGCCAATCGTACAAGTTACGTGCAATCGAGGACAGATTTTTTTGTTTATGATTGTTACATTGAAATCTGGTAATTTTTAAAAATTAAGGAACCTGAGTGTTTTCCTTTCGTAAGCAAAGAAACAATATGATCAAATATGAAAAATAATAAAATCATAATGAAAATATCGGACTGCACGCCGCTCAACGTGAAGTGCCAAAGGTCAACAATGGCTGTTTCTAGTAGTTGTGTGACGATACATTTGGTCGATACTTTTTTAACTCGCGATGTTTTCTTTTTGATGTAAATAAACTACTGAAAGTTTTAATATTTTTTAAACTGAGCAATTATGCATACGCAAAGCCTACTCGTTAAACAGTTATAGCGAGTTTCATCTGGGGGTGTCCTTCGACTATGCGCCTGTCGATTGGGTTCGACAGTAGCATTGAGAGCATTAATCTCTGTTGTTCCGGCATTGTGGTCTACATGGAAATGAAAACACATGTTTTATCGTGAAGAGATCACCCCTTTAAAAAAACATACAGCTGTATTACACATTGTTTAATACCTGAGCGTGTACTTTTGTCTACGGGAACAAGTTTCACTAAACAAAATAACGGCCTGTTCAACGACGTTGTGTGAACAGATGATAGATCACAGGAGCATATGCACACTCGATGACCCAAGCAACCTCGTTGCTAGGCTGACGTCACATGCATTGTTTCGCCGGTGGATATTGCAAAAATTGAGCCATCAACCCGTGATGACTAAATCCTCTACTCACTTTGACATATTTTGACAGCCAGTTTCTTACAGAAGTGCATATTTCCACCAAATTGTCCCACGGAAGGAGTGTGTGAGTATAGTTTTGCGTCACCTTTAAGCCAGGTTCACACAGTGCCAATTATGGGTCCCGTTTGAGATCAGACAGCGCTACGACACGAAAAGTAAAAAAGTCGGATTACTATCCTGAATGATCTGGAAGGTCCTATCATTGTCTGAACGCAGTCGCATACGTTCGTAACAAGAGTCCTACGGATCGGGAAAGGTCCAGAGAGGTCGGCCAAGCACTCCCGACAGTGTGGTGCGTCCCGTAACATTCGGGAAACTCAGCCGATTTTGTCTTGTCGGAATACAATCGTAACTATGTCGTGACAGATTCTGCTGTATCGGATCAAAATCGTAACAATTCTCTATGTTGTCTGGACGGTGTCCTGTGGATCGGGACGCTGTCGTGATGAACGGGCTTGAATTATCTTGTCGATTGAGTCCAGATTGCGTCCAGGTCTTGCCGAATGCAAACCGTCTTTGTCGGTTCACTGTCCGGTCACTGTCGGATCTCTGTCGGATCTTAATCAGGACGCTGTCGGGACAGATTCGGTCGTTTTGTACCATGCAGAAGATACAAATCGGATCAGATTCGGATTGAGAACGGGACACTCGGGACCAATTCGGCTGGAAACGGCTGAATCGGGACGCTTCCTGAACCATATCTGATTGTTTGTGAATTTCCCGCCACGAATCACAGGATCTTGATCAGACTTTGGACAAATTTTAATCGGGAATGGTCCTAATAAGGACGGCAGTAGAAACCCTGAATGTGTGACTGAGCCCTTAGCAATATTTCCACAATATCACGACGGGGGATGCCAGAAATGGGCTTCACGACATGTACCCATGTAGGTAATCGAACCCGGCGAGACGACCAAACGCTACTCACGAGGCTACTACCCGCAACTCCCTCATCCCCGGCAGGAAAGCAGATACAGTATGAAAACCAATAAACTCAATACTAGCATCCACAGATTTCGACTCCACGCATTGGAGTATTGGATGACTGCATGGTAGCAGAATAACAACAGTTTTACCAAAAGAATTCGGCAGATGTAAATGTCTAACAAAGACAACAAACCTCATATACTAACATCATCAGTATCGGAGAGTATTTCTGGAAATGGTTTGAACGCTCTTTAAAATTTATAGCCCGGGCTATTTGAAAAAAAATGTTCAAGAAAGAAAAATGCTTTATTCATAATTCAATGACGCCAAAGTTAATTTCTGATTCTTTAGGCAATAGCAGCCACGTTTGAAATAGAATCAGTTGTGCAAGTCTTTTATTGACACTTTGACGTTCGCAGAGCATATAGACATGGATTTTTTATTATGACATCTTTTAGAAATAGATCCGATTTTAAAGAGACTATGAAAACAACGTGGTTGAGCTGGGTGGATCAGCAGAAAGACAAATGTGTTTTGGGGCAACAATGTAACAATACAACAGTAGAAGTGTCAATTCCTGGGTAATGATGATTATAGTCCAACTGAGCATATACTGGACGGTAGATGCCTTTAACGCTGTCAATGACTGGCTTGTTTCTGATTTTTTCCATGTCATCCAACAACTGATGTAGTAATTCAATTTCAGGCAGCGTGTGGATCTACGGCCTCCACACTAAATACGACCCAACAGACAAGACTGCCGCCAACTACTGTGACAACACGTTTTACTTGTTCGCGTTCTGGTGCACCACGGCAAGCTACATCCTGATCGCAGTCATGGTCTTCATAGCCTGCTGCTGTTGTCGAAAATAGTCGACAACACTCATGTGCGGTAGTTGTAAATGGTTGACTTGTGTAATGAGCAGCGGTTACGGTGTTTGTATTTGAATATATGTCACATTATTTAAACGGCAAAGTCAAAAGTGTCCGTCCGTTGCAAGCTGGTTCAGTTTCGGAAAGAAATTGCACTGACTGGGACATCTTGATTGTAAATTAGCCGACAACCGCTTTTTGTCGGTGTCGGTGACAATTTTTATTGCGTTCTTGGAGGAGCTATACAAATAATATTTTTTATCACAGCTCATTTTTAGAGACAACAAGCATGTCCAGCCATCATTTTTGTCTTAAACCCACCCAAACAAAACTTAGATTTTTCTCGTGTTTGCAGAGACAACTTTCTTTAACACCTCACCCATCCAGGACCTTCATATCCTTACCGAAAATAGTTGGGAAACGATTTTAAAGAATATGTTTTGTACGTTTACTTACTCTTTCACTTATTCAATTCCAGCTGCTGTATTATGACTAGTATAGTCCTTGGTCACGTGAATACACACCAGGAAGTGATAGCTCTCACTCTGTAGCTGCTATGTCTAGAAGTGATTACAATGATGTTAAGACTAAGCATTTCCCATGGTCTTACTCTTTGTAGTATGTCTTGTTAAATGTTGATATAGGTGTGATAGAATTATACATCGTCATACCCCCGACCTGAAAGGGTGGGGTTTTATACGAGTAGTTACACCAGGGAATTCCGTCCGTCCTTCCGAGGACATTTTTTGTGCGACCTGTAAACTTGAACATTGCTGCTTAGATTCTTTTCAAATTTGGTGAACACTTTTTATACTAATGGGGGAGGTGCAGTGCGAAGTTTGGTTTCAATGTTTGGATTTTCGTACAAATACAGCTTTTTACATTTTTTACTTCGAATTTATTTACTTCAATAATTGTACGACCTAGAACTTGAAACCTGCCTACTGGATTCTTTTAGAATTGGTGGTATAGTTTCAATACCAATAGGAGAGGCTCCTCGCCAATTTTGTGTTCAATATTTATATTTTCTGAAACAAAACATAGCTTTTTCATACGTTTACTTTGGTTTTGTTTACTGAAACATTTGTGCAACCTATAACTAGAAATTAATTCAATGTTATTATCAAATTAAGGGAACTTAGTTTATTTTTTATATAGGTATTTTCTGAAAGAAATATGTTTTTGATGTTGTGAAATGAGAATTATTTTTACTTCAACATTTGAGCGACATGTAACTTGAAAAATACTTCTACTTCAACATTTGAGCGACCTGTAACTCGAAAACTGTTTCTACTTCAACATTTGTGCGACCTGTAACTTGAAAACTGCTTGATGTATTCTTTTCAATTGAGGGTACAGTTTCTATACCAGTAGAAGGAGAGGTACAGAATGATTTTGATAAGTGGATTTTCTTAGGAAATATTGCTTTTTTCATGTTTTGAACTCATGTGATTGTCAACTTTGTAGTACAAAGTCCCGTTCCACAAGGCGTCGTAGCACAACGACAGCCATTTTGAAAGTCAATGTTTAAGTATGGGAGTATGTATATCATGCGACACCTGAATATAATATTTTCTTCTTCTTCTTCTTTGTTACTTTTTCTTGTTATTTTGTTTTTACACCACATGAATATTCCAGATATTTCAATGAGTCCGTGGACACGAGGTCCCAGTTGTCCAGGGCGCCGTTATTCGCTGTGCAGCCTGAGAGTTGCGTCCCCGGGGCACACGTGAAATCTGTGATTATGGATTCGAATCTCGGTTCGCACTGATTATGTTTTAATTTTTGTCATCAAATAGAAACAATAATTTGAACATCAAGATCATAACTGATACACATAGTGACACTTCCATATGGTAAATGGTGTAATTAGCAGTCACATTCCATGCATCACAAGGTTGGGGTTTTAATGTTACTGCTGCCCTCACTGGAGCATCGTGACATCACAGTGATGTCATGTGTGACGTAGTCATAAGGTTTGTTCAAACAAGTAGACGTGGCAGGTCCTCCACACTACTCTTCTCTAAAGAAATAAATCTGTATTTAATAAAATAAATCACGTGTTAAGAGATGCTAATTCATAAAGAGTTAACTGTTAGTTAAGGTATTCGATGTGTATTGGGCAGTGTTGAAAACCATTCTTGTATTAATATCTACATCCTTCTGTAGTTTCATCAATCTTCACTGTTCAATTAACCTTTTAGATTAAATTTGATATTCACACAACCTGTCAACAAAATTCATCGAACAGGGGTATGTGTGTTCAAATGATCATACATTTGGTACTTATTTCATAAACATTTCATAATAGATATCAATCACCAGACAAACCATGTCAGTTTTAAAATATAAGCAGTAAGTTCAATCCAGTCAGAGGTCTCGAACACAATGATGTAATCAATCAGAGTGATCCAACACAATGCCAATCAATCAGTCAGATTTGTCAGACACAATAACACACAATCATTCCGACGTACCCGACACAATGACACGCAATCAGTAAGAGGGATCAGATACAATGTTACAATCGGCCAGACACAATGACACACAATCAGACAGGAGCGTCAGACACAATGCCACACAATCAGTAAGGACTGTGAAACAAACTGACACACACGCCAGAAGCATCCGGCACAATGGCACACAATAATTCCAGATATCGAACACAGTGACACGTTCTTAGATATGGGTATCGGACACAATAACACAATAACACTCCACTGGTCGAGCTGTCCGACACAACGACACACAATCATCCGACACGATGATACGCCAACTGTCAGACGGATAGAAAACAATAAAGATGTCCGGATACGACACTCTTCCGATACGATACTTTGTTCACGATACGATACTTACGAAAAATGCCACTAATTAAGTATCGTATCGTGAACAAAGTAAACACTATTAAAAGGCTCGAAACTTGCTGAATATTTGGTCTCATATTTGAAATACAAAGGTCTTACTTAAAACTATAGTTAATTTCAGATAAAACTGAAGTGGCAACACCAGTTTTTGCTCTCATTAAATAAAACTTCAAATTGTTTGCGAAATACATTAGATGTGCACCCGAAATTAAATAAATTAAGTTTGGATGAACAAGTCCATGTGTAAAACGACATAGGATTACTATGAATCGATACAGGTAAGTGTGTATCGCGTATCGTATCGTTTGAGAATATTAATCGATGTATTGGTGAACTGTGACATGGTTGCGCTGAACTCAGTATCTCGTGTGACCGCCCCGGGCAGCAATCACGGCTCTGCAGCTCCTCGGCACTGACTGGATAAATGTATTCTGCGGAATTCTGTGCCATTCTGCTTGAAACGCGTTGGACAGTTGCGGGAGTGTCTGTGGCGTGTTCTGACGTTGACGTACACGTCGATCAAGTTCATCCCAGTGGTGATCAATTGGGTTGAGATCTGGAGATCTCGACAGCCAGGGAAAGAGGTTGGTGTGGGCATTATGGAGGTAGTCTACCGTGACACTAGCTGTGTGCGATTTGAGCGTTGTCCAGTTGGAACAGCTCACTCTGGCGGTCAATGATTGGAAGAAGGTGGGGTTGAAGAATTTGGTTCATGAAGCGATTTGCTGTCAAATTTCCCTGAACCACAACCATGTCAGATCTCGCGGCGTAGGCTATTGCCCCTCACACCATGACACTACCGCCACCGAAATTGTCGAATTCACGTACAAAATGCGGGGCTTCCATCTCGCCGGTGAAGAAGAAATCGTCATTCATCGCTAAACCACACTCGGTATAGCACCAACGCAAGCGTCGCTGTGTATGGATTGGTTGTAAAACAGGGACGATAACTGGTCTACTGGGTCGGATTACAGCCTCGCGAAGATGGTTCCTGATAGTCTGGTCCTCCAACCAAGGATGCGTCCTGCAGCCTCCGTAGCTGTGGCATTGAGATGACGTTGGTGGAACAGTCGAATGTAGCGATCCTGTGCAGGGGTGGTAACTCTTGGTCGGCCGGTTCTTGGACGGTCCGCAGTGGAATTGAACTGCGTTTATCAGCCCCAAAGGCGGCAAATAGCGATGTGGTGGACGTTGAAGTGGCGTGCAACAAAAGACTGCGCTTCCCCTCTTTGGATACGTCCTATGGCGATGTTCCGATCGGCAGCGCTGGGTCTCGGCATTTTAGAACTTGAAAAATGTTGACAATTGAATGACAAAATATTGCATTATTCTTGCCCATTTATATTCACGTCCAGCACTGAACAGTAGATATTTTCTAGCTGGCAATATTATAATCTGTTGTATACTTACACCTGTACGTGAAAAGGAGAGGTGTGTCTGTCAATATCTCCAAGTGTACAGCAAAGGTTAATGTGTCAGTCACATATTTCATGTAGTATGATATGCTTAGATGTTCATGTTACCAGTGACGTGCATGTACACCTTACGCTGAGTGAGTGAGTAAGTATGGTTTTACGCCGCTTTTAGCAATATTCCAGCAATATCACGATGGGGGACACCAGCAATGGGCTTCACACATTGTACCCATGTCGGAAATCGAACCCGGGTCTTCGGCGTGACGAGCGAACGCTTTAACCACTAGGCTACCCGACCGCCCCACCTTACGCTGAACACATTGGTAATTACAGTGTACAAGCATTAAAGATTGTATGAGCCGAAACCTCAGTCATTGGCATTTGCTTTGTGTGATACTAAATATAAGATTTAAATAGTTTCATAGAAATGATAAAGGGGAGGATATTGCGAATTTTATTTCGATTTCATATATCTGATCTCTACAAATCTTAGTCTTAAAAAGAGCGACGGGTGTAGCACGGTGATCTAAGACGCAAGGATCCGCAGTCCGATTTTGATCCAAAGTCCTGGAAACTTGGGTGCCATTCAAGTCATCTATACAAACAAAGTATACATAATTTGATCCAGATGACATATAGCGTCGAAAAGGTTAATTTTTTATGCATATAACCTGAAAGTTATTGTGTTTCAGCATGAATTAAGTAACTCCCTTGATATGACTTTGCAAATGTTATTTTGAACAATTTGTTAATTTATACGCCATTAAGACATTGTCTGGCTCTTCGTCACTACATTCTTCCATATCTGAGCAAAAGGTTATGTCAAACGTAACAATTCCCGAACGGAACGGCCTGGGTACGCAAACCGATCTCCTTGTTTCAGTCAATATCACCAGCTGAATATCCTCTGGGCAAGGGTTGTTCTGAGTCAGCACGCCTGTTGTGTCCCAGGATTTTCTGAGATTACCAAACCTGTGATACCCAGACCGAGGTAGCAGCTCTTAGAGGACACGATGGCACTGGGTTGCTCGCATCATACGACAAAATGTTAAAAGATGGTACTTGTTGTTACCCTGTCTGGCGCTCGGCTTTAAGGGGCTAAAACAAGGACTGGTCGGTTTAAAATGGTTTAATTTGCCATACTGACTTCAGTAAATGCGTGATTTCATAAAAAAACCCATGAACATGCCAAAATGTCAAATTACAAATCAATAGCGTGTGTGTCCACCTCTGGTTGCGATGGAAGCAACACATCTTCGTCTCATGGAATGGACCAGGCGTCGCACAAAGTCCTGTGGGATATCTGTCCATATCTGCTGGAGCATGTTTCGAAGTTCCTGGAGTGTCTGTGGAACACGTGGTTGACGTCGAAGACGACGATCCATCTCATCCCACATGTGCTCGATTGGTGAGAGATCAGGGGAGCGAGCCGGCGAGGGGCTGACATTTACGTTGTTTTGTTGAAGAGAATCCTGAACAAGTCGAGCAATATGAGGCCGGGCGTTGTCATGTTGAAAGGTAAAGCCTGGGCCATGACGACGCAAAAACGGTAGAACAACAGGGCCGACGATCTCGTCGCGGTAGCGCTGTCCATTGAGATTTCCCTCTACCACTATCAAACGGGTCCTCTGTCTTGCTGTAATCCCACCCCATACCATAACGCTGCGCCCCCGAACCGATCTTCTCCCATGACACAATGCTGTCTGCACCACTGTAGACGTGCTTGACGGTGGTTTCCTGTCAAAATGTGACGTCTGGCGGGTCTTCTGGCGACAATCCCTGCACATCTGAGGCGACGACGTACGGTTTGTGAAGATATTCGTCGAAGGCCAGGGATTCTTCTTGCAGTCACTGTTGCTGGCTGGAATCGATTTCGTGGGTGTGTTGTTCGAATCCAGTTGTCTTGTCGATTATTGGTTACGCGTGGCCTGCCACTCTGAGGATGGTCTCTGACTGCATTCGTCTGTTGCCAACGTTGCCATAAACACCAAATGGTGTTTCTGTTGACGTTAAATTGTCTTGCAACATCACGTTGACTCGATCCTGCTTCAAGCATACTAATAGCTCGCAGACGCTCATTTTCGGACAGGCGTGGCATTTCGTAATGTGGAATAATTGCGTATTTTTGTTGTTTTTCTGAGTGGTTGTTGTCAGCACGATGCTAAACAATGCATATTGAATCCCCTTAACACACATGTTTTTACACCCATTCTTGAGTAGTGAAATGCATGGGGCTTGCTTAAAAGTCAACTTTTGCATGGAATGCATGCTTTTCTGTAGCAGTTGCGTTTTTGTGACTTGATTCCATACATGTACTACAATATTGAAAACCAAACTTTACTTGTTTGAAAAATACACTTAGATATTGGAGTCACGGGATCTTTTGTTGTCGAGTATATTTTAGGATCGTTCCCAAGCACGATATGTACCTGGAAAAGAATCAACATAAAATATATTATTAGTAAGTGGTTTGTGACTTAAGTGGTAAAAGCGTATAGGTGTTGAATATATTTACTCCCAGGTGGATATATTTACCGTTTGCTGAGTTTTCTCTTCTGACGGAGATAAGGTCTCACTAGTTTTAAGATAGTCTTATAGATAGAAGTATTGATATATCTGACTGTTTTCTTATATAGACGGGGGCACGGGTGGCCCAGTCGTCTAAGGCGCCGCGATTCGCTGTGCAGAGTTGCGTCCCTTGGGCACGCCAGAAACTGATGATTGTGGGTTCGAATCCCTGTTCGCCCCGATTATGTTTCTAGGTTTGTCAGCACAATACCCGTGCTCGTGGGTAAACGTCTTAGACCTGCATCACTTCGGGCTTTCCTCCCACATTAAGCTGACACGCCGTGATATAACTGGATTACTGTTAAAAGCGGCGTTAAACCCAACTCACTCACTCTTACATAGACTGTTCTGGACTTTCCCAGATCAAAGATGTCCACATCAATCAAAGCTGACATTTTGGATATCAAAGGGTTGAATACCTGGAGTATTGTGTGTCATTGTTTTTTGAAGGGATGTACCAGTGCCAACTGCGACAGAAATAACACTTTCATTCATTACCCCGGAGACAGTAAAAGATGTTATTACCCACGTGGTGAAGATACAGGTGGTAAGATACTAAATCCGTACGTCACACGTGTGTCGTACAAAGTTGACCTCGTTTTATTCGTTTTGATGGGATAACCGTGACCTCTGGTGTCACACCGGAACTACTGTTTTCATTCATAACAAAATCGCTTTCTCATCTACAAAGCAGAACTAAAGGAGTCTCACGAAATCGAGAGACATTTACACACACTTTAATAAGCCAAACAAGATTGTCACACGCATTATATCCGCTTTGCATTCTAAATTAGTTATGCAAAGAGCTACTGCAGACATTATATAATCGAGTCATGCATATCCATATGAAATGTCTACCGATGTATCGAGGGTCCCAATGAACGTGACGCACCCGACCACTTTCGCAACTTTCAATTTGATTTAATGTAAAAGGTTACGCGTGGTGAAATGAAGTCAGTTTAAACTCTCTGGACAGATATCTAGACTTACGTTCGATGCTCCGGGTGTGCCATCAGTGTCGCCATTCGAAGCGTATTTTGTGACATTGCTTCCGGAGGTGTTTGTTCATGAATTACTAAACACTCGACTGCACGACCAGACCACTAAAGGTGAACATTTCCGATACAAATCATTCGAAAACTCCATAGAATTGTCCCTGACTTCTGATTATGTGATCCAAAACATCCCAAATGTGAACAATAATATTTCCTCTCGCGTAAATCGCTGTGAGTAGATCACGGTTGTCTTTTCGTATTCCGGTGGTGACCTTGCACTTCTTTCGAAGCTGTCACTGACATGCAAACAGAATTGAATTTGTTGATTTTCATGTCTTCATTATAGGGTGGTACAGTAAACATGAATGTCTCTGTCGAACACTCTGATTTCCCTCTTCCAAAATGATACGGACAGGATATAAATTCAGCTGATAGATCAAGAAAACCGAACCATTTTGATTTCACAGTCGGGACTCAGGCAGTGCGAACGACCGACCGTTGGCCCGATATTCAAAGCGCGGCGCTAATGTGACTTTTTAAATTTTCTTATAAGTGTCCTGCGTAGTTACAACAATGCGCTTAAATTACCATAAGTTGAAGAAATTCATCCAAATGGATCTTGAGCGTCGTGGCTGTTATGTGTGCAACACAACAAGAGAATGTTGTTAATGCGTATGCATAGAAATGTCAACAATGTCCATATTTGGGCAAATATCAATATATATCGCTTTCGCTCGGTCAGAAACCATAGAAAGTCCACTCGTCTCGTAGAAATTGTATCTAACGAGAATGAGTGTAGTATTCTCTATGTACGTTGGTTACCCTGCCTGGAGCTTGGCATTAAGCATTATAACATCGGTGTTAGTCCGGACAAGTACGAGCCCGCGCGCACGCACGCACGCACGCACGTACACACACACACACACACACACACACACACACACACGTGCATGCACGCTATATAAGTGCAATACTCTTGGGCGGCGCGACGTTAAACCCCATTTCATCTCACCTCACTGCATTCATTCACTCATTCTGTAGTGCACACGTCTGGATTTAAAATAGACCCTCAAGGATGTCCATTTTAACACAATGTCACGCTTCAATGTTCGTTGCCATTGAGAATCGGGTTACAAGCATTGTTGTGTTATTAAGAGCCTATATATTTACTGCTTGTTACTTAAAATGATATCCCACAGATACTGTTCGCGGTGATTCTGATAAAGCTTAACGTAACTAAACGTACTCAGTGAAGAATTCACATCAAACTTCCTGTACATCGTCATCTCTAACTGTATAAATCCCATTCATCAATGCACTCCATTACCAAGCGTTCGTAAAATCTTCCAATGTCGGACGGAAAACATTTCAATCACCCACGCTTGTGCTCATTGTACACTGAAACAGATTTATGGATTCCATCCAATATACAGTCGACACGCTGGGCGTTTATCTCCTGGTATTCTAATCAACGTACACCGGGCACCCACGCTTATGCTCATAGTACACTGAAAAAGATTTATGTATTCCAATATACAGTCGACACACTGGGCGTTTATCTCCTGGTATTCTAATCAGCGTACACTGGGCATTGACTGCTCCGTTCTCCGTCTCGCGGTTCTGTTAACATCAGTTATTTCGTCAGTCCTGAAAGACATACCCATTCGATGGCGTGCTTGATTGTTTATGTGTGCACACAATACGTCCGAACACGGAACCATTTCCCTGTTCAATGAAGTTGATAGTAAAAGAGAGAAAATGTACGTTTTGTTCTGCGGAGTTATTGTAGTCTGCGTAGCTTTCAACACATCCTATATTTCTCCTTCTCAATTGGATCTTATTCAGTATATATCAATTACAAGTCAAAATAATGAATGTGTAGTGGAACTTTCTCGGGTCTTTTTCAGTTTTTCGTAAAAATCCTCCATTTCCAAGTCAAATCATAAATGTGTCGTGAAGCTTTCTCTAGGCAGAACTTTGGAACATCCACCAATGTACAATCTCAGTTAGATATTTTTTAGATATTAATTATAATGAAAACGTGTGTATGGCACTTGGGGGGATTGGGGAGATTGGCAAGTGTCCAACCATATTAGCTATTTAGCTAACATCGCCGCCGTATGCGAGAAGATGTTTTAGAGCCGGGACCTATCACGCAATCTATATGCAGCTTGGCTGGATCATTATCATCCCAATAGGCGTCATATTTTCTCTTTGGGACTGTTTGGGCTCACAATACAATATGGCAACATTCAGATGCTGTGTTTTCACAGGCGTATTCAATGAAAGATTGAAACCATACATACGCTGTAGAAAAAAGACATATTTCATGGAATAAATAATTAAAGACACGAGTAGATAAGTTATTTTATAAACGCATCACTTAAGTTCCCCTTCTCTGCTTCAGTCGATCGAGGTTAGATTTACACTAGTTTATACATATGCATTCACCAATTGCATGACTTAATTACAGGGAGGTGTTGCTGAACGTGGACCTTGCAGCTCATGGTGTAATTTCCACTTCTTGTGACTGCCAAGACTCATAATACTGCTATCATCCTGCAGGTCATATAATCACAGGTGACTTCTCTATCGTTGACAAGAACAACCTTTGTCAGGTATTTAATATGGACGTGAGCAACCTCCTACTGATTGGGATCACAACATTGAAATCATAACGGATGCTATCGAGGAATATGCTTTAAAAAATGGACCAAAGGAGATGAGGAACCCCGTTGAATGCCTTTCAGAGTGGGTTAAGTCAGTGCCTGGTGTTGTCATTGGTAGAATGCACAAACTTAAAAAAAATGGAAACGTATTTGAAATAAACCCATTCTTTTCTAGTTGTTCCCATTGACAAGGCCTCAAATAACATAACCATTATATGTTAGCATCACTACATCAAAGAACTTGGTATAAATGACATCAAATAATGCTACATATAAGGCCAGTATGTTAACTGAGGAAGAAATCTGCCCAAACTATAAATCAGTACTGTCAACGTTTGACTTGACTCTAAAGCCCGAAGACATGTCCAGCCTTCTTGTGTACTAGATTCAAAAGCTCCATAAAATCCGTACAAAGAGAGATATATTGCTGGGTCCAGCAAATGTACAACCAAATTCCTGTCTCAAAGACTTACCATAATCCATACCAAGATTTCATAGAGCATCATACGACTCTTGTTCAGAAGTTGTTTGATCAAGGTTACAACAGTCAATGCCTCTGTAAAGCTTTTTAAAAGCTTCATGGTAGACATGTGGAGAACACTTCCAAATTTCACGCATGAGTGACAAAAATGATGTCCGATGCATTGCCCTATTTTGACTTGTACCACATGTTCCCGTGTGTTTTCATGTAAACAATCAACTTGCCATTGCATGTGTTTGTGACGGGTGCCACCGGTGGGGCAGGATACGTTCACCTTTTCGGGAACACATGTTATCATTATTATTTGATAGTTATTCATAAACACATGATCATGATATAGTCGGAATCGTACAATCGACTCTGCTTTATGCAGAGATTTCTTTTGGATATGGAAAGGGTTTTGTCGCTTTATTTATTGAATGCTCGATATTTACACGATGGCATCGGTTGGATGTAATATCCTTAATCGATGTTTTCCTGGATGATTAGATTTTTTGTTTCGTTGCTCAACAGCTCACTTAATTATACTAATTCATGTTTCTGCTCAACAGCTATGAAATATACTTGCACACAGATAATCATGACTACCACAAGAGGCAGATGTCAGCTTCGTAATGAATTATCAGGTTTCAGTATTGATCTTAATTTCAACTGAGCATCCTTAAAACAGAGCGAGTCATGGTAGTAGTGGCAGGCTGCGTGGATGTCATAACGGTAATCAGTTGTAGATTCAGACATGTACAACTGCACTTTAATGCATCCACAGATCATATACATCATGGCGTTTGCCCCCGGTAGTGAGGATAAGGCTTCCGATCAGAAAGTCCCTGGTTCGAATCCTACACCAGATACACAACCTTGGGATGACGTCATCTGGCATCTGTATTGCCAGTTGCCGCAACTCTAATCCGTATTTATGTCTATTCAATAATGACATTGGTTCAGCTGTCTACTGACCGCCTTATAAGCTGTAATACAATTCTCTGTAATAGGCAACATTCATTCACTCACTCAATGGTAAACACATTTTATTCTCTCTCTCTCTCTCTCTCTCTCTCTCTCTCTCTCTCTCTCTCTCTCTCTCTCTCTCTCTCTCTCTCTCTCCCTTGGGCACGCCAGCAACCTATGATTGTGGGTTCGAATCCAAGGTTTGTCAGCACCATACCCGTGCTCATGGGTTTCAAGTGGTAAAAGTCTGAGACCTGCATCACTTCGGGCTTTCCTACCACATTAAGCTGACACGCCGCGATATAACTGGAATACTGTTAAAAGCGGCGTTAAACCCAACTCGCTCACTTATTCTTTCTCTCTCTCGCTCTGTTCAGAATTCCGATTTTCAAGTACCTTCTGCCTCACATTGCCTCGAAAATCAATTAGTCGGTGTCTGATGAGGTACAGTTCATACAGTTTGGCCCTCACTCTATGAAGGTTCATACTGTAATGAGCTCACACAGAGTGAAAGTTCAGTCTTATTTTACTCCAATGAAGTCAATGCTTATAGAATCACCATCGGAACAAGGTTAACAAGGGTTGAGTGGGGTAGCCTACTGGTTAAAGCGCTTCTGGTCACGCCGTAGAACCGGGTTCGGTTAGCTCCATTGGTAAATGTGTAGAGAACATTCTTGCGTTCCACGCCGTGATATTGCTGGAATAATGCTAAGACGGGAACAAATAAACTCTCTAGCTGCTCACACTATCGACCATTAGCTTGGCAGTCCAGGTCCAACATTTTCATCTCAAATGTGGCATCACAACACTGCGCTGAATCCCAGTATCTGCCGAAAGTTGCGATTTAAAAGGGGTCGGTTACAATGCATGTGACCCGTGAAGATTCCGGGGTAGAATAGGTCTTCAGCAACCCATGCTTGCCGTAAAAGGCGACTATGCTTGTCGTAAAACGCGACTAACGGGATCGGGTGGTCAGGCTCGCTGACTTGGTTGATACATGTCATCGATTCCAATTGCGTGGATCGATGCTCATGATGTCAATCACTGGATTGTCTGGTCCAGACTCGATTATTTTACAGGCCGCTGTCATATAGCTGGAATATTGCTGAGTGCGGCGTTAAACAACAAACAAACAAACAATGCATGTCATTACCCCGTTTAAACGACTTGGTGTTTCTGGAGTTGATTTCATTATGTAGACAGCCGTGATATTGCTGTATCACTCTTCAACCCCTGTCCGTAGTTTTCACAATGAAACTCTTGTTTATTTCACAGATAAGAAATTTATGCATTAAAGAGGAAAAACAATAATGATCAATTAGTTCATGAAGCAAAACACTAGAATCAAATACTCGTGAATAAGGTATATACCCACATCCAACCACGTGGTACCCAAGTATTTTAACGGAGGTGAACATTAAGTTGGTTCCCGAAGTTCCCTTCTCAATGTGCCCCTGTGGTTTTGATACCAGGGGGTTCTAACTCTGACAGACAACGATCTGCACCTACTTTCAAGTCTTCTCAGCGTAAATTAGGACTTAAAGCAATTTCAAAGACCGTTTCTGTCAGACAGCTGAGTGCATAACCGATTTAAACCAGGCTTTCAAAATTATATTAACTATCGCCATGCTGTATCAAACGGTGAGATAATTACCCCCTGTTTAGGGATCAATAGGGTCGGACTTGATGGCGTCATTACTGGAAGACATACAACATTCTAGTGGCCCTCCCTACGGATTTCAGCCTTTATTAATATTAATCCGTTATTCAAACTAGGACTCTCTCCTCGGTGTTGCTAATTCGAAACATATACTGAGTAGGAACAAACGCAACGTGACTGTCTGTCAGATACCATTTATCTTACAAGAGTTATTTCTATTTCGTTTAGAAACAAAAAGTTGTAAGAGAGATGGTTTATGACTGGCACCAGTGCAGTAATCTGTTTCTTATACACCCGATAAGCACTATTTTAGCATGGAATCGATTCATATTTTCTCTATTGTCTAGATGGCAGTGGCGCATTAATGCGTAACACGTGAGTCATGAGTGATGTCAACCCGCTTCCTTCTTACTACTCATACAGACTGGGATCCTCAACAAAAACGTCAAGGCGATGATGCTAATGGAAACTAGATAAGATCAAATAAATGTATCAAACACACAAAACAATAACATTTCGACACAGGTGTAGCTGAATTCAGCTGAAGCACGAGAAACTGATTAATGAATGACTATCAGGAAAGTAGTCAGTCATGATCAAACGGAAGGTCATCACCATTGAGTAGCCAATCACGGACATGGAATTCGATATCACACATATGTTTGATACCGCTTATCTCAAATGAGTTTCTCACCCGCAAGTGTGTACGTAATGTACCTTATCCACCGCAAACATATTGCAACCTTATCGTGCTAAATGATACTATAATAGTAATGTCACATAAAGACGTCGACAAAGCAACTTCGGCGTTATGTCTAGTATGCACCCTCCACACTTCACGGGTTTGTATACACCACGTTCCCTCATGACCCCGTGAATAAATACGGAGACTCAGCGATGTAATCGCTATTTCAAACCAACGAATCAAACCACGACCTGCTTCCAGCGAGCGGCCAATGAGCGTTAAGGTTACAAAATGTCTCGTACCAATGGGGCCATCTACGGACCGTCTATATACACGATATCGTGCAAATAGTGGACCAATGTCGTGCAATATACACGACTGGAAAACTCCCTTCTCCGCCGTGAGACGCGAACGCTGATTGGTCTATTAATTTCCTACACAACAAACCCGGCCATCTACTCTACGCGTGGCTTCAATTTCAAAGCAACGGTGGGGTTCTTGTAAAGTCCCTGCGCGGAGAAGGGTCAGTTTGCCTCCCGACCTCATTTCATTACCTGACAAAACAAGATACACGTCACTATAACACAGTAATGCAGTTGTATGTATTCACGGGTGATGGAAGTAGTAGATTCACAACCCGTGAGGTTGACGATGCTATGTCCAATGCAAGTCCACGTTGACGTATACAGGAGTGACCAAAACTGTATCAATCAAGTTGCTTTGTGGAACGAAGCCCTAGAATCAACATTTACTTTTTCCAATGTTGTTTAAATAGTCTATTGGTGGTACACAAAGCGTCTATCTGCATATGAAGGATAGCTACGAGATCAGTCCCAAAGAACAAAGAAGAACGAGGCGTGGTTTATTTCACATAAGACATTGTTCTATCATGACGTCATTTCTGGAGATTCGAAGATACGCTCGCATTGATGACGTCGTAAACAGGACGACGCTATTGTTGAGAGGGTAAATGTTCCTATTAGATGTAGCAGGCATCAAACCGTGGGCGAAATATAGCAATCTGTAACCTAACACCCCTCCCAGTTCATAAAATGAACTTGTCCAAGATTGCCGAGGTCGGATTATATTCAGGGAGGCATCATATTTAAATACGGGTATATATGTTTAAATCTTTTTATTAACATCCTTAAAAGAGGCTGTAAATAATGGCGACATCTCATATAAGAATTAACGCCCCTCAGTCGTTGTTTACCGTACAATAAAACACTGCAGGGAGAATAAACTACTCTCCCTGCAGTGTTTTATTGTATGATAAACAACTGCATCTCGTCGTTTATCTCTATACTCATGTACATATACTCATATAAAAACTGTATCCATACAGAAATAGGAATAAATTGGGAGAAAAGGTTTTTAGCTTCAAGAAAATAAATACTATCTATAATAAAACTTTCGAAAAATACTTAAATGCATATATGAATAATTGAACTCGCTGTTTTACAAAACCGGAACGTAATGAGACACTGTCCACAAAACAAAGACTCGTTTATTTCTTAACTAATGTACTCACATAAAAACTGTATGCATACAGATATAGGAATAATTTAGATGAAAAGATTCAAGAAAATAAATACTGTCTAAAATATGAATCTCTAAAAACACCCAAATGCATACATGAATAATTGAACTCGCGGTTTTACAAAACCGGAATGTAATGAGACACTGTGCAGAAAACAAAGACTCGCTGCAGTTCTTGTGTACCTCAATGGGTTTTAGTTTGATAGTTTGTTTCTGATAAGTTAAAATTGTTCACCTGACAAATTAAGATGAATGTGCTTGTAAAGAGAATACTCTTAAGATCAAATGTTAAGTCGATAAACATATTAGATATCATGCGGGACCGTGTAGACTTTTAACATTGACACTATACAATCAGAAGGCGTGTATGATTTCAAGTTCTTCGTCAAAGAATTCCTCAGAAATAATTTTTGATTTTACATATGTCTTGCATCTAAAAATGTACCCAAGACACAGTTAAATGTGTTCAATCATACTGTATAATTCCGTATGTCCAGACGTGCTTTAAATTGCATCTGAAATACATATAATATATGGGGAAATATATGTGAACAATTACGCAACGTGTTGACTATTGTTTTAGGTATGCCCGTTTGCGCAAAGACGGAACCCGGTCGCATGAGAGGGGCACTAGTCGCTATTCGGCTTGTCCCGGAATAACATGAGTTGGTCACGAATGACGACAAACATAACGAGAGGTTTCGGAAGTTGTTAATGAACCTGTGGCGGTTACATGTTTTAGTCACCACTGATCAATTGGCAGACCATTGAAAGGTGATTGAAGATGTGTCAAATAGACACTAAGGTAACTTCATAAATTGCTGTCGACTGTCGGCCTAGACACGAACCGAGTCGATACTGCGATAGCTTTTATGTGCGTTTTATTCACTGGGATGGGTTGTAGCGAGGCCATTCGTGGACGATCATGCAGTTCAAGACGATAAGTTCAAGATTAAAGGGTCTAAATGATCAGAAAGAACGCTTCGGTGTGTATTCGTGCTAGGGATATTCCCAGGGGTTCCCCAAGCCATGGGGAAGTAGTCCGTCGGTGTTTCCTTCATTTAAGAACAGGGTCTCGTGAAAAACGCATGAACGTCAAATTGTGTCGTTCATACACTTATGAACACCAATTTCGCGGTCATATGACCGACCTCTCTTCTAATTTGAAAAGACGTATATCGTGTAAACTTCAAAGCAAAAAAATATTTTCGCATAATACACAACTGCTGATGGGTATCTTAAACAACTTATCTTTGAAAATCTATCTTTTTTTCAGCACAAATTTACACCCTCACAAACATGGTACGGTCAAGTGGTTGCAAATTCATTTCTTACCCCAGTCTTCATTGAACCAGTTTATTTTTACAACAATTTACCCCAGCCACAGACGATTTCTTACAAACTGTTGCAGGAATGAGTGATGGTTAAATGGACATAATAAAAGTTAACAACAGTTCTTTCAATGTTTATCACATAAGAAAACAAACTCGGTACACTCCCTCTTGCCTCTTTTATAGAAAAATGTTCTGGGAACTCGAAACATTTTTTGCTTCTAAAGATCACATCATATGTCCACATTACACCAAGGGTGTAGCCTATTTTTGTTGGTTCCTAGAACACTATTCCTTATGAGAGAGAATGCGTACATAACGACAGCCTACTGTATCGTTATGCTGACCAGGTCCAGCGAGTGAGTAGAATTTATGCCGTGTTCATTCCAGAAATGAGAATAAAACAGTATTCAAATCCAGAGAATTGAGAACGCTTCATCCACCAGCCCACATCATGCGCCACAACAATCTTGGCCCGAGTGCCCAATAGACGGTAGAAGCGCTGGGCGTTTATCTTTTAGCATATCTGATCACCGTGCACTGGGCGCTGGCTGTTCCTTTCTCCGCCTGTTAACATCAATAATTTGGTCACTATTGAAAATTATATCCATTTGTATCATTTGCATCCTTATGTGAGCACTTAATACGTCCGAACACGAAACCATTTCCCTGTTGTACTGCATCGAAGTCAATAATAAAACACGAGAAATTGTACATCTTATTTGTGGAGTTCTGGGGGACCAATTTAACCTGATGACAAATCCTCCTTTTCCATCTCAATTGGATTTTGTTTTGTAAATATGTGTTATTGGTAAACATAATGAATATAGGGCCAATGTAGCTTTTGATAAATCCCCCATTTCTCCTTTTCAAATGGATTTTACCAGTAACTACGTGATATAAGTCAAATTATGAATTTCTGACACATCCGTCAATTTACCATCTTAGTGGACTTTTTTTTTTAGATACGAATTGATTTTAGATTGATAATAGTTTCATATACATGCAATTACCAATTTCCTGAAATCGGCTGGGATTCAATATTCTTACGCGGCGTTTTCCTTGGTGATTAGATGTGTTTCGAAGCGAAACAGCTTACCTAATAATTCATGTTTCTACTCAGGAGCTGTGAAATGTCAACTTACACGCAGATACTGGTGGCTACCACAAGAGGCAGTTGTGTAATGTAATATCAGGTTTCAGTATTGATCTGAGCATCTTTAAAACACAGCGAGGCATGGAGCGAGTGGCAGAGTGCGCGGATGTCAAAACGAGAAATTAGTTGTAGATGTACATGTGCACTTGTACCGGGATTCCAGAGATGATATCCATGATGGGATGTCGCTATGTCTGATCAAAAGGTCTGTGGTTCGAATCCCACGGCCGATACTCAGCTCCCTGTCCGTTTTGCCTGTCAGCGTGCCTTTTGGGTGATGTAATCTAGTATGTACATTACCAGTTAGCCATTATATATATATAAAGCACAGTAAAGTTCTAACTCTCAGGCACAATATAGTAATAATTAAATACGTGGAGTAAGATTGAACACAGTTTTAATTGGCTTGCGCTTTCAACTCGTACGAGTCTCATCAGGCCATAACTGAATAACGGACATGAAGTAGTAACATATAGTTACGTGACATCATAACATTTAGGAGAACTATGACGTCACAATACCGAGGTGACAATGGACAAGTGTGTGTGTGTGTGTGTGTGTGCCTCTCTCTCTCTCTCTCTCTCTCTCTCTCTCTCTCTCTCACACACACACACACACATATTTATATATGTATATACATATAGTAATAATTAAATAAGTGGAGTAAGATTGAACACAGTTTTAATTGGCTAGCGCTTTCAACTCGTACCACGTACGAGTCTCATCAGGCCATAACTGAATAACGGACATGAAGTAGTAACATATAGTTACGTGACTTCATTACATTTAGGAGAACTATGACGTCACAACACCAAGGTGACAATGGACAAATAACTTTACATTTAACTAAGCCGCGTATTTATGAATGAAATGTTGGTCTTTTTGAAACAATGTAGGTTCATGATCAAAATTTAGCTAATATAGCGGGAAAACTAAAAGGTTGCCGCTTCCACATGTATCTAAATGTTCACTGAGTGGAATCGTGCGGTTGTGTGGCTGCTTTATTTGTGAATGGTGAAGATTCATTCTTCTTTTTAATTTAAGTTCTGTCTTTCTGATATACTTTTCATTGCATCGACTACAAACAATCAAGTAAATAACATTTCTAGTATCACAAGTCATATTTTGTTTTACAGTAAATTTAGTGTCCTTTGTAATTTGGACTGAACAGCCTTCATTTATATTGCTTCAAGTTAGGCAAGTTTGTCATCGCACTTAGAAACCTGTGGAGTGATGACAACAGAATCAAATTTAGAACTTGTCAAAATCTTTCTAAGATTTTTGGGTTGTCTTTGGCTGTTGATAATTTTGTATTTGCTCAATATCTTCGCCATTTTAACACTTTGATTCAAAATAGGCAGGTATTGTTGAACCATGGATAATGTTTTTTCATGATTAGGGTTGAAGGTAGATACTAGAGTTAATTTATTCCCCATATTGTTTTCTTCAGATTTTTCTCTCAGTTTTAGTTGCTCAATACTTAGCGCCTTCTGTGTGCTATCTTCAATTAGCTTTGCGGGATATTTTTGATGCAGTAGGAAACTCTTAAGTTCAGCAAGACGGGTAGTTTTAACATCATTCCTGGAAACAATGGTACAAATACGTCTTGCGAGACAGAAAGGGATATTACGTTTTGTATGATAGGGGTGACATGATCCAAAATCCAAATATTGGTGCGTATCAGTATCTTTATAAAAGATATCAGTTTGTACAAATCTCCCAGATATTAAATTGATTCTTACATCGAGAAAGGTTGAACTGGATTCGCTTTTTTCCATGGTGAAATTGAGTGACGCATTAAGTGAATTTAAAATTTCATGAACAGCTGTAAGTTGACTTTCACTGGTTTTTAATATGAGAAATCTTTTTACATGTTTACATAAAGGCTTAAGAATAATATCTATGAAATTGCTAAGACGCTGAGTACAGCTCTCGGGTCCTCCCACAATTGGTCTAAATGGTAAATCTTCGGGATATTCTTTTATATACTTTGGGTAGGCCATAAAAATTAGCGGTTTTAGGTTCAAAATTGGTAAGATCACTGTGCTTTCTGGAAAAGTTGAAACAACAAACGAACTGTTGAAAGATTTATTGACGGTTGCAAAGGAAACACAGATGAAACAACAACGAAACATCACAAGTGAGCTAATCACAGATTTAGCATTCACAATGAAGGGTGAACACGTAGGCACCCGTATGGAATCGCCGAATTCACGGGATTCAGTTGGACATCCTCAAGACAATAAAGGTGAGCCCATTCAAAATCCGTACATTGCAGAAATACAGAATCTTACGGTAGAAAGAAAAGCATATAGACAGAGGAAGTTAATGGAACACCTGTGGAAATCTATCCGTAATGCACGGAGTAAAGCTTTTTGGAACTATCTAAATGTGAGAAACAACTGCATCATTTATGAAACGTGGTTGAATGAAGAACACATTATGCTGCCTCTTAAATATCGCATTCGACCAATAGAAGGCGAGAGTGATGAAACAAAAGATATTCGTATCAAGCTAGCGGTTCAGAGATTTCGAAGTAACATTCAGCTGATGCAAATAAACGCGGATGTTTGATGACACAGATGAACATATGCGGGAATTGCTACATAGAAGAAATTCAGTGCATGTACTTGATAAACTTATTAAAATCTGGAAAGATTATTGCAACAAAGATGAAGAAAACGCATTTGAAAAGTGGCGACAAAAAGAAAACTGGTTGCTGAGATATCAAGAAAGATATGGGAACAGTTTCTTCAAAAATAAGAAGCAAACAGATCACATCCTTCCTGCATCTGTTAATAAACACGGTGTGATGAGGAATCAAGCATCCCAGATAAAAATGTCAAAGACAAATAACAACAAGTCAAAAGCTGTTAAATGCAGGAAAACCTTTGCCGATGCAGTTGCAGTTGCAGTTGGGAATTCTGAACCAGTTCATTCACAACTGCAACCCCTTTTCACAAGAAGAGATACGAAGGCGCATCAGTAATGGATACAAAGGTGGGGATAAACTAAAGAATATTAAATCGTATGGCCGACAACGGGGCCCCAACGGACCAGGACGTGATTATAAAAACAAATCGTTTGGAAACAAGTGTGATGGTGACAACGTTACCTACATCGGCAATGCAATCAAGAAATATTTTTTAGGAAGAGGCAGTTTCCACGAAAAGCCAAAACTCCCACGGTAGAAAAGGCAGCGAATCACATAAAAGATCCTAAAATCATAAACCTGTCTTGTCATCCCCTCAGTGTAAATGAAGTCAGTTTACTGAAGAAAGGTTTAAAGTTTACACCTACAACTACGCCAAATCCGGAGGCTATCAAAACAGACTTAAAGAACTTTACTCGGAAACTGAGACTGGCTGAATATTTTGAACCTGAAGAGGACGACGACGTTAAATGGGATGCTGACGCAGGCAATAAGAAGAATGGTGAAAATTTGGTGAAAAATAAGTCCAGTTTTATACCTCCACGCAGGAGAGAAAAATATTTGGAAGACTTTTGTGATAGACTTGAAAGTGCTCCTATTCATGTAAAACAAACAAAACAAAACCTATCTGAATGTGAATTGAAAGGCCTTACTAATCTTAAAAATAATACAGACATCGTTATTAAAGAAGCCGATAAAGGGGGTGCTATTGTTATTATGAATAAATCATTTTATCAAAGAAAGATAATGTCCATTTTAAATGATGATCAATATTCTAGTAAAACAGAAGAAAAATCTCTCCAGAATAAGGTTAAGAAATTGTTAGATGAGTATGATGACGAAATTCTAGACAAAGAAAAGGACTATCTTACCAATTTTGAACCTAAAACCGTTAATATTTATGGCCTACCCAAAGTACATAAAAGTAAATGTAGTCAAAAGGAAATTAATGATACAAATTGTGAAGTTATATCTATTGAAAATCCCGAAGATTTACCATTTAGACCATTTGTGGGAGGACCCGAGAGCTGTACCGCCATGAAATACCAGATAGATTTTCGGATGAGTTTATCATTGATGCATTGAAGTTGGTTATTACCAATAACATGTTATATTTTGATGGATCTTATTATTCACAAAAGAAAGGAGTAGCCATGGGTACTAAGGTAGCCCCTACTTATGCAACCCTTGTGTTTGGATTTTTGAGAATATGTTTTATGATAAGGTGAGAGATACTCTTGATGAATCTATGAAAGAACAAATTGAATATTTATGGAAAAGGTTTTTAGAAGACTGTTTTATCATATTAAAAACCAGTGAAAGTCAACTTACAGCTGTTCATCAAATTTTAAATTCACTTAATGCGTCACTCAATTTCACTTTGGAAAAAAGCGAGTCCAGTTTAACCTTTCTCGATGTAAGAATCAATTTAATATCTGGGAGATTTGTACAAACTGATATCTTTTATAAAGATACTGATACGCACCAATATTTAGATTTTGGATCATGTCACCCGTATCATACAAAACGTAATATCCCTTACTTGCAGCAATATGATTGAAGGCTGTTCAGTCCAAATTACAAAGGACACTAAATTTACTGTAAAACAAGTATTTGTCACAGAAGTGACGAAATGTCCCCCGCCTGTATATACACCAAAATACCAAATATGAAGACAATCCAGCGATTAATTAGTTCTTGAGATATCGCGGCAACACCGTTTTCCAACTCCAAAAGCAGATTTGCCTGCTGTGACCTTGAAAATAGGGTCAAGGTCACCAAAACCGACTGGTGTCTGCGGTGTCTGTATATACACCATAGTTCCAAATATTAAGACAATCCTGCGAATAGTTCTTGAGATATCGCGGCAACACCGTTTTCCAACTCCAAAAGCAGATTTACCTGCTGTGACCTTGAAAATGGGGTCAAGGTCACCAAAACCGACTGGTGTCTGCGGAGTCTGTATATAAACCATAGTTCCAAATATGAAAACAATCCAGTGTTTAGTTCTTGAGATATCGCGGCAACTCTGTTTTCAAACTCCAAAAGCAGATTTGCCTGCTGTGACCTTGAAAATGGAGTCAAGGTCACCAAAACCGACTGGTGTCTGCGGTGTCTGTATATACACCATAGTTCCAAACATGAAGACAATCCTACGATTAGTTCTTGAGATATCGCGGCAACACCGTTTTCCAACTCCAAAAGCAGATTTACCTGCTGTGACCTTGAAAATGGGGTCAAGGTCACCAAAACCGACTGGTGTCTGCGGAGTCTGTATATACACCATAGTTCCAAATATGAAGACAATCCAGTGTTTAGTTCTTGAGATATCGCGGCAACAAACAGGTGGGACGTACGGACGGACGTACGGACGGTCGTGAATACTATATCCCCCGCTTCGCGCTTTCGCGCGGCGGGGGACAACAAAATATGACTTGTGATACTAGAAATGTTATTTACATGATTGTTTGTAGTGGATGCGATGAAAAGTATATCAGAAAGACAGAACTTAAATTAAAAAGAAGAATGAATCTTCACCATTCACAAATAAAGCAGCCACACAACCGCACGATTCCACTCAGTGAACATTTAGATACATGTGGAAGCGGCAACCTTTTAGTTTTCCCGCTATATTAGCTAAATTTTGATCATGAACCTACATTGTTTCAAAAAGACCAACATTTCATTCATAAATACGCGCCTAAGTTAAATGTAAAGTTATTTGTCCATTGTCACCTCGGTATTGTGACGTCATAGTTCTCCTAAATGTAATGACGTCACGTAAATATATGTTACTACTTCATGTCCGTTATTCAGTTATAGCCTGATGAGACTCGTACGTGGTACGAGTTGAAAGCGCTAGCCAATTAAAACTGGGTTAAATCTTACTCCACTTATTTAATTATTACTATGTGTATATAGATAGATAGATAAGATAGATAGATAGATAGATAGAAAGATAGATAGGCACACACACACACACACACACACACACACACTTCTCCACTGCCCCGAAATGACTACAAGAAGACAATACAGGACACGGACATGTAGCATCAGTGTATTCGTTGCTATTATACAGGGATAGTCAGAACGGTCTCTAAGTCCTTTCTCACTAAATGGAACTCGTAGCTTCTCCTTGATATAGCTGCTAACACCACGCCTATGCTCTCCAGAACCATAGTCAACGGCGCTATGAATATAGTTAAGACACACAACACCATACACTTTAGCGCTCCATGTCTACGAATGGAGAAGGACTTGATCGCCCCGAGGATGAAGAGAAACACAACAACGCCACTAGTGAAGGCAAACAACAAATCAAGTAACGGGTGCACTGGAATGGGGAAGAGGGGGATAAGAATAAAGTTAAGAGCCGTCACAGGCATTACCACCCATGACAGAATCATTACACTGATCCCAAGTTTGTATCTGAAAGGAATCTGGTTGCTGAGGAAAGTGAGTGATATACCCTGAATCCAACGCTTCCTCTGTCGAATATAGTCCATGACAGAAAACGTGGACTTTTCCCACATTTCCCCTTCAACGTATCCAAATTTGTACCCTTCCTTCCACGCCGTGAGGGCGAAGAAACAGTCTTCAGCAATGCTTCCTTCTGGACCAAAGTCAAATGAAACCTTTTTCTCAGCGCCGGCGTTCGCTACGATAAACGAACCTTTCCAGCTGAAAACAGGCTTATGAAGCACACCGAGCGTGAATCTCAACGTGCCATAGTCGGCTCCAACCCGCAGCAGATCGGCCAATGTTGTCACCCAATTTACAATAGAGTCACTGGCATACGTGATAACGCCTTGTCCAAACTCGTACTGTCCTGAGCGGATGAAGTTCAACACTCCTGCCAGAGAAGATTCTGTAAGGAGGGTCTCCTCGTCCAGATGAACCACCCAATCACTGTCGTTCAAAACCGTCACGTCATCTTCTAGAGAGTACTGCAATGCACGTGCTTTGTATAAGGCCCCCCGCGACGTTTTGTACATTGATGGTACAACTAGCTCCCTCACATTAATTGACTCGTCCAGGGAGATAGGTCTGTCTGTTACAACCTCGATTATATAATTGGTAAGACCTACTTTGGAACACAGTTCTACGTTTCTTTGCACATTCCTCTTCACTAGGTCTGGGTAGGTACCACGAGTCACCACTCTGAAACAGATGGGCCCAAAGAGGGGTGACATCATAAGTTTCGGGGGATCTGGGTGAGTGTTTCCCACCAGGATCCCTATAAAGTTGCTTAGTGTTATAGGTAACGGCACCAAGGCAAGGATTCGTAGAACATACATAAACAGTGTTGGGATCGTGCCATATTTGGTGTAAGGATCAATGGCTTCTAACGGATCACTTGCAAAGGGGAGAGCTCCTGATGCTGAGAAGACGACGAACAGAATAACGAAGAGAAGAACGACTGTGAGATAGTGTTTTAGGCGACTGTACATGGTATCCAGATGGTCCGTTCGTATCGTATCTGAAAAAGGACGGTATAGACATTTAATAATAACGAATCTAAAATATCATAGAAGTGATAAAGTTCCCTAACATCCAAATTGAAATCAAAACGTTATCATGTATGAAAGATATATTTCTTTGCGATTTATGATGCAGACAGAGATGTCACCGTCAAGATAAATCGCAGACGTAGGGAGTGCAAAGCACCTTAAAGGGGAAGTGTACACACAAAAATCACTTTCTTTCTTAATTTAGAAACAATTAGTATTAGTGTTTGAAAATATACACTCATTTTTCTCACAGTCAAAGTAGGGAGCTCACAATAAGTGTGAAAATGTCATGCCGTTATGAGGTCTTCGTTTCCCGAGCTAAACAGGCCTGAGGTATCCCCCTTAGATCATGACGTAATTGGTGCCAATTTAACTGGGCCCTTGCCTTGTCACAACGCAAAAGATATAAGGTCCCAGTTTATGGTGAGACAACATGGCATCCGATACATTGCCTGGTCCGAAGAATTTCCCTTGACCCTTCAAGAAATCGCAAAACGATACGCTTATGACGTCATTCCTTTATCAATTGGCACAATGACGTCATATTGCAAGGGGCATAAGCCATGGTGTGTTTATTATGGAAATAGAACTCTCGGTAAATGTGAAAAATATGAACCGATTTAATTAATAAAATAAATGAGATACGTGTGATATTTTTATTGTTTTGCCTCTGAAACTACTAGGTAAATACTTTTCATGATGAAAAAGTAAAAGAAAGAAAGCTTTATTTTCGTGTGAACTTGCCCTTTACACTTTGGCCATATCATCAGTGGAAAATTCTGGATGTTTTAAATTCTTTAAAATCACCATCGGAGCATGGTTGACAACGGTTGAATGGGGTAGTCTATTAGTTAAAGCGTTGGCTAGTCACCATTTCTGAAAGTGTGAAGATCATTTTTGTGTTCCACGCCGTTACATTGCTGGAATACTGCTAAAAGCAGGGTAAACTAAATTTTCTAATAATTCACACTATCGACCATTAGCTTGGCAAGTCCACGCCAAACATCTTCATCTCAAGTGTGGCATCAGTACAATACGCTGAATCCCCATGTCTGTCGAAAGTTCCTACTTAAAAGAGAGATGGTCGGTAACAATGTGTAACCTAGATTGTAAGTCACCGTACCCAGTTGTCCTGGCTGCTTTAAATCACTTCGTTTCTATGAAGTTGGGTTCATTTTATAGGCCACCGTTATTGAGCTGTGTCACTCTCAAACCGCTTTCCGTCGTTTTCGCAATGAAGCTCTGATGTATTTCTTTTGAGAGGACAAACAATAATAATCAATAAATTCCTGAGCCTTATGACTTGAATCAACTTCACATGAATAAGGTATGTACCCATACGCAACCACGTGGTACTTAAGTATTTCAACGAAGGTGAACATTAGGTTAAAACACCTTTCTCTGTGCCCCCCTGTGCTTTTGCTACCAGGGGATTCTGACAATGACAGACAGCGATCTATAGGGTCTCTACTTTCAAGTCTTCTAAACGTAAATTGGGACTTAATGCAATTTGAAAGACCGTTTCTGTCAGACAGCTAACGGAGTGGTAAAGCTGATTTAAAGCAGGCTTCCAAAATTATATTAACCATCGTAATGATATATCAAACGGTGAGATAATTACCCCCTGTTTGGGGATCGATCGGGTAGGAATTGATAGCGTCATTACTGGAAGACATACAACATTCTAATGATCCTTTCCAAGATTTTCAGTCTCCATCGATATTTAACCGCTCTTCAAACTAAGACTTTCTCCTTGATGTAGCTTATTCGAAACATATACTGAGCAGGAACAAACGCAACGTATCTGTCTGTCAGATACCACATTTTGACTTCCGGCCTGAATTCATTAAAAAGAGACACACGTCACTATTTCTATTAATGTAGTGTATACACTCCCGTGAAGTCGACGGTGCTCTGTCTATCGTATGTCCATGCTGACGTATACAGGAGTGACCACACTGTATTAAAAAGGTTGTGTTGTGGAACGAAGCCCGGGAAATAAAAATTTATTTGATCCAGTCTATATGAGATAATGATAACAATAGCGTCCATCTTCATATAATGCATTCACATATAGACAGTATCCATCCAAATAGAGGAATGATTTAGATTAAATGACTAAAAGTGACTGAAAATAACTAACAATGCTTAAATGCATCCATGAATCTTCTAACTTCTACTTTTTCTCACTGTTTAATGAGACCGAAATGTATTGAGAGCATGACCAATCGCATCATATAATCAGATAACCAGTTCTCGTGTACCTGAATGGTTTTGAGCTCGATATGTTTCTGATAAGTTAAAAGTGTTCACCTGACAAAATTAGGTTAATATACTTGTTTGTATGTTGTTTAACGCCACACTCAGCAATATTACAGCTACATGCCGGCGGTCTGGTCCAGACAATCCAGTGATTGACATCATGCGCATCGATCTACGCAATTGTGATTCGATGACATGCATCAAACAAGTCACCGAGCCTGATGAACCGATGCCGTTAGTCGCCTCTTCCGACAAGCATAGTCACCTTTTACAGCAAGCATGGGTTGCTGAAGACTTATTTTACGCCGGATCTTCACGGGTTAATATACTTGTAAAGAGAATGCCCTAAAACTCAATTGCTTAAGTGATAAACATATTAGATATCATGCGGCATCTGGTAGGCCTTTAACATTTACATTATGACCAGAAAATGGTATTATGCATTTCTTATTGTCGTCGGAACATTTGTAAACTGAGGAGCAAAAGAAAGTATCTATCAGTTGATTTCATCATATGTTTTATGTTGTTTTTTTCCTTTTATCTAAGATCTAATATCACTCCTTGTTTTATTTTTCAAAATATATATTCCCTACAGTGTTTTATTGTACTATAAACAACTCCCTCTTGTCATTTATTTCTTGACTAATGGACTATCATATAAATCTGTATCCATACAGATATAGGAATAACTTGGATAAAAAGATCTTAGTTTCCTATTTTGGTTGTTTTACAAAACCGGAATGTAATGAGACACTGTGCAGAAAACAAAGACTCGTTGCATTAGATAATCAGTTCGTATGTACCTCAATGGGTTTTAGTTCGATATGCTTCTGATAAGTCAAAAGTATTCACTTGACAAAATAAGATTAATGTACTTTTAAAAAGGATGCTCTAAAAATTATCAACAAACATGCTGATCAACGGAAAGCTTTTAACAATGACACTATCACCCGAAAATTGTATGAAGCGTAATTTTAGTTTTCAGTATATGGCACATTGTGGTAGAAACAATGTTTCTTCAGATCATTCCATGTATGCCATGTTACGCTGAAGTATCATATGAAAAGGGTGGGGCCTGTTTTTGTTGGTTCTTAGAACACGTTTTCCTCTACAATGCGAACGAACAACAGTATAACTGGTCCGGAAACTTTTAACTCACGGGATCTTAAACTGCAAATCAATCCATAAGATATGGTACAAAAACGATGATAAGTGACATGTGCAATATAAGTTCAGTAAATTAAAGGTATATTCAGCAAATATCTAATTGCTGTTAAACACGTACTCTTAGCATGCTGCAACACCTTTACAATGTCCGAATCTATAAATGTTAAGTGTGTTTTTAAAGGGGGATGCTCATGCCTGCATCACTCTCTCCCCTCTGAATACACCTGTATCGAATATCCTTAATCACTGGAGCAACAACATTTAATTCATACGTCCCAGAGGAATTATGACAGTCTTCGTTATAACAGATGTGTTGGTATATAAGACTTCGTTACATCCAGAGTTGACTGTCAAAACTAACGTTTCTACCATCTTCACACATTTATGCATTATAAATAGAGTTGCAGCAATAAATAGAAGGTGCTTCAGATTTGACTAAGCATCTGTTTTTGGAATAATGCCCTTTCGCATTGATCTTGGGTTTTTTGTCGCTTTTATCTTTATACCAGCAATATCCTGGCGGAGCATCAGAAATGGGCTTCATATATTGTCCCCATGTGAGAAATCGAACCCGGGTCTCTGGCTTGACTAGCGAACACTAAAAATTGACTTGTCTACTGAGACACCCCATCACGGAGTTCCAAATATGACTTCAAGCATTTAGTTTAATTGATGCATTCACATCATGTCACGTACTCCACGGGAACAATGCCTGTAGTTGCTCAAATCACTATAACATTTGTACGAATAAAAAATTGTCTTTGCTTTAATTTTCTAGTTATTTTCGTTGACTTCTTAGAGTGTTTTAGAACATTGTATTAGCTCTAGTAGTTCCGTCCGCCGGGACCAAAAAATGAGATCTTCACTGCATGTGGCATACCAGACCACAGTTGCTCATAAAGCATTCACTTGGCTGTCGTGTAACATTAGTGTCGTGGATGACGCAGACAAGCTGGATTTTCTCAACAAATACAGCTTTATCTATAAGTGACTTGACATTCAATACATAGCTCTATATAAGATAAAATCCGGCAATTTAAATCCACAGGAGATAGCAATTTGTCTTTAATGATAATGAGAAACCTTCATGAAGACTGATGCAGACACCACTGACATTTCACAAAAACTCAAATACGGTTGTCAGATAATTACAGACCATGACATTATCGGACTGATAAACCCCACAACAGATACATGGTAATATAACATTATTATCTATATAGTTATTTTCCATTACAAATATTCCAGAATAACGCGAACCACTATTCTCTACAGAAGCCATGTTGGCTCATCGACAAAGACAGTTCATCTAAAAACAAAAAAACACTCGCCAGACAAGCTTTTGCATAATTCTACATCCATTCATGGAACAAAATTATGTCAGATGGATCCCACTTACCCGCGAGTGTGATCTACACGTCCGCTGTGGCCTGCATACATGACAAATGCCCTCGTTTACATTTAAATATCAAACCCATAAACGCTTCTTTCAGTCGTGTGCCTCGGTGGAGCGGCGAGCAAGACGGCAAATTAACACTAGTCTGTAACCGGCTATAAATTTCATCCAAGCTGTTACGTGTTTATGCGTGGGGCATGTATCACGGCAAACGGTAGGGTTTTAATGGACGACCGTGGGTACAGTGATAGCATGTTTCAGCCGTTTGGTCCACGATTCCCTCTTTGAAAAATCAAAGTATATTGATTAAGGCATAGACTGAATCTGTAGGCTTTCTCATCAGCCGATTGCTGGAGCAGTCGCAACATAACCCGAAACATCAGACTCTGCACATTTAGTGAGATCAATACTTGCTGTACCTATGGGGTGACGTTACTCTTGCTTGTGTTGGCGGATGGCGGAAGACTAGTGGTTCACACACGCCGGGCTACTGTGTAGGGGTGATGAATTGATAGGGTGAAACTGTGAAGTGTTAAATTAAATGCACTTGAAGTGTTTATATGTTCAGATACACTGATGTACATAATTATGTTTAAATGCATTGACAATTGCTGGTAGCATGATTGGATTATATGTATGCAGATGTTCTGGACGTCGTGGTAATGTGCACATTTGTTGATGCCATGATGCTGATGCAGCTGCACGTAATGGTGCCAAGATTGTAAAACATAGATGTGTAGATGTAATGGTGTGAATACCTGTAATAAATATACAAGTGAAAACTTGAGGGTACACATACACGTGTAGATTCGATGATCTGAATAGAAATATAGGTGTAGGTGTCATGCTGTGAATACATATACAGTTGCATGTGTCATGGTGGCAATAGAAACACGTGTAGATGCCATGATGTGAACACAAATACACGCCTAGGTGTCATGGTGTAAATAATATTACACGCTTGGGTGCATTTGTGTGAATACAATAAGGGTGAATAAACCCTAAGAAAACATAAACGTCAAGTTAAATTGAGGATCGATGGAGGTAGCCTCGTGGTTTAAGCGTTGGCTCGTTACGTTGAACAAACAGGTTCGATTGCCACATGGTTACACTATGTTGGAGCTTGATATGGCTTCACTCACCTCACTCACCCAAGCAGTAGTATTATATGAGTGAGGTGAGTGAAGCCATATCAAGGTCCAACACAGTATATATACTGAACCGCAAAAGTGACGTCACTCCAAGTACCAGACCACCAACACTACAGACGACCGACCACGTAGTCAGGATCGTCAGATTGTGCGACAGCATCTTCAAGATCGCTTTGTTACTGCTGCGGAAACTGCTCGATGGTAACTGCGTGGTAACACAGCAGCGACACATTAGTGCGGACACCGTGCGTCGACGATTGACGATCAGACACCTTCACTGTCACAGGCCACACCGAGGACCCATTCTGACACGTCATTGCCGGGACCGTCTTCAGTGGGCAACACAGCACCAGCATTGGCACCACCAGCAGTGGAGAAGAGTCATCTTCTCAGACGAGAGCCGTTACTGTATCTCAACAGCAGATGGCAGAAAGAGAGTCTGGCGACGCCGTGGGAACCGTTATTCGGATGCGTGTGTTGTTGAGAGAGACTCGTGGGGTGGTCTGAGCATCATGGTGTGGGAAGGAATTGGTCTTGGGTCTTCCAGAACATCGGTCCAGGGAGAGACAATGGTGTCACAACAGGTACATTGATCAAGTCTTGAGACCACGCAACCACGAGTTTCGGCATGATACAGCCCGTGCCAACACTGCCAAAGCAAGGAGAGACTTCCTCCAGCAGAATGGCATCAGATCGTGGCCTGCCCTCAGTCCCGATTTAAATCCCATTGAGCACCTGCGGGACGAGATTCAAAGACGGCTGAACGACGTCTGACCAAAGCCGACAACTGCAACTGAACTGCGTCAGGCGTCCCTCAGAGTGTGGGCTCAAGCGCATATGGCCTTCAACAACCGCCTCATCCTTTCCATGTATCGACGTTGCACGGCAGTCATCAATGCACACGGGGGACACACGAGATACTGACTTGTGATGCCATTTTCTCGGAGACTAGTGTTGTGTTTCACTTTAAGAACTTTTGACACTTTAATTTCAATCTTGATGATCAGTTTTGCCAAGTATGTTTACAGTGTTTGGACAAAGGTTTCTCATATATCTGTCCATGGTGACGTTTCTTTTGCGGTTCTGTATATATATATATACACACACACACACACACACACACACACACACACACTTACATACATTTCTCTCTCTGTGTGCGTGTGTGCGCTTAAGTACGGTTCCAGCAACAACAGTGAGAGCCCACTGTATCGACTAGGAAATATAATTCATGATATTGCTTGGAAACGTTTGCCTAAAACCACAAAAATGTCTCCACTAAATCAGAACAAAACCCGCATGGTCCTGAATTTTAAATTATGCTCGTAAAGGAATGCTCAGGACGCATTCTCAGACAAAAATAACTTTCCTCAATGCCACACAATAATATTTATTTCAGGATTCAGTTTTGCAGTAATTGTAGCTCTCATCATACTGCCATCAATCTGTGGATCACATTATCACAGGGGATTTCTCTATTGGTGACAATAACAACCTTCGTCAGCTATTCAAATACAGCGCAACATATCGTGAACAGGCTGCTACTAATTGGGATCACAATTATAAAATAATTTTGGGTACTGTCGAAGTGTATGCCAAAAACATGGGCCAATAGCGAAGAGGAAATCGTTGAATGTCTTTCAGATTGTGTTAAGTTAGTGTGTGGTGTTGTTATTGGTAGAATGCATATATTGAAAGAGAGGAAACAGAATTGGAATAAACTCATCATGTCCCACCAGCTGCCATCCTATGTCTGGCTGCCCTAAAGGAAATGTTTCCCATTGACATTGTCTCAACTAACATAACCACATTTGTAAGCATTACAACATTAATTTTTTGATAAAAAAACGACACATGAAATAATGCCACATATAAGGCCAGTATGATAACGGAGGAAGAAATCTGCCATGCATAAGTACAAACACACATACCTGTAGCATCCACAATCATCCATATATACCTGTAGCCATCCACAACCATACATAATTGGGCACCGCGTTACGCAACCCGTGTGCACCCCGTTGGTCACTCGTGTGGAACCCGTCCGTCACGCGTGTGATACTCGTGTGCAAAAATGCTAATACACATGTTATTTGTACTTGCTGATGTCTCATTTTTAGATGTGTGATTTTGTAGGAAAATATGAGTACTGGTGTGGCTTCTTCATGATGTTTTGCGATGGTGTCAAGAGAATACACGATCGTAGTAAATGTTATTGCCATTCAAATGTTTTTTTTTCTGATTTGACATTTAATGTCTGTAGTACGATTTTCAGTGATTATGTTTATGAGGCTTGGCGGGGCATTTTCTTTATTGGACCCTAATTACTATATGATGGTTGGGTCTCTTTGTCTCAGCTCCATAGCCGTGACTCTGGAAAAGAGCAGCATTTAAGTAATGAGAGTAGGTTATACCATGGAATATACACTTGAGGGAGAGGGTTCTACTAATTACCGTACCACAGGAAGAGACCTGTAGACGTGACCGCGGGGTTGTGTATAAGATGGCCGTTGCATAATGGCCGGAGAGATAAACATTGAGCTAAAGCACTTTTGTTTTCAGGGGCTTGTTGAATAGTTTCCCAGCGCTACTGTCAAAATATCTTCTACTTGATCCTTGATACATCATTTTGGCATTAACGATATATTATTTTCAACGTACATTATTAGTTTACTAGTCATTTGTTTTTGAGTATTTGTCAATTGTGTTTAGCTAACAAGCAATAATGGTAATATATGGTGACATGTAAATATAAAACGTCTCACATAAAACGTAGTAAGTACAATAGTAAATATGAATATTCAAATCGCATAAGAATACAATTATAACAAGATACATACGTAATTCTAAAACCTGTGTTCCACATTCAGAGCCAGGCGGAAAACTGATTAAATAAAGGGAAGAAGCTTGTCCTTACACATATGTGGATACATCGACTGAATATGACTATATATGTGAATGTTAACATACTGTACCTATCTACACGAACTATAAAAAATGGGCATAAGGTCACGGAGACGAAGGCTATAGATAGCATACCTTATTCAATTTTTTAGATGATAAAGTACATTATTTGATAAATTCTGTTATTGATATCTAAAATAGATTTGCGGCATCAATAAACATTTCATGGTGTAATAAAATCATATTTGCGTTATAAATTCATTCTTTGGTACCCATAAATGAATTACTGATATAAAATATGGAATAAATAGTAAAAAGGCGCCCTATATATTGTTCTTTGTGGATTGTATTGAGTAAAGCGATTGCATCACGGTTATAGTGTTAACTGCTAGTCTTTTTTCTGCACCATCATTTCTTTCATCTTTTCAAAAACTGTTTACAAAATGGCAACTTATAATTAACCAATGAAATTATACTGACCCGACCTGCGTTTATTCATCTCTCTGTCACTATTATCGTAATGTGTAAATTAATCCGTTGTTTTCAGACGTTCCATTCAGACAAATAAATCAGGTGTGACAGTTACCGGTTATAAAGAGTTGATACATACTGACTTTCTACCTATTCAGTATGATTACGTATGATTACATGGCTCTGTGTGTGTGTGTGTGTGTGTGCGTGCGTGCGTGCGTGCGTGCGTGCGTGCGTGCGTGCGTGTGTGTGTGTGTGTGTGTGTGTGTTAGACCAAATACAAGACTGTTAAGTCGACTTAAAAGCCATCATTGATGATGATAATATATGAATGTAATTGTAACAAGCGCAGATAGATTTAAATACGTTGGACACAGTAACATGTTTCAACACCTTTTGAAACGGTAAAATTAGATACATTTAAACGTTAGTAGCATATAAACACTTGAATTGAAAAGTCTACAAAAAGATACATTTCTTATAATAGAAGGTCCACAAGGGTATTCAGAAAAGAACCGTAACCCGTTACGACAAAAATAGTTCTCATGATATTCAATACTGGACATTTCCCCACACCCAACTTTTTGTTGTTGTTTTTGTAAAAGTTAACGGGAGGGTGTTTGATAGGGGCTTGACGTATCTTTTCAGATGGTGTTACTCTGACATTACCCACTATTTATTGGAGGATACTGGAAATGAATATAGACTGTCATGTTGTCTGACTGTAGCTAGGATTTGTTATCTTAGCAATCACTGGGTGTGACCATGTGGACAGTTTCACATTAGGGGTTGTGATTTTTACAATTGCCCAAATGATACTGTGAGTGTTGGAGCTTGCCAAAGGTAACATTTTCTTATTAGAGGAAATTGATAGTAAACACTTAATACCATGTATACAGGATATATTCAGGGTTTTTAGCCCCTTTTTTCCCTGTGTGTAATTCTGATGGAAAGAAGTCACTCATGCATTCTATGTAAAAGAAGATCAGACTTGGTTAGAATCCGTGTTTACTTCCAACTAGTGACATTTCAGTGAACTTGGCAAGTGGTGGTGAATTTTGATATTCATATTATTATAACCTGTCAAATTGTACATAAATTTTTACAATTGCCCAAATGATACTGTGAGTGTTGGAGCTTGCCAAAGGTAACATTTTCTTATTAGAGGAAATTGATAGTAAACACTTAATACCATGTATACAGGATATATTCAGGGTTTTTAGCCCCTTTTTTCCCTGTGTGTAATTCTGATGGAAAGAAGTCACTCATGCATTCTATGTAAAAGAAGATCAGACTTGGTTAGAATCCGTGTTTACTTCCAACTAGTGACATTTCAGTGAACTTGGCAAGTGGTGGTGAATTTTGATATTCATATTATTATAACCTGTCAAATTGTACATAAATTTGTGTTTAAATCATAAATCAACGCATTACAAACCACCCTCAATCTAAACAAGGCTCTCACTCTAGAAGCAATACTAAACCCACAAAATAAACTAGAAAACTTCAAGGCCTTAGGCGTATTCTTAATCAAAACGGAACTAATAAAACGCATCTAAAAACACTATAATCCACCAAATCAAAATTACATAAACACACAAACATCCACCATACCCAGCTCCCTTAGTTCTCCTGGCCTACCCCATCGGCATCTATTCCAAATCTCAAAATTCCCAAATTCTATATAAGCAACCCCTAAAGCCCCCTCTTGGGTTGCACACACCACTTTCGCCCCTTTCGGAAACACATTAAATGGCCTGGCCGGGCCCGTGTGCAAAATACGCATCAGTCGGAAAGCGCACGTTAATTCTCCAAAGTAAGTAAGTAAGTAAGTAAGTAAGTAAGTAAGTAAGTAAGTAAGTAAGTAAGTAAGTAAGTAAGTAAGTAAGTAAGTAAGTAAGTAAGTAAGTAAGTAAGTAAGTAAGTAAGTAAGTAAGTAAGTAAGTAAGTAAGTAAGTAAGTAAGTAAGTGTTCCATACCCACGTCAATATCTTAATTAATAAACATTATTTATTGTATGGATTAAAAAAAGGTTATACAGTATATATTTTGCGTGTATGAAAGATGGGATTGAGGGAGAAAGGAAATATTTTCCTAAATGTTTCCAATAACTAATGGAGGAAATTGGAAATGGCTGAACCTGTAGAAAGCCTCAAATCCGTGACAGATCCCACTGGGTGACATTCAACAGGCCTATTACCTTGTGATCACAAAGAAATTTGTAGTTAACTACATTGGAAAATGAGAGAAGAAATTGATAGTCAATGTTTTTTATCATAAAAAACTGTCTGTTCAGTAAACAACAGTTGTTATTTTAGTACTTCTTTTAGTACTTAGTACCTTCTCTTACTCTGTTATGATATATAATGTCAAAGTGAAAAAAAAAAATTAACATGCAACAAAGAATTTTTATTGGACTTGTTAATTTGCTTATTGTTGATATGCATGTGTTCAGATTAATGAAAACATATACTATATCAACTATAATATGCTTCCGTGTGTGAATGCGTGTAATACTTGCATATTGGCTCCCAAGTTCTCACAATACTTTATATGAAAGCGAAATTTTATGTTTAATTAACCTAATCTCTCATGTCAGAAACATGATGGTGTTACACAGCCCAACTCTCGTCTATCTACTTTAATGTTTCGTCCTCGCGATCTAACGTTCTGACATTTCAGGGCATAGACATCATCTTATACACAACATATGCGTTCTGGACATGGTATCTTTCGGTTCCATAGCCTGTACTGTCTTAAAATTGACTTTATTAGCCTTCGAATGTTACGTCTAGTACACACGAACAGGACCGTTTAGCCTATGTAAGGAATGTAGCAGTCAGTGGATCTGTCAGTTTGCTGACTTACTGTTGGTAATATCCGTTTTCTTTGAGCAAATAAGGCGACAGTTAGTAACACGAGTAATACGATATACAACGATTTCTTTTCACAACTATCACAAAATCATTCGACGCTGACACCGCATCAAACCCCGCGGTAGACTGGACACAGTTATGTGCGCACCGATTATATAATCCCTACCGACAGGGTGGGGTGGTTCGGGTCTAATAATTGCTGAGCGTCGCCTTTGATCTCGCCTCCAACCATGCATGTAGTAGAAATAAAAGATGATCAGGATGGCCTGGAAATAAACAAGATTCTTTCTTGTTGCATATCAAGGCACCAATTCATCGGTCATGGGGTTTTGTTGTGTATGTGTAACCCAGTGTATCCACAATTAACTAGAATGTTTCATATCTATAAGCCAGGTATTTGCCCACACCAAATATATGTTTGCTTAATTGCGTCAGTGTGAACTTCTAGCCAGCGGTGTGCCTCTAGCCATCAGCAACTACAAATACATACCTGTAGCCTTCCACAACTATACACACCTGTAGCCATCCACAACCATCAATACCTGTAGCCATCCACAACCATCAATACCTGTAGCCATCCACAACTACAAATACATACCTGTAGCCATCCACAACCATCAATACCTGTAGCCATCCACAACTACAAATACATACCTGTAGCCATCCACAACCATCAATACCTGTAGCCATCCACAACCATACATACCTGTAGTCATCCACAACTACACATACCTGTAGCCATCCACAACGATACATACATGTAGC